>NC_135331.1:47888599-49354681 GCF_023851605.1 Tamandua tetradactyla
TATGCTGCTGGATTCGGTTTGCTAGTATTTTGTGAAGCATTTTTTATCTATATTCATAAAGGCCTGTAGCTTTCTTTTCTTGAGACATCTTTATCACAGAATGAATAAGAAATTTTCTCTCATATTGAATTCTTTGGAAGAGTTTGAGAAGGACTGGTATTAAGTCTTCTTTAAATGTTTGGTAGAATTCACCAATGAAATCATCTGGTCCTGGATTTTTTTTAGTGGAAGGTTTTTGATTATTGATTCAGTCTCTGTACTTACAGGTTTGTTGAGGTTATCTATTCCTTCTTGAATCTGTTTATACAATAGCATGTTTCTAGGAATTGCTTCATTCTGTCTAGATTACCTAATTGGTTGGCTACAATTATTTATGGTGTTCACTTATAATCCTTCTTATTTATGTAACACTAGAACTGATTTTGCTATTTTGATTTCTGATTTTAGATATTTGCATCTTCTCTTTTTTTCTTTGTCATTACAGTTTGTTTGTTAATTTTTTTTCAAAAACCAACTTTTAGCTTTGTTGATTCCCTCAGTCATATTCTTATTCTCTATTTCATTTATCTCCAATGAAGTCTTTACTATTTCCTTCTTTCTGTAACTTTGTGTCTACTTTGCTCTTCATTTTCTAGTTCCTTAAGATATGAAATTGCGTTATTGTTTTGAGATCTTTCTCCTTTTCCAATATGGGCTTTCATAGTTACAAATTTCCCTCCTAGCTCTACCTTCTTTGCATCCCATAATAATTGGTATGTTGTGTTTTCATTTTTCTTCATTCATCTCAAAGTGCTTTCTAATTTCCCTTGTGATTTGTTCTTTAACCCAGTGGTTGTTTAAGAGTGAGCATTTTAAACTCCACATATTTACAAATTTTCCTTTTGTTATTAATTTCTAGTTTCACTTCATTATGGTTAGAGAAGTTATTTTATTTGATATCGATATTTAAAAATCAATATTGGGACGGGCAATGGTGGCTCAGTGGCAGAATTCTTATCTGCCTTGCCAGAGACCCAGCTTTGATTCCCAGAGCCTGCCCATACTAAAAAAAAGAGAAAAAGAAAAAAAATCAATATTGATACTTCTCTTATGACTTAGCATGTGGTCTATCCTGGAGATTGATTCACATGCAATTGTAAAGAACATGTACTCTGTTTTTGCTGGGTGAGGTGTTCTATAGATATCTGTTAGCTCTATTTGATTTATAGTGTTGTCTGAGTCCTCTATTTCCTTGTTAATTTTATATATAGGTATTCTATCCGGTATTGAAAGTGGTGCATTGAAATCTCTAAGTATTCCTGTAGGACTGTCTGCTTCTTCCTTTGATTCTGTCAATGATTGCTTCATATATTTGGGAATCCTCCTCTTAAGTGTACATATGTTTATAATTACCATATCTTTTTATTGTATTGACCTTTTATCAATATATAAATTCTTTTTCTCTTGTAACAGTTTTGAGTTAAAGTCTAATTTGTCTTGTGTTAGTATAGTCACCCCAGCTCTCTTTTAGTTATTACTTGCATGGAACATAGAAAGTTTACTCCAAAAATATACAAGATATTTCAAAAGATAGTTGTCCAAAAATTCATTACTTGAGATATACTTGAAACATAAAAGATTTTTTTGCAATGAAATAATAGTATAAATCATTAAAGTCAATTGCTTTTTCATGACCCTCAAATTTACTAAACCGTCTTACATTTTTGACCCTATTATTCATCTGTATTTTCTTTCAATTCTTGTTTCACAGAGATTTCAATGACATTGCATTTTTTGCATTCTCTTACCTACTCCTTTCCTCTTCCCTTTACTGGTTCTTCTTCCAGGTCCCTACTTAGAGGCCATTCCCAAGGTAGGTCCTCTCTCTACTCTTTTCCATCTTGTATGATTTTTCTTAGATAACCACCCACACTCTATCCTGATGTTATCTACATTTAGTGATTTTCAAATTTCTCTTTCTTTGGATCAGATGCCCAGCACATAATTCGACCTCTTACCACCTGTCTACTCAAACATTACTTAAACTTTTAACCATCCAAAATGAAAATCAAATGATTCCCTTTATCTGAAGGGAAGTGGGGGGGGGGGGGAGAATAGAAGGGTATAAGTTTGAGGCAGTGATACTTGGTCAAATTAATCAGGGTCTGGTAGGTTACAGGTCTTTTTTATTCTATGATATCTTTGAAGGTTTGAGACCATAAGAGTGATGAGATCTGGTTACAATTTTAAATAATTACTGTGGCTGCTGAACAAAAGACAGAAAGTAAGGCAAGGACAGAAGCAGGGAGAACCACTAGGTTGGAAGCCATTGCACACTTCAAGGCAAACGGTCTGCAATGACTGAGTCAGAGTCAAGTGGAACCTCCAAAACCCTGTTTAAACCTTAATATGACTGAAGTTATTTATCTTAGAATGAAAAGAAAAGAAATACTATTTCTATAATGGTAATTAAGTAAAACAGAAAAGCAATAACATTTAATATGATTTCTTATTGATCTTCAGTCTTGATGCTGATATTTGAAGGAAAGCTGATTTTATTAAAGCAAGACTTGGAGTTAGATGGAGATTTGTAGAAGTCTGATAAAAACTCCTAGGTACTTTTAAGAGTCTTAGAAATAAAAAGTAATAATTCTGTATTATATTTAGTTGTACTTTGAAACTCCTGACTTTTCCTTTTCACTATAAGAGTGTGGGGTTTAATATCCAAGATTGGTATTATCATTTAGCTTACAGAGGGAGAGGGAAAAATGAGAGATTTCTGCTTAACTAAAAGTGAAAGAAATATAATAAAGCTGCAGAAGAATGGAATTAAGGAGGATTTGTATGAACAAAAAACACCAGCTAATGTGGAGTGATCTGAGCTGTGAAAAGTGGAAATGGAGGACCACAACTTGTCCTTGACACATCAGACGGAGAAGAAAAAGTCAGCCTGAACAGTGTGAACAAATAAATGCTTTCAAATCATTGAACAGCTCTATAGTCTTGGAAAAGATGGCTGGTTAAAAATGCCACAAACTATATAAACTGCAGCTTTGTAAGTCATTTTTTAAATTTAGATGATCCTTACAATATTGGATTAATTAATTGATGGTCAAGAAATTGCCTTTACTGTCTGATAGCGTATAAAAGATGAAAAGATCCTTTCTGAAAGTATAGGAAACCAAAATTACATACTGATCCATTTAAACTTGTTCTAAAGGTGTCAAGGAATTTCTCACTACAAAGCACATTGAAATTTTAATCACATACATTCTAGCAAAGATGGTTTTCTAAGATCTATTGGTAAAATTCTATCATACTTTAATCTGTGAACAGTTTTTATCCTTATGAAATAGGATATTAGAGAACATATAATTCTTAGTTATGTGTCTTTTACAAGTAGTTCTCTTCATTATATGATAATATATTCTAAAGTTTATACCTGCTTATATGTGTATGTATATGCATGTACATATGTGTGAAGAGGCAAAAATAACAATTTTTTCCTGAACAGTGGTATCATAATTCAAGTAAGTCTCTATTCATTGTATCTTTGCAATTGCAGGTATGTACTCTACTTGTAAAAGTATTAATGAAAATTGAGCTGAAACCCATTGATATAACAGTATATTCCATGAAAATATTACATATATTTCAAATGGTACTTCTTCATGCACTTCTCAACTAAATTCATTATAAGTAGACAAAAGGGTAAACGCATGCTGGTAGCATCAGCAACTATAGCAGTAAAAAAAAATCAATAAGTTTTCAAAATTATAAACCAAAAGATCTTCTATATTTTTATCTTTCCTGGCCAGAGAAATTGTGTTAACAGAATGCTAACAAGACTCATACTTAAACATAATTTTTGTGAACACGATTTTTACTGCAGTGTAGGCAGGGCCTTAAATACATTTCTCACTACTGCATCTATTTTTAATTTAGAATTCAACATGGAATTCTTAATTGACTGTCTTTGGGAAGCAGGCTATTTACAAAGGCTTAGTTGAAACACTAAACTTTTACCAAATATTTTATTTTTAACTTCTCTCTTCTCCAGGAATATCACAGAATAGACCTTTTTTGAAAATGTGATAAGAATATATCTGGTGCATTTTCCTTCTGTAAAATTCAAAACAGATTTCCTTTTATCACCAACCACAGTAGTCTTTCAATCAAGAATATATTAGCTAAAGTTTGCCTTCCTGAACATAAAATGCACAGGGTTAATCGAACTTAATGTATGCAATTTAAGCTATGTAAAGTAATTTCACAACAATAAAAAATTCTTAATAATAGTGTTTGACTTTTTAAAAATAATGTCTTAGTCTCTCGCTCTGCAAAGTTTGCATGGCTGGTATTTTAGCTTCCTTGGGTTCTTCTCAAGCTAATACCATGCAATAGGTTGGCTTAAACAATGCAAATTCACTAGCTCATTGTTTTGAGTCTAAGATAAGTTAAATCAAGGCATCATCAAAGTGATGCTTTCTTCCCAAAGACTAGCATTCTGGGGCTGACAGCCAGTGATCCTTGCTGTCACATGACAATGCACATGACAGCTTCTCTTTGCTGCTCCCTTCACTTCTGGGTGCTATTGACTTCAACTTCTTGCTTCCTTTGGCTTTCTCTCTATCTGTCTGAATTTCATTCCTCTGGTAAACGACTCCAGTAATAGTGTTAAGGCTCATTCTGATTAAATTGGGTCATGCTTTAACTGAAGTAACCTCATCAAAAAGTTCTACTTACCATGGGTCATACTTGCAGGAATGGATTGAATTTTGGGTACATAGCTCCAAACCACAATAACTGGGTTTCAGATTTTCTGTGATTAAAAAGAACTGCATTGGCTGTGCAAGGATAGCTCCATGATAGAATTCTCGCCTGCCATGCAGGAGACCTGGGTTCAATTCCCAGAGCCTGTCCATGCCAAAGACAAAAAAAGAAATGTATGGTATTGTGAATGAATGAAATGTGTGGGACATTGTGTGATGCATATGTATGGTCTCATTTAGAAAATACTTATAAGAAAATTGGGGTCTAGATTATAAACTCTTACAGCAGTCACCTTTAGTCAGGAGTGGTACTCGTTATTTCTAGATTTTGAGAGACTGTGCCATAGAGTATAACCTAGTATTTCCCTGGTATTTTTCATTATCTAAAAAATTCATACCTAAGACTCAAAGTAAGAGTACTACAGTTCTGAAGGTTAGCATTGCCACAAACAGCAACTGCTAATGAAATTGAAAAGAAAAAGACCAGTCTTCAATTAGAAATAAGAATGAAACCGATTAGGTCAGAATTAAGGTAATCCAGAACACAGGGGTAAGGAAGTCATTTCAGAACTTCACCTACTCTATGAGACCAAAGGAAGAGAGGTTTATTTTGTCCAGAGCCTAAATTTTCTGTAGCACACAATCTCACTCAACCTGTGTGGATAGATCATTTAAACAACACAAACACAGGGAGCCCAGAATGGGAATGAGGACCTATAATTCTGTATACCTTAATGTAATGTCCAGATACCTCCAAGAGTACAATAAGCAGACAACCAAAAAGTATTAGCAAAGGCCCTTGAGGAATGGGATAAAAACATGGAACTGTTGAACTTTACCATCAGGGAAATCCCTGAAACTATGTCAAACATTAGGGACACCCAAATCAATAGGAAAAGCCTTTGATCTTGAGGCTTGGTCTTGTGACGCTTATGTAGGTAATGGAGAAGCTTAGCCTATCTGTAGCTATGCCTAAGTGTCACCTCCAGAGGAAATCTTTTGTTGCTCAGATGTGGCCTCTCTCTCTAAGCCTAACTTTGCAAGTGAAACCACTATCCTTCCCTCTACATGGGATGTGACATCCAGGTATGAAAGTCTTCCTCGCAGAGTGGAAGATGACTCTTAGGGATGGTCCTGGCCCTGGCAACAGGGCCATACTTACTAAAAGCAGGGAAAGAATTGTAACAAATAAGGTATCAATGGCTGAGAGAGTTCAAATAGAGTTGAGAGGCTCCTCTTACACAAGCTTCAGCTAGATATTGCTACTTATCATAGTTTGCCAATCCCCAACGGAAACCATTTCTGACAACCCTAAGGACTTTATCTGAGATTCATAAAGGTCCATGTGATTACTTTCCGGAAACCTGTAACTTCCACATGTGTTCCTAGACCAGATAAGTCCTGAAACCCAGAGGGGCCAGCATTTCCAGGACCTCAACTATTTCCATCTCCCTATCCTATATTATTGACAGCTCCTTCCAACATGAAAAAGTAAGAATTGGCATAGCCCAAATAACCCTAAAAATTGGGAGAAAGGTCAAAGGACAAGCTGGCATTATGCAGAGAAGATAGGGTTTTAACAAATCATTATGATTGCTGAATCATTATATTGATATTTCTTTTAGTCTCCAGTGTCTTGGAGCAGCTAGAAGGTAAAACCTAAAATTGTGGAATTGTAACCCACACCAAATTCTGAAATCTCTTCTACAACTAATTGTTGTGGTGTGCTTTGAAAGTTATTGCTTTTTTGTATATACATTATTTTTCACAGTAAATTTTTTTTTAAAAAAAGAAATGCATGGTTAGCTGTACTATGAAGCACAATGCCATTTTTATTTTTATTCATCATTATTTTGAATAATATTTAACAAGTTTCAAATAGCACCCGTGGAGTATAGCAAACTTTTTAAAAAGTCATGAGATGTGCATTTAAATAAGAGGTGCATTTTCATTTTTCCCTGTGTTCTCGTTTACTAGCTGCCAGAATGTGATATACCAGAAATGGAATGACTTTTAAAAAGGGAAATTTACTAAGTTACAAGTTTATAGTTCTTACGCCGTGAAAATCTCCAAATTAAAGCAAATCTATAAAAATGTCCAAACCAAGGCACCATCAAGAGGTTACCTTCACTCAAGAAAGACCAATGACTTCAGGACTTCTCTCTCAACGTGGCGAGCATGGCGACAGTCTTCTGGCCTTCTCTCCTGGCTTCCTGCTTTATTAAGCTCCCTGGGAGGCATTTTCCTTCCTCATTTCCAAAGGTCCATGGCTGATGGACTCTGCTTCTCGTGGCTATGTCTTTCTCTGCTCTCTCAGAATCTCCCGCTTTCTCCAAAATGTTTCCTCTTTTGTAGGATTCCAGTAAACTAATCAAGACCCACCTGGAACGCTTAACGACCACTCTTGATTGAGTCACATCTCCAAGGGGGTGATCTAATTAAAGTTTCAAATATACAGTACTGAACAGGGATTAGAAGAAACAGCTGCCTTTAAAATATGGGACTGTGATTAAAACATGGCTTTTCTAGGGGACATATGTCCTTTCAAACCAGCACACCCTGTAAACAGGTATGGACTTTTAATATTCTCCATTGCTTTCCTGTGTCCTCAAAATGACAAGGGCACAACATCACACAAGAAGATTTTGTAGTAAATACTTTCCCACAGACCTTATAATGTAACATCAGACTCATAGAAACCATGAAGGAACAAATAAAGTTTTTGTTTATGAGATTCTGAGATCTATTTTAATTTTAAAAGACACCATGAAAAACAAATCTTTAGTAAGTAAGAAGTTATTACCTTGGGGTTAAAGGGTCTATTTAGTGATTGGGAAGGAGCCCAAGGGAGCTTCTTAATAACTTGTTCTGGGTGCTAGCTTTGTGGATGGAATCACCTGTAAAATTCAATCTAGCTGTACAGTAAAGGTTAGCACCCTGTAATATATATATTTTACCTCACTAAAAGCATGTGCATGCATCATGCATGCATGTGTGTAAATGTCCATGACAGTTGAAATTTAAGTAACAAACCTTTCTTTTTATTGATCAAAATCATACTCAATTGGATCACAAGGACATAGTAGTGTGATTAAATAATCAATTCTTATTTAATATCAATAAATAATATTTGACAGAAAACCTATATCCTTTATGAATGGATATTTATTAAACAATAATAAAGTAATATTTCTTAAAGTAAAAAATTGATTTTCTTTGTTTAATTCTCATGCTGGAAAAAATTAGAGCTTTACTCTATAAAATACCATATCCTACATCCTTTACCCTCTTATACTCCTTTTTCTTTCTCCATGCCCATGATTTGGCAACAGAAAAACTGCTCTCTTTTCTCAGTGGGGAAAGCTGCTTGATTTTCCTTAAAAATGACAAAGTTGGATTGGAAAAACAGTATAAATCTGCTATGAATAATTCTGTTCATTTATGAGCTAGGAGTATTAGGACAATCTGGGTTCTGTGTATTTTTTAGAATGGTATACTACTAGGGTATTTAGAAAGGAATCCAATATAGATTTTTTTTTTTTGAATCAATGTAAGAGATAGACCAGACATCAACTAGAAAAAATATCATCACCTTTGAGCGATTTTGGAAATGTCTGAGAAAAGAATTATCATAAATCTCCTTTTAATATTTCTGGTTGCTTAAAAAAATTCTCATAACCTTCTGCTTTATTTCATTGAGCTTGTTCACCGTTTTCTCATTATTTGGGGACTTCAGAGTTTCTGAGATGTGTTGAGTGTATTTTAGGAATGTAATGATCTCTTACCCCAAAACAAAATGAATATTGCCATAGCTTATATCAGTATTCCTCCCTGAAGGATTTAGAATCCTTTTTTCCCCTATTGGTATCTTGTATTTTTTTTAATATTTATTTTTTAAAATGCAGTTTTATTGAGATATGTTCACATACCATATAATCATGCAAAGCATATGTGCTGGATTGAAAGGATTTATCTACCCTAGAAAAGCCATGTTTTAATCCTGCTCTAGTCTTGTCAGAGTAAGCATTTATTTTAATCCCTTTTCAGTACTTATTGCTACAGAGATTTGTCTCACAGAATTGTGGGCATTAACCTTTCATTAGAGGGAGATGTGCCTCCACCCATTCCAGATGGTTTTTGATTAGTTTACTGGAATCCTTTAAAAGTGGAAGCATTTTGGAGACAGTCCCTTTTAAAATGACAAAAGAGCCTACAGCCAGAGACCTTTGGAGATGAAGAAAGAAAATGCCCCAGGGGAGCTTCAAGAAACAAGAAGCCAAGACTGAAAGCTAGCAGATGCCACCATGTTTGCCATGTGCCTTTCCAGTAGGGAGAAAAACCCTGAATGTCATTGGCCTTCTTGAATCAAGGCATCTTTCCTTGGATGCCTTAGATTGGATATTTCTCTAGCCTTGCTTTCTTGGATATTTTCACAGCCTTAGAACTGTGGACTTAAAACTTAATAAATTCCCCCTTTTAAAAGCCATTCTATTTCTGGTATGTTGCATTCTGGCAGCCAGCAAACTAGAATAGTATACAATCAATGGTTCATAATGTCATCCTAGAGCTGTGCTTTCATCACCACAGTCAATTTTAGAACATTTTCATTCTTTAAAAATATAAAGAAAGAAAGAACACCCAAAGCATCCTATCCCCCTCTATTTTTTTTTAAATTTTTTGTCTTTATTTTCTCATTCATCTGCCCATTACACTGGATAAAGGGAATGTTAGTTACAAGGTTTTCACAATCACAGTCACACCTTAAAAGCTGTATAGTTACATAATCATCTTTAAGAACCCAGGCTACTGAAT
Source organism: Tamandua tetradactyla (assembly GCF_023851605.1). Classification (NCBI taxonomy): domain Eukaryota; kingdom Metazoa; phylum Chordata; class Mammalia; order Pilosa; family Myrmecophagidae; genus Tamandua; species Tamandua tetradactyla. The sequence goes on from NC_135331.1 coordinate 47,898,163, forward strand.
TACAGTTCAATAGTTTCAGGTATTTCCTTTTAGCTATTCTAATACACTGGAAACTGAAAAGGAATATCTATTTAATGCACAGGAATAACCCCCAGAATGACCTCTTGACTGTATTTGAAGTGTTTTAGCCACTGAAACTTTATTTTGTTTCATTTCTTTCTCCTTTTTTGGTCAAGAAATCTTTCTCAATGCCATGATGCTAAGACTAGGCTCATCCCTGGGAGTCATGTCCCATGTTTCCAGGGAGATTTACACCCCTGGAAGTCATGCCCATGTAGGAGGGACAGTAGTGTTTATTTTCAGAGCTGGCTTAGAGAATCCACATTTGAACAACAAAAGAGGTCTTCTGGGGGGTGCCACTTAGGCTTAATCATAAGTAGGCTTAGTTTCTCCTTTGCAAGAACAAGTTACCTAAAATCAAGCCCCAACATCAAGGGCTTGGCTTATTAAACTGGTAGTCACTAATGCTTAGTAGTCACTATTTCCCCAGGTGGAGAAGTTTAATATTTCCATACTTTCTCCCAGTCCCTCAAAGGGACCTTGAAAATACTTTTGTACTCTCTGCAAATTACTCTGGGATGTATAATGGTATTACATTAATCTGTATAAAATAAGATCTCTTTCCCTATTCAAGGTTCCATGTAATTATATTATTTGAATAAGTTGACCGTACAAGTTAAATTAGATAATGTGCTAAAGAATACATAAATTTTGTACCAAATAAACCTCTCTTCAAAAGTTGAAGCTTTAAAACACAGTTAAGATTCAGAGAGAGCAGAGCAGAATGACATAGCCACAAGAAGCAGAGTCCACCAGCCAGAGACCTTTGGAGATGAAGAAGGAACATGCCTCCCGGGGAGTTTCATGAAATAGGAGCCAAGAGAAGAAGCTAGCAGATGATGCTGTGTTCACCATGTGCCCTTCCAGATAAGAGAGAACCCTGACCATGTTCACCACCTGCCTTTCCAGAAGAGAAAGAAACTCTGACTGTGCTCGCCATGTGCCCTTCCACTTGAGAGGGAAACCCTGAATGTCGTTGGCCTTCTTAAACCAAGAATTTTTAAAGATGTGATTTAACTTTCTTTGAATGACAATATTACTGATGAGAAGTCAACTGTCATTTATATTAATAGATGCCAGTACAAGGATGAAAGAGATGATGGAATTATCTGGAAAAAAAAAGTTAAAGCAGCTATCATAGCAATGCTTCAATGAATGATCAAGAACAAGCTTGGAAAAAGTGAAAGCAAAACAAAACAAAAACAGAAAGTATCAACAAAGTATTTGAAAGTATAGCAAAGAAATAGAAGATGTGAAGAAAATTGAAATTTTATAACAAGTTACAATAATCAAAGTAGAAGACTTGAGACTAGAAAGGAGGAGACAGAGTAAAGAAACAGTGAACTTGAAAATAGAAAAAATATAGATTGTCAAATACGAGCAACAGAGAGAAAAGACTGAAAACAGTGAACAGAGATTCAGGGGCCTGCTGTAGAATAAAAATAATCCAACATTTGTTATTGGAGACTTAGGAGGAATTAGAAAGAAACTGGAAATACAGTCCAAAAACTAATGACCAAAAAAATTCCAAATTTGACAGAACATATATTAGAAGCTGAATATGGTATTTGGAAAATACCATATATATTTAACTGAATTTATCAAACAGGATAAATCTAAAGAAATTCATTCCAAGTATATCACACTCAAACTTCAGAAACTATAGACAATGAAAAATCTGAATAGCCTCAAGAGAGAATGACATGCTACTTGTAGTGGGAAATAATTTGAATGACAGAAGATTTTTCTTCAGAAACTATGGAGTTTAGAAGAAAGTGGCACACTTTTCAAGTCCCTTAAAAAATGACTGCTCACACTCCTTAAAATAATGCCATTCTATTATGATAAAATACGTTTTTGCAAAAATTCAGAAATATAGCAACATTTAATGAATGTGACAGTGAAAAGGATTTGTAAGGAAGTGTCAAATAAGTTAGCATCTTTTTCCAGTATTGTATTTTTTTGAAGTGGCATGTGATTTGATAATGAATCTATTTTTAAAATACATTTGCACTAATTCATCACAAAAGATTCTATTAATAGTTCTTTTGGAAAATACCATATAAATTTAACTGAATGTTTTTTCCAGAATTTTTAATGGAACTGAATGCATCCACCACACAGATGAGTATTTTCTATGATTAAACTTTCATCACCCAGTACTTTTTTTTACAAAAACATGCAATATAAAATACACTTAAAAGCAGATATTTTAAACATGATTCTAGTACAATATTATCTTTGTTGCTGATACATCACTGAATTTGTGAATATATGATATATATATCTACAAAAAATAATAATAATTAAAAAGAAGAAGAAACTGGTAAACATGAAAAAAAAAAACACAGTTAATATCATCCTTTGACTTGTGTTCTGATTTACCTTAGTCCTAACTAGGTCAGTTTCATTCATATCTCTAATTGAAGTCTGATCTCTTTTTCAGCTTCTTTAACAGTTGCTGTATGGGGTAATGCTGACTTTCATAGCTGTAGTACTCTAACTCTAACTCTCAGATGTCACACAGATAACCAAAGTTCCAGAGAATGACCTGGTATTCACAAAAAGCTCCACATCTCAGAATTTAGAAATAACAGTTAAAATTCAGGAATAGATGTGATTACTGTAAGAGCTTGCAATCTAGGAACCTTTACAATAAGCCTTATTGAGCATTCTGTACTCTTTAATTGTCAACTGCTCCATCTCTGCCCAAGTTCTATCCCCTAATCACCTATGCTCTCAAATTCAATAATCAAAGTTTGTACATTATAGTTAGCCAATATTAGTGAGGCCTTACAGTATTTGTATTTCATTTCTGGGTTATTTCACTCACATTAATGTCCTCAAGGTTCAGTCATCTAGTTCCATGCCTCATAACTTCATTCCTTCTTGCAACTGCTCAATATTCTATTGTATGTACACTCCACAGTTCTCCCTTCCATTCATCACTAGATGTACCCTTAGGCCACCTCCATCCATTGCAAATACAGAATAGTGCTGCCATAAACACCAGTGCAAATGTCCATCCTTGTCCCTCCTTTCACTTATTCCAAGTACATACCTAGTAACAAGGTTGCAGGGGCAAAATGAAATCTTCTATTTAGCCTCCTGTGGAATCACCACACTGCCCTACAAAGGGGCTGCACCATTCTACTTTCCTACCAACAGTGAATAGGTACACTTCTCTCTCCACATTTTCTTCAACACTTGTATCTTTCTATTTATTTTTTGTAGCTGTAAGGCAGGGGTCATATTTCATTCTTTTTCTATGTAAGTATCCCATTATTGCAGCACCATTTGCTGAAGTTTTGTTTATTTGTCTTTGTTAGCTTGTTTGTTTGTTTGTTTTGGGGGAAGTGCATGGGTCAGGAATCAAGCCCATGTCTCCTGCATGGCAGGCAAGAATTCTACCACTAAACTACCCTTGCACCTCCTTTCTATTTACTTATCATCAGTTTTATTCACACACCATCCAACCCATCCTAAGCAAACAATCAGTGGCTCCCAATATAACCACATAGTTATGAATTAACCACCAAAATCTATATGAGGGCATTTCCATTTCTTCTAAAAAGAATGAAGAGGGAAAAAATAAAAAGGAAAAACAACAACACAAGAATCCTATACCCTTCCCTTATATCTCCTTCTTATTGACATTTAGCCTTTGTTACAATTAACAGAAGCATATTAGAATGTTACTGTCCACTGTAGACCCTATTTTGCATTGGATGGATTTTCCACATACCATCTGTGCTGCTTTGAAGCTATTATGTACCCCAGAAAATCCATATTCATTTAATCCAATCCTGTGGTGGCAAACCTATTGTTGAGTGGAACCTTTTGATTAGGTTGTTTCCATGGATATCTGACCCACCCAATTATAGGCGGGACCTTTTGATTAGATGTGACAGCACCATTCAAGGTGGGTCTTAATCCTGTTACTGGAGCCCTGTCTGAAGAGAATAAAATTTATAAAAATATAGAGAGAGCCCAGAGCCAACACAGAGCAGAGAGACGAAACCAGGTGATAGGTGTTTGGAGATGCAGAGGGAAAACACCTCAGGAGATGCCAGAAGGTGGGAGCCCTTTGAAGCCAGAAGCCAGAAGAGAAAGAAAGCAGATAGCATTATGTGCTTTCCCATGTGACAGAGAAGCTCTGGACATGATTGGCCCTTCTTGAGTTAAGGTATACTACTTTGATGCCTTAATTTGGATTTTTCATGGACTTTGAACTGTAAATTTGTAACCTAATAAATCTCCTTTGTAAAAGTCAATCCATTTCTGGTATATCAGATTCTGGAAGCCTTAGCAAACCAAAATGCTGTTTTGTTTTCAGTACTTTTCAATGCTGATATTAATTTGTTGTCCTTCCTGTAAAATGTCACATTTGGACATGTAATCACCATCACTTCTTTTCCTATCCGCCTTTATTGTTCCCTTTAGTATTCCTTTTTCATTTTTTAACACATTTATTGTGTTTGTTAACAGAGTATAGTTATTATGCTAAAATTCAGCCATCTACATACAACCTAATTTCCTATCTAAAAGAAAATGAGAATAGAATATATTTTATTTAAAATGGGACACAGAGGCAAAGTACCAAGAATTAAAGTAGAACCTTAAAGTTTTAATGTCGCACTCTGAATATAAAAAAACAATAATTCCTAAAATCATGAAAATGTGATGACTTAACCACACAGAAATGAAAAGACATTTAAGTTATTTCATTCTTTTTTAATATTATAGTGAAAACTGAAATGTATTTATAACTTCAGTCTTCAGATGGCACATTTCATAAGATCATTTTTCATTTAAAATAATACAAAATGTTTACAAAGAACATTAAACTTAAATTTCATGGTCGTTTATAAAACAGCACATGAAAGAATGACCTATATAAGGAAATAAGAGTCTCGTCAAAAAGATAGTAAATTATGAATATAAAATATACCACAATGCTAAACCTCTCATAACTCTCTATAGGAAAATCAATAAAGATAACGTAACCTTTCTGGAGAAAAGTATTTAGCATTAGAAATTTAAAGAGTATACTTTATATATTAATTCAAAAAGGAATATCTTTAAACTTGCATTGGCACATAGTCACCTTCTATTTTGTGAAAAACAACAAAAATAAGGAACTTTTTGAATATATGTGCTTCCAAATCAAAAAGTTAAATTTCACTTTTTCCTTTGTTGGCAAGTTTTGGTGCATCTTTAGGTTTTGGTTCCCAGAAGGCATTTTTTACAAATCTTGAAGTTGCCTCTCTGTCCAACTTCCCAGCTTTTTTTCTTGTCTGCTATTTCTTTGACTCTGTTCATGTATACTCTGGTTCTTTCCAATTCCTGCTGTACTGGATATTCCTTAGGATTAACTCCTTGAGTTGCCAAATAAACCCAAAACATTGAATTTAATGTGGATGCAGAAGCTAAATCTGCTTTTGTTTGTTCAAGTGGGCCCAACTTCTGCAACAACTCATTTCTAGAAACAGACACCATGGTCTTGAGCATCTCATCCACAGCACCAATGGAACTCTCAAAAGTTGATAAATACTCAGGAATTTCTACTGGATAGTCTTCACTAATTTCTTTACTTGCCATTATGACCAACTTGGGCTCCAGTCTCCTTGAAAGAAGCCGTACCCTTTAGGAGTTCTTGTAGAGCTGGTCTCTTGTTCACAAACTCTCTCAGTGTCTGTTTGTCTGAAAATATTTTGATTTCTCCCTCATTTCTGAAGGACAATTTTGCCAGAGGTATAATTCTTGCTTGGCAGTTTCTCTCTTTCAGTATCTTAAATATATCATATCGCTGCCTTCTTGCCTCCATGGTTTCTGCTGAGAAAGTCATACATACTCTCATCAAGTTTCTTTGGTATTTGATGGGTCATTTTTCTCTTGTTGCTTTCAGAATTTTCTCTTTGTTATTGACATTTGACACTGATTAGTAAGTGTGTTTGAGTAGATTTATTAGATCTATTCTGTTTGGAGTATGCTGCACTATTAGATTTGTAATTTTATGTCTTTCATAAGAGTTGGGAAATTTTCAGTGAGTATTTCCTCCGTTGTTCTTTCTGCTCCCTTTCCCTTGTCTTCTCCTTCTGGGACACCCTTAGCCCATATATTCATGCATTTCATGTTATCATTCAACATCTTGAGATGTTCTTATTTTTCATTCTTTTTCCTGTCTTTTCTTTTGTGTATAGGATTTCAGATGTCCTGTCTTCTAGCTCACTAATTCTTCCTGTCTCTTCAAATCTGCTGTTGCAAGTTTCTATTGTGTTTTCAACTCTTCTTATTTGCCTTTCATTCCCATAAGTTCTGACATTTATTTTTTCAAATTTTTGAGTTCTTCTTTATGGCCATCCAATGTCTTCTTCATATCTTTTATCTCTTTTGCCATATCTTCTTTCAAATTGTTGCTTTGGTTTTTTATTTATTTAGAAGATTTATTTGAACATCTTTAATTAGATATCTCAATTCCTGTATCTCATTTGAGGTGTTAGTTTGTTCTTCCTGGTATATGACTCCTGATTTTTTGCTGATGCCCAGGCATTTGATTTCCTTGATTATTTTATTCTGAGGTCATTTTCTCTTCATTACCTGGGGTTTTCTTGCTGGGTGGTTTTGTTCTTTATCTGTTCTTTGGCATTCATTTCAACTTATTCTAGATCTCTAGCATAGCTTCAGTTTAAATGATCAGAATTTTTCAGGTTCTTTCTCTGCCTATATGGAATTTTTTTTTTTTTTTTGAGGAGGAGGTTTTCCCCAAATGTGATTGAACCCAATCTGACAAGTCCAGACAAGACAAGTCCAGGTCTCAGGAGGAGGGTGTAATCAGTATCAAGTTTCCCTGTTGATAACATGCGGCAGGTTGCCGGTCTCTCCTGAGAAACTTCTTGACTCTGCTTTTCCCATTCTTCTCAGCAGGTGGTCCGTGTCATTGTGCAGCTCCCCAGTGGTATAAAGTCATAAAGTGTGCAGTGTCTTTAATTTTCAGCACACCCTGTCCCTGCTAGGGGCATGGTTGAGACCAAGACTGAGGTGAAATGTGGGCTTAACCTATTTCCAGCCCCTAGGGTCTGAATTCTGTAAATGACAGCCTCCAATTGTACTGGACCCTGCCCCCCCATACTTTTCATAGGGGAAGATATACCTTTTAGGGAATTATCTCCTTCACTTGACTACTTATTTTGTCTCTCAGACATACCTTGACTCAGACTTTGCTTGGGTCAGTGCTGATAAGTGACAATGCCTGAGACTTTTTTTTTAATGAGCTGATAAAAATGTAAATTAAAAAAATCCTTTTCAGAGTCAGTCCCCAACCCTCTCCCACCCAGTTTTGCCAATCAAGAACCAAAGTTGGTACCCAGCTCTGTGTGCCCCTTTTCAGGGGGCATAGCCATTTTCCAGTATTCTGAGTTCATTAGTCTCCAAAACCCTCTGATTTTGCTGTTGTTTTTACCAGCCCCACCTCTCCTCTGCCAGGGGAGACATGAGAGTTCCTTTCATGCTTGCTCTGGACTTATCTGTGCTCAGAGTTTGTATTCAACAGTGTGAATTTTTTAATCAAATTCACAATTGTAGGGTAGACTATGGTGGCTCAGCAGGCAGAGTTCTCACTTGCCATGCCAGAGACCTGGGTTCAATTCCTGGTTCCTGCCCATGCACAAAAAAAAAGAAAAGAAAAATCACAATTAGAGCTTGCTTGAGTTCTCCTTTCCTTCCTGCTAGTACAGACTGCTTCTTTTTCCCATGAGGAAGTGTCTCCAAAACAGCCTGCTGTGCCAGCCTGGGGGGGAGAGGCACCACTCTCCCTGGTTTGGGGGCCTTTACTTACAGTTCTGCCCTGTGATTTCCGCCCTTCCACCCATTCCAAGGACTGTTTGAAGTGCGTCTGGTCCCGGAAGTCCCCCAAACAATTTGTTGCAGACAGTTCTTGACTATTCACTAGCTGCCCCCTTATGCCACAACCCTGCCCCACCTCCTTCCAAAGGGTCTCAGAATCTTGATGTCAGAACAGCAAAGGCTTTAAGGAAAACAATCATAATGATAAAATATGGGTTTTTTTCATTTGTACTTCTAGGGGGTGGATAAATTGCCTTTTTTTTTTTTACAAAATGGAAGGTGAGAGGAGCGGCAAATACGGGGAAATAACTCATGCTAGTTTGGCATATTGGTTATACTTTATCACATTTAATTTTGCCTTTAAGAACTCTGATAGAAGGATTGGATTTCTTCAATCATCACCTCTGTAAAGAATGCTATAGTGAAAAATAAATAAATAAATAAATAAATAAAAGTAACTTCTACCTAGAAACCCCTGAAGGAATTTGGACATAACAGTTACCTTTTTTTAATCAATCAATTTATTTATTTATTCAACATAACAAACACCAACATTTTTACCAGATGATCATTCCATTCTTGATACATAATCAATAATTCACAGTATCACCACATAGTTGTATATTCATCATCATGATCATTTATTAGAACATTTGCATCAATTCATAAAAAGAAATAAAAAGAAAACAGAAAAAAATTCATACATACCATACCCCTTACCCCTCCCTTTCATTGATCACTAGCATTTCAATATACTAAATTTATTTCAACATTTGTTCCCCCTATTATTAATTTATTTTTAATCCATATGTTTTACTCATCTGTTGATAAGGTAGATAAAAGGAGCATCAGACACAAGGCTTTCACAGTCACACAGTCACACTGTGAAAGCTGTATCATTATACAATCATCTTCAAGAAACATGGCTACTGGCACACAGTTCTACATTTTCAGGCAGTTTCCTCCAGCTTCTCCATTACACCATAATTAAAAAGGTGATATCTATATAATGTGTAAAAATAACCTCCAGCATAACCTTTTGACTCTGTTTGGAATCTCTCAGCCACTGACACTTTATTTTGTCTCATTTCACTCTTCCCCCTTTTTGTCTAGAAGGTTTTCTCAAGCCCTTGATGCTAAACCCAGCTCTTCTAGGATTTCTGTCCCACACCCCTGGGAGTCATGTCCCATGTAGCTAGGGGGAGGGCAGTGAGTTTGTTTGTCATGTTGGCTGAGAGAAATCACATGTGAGCAACAAAAGAGGTTCTCTTGGGGGGTGACACTTAGGTCTAATTTTAAGTAGGTTTAGCCTATCCTTTGCAGAGTTAAGTTTCATATGAACAAATCCCAAGACTGAGGGCTCAGCCTATTGCTTTGGTTGTCCCCACTGTTTGTGAGAATATCAAGAATTTTCCACTTGGGGAAGTTGAATTTTCCCCTTTTCTCACCATTCCCCTAAGGGGACTTTGCATATACTTTTTTATTCACTGTTCAAATCACTCTGGAATTTATTGGGGCATTGCTCTGGGCAAACCTACAAAATCTCATGTCCTACTCAAGGTTCCATGTACTTGTGGTGTTCAATTAAGCTGTCCACATAAGTTATATTAGGAAATGCACCAGTCAATGTATAAATTTTGTACCAAATAAGCATTTTTTGCTTTAGTCTTACATATAAGTTAAAGTGTTAAAATATTAATTACCATCTATTTTCATCACCCTTTGCAGTATTGACATTCCTTTGTTCTTCTTCATGCAAAAACACTTCTAAATTCGTACATTTAGTCACTATAATACACTCTAGGCATTTTTAGATTATACCATCTCAGTCTTTATCGTATATCTTTCCTTCTGATTTCACTTGTATCCCCAGGCTTCCTCCCTCTAGCATTCTCACATTCAGCTTCATTCTCAGTGTTCTAACATCATTGTATTACAGTTAGATAGCATTGTGCTATCCATTTCTGAATTTCTACTATTAGTCCTGTCATAGCGGTTACTTTTAATCTTCTTTTCACTATGAGATATGTTTCTATTCCTTTCAAGTCACATTGTTTGGAGAGTTTTTAGCTGTTACATAAACATCATCATCATGGTCACCTTGAGACATTGGCAGGAAAAAAAAGAAAGTAAACCTAAGGATATAGCAATTTGTAATAGTTCAGAAATATATATATATATATTTCTTTCTTATATGCACTGCATTTTAAATGAATACCCCTATCTGCAGTTTAGTATCCTAAACTCTAAGAATACGGTTGACAAATAGTTTTTGACATACATAAGTTTGCATAATTTGTATCTATTTCTTGATTAAAAAATATTATTCCCTCTTGGGGTTGAATCATATACCCCACAGAAAACAATGTTCAATACATGTTTATATGCATGTTCCCGTGTGTGTAAACCCATTTGTAAATAGCAACTTTGAAGACATTATTATCAATTAAGAGGTGGACTCATTTGTGAATACAATGTTTGAAGATCCTATTCAGTTCTGACCAAAACGAATCAGGGTGAACACTAGTCTGTATGACTCAGGCCTTGTCAAGAGAGGAAATTCAGGTTAGTCAGAGAAGCCAAAAGTCAGAAGAAACTAGAAGAACAATAAAAATTGATCATCTCATATAGGGTCAGGAATTCAGGAACAGCTTAGCCGGATGATTCCGGCTCAGAGTCTATTTTAAGGTTGCAGTAAGATATTAGCTGAGGCTGTAGTCATCCGAAAATTTGACTGGAGCTGCAGGATGTACTTCAACGATGACTCAGTTACATGACTGGCAAATTAATGCTGGCTGTTGGTAGGAGATATTGACTCCTTCCCACACACGCCTCTCTCTAGGGCTGTGTGAGCATCCTTACGACATGACAGTTGGCTTCCTCCAGAGCAAGTAATCCAATGAAACGCAAAGTGGAAACTGCAGTGACTTTCATGACCTAGTCTTGAAAGTAACAATCTGCCATTTGTGCAATGTCCGTCTGGCTTTATAAGTTAACGTTACTCAGTGTTGAAGAGGACTACACATCGGTATGAAAAATAGTAAGTGAAAATCATTGTAGGCCGCATTTGGCTTGCTACCAGTCTGGTTTGGCCCTCAATTATTTATGACCTTTCTACAAACAAATGCTTTTATTCCTTCCCATGGCCCCTAAAGACTCATCCCAGTACAGCATTAGCTCACAATCCAGAATCTCATAATTTAAGTCAAGTGCAGGTGTTGATAAATCTACTCAAGCATAATTCCTTCAGCTTTTTGAGTATAGTTCTTGATGATGTGAAGACCTGTGATGTAGGACCAAGCTATCTGCCCCCTAAACACCCACCATACAGTGGTGGGGTAGGTATCACATAGCTGCCATTGACATTCTCCTTTGAAAAGAGAGAAAATTGCAGGCACAAAAGGAGTCACTGGTCCACAGAAGTTTTCAAAATCACCCAGGTAAATCTTGGAACTGGAAGTTCCCAAATAGAGTTAGAAATGAAGTAAAACTCTTACTATTTCCACAATATACACTTGCTTATGTGGTAGTTTGAAGCTGTTATCGACCCTAGGAGATAGTGTTCTGAAAATTAATTCATTCCTGTGGGTATAGATATTTTGTGGGTGGGAACTTTTGATTAGATTATTTCAGTTAAGACATGCCCAGATGAGTGTTAATCCTCTTACTGGAATCCTTCATAAAAGGTTGAAATTCAGAAAAAAATGGTACTGAAGCTGAGAGAGGACACACAGAGAGGAAGTCACTGAAGTCAAAGACTGGAAGCAACGAAACCTGAAAGAGAAGGGAGAGAATAGCAGATGCCATATACCTTGCCAAGTGACACAGGCATCCAGGTATCCGCTGATGATGCCTTGATTTGGACATTTTCATGGCCTCAGAACTGTAAGCTTCTAAGCTAATATATCCCTATTGGTAGAAGTCATTCTGTTTCTGGTATATTGCATTTTGGCAGCTTTAGTGAACTAAAACAGTTCACATTCTATTGGTGTCAGAGCGGGCTACACAAGGGCATGATCACAAGACAAGAATCATCGGGGTCCAGTTTAGAGACCGGCTTCCACATCTGCAAAGAGCAAAGCATAAGAATTCTTATGTCATGAAAGCTGTCCATTTTAAATCACTACATTTTATGTTAAAGACAAGCTAATAGATTGCAAACCAGTAAACTCATGTTGTTGGTGTACCACAGCATCTGTTGAAGATACCAAGGGAGCAGTTTCACTACACTAAAGGGAAGGATAGCCAAGATGTGTGCTAACACTTAAGGACTGGGATATCTCCCTGTCTTCCGTGTCCAGTTCATCATATATGGACTTATACAGTTCTCCTAGTTTTCTATCTTTTGGCCAGGTAGCTTTTTCCAGATCATGGACAGAAAGAGAAGTTTATTTTTAAAAGCTTATGATCTGCTCTGAAAAAAACAGATTCCAAACTATTAGACAGTATACCATGGTGGTTAAGAATGTGGGCTTTGATGTCAGAACTCATAAATTAGAATCCCAGCTGTGCTGGTTTGAAAGGATGTATGTACCCTAGAAAAGCCAGGTTTTAATCCTAATCCCATTTTGTAAAGGCAGCCGTTTCTTATGTGAATTAATTAAGAGTGGTTGTTAAAATGGATTAGATGGAGGTGTATCTCCACCCATTTGGGTGAGTCTTGATCGGTTTACTGGAGTCCTATAAAAGAGGAAACATCTTGGAGAACAAAGGAGATTGAAAGAGAGCAGAGCAGAATGACATAGCCACGAGAAGCAGAGTCTACCAGCCAGCGACCTTTGGAGATGAAGAAGAAAAACGCCTCCCAGGGAGCTTTGTGAAAGGAAGCCAGGAAAGAAAGCTAGCAGATGAGGCCATGTTCACCACATGCCTTTCCAGATGAGAGAGAAACTCTGACCATGTGACTTTCCAGATGAGAGAGAAACTCTGACAATGTTCGCCGTGTACCTTTCCACTTGAGAGAGAAACCCTGAACTTCAATGGCCTTCCTGAACCATGGCATCTTTCCTGGATGCCTTAGATTGGACACATCTATAGACTTGTTTTAATTGGGACATTTTCTCTGCCTTAGAACTATAGACTAGCAACTTATTAAATTCCCCTTTTTAAAAGCCATTCTGTTCCTGGTATATTGCATTCTGGCTGCTAGTAAACTAGAATACCAGCCGTGCCAGTTATTAGTTTTGTGACTTTGGGCAGGTCACTTAGCTAAACCTCAGCCCTACCAAATGGAGATGTTGAGGAGATTAAATGAGATAATGTAGGTAAAGCTCTTAGCACACTGTCTGCCACACAGTAAGTCCTCTAATTATTATTATTATCTAAAATTATGGGAATTATCTGTGCATTTTACTACTATTTGGGTCGGAGTCTTCCCATCTGCAAAATTAGAGGGTTGGACCTGATTTCCCAGGTTCCTTTCAACTGTACCAGCCTACAGTTTTTCCAGCTGAGTTTCCTGCAGCAGCCTTTTTTTTTTCTTTCCATAATAATGACTTGCATTTGCATGGCACTTTTAACTTCAAAATCCTTTTACATCTATTATCTCTCAATTCTCATCATCACTCTGTAAGGCAAGTGGGTAAGACAGGCAATATTATCTTCATTTGACAGATGAGGACAATGGTGTGCTGAGAAGCTGTAACTTTCCTGAGTTAGTTGGTCACAGTCTAGACTACAGAAACCTGTCTCTTGCTATTACCACCTCCAGGTTCTTTCCTTCAGGCAACACGGGGTATCTGAATGTGTATTATTTCAGCCTAAGATACATAATAATTATTTAGAGAAGTATCCAGGAAAGACCAAAGAAACGATATAAATGACCTGGGCAGTTTTGATGGAAACCAGTGGGAGATAGAGTGCATATTACATCTGATTTGTTCACGCCAATCTGGAAAGATCAATTTTCTATGCACCTTGAGTTGTTCATGACACACTATGATGTAGCAGTATGTATTGATATGGTGGTGTCATTTCCGTGAGCTGCGAGTAACTTAACAACAGGATGTGAGCAATTACTCACTTCATCAGTTTTCTTCCTTTGCAGTTTATTGCTTGCACTTTCAGCCAAGGTTTTTGCATTACAGTGATGATCTTCTTTACTATTTTAATCAGCAGTCCTGTTTGGAAATCAATGACTAGAAAACAAGTCCAGAGGAAATAAAGAGAATGTAATTGGCGAGCCCAAATTGATAATTATGAAGTGGAATCGGGTGAAGCCTGGAGTGGATAAAGAAAATAACGAAAAGAGAAATTTTCTGCTACCCCTCTTCTGCCATGTCCCTTCACTAAAGCAGAACTCATGCTATATTAAGGGTGTACTGCTTGGAAAAAAAGTATCCTTGAGCCAAAATGTTGGTCAAATAATAACTTTTCATTGGCAAGAATATCTTGCCACACCCTGGTCCAAAGTTACAAAGATTTGCCAAAGCAACTGGCACAGCAGTTTAAGCCCTATTATTTTTTAGATCCAAACAAGGTCACCAAACCTGTTTTCATAGTATTTATTTGGCATAGTCTTCAAATGTTGAATTCTTATGGATGATGAGAAAATTTTTCTTTCTGATGTTAGAAATACGGCAAAGAACCTATGAGCTGAACTATGTTGCTAGCTTGGGGAGAGTGTGCTAAATTCCAAATGAGAATCTTTAGAAGTTTTAATTATGACTTTTGTCAAGTCAGTTGAACCTTCTCCATTTCGTCATTTCAGCCTCTGAAGATTATACTTCTTCGTGGAACTCTGGAGGCACAAGTTTTTAAAAAATCATAAATGTATACAAATTTGAAAATGATAAGAACTACCAGCTCATATTATTCTCTTAGGACTACTATGCAAGAAATGAAATGCTGGTGAGGGATGGGAAATTTTTTTTTTAACAAATGACAAATACATTGTTTATTATGGTTTTAGCATTGTAGGAAAAACTAAAACCGTTTAAAGGGAAGAGAAGGAAATAATGAACTGTTTTTTAACTGCATTCTGTATCCTTTAAAGCAACTCTTAAATATTACAGAGAAATATTAAACATATATGGAGACTACAATGCAGTACCCAATTTGCACTACATTTGAAGATCGAATTTAAAACCATCGAGTTTGAATGTACATAATTGTTAGTGTATTCACTGTATTGGAACCAAAAGGCACAAACCACCTCCTTCCCTGTCTCCAAACAAAACCACCCTATGGAAAGGGCCATCAGTGATTAAACAGAAATCACAGTTTATTTCATTTTTGTTGACAAGCTCACATGTTGCAGGGAATACTATCCAATAAGATACATTTGCCAGTTTTCATATTCCTAAAACAAGACGGAGTTACATTTGACTTTTACCACCATTTAAAAAAATAACAAGCTTGGCTATAATTAAATGCAGTATGCCATTAATGTTTTTTTTTTTCCCTAAAGATGTGGGACTGTCTTCCTGTACCTTTTCATTAAAATGTGGAATGTACACTTTATGTATACATATATATATATATATATTTTTTTTGAGTGCATGATCCAAGAATCGAACCTGGGTCTCCCGCATGGAAGGCAAGCAGTCCACCACTGAACCACCCGTGTACCCTGGAGTGTATACTTTAAATACAGATACTAGAAGAAATGACTGTATTCCTGAATACTGCAGCTAAGCATAAATATCTTTAAGACCCACCTTCTAAAAAAGAATGTTTCTGAAAGTCCAAATTAATGTTTCAAATCTTTTTCATAGATTACTGTACCAGTTTGGAGGAACTGATTGATTAACTGTAGGTCCAGATAGCATGTGTCTATCCCTAGTGGTAAGAAACAATTCCCCCTAACAAAACAAATATATGCATAACACCTCTCATTTTCCCTTCTATTGTGGAAACTTTAGTGAAAAAGATACATGCATGTTATTAAAAATTAACCCTGAAACACTTAAAATAATTCTGTATTACAAACTTGACTCTATCATAAGTCTCTTCTTTTTGGAAGTAATACTGGGCTTGGTAAATGCCCAATTCCACTGTTATCAACATTTAGGAAGCAGGAAAATTTTTTAGCTAGTTCAAAGTGGTTTAGTTACTACAACACTGACTCCTGGTTGGCTGTTCTTAGATTCTGGAAGGTCTACGCCTGTTCCTCCCACAGAATTGGCTCCTGGTCAATGTGGTTCATTCTTTGGCAACTTCTTAGCTATTGCAATGAATATTTCATTTACATTTATTGTTGTTTTAACTGATGTCTCTATGAAGAATAAACCATTGCCATCTGCATAGGAGTGTGCTTCCTGGAAATCTACAGCTCTTTCACCTGCCAGATCAACCTTGTTTCCTGAAGAAGCTATTAGGATGTTAGGACTTGCTTGCCTCTGAAGTTCTTTAACCCAGTTTTTTTGCTCTTGCAAAGAACTCCTGGTTTGTGACGTCATATACCACTATAGCTGCTTGCACACCTCACTAATACATAGGTGCCAGGCTATGGCATCGTTCTTGACCAGCTTTGTCCCATATTTCAAGTTTTACTATTGTGTCATCAAAATACACAGTCTGGATTTAAAAAGTAGTCCCAAAGGTACTCTCTTGAAATTCATGAAACTGGTCCTTCACAAAATGAAGCACTAGGCTTGACTTGCCAACCCTAGACCATACCAGAAGCACTTGTTTCAGCTGGCATATTTTATGTACAGTATTTGCCTGATCTGGGTCTTTTGTGCCTCGATTAGCCATGCCCAAATTAGAAAGAAGCCCCTAATTTCAGATTCTTAATGCACTGCCAGAATGCAAGGTATCAGCTTTTTTCTTTTGGGAGTTAGTACCCTGGGCCAGAAGGCTCACGGCTGCGGGGTCCGAGCTTGTTGGCAGCAGGTCTGAGGTGCCACCAGAAGAAGGTGACTGAGACTGAGGCTGTGCATGTGGCTTTGGCAGCAGCGGTGCCTCCTTGCAGCTCCCTGAGCTGGACCGTGGGGAGCTCCAGCCACTGGTGCCCCCGGGTTGGGGGCAACCTCTGCCCATCTATGCCCCGCCCATCCATGCCCTGCCCATCTATGCCCCGCCCATCTATGCCCCGCCCACCTATGCTCCGCCTTCCTCTTGGGAGCTTTTTAGCTAAGCTGTTATTGAAGTGTCCTCACTTAAAATAAGTTTGAGGGGGGTGCAAGAGTAGTTTAGTGGTAGAATTCCCACACCCAGTTCGATTCCCGGACAATGCACTCCCCCTCCCCCTAAAAAACAAACGAACAAAGAAACAAAAATTCATCAAATGGTCCTTCGATGACGGGATACTCACATGGAAAAAATAATGAGACGTGACCCTGCCGTACAGCCATACAAAAAGTATCTTGAGATAGTGTGAGGATTTCAAAAACCTCTATCAGCAACTGCAAAGACTAACTGCAGAAACTGCTGTCACTTAAGTCAATTCAATTCTGGCTTTTACTTCCCGGAGTTAGGCCAGACACCACAGGTTAAGGGCGAGGCTTTAAAAGACTGCTCTTCAGACAATTAGTTAGAAGTTCTGCACTGTCCCAGGGACTTCTGACCAACTGGCTACAAATTCGTGGGTTGCCCACACACAAGCAGGTTCTATAATTCTCTAGAATATCTCAGAACTCACTGGAAGTGCTGTACTTATGGTTTTATTATAGTAAAAGGGTACAAAAAGAATCCAGAAGGAGAGAGGCATAGGGAAAGGTCTGAGGGGGTTTCAAAAGCAAGCTTCCATGTCCTCTCCATGTGAAATCAAGATGCAACATCCTTTTGCCATGAGGGCATCTTCCCAATTGTGGAAGGCCATGGTAGCTTGGAGTGATAGAATTGAGGCCCACTTGACTGGGCTCAATTTACAGCCACCACCATACCCAAGACTGCAGATCTGGCTGGGCCCACCCTACTATTTCATTAGCATGTGAACTATCAGGTGTGGTCTAGGGCACACTACGAGAAAAGAAAACACTCCTATTACAGGGAATTGCAAAGATTAAGAGGTTCCCTCGCCAGGAGCTAAGGACAAAGTCTAACCAATTTTTTTTTTCATTAAACTACACTTAGTAAAGTCTTTTAAAAACATTTATAAAGAGAGTTAAAATCCTAAGTATTTTGACAAAAACATCAACTGGGCTTTATTATCCCCCTGGGAGGTTTGGGTGACAACAACTGTAATATACTTGCCCATCTTTAAGGTCTAAAAATAAACATTTCTTTAGACTTCAACTGACACATAATAAATTCATTTTGGAGATCTCTACATTTTTTTAAGATTTTGGACTGATTGGATACTTGTAATTACAGTGAAGTATCTCTCATTGAACAAAGGACTGAGAATGGGAAGATTTGTTTTCACCTTGAACATTAGTCCATCATGTCACCCCTTTCATACATTCCTCCCTATTAGTGACTTCAGTGGGAGTTCTGGGTCAATGAAAGTTACAGTGGAATCTGCCATTTTGGTGAGGAACAGCCAACCACTCCAAAAAGAGTACCTTTCAAATATTTGTAGTCTTCTCCCACATCTCAATTACCACCAAGTTACAAGGTTCCATTCTCTACCTGGACTCTCCCTTGTCTTTAAGTTTGTTGAAGTACAACTCGCATTCCTTTTACTTCTTACCACTGTTTGGTCACGGGGTGCAAAAATTGCGGTTTGAAAAATGCTTGTAAAATAATACCGCTCACTAGACTGATGAGAAAAGGAACTGAGAGGGAGCCATAGGCCCAAACCAAACTCCAGAAATAGAGAGAGCCCCAGCACTAGAACTAACCTCTATTTGCCCCAGGCCATATATTATTGATGAGTTTGAGGAAAGTTCACATACTTAAAGTAAGCATATCCTTTTATGTCAATTTTACTCAAACTCTGACTTTCCCATGATTGAGGGCAGCCCTGGTGGGTTCTTTAGAGCATTTTTCAATCTCATTTATAATTCCCTGCTATTGCATGATATAAAGAATGCCTGCATTATTACAGCTTTGCAAAGTTATTGAAATGTGCTAGGAAGAAAATTGTATCATACCTTTTGTTCCTATTTTACCTTTGAGATATAAGGTTTAAAATATAAATTCTTCTCTTTTTGCTCAGATTTATTAGCTTCTCATATATTTTTCAAACTGACGTTTCCCAGAAGGGAATAGCAAAGATGATCATTTAAATGACAAGTCTCTGGTTTCACAACTGTGGCATCGAGGGTTCTCAAAGGACTATGAAATTTAGGACAATTATTCTCTCAATCCCCATCACCTCTGCACATTTAAATGACTGCCTAGTCTACATATGGGTGACTAGGCAAGTCACAACTTCATTCAGAAATGAATTTTCCTCTCAGCCAGTCAGCAAATATATATGGGGTGCCTATATGTACCATTTCCTAGTAAACAAATGACAAGAACACTTTTCTCTTAAAATTTTCTAAAAAAAAAAAAAAATATGTTACAGACTCATTCCAGCCAAAT
Organism: Tamandua tetradactyla; assembly: GCF_023851605.1. Taxonomy (NCBI): domain Eukaryota; kingdom Metazoa; phylum Chordata; class Mammalia; order Pilosa; family Myrmecophagidae; genus Tamandua; species Tamandua tetradactyla. The sequence continues at coordinate 47,917,483 of NC_135331.1, forward strand.
GAAACAAATTAAATCAGGGCAGTTCAATTTTCTGAGGCACAGACAAAAGTGGTCTAAAATATAGTTATTGCTAATAAAAAGTATATAGACTATAAGTATGGCAATAAGCAAAGCAAGTCTGCGTGAGAGATTGAAATTTTGCATGCTCTTAACACAGTCAATAGATTATCATCTAGTGATGCTTAAACAAAAAGATCTTAAATACTTTCAGTTTCTTTTTTTGTTTGTTTAATTCTGATCTAACTGGCTTTTGGCCAAAATTTAAATCAAGAGTTCAAATTATTTCCTGAGCCCTCCTGTTAATGGCTTCTAGTTTTGTTTTCATTTGTCCCAGAAGGTATTGCATTTTTTTGGCATTAGGTTTATGCTTAATATGTATTTCTTTATTGAACCCACAGAGGAATTACGGAAAATTGGTCAGAGAAAATTCTAAAAAAGAAAATGCTGAATGAACTCATAGTCCTTCAAAAAATACTGTTTTCAAAAATTCCTTAAAACTGACATCTGATAACAACTGCATTTTAATTATTTTATTTTTTTGCATGGGCAGGCACTGGGAATCGAACCCAGGCCTCCGGCATGGCAGGAGAGAACTCTGCCGGCTGAGCCACCGTGGCCCGCCCACCATTGCATTTTTTTTTTCACCATTCCATTTTAAATATATTGACAATGAATTCTATCTTTGCATATTTCCAGATGTTTTTGTTCATATTCCTTTTAATGGACAATACCAACCAGCTGAATGTTGTACTGTAAGTGTTTTGAAATACATTTAGAGTCTCTAATAACATTGCTTCACAAAGGCAAAAAATGGGATTTAGAGAGTCAAATTTTTTAGCAGTGATTTAATTAGTTTTTCCTTCTTTTTCTCTTTGTGAGATGGAAAGGTATGACATAGACTACTGTCCCTCCCCCAGATCCACCCTAGTACCCCACCCCACCCCAAATTCTCAACCAGGGGATTTCTACCCGTAGAGCATACATTGGAAATGTCTGGTAGGATGCTGGAACCTGCAGATTCCTGTGATGATTATGGGTCCAGAACTATAATCAACCAAGTTACTCCAAATCTTTGACAACTGTCTGATAAAGTGGGAACTTAGACTCAGAAAACTGACTCATGATGTCATCACACTCAAAAGAGGCGTATTTACCAAACAGCTAATTCATTATTTTATAATGAAGGTTTAGAATATTATTTTGTTGAGGGTGCAATTTAAAAATAGAAGGTCCTTTGACAGAGCTTGGTAGACAGTACCCTTTCTTTCTACATGCGGATACCAGGGCCACCCAGAGACTGTCTCTCCACCTTAGACATTGCTGGAGAAATGCCACCAAACTCTTGGTCTCAAGCTCTGCTTCTGCTAGCTCTTGGGGTTCTACTTCTTTTCTATTTTTGGTGCCATTACTACACCTACCATTGTTATTTCAGAGGCCTGTCATAACAGGGTAGGATTGCCAGGTTCATAGCTCATTTTCAGTTGATTACATTCTTATTTATTTTTTATTGTGGTGTAACTTCCATATGGTAAATTGCCAATCATAAGTGCAAAACTTGGTGGATTTTATATATGCACATACTCACCTCAAGTTATAGACCATAGCCAGCGCCCAGAAGGCTTCCTTGCATTGTCCCAGGCAATCCCATCCCCTAAAGTGAACCTTTATTCTCCACTCAATTTCCCTAGATGAAATGATAGTTAGTTGGTGTCCTGATCTCATTTAGGAAAGTGCTTTACTTTTATTTGGGCCTCAATCCCACTGTATGATAGATTAACTCTGGGAAGTTTTCCTGTAAAAGATAATCCTAATCATACTATATGGACGTTCCTTAAACTAGAAAGATGAATATAATTTAAAATTGCCTTTTAAGAAACTTTTTCATGCTGTATTTCTCTCTCATTCTAATGTTTAGAAAGGACTAATCAAAAGGGTTATGAGAATCAAGAAGAGTTGAGAGGAGTTCAGGAGTGAGGAGCTTCCTTAGGAAAGTAATAGCTGATAACATGGGTTCAGGAGGCAGAGGAATTGAAGGGCTATTGGAGGGATAAGTTAGCAAAAAGGGAAATATTGTGAGCAGAATCTAATGCTCCAAGGATCGATAGAGTTCTTCAATCCCAATGAGCCATTTCATTAGCCAAAACATGTTTAATGAACAAAGGTAATGATGTAAGATCAGATGCGAGTGTGAAACCAGTCAGCATTTTGTCTTCTCAAAATTGTCTTTCCGTGCTTCGTGTATAAGCAACCTACTCCTTTTCAATTCAGAGCATGCTATTTGGAAATGTACTATACTAGAAACTCTATTCTGGCTAGCCTTCAGGGTGCTGCAAGACTGGTTGATGCTAGAAAGCATTTAGAAATTCTGCAAACGAAGGTTTCCTAACAAGAAAAATTTGGGGTCCCTTTCCTCTAAGCAAATAAATAAATAAACAGATGACAAGTGTTTCAAAGTGATGGTTTAAATGATTTTCATACTGAATGTCTATGAGTTAAGGTATTCCAGCAGACTAATAATATCTTCACATAGCAGTTAAGGGGGAATATTTTGTAAGTAAATATACAAAGTACGTTTTCTGATGAGTTTTTACCCTATGTTGCTTCCTCATTATAGTTTAAACATTTCTTTTATTAAGTCTTACTTTTTAGTAGAAAGCTTATCCTTACATTAAAACAAAACAAAAGTAGATTTGATACTTTCCTATAATATATGCAGAACTCCCTAACTTCAGAGTTTGCTCTGGAAAACTGAAATTCAAATTCATTCCATAATACAGTTATAGTTTTTATAGCCAGATTTTTCGGTAAGTTAATGAGTGCTCCAGAACACTTTTAAGAAAGCAAGGGTTTGCAGGTAAATCTTCCTGGTAGTTTTCTCTTATTCATTTAAAACTTGGCTAAATGAATATTAGACACAATATGTCACAAAGGCTTAATGTGATTATCCAGAGTTCCTTGTGTACAGGAAGAATGAATTACTCTATTTCGTTGACTTCGCGATTAATGTTTAAAGCACCATCTGAGCTACTTCTTTCCCAGTGGTGGCTTCTGCAATTACTGTACCACCTCCAGATATCCAAAACATATAAAAAAGAACCCCCTCCCAATTTGCCATGGAATAGATCTGACTATAACAGTTTTTCTTTCACCAATATTGAAAAGGAATTCTGCTGTATGATCTAGGAACTAACAGAAGAGTGATAAGATTTAACATAACATAACAATTGTTCACTTTCTATTCTATGTGGCAAAAAATTAGAAGTAAAAGTAGTCATGCAAAAAAGAGAGGTTGTAGGGGAGAGAAGAAATGTGATTGCAGCTAAGGAACTCTTTCTAAAAGAAAATCTTTCAGGGACAAATCCTAATGCAACAGGAGAAGGTGGCAATTTTGGGAAAGGGCTTCAGAGGCACTGGAATCAAACTCCTCATGTTAGTTTGGAGTGGGAATTTGAGTGGAGCAGGTTATGATCAATAGGAGAATTGTTACAGGACTTCCCTTCTAAAAGCTGTCATATTCACTGAGCACCTCTAGGGCTCTCAGGAGGACCTTTGAATCAATAGTTTGCCCTTCAAATACCCTTCCATCTGGGGCCAAAGTCCTTCTTGTGGCAATGAAAATTAAATATGTGAAGCTGAAAGTGGGTGAAGGTATGCACACAACTTAGGATAACCTTTTGATACCCATGTCTTAATTTCTGGGAATGTTGCCCAAGGATACAGTGTATGAAGCTCATTAAAGCAAACTCTTGCAAAGAGCTCTGGTGAAACTGCCCTGCCCATTCCCTATGACACATAGAGTAGTGTGTACAGAAACCAATGGTTGGGAAAAGCATGACTTGGCATTAGCAAGAAGGAAGTTGGCAAGGAGGAAAACCCTGAAATATGTCCTACAGGTCAGCAGTTAGCCCAGCTATATTCAAGTAAGATTGCAATGCTGTGAGGTAACCCTAGTCTGACTCAGTCCTTTATCAGAACACCTCACAGGATATTTTTATGAATGTACCATTGAGCAAATAAGAGTTTCACAATGATGCCATGTTTAAATGTTATTTCTCTGCTCTACCCAATTCTTTGCTTATCCTTTCTTTTATTTACTTTTCTTGAAATGGATCCAGTCATAACATCAAGCAACAGAAAAGGATAAAGAGAGGAAATAATGTGGGCTTCCTCTCTTTATGGCCTTTTTATCCCTCTAACTAAGGCCACTTTCTACAGGAACAGATACTTGGGAAAATTGAATGAGGGAGAATAGATAAAGCGTTCTAAAACAGAGGCAAACTTCAAAATCATTGCATTCAAGTTTTTAAATTTACAGATGAAGAAAATTAGAATTAGAATTCCAGGCTTTTGATTCCTAAGCAATCTTAGTGTCTAAAAGTTTTTAAAGCTGAGTGTTTTTAGAGCCCCTCAGAAATTATGAGGCAGAAGAGTTTTCAAACTCATCTAACATTTTGTTCAAAGGAAGTCTTTCTCTAGGGCGTAAACCAGCTGAAGTGGCATGTTGCTTTGGAATTGGGGGAGGGGGGAATACCATCCCAAAATGTCTCCCTCCAGAGGCAGCTACAAGGGGGCCATTGCAGTGCTGTTCCAAAGGACATTGAAAAACACTTTTTTCAGTTTGCTAAAGCTGCCAGAATGCAATATACCAGGAATGGATTGGCTTTTCCAAAGGGGATTTATTAGGTTCTAAATCTACAGTTCTAAGGCCATGAAAATGTCCAAATTAAGGCATCAACAAGAGAATAGCTTCACTCAAGAAAGGCTGATGGTTTCTAAGGTTTTTCTGTCACATGGGAAGGCACATGACCCTGTCTGCTGATCCTTCTCTCCTGGGTTGGTTTCAGAATAACTCTGTCAGGGCTTTAGGCATATCCTGGGGCAGTTTCCTTTTGCATCTCAAAACATCTGTGTCTGAGTTTTCTCCAAAATGTTTCCTTCTTAAATGACTCCAGCTTGAATGGGTGGGGTCACATCTCCATAGAAAGAACTTAATCAAAAGGCAAAAGGTTCCACCCAACAATAGGTCTGCCCCCACAAGATTAGATTGAAAGAAGATGGCTTTTCTGAGTACATAACAGTTTCAAGCAAAGCACAGCACTGATGTTTACTAATGCTTTCATTTTACTGATGAGAACTCTGAGGCCTAGAGAGGGGAAATGATCTGCTTACGCTCCAGGATATGTAAGAGGAAAAGTTAGAATTCAGATAGTCAGGCCTTTAAGTTTTAAACAATGAGTAAAGTTGAGTTCTGAATTTAACACACTTTCCACAAGGATAAAACTTATCAGCTCTTCAAGGGGAAGTCAGTATGCAACATTGCCAGCCTCTTCCTCTCTCTAAAGTCAAACCAGAATCCTCAGTACTCTTTTTTACTCTGTTAAATCATACAGTCAGCTAAAGTGTGAATATTTGAAGGGAAGTTATAGAAATCACCACACTCTTAAGTGCACAGATACATCTTTTATATGGGTTTTAAGTTATAAAACTCGGAGGCGTCAGAATGTATATCAACAAATCATCAAAGATTTTCTGTTACCATCATTCAAAAATGACTGGAGATATTTCTTTGATGAAATTTGGGATGATCTGGTTTCTATTATATGCATATCATATCTGCAGTTCATTTTAGAGGTTCTGGAGAGTTATTCAGATTTACGACCCATCACTTTCTTGGAGAGACCAAATGGAGAACTTCCCTTCACTCCCCTTTCTTGGCTGGTCATTAGAGATCACAAGCCCTTTGCATTAAAATGCTGCTTTGGCAGAGAAAACAAACCATGCTTTTCCAAATATGCAACAAAGCACCAGAGAAGATATAAGAATTCCTTTATTAAGCCATGGCCAATAAGTGACCTAACAGCATCAGTTAGACTAGTTAATATTCCATATATTTTAGTGATTTAAATATTTTTTTTGCTATATTAGGCTTTAACCATGCTTCAGCTTGATCTTCTCCCAACATGGCTCTAGACCAAAGAATATGTCTCAATAATCAGATTTCACTGGAGGAGGTGTGATGGTTAGGTTCATGTGTCAATTTGCCCAGGTTATGATGCCCATTTGTCTGGTCAGGCAAGCACTGGCCTAACCATTACTGTGAGAACATTTTGTGTACTTGAATCCTCAGTCAGTTGATTGAATCTATGGCTGATTACACCAATGATCAACTAAGGGAGTGTCTTCCACAATGAGAGAATCCAATCAGTTGAAGACTATTCAGGGAGAGGTGACCACTTCAACAGTCAGAAGAGAGAACTTACATCTCTACTTCTGTCAGCCAGCTTCTCCTGGAGAATTCATCAAAAACCTTCATTGGAGCTGCCGGTTTTCAGCCCACTCTTTGGAATTTGAACCCCTACACCCCCACAGTTGTGTGAAATACTTTTATACAGTGTATTAGCCAGAGTTCTCCAGAGAAATAGAATCAGCAGGAGATATCCACAGATATAAAATTTATAAAAGTGTTTCATGTAACCATGGGAATATAGTGTCTGAGGTCTATAGCACAGGCCATAAGCTGGTAACTCCAATGAAGTCTGCAACAAACTCTCAGGAGAGGCTGGCTGGACAATCATGGGGATGGAGGAGTCCAACTCCATAGGGCAGGCCGTGAAGCTGGCAACTCCAACGAAAGGTCTGGACAAACTCCACAAGAGAGGCTGGCTGGCTGAAGTAAGAAAAGTGATTGTCTCTCCTGAATCCTCTTTAAAAGCCTTCCAGTGTTTAGATTAAGCATCACTCATTGCAGAAGACACTCCCCTTAGCTGATTACAAATGCAATCAGCTGTGGATACAGCTGATATAATCATGATTTAAGTCCATGAAATGTCCTTATAGCAACAGACAGGCCAGTGCTTGCCAAACCAGATTACCGGGCACCACCACTTGGTCAAGTTGACACATGAACCTGACCATGATAGACAGTTATCTCCTGTTGGTTCCGTTTCTCTAGAGAACTGTAACTAATATAGCAGGGTAAACCTCATATACCTCTCATTATTAGAATGAGAGTACAGTATTTCTGTTGATGAAATTGTCTGACAAAATTGTGACTCCCAGCTGGATTGCTAAGACACTGTTTTGTGATTCTCAGATAGAAAATTCCCTTTGCATTCAAAGTCATTCTTCCCTCTAGACTCTGTAGCTTAATAAAGAAAAAGTTAGTATGTAGTCCAAGTGTGAGAGATAGAAGGACAGCTGAGCATGCTCTCATTAGAATATGGGAGCTCATCCCCATTTAAAGCTAGGAGAAAGGAGGTCTGGAGACTTGGCTCTATGTAGGAAATCTCCTGAGTCTTAATGCAGGTTGAGAGATGCCTATATGTACTGCTAACTATAGATAATTCCTAGGCCTTAATTCATAATGGGTAAGACCTCAAGATTTCTAACACTGCTGGGACAACGAGCTCTTCAAATGACAGAGAGAGTGTGGGAGTCAAACCTCCAAATGAGCAGAGAAAAAAAGCACTGCTAGAGAGGAAGGAACTGAACTAGGTACTGAACCTGTGGAGACCTTCTCTTCCCTGGAAGTTTATATCTGAATCAGAAATGGAATCACCATGATTTCTATAGAGGGCTGGCTTCAGTCATACCATGGAGGCTAGATAGAGCCAACCAACCAGAGAGCTCAAGATAAATCTTAATGTTCATAAATAGTGTTATTCTTATTCTGTGAACACGCCTTTCTGTGTTTCATATATAATCTTGCAAATCACTGCTCTCAATTATAAAGAGACATGGATTTCCCTCAGTCTGTCTAACCCATAAACAGGGATATGGAAGTAAGATAAGGGACTCCAGAGATTTCAGTTCCATTTATTTTTTCTATGGACATTCCATAAATATCTATTATGCTATTCTTAATACTTCCAGGTACTTACTGTTCTAGTCACTGGGAGATAGATAACATCCTGTGTTCCTCATAAGTAAACAGGTGCATTAATAAATATAAAAAAAAATTACAGATTTGAGAAGTTCAGTGAAACACACTGGATGCTGTAACATAGCTACATCAGGGGGTGAGAAACTTCTTCTGTGAAGGGTGCAGATAGACTGTTTGTGGGCCATTTGGTTTCTGGCTACTATACTCTGCCCTTGAAGCATAAGAGCATCCAGAGACCCCTTATAAATGAATAGGTATAAGTGTGTTCCAAAAAAAAAGAATGCTATTTATGGACACAGGAATTTGAATCTCATCACTTTTACATGTCATCAAATATTCTTTATCTTCTTTTTCAGCCATTAGAATTTTTTTGTGGGGGGAGTGTATGGTCCAGGAAATGAATCAACCATTAGAATTTTTAAAAAATGTTCTTAGCTCATGGGCTACACTAAAGAAAAAAGAGCACCAGACCTGTCCAGTAGTCCTGCCCTTTACATTAACTCCTGGTTACACAGTTCAGGGAGAACAGAGGGGGTCAGGGTGGCTTCTCTTGAGAGGTGACATCTTAGCAGAAACCTGAAGGATGAGAGGAAGCCATCTAATGGGAGAGCTGGAAGCAGAGTAATGCAGGCTGAGGGATCAGCAAATGAAAAGGCCCTGCAGTAGTGAAAGATTTATTAAGGAATAAAATGTTTAAGTGGAAAACCATTAAAACTGTATGTTTCATTGCATTTGTGGACACTGATTGCTGGTTATTAGTCCATAGCTGCTGTAGAAAGAGATGGCATAAACAAATCTTCTAATGAAATTTCACATTCAGTTGCTGTCATTGTCTCTGGGCAAAAAAATGACAGGTTGTTTCTTTCCCTTGCGTATGATTACTCAGCAGAGTAAGAGAAGAACCATCGAAGAGTCATTTAATCTCTCTATCAATTAAAATGAATTATTCCGTAGGAATGGTGGACATTTTTCACTGGACGATTTTACTGTCTGGCTATTATCATTGAGTACCTAAGCATATGTTTGCCAGCCAAATGCTATAATTCACTCAGATTGGCTTTGTATGATAAAATCATGTGTAAAGATGGATAAAATATACTTATTTTTATACACATTTTGAAGCCTATTCATCAGCGTTTTACTTATATGTAAAAAGCTTTTATGTTACTGCAGATTTGTAACCTGGCCATCTGGGAAGTAAGATTGGAGAACATGCATAAAAATGAATGATAAAAAGAAATGTCCAAATTCTGTTTTATATACTGTTGCTTTTTGTTTGTTTGTTTTAACCCATACTTCAGTTCTGATTTCAAAGCTTGGCATAGGAAAAAAAAGAAATAGAAAAAAATTACTTGCAGAGTCACCTTATGTGGGAGAGGGATGGTTACTTCTGTCTATATTTTAAATATGTGACAGAGCTCCAAATCTTACCCAGATGCTGGTAAAGAGGAACATTTTCTTCATTTTAGAAATAATACCCAGAGAACACGCCCATCTGTCTGTTGTAAGAAAATGTCCAAGTCACATGTTTACAAAAAGAATTCAAAGTGTTAGTGAGAGCTAAACTCTGCAGAGCAAAAAACAACAACAACAACAAATATATATATATATATTTGATATATATATCAAAGATAAAAGCGGGAAATAGTCTTTCAAGATATGTTTCTTGTGAAAATGGTGCCTAAGGTGTCTGTTTCATAGAAACTACCTCACAGCTTATTAAATTTATTGCTTTTCCAACAACAATCTTAAGAAAGGTAGCCATAAGTTTTCTCTCAAAAATGAAGCAGAAAAATGTTGATACCATGAGAAATTTGGTGCCTTTTTCAAATTTTCACCCAAATGGTTATGGCTATTTTCTACATGTTTATTTTGGGGTGACAAACATATTTTAGTTTGCAGAAGACCTTTCAGCTTTATTATCCTGTATTATTGCATGGATTAAGGACTTGTAATATGTAAGGAATTTTGAGTGTTTTAGGTTTTTACAATGGACTCTGCTGAGGGTTCATCATTTCTTCAGATACAATTTCAATTAAATCCAACAATCATTAGTGTCCTAAATATGAAGATATATGACTGAAATATTTTGACAACAAGATTTCATGTTGACCTGGGGAAAAAGTTCTCAAAGAGCTCTGATTTGCAGAGAAGATAAATGCTATAATAGAGGGACGAAATGTTATAGGAGCAGAATAAGAAAATGGTTAATTTTGATGGAAGAAATCCAGGATGTTTCACAGACAAGCTGCAATTTGAGCTGGGCCTGCAAAAAATGAAGATTCAAGGGGAAAGCAACTAGCTACAGACATTTTAGTCCACGTGAAACCATTTTATAGGTTTCTGAGCAGGAAGCATTATGCTCAGTTATAATTTGTTTTTTTCACATTTAAAAAATATATAAAATATAATAAAGTTAAAGAAATGTGTATACTTCATAAATGTTCAACTTTAGGAAATTTTCTGAGACAAATATTTGTATGATTCCTCTTGTTCCAGATTTAAAAAACAAACAAACAAACATAAAACATTTACAGAACCCCAGAAGTTCCTAAACCAGGCCTGGCATCACAGGTGTCTGACCTGTGCAATTGCATAAAGCCCAGCACTCAGAAGGGTCTCTGCTTGATTTAATGCTCTTCTGTAGCTGTTTTGAAATTCTTAACAATATTTTTGAATAAGGGATCCCACATTTGCAATTTGGCACTGGGCCCCACAAATTGTGCAGCCCTTCCTGTCCTCCGCCCTCATGCTGTATCACATTCAAATGTGCAGTTCTTCCCCCTACAGCTAGCCATTATTCTTTGATTTTCCTTATAGTTTACTCTCTAATTACACATGCCTGAATAAAATAATTTAATTTTGCCTTTTATGAATGTTACATCGATGTAATTACACAGTATGGGTTCTTCAGTGTCTGGCTTTTTTCACTCAACATTAAATCTCGAAGAGTCATCTATAGTGTAGCTTATTCATTTTCTCAGTCATGTTTTTAATGAACTCAATATTCTAGTGTTATATAGGATTGATTGGTACAAGGGGGAGAGTAAGGCAAGACTGGAAGCAAAGAGACAAGTTAGGAGGCTGGGCTAGTTGACAATTATAAGTGGAATGCCTGGGATCTGTAAATAACGCTACAGTAGATGTTTTGCTTTGGAAATCAGTATTTCAAAACTCTTAGATTTTCAGAACAACTGCAGATGCACATGCAACTTAAAAATCTGAAACAACAAAAGCTTGCTTTGGGACAAAGAAGCAGTCCCTGAGCATTAAGCAATGAATGATTTTGAAGATAGTTCAACGAACCAAAAACTATTCTCAGCATGCTACGTTGGCCAAGAAAATAAAAGCCCTCAATTGGATAGAATACACACACGCACACACACGACTGTATACATGTTTATCTACACATTTATGAACAAATTTGAGTACATGCACTTATACATACACATGTGTATCTATGCATCTATGCATACAGTGAGAAATCCCAGCTGTTTACACACACTTTTTGGGGGGACGTGAAAGCATCAAGTTCTAGAAGTAGCTCAAGATGAGAGATAATAAATAAGAAAGTAATTTTTAAAAAGAAAAATAGCAGAAATGACCTGAGGCTGTGCAGAAAAGATTTTAGCAGCTGCAGTTATGGTGTCTGTGATTAGGAAAAAAATGGGGTACCAGAAAGAGACAAAGGGATAGGGGCAAAGTGAAATAAGACGGACAACTGGACAACAAACAGAATTTGGGGCAGACCGTCACCTTCACCATGCTCCCTACACCAGAAGCTCAGTAACAGCTGAATTTCCTGTGCGGGGCATGTAAGAATCACTCAAGGCCTTCTGGTGGAAGACAGACCCCATCTATATCAATAGGGTCATGTTTTATTGAGTTGGTAGCATATTAAAGACCTATGAGACATTACATTTATGCATTCTAGGAAGGATATTCATTATTAAACACAAGTGACCTTAACCAACAAAACCAGCCCGGTGCAGTAGAGTGCTGAGACAATGCTACAGAGCCAACTGGGCTCTAGCACACAGATGAACAAAAAGCAAAGTTAAAGATATGTTATTTTAAAGTTATGCTAATCTTAAATAAAAGAGGAATTCTGAAAAGGAGCAAGTGAAAGTGATCATGAACAAATAATATTTGTTAAAATAATATTTTCTACGCCCTTCTGTTGCAGGCACTGCATTGGAGGATTTCACACACATTATCTCATTATCCTCTCAACCACCATTTATACTCCTTCCCCAACTGTTGGCAGAGGAAGACATTGAAGTTTATAGAAGTTGCAATCATTATCTATTACTGTATAGCAAATGACTCCAAAATCTTAATAGCTTTAAACACAAACACTCATTATCTCACCCAGTTTCTGAGGATCAGAAATTCAGGAGCTCATTAGCTGCAGCGATCCAACTCAGGGTCTTTCCTGATGTTGCATTCAAAGTGTTGCAGGGATAGCCAAGTTCAAGCTTATGCATTACTCTCTTGGTTGTTGACAGGCTCCAGTTACTTGCAGACAGGTTGGAGTAAGGAACTTCTCAGCACTTGGGCCTTTTCATAGGATCACTAGAGTGCCTTGAAGATATGGTGGCTGTTTTTCTCCAGAGCAAGAAACTCAAGAGAGAGTAGAGTCTAAGACAGATCCTGTGGTCTTTAATAACTCAATCTTGGAAGGGATATACTATCACTTCTGCCATGTTCTCCTGGGAAAGGACTATCTAGGCACATGAATCCCACAAGGTGGGCATGGTGGGGGTCATCCTGGAGGTTGGCTACCACAGAAATGAAATACATTTCCCTAAGTTGTATAGTTAGAAAGTGACTGAGCCACAACTTGGGAGTAAGTCAGACTAAAAATCCAGTGTTCTTTCTACTTTGTATGCGTTGTTGGACATCATGAGACAAGCATGTAAAAAAAGTCAACTTGTTGGAAGATTTATGTTTAAAACAAATTTTGGGGGTAATGCAAATGTTCTAAAAATGATCGTGGTGAAGAGTACACAAATATGTGAGGATATGATTGATTGTATAAGATGGTTAGTCTGTATGTGTGTGGATATTTCTCAATAAAAATATTTTAAAAAGAAAGATGGGTTAAACAAAACTTCATATATACTGCCAAATTTGAAAATAAATAAGGTTTTTAAAATGTGATTTTCAATGAAAAGATTGTACCTATCTCTCACTCAATAGTTATTAAAAGGCATGAAAACATTTATGTGAAAATTCAATTGACCACAAAATCTTGAGTTTCTGAAGGGTGATTTGGTGTTTGGGGCAGACAGTGTAGGCTGATTCATGCAATCCCATTCCTCATTTATTTCTGTCTTACCTCCCACCACTATAGACGCTGGGAAAGTTAAAAAATAAATTTTCCCAGACTACCTTGCAGCTAGAGTTCTGGCCTAAGAAATATAACTGAAACTCTCCTGGAGCTTTCATTTGCTTGATAAAACGGAAGGCCAAGCTTGTGTATCTTCGCCCCTCCCTGCCTGCCTCACTTTCCTCCTGCCACAAAGTTGCCATGATTTCGGGGACTTCATTTCTCTTCACTGAGCTGCTGAACCAAAAGCCAGAAGTGTTCCAATTCCGGACTCATTATATGAGAACTAACCTTTATTTGTTTAGCCACATCACCCCTTAGTAGGATTTCCTCTTAAATACTGTCATAACTATTTCTAAATCTTTCTGTGTGAGGTAAGTTTACAAGTTCTTAAAAAGTCAGCAAACCCTGGGAGAATGATGCGGTTGTCAGAAAACTTTTTGGCTTTTTAAGATAGCTCATTTCTAAACAGTTTCCCATGCAACCTATTTTCCTCCATTATACCAGCTGAGGGGAAGACAACAAAAATCACATACTGCAACATCATTATTGCTGTTGTTGTGGTTACTTTTTTCCTAAGTCTGTAATAATAGGATTAGAAGTTCAAACTTCTTCAATTCCTCCCAAATAGCCCTGAGAGTCCTTAGGATCTCTCTTTTCCTTTCCTTGTGTGGCACCCCTGGCTGCTCTATAGATTGGACTCTTGTCTGCTGCTCCTGCCTCAGCTCATTATATTGAGGTCATTCCTGGGGTTGCCAATGCCCTAAGTGACTGGTCCACTGGTGATATCCATTGAAGAGGCTGCCTGTTGTGTACGGGGTGTGGGGGTTCCGTCCCAGGACCCTTGCTGCTGCTGAAACCACCAAAGTTGCAGGTAGGTCTCGTGGGTCTCACAAGATACCCTGTTGCACCTTGAAATCTTGATGGCCCAGAGGCCTTGTGATTCTACTGTAATCTCTTTCCTCTAGGTAGTTTCACTGGGGCAGCCCCAAAGGGTAATCTGAGACGTAAACCCTATATTGGACAGACATCTCCCTTTCCTTTTGATGATTTCTGCTGCCCTTAACACACGCTTATGAGCCTCAGCCATCGCTTCTCTTAGCAAACAAGTGGTTACTTGGTCCCTTACACAATGGTGCATTTACTGGCTCGATTTACTGGTCCTGGATCTTCCTTCCCTGGCCTGCCTGCATCTTAGAATAAAATAAGCTTAGGCTTTAGCTGGTATTCTTACTACATAAAAGTTGTATGAAATTGGTCTAATTTAGCTTGGAGTTTTATATCCTAATAAAAGTTTACATGAATTAACAAAATAAGAAGAGGCTGACAGTTTAATATTTGAGAAATTACATGGTGCTAGAGCATCCTAGAGCGTCACCTGTTGACATAGTCCAAATAATGCTTGAAAAACCAGATCATCTCTCGTCTCCCCTAATTACCATCCCCCAACCACCACCACCAATTTTATTTATATTTAATGAGGGGTCTTTTCAGAATCACAGGCTTACCTGAGCGTAACAAATCTATTCTAGTTTCATACAATTATTCAGCTCTGTCAGAGGAAATTTAGTGGTATCTATGAACATTATTTCTATCTTCCAGCCACCGAATATTAACTTCCTGGGCCAGCCTATAGAAAAAGTGTTATTCAAGATAGGAAATTTCATTGCATACAAAGCTTAACGAGAAAGTAGATTTATCAGGCATGCAATAGTCAGGAATTTTCATTCCATTATTACATTGAACATACAATTTCAAATATTGCTTGCACCTGCTATTCTATTCAAATCAAATCCTGAGAACGGTTGAGAGAAAATTTTTGCCTGAAACCATGTCAGCAAAAGTATCTTCTCCCCCCCTCCCCCGCCCCGGATAAAGAGTTTTCAGTGTTAAGAAAGCCATTTCCCAAGCAGGTTAGGACACATTCTGGAAAGGGTGAGGGGTAGATTTCTATAAAGTCTCAAGAAAGAACTTGGGGCATATGAGATAGAAGCCTGGGTGCAAACTGACACAGAGACCACAAATGTGTTATTGTGATGCAGAAGCCATGTTGTGCTTTGAATGGTGCAGACACATCAAAGGGCACTGTTTGCAGCTAAGAGGAAGATAATTTCTGGTGAGTGAAAAACCCATTGGGGGAATGCAGCTGAAGCCCTTTAGTCACTGCTTAATTGTGCAGAAAGGCAGTTATGTTCTCTTGCCCAAGAGGTCACGAACCGGAACATGCCACATTCCACCTTTGGGAAAAACAGACAAACAACCCCAAACCAGGGATTTTGTCAAGAAATCAACACCTTGTGCAACTTTTCAACTCTGTGGCATTGCGGTAACTTCAGCATCAGAGATACAAATTCTTCCTCAACAGTCACTTAAGAGATGTATCTTATTCAACTTTTTATTTCTTGATGTGATAGAACAGCTGAGGCCTAAATTGAACCGTAAGTCAAAACGGGATTTTTGACTTACGGTTCAATTTATGAGAAAACTAAAAGTAGTGGAGTATTTAAAATACTGCTATGATAAAAAGACAAGAAGACTATTAAAGAAAATGCTAAATTCTTATGTTTGGGTAGTCGTTTTTTTTTTTCTTTCTAGTTTATTCTTTCTGCTTTTCTATACATTCCAAATTTATTACAGTAAATGTGCACTCCACTAATGAAAATAATAAAAACATTTTTTCTTATTGTGAAAGAACACTCTATATAATAACAAAATTTTCCAGACAAATATTCAGCTATTCAAATGACTCATTCTGAAAGTCTAGGGAGTCAAGGTTTTATTGTAGTTCTAGAATGCAGCAAAAAGAGAGACTCAAGAGACTATTAAGAGAGCTTTACTGAGTTCATTTAATTTCCCATTAGTAATGGAATTTTTAATTACATGAGTCACAAGTTTGTGTGCATATTTTCAATAAGGGTATGAACATATGGGAAATACATACTTTAAGGGAATTATCGATATCCTTTTCAATTAAAAAAAAAAGCTGAATTGCCATCTTCACAAGTTCATATAACCCAAATTTAGCAGCCTAGCAACTTCTTGCTGCATGGGGCACAGTTACAATTAGAAACAGTTTCATTTCTACTCAGATGCCACACCTGGCCTCCGTTCTGTCAGCAGGTGCCTTACTAGCTTTATTTATGGAGAGAAGGTTATTTGCAGCTTGAACTCATCAACAATTCTCAGCTCCAGGTTTTAGTTCCCTTGGTTCTTCTTTTCTGATGGAGAGGCAGGATGCCTCCCCAGACTTTCCACCAAAGTTCTCAGATTCCTCTTCTCCCCTCTCATCAGGAACTTGTATTCTGCTGACACCCTCATGCTTGGATTTCAATTTCTCCTCTTTCCTGACGCTCCCCTTTCAGTTGCAGAGCCAAAATGTAAACAAGAAATAAAGCTATAACAGTGCTAGAAGAAAATATGAGTTATATAAAATGTTTTGGAGTGTGGGAACTTTTCTCTTTGTGGCATGAAATGCAGCTGCCATCAAGAAACAGTTAAATTAAAAATAGTAATATTTTAAAATATCAGTGGACAACAGAAAGCCCGAACAAAATAAAAGACTAATTATAAACTGATAAAATTATTTTCAAGACAGATGTTTGATAGAGGGCTAATAGCTTTATATATAACACAACATAAACATGATACATAATCATTAGAAATTACAAATCAGTGAGAAAAGTCAGAAATCCAATAAAAATGGGACTGATGCTTTAACTACTGAGAAAAAAATTACATTATTTGTGTAAATACAGCAAACTGAACATTTCATAAATTATATACAGAATTATAGTTATACCTGTTGATACATAGCTACTATTTTACTATAGCTTATGGGCAAGAATTATGGTTCTAATGGCAAATTAGTAATACATTTTGATTAAAGAACTTTTTGACTTCCAACAATAAATGATATGTCAATACATGGTTTAGAAAAGGGATTGGGAACCAATGGGCCTCCTAGCCAAGTGCAGGCCAGCATGTGTTTCTGTAAATAAAGTTTTGTTGGGATGTAGCCATAACCATTCATTTATGAATTGAAAATGGCTGCTTTCACACGACATTGGCAGATTTAAATAGTTCAACAGAGATCTTTTGGCTCACAAAGCTTAAAATATCCGCTATTTGGATCTTTACAGAAAAAAAAAGAAAGAAAGAAGGCAGGCAGGAAGGGAGGAAGGAAGAAAGAAAGGAAGAAATTGCCAAATTCTGGCTTAGAATACTTAATTTATGTGAAACAGAAATATTTGGCTAGTTCCCCAAGATCACTCTTTTTAATTCCAAAAAATTATATTCTGCAGTGAAATAAGGTATTTTTTAGCATAGAAATTACTTTATAGCAAGGACAAAGTTTTCATATTTTGGGGTAATATGGCCATATCCCAAAAGTGAATAGTAATCTTTCTTTTACATGTAAGTTTTAAAACAGATTTAAAAAAAAACAAAAACACTTCAAGAGTTACAAACACTCATGACAGAATTGAATATAACAATCGCAGAATTATTTAAATAGACTGAATTCTACAGTTTTGTGTATCTGCTTAAGCCAACATTCACATATTCTTTTTCTCGATCTCCAGATTGCTAGAATTGCCTAACAGCCAAGTGAAACAGAACCCCCTTAGGCAGATTCCTTGAACCAAACTCTTGTAGAAGATTGCTTAGTAAAGGAAACTTCCTTTCCTCCAGTATAGTCTCATTCTCTTCTTCATCAAACTCCTAAAATCTGGAACCACTGCTGCAGAAGAGGTGATAGGCTTCTATTGTGTATCTAGGGAAATAGAGGATTATTGCCACTGCAGAAAAGGGGGGTCCTATGCAGTGGTTGGTGAGAAAAAAGAAAATGAGAGAAAAACTATTTTCAATGGAACTCAGAAAGTCTCCCATTCCCCAGTTGAATTTGGTTCTCTAGAACAGAAGTTCTAAGGAGACGAATCTTAGACTGAGATTTGAAATTAAGCTTTCAACTGAAAAAATAACCAGGATCAGTGAAATATTTTAAAACTTTCTCTCGAATGAAAATACATCCATTATATAAAAGTGGTGCTGTAAGTAAGCTGTTTACTTCTTTTACAGATCAGGGTGTAGAGTGAATCTGTGATCTAATACAGAAGGCACATCAGCAAGGGTAACTTCTTTGTGGACATGTGATTTGTGTTCATTATCAAAAATAACACTGTAGGGCAGGCCACGGTGGCTCAGCAGACAGTGTTCTCACCTGCCATGCCAGAGATCTGGGTTTGATTCCGGGTGCCTGCCCATGCCAAAAACAAACAAACAAACAAACAAAAACCCTACATTAATCAATGCATGTGCTGATATATTATTCATGCCAAAAACAAACAAACAAAAATCCTATATTAATCAATGCATGTGCTGATATAACTATATTATTGAATATAGTTATTCAATATTAAACTGATCAACAATAGCCTTGAGACATTAGCTATTTTGATTCTCCTCTGAGAATCAAATCTATTTCTTTGCTTTGGCTTATCAAAAAGTTTGTGAAGGCAGGCCACTGTGGCTCAGCAGGCAGAGTTCTTACCTGCCATGCTGGAGATCTGGGTTCGATTTCCGGTGCCTGCCCAGGCAAAAAAAAAAAAGTCTGTGGAAAGTTTGAATGGTCTTAAGAAATCATTTAATTTAAAATTTAAGACTTCCCTACACACATACCTTTCAGGCGTAAGGTAGGAACATGAAACCAATCAGAGTTCAAGTGATATGGGCAGACATTTAAATTATAAAATTTAGCCATTCGTTTCCCTTTAGCTACCATGCTAGGGTTTTAGGACATTTTTTAAGATATAAAGACAAAGTTGGAAAAATTCCATCATAAGTAGTACGTCATTTGTCTTCTAAGCAGCCTACCCAAAGTGTAATATGAAAAGTATGAATAGTATGAAATAATGATGGTTTGGATGACTTACAAAATATTTTTTAAGGCATTAACGGAGGCTATTTAAAAATAATCATTGATAAAATAAAATATCCTAAACATGCTAGTGGATACATGACTATGCTTTAATACATTCAGTTAATAAATATTTATTGAGAAATTCGCTAGGCACATTTAATCTTATATTTCAACATTATGATATATAGACACTATCAATTTGCCTTTGAAGTTTTCAAAATTAGTAGCATGTGTTTAGAATTACTTGTGGCACTAGCTAAAACTACCAGTACTATGAAGTAAGCCTCTAGTTAGTATGTATAAATGAAGAGGACAGGTGCATTCTTATTTTCTTTGGGACTTGAAAGATTCAAGTTTGAACAACCTTTTCATTCTTTGAAGGCCCAATCCCTATGTCATAGAAGGAGCTCATCAGTGTGAGCAAAGTTCAGGCACCAAGCCCCTGTTTACGCAATTCAGTATCAAAGGTTAAGCAGTTATTACCTAGTAGCTTTTATTTCGATTGTTTTCCAGAAATGCCTTTTCATGTTATCTCCAAATGCTGTCTTTTTCAGAGAAAGGGTTTATCCATGGGATGAGTTGGTGTCTTCCCTCTAGATAACTCTGATTTAGTGTTTCTATCCAAATAGGGTTATAGACTTTGATTATTCTCACATCTTAATGACTCTAGGAGACTGAAACTTTGGTAGGTGTTTTTCTAAGGATCCAAGAAATGCTGTTTCAGTAAAGATTAATATGTTTAACGTACTTTTCCCACAGAGTTTTGAAAAGGAACAAAATATCATTCCAAAACTCATCAAGAACTATTTACTAAAGATTTCCCATAAATGGCCCAGAAGTTGGTACCACGAGGGACAGATGCAGCTCCAGAGATCAACCAGACATGGACTCTGCCCTCAAAGAATTCACACGGTGCTTAGGATGACAAGACATACACTTGTAAATAATTATGTTACAGGATGCCATAGAGGGGTACACAAAAACTCCTAACAGATTTCATAGGAGGAAGTGACCCTCTTAAAAACCCATGCATCAGCAAAGAAAAATCTGTGTATAAGCAATTTTTATTGCTTCATTCTGGATCCCAAAGCCCCAGTGCAAAATTTTCTGTGGGAGACCATCTGAGTGTAATAAAAATTGCTATTGAAGAATCCTTAATAGAAATTCTAAGGCACGGATCATATTGTTTATTCAAATTGTAGCCTCTTCCATGTCTTGGTGAGGCCACCAAGGTTCAATAATATCCATCTGCATGGTTACCAGTTATTCTGGGTATAGTTTCCTCTTCAGCTTTTTTTTTTTGAGTGCATGGTTTGGGAATCGAAGCCCAATCTCCCACATGAAAGGGGAGCATTCTATCACTGAACCACCCATGCACCCTGCTCTTCAGCTTTTAAAAGCACGTTCCCAACTATTCTCTCATTGGTTGTCAGTTTTTATCACTAAGGACACACTGGCAGCATGGAAAGGGCGGCCAGGATGGCAGGGCTCTAATTCTCACACTCCCATTAATTTGCCCAAGTCATCTATCTACCTGGATCTCAGTTCTCCCCACTAAATGCGGGACAAGGTCAACAGATTTCCTCAAGGAACCTCACCTACCTGGGTGGATAGCGCAACTTTTCATCGCCATTTTATAGATAAGGAAATCAAGCACAGGAGAGTTTAAGGGACTTGCCTAAGGCCCCAGAGATAATGATTAATATCCAATACTTCGGATTAGATACTAGACCTATAAGGAGAAAGCTTTTCTACTTTATCAGACCCAGAACCACACCCAACATTTGTGGGCAAGAGTACAAACAGAGGCCCAGAGCATGAATCTAAATATTTAAGTTATAAATCAAGCTAACAAACTGTTAAAATATAGTCTATTCTCCAACCTTGAGAAATAAATGCCTCTCCCACTATGACAAATAAATACCTCTTCGCAAGGATCTGGAAGGCCAGGTGTGAATTAGGAATTCTCCAGGCTGGAAGGTGGCAGGGAAGGGAACGCTGACCCTAACTGACCCTTATAACTGACAGCAAAAGGAGGCGCCCAAAGGCCTGGGATTACACACCTCAGTCTACAGTCCAAGAACTGTCCAAACCCCAACAAAAAGCCATTCCTGGGACACAGGTGAGTACAGAGGCCTGAGCTAGCCTCGATTGTGAGTTTGTCATCATATGCAGAGGATTCCAGAGATCCAGCTACCTAGATCATGGTTTAGAAGCGCGTTCTCCACGTAGACCATCACCTTGACCAGATGGTCCCTGTTACTTGGGATCGAACAGGTATGATTGCACTGCCTGTTAAATTCAACCTCGGAAAAGAAAATCCGGGAACTTTCTTGTGCTAAGGCAGTACAACCAAACATTAGAGACCAGGCGCTGCAGCCAAACACCTGGGATCTTAGCTCATCCACTCCCTAGCTAGGCAATCTCAGGTAAGTTACTAAACATCTCATGGTCTCAGTTGCCTCAACTTTAAGACAGGTGTAATAATCATTATTATGAAGTGAAAATGAGATGGTAGGTGCGTGGAGATGCTGGAGAAACGTTGCTGGGTTCTCTACAGCTGTGTTAGGCGAATTTGTCTCAGAAAGGCTTTTCTGGAGAATTATATAAGAATAAGTATATCCAAGCCCTCTAATAGGGACGGTGCAATTCCTCTCTCCACTAAATAGAGGAGCCAGGCGTAGGGGTCGACACCATCCAGCCGGCCCGAGACAGAAGCTGTTGCCCACTTCCCACTTGGTCCTGCGCCCAAGCACTTTACCAGCTTGCAGACTCCTGTTAGGAGTTACAGCCAGAGGTCTTGAGTTAACTCGCAAAAGTGGCTGTGAGTCACGACGGGACTAGGAACTGAAACCAAGTATTGGCATCTGCAGTTTATGCTGGTTCATCCCTCCAATGCTGAAGGTTAAACCAGTGGGAAGTGGCATCGATTTAAAAAGGTAAGCCACCGAGTCAGGGTTGACGCTGCTCGGTCCCGTCCCCACCCCCTCCACCCTCGGGCTCACGCTGCCTTCAATGTCTTCAGACAGGTCTCGACATCTCTCCTCTCGGAGGAAGGAGAGAGACACGGATCAAGTCGAGGCATCTCCCTCGCACCTCCCGTGAGTGTGAGCCGAGCCAAGCCTAGCGATTGTCCATCTGGAAAGCGAAGACGTTTTTCAAGAAGCAAGCCTGGGCATTCCCCCCACCCACTCCAGGCGAACCTAATTCCAAGTGGCCCATTTCTTCACCCTTGCTCCTGTCCCGTCCCTGCAAAAAAACTTGGTGTCCAAGAACTATAATCAGTCCTTTCTGACTTACTCGCCTAAGGGACAGTCGTGACTGGGCACCGAGAAGCCAGACTCGCTCGAAAACACCAACAAAGGACTATATTTAGTTCTGAGCTCTCCGCCTAAATTCCTCTATTTTTTTTTTCACTCTCAGCTTCAAAACGACTGGGTTGGGGAAGTGGGAGGAAGGGGGCGGGGGAGCCGCGGAGAAAGAACAGCTGTGCCTCCGCCTCCCAACTCAATCTCTATAAATAACCAATCACAAGCGGAGGCTACTTTTTAGCCAATGAAGCACCCCAAACTGATAAAATCTTGGCGGCAGCCAATGGGAGAAAATTTGGGGGTGTGAGACCTGCGCCCCGGGACCAATGGGTACCGAATTCTGGAAGAGGTAATTTGAGCCGGAGTGTGGGCGTGTGATGCAAAAGCTTCCCACTTTCAGGACCCAAAATCTGCTCGGCCGACTGAGCATGCCCAGAGCGGCAGGGAGCATCGCCGCGACTTCTGGATTGGGATGTATTTCGGGTTTCCGGGTTTTGGTCACAGCCGAGAAGGAGGTGGGTGGGACCCGTCAAGTCCCTGCTGGGAGAGAGTAGGGGTCCAGAGAGTACTATCCAAT
Organism: Tamandua tetradactyla; assembly: GCF_023851605.1. Taxonomy (NCBI): domain Eukaryota; kingdom Metazoa; phylum Chordata; class Mammalia; order Pilosa; family Myrmecophagidae; genus Tamandua; species Tamandua tetradactyla. Next base: position 47,940,502 of record NC_135331.1, read on the forward strand.
TCCCGCCCCCCCCACCCCAACCTTTCCTCGTCGGAACAGTTTCTCAGCCCAGTTTTCCCGTTTCCTTTGTCCAGGAGATAAAGTGTGGGAAGGGTCAGCTAGAGAAGGTGGAGCTGCGTTTTTACGCGCGCCTCCCATGCGTTCCACCGCACCAAAACGCCCTTTGGGTCTCCGAACCTGAGACTCAAATCCGCCGGGGCTTGAGGCGTGGAGTCCGTGGGCCCCTGAAAACCCCGGAGTTTGCAAAACCCCAGACACCCCACCCCGGGGCGGCCCACGCGCTTTCTGTAGATGCACCGCTCTTGTACACAAACCCCAGAGCGGTACAAAAAAGTTGCCCCATTTTCCCGTTTGAGCCGACCCCCACCTCATCCTCTCCCACTTGATCCAGACGCACAAATGCACGCATTTCGAGTTTAGTTACCAGCCGCGCGCCGCTCCCAAATCCGCTCCTCCTAGACTTAAATCGCGAGCCCCGCCCTCCGCCCGGTCCCTCCCAGGCCTCGCGGAAAACCCGGAACTGTGACTCGGATGGGCGCGGGCGGTGGCGCACTGGGCATGCTCGCCCGGGCGGGGAGGGCCGGGCTGCGCGCGGCGAGTAGGAAGCCCTCGCCCCGCGGAGGCAGCGAGGGAGAGCGCGATGGGCCGCAGCGGTGGGCACACGCTCCGCGGGGACTCATGCCACGCGCGTCCGCGGCCGGCGCTCAATTAGCAGCCGCCTCCGCAGCTCGCCGCCGCCGCCACCTCCTCCCCGCCCTCCCGGGCTGCAGCGGCGAAGAGCTCCAGCCGTCGCCGCGCACAGGCTGCTGGCATTGTCCTCCCGGTGCGCCGCCCGGCCGGGCTGCTGCTGCGGGTTACTGCGGGGCCCTGGACCCGCGCCCCTGGGACGCGTCGCCGCCGCCGCCGCGGGTCGGCCGGGCGCCCGGCCCCGGCTTTGTGATAACTGCGTCCTGCACTCCCCGGCCACTCTCTCCTGGTTTTTTCCTGCGGACCCGAAGAAGGGGAGAAGTCCGGCCGCCAAGCCCAACCTTCCCCAGGCTCGCAGCCCCGACGGGGCCGCGGCAGGAGCGGCGAGAGCGCTGACGGAGCCATGAGAGAGTACAAAGTGGTGGTGCTGGGCTCGGGCGGCGTGGGCAAGTCCGCGCTCACCGTGCAGTTCGTGACGGGTTCCTTCATCGAGAAGTACGACCCGACCATCGAGGACTTCTACCGCAAGGAGATTGAGGTGGACTCGTCGCCGTCGGTGCTGGAGATTCTGGACACTGCGGGCACGGAGCAGTTCGCCTCCATGCGGGACCTGTACATCAAGAACGGCCAGGGCTTCATCCTCGTCTACAGCCTCGTCAACCAGCAGAGCTTCCAGGACATCAAGCCCATGCGGGACCAGATCATCCGCGTGAAGCGGTACGAGCGCGTGCCCATGATCCTGGTGGGCAACAAGGTGGACCTGGAGGGCGAGCGCGAGGTCTCTTACGGGGAGGGCAAGGCCCTGGCCGAGGAGTGGAGCTGCCCCTTCATGGAGACGTCGGCCAAAAACAAAGCCTCGGTGGACGAGCTGTTCGCCGAGATCGTGCGGCAGATGAACTACGCGGCTCAGCCCAACGGCGACGAGGGCTGCTGCTCGGCCTGCGTGATCCTCTGAGGCGCCGGCGGCCGCTGTGCGCCGGCCGCGCTCTGCGCACAAAAGCCAAAAGCACCCGACTCTCTTAAATGTGATTTCTCTTCTTGCTTTGAGATTGGAGACGACTTTGCATTGGCGGAGATGGCGCGGGAGCCCGACCGGCCTCCGCTGCCGACGTCCCCTGCCTCCTCCCCGAGGTGGCGGGGGTGACCCGTCCTGACCATCCGAAACCCTGTTGGAAATGTGGCTCTTTGCAGCATGTACGTTTCTCATTGATTTTGATTGACGCATATTTCCCCGTTTAAGTAGCCGTTAGGGCGCTGTATTGGCGGCTTGACACCCGGCAAGCAAAAGTTTCGGCCTGGAAAAAAAAAATTAGGGGTTGGGGTGGGGGGAAAGAAGGGAAGAAGAGGGGGCGAATGGAGGAAAGAGAGGTCTTTCTTTTTTTTCTTTTTTGGCAACAACCGTTTTTGTAGTTCCAAGTTTTAAATACATGGAAGGAAGTCCGGGAGAACCAAGTGAAGGAGCAGAAAGAGAGAAGAAACTTTTGCTTTTTTTTTTTTCCTTGTTTTCCAGGAGTAGGTGGAAATTAAGATGGGGTTCCTTTTCTGCCAGCTTGGAAGGGCAATCCCGTGACTGATTGCGATTCTAAGGATGTCTATGCAAAGTTGGATTCTTGTTACAGTGTATCCAATCTGAAGTATTGCACATCTGAACTGGGACTGTTAACTCTGATGCCAATACGGTGTGGGGGTGCCAGAAAGTGTCTGCTGATATTTGTGGAAAAAAAAAATTATATTTTGTTTACCTACTGTATTAAAGGGGAGTCTGGGGGAGAATGGTAGTTTTGTTTTTTTGTTTTTTTTTAAATCAGCTGTGAAAAAAATGTTACAGATCTGCACATTTTTTTGTGTAATATTGTGTGTTTATTTTTAAGTTTAGTTTTTTTTTTTTTTTGGTTGGCAGTAACAGATTTTGATGACTAACTCTTTAAAATACAGTACAAAGACTTCCTAAATGTGATTCAGGGCCCCCAGCACCCCTGTGTCTGCAGAGTGCCTTCCAAACTCAGCTGTTCCAGCCGGTGCCAACCTGTGAACTTCCCACCATATTCTAGAATCTTGATATTCCCCAAACCCCTTCCCAGTTTCCTTTCAGTAATCTGCCTGAACAAGCCAAGACAATAGGGCCTGCTGTTCAGTGAATTTCTTCATTATTTCCAGACTTTCAAATGTAATTTCCATGTCTTGCAATGTTTGGGTTTTTTGTTTTTGTCATTTCTTGCTTCATTTTGTTCAATTTTTAAGATATTTAGCTCCCCTTTTATATTGTTTTATAATTTTTTTTTTGTTTTTTGTTTTTTTTGGTTTTCTGTTATAAGGTGTTCCTACGGAAGCAAAGAGCAAAATTGTACTGTTGTGCTGTATCAAGAGAATTCTAACTGTAATTTTTAATTCCAGACATGCGTTTAATCATTGTCTCTTCATTTTAAGACTTTTAATACAAATGTCATTTTTAAAGAAAAACTCAAAACTATTTGTGTTTCTGTGTTTCATATTCAGTGAGTTAATACAGTTATCATGGGTGAGGTGGATTGGGCCAGGTGCATGATGCCTTGAGATATTTATCAAATTTTGAAGACAAGCATCTCACTTATGGGTTGAGTGACTGCCCCAAATTCCTAAAATACAAGAGAATCAAAAGCTGTGGGGTATGCTGTATCATCAGAGTACAGGATGGGCCCATATACTGAATCTGTTATGCTGACATGGAAGCAGGGAAGGGGAAAAGCTAATTGCTGAAAATGCCTTAGATTTGGGAAAGTAATCCTTCATCTGGCATGGCTGGGTGATCCTCATTAATTTATTATTCTTGTCTTGTTTTTCTTGTTGTTTAAGTTATGTCCCATCAAGTCAAAAGCGTCTTTGGGGGGCAGATGGTTTTCATTTTTGAAGTCTCATTTGGTAGTGTCTTCTGCAGTGCTTTTGTCATATGGATTGTAGACGGTGTCCAACTTTTTTGAGGTTTTGATTTGAAAAACATCTTTAGATTAAAACCGAACAAAACAGATGAAGACAGTTCCCTAACTGTCATTTCACTCTGGCTTGTGGCGCATACATGGCCTCATAAATTTTTCCTTTTAACAGTAGGAGGCAGTGTGAGCTTTTTATTTTTCATTTTGTTTTCCCTGTGGAAGGCGTGTCATTAATTTAAACTCCATAGACTAAAAGAAAAGACATGATTGTATCAGCAGCAGAAGCATTTGATGAACCTTATATGTCTGAAGTGTAGATAGTCTTCAGAAGTGTATTTTGACAAAAGGATGTATTCCGTTGATAAAGTCCAAAGAAATTACAGGCCACAGGGTTTCTTAAAAGCTATATAAACATACTTTGCCTTAAAACATTCTTTGTTCCAGAGGCATCTCAGTATGCCTGTGATGATCCTGCAGCCTTTTATTTCATTCTAGATCTCACTTAACTTTAATGTCAAACTCACCTGGAAGGCAGTATTGTATATTTATGCTAAATGTAAACATTAAGAAAATTTATGATTTTGTTGTGATTCGTTCTGTTTAAATTTAGTTGCCTAAGTAGAGCTAAAGTGTTGGAAATTCTGAGGACATGTATCAAACATTCTCTGAAGGATTTTTTTTTTAAAGAAATTTGGTGACTGTTTTCTCATGTTGTTTTTTGGAAGCCTTTTGCTATAAAATGCTGCCAAGTATCTAACTAATCTAAGAAATATATTTACTCCTGACAGGGAGAATTTGAAAATGAGAAATTGGAAATGAAATGGGTTGCTGAGTGCATTAACCGCCTAAGTACAGAACTGAGTCTATTGCATGACTAAATTCCTTATAGATCTGAGTTAGTAGGACAGAGATTTTAGTAGGATCTTACTGAGTACTGTAAAATAAATGCTTTTTGCATTCTCAAGGAAAGCTGGTGTGTGTGTGTGTGTGTGTGTGTGCATGTGTGTGCCTGGTGTGGGAAAAATAGTAGCTCTGAGTTTTGTGGGCTCCATTATCTTGTGGACAAAATTGAGAGAAAATAGGGATACCTATTTTTTCTTCCTTAACAAAAAACTGTTCTAAAGAATATGTAAGCTTGCAAGCACCCCTTCTAGTTTTAGGGTGTGAAGAGATAAGAACATTTGTTTCACACCAAGAAAAAGTTAAGCTGATTTAAGAGTGTTGAAGGAAGTGAGCAAGGTAGGGTAGGAGTTTGTTGTGATCACCTGTGAAAACAGAAATTGGCTAGGAAAAGAGCTTTTATCTTGAGGAGCAAAATTGACCTTTAAACTTGACTCCTGCTGCTTTTTAACAGCTTTGCCTTTTGGTCTCTGTCGTCCAGATTCTCTTGTCATTTCAAAGGATATTTTTTCTTTTTCTTTTGGTCTTCCTTTTGGTACTAGCCTCAGAAAAGTTACAGGTACCTTATGTCTAACATGTTCTAACATGGTTCTTGTGTAAAACAATATCCATGTTGTTAGCTGCTGAAATCGACTTGATTGAATCACATTTTGGGATGAGATCTATCTGGATGTAGAATTCTTTAAATACATAAGCCTTCATGCTTCCTGATATTCTATAATATTCCTTGTAGGAGGCAATCCAAAAATGCTTCATCTGTTTGAACTGTTCATGTATTTTCGTTGTTGTTCATGTGTTTTTAGAAATATTTTCACTAGCATGGTATTGCATCCTCCCTGCCTCGTTTGGGTTATAGTTGGGCATTTCTCAACAGGTGTGTTGGGCAAGTGAGACAAACTCTATGTAGCAGCTATTTTTGAGAAATAGACGCAAAATACTGCCGTCTTAACTGTCATAAAAGCATATATTTTTGCAACAGCTGGCATAAGTCCCTAAATTATAAATAAGGTGGAAGCATACAGTTGGAGATCTCTGTTAGTTGAAATGACATCAAATATTTGTCAATGTCTGTTTAATTGGGAAAGGCTTGCTAATATAAATTTTGTCTTTGAGGAAATGTAGCAAATTTTTAAATACTACCAGTAGAATGTAGTGTTCTTGATTATAGTATTTTACTCAGGCAGCTAGGATTACGTGAATGCCTTTTAACTGAACTTGGGTGCTGGTTCTAGAACATATATACAATCTGAAAAACGGTAGGGTTTTGATGGTGGGAGAAGGCTTTAAGGATTATCTAGGCCAGTGGTTCTCAAATTTGACCATTTATCACTATCACCTGGAGAATAAAACATTTTGCTGGGCTCCTCCACTGCAGTTTCTGATCCAGTATGTCTGGAGTAGGGTCTCATAATCTTCATGTCTAAAATGTTTCCTGGTCATAATAATATTGCTGTTCCAGGGGCCATATTTTGAGAACTACTGATTTGGTCCAAACCCCAAAATGAGGGGGTGCACTGAACGACCTGTCTCCGGCACTGCATAGAATTATCTGATCTTGATTGAAATATAGAGCTGAAGAGAATATGCGCCATCATACACTGGGACTGTTAGACTGTTGAGTGTGAAATGGGATAGAAATTACAGGTAGCTTTTTGGCTGTTTCACATTAGCTTGTGAACCCTTTGGCTGTGGTATTCAGTGTTAATTCAGAATTTGGCCTAAATGACAAAAATAATCTTGATTGAAGTAGGGGCATGGTGTAAATAGTCAGAGTCAACATTTCCCCTCAAAAAAACAATTTTGAAAAGAGAGTCTTCGATAAAAGAACACTTGTGGATATTTATGGCTTCTCTCTACTTTAAGATTAAAAGGTAAAGCATTTTAATTTTCTTGCCTTTTAATCTTAAAGTAGAGAGAAGCCATAAAGTCATTAACTTTATGGTTATTTCTAGAACTGTTAATTTGGATTACTGCTACTTGATTTTATTAGTCTGATTGAATTTTAGGGTGTTACTGATTTTGGAAAAATATATTTAAATAGTGTGTTGTGGAAGTTATTTACCAAATTAGAAACCAAGAGTAAAAAATATTTAATAGTTCATCCTAATACTGGTTAAAATTCATTAGAACTGGATTAGATTATAGTAAGAGAATGAAAATAATGGAATAACAGACTTTAAATCCTTACCTAGTGAAATTGTTTGTCTAGAGACCTGGAAATAACTAACTGGTATTGACAGAGAGGAGGGCAAAATGGCCTGATGGCTAATGGAGCTGTGGGTGTTAAATCTGTTTTGTAATTTGGAGTGTGGGCAAGCTATTTGCATCATTCCTTTGGAGCTAAACAGAAGTCTTTGAGGAAGTGCTTTCCTTAGAAAAGGTGGGTAGAAATGATGGGCTTCCTTGTCCAGTCGACTAAACTTTCCTATTTTTAAATATTTGCAAAATTGTGTAAGGCTAAGTTGGTCAGAGATTTGAAAATACGCGGTTGGCGTATTTGTGGTAATTGTGAAGAGTTGCGAGTATAGCTAAAGAGAAAGATTTTGATGCATTTTGAGAAAGACTTTCGTTCAGGTGCCCAACTGTCTGAGGTTGTTCTTTGGTAAGATAATAGAAACAATACAAATTGATAAAGATAACAGAAACTACTTAATTCATTAGTCAGCAGTTATTGAGCATATACTATTAGTTGGGGTGTTAGGACTAATGCCTAAATGGGAGTCAGGCAGAAGGACAACTTTCTGCTTTTTTCATCATAAGGTATAAGGACAGCATATATTAAGCGATAGAACACGTAGTAAAGCACTACTTGTTCCCATTTGTCCTATAATACTGTAGGTCTGTCTGGCAGGGAATAGAGTTAGCTAAATTTGTTGAAAATTTTGTTTAGATTTCCCTGAAAGATGTGGATATGGTACATAAATATGGATCCCGTGAATTTCAAGAACGTAATTCTTATTTGTTGTTGCATGCATTCCTGTTGTTTCATTTATCTAAGGTTGTGCATCATTTGTAACTTCCTTTCTAGAATTAGCTGAATTGAACACTTAGCAGGTTAAGTTGGTTTCATTTTCCTATCAAAGCGAAGAGAGGGAAAATGGGTAAAAAGATTCATTGAATTTATTCACTGTCATATATATATTAAAATTAGGAAACAAAATAAAAAGGTAAAGGACAATTAAATTCTCCATGAAAGAAAAATTTATGTTGGCATGGTCTTTTGAAGTTCATCATATGAGAAGATTCAGGGCAGGGTGCTAGCTTTTAAAAATATCATCTAAAGATGAGCATGCCAAAGAATTAAGCAGGTGTCTAAAGTTTGCTAAGCTTGTAGTTGTTTCATACAAAAGCTCTTGCTCTCACATCTTTAGTGCTTATTGGCAGAAGGCAGTAAGCTCAGAGAAAGAAATGTTGAGTAACAAGCTTTAAGAGGTAACAATAATAGCAATTACTGGAAAACCATTTCAGTGGAAGGGTGCAGTTGTGATTATTAACCTTCTTTGGTTTGCAGAATTTTAGTGACCATTTTGTGTAGACTGCCTCATGAATCTAACAAACTATTTTTAAGTGTGGCAATTTATAGAATTATAGAGATAGCGGAATAGTCCATGTGAAGGTACTTCGTTGCTTTATCTTAAAAAATCTGATTACTATAAAATCACTTATGAAATGCACATTTATTAATATTATTAGAGCTTGAATAAAGATTTTAATATTTTATATGTTATTTGATCATTTAGAAAAATTTTTCAAACCATGAACTCAGAATGTTTAAATATTTAACATTATGCCTATTAACATATGCTGGTCTTTTTAAAGGTTAACAGCATAGATAATATCTTACTCAAGAAAAGAGCGTCTATGGAGATCATTATTAACATAATTCCACAATAATGTATTTCACTAAAATGTTTTTTTTTTTTAATTGCTTTGAATTCTGTCACCTAGTAGAAAAAAGCTTGCATTTGGAGCTCTGTACTTTGAGTTCACTTGTCTTAGCTTTAATTAATCATGGTTCCAACTTTTCCTTTTAATTCATCCACATCTGGTTTATGCAAATAATTTTCTCTATAATCCATATTAATTGTTAAAATTAATTGTTAAAAATCTAAGAACTGCTTAACTGATGGCTGTATAAAATGTATTTTTGGAATAGTAGTGTAAAGGGAGAAGTGTTTTTCACACCATATTTGAAGTTCAGACTGAAACAGATGCAACTTGTTGGAAAAAACTGCCCAATAACTGACATTCCCTTTAGGTTTGAGTGTAATCTCTGTGTTTTTGTTTTTGAAACTGATAAATTAAAACAAATTAGAATTGGAACATAGGAATATTCATTTGAAGATACTTAGAATTGTCTAAAATTTTTTCAGACCACCCCTTCTTTCTTTGTAATCTTGTACTGACATGAAAAAAAAAAGAGAGAGAGAAAGAGAAATAACCCAACCGCATTCTCTTTCTTTGAGAGAAATTTGTGCTGTAAAAGGTGGGGCCAACGACAAACAAAAGCCTAACCCAAAAAGCAAGACTGCTGTTCTTTTTTGCCCCGTTCAGCTTTTATTTTGTTATTGAGAAAGACTAAATAGTGGTGAAGGCAGTGAGATGTTGGTCTTAATCATTTTGGTCTGTTCAGCAGGCGGTTGGATACTCGTGTGGCTGCAGCAGGAGCATGTGATAGAGCTGACAAGGGAAATAAAGTGCCGGCTGTGCTAGATTTGTACCTCAGCCCACACTCCCGCCCAGATGTTCCTCCAAAACCAAAGGGTTTCCCTGTGTTAAAATTTGTGATTCACTGTGACTCAGGGTTTTTTGAGCCTTAGGGCTGCTACTGGCCAAAGGTGAAGAAATCTGTGGGATGGAGTGATAATGATGCTGTGATAAATTCGACTCTAACCCAGGTTGCTCAGCCTCAGCACTGAGGCTGGTGAATTCTTTGTCTTGGAGGGTGGGGGCTTTTCTGGCTAATTTAGAACGTGTAGCACCATCCTTGGCCTCTACTTGATGGACATCAGTAGCACCCCCAGCCCCCAGATGTGACAACCAAAAATGTCTCCACACGGCCACATGTCCCTTGAGAACCATTACTCATAAACTGATCATGTGGGGATGGAGGTGGCACAACCCAGAGGAGAGTTGAGTAGACTAAACTAGGAATGGTTAAGCATGGTTAAGTGGTCAAAAAAATTTCCCCACATTGCGGAACTTAGAACTTTACTACCATTAATGCAATGCAGATAATGCAATTAAAATCCAGTGCTCTTTCTTATGCTAAGGACACTATTACTTTGATCAGCTAATTAAATCCATGCCTAAGAAAAATACACAGCATTCCAGGATTAAGATTAACTGGGGATTTTGGTTACCTGTAGGGAGAAGTATTCCAAAACAGGGTGTGCCTTCATAGAATGATAAACTGATGACTAATGAGAGGGCTCTAGAAAGGAGGAAGGGATCCAGTAAGAGAGAGGGCAGTAATGTTGCAGCTGTCCTAAAGCCTCCTTGGGGAGAAATTTGAAAGGTTTACCGCTTTCACCCAGCCTCTTCCAGCTCATCTCAGTCTCTTTCCATCTTAATGCAGACCTCTATTCAATGCCTGACCTCACTTTGAGTAGAAAAGATGCATCATAGGCATCCCACCCCCCTTTATTTTTATTTTTACAAAACACTTTCTTTTTACCTCTCTCCTTCACTCCCTCCTTTCCAGCATTCCTCTTAGGAACCTTTAGAACAAAGGACTCTGAGCGTGTCCGTGGTGGCTGGACTGTGTCCGTGGTGGCTGGACTCCTGCTGCTTATATGCACATACCTACCTGTACCCAAAGCTCGCAGGCAGGCGTGAAGGGGCAGCAGAGGCAGTGGTGATTGCCTTGTAATTAAGTACCTGGGATCTGGCAGCCTCTAGCTAGCACATATGCTGTAGCTGCCAGCCCCTCTGGAATAAAGCATTAAGTATCCTGTCAGCAAGTTCATTAATGTGGAATTAACTCAGTGACCATGGATCTTTAATTTAGTCTGAACTGGGCATGGTTGGATTTTTCTTAAGATTTAAATGAAATGGATATTCTAAAATCAGTGCAGTATACCCTTAAAACCTTTAAGCAACCAGACTGTTAGGCCCCCTACCTGGTGGGACAATTAGGATTCTGTATTTCACAGTAGGCACATTTGGAAATCTTAACATTTCTAGGGAATAGGTGATTTAACAGTTTTGTAAATGAGCCAGAACAATCTTCAGACCCACCAAAAGGTTCTTGCCAGCCAGAACAGTCTTTATAAGCAAAGTAGGTTGTGAATGAAATAATTCTTTACGATAAACAACACGCTCTGTTTGGTGAAAGTCAGTGAGCAATTTGGGCAGCTGAAATTTTCTTCTCAAATTCAACACCGAAGGGATGGTGTTGATAGGAGTAGTCTCTGTAGTATCTTCGTATTAAGTTGAAAATGAAAACATTCAATTTAATTGGTAATGTGATCATAATTAAAATAGAGAATACAGATTTGGCCCATCCAAATTTCCTGTTTTGCTTATAGTCTCTTTTCTTCTTTCATAATCATCTGTGCAGTTTTGCCACATTTTTCATTTATCTCTAAGGTTTTATTGGTTTGGGGGAGTGGGGTATTATGTCTTCTTGCTAATTAAAAAAATTTCAGTCATGATTCAATATAGCGTTAGCCAAGAAAATACATGTATTCATAAGTCTAAAAAAATAAATTAATTGTGCAGGATGTTTTGTAATGTCATTATTTACATTTATCTTTTTTAACTTGGAAATGATTTCTAATGCAACATTTTCAGTGGAAATGATGTTCTCCTTTTTTAGTAATTGCCATTTGATTATATTTGAAGAATGTTATAATTTTTATTTTTAAAATTACTATTCTAAACTTTCTTTAGTTTGTATTTTGTAGTAAAAATTACTAACAATTTTACTTCTACTGTTCTTTTCCTAAGGAGAGTAGCATGTTGTATTTGCATAGGAAAGAGCCTGTTTGTGAATAATCCAAAAGTCATAGAGTAGTTGTTTGGATTTAGCGTGGTGGTGGTGGTGGTGGTTTGGGTAAAATTTTTATCCTCTTAATTACAGGTAATTTAATCGATTTGTACCAACCTGCAGGGACACATCTAAAACACATGTACAGTGGGACTACAGTGCCATTTTGGTATTAACTATGAGTAATGAATACAGTAGACAGTATGACCAAAAATAAATAAACAAAAAGATGGCCTCCTAGAAAGTATTTTAGTTTAGTCATTGTAACATGCAGCTAAAAAACTTATTTGATGAAAATGATCAGTTATGATAACGCTGCCATTCAGTGAAAATCGTCAATTTTCAAATGGTAAAAATGTTCTGACCATTTACATTATCTTCCTTTCCTTTTTTCCCAAGGCTGGATCACTTGATTATTGGAAACATGGTCCTTCATTTTCTAGGAACGTGAATGGATTTTGTTGTCTGCCCTGAATTCTAAATTCTAAATTGAATCTAATGTGTTATATGTCAGAATTTAAATAGATGATAGGAAACTGATTTTTACATTTTTATTTTCAGAATACAAACTTTTTACAGTTTGGTTTTCTTAATCATTATTTATTTTCTCAAAAATAAATAATATAATAGAGAAAGTGAATAAATTTGTGATCACTGCTGATAGAGGTTCCACTGAAATTTCATTTCCGTATTTAAGTTTGTGAAAGAGATTTTTTTTTTTGGCTTTTCTCTATGTGCATTTTAGAGCAAAATGAAGTCTGTATGAAATTTGTTATTTAAAAAGATCTTTCAGAGTATTATCCTCACAGCATTATTCTTTAAAATATAGTTGATCTGAATAGAGTTGAAGCTTTTGCCCAAAATAGTAAATTATTGTCCCCATAGCAACCATTATTTATTCTCTTACATAACTCTCTGCTTCATGCAATGGTAGATATATGCAATATAACTCTAATTAGCTTTTACTTTTCACTAGGTTAAGTGTGTGGTTTCCAGGAATAGAAGGTGGAAAGAGATTGGGAGTGATGGGATGTTTGTAGAATCTGCAGATTGACAACAGGAAGGTTGCTAGGTAATAGAAGAAGGATTTGCTTAGGAGTTCAGCCATAATATTGTACTATGTTTTGAACCAGAAAAAAAATGCGTTAAAATGCACATTTAAATTCATCATGTGTAGTATACTTGAATAAGATTTTTTAACCCACTAGATATTATAGGTTCTGAATGAGTCTCAGAAAATAAGTATCAGAAAATTTGTTAACTTATTTGACTAAAATACTTTACTATGTAATGATGCGTTCAAATGTATGTTTTAGCCAATCGCCTTTATTTTTTTTCAAGGACATATCTATCTGCAAACCATGAAGAATATTTCATGTAGTGAGTTAAATATTGAGCAGCATGCATAGCCTAAGCGCTGTACCAAGAATAAGATACCATCTGTTCTTTCAATACATTTAATATGCTTATACATTAATTTTTTGTTATTGAAATCCTCTAGGAAAGGGTAAACCTATTAGAGGAAGGACTTTTTCTCCCCAATGCCTAAAACACAGCCTGGAATGTGGTCAGCACTTAGTATCTGTGGAATGAATAAATTAACAGTTAGTCTTAAGGGGAAAAGAAGTAAGTTTGGCTGGAATGCTTAAAATAGGTCACAATTGCCAGAAAATTTGATGGATGCCTGTATCAACTTCAGACAAATATTATAGAACGAAAAGTTGGGGACTGTTCTTTTACTCATGGATTCTGAAAATTTATAGCTTGAATAGAAATGCTGTTAGAGTGGTAATGGGACTTAAGTTTTCTGAGGGCTGTCAAAAGCAAAGCTGAAACAGTTTTAGGGCTTTTAGAAAATTAGTATATTGAGTTATAAACCTATGGCCTGCTCTGCATTGGTTTTCTAAACACAGGTATGCCTTGGCTTTTGCAGTAGGTATAACCTGATAAAGTTGCGTATAAAATTAAACCATGTTTAAAAGACAACTAAGAAACCTTCTGTTCAAGACCCAGCTTTGAATCATTTTGAAAGCAGAGAAATTATTTTATACTATAAATGCCACTAAGTAGCCGTTTGAATTTTTTATGATCACACACTGGATTTTTGTTATTTTCAGTATTCATTTCTCAAATTAATATGCCTTTTTTTATTTGAACACCAGGAATTCTATTTTCTGAATGGCAAACTTCTATTAGAAGTCTTCTATTAGATTTAGTACCTGTTATTTGTTTAGATCATTTCTTTTAATCTATGACTTTACTTCTCGTCTCTGTCTTTTTTAAAAAAATATTTTTTAAAATATTGAGATATCTCCATACCCAATACAATCCATCCAAAGCATATAATCAGTGGCTCACAAAATCACCACATAGTTGTGTATGCACCACCATGATCATTTTTAGAACAGTTGCATCACTCCAGGAAAAGAAATGAAAAGCAAAAAGAAAAAGAACCCATATATCCCATACCCCTTACCTCTCTGTCTCATTGACCGCTAGTATTGTAATTATCCAATTTTTTTACTCCTAATCCTCCCCATTATTTGTTTGTCCATTATTGTTTGTCCAGGTGTTTTTACTCATCTGTCCATACCTGGTTAAAGGGAGCATCAAATACAAGGTTTTCACAGTCACACAGTCACATCGTAAAAGCTATATAGTTATACAGTCATCTTCAAGAATCAAGGCTACTGAAACACCGCTCAGTAGTTTTAGGTACTTCCCTCCCGCCACTCCAAATGCACCATAAACTAAAAAGGGATATCTATATAATGCATAAGAATAACCTCCAGGATAACTTCTCAACTCTTTGAAATCTCTCAGCCACTGAAGCTTTATTTTGTCTCATTTCTATTCCCCTTTTCTGGTCAGGAAGGCTTTTCAATCTCACGATGCTGAGTCACGGCTTATCCCCAGGAGTCCTGCCCCATGTAGGGTGTTTGTGTGTGTGTGTGTGTGTGTGTGTGTGTGTAGGGACTGGGAAACGAGAGTATTTTTGAATAGCTGGTACTGAATTAGAATTGATTTCTAAGAAATAGTTTCAACTTTTCAGAAACCAATAAAATAATGAGTTTCAGAGAGACCTGGGAAAAATCCAAACTAATAGAAACACATTGGATTTTTATAATACAGTATTTAAAAAAATAATTTCTTTGGAATTGTGTTAGAATGTTAGCTGCTGGAATGCAATACAGCAGAAATGGAGTGGCTTTTAAAAATGCAATTTCGTGAGTTTCAAGTTTATAGTTCTAAGGAAGTGAAAGTGTCCAAATTAAGACACCAACAAGAGGTTACCATCACTCAAGCAAGGCCAATGGGTTGGGAACTGCTCTATCAGCTGGAAAGTCACATGGCTGGCATCTGTTGGTCCCTTGCTCCTGAGCTTCTCTGCTTTCAGCCTCTGTTCCCGTGAGGGTTCCTCCCTCACTTCTCCAGGGCTGGGCTTCATCTCTTGGCTTCCCTTGGCTCGCTCCAGATTCTGGCTTGCTTCACATCGCATAGCGATGCCTACTGGGCTCCAAGCATGCCAAATCATCCATGCCTCTGCTCTCTCTGTTGGCTCAGACTCTCTCCAAAATGTTTTCTCTTTTAGAGGATTCCAGTAAACTAATCAAGGCCCACCTAGAATGGGTGGAGTCACATCTCCATTGAATCAAAAGGTCACACCCACAATTGGATGTGAAATATCTCTTTGGAGATAATCTTGTAAAATGTTTCCAACCTACAGTATTGAATCAGGATTAGAAGAAACAGCTTCTCCACAAGATTGGATCAGGTTTAAAACAGGTATTTTCTGGGGTACATAAGAGCTTCAAAGAGGGTCAGGAACCCTATAAGATTTTTTAGAAATGTCTCTTAAATGAAGAGGGAGAGAGAGAGAGAGGTACCATTTAGAAAAAGAATAAAGAAGATAAGTTAAACTATGCCTGTCAAAGATTTAGTAATTGTACCTTTGTAGAAAAATAGTTCCAATATATATATATTATAAACATAGAAATGTATCTATGCTCTGTCCTTGTTTTGGACTTCCTGTTACATAAATAATAAAAAAGCTCGTAACCTATTTTAATTCCCTACTCTCAGCAAAACTATATAACCGTTGTTAGCTCAACACTCATCCATGTGCCCAATGGGGCTCTGTGGCAGTGGTTTCAAAATGGGGTCCCCAGACCAGCACCAGCAGCATTCCTAGAAATTTGTTAAAAATGCGTATTCCCAGGTCTCACTTAAGGCATAGTATATCAGAATCTGTGTGGAGGTGATGGTCCAGCAATCTGTATTTTAAAAAGCCGTCCATACGCTTTTATTCACGGTGAAGTTTGCCCACCACTGCTGTATTTGATATAGAAAGGAAATCCTATTATGGATGGTGCCTGTTTTGGAAAGAGAAAGAATGCACACAAATGACAGTACTAACAGTGTGGCAGAAATAACAAGAGTGATATTTGCAATAAAATCATTACAGATAAAATGCAATTGGAACTTAGGGGAGAAGAGAGTAATACTGAGACATCTCCAGTCATTCATTCATATGCATTCAGCTTTGTGGATGCTTAGGTGCTAGAGCTAAGTAGACATAGTCCTCGACTTAACAAGCTCAAAATTAGGTAGTTCTATTTGCTAATTGTCTTATAACTAAAGGAAAACTGTAGAGATCATATAATCCAATGGTCTCCCATTTGAAAGTGCATCAGAATCATCTGGCCAGCTTCTTATAACACATTGCTGAGTACTACCCCCAGAGTTTCTGATTCAGTAAAATAATTACCACTGGGGCTTGGGAAATAGCCTTTCTAACAAATTCCCGTGTGCAGCTGATGCAGCTTGTCTAGAGCCTATAACTATAGAATCACTTACTTAGTCAATAAGACATATGAAGGATAGAAATACTGCCTCACTCAACAAAGTTAGTTAATGGCTAAGTAGAAGTAAAAGTTGGTTGTCAGCCTCCTAGCTCAGCATACTTCCACTGTGGGCTGCGTTTGGGGCACTGAAAAGAGGCTGTCTACTTAACCATGCAGTGGTTCTCACACCCATGGGAATAAAGAGTTGCTATCTTGGTGATAATTCAGCTGGCTTTTTATACATTGTATTTTACTTTCTTATTTCAAAATCAGCCATGCTCCTGGCATCTACAATCCCAATTTTGAACCACCAAGCATTCCCCTTTTGTGTATGTAGGTCCAATTCATATATAAAAGTAGCATTTGAGTCACAGTATCATTTTTAAAAGGCTATTCTAAAACTTCCTAATATCACCATCTTTATATACCTTACAGGGGTTTCTGAAGATGAAAATCCTCTTTTACAAAAATACTTTTCTCTGTAGTACCTCTCAGTAAGATGACTGGAGCTAATGAAAAAATCATGGTGTTTGTTCAGAGTAAGGAATTAAAATATGTACTGGGAGACTATTAGTGGAGAAGCTGTTAGTTCTTTGCTGATCATTTCATTTCTACTTCAGAAGTGTGTGTGCTTTATCCATAAATCCGTGATTAAGTTCTCCAATTTGGTTAATTAGAGGAAATATATTAATCTCCTTTCTAATGGGGATAAAGATTGTTTTCCCTCAAATTTATCTACTCTGCATTCTTTTTTAAATTTTTTTAAATTATGAAATATGTATACAGAAAAAAGAAAGAAAAAGCAATAATTTTCAAAGCATATTTTAACAGGGAGCATCAGAATAGATTTCAGAGTTTGTTATGGGTGATAATTCCACTATTTCAGATTTTTCCTTCTAACTGCTCCAAAACACTGGAAGCTAAAAGAAATATCAACATAGTGATTCAGTAGCCATACCCATTTGTTAGATCCTATTTTCTCTGTTACAACTCCTTCCTCTCCTCTGCTGCTCCTCCTGGTGTCCAGGGATCTTCGGGCAACACCAACCCCAACTCCCACATATTGTCAAGGGGTGTCGACAATAAGGGACAGGGCATGTAGCCAATTGAGAATCTTGGAGAGGGCTGGTCCTTCTGGGTTTTAAGATTTATTTGGCCTAGGAATCTTCTCAAGGTTATAGGTTTCAGGAAAATAAATTTGGTACATGAAACTTTTATAGAGTTTCAGTTAGAGCCCTAGGTGTTCTTAAGAGTTAATAGGAATGATGTTGGTTGGGATTAGGCAAATTGAGGCAATTATCAGTATCTAGTTTGAGTTTGCATAAGGGTAACCTCCACAACAGCCTCTCAACTCTATTTGAACTCTCTTAGCCACTGATGCCTTATTATGTTACACTTCTTTTCCCCCTTTTGATCAAGAAGGTGTTGTTGATCCTCCAGTGCCAGGGTCAGATTCATCCCTGGGAGTCATGTCCCATGTTGTAAGGGAGAGTTTTCAACCTGAATGTCATGTCCCACTTAGGTGGGAGGGTTATGATTTTCCTTGCAGCGTTGGGTTTATAGAGAGACCACATCTGAGCAACAAAAGACATTTCCTGGAAGCACCTCTTAGACCTCATTATAGGTGTTAGCCTCTCCACTCCAAAAATCAGTTTTATAAGGGCAGGCCTCAACATCAAGGGCTTGACCTATTTTCTTGGGAGTCCCCAGTGATTGAGAGGATACCGGAGGTTTCCCAGATGGTAAAGTTTAATAGTTCCATATTTTTTTCTTTGGGCCCTCAGGGGATTCTACCAATACTTTTTAATTGGGAGCCCAACATACTCTGGGATGTATCCAGATATTATGTTAAACTATACAGAATTACAAGTCCTCATTCCTCTGCCAGACTTCATGTGTATTTGGGTTGTTTGAATGACCTATCCAGACAGATTGGTTTAGATTGCGTGTTAACCAAAAATTTAGGTTCTAGATACAATGAACCTCTCTGCCTTTGGTCTCCTACAGTAGATGAAGGTCTAGAGTACATGCCTTATCATCTTTTACCCTATATTCTGATTTACTTTAGTCCCAGTCAGATCAGCTTCATGTTTATCTATACCTGAAGTCTAATCTCTTTTTCGGTTACATTAGCTGTCATTGCATGTAGCAGTGTTGCTTTTCGGAGCTGCAGAACTCCAGCTCTGAGTCTTAGGTGTTACAGAGGACTAGGAGTTTCAGGGAAATAGCAGCTTATACACATAGAGCTCAGTGTCTCAGATGCTAGGAATACTTACAACTTCGAACTAAGTGTGGCTGCTATATGAGCCTACAACCTAGGTTCCAATTTTCTTGTATGTATATTCTGAAAGAGACCATAGCATAATTATTCTTTTGTTTATGGCTTATTTCGCACAACACATTGTCCCCAACTTTCATTCAGTTTGTTGTGTGCCTCATGATGTTATTCCTTTTTATAGCCATACAAAATTCCATTTTATATATATGTATACAGATATATATATACAGGTATATATATACATATATGTGTGTATATATATATACATGTATATGTATATGTATATCATGGTTTGCCTTTCAGCTTCTCATTGTACCCTTTGGCCCCCTCATTCCAATGATGATCTTGGATAATGTCCAAAATAAACAAACCATATCTTACGGTGTCCTCACTTGGTTGTACCATCAGCGGCATTCTCAATTTTAGACAATTTTCATTGGGCCAATGAGACAAAGAACTGATAAAGACAGCCTCTCCAAATATCAAATAAAACCTTCTCCTAATCTCTTGTCCTTTTCCTGGTTTGAGCATATTATGTACCCCAGAGAAGCCATGTTTTAATCCTGATTCAGTCTTGTGGAGGCAGCTGTTTCTTCTAACCCTGATTCAGTATGGCAGGGTGGGCACTTTTGATTACATTATCTCCATAGAGATGTGACAAACCCAATTGTGGATAGTAACTTTTTGATTAGATGGAGATGTGACTCCACCCGTTCCAGATGGGTCTTGATCCGTTTTCTGTAATCCTTGATAGAGGAAACATTTTGGAGAGAGTCAGAAACCACAGAAATGACAGAGCCCAGAGAAACGGCAGAAACCACAGAGCCAACAGAACAGACAGAACCCTGGGGAAGCTATTGAATAAGCCTGAAGAGAAAACTAGTAGACATCGCCATGTGCCTTTCCAGCTGAGAGAGAAACCCCGAACACCATTGACCTTCCTTGAGTTAAGGTATCTTTCCCTAGATGCCTTTGTTGGACATTTTCATGGCCTTAGAACTGTAAACTTGTAACTTATTAAATTCCCCTTTTTAAGAGCCATTCCAGTTCTGGTATATTGCATTCTGGCAGCTTGCAAACTAACACATCCCTCTCACCAATTATCTACCCCTGGTGGTACTGTTAATGTCTTCCTATTGATTATAAACCATAGCATGTTATTTTAGTTATCCCCTATACCCCTCTATTATTGACTCTTTGTGCAAGATCAAACCTTTGAAGTAGTTCATGTAAGAACTTATTTATCATTGTAGAGTTAATTGGTAGGAATATGGCATCATACATCCCCTTTCAATCATATTTACCTTGAATATGGCAATGTTATTTAAATCCCCACTAATTTGCTACCATCACTTCTATCTGTTCCCTTACATTTAAATTCAACCTCACTGGGTAACCCTTCCCTGTCTCTAGCTTCTGTGTACCTCTAGGTCGCCTGTGTTCTACAGTGTAAACCTCTGAGATTATCATTACCACCGTCATAATGTGAAATCATAGAGTATGTATCCTTTTGTGTCTGACTTATTTCACTCAAGGTTCATACATGTTGACATATGCTTCAGGACCTCATTTCATCTTACTGCTGCATAATATTCCATTGTATGTATATATATCAGGTTATATTTATCCACTTGACTGTTGATGGGCATTTGGATTGCTTCCATCTTTTGGCAATTGTGAGTAGTGCCATTATGAACATTGGTATACAAATGTCTATTCATGTCACTGCTTTCAGCTTTTCTGGATATATACCAAGTATTGGTATTGCCAGGTCATAGGGCAACTCAATATTTAGTTTTCTGAGAACTCACCAAACTGTTTTCCACAGCGACTGTACCATTATAGATTCCCACTAACAGTGGTGTGAATGTGTTCCAGTTTCTCCACATCCTCTCCCACATTTATAGTTTTCTGTTTGTTCAACAGCAGCTATTTTCACCTCTTAAAATGAGGTGTTATCTCATTTTAGTCTTGATGTTATAGCTAATGAAGATAACCATTTCTTCATGTGATTTTTAGCTATTTGCTTTGCTTTTCCATAAAGTGTTTATTCAGATCCTTTGCCCATTTCATAATTGGGTTGTCTGTTCCTTTGTTGTTGAGTTGTATAATGTCTTTATGTATACAGGATATCAAACTTTTATCTGATAGGTGGTTTTCAAATATTTTCTCCCATTAAGTTGGCTGCCTCATTACCTTTTTGACAAAGTCCTTTGAGGCACAGAAGTTTTGATTGTAAGGAATTCTTAAATTCTAATTCTAATTTATCTGTTTTTTCTTTTGTTGCTTGTACTTTGGGTGTAAAGTTTAAGATGCTACCTCCTATTACTAGGTCCTGAAGAAGTTTCCCTACATTTTCTTCTAGGAGTTTTATGGGTACTGGCTCTTACACTTAGGTATTTCATCCACTGATATTCAGTTCTCCCATGCCCATTTTATTGAAAAGACTGTTATTTCCCAGTTGAGTGGATTTGGGGCCCTGTCAAAGATCAGTTGACTACAGATTTGATGGTCTCTGCACAGTTGATTTGATTCCTTTGGTCAATGCTTCTATCTTTGTGCCAGTACCATGCTTTTTTGACCACTGTGGCTTTATAGTAATCTTTAAAGTCAGGAAGTGTTAGTCCTCCTACTTTGCAATTCTTTTGGGGGGTATCTTTAGTTATTCAAGGTCTTGTTCCGTTCCAAATAAATTTGGTAACCAGTTTTTCCAAGTCTTCAAAGTAGGTTGTTGGAATTTTGATTGACATTGCATTGAATCTGTAGATTAATTTAGGTAGGATTGGCATCTTGAAGACATTCAACCTTACTATATATGAGCACAGAATTTTTCCATCTATTTAGTCATTTTTTATTTCTTTTTTAGCAGTATTTTGTAGTCTTCTGTGTACAAGTCCTTAAGCTTATTCTTAGGTATTTGATTCTTTTGGTTAATGTTTTGAATGGATTCTTTTCCTTAATTGTGTCCTCAAGTCATTGCTTGTGTATAGAAACATCACTGATTTTTGTACATTAATCTTGTATCCCACCACTTGGCTGAATTTGTTTATTGGTTCAAGTAGTTTTATCATAGATTTCTCAGGGCTTTCCGAGTATAGGATCATGTCATCTTCAAATAATGAAAGTTTTACTTCTTCCTTTCCAGTTTAGATGCCTTTTATTTCTTTCTCCTGCCTAATTGCCCTAGCTAGAACTTCTAATAGAATGTGGAATAATAGTGGTGATAGTGGGCATCCTTGTCATATTCCTGATCTTAGGGGGAATGCTTTCAATTTCTCACCATTAAGTATGATGCTGGCTATAGATTTTTCATATATGCCCTTTATGATATTAAGGAAGTTTCCTTTGATTCCTACCTTTTGAACTGTTTTTATTAGGAAAGGATGCTGTATTTTGTCAAATGCTTTTTCAGCATCAACCAATATAATCATGTGACCTTTCCCTTTTAATTTGTTAATATGTGGTATTAGGCTGATTTATTTTCTTGTATTAGACTATCCTTGCATTCCTGATATGAACCCCACTTGGTTGTGATGTATAATTCCTTATGTGTGTCCTTGGATTCAATTTGCTAGTATTTTGGGGGGGAATTTTTTTGCATTAAGAAGATTGGTCTGTAGTTTTCCCTCCTTGGAATGGATTTATCTGATTTTGGCATTAGAGTGAAGTTAACTTCATAAAATGATTTACGTAGCATTCCTTTTTCTTCATTTTTTGGAAAGAGTTTGAGCAAGATTGTTGTCAGTTATTTTGGGAATGTTTGATTCCCTGTGAAGACTTCTGATCCTAGGCTTTTCTTTCTAGGCAGATTTTTGATGATTGATTGAATTTCTTTACTTCTAATTGGTTTGTTGAGATCTACTATTTCTTCTTGAGTCAGTGTTGGTAGGTTTTGTGTTTCTACGAATTTGTCTATTTCATCTATGTTGTCTAGTTTGTTGACTTATAGTTGTTCATAGTATCCTTTTATGATTTTTAAAATTTCTTCAAGGTCCATGGTAATAACTGACCTCTCATTTCTGAGTTTGTTTATTTGTGTCCTCTCTCCTTTTTTCTTAGTCAGTCTCACTAGGGGTACATTGATTTTATTGATTTTCTCAAAGAAACTATTTTTGATCTTGTTGATTCTATTGATTTTTGTTCTACAGTTCGTTCATTTATGTTTTAAGCTTTGTTGTTTCTCTTTGTCTGTTTGATTTGAGGGTAATTTGATGCTCTTTCTCTAATTTTTCCTAGTGAGCCCTTGATTTTTGCTTCCTCTTGCTTTTAAATATAGGCATTTAATTGCAATAAATTTCCCTCTCAGTACTGCCTTTGCTGCATCCCATCAGTTCTGATGTGTTGTATTCTCATTTTCATTCATCTCCAAATATTTACTAATTTCTCTAACAATTTCCTCTTTGAACTATTGATTATATAAGAGTGTGTTGTTTAATCTCCGTATATTTGAGAAAATTCTGGTTCTTTAGTGGTTATTAATTTCCAGCTTCATTCCATTGTGATCAGGGAAAGTGCTTTGAATAATTTTTATCTTAAATTTATAAAGCCCTGTGTTCTGTCCCAGCATATGGTCTATCTTGGAGAATGTTCCATGGGCAGTAAATACTATGTATCCTGCTGTTTTGGGTTGTAATAATCTATTAGGTTTAATTCATTTATCACATTAAGTTCTCTATTTCTTGTTGATCCTCTGTCTGGTTGTTCTGTCTGTACTGGAAAGTGGTGTATTAAAGTCTCCCACTATTATTGTTTGAACCATCTATAACTCCCTTCAGTTTTGCCAATGTTTGTCTCATGTATTTTGGAGCTCCTAGATTGGGAACATAAACATTTATGATTGTTATTTCCTCTTGGTAAATTGTCCCTTTTATTAATATGTAGTGTCCTTCTTTGTCTCTTTACATTTGACATCTATTTTATCTGATGTTAGTGTAGTAGTCCTGCTTTCTTTTGGTTTCAGCTTCATAGAACCTCTTTTTCCATCCTTTCACTTTCAATCTATTTGTATCCTTGGGTATAAGATGTGTCTCTTGTAAACAACATATATATATATAGATCATATTTTTAAATCCATTCTGCCAATACATATCTTTTGATTGGTAGTTTAGTCCATTAACATTCAAAGTTATTACTATAAAACCAGTTCTTGAATCTACCATCTTATCCTTTAGTTTTTATTTGTCAGATCTATATATTCTTTTCCCTCTCTCTCTCTTTTTATCCTTTACATTATCCTTACTGGTATTCTTCAATTCTGTCCCTCCTCCAGACCTTCCTCTCCTGTCTTTTTTTTTTTTTTTTTTTTTCAGCTGATAGGACTCCCTTTAGTATTTCTTGTAAGGCAGGTCTTATTGACAAATTCTCTCAACTATTTCTTGTCTGAGAAGACTTTAATTTCTCCCTCAGTTTTGAAGGACAACTTGGCTGGATAAAGAATTCTTGGTTGGAAGTCTTCCTCAGTCAGGACCTTAAGTATATCATACCACTGCCTTTTGCCTCCATGGTGCTTGCTAAGTAGTCTGAACTCAGTCTTATGTGGCTTCTCATGAATACAGTGCATCACTTTTCTCTTGCTGCTTTCAAAACTTTCTGCTTCTCTTCAACATTTGACAATCTGATTAGTATCTGTCTTGGAATAGGTCTGTTTTGGATTTATTGTATTTGGGGTTGGTTGGGCTTCTTTGATTCACATATTTATGTATTATATAAGGGTTGGGAAGTTTTCACCCATTATCTCTTCAACTAACCTTCCTAGCCCTTTACTCTTTTCTTCTCTTTCTAAGACACTGATTATTCTTTTATTTTTGTGTTTAGCATTGTTCATCATTTCCCTGAAATCCATTTTCTTTTTTCTATCTTTCTTGCTATTTGTTCCTCTGTGTGCTCGAGTTCAATTGTCCTATCTTCTAACTTGCTTATTCTTCCTTCCACTTCACTTCATTGAATCTGGAATCATGTGTGTCTGGTATATTTTTAATTTGGTCTGCAGTATATTTCATTTCTGTGAGAGCTGCTATTTTTCTATTTATTCTTTCAAAATCTTCTTTCTGCTCTTCCACTGTTTTCTTTATATGCTTTTCTGTCATTATGAATAGCCTTGATTATATTGTTCCAAATTCTGTTTCTCCTCTGGCAATTTGATCTGGTCATTTGGCTGGGCGACGTATGCTGAATTTTCATGTGCTTTGTAATTTTCGGTTGTGTTTGAAGTAGTTGATTATCTTAATAAGGTTATTTTGCAATTTGATTTCCTCCATTCATCTAAGGTTTGTATTTGGTTGGATTTGCATTGAAGATATCCCTTTGCACTTGTTGTGTCAGTAATTCCTCGCCAAACCAAGGCCTAGATCTCATGGAGGGGATCAAATTCTACTTGAGGGTCTATTAAGAGCTAGACAAGGGTGGGTGCATGGGTAGTTCAGTGGCATAACAAGCACCTGCAACACTAGAGACCTGGGCTCAACTTGCAGCCCATGCCTACACACAAAGAAACCTTAGCAATAATAGGTCCTGAAGCCAGAAGTAGACACCCCAAGATATATTGAGAATGAGCTCAGACTGGCATCCATAGAAGAAAAAAAAAATACCTAGGCAGATAGGGAGTTTGCCACACTGCTTCCCAGCAGACGGCACTCTTGAGCCCAAGTACATGGCATTCTTGAGCCTCCCTGTTCCCCTCATTCCCTCCTCTCCCCAATTGCAGTGGCTAGCTGAGTGAGATGGCATGTATGGTGTGGGGGCAGTTCCCGGTGCATGGTGGAGAAGGTGGTTGTAGCATGCAGGATGGGGCAGCTGGCCATAGTGTCCAGCTCCCAACAGGAGGGTTATCTGTGGTGCCCAGCAGTACAACTGATCTCAGGGCTCGGCAGAGCAACTTTTCCTGGTGGGTAACTGGGCACATCTCTGGGCTCCCCATAAGGGTGCTGCCATTTGCTGAACCACATGGGGAAATTTCCTGAGCTAGCTGCTGGGGAAGGGTAGAGTAGAGGGATGGTCTGCTCCCTCAGACCCACACTATCCTATGCACTGCTGCCCAGCTCCAGTGGAGTCATAGACAGACTGTCCCCATTCTTCCCTTCTCTATCTCCCCACTTCTTTCATCCAGGGCATCCCTACCAAATGTAGAATACCCTCTCCAATTGCTCACACTCTGAAACTGTAGTCTCAGTCATTTTTCTGTCCCTTTTCTTGTTGTTTGGTGGAGCAAAGGTGTATCCAGCCTTCCCTAGTCTGACATCTTCCCAGAAATCTCCTACTCTGCATTCTTGAATGAACATATGAAAAACTCAGACCCCACAAGCATAAATCATGTAATATATTTAAATATCATTATATTTAAATGATAGTATGGAAAAATTGGGTATGGATGAAAATAATATATTGTAATCTGTATTGTATTATAATTTCCTTTGAAGATTGCAAAATGTGTTTTCAACCGACGCCATTTTAAGGCAGATCTTGTAAGAAGACTACTTTGATTGTGTGAAGGTTAGGATTGAGGAAACTTGAAATGAGAAATAATAGCAGCAGCCAGATATATATTTTTTAACCCTCAATGGATAAATTATTGGGGCTACTGGAGAGATTTTCTGCTTAATCCCATTGTGTTTACTGGCCCATCGAGAGAGGAAGGCATGCTTTAGATACTTATTTCCCATAGATATATGCTAATTTCCTAGCTCTGAACCAATGTTGCCACATAAAGGATAGGGGAAATAGCTGACCCTGGGCTTCTCCTTTGCCCTGTAGTTAATCTGTCCTTTTTCACATTTTATTAAATAGGGTATAAAAAATAATTCAGACTCCAATGTAGTTAAATTTTAGGCACTTTCACTTGTCACATCCAGTATCCCAAATTAAAGAACAGCTGTTCAGATTCGCTTGGATAGTTCATGATGAGCCTTATTTCCTACTTCCTGTGAAGCTCAGTTTGCACTATTTCTGATTCTCTAGAACTTTAAGTAATCATTCACTCTTTAAAAGAAGACAAAAACTCAGTACTGCTTTCATGAGTAATTTGGATGACCATTTATTGTTTTCTTCCTGAGGAGTAAAATTGGTTTATTTTGTCCCTAAATATAGTACTCAGTGTACGCAATAATGTTCATTTCATACACCTATTGTGTGTTAGAAATAGTACCAAGTTATTTTCCCCCTGGAAATAAAGCCAAATACTTACATGGCCTTTCTTAAAAGAAACATTTTATGCCTTAAATAAAACCATTTTGATGGAAAGTTGAAATTTTCTTTTGCAGTTTGACTCAGTTTCCTGAAATTGGCTTCTTGGGCTCGAAAAAGAAGAAAAGGAATGATTGAGTGAGAGGAAAGAGACAGTTTAAACAAAATATGAAATGGCTCTCTAATAGATTTTTTTTTCCTTCTACTTACCTCTCAGTGGTCAGCATGTAGGGGATTTTAAAGTTTTGAAGTGCCCAGATTTTCAAGATTTTAAGGATCTAGAATAACTTAATTACTGAATCAGCTTAATTTCATTATTGATAAGATGTAAGAATGAGATGTTTCTCTTATCAGTATATCAGATTTTTTGCCTTTTCAGTTCAAACATTGATGCATTAGTAAATCATCTGGGGATCTCAGTAAAATACAGATTCTGATAGAGTAGGACTGGGTTAGAGCTTGAGATTCTGTGATTCTAACAAGCTTCAAAATAATGCTGATCTTGAACTTCACCTTGAGTAGTTAGAGTGTGTGCAATACAACCAGTTCATGAGCTTTACAACTAGATGTCCTGTTCTCATTACTTCCTTTTCGAAGTAAGCTACTTCTCAAGATCAAATGAAGCCTCTGGGATTTAAGGGTTCTTATTATAGGAAAAAAATTAATTAGGAAAAGAAAAGGGAATCAAAATGAATTGTTTTTCAAGGCAAAGCATTTTTTCTTAAAAGAAGGTGCATATCTTTTTGAAATAATTAAAATAAGATACCAAAGTTTAAAACTTGGCATCTCTTTTAAATTACAAAGTTTGAAAATGTGTCTAATTTCTAATGATTCATTTTGACTTTCCTGAGTTCTTCAGTTCTTATTTCAAAATCAATGTCAGTGCTTAGAAATTTAGTGTCACTCAACATCAGATTCCATTTTATGAATATCAGTAAATTCCAGACTAAATTTAATTTTAGAATGTTATGTTTTCAGAGTATGAATATCAACTAAATATCCCATGGTACAATGGCAGTTGAACTGTTCAATATTTTTTCCCTCTTAATAAATATGTATTTTTGGAAAATATTAAATTTGCATAATAGAAGTCCAGGAAATTTATAGTGCCAATAAAAATATAAATATTCTGCATACAATTTATATTCAAGTGTAGGCCAAGAAGCCTTACAAATAAAATTAAATCACTTAACTCTTACCATATCCATGTGGTGAATTATATAAACATAACAAGCATTATTGAAATTCGATAGTACTGAAGTTTAGATAGTATTTTGATCATTACTAACATACAATTTAAGCCATTTAATGTCATTTAGTTTCTGCCTTGTGGAGATATGGTGGTTTGCATTAATAACTTACATAAACTCTAAAATTTAGATTCTAAATTTGTAATTATGGTAATTGTATTTAAACGTAACTATTTTCCTTAATAACAGTCTCATATGGCCTGAGCAATACGTTTCTTATTATATTCCTATGGAAAAAAGTTGAAATTTAATTTTGAAAGAGTAGTTAAAAAAAAATCTCCTTAGTGTACGAACATAAGTTTTGGTTTCAATTTGAAGGTAAATTTATAAAGATTTTGATTATTCCAATATTTAGTGGCCTGTTATATTAATGTTTGTGATTGAATTAGATCCTGAAATGCCAACTAATTTTAAATGTTTGTCTACAAAGAATACAATTGTGATTTATATATTGTTACTATAGCAGAAAAATAGATTCTATTACATTCTGAACCAAAGAGTTGGTATGTTGTCATTATTGTACTTGTGATTTCCCCATTCTATTGTTTCACTCCTTTAATTTAGGATATTTGACCTATTTTTTTATTAGACAACTATTATAGTAATTGTCTTAAAAATGCTAATCCAATGTCTGTAGTTCATGAGAGACAACCACCATGATAGCAGCTCTGCCCTGGATCTACTTACTGGCATTTATTCATAATTTTATTGTCAAATTTTTCTCATACAAGTTATAAATGTCTCTGATAAAAACAATTCAAGCATTACTGAAGGATGTACATAGTTTTATCCCCAGGAATAGTTGTTTTTCTCTGTTTCCTATCCTACTAAAAAATATCTAAGCATATAAAAGCAGATATATCCTTTCACCTGCTGATCACACCCTCATTAGTATAGCTTAGACATCTTTGCATTTAAATTTACTCACATCTCTTCATTCCATCTTCTCATTCTTTTCAAGGTTGATGTATTTCAGTAAGTGATATACCATAAGCAATTCAACTGTTTTTGACTATCGTGAAAAATGGTGGCACCGTTTTACAAAAGGTTTTGTTCACAGGGTAGTTTTTGACAAGTTAGAGTTTGATTTTTAATGGGGATGAAAGGAATGTAGGAATCAAGGAAAATTTTGAATAGTTCACCAAGATACAATCTGTAGCCTTCTTTCTCCCTGCCCCTCTGTACTTACACTCATTTTCTTTACTTGTGAAAAATAATATATAAATATATTGCTTATATATATATATATATAAGCAATAAATTTCAAGCACACCACAACAATTAGTTATAGAACAGACTTCAGAGTTTGGTATGGGTTACAGTTTCACAATTTTAGCATTTTTCCTTCCAACTGCTCCAAGACACTGGAGACTAAAGAAAATATTATAATGATTCAACAGTGATACTCATTTAAGGCCTATCTTCTCTTATAATTCCATCTTCTTGTTTGATCCTTCTCCCTGTCTTAAGGGGTATTTGGGCTATGCCCATTCTAACATTTTTCTGTATGAAAGGGCTGTCAATAACGTGGGATAGGGGATTGGAAGTAGTTGATGTTCTGGAGAGGTTGACCCCTCTGGGTTTCAGGACCTCTTCGGCCTATGACTACCCATCTTTGTAGGTTGTAGGTTTCTGGCAGGTAATCATAATGCATGGGACCATTGTAGAATCCCAGACAGAGCTTAAGTGTTCTTAAGGGTTGGCAGGAATGGTTTTGATTGGGGTTTGGCAAACCATGATAAATAGCACACTAGATTTTATAAACGAATAGGACAAAACACTTTACCTTTAGGAAGTATTTTGACAAGGAAACTATAGAAATAAAGTCCTATGAAAAGGTTATTTGTCACATAATAGTTTTATTTAAGAAATTAGCCTTTAAACAAACATGTTTATAAACTATTAAATTTATAAATTTATTTATAAATAAAGAACGTAGATTTTGAAGCAGACAAACCACTTGCTCAGGAAAGTACTCCATTAGTTTTTTTCTGGGAAACTTTCCACACACTTATAGGACGCTTATTCAAATAATTGTGATTCAGGGTGTGGCTAGAGTATTTCCCCAGAAGTTATGTCTGCTTTGTAAATATAAAATGATCACCTACCCTCATGTGGCCTTGAAGGAAGGAAAGTAGAATACAATGTAGCAAGCATTGTCCAGCAAATTACATTTGTCTACTGGCCATCAACACTTGAATTTGTTATGCTTTTGTTTCCTCATCTGTTTGTTAGACTATTGATTAGCGTCACAATCCTCACTGGAGGCAAAGAATGTTTGTCACATGTTCACTTAGGCAAGATGCCCATATTCTAGTGCTATGTTTAAAGTTGCTTCACTGCTAAGGCATTTCATTAACATTTTTATCAAGAGCTTTTTTTTTGTCATCATCATTATTTTTTTGGAAACTTTTCCCCTCGTATAATTAGTGGTGTGACTGTTAGTTTGCAATAATTATTTCAGTGAAGTAGAGGTGTCCAATTGTAAATGCTGAAAGCCCAAAATTTCTTTTAAAAATGAAATCCTGGGTGCCTAACCATCATTAATGAAAGTGTTTCTTTAGCTGAAATCCAAAGATAAAAAGTCTTTGTGTGCATGTGTTTTAAATATCTTGGGCAGGTGTTCATAAGTGTCACTGAGACTTTTTATTTTATCAAGTGAAGATTTTCAGTTATTCTGTTGAATCAAACTTGTAATGTGCAGTGTTTTAATTAGTGAACAAGATTCAATCAGTTACACTTTAGGTTTAAAAGAGTAACAAGGAATATCTTATAAAATATTAACCCAAGACTCAAAGCATTCAAACGTCTCAGATTTTTAAATAACTAGTATCAATGTCAGATAATTTTTAAAGATTGCTGTGCAAATTGTAGACATATCCAAAGATAAAATAATGTGATGGATCTAGCAGGTTCAAATACTGGGAAATAAACCTGAATGTATTTTCAGAGTCTTTGCATGGGAAAATCATTTTTAATAGCTTAAAAAAAAACCAGGTCTGAAAAATATAGATGTACTTAAGAATAGTAGGACATCATTTTTGAAATTGAATATGCAAAGGAAAATTCTATCTAAAATAATCTAAAATATGATTGTCCACTGAAGAGTTATATCAATGTATCATAAGTAATTTACCAGTGATAATTACACTACGGAAGTTTGAGGGATGGTTATTTTGTTTTCTTTACTAACCAGAGTAGATTCAAGCTTAGCTCTTTTATGATGGCTTTCTTATTCTCAGTCACTTGGCATTCTCATGGACAGTCTTGAGAGGGAACAAAAGAATGGAGTGGCGTGCAGAGGGCAGGGTCCTGGGCTTGGGATTGTCTGTGTCTGAGGTTTGAGCATCATCAGCTGTAAATGTTTCTGCAGAAAAAACAGCTAAGAGCTGCTCTTGTAGAATGTATGACCAACAGTGTCAGATTTTTTTTGAACTTGAAATATCCCATTGTGCAGAAAGCAATTGGAAGTAGGATGTGTTTTACATGAAGAAAATAACTGCTTATCTTTTTCTTTGATTTATCTTCGTTATCAAAAATAAACTTGATCTATCTCCATTTGGCTTCAGACAAATAAGAAATGGACCTTGAGTAAATATAAAACTTCAAAACTATACATGCCTCTTAGATGAAAATCAGAAGCTGAAGAATGAAGGCAACTTTTGCTGTGATTTAAGCACACTGCTAAAATGTAAAAGTGAATGCTATCCTTAGCGCTGAATTCCTTCCTTTGAAACATATTTTAGAATTTCAAAATATTAGAGGAATTAGATTACAAAGTAGCAAAATATGCAGAGCAAAAGAAAAAAAAATGAGGTTGTATCATGTGCTTATGGGGGGATGGGTCCCTGCACTGGCAAATATTTTCACAATGCATGGCCATCTGAATCGGATTTCTGGAAAATGGAATGTTGTGGGAGGGGATATAGCAGTATATGGGCATTACCTGTTGCTTTCTTTTGTGAGAAATGAAATCTAAAGATTAATTCCAGGCTAATGTAGGAAGTTGAAAGAATTATTTTTACCGCTGGATTTTTATCAGCTTCTCTTTTTCCTTTTGTTTCTCAAATATGCAAATAGATTCAGTAAGTGGCCAAGTATACAGCATGCCACTTGTACTCCATAGGGGCTTCCAACAGATATATGTCAAATCTGAAGAAGACAAACCAACCCTAACAACTGATAGTAGGCTTTTCAGAAAAGCAGCACGTATCATTTAATTTCAGAAGATGATTTATTCATAAGCATTAGAAATATGAAATAAATTCAATTTATGAAGATTGGTTTCTTACACTGTGCTGTTGTATGCAATAAGGTATAAGGTTAAGTGGCTTATCCTCAGTGATTTGACCTTTCTCTTTATTTTCATTATCTTAACGATTTGATTTCATTAAGGAAGCATTAAACAAGACATTTTATGCTGAATAACTCAGGCCTGGTACTTTGGAATTCATCTCTATGGCTATTAGTTGCAAACAGATTGAACTATACATCAGTAACTCCTACAGCATTGAACATTTCCATTCAGAAATTCTTAAAGCTCTGTTTCATATCAAAGTTATTTGTGCTTTAGAGTTTATGGACTTTTATCTGTAACATTTTCACAGTAGAGGAAGAGGGCTAAGGGGTTTAGGAAAATCTGATTTATTACCTTTAACTTGTTTGAATCACTAAAAGCAAGAAAATAGATACAGATGATCTTTGTCTTTTAATGTTTTGGGACAAATGATATATTAAGAGCAGGTGGTACTACAATGTTTTATTTTAGAATGATTTCTGACCCTATAATTTATTTGAGCATAGCTCCTAAACAGATTTATCTAATCCAGATAATCCATATACAAAATTTTATGTTACTCTGATTCATACTTTCTCCAAATATTTCAAAAATTTTTTGTTATTATACACGTTAAAAGATTAAGTCTGGTTGGAACCTAGGACAAAAATCTGTAAACCTTAATATTTTAATGATAATTTATATTATATTAATTCCCTGGTTCTGAATGGCCATAGACATAGTCTCAGGGACCAAACCATTTGCAAGCTGGTATATGCTAATAGCAAGATGAAAAAGTTTAATTAGGACTTACAAAGTAAGGATATTAATTTTTTTAAAACCTAAAATATTTCTGAAACCAACTTTAATTATTTTAATTTAATTCATGACCTGAGTACCATTAAGTTTTTATATTACTTTCTAAAGTTTTATTAATTTTTAACTTAACCTTTAAAAAATCATGTAACATCATGGATTTATAAAAATCTTTTCCAATGTACTATTTGATTGGAAAATTTGTAGGTTTACAGAAAAATCACAAAGGAAATATAATTCTTATATACCCCACCACACACACACACACACACACACACACACACACACACACACACGCACACACACGCACGCGCGGGCGCAGTTTTCCTTACTATTAACATTTTGCATTAGAGTGGGGTCTTTGTTAAAATTGATGAAACAATTCAATATTTTGGAAGAGTTAGAGCAGGATTGGCAATTTTTCTTCTTATACTCTTTGGTAAAATTCACCAAAGTGAGGCCATTGGTCCTAGGATTTTCTATGTTCAGAAGTTTTTGATGACTAATTGAATCTGTTGTTATTGGTCTATTGAGATATTTTATTTCTGAGTCAGTGCATGTAGTTTGTGTTTTTTAGAAGTTTGTCCATTTCATCTAGGTTATCTAATTTTTTTAATGTACAGTAGTTCTTGGTATACTATCATAATCCCTTTTATTTCTGTGGGGTCAGAAGTAATGTCCTTTCATTTCTGGTTTTAGTTTTTTGCATCCTATCTCTTTTTTTATCAGTCTAGTTAATGGTTTATTGATGTAATGATCTGTTCCAAAAAAACAACTTTTAGCTTTGTTGATTCTACCTTGTTTTTTAATTCTCCATTTCATTTATCTCTTCCCTAATCCTTGTTATTTCCTTCCGTCTGCTGCTGTTGCGTTTTGTTTCTCTTCTTTTTCTAGATCTTCCAATTATGGGATTGATCTCTGATTTGAGATGTTTCTTCTTTTTCAATGTAATCTTTTAGAGCTGTGCATTTTCCTCTCAAAATTGCCTTTGATGCATCCCATAAGTTTGGGTATGTAGTGTTTTCATTTTCACTTGCCTTGAAATATTTCCTAATTTCTCTTGAGATAATTTCATAGTTTTTCGTGCCATCTATTTTACTTTTTTACCTCATAAGGTCTTCACTGAGAATTTGCAAATTAACTCTCTTTTAAAAATATTTTTTTCTATGTGGAATAGATAAGCAGTGATAGGTATTCACTTATGTATGGCTCTATTTTTCATCATTCTGCTTAAGCTTTGACTTGGGATTTAATTATATTTAATTTGAGGAATTCCTTTTTTAAAAAATGCAGTGAGATATCAATTATTGTGCCTTTCCCCAATTTTTAATTCATTGCACCATGATTTACATTTATGATACAGTTTATATATTTAAGTATATAGTTTATCCCAACTTTACAGAAAAGTAGATTGAGAAAGATTATGTGGCATGTTTAGGACCAGAAAACAAATGAGTCACAGTTAGAATTGGAATTTCAAAGTTTAAAATAAAATAATTTCATTATTTGTTGCTTTTATCTACATAGCCATTTTACTCTCAACGTGAAAGAAGAATCCCAAGCTCAGATTTATGTTCTAGGTCAATATAAGAACCATTGAGGAAGAATGTGAATTTACTGAAAATATATAACATAACCCAGCCAAAACACAGATGTAAATTCAAAGAGGAGGAGGATGTAATAATAATAATCACTAATATTCATATGGTCTTTCTTATGTTCAAGAACTGTTTTGAATATTTGAAATGTTTGCAGTCATTTATCCATTACAACTCTATGAGGTCTAGATACTATCATTACCCGATGTAACTGAGATATAAAGAGGTCAGATGACTTGCCTGAGGACATGCAGATAGTAAGGGGTAGTAGGATTTGAACCTGGATGCTCTAGTTCTAGGCTCTATGCCCTTCACCAGTATGAAATATTGCACAGTCATGACTAACCTTCGGTGTCTACGTTCCTATCGACTTTCTCTTCCATCATGCCCTTGGAGCTACAGCAGCTTCCGTGGAAGATGGTGGTACCATTGGAGAAGGGGAGCCCCTAACCTGTGGATGTGTGCACACCCCTATCAGGGAAGACTCAACAAAGCCTGTCTCCAAGGAGCATTATAGTGAGGGGAAGGGTGAGCAATAGCATCCTACGGTACAAGGGAACCTGGGAACGCTTACATTTAGGGAGTAGCAATGTCATATTAACTTCTCAGTGGGGAGGGTGTTTTCAAAGAGGTCATCCTAGAAGCAAAGAGCTAAGTTAGGCCTAGAGATTGAGTTACCAAAATTAGAAGCATGGCAGTGAAGGTTGCTGAAGATAGCTTCCAAGCTGGCAAGAGAAGACTATTGATTTAATTCTTCCTGGTCCCAATATAATTGATTGAATGCCCTGTTCCTCCTTCTTATTTACAATGAGTCTAAATATTTAGGACTCCTCTGAAATCAACTGAATAGCCTGAATTGAGAGGAGACAAAAAGAGTAGCACCATGTATCTTTCCCTAAATGTATTTGCTTTAAATAGCTTTTTTATCCTTATCTTATAAATGAAAAGAATTTACAGTTCCCAAGTAAGAGCCTCTTCTGAATTTCCAAGCCAGTGCCAGAAGAGCACAATGGCCTAACGTAGACCTTCTGCAGAAACTAGCACTTTATTCATTGTTTTCTCTGTCATTCTTTCAGTTAATCAGTCAACAAATATTTCTTGACTACCTGCCACATTGTTTTAAATTCCGGAGATACAACAGTAAACAAAAAATGATCCCTGCTTTCATGGACATTATGAGGAAGATGGACATTAAGCAGAAACATATGAATATCAGATAGTGATAAGTGCTATATAGAAAAATTAAACATCTTAAAGACAGAGAATGTGGTGGAAAAGGGGTGCTCTTTTAGGAAGATGGTTATGGAAGCCCTATCTGCAGAGGTGACCTTTGAAAGGCACTGTGGTGAAGTGTGTGGGGAGAGCCCTATGGAGATCTGGAGTTCCAACATTTCAGGAAAGAACATGAGGCTGGGACTTGCTTGGTACCTTGAGAAGCATCTGGGAGGCTTGTGAGCCTGGGGCTCAGAGTATTGGGAGAGTGGGACGAACACAAGTGGGAGCGTTAGCCAGATACCAGATGAGGCAGGCAGAGCTTGGTGGGCCATGGTGAGACATCGGATTTTAATTTGATTGTCACAGACAGCCACTGAAGGGATAAGAGCTAGGGTAAGTCATGATTTGACCTAATTTAGTTTATAGCAGGGTGAGAATGAAAGCAAAGAGGCTGTTGAAGGCTGTTTTAGTAATCTACATGGGATCCTGGTGGCTTAGAAAGTCAGCACATGGAAGGTGTTGGGAAGAGGGTTGGCTGGATGCGGAATATATTTTTAAGGTATAGCCAATGGGATTTACTGATGAATTGGACATAGGTATGAGAGAGTATCAAGTATGGTACTGAGATTTGGCTCAGAGGGTTCTGTGAATAGTGGCACCATTTATTAAGATGGGGAACTCTGGGAGAGGATCAAGTCTGGGTTCAAAATTTTGAAATTTCATTATGCTTTGAGATGTCTATTTAGATATTCAAGTGGAGATGTTGAAGAGGCATTGGATGTATGGATATCAGGAAAGAGGACCCTGGAGATGGTTGAGAGCTGTTTTTGCATAGATCAGCCAGGCAGGGTGGGGGGGGATAAATGAGGACTGAACTCTGGATTACTCCAATATTTAGATTAATCTCAAGCAAAAGAAATTGAGATGGAAGGCTAATGAGTAGGAAAGGAAAGCCAGATTATCCTATATGAATTCTGCTACTACTAACCAATAGAAACAATGCAAGTTGCAAATATAATATTAAAATTATTAAGCCAAGAGACTGGGATACCAGGTTCTTATGTATCCACGAACTAATTTATACACAAAAGAATGTCCCTGGGCTAATTTGAACCTATTATGTACCCCAGAAAAGCCATTACTTTTAATCCACATTCTATATAGCTAGGTGAAATCTTTTTGATTGTTTCCATGGAGATGTGACCCACCCAATTGTGGGTGGTAACTTTTGATTAGATGGTTTCCATGGAGCTATGTCTCCACCCATTCAAGGTAGGGCTGCTTACTGGAGCCCTTTAAGAAGGAACCATTTTGGAAAAAGTTTTAGAGCCATGAAAGCCACCAGAACCCACAGAATGGAAAGAGCCCCAGGGAAGCCATTGAAGAGAAAATTAGCAGATCTCATCACGTGCCTTTCCAATTGAGAGAGAAACCCTGAACGTCATTGGCCTTTTTGAACCAAGGTATCTTTTCCCGAGTGCCTTAGATTGGACATTTTTATGGGCTCGCTTTAATTTGGACATTACATTAAAACTGTAAACTTGCAACTTAATAAATTCCCCTTTTTAAAAGCTGTTCCATTTCTGGTATATTGCATTCTGGTAGCTAGCAAACTAGAACAGTCCTCAAATATTTATTCTCTCCCCTGTTATATTCCAGGGCACAATTAAGTTACTATTTTATCTCAGCTGCCAAAGAAACTATCAAAACTAGAACTATGTTCAGTTTAACCATGGATGAGAAATGCCAGCATTAAGAAGAGCTTATAAAGATGTTAAGTATGCCAAATAAGTGAATATTTGAATGCTTGAATATGCCAAGTTGTGAATAAGTGCATATGTAAAAATGAAATCTTTGTTAACTTATTGTGAGGAGCATATTCATTTTTTTCAATTTCTAAAGTTTTTGTTAATAGTTAACATCAGAATCACTTGGAAAATTAAAAAAATATCAATGGTTCTGGTCTACTCCAGACTAATTATACCACTATTTCTGAGGCATTAGCATTTTTTACCCTTTTTTCAATGCCCCCCAGGAAATTCTAATATGTAGCCAGGATTGATGATCCCTTGTTTCCACGAATTTATCATTTTACGTAGGCTAACTTATAATAAATGCAATGTTGTTTTGTTCTTTTCCACTTAATACTATATCATGAACGCTTCCTGTTTGTATAGTCTTTATAATTTGAGATTTGCATAATATAATATTGATATTCTATTGTTTATTTAGACATTTCCTATAGTTAAAACTCAGGTTGCACTTAATTTTGAGACCATACATAGTGTTGCAAATAACACTTCTTCACCTATTACATTGCATTCTTAAGACAAAATATTAGCACATATTATGCAGTTCATTTTTCCATATTGCTTCCCAAAATTTTAAAATGATTTATAATGCCCTGAAGTATTTGGAGAATCAGATCCCTCACAGTTTGAGTGTAGGTTTTTTTTTAATTGCTAATGTAATGAATTGCATTAATGTGGGCACTTTTTCTTGCTATCAGTAGAAACTATCTTGAAACTCCTTTAATAAAAGAGAGGAAATGTAGTCGCATGCAGCTAAAACATCCAGGTATTATCTGAATGCTGGCAGTGATGAAACTAGAGTCTCAAATAATTCTCTAGGATTCAATTTCTCTTTCTGCATTGGTCAGCGTTTCATTCTTCTCTTTTAGCTTTATTCTCGGTCAGAGCCTTCCATATGGTGGCAAAGATTTAAACAGACAGTACTGTAATTCCATTCTGCTACTTTAGAGTCTTTTTTGTAACTCCAACTTAAGATTTCGGGTTCATTCTGATTGGCCAGGATGAACTAACCTCTTTGGCTACTGCTTGCGAAGATTTGGAATTCTTGCATGCCTCTCTTGGATTAAAGACTGAGGTGGGCAGGCTAAGAGTCACCTCTAGAGAACCTCTTTTGTTGCTCAGATATGGCCTCTCTCTCTAAGCCAACTCTGCAAATAAACTCACTACCTTCCCCCTTACATGGGACATGACTTCCAGGTGTGTAAATCTCCACGGCTATGTGGGTCATGACTCCCAGTGATGAGCCTGGCCCTGGCATTGTGGGACCAAAAGGGGGAAGAGAAATGAAACAAAAAAATGTTTCAGTGACTGAAGCATTTCAAATAGAGGAGAGGTCATTCTGGAGGTTATTTTTATGCAGTATATTGATATCAGTTTTCAGTCTTTGGTGCATTCGAGTAGCTAGAGGGGAAATACCTGAAACTATTGAACTAAAATCCAACAGCCTTGATTCTTGAAGATGACTGAATACTGTAGAACTCTTAAGGTGTGACCTAGGTGATTGTGAAAACCTTGTGACTGACCCTCCCTTTACCCAGTATATGAACATATGGGTAAGAAAAAAAAGACACACAAACATAAAAAAAACGAATAATGGGGGTAAGAGGGAAATGGGATGTTTGGGTATTCTTTTTTACTTTCATTTTTACTTTTATACTTATTTTTTGAGTAATGAAAATGTTCAAAAATCAATTGTGATGACAAATGCACAGCTAAATGATGATATTGTGAATCACTGTTTGCATAATTTGGATGATTATGTACTATGTGAATATATAATATATCTCAATAAAATTTCATTAAAGAAAGGAACTGGGCAGAGAACTATTAAACAAACAGGAAGCTACAAGTGTTGTAGAAGATGTGGAGAAATAGGAATACTCTTTCACTGCTGGTGGAAACGTAAAATGGTACATCCACTGTGGAAGATGGTTTGGCAGTTGCTCAGAAAGCTGAGTAAAGAGTTGCCTTATGACCCAGCAATACCATTACTAGGTATATACTTGGAAGAACTGAAAGCAGGAACTTGAACAGATATTTGCACATTGATGTTCATAGCAGCACTATTCAGAATTCCCAAAAGATGGAAACAATCCAAGTGTTTATCAGCAGATGAATGGATAAACAAAATATGGTATATACATACAGTGGAATATTATTCAGCAGTAAGAAGGAATGAAGTCCTGATGCACATATCAATGTGGATGAACCTTGAGGACAGTGTGTTAAGTGAAATAAGTCAGACACAAAGGGCAAATATTGTATAATCTCAAATGAACAAATTATACTATGTAAACTCATAGACATAAAATAAAGATTATAGATTACCAGGACACAGAATGAGACTAAAGAATGGGGTGCATTTGCTTATTATGTGCAGAACGTTTAACTAGCTTGAACTGAAAAGTGTGGAACTGGACAGAGGTGATGGTAGCACATTATTGTGAGAATAATTAGCAGTGCTGAATGGAGTGGGAATGTGGTAGAAAGGGGGGTGTGTAGAGTCATATATGTCACCAGAAGAAAAGTTGGAGGTTAAAACATGGAAACGTATAACACAGTGAATCTCATGGTGGACAATGTCTGTGATTAGCTGTACAAATATTAAAAAGTTCTTTCATGAATTTGAATGAATGTATGACACTAGTACAAGGAGTTAATAATAGAGGATTATATGGGGAAAATGTACCTATTGCAAACTATGGACTGTAGTTAATATTTTAATACTTTTCATCAACAGTAACAAATGGGCTGCAGTAATATATGGATCAATAATAGTTGGAGAGGAGGCATGGGAGGATTTGATTTTCCTTTTTTATTTTTATTTCTTTTCTGGAGTCATGCAATGTTGCTAAAATTGATCAGGGTTTGTGATGAAACTGTGAGCCATTGATGGTACACTTTGGATAGTTTGTATGGTGTGTGAATATATCTCAATAAAATTGCATGAAAGAAAGAAACAAGGACTGGGCAGGAGTGTTGCCCTAAAGACATGCTGGGCAAGCAGAGACACATCTGCAAGATAGATTTAATCTGATATTAACTTTTACTTTAACTTGGATTTATTTTAAAAACCTAACATTGTTTTAGGATCTTGATATAGTAATACATACCTCATTATTTAAAAATCATATTAATGTAATTAAGAAGTCCTATAGACTATTTATGAAAAGAAAAATAAGGTATTTTAAGAAAAAAACTTTGCTTTTTATGAATTCTGTACATACATTCCATTTCTTGACATCAACAGGTCCAAGTCTGGCTCAAATATTCATTTATGAAATTAGAAATCTAGTGTGTCCTGATGTGTATAAGGCATTGCATGTGGTAGGCTGAATGTACTGGACTCATAAGTCATATCTCTGTTGAATTGTAGGAGTGGGGGAATATTTGCCTGTTCCCAGCAAAGTTCCTTTTTTTTTTTTTTAAACTATCTGTGGCTTATTACAAAGATAAACCATTACTTGACCCTGTCCTGTTCACCAATAGAATTTTAAAGCTTGAAAAACAAAACAGCAGTCATAGATAATTGAAGTTGTATTAGTAGCATCAGAGAATTATTAATAATTTATTCAAGAGGTTGGGGCATAACATTCAGGCCTAAATGTTCTCATTCTGAAGGGGGAATTAGAAAGCAACATAACAATCCCTCCAACGGCCAGATTGTCATTTATATGGATACAAAGTGTAAGAGCAAAAAGATAGAGAGTACTCCTGTTCATTTCTGAAAGCAGGACTGAAACATTTATACTCCGAATCTAAAATGTGATGTCAAGATCATACCACATTTTATCTACAGTATCACTGAAACATTTGGTTACATGAGAAAAATATTGCATGCTATT
Source organism: Tamandua tetradactyla (assembly GCF_023851605.1). NCBI lineage: Eukaryota > Metazoa > Chordata > Mammalia > Pilosa > Myrmecophagidae > Tamandua > Tamandua tetradactyla. The sequence continues at coordinate 47,982,100 of NC_135331.1, forward strand.
TTATATTTGCTTCTTTCTTTTTGTTTTCAACTATTAAAATTAATGTGACTTCTAAAAACAGCATGTCTCATCCTATGATACATGGGATATATTTTAATGTGCTGTATTAGCAATAATACTACCTAGGAAAGTTTCTTTTTTAAGAAAGTGTTTTTCTTCAGTGTTGACAAATTGAGGTAACTTAGCCGCAGAAATAGTAGAAAAACAGCAAGGCAGGAAACATTTATAATCATGACAATGTCTAACATTTTGAGACTTATCCTGTATTAAGTTTTGACATAGGCTGAAAATAACTGATAAAATATGTCTTTTACAGGTAAGCATATACAACCAAATTAGTTATAAATATATATATATATATATACATGAAAATAAAATCGTATGGATTGCTAAAATCAAGTCATAATAATAATTTGGCTTCTAACTTTCCTTATTTCTATTTAACTCATGGAGTTTACTTTTAATCCATTTTATATATAAAAATAATCCAGAGACCAAAATGCATAGAAATAATATTGACATTAATTTACCTAAGAAGGAAGACTTACATTCTTTCATGTAGACGACTTTTAAAAATGTTCTTTCAACTATGGGTTAGACATGGACAGACTACATATTGCATGTGAGTTCCTAAATAGCCACTATGGGTGGTAAGGCAAAGCATTGTGCTTTACCACCCATACTGTCCTTAGAAATGTCCATTTAGTGTACTCCAGGGAGGTCAAAAATTTCAAGAGGTTAATTGAGGCTCTTTTCTAGGACATCAATCAATGTTTGAAGTCTGTAGGAAATGCCAGGAGCTACTTTTAAATTTTTGCTGAATTCACCCATAAAACATGAAACACTTTACAAATTTCTCACACCATCCCATTGAAGAAGCCAATATTGAAATTAATTTAAATTATTTCAGTTAACTCTATGGAATCAAGTAGTAGGATCTATGAAGAGCATGAAAAGTTTCTCCTAGGATTGTTTTTACTGTGGTTAAGAATTACCAAATGCTATTATCATAATGATAATTGAATCTCTCTCTCCTTCTCCCCCTTTCCCCTTTCTCTTTCTCTCCACTTGTGAAAAGTTTTAATGACTATAAGTGGCAAAGTTCTCTTGGAAACTTTTTTATTGTAATTAACTATTTTCATTAATTCTTAATGCCTTTCAGAAATAAGACCGAAAAGATCTGTAACTAGAATGTTAGTGTTCCAAACTAGTAATAATTTGGAAAGAATAAAATTGAAATTAAAAAAAAACCATAGCATTGACCATCTAACATGCTGTCTTGGTTCCAGAACAATTTTTTACTCCTAACAATTATTGAGAATCTCAAAAATGTTTTTATTTTGCAGGTTATAACTATTGATACTTACCATATTAGAAAACTGAGAAATTAAATTTGTATATTTAATTAATTTTAATAACAAATCACTTCATTGACATCAATGATATGTTTTAATGAAGAAATAGCTATATTTTTCAAAGTAAAATAATTAGTGAGAAGGATGCCATTGTTTTATCTTTTTGCAAATCTACTTAATGTCTGGTTTAATAAAAGATGTTTGGATTTTTGTTTCTGAATCCAAACTGTTTTGGTATGTTGTTTAATTTCAAGTATAGGAAGAAAATTTGTTGTCACCCAGTTTTATAGTTGGAAATAGCCTTTCTTAGATAATTGTGGATATTCTCCTTTGATACTATATTCAAACTTGTCGAGGGGTTTGTTGCAATGTGGATCTGAAACCATATCAATGAACTTTTTGTCTCTATTACATTAAAATTCATTGGCTACCTTGCACTTTGAATGGATTGTTATCCTTGCATAATTACGTGACATCATTCATTTATTATTCAGAACATACTGGTTTACTGATTTATGCAGATCTTCCAAATGTTAACACATTTCATTATACAATATTAAAAGAAATCTCATTTGTTAATGACATCACTAATCTCCTCAAAATGTCTTTAAGTATTGGGAAATTGACAAGCTTATAGTGGAAGATTCAAGTTTCCCAAAATTCTAGTTTTTGCTTGAAGGCAGTACAAACTGTCAGTTGTTTTACTTGTAATGACAGTAGAGTGAACAAATTGCCCCACTTGCCAAGGAATTCCCTGGTCCCTGGTCCTGTGTCTCTGGAACACCTCAATCCCAGGTAAACAATCGGTCATCCTAATTGACAGGCTCATTCGTACATTTTCAAGAAAATACTGCTACATCTTCGGGTCTGAATAATGACAGTTTGTTCATTGTTCTTTCAAGTAAAGCTGGTGCTCAACTAAGACAGCAGCTGGTTGAGTTAACAATCCAACCAATCATGCAAGAACTTTTACTTTCATTGATCTGTGAGTTAGCTGGGCACTTAGACTCTTTTGTCTTTTTTGTTCCAATATCCTGTCTGTCCCAAACTCCTAGATTTTACCTTAGGATATCTTAGCAGAAAAAGGTTAAATTAATTACCCATTTATTTTCCCAATTCCTTGGTGGCCTTGGTAAAATAAGTGATTGGGGAAAATTTTTGAGACAAGAAAATGTACCTAATGAATTCTAGGTTCCACTTCCTGAGTATTTGATACATGAGATTCTGCTTCTCCAGCTCCATTTTAATAGTTATAAGGACATTTTTAGATTCAGTTTGTCTTTGCAACCAAAATAACTGGATTCAAGTCCAGACTGTGCTCCCATCAGTTGAGTGACTTGGGCAAGTTTGTCGGCTTCTCTGGGGCTCAAATTCTTCATTTGAAAAATAAGGAAAACTAAGAGATTATGCAATTATTGTGAGGATTAAATTATATTCACCTTGCAAATTACACTGCTTAATGCCTGACAAAGACTTAATATTTAATAGAAACTGTGTCCTTTCTGTAGTTCTTCTTAATAAACATAAAACAGTTAAATCCTTAGTTTGGATTATATTTCACTTTGCTTTGTCCTGGTTTTGATTCAAGGTACAGTTCTTTTAATGTTTTGTTTTAAATCTTGACATTGGCTTAAGTGGATTTGAAGTTTGAGTCTAGGCAACAATTATTCATGTTGTTATCATGGGAAAAAACTATGGATAACAGACTGTTGTGCTTTAGAAAGAGAAGAACCCAAGAGGTAAAGAAGGCTCCGCAACTATCCAGCAGCTGGCAGGAATTGGGCTCTTACTTGTCACTTGTTGAGCAATGAATGTATCTGTCTTTCATAGTCGAGCATCTCTTCAGTGTGCTGGTGGAAGGTAGAACCTCTTTTAGAGTTTGGATGATCACTGGATATGTTCCTTTGTTAATATACTTTTATCTGATTATAAAATAATACATAAACAGTATAGAATTTTAGGCAGTTTTAAGGCATATGCAAGTTCTGAAGAACCCATCTTTAAAGGATCAAACATTTATTTTGCTGTTTTTTAAATTGAGAAATCTTCACATACATGCATTCTATACATGGTGTATAATCAATGGCTCCCCATATCATCACATAGTTGTGTATTTGTACAAGTACAACTTACTGAACTATCATTTGAATGGATTATCAAGTTGCTTGATACTTTGAGCCTATCACCTTGAAGACTGGTTGGGGGTTTCAGTTATTTCTAAGCCTTGATTGAAGTCTGCATTTCCTTCCCCAGAGAAAGGAAACAGAAGGCACTGGAGAGGGACAGCAAAGCTTCATTTGTTTGGCTTCCAGCTTTTAGCACAAAATTGCTATCTATACAAGTGTTATTCAACAACTCCTCCCATGGGCTTGCAAGTGGGAAGATCAATAGGACCAGGATGGGTCAATCCAGTGATTGATTTCAGGCATCTCACTTCAAAGGTGATTTAGCTCCACCACCTGCCCTGGGCATGTGTGAAAACTTTGGTCCAAGGAATTTGTGGTCCAATAATAAGTTGAATTTGAGAACATTGCATTGAAAGCGTATGAAGACTTCTCAGAGCATTGAAAGTATACACTTTGACACTAACCACCACTCCCCAACTATCATTTTTATAGCCATTCTTCACAATTTCACTGTCAAATTTTACATGTCCCATTTAGCTTTTCAAATAATAGTAAGTTAAATATTTTCCCCTAAACTTCTAAATTTGCTTCCCCCATGGTAAGTTCTGCTTGGTTGGAATAGCTAAAATTTGCCTGTTGACTCTGAGAACAGCTCAAGTGCTTTTTGGTATTTGAGTGCCCAAGGTTCAATTTTGGATTTAAAATTTGCTTGAGGATTCTCTAAATGTTTGCACACTAAGTAGCCCTGCCTATTTAAAGCAATGACAGGTCCATCGGTCTTTGTACTAGGCCAATATTCTGAGACAAACTCTTATCATTATCTTTATTAGTAACTCCAGTTTTCACTTATCATCCAAACCAAGCAATCAACAACTATACCTTTCTCTTCCCTTACCTTTATAAAAGTAATTATTTTGTGACTCCTCAGATAATTTATTTTCAAATACCAAGATTCATTCCTCAGCTTGTCCATTTTACCTTGTGAGTATGTCTACAGAACTGAATAATGCCAAAAAGAATTGAGGATTATACTGATTGAGAATATTGATGCATTTTAAAATGACTGTATTTTAGTTTTGCTTTGCAATTAAAGATTTAAATAGAGAATGGTCTTGGCTGTTGGCTTATCTACATGAAGACACTAAGAAGAGTTGTCTGCACCCATTCTGCTTAGAAAAACAGCTTTTCCATAGGAACCCCAGACTATTATTGTTATTCCCTGTTCCTGGCAGTAATTGATTCAGGAAGCTTTCTTGAAGAATGGGGTTTACTACTTTATTATCACTACCTGCCAAATATGTTGTGCACGGATTGTCCAAAAATGTGAATGCAATACAATGAATAGCAAAACATCTGTAATGAACATAATTTAGTCCTTCAGGTTGTAGAATTTGCAGTTGCACATACCTATATTACACCCCTGATAGTTATATTGCAGCTACAGAAAATATAGGAAATGGACAAAAATGACGCCCATCCTCGGAAAGTTGCTTGATAAAATGATCATTTCCATCACTTGTTTATTTGTCTCTTTTTTATATAAGGGACGAGCGAGGTGAGGGTGTGAGGAATGGGAGATAATGGGAGGAGGGTGGGTGCATGTGTAGGATGGACTTTATTAAATTATTTTATAACTGTGTTATATAAGAAATCATGATGTTAGCCAGCTTGCATAAGGATCTATCATAAATGTCATCAGAGGGAGCAACAGAGAGCAGGACACCTGAGATAAGTCATATGAGCTCAGTGACGCAAAAATGCCCACTTTATCCTCTTCTCTCCTGGGGAGCTCAAGTCAAACAAATTTGAGGGATGACTCAAGTTTAGTCACCCAGGTCATGACTTAATGGTCAGTATGAGCGCTCTCTCCACTTCCTCCTACCCCACAGGGAGTGTCCTCCCTTGGAACTCTCTGCCTGCCAGGTTGTGAAAAGATGGACACATCGCAGGGCTAACAATACAGGCCTCACATCACCCTGAGTCAGGTCCTGCTTCCCCTCAGGCTGCTGAGTCCCCTCCTAGGAATGTGGCAGGCACTGAGCCAATGTGACAAAATGGTTTTGCTCCTCCACGTAAGCAGGAATTGAGCAGAGCACCAACTCTGCAGCTTCTGGTCCCGCTTCCCCCTGGGTTAATTCCTCTTCATTGTGTTTCAAAATGTAATTAGAATTTATCCACTATGTTTCCAGCATTGCTGGTTTTTATTTGAGCAGGTAAATCAGGTAATTCTTCTCCAAAGCTGCAACTGCCTGCTGAGTTGAGTCCTCCCTCCCAAGCCTACATTTCCTGTTGAATGACTGATGAAAGGTGCTGCTCCTGGTGAGTCCAGCTAATGTCTATCTCCTCCAGCTGAGACCATTTGTCTGAGGAATATTTCCATCAGTTACCATCAGAACCTGAAATGTTTTCACTGTAACATGCTGCAAACTCCTTGAGCAATAGGATTCTTTTTTCTGTTTAAAGCTCTACAGTTGTACCAACTGGAGAAAGCTTCCCTCTAAATGAACAAGGCTCAGCAGGTCTGGCACAGCTAGCCTTGATCCTTCCTAACTGGTGTCTTACTGCTGCCTCTTGCCAGCCTCCTTTTTGGTTTTTTTTGTTTTTTTTTTAACCTGCCTTCCTCTTTTATAGTCACTTATTTCATTACTTGAAAGAAAACAGCAGGACCTGGAAACTCTAGCCCGGTCATGCTCCTGGACTCCTGTCTTGCCCTGCGGTCTCTTTTGATCTAAATTTCCTTCTCATTCTTACAAATGTGGCTGCTGAGAAGCCTGGGGGAGCTGAAATAAACCATGAGGATGTGTGCATGTAAGTGTGTAAATCAAGGTATGTCTTCTATCCCACTGCTTGATCTCACACTGGCTAGGGTTGCAGATGTGGCAGCCTCCTTCCCCAAACTGAGTTTTTATGGCCACCCAGAAGTGCGAATTCCTACATTTAATTACAGCATATGGTATGTTACAACATGCTTTGGTGCTGATTTTAACACTTGTGAAGCAAACTGGAGGATTGTCCATTCTTAGATATAAAATTGCCTCATGGCTGGAGAAGAAAGAGGTATTGCTGCAAGCTGGTTTCACAAGCAAAGGCCACGGCTTGGATGCTGTGACTGAGGCTGAGCTGCTTTACTTGGCCAATGACAGTATGAACTCCAGCTGGCCTTCAGAATCCTGTGCTCACCTGTATTTTTTCCTTTTTCGGCAGACTCATACAAAAAAAAAAAAAAAAAGATAAGCTGGTCAAACTGAAAAAGAAATGGTATTTAAGTGGGAAACCATACATACACAATTCAGTAAGGGAGGGCATATGTGCCATTAATGACAATCATATACATAATTGTATTTAAGTTTTCATGGTGACTACCTTTTTCTTAAATCACCTTAATTCATTCAGTAAACATTTTAGCACCTACATATTGTAGACACTAATGCCAAACACTAAGGGGTTTAAAGCCAGTTAATATTCATTTTATATTTTATATTTAAAATGATATCTTGAGTTTGTGTTCATAGGCTGTTTTCAAGCTGAGCCACTGACTTTCTTGAAAAGCTCTAAAATACAGTCTATATCTTCATTTGCATTTTCAAGTGGAATCATAATGATTTTCAACTCACTTAAAATGCCAGGTTTTTAATAGACTTGATTTGTTTTATGGACTAATTTTATGTGGTAGTTAAAATGTTTCCTTTATAGATACTTGGGTACATTTTGTTGCTATAGATTCATTTCTCACCACAACTTCCTAATCCTGGAAAAACAAAAATAAAAATCAAGGTCAGAGTAAATCCATTCTGGATGAGAACTAAGGTCTTTTCAGTTTAGGATTCTGTTTCCTACTGAAACCAGGAAATGTGTTTTAGAAGGACATGACTGAACTTCATGATGTTATTTTTCATAAAACAATCAGCTAAATACCATTCTGCACTAAGGGGAAGTAGGGCTTCTTGGAGAACGACTGAATCCAGGGCTGTGGCAGGGAAGGTCCATGACATGCCTCGACTATTTTGTCATGCCAGGAAGTGCTCAGAAATCATGAGGTCATATCAAAAGGACACAGAATTCAACTTGAATGAGTTCCCATATCTAAAGCAACTTTTTTCTTTAAGAGAGAAAGAAAAATCCATTAATGGATTATAATGGAATAAAGTAAGAATTCATGGGTCCAAATTTTAAAAAAATCGAATATTTCTATATGTATTATATATATAATAGAGGGAAGGAGAGAGAGAAGAAAGAGAAAATCAATGTTAAAATCTGGTGAAAGGTAATTAGAAGTTCTTTGTGCTGTTATTGTAACTGCTCTGTAAGTTTGAAATTATTTCAGACACAAACTTAAGAAGAAAAGCAATCATCCAACACATTTTTATTGAAAGCTTACTACAGTCCCATTACTGTGAAAAACTATGAGGAACCAAGAGACAGAGAACTGCCCATTAAAATCTAGTTGAGAAGACTATGTTAGCATATGAAACAATTAAATGAATGAACCTTCTGTAACAAAGTACTAACTATATACGAGTTACTGAATAAACCAATATAAGTTAGATTGCACATTCATTTATTCCGTGACACTTTCCCTAATTGTATGAAACTACAGGGCCCTAACTTTTTTCTGAAGTCATATAGACCCAATTTATTATCTGGCTTTTTTTGGGAGGTGGGGGAAGGAACAGGGGGAATTTATCTACGTATCAGAAAAACATTGTATTAGAATTCAGGATCCAGTTCCTAGGCATTTAAAAGTTGTATGACTTTATCAAGTCATTTAGCTTCCCATGGCCTCAATTTCCTCACCTATGAAATGAGGAAGGTGTGTGCAAAGACCTTTGAAAAGCCTTATGACCAGAAAGGCCAATGACTCAGTGTGTATGGAAGCTATGAGAGCTGGGTAGACGGTTAGTGAAAGAAGCTGGATGCATTAAATCTGCTTTGATGACTTGTGATTACGATGCATACACAAATGGTCAAATTTCTATGGAAGGTACATGCTTTGATTATAAAAACACTTTGTGTTCCAATGCCACTTGTATTTCCCCAAACACTTTTCTTAATTTTATTTGATATTCATAGCTAGGCTGCTGTGAGATAAGTAGGACATATGTCATCAACCCAATTTTTCAGAAAACAAAACTGGCACTGAGAGGTAATCTTCATATCTTTAAATAATGCTTAGCATTTCTTTCTTGACATATCAACCTCAGAAATTTGGATTAATAAACAATAAAATGAGAAAATAAATACCCCATGTGCTTCCCTCCATCTCTGCTCCATTTACATATCCCAACTTTTTTGCATTGTCAACATTTATATCATGGCACTCTGTTCTGAATGATTAATGCTTCTACACTTTGCCAATAGGTTGATTCAAAAAAATTTTTGATGTAAAAAGCTTTTAAGTTATAATAATGTGAATATTATTATGTAAGCAACAAAGTAACATGATCAAACCCATAAAGAGGGAGATATAAGCTGTGCTACTTGAAGAAGAATATTCCAACTTTCAAGGTCAAATTGACTGTTTTTGAATTTTTTAAAATATCACACAGTACTTTAGTTTGCTTTCTATTTAGACTATGAGTTCTTTATATATCCTTTTAGTTACATGAAATTTCTAATTAACTTCCTTTCTCTTATGGGCAGCATTATAATATGCTTTCATCTTGTCAAAGATCATCCAGCTTCTTAATAAGAATATTTCCTATAGGAATATTTCTACTTGAAGACTTACTCTTCAGAGTCCTCCAATTTCCTGTCAGTATTTGGACTGTGGATTTTCTAAGCTCACTGAAACAGCTCTCATTCAGTAATTATTTTTCATAGCTTTCTAGGTCAAGTTCACTTTTCTCCTTGTTTCCCTTGGATTATTTTTCCTTTTTGCTCTAGTAGATCCTCCAAAAATTATTTCCCCAGGAAGTATGCATGGGAGGTAAAATCTCTAAATCCTTGCATGTTTGAAATTATCTTTCAGAGTTGAAAAATAATTTAGAAAGGTGCCCAGTTCTAGTTTCAGAAGCATTCCCCCTTAGGACTTTAAAGCATTTTCCATTATCTTTTCTTTTTGCAACTGATTTTTTCTGGGAATGAGATTGACACCTGACTGATTCTCATCTCTTTACAGATAACCTGTTTTTTTTTTTCCTCTCAGTAAGTCTTTAGGTTCCTTTCTTTTGACAGCAAAGTTTCAGAAAATATGTCTAGGTGCAGACCTTTTCATTTATCATTTGATAATCTTTTAGTTAAATCGTTCATTTAGTCAAAAAGAAAGATCACCTGTTGAGTGTCAGGCACCCAAGCAAGGAGCACTAGCCTTTCCAAGGCAGCCTGTCCATCTTTAGAGAATAAGACTTTAGTGTTAGCTTAAGCTTAACCCTGCATGTGATTGTGGGGGAAGATTATGGGGTGAGGGTGAACTCATGTAGCTTTTCTGTAGACATTAAACTAATACACTTTATCTTCCATCTCACTTTGCCTGAAATTCTTGCCAATTCTAAGCATTGCACTTCTAACTTTCTTCAGTTCAATTTTTCAGTTGTAGCTTCATTTGCTTCAGTTTATAACAAGGAAAGCTAACATTTATTGAGCAGATTCTGGACACTGTCCATCTCTCCCTGCTAAGTACAAAATGTCAATAATATGTCAGGTGTGTATTAACACTGCCAATCTGTCCAATAGCCCTATGCAATAGGTACTATAACTATCCAAGTTTTTAAATGAGGAAACTCAAGTACAAACTTGCTCAAAGTCACAGAGCCCATGGTTTGACCAAGCTGAAAATTTAATCCAAATAGACTATGATCCTATATTCCACTTGTCTTGAAGAATATATATAGAACTCACTCATTCCCAGATCCCAAGATTTACTATAAATTTCCTTTCATGATTTTTTTTTTTCCTGTTTAACTGATATTTTAGTAGAATGTGAGGTGGGGAGACTAAAAATTAAAGGTGTGTGTCCTGTCTGCCATACTTTCTGAATGCTAAATACATAAACAATGCTGGCTGAATTGGAGTATAGACGGTTCCTAATTGTGAGTCTATGGACCACCACTAGGGTTGACAATGAATAGCAAGAGGCTTAATTGTAGAGACCTGAGATATTGCTGTGGTCACTTAACCGTTGCTTTATCTACTTCCTATGGCTGCAGCTGGAACAGCCTGTAACTGACAAAGCCTAAAGATGAAGCTTGAGTTTCCCACTCTCTGCCATGCTTATTTCTCAGATAGGGCTGGTCTAGGATCTGGTAGGATGGAAGCAGCACAAAGGGAAAGCAGCTTTAGGGAAGGAGGAACGAAGGAGTGATGAATGGGATTTGTGTAGTAAGCTAGGCTTGACTCCATCTCTCCCACTAAGTACAAAATGTCTATAATAAGTCAGGTGTTGTTCTAAGTATTTCATGGCTATTGTTCTATTTAATTTTTATGGTGACTCTGTAGCAAAGATATTCTTTTTTTTATTAATTAAAAAAATTAACTAACACAATATTTAGAAATCATTCCATTCTACATATACAATCAGTAATTCTTAATATCATCACATAGATGTATGATCATCATTTCTTAGTACATTTGTAGCAAAGATATTCTTATGTCCATTTTACAAATGATGAAACTAAGGTTCAGAGAGGTTAAGTAATTTCCCTTAGGTTATACAGGTAGTATGTTCATCTGACTTTAAAGCCCATGTCAATTCCAGTTTTGTCTCCCTATGGCAACGTGGATTATTTGGTATGGAGCTGGTATGTGTACATGCTCACCCTCCCTCCCTCTCTTTCAATACCCACATAGACACACACATACACATACACAAGTAAACTAACTACTCAAACTGTATTTATGGAGCAGTTATGTGCCAGGTTTTTGGTAGAGCCAAGTGACTCTCTCCCATGGATTAAATCATGCCTCCCCCGAAACACTGTGCTATAACTTTCTAAGGCGGTGGGGGAAATCTTCACGTTCAGGTAGGTGGCTGCCTATAGAAGAGGACAGTAAGGGTATAACAGAGTCCTTTACAGACAAACAACTCTATCCCCAGTTGGCTGCTAGAATTGGACTTACTCTGGAGCTGATTATTGAGATGAGATATTTTGCCATATTAAGAAGGAAACTTCCTTGTTAGTTGTCCTTATCATGTTAGTGATAAACTAGCTTCAAAATGATAGCTTAGTGGATCAAAAAAAAAAAAACCAGTCCAAAATCCTTCTCTCCCTGTATTCCCATGCCTTTGCAATGGGATTTTTGTTATGCTCCCCCATCCAAAGGTTGAGTTTGTTTCCCCATCCTTTGAATCTGGGGCTTTCCCCGTAAATTGCTTTGGCCCAAGGGACATTAACAAATGTGATGTAACAGAGGCTTAAAAAGTACTTGCTCCTAGAGTTTACCTTCTCTTACTGCTGGGAAACCCTTCTGCCACCAGATAAGCAAGTCTCTCTGAGGTTGAATAACTGTTTGGGTTTGCAAGCTGCCAGAATGCAATGTACCAGAACTGGAAAGGCCTTTAAAAAGGGGAATTTATTAAATTGCAAGTTTACAGTTCTAAGGCTGTGAAAATGTTTAAGTTAAGGCATCCAGAGAAAGATACCTTAACTACAAAGAAAGGGCTGATGAAGTTTGTGGTTTCTCTCTCATCTGGGAGGGCACATAGCCATGTCACTAGCTTTCTCTCCACATTTCATAAGGCTTCCCTGGGGGAGTTTCCTTTCTGGACCTCCAAAGATCTCTGGGTATGTGGGCTCTGGTGGCTTTGTAGCTTTTTCCAAAATGGTTCCTTCTTAAAGGACTCCAGTAATCAATCTTACCTTGAATGGGTAGGGACACATCTCATTGGAAACCATCTAATCAAAAGTTACTACCCACAATTGGGTGGGTTGCATCTCCATGGAAACAATAAAAAGATCCCATCCAGCAATACTGAATGAGGATTAAAGGACATGACTTTTCTGGGGCACATAATAGCTTCAAACCAGCACAACAACCATGTGAAGAAGTGTCTTTAACATCCCAGCAGAGGCCTAATATGAGATCCAGACCATTTTAGATAGTTCAGCCCCCAAAGACCTGGCTTAATCCATAAGAACTAGCCAGGCAACCCATAACATTGTGAGGGATAATAAATAGCAACTGTTTGAAGTCACTAAATGTTGGAGTGTTTTGTTATGCAGCCAAACCTAACTGATGTATATAGCTAGTTGAGATAGGTTGGGAAAAGGAACCAGAGAAGCAAGGAAAAAGGACTGAATATAAAGAGCTTTGATTATCACTTGTAAACATTTAGGGGCCATGGATGTTTGGGCGGGGATGGGGGAACCCCTAAAGTGTGAAGTAGAGAAAAGGACAAAGGGAAGGCACTAAAAACAAACTTCACTCTTTCCTCGTGACTGATATTTTTATAGCTCGGAGAAGAAACATTTAGGATGTGAGCACTCTACCTGGGTGCCAGAGCTGTGCTGTAATTCGAAGGAACCAAAAAGTGATGTGACATTCTTGTTTGCTTTTTATTTAATAGTCCAACAGAGAGAACTAATCTTTCAATAGAGTCATTTGCATTTCATCTGGACCTAAAACTCTGAGACCTAATACAATCGTTCAGACAATACAGTCTCAGATACACTGTGAAACATCAGAAGGTGAAGTTGTATCAATTTGTTCTCTGCCAAACTCCAGTTTTACCGTTCCACAGTAACACCAGTCTCACAATCTCAAATTAAGTAATGTGCTTTATCCCTCTGCTCTCACATCCAATGCTTTCTATCTCTTCTGCAATGTAAATATTTTGCAATCTGGCTATGGGAATGGATATCTGTGCTCTTCAGAGATTTGAAGGTTTCGGAGGGCAGGGACTTTGCATTATTCATTTGTTCTTTCACTAATTTATTCATGCAGGGAATGTTTATTGTGTCATTCATCTCTGCTCTCAAGGATTTCATTATCTAAGAGGAAGAGCAACAATAATTGTTTTTTTTTTAAGTGTTAATGTTAATATCTTTCAACCTGAGACCTAGTTTCTTCATTGACATCCGGGAATACAGACTGCTGCTACTTACTGTCATTGTTGACCCTCTGAACAGAAGGAAGTGGCCGCGATAAAAGATACTGACACAAAAGACACTTTTGGTCTGTTGAAACAACTCACTGCAGTGCTTTGACTTTTAGTAAGATTAACTTTTTTTTTTTTTTAAGTTTTATGAATGAATTGAAAATACATTACCAATCTTGGCCAAATACAGAAAAATGTGGATCATCATTTTAGATCACTCATTCATTTGATTGTTACACCGATTACCACAAACAGCAGCTTCATTTATGGTTTATTTTTGGTGGGGAGAGCAGTGAACTTTATTTATAAGTTCTTATAAACAACCTTGGGGGACAATAAAGAGGGTTTCATTCACTCAAAATGCTTTCTCATATGAAAAATGGGGAAATAGTGTCCCATCACCATTATACCTGCTGCTCATACTAGAGAGAACTATGAAGTAACTTTTATTGAGAGAATTTTCCACTGGGCTCAAATTTCTACCACAGTAGTGCTTACCTTTTTTTCTAGAGAGACCCTTTCTGCCATTCTGCCATTGTAGAGGGATTACTTGATAATTATGATTGACATCATCTCTTGCATGCTTTTAAAATATTGTGTGATTGAGGACCACTCCATTTTTAAATTGTGTCAAGCCTGTTGTGTTCATGTTTAAAAACAATACAAAGACCAGAATGGACGGGGAAATGCTGAGTAAAGGTGAAAAGAAAAATACCCACAGAAAATGTTTTCTCTACAATAGAGTTTTCTTTGCCTGAGAGCGAGGACATTATAATCCATTTAGACAGCCTACCTACCGGGACTGCCTTCTCCCTGGCTGACTGCTCCAGCCCTTCTCACTAAGACTCACAGGCTAGTTGAGACCTGTGGTTCTGCAACTCAGCTTGTTGGGAGAGCAGGAAGGAAGGGTGGACCTACTTGAGATTTCCTGTCTTGTTGTGAGTCACTGACACTGAACACTTTTCTTGCACTTCACTGCCTACCCTCCGGAGAACAGGAATAGAGCCACAAAAAGCAAACCGGAACTATCTCTAGGCGTCTTGTCACAACTGTTCTCACCACCACCAACAGGGGTGGTTTACACTTCTTCAAGGGCACTCCTCTCCCTGGAGAAGCAAGAAACAAAAAGACGGGCTCTCCACTCCCACCTGTGAGAAGACGATAATGATGCTTATGAGAAAGTCCATCCTTAGATATCCTTTTGGTGCAGTGAAAAAGGAGAGCATTTTGGAGACAAGAGGCAGAATCTCCTGTTCTGACTTGGCTGGGAAAGATTGTTAAGTCTTGCTCAACCTTTCCTTGCCTTCCATTCCCTGCCTGCCTGCATTGCAAACAAACTGAAGTTGAATGTGGGGTTTTGAGATTCCTGTAAGCAAATGACCTATAAATAAAAATGTTGAAGTCATTCTTGCTTGTTGAGTATAATGGTGAGAGGGATTCATCTTTTTAGAGGAAGTCTGTCAAGAGGGAATGAAAGCAGCTGCCCTGCCTAACTTATAAGCCTGCTCGGGGGATCAATAATAATAATCATAGCTATTGAGCACTTGTTTTATGCTGGATATTATACTTTATATGTATTATCACTAATCCTCATGACAGCCCCCACAAACCCGGCACTCTACCAGCTCCCTTGAAATGGTATGATGTATGTGACAGTGTTTTGAAAATATTAGTCTTGAAATAAATGTACACGTTATAATTAACTTAGTAGTAAATATTCCAGGAACAATATTTTATTTAATTTAGGAAAAGCATGTACGTTGGAGGTACACAGAACTCTATATCCCTTTGTATCTATAGGATCATTGTCAAGTTACTCTTCAGACCTCAGTTTTCTTCTCAGGAGTCCAGCATTCACAAAGTTTGTGTGTGACAAGTTGCCATACTGTGTTTGACCACGTAGTGTTTTCATCACAAGCATGGACTTTCTTTCCCTTTCTTCTAGAGATAATGAAACTGAATCAGAGACCCTTAGAATCATTCATTAGTTGTTTGCTCACTTTTACTGAGTGAGTAAACCATTTTTACTGAGCATACCTGCAGAAATATTAAGGAAGAGGAGGGACAGAGAGAAGAAGGAGGAATAATGGAACAAACAGGTGAAGCAATTTGCTGCCCGTACGATAACAGTCTGATTGTCCTCATAATGTGTATTTTAAAGTAGCTGCTGTACTAGAAACTTGAAAATTATGCCACAAATTTACAATGGAAAAGGAATTATTAAAAATACATTTTCTTTTCCTTAGCACTTTTTTATCATAATAAGTTAAACTTGATTCTAGGGCTTTGGTAGCAAAGTCCCCATGAATTCGGTTGTCATATGAATGAGTTTAGGTGGCTAATCATTAAGTGGCTAACTCAGAAAACCAGAAACAGGGTTGCTCACACTGTATTCATTAGGGAAGATGTTAAATTGTAAAATGGTCACTGCAGCACATCAGAGAATTAGATATTTCCAGTATTCTTATTTCGTTCACACAATTAAACCTTAACCTTTATGAAAGCCGGGTTGTCTCTCAAAGTGATGGTTATTTTATTAAGCAAACAGCTCCTTTTCTCACACCTTCCCTAACTTTACCCTTTAGAATAGAATGTTATGCTAATAACTTTTTGTATCAGTTTGAGTTGCCTTCAATACGCTTCTCAACATTCTATGCTTTTCTTGGAAAATTTTATGAAAGTGGAGTTTGTTAGCACATTTACAAGACTCCTTGAGCAGGAAAACATGTCTGGAGAACTATTTCAGCAAACAGATTAGTACCACTTGGTATATGCCTGAATTACTAGTTTTCTGGTTAGGGCAAACTTTTTTTTTTAATGTTTTTTTATTTTATTTTTTTAAATACCAAAAACACATAACAAACTCAAACATTCCTCTTTTGATCATTCCATTCTACATATATAATCAGTAATTCACAATATCATCACATAGTTGCATATACATCATCATGATTTCTTGGAACATTTGCATCTGTTCAGAAAAAGAAATAAAACGGAAACAGAAAAGAAAAAACTTTATGCATACCATACCCCTAACCCCTCCCTTTCACTGATCACTAGCATTTCAAACTAAATTTATTTTAACATTTGTTCTAGAGCAAACTTTTTGTAGACCTGATCATACTTAATTTTGTGAAGCCTAGACAGAGTGCACTTGGTATATTAAGAACATTCTTTTCCACAGATTTGGAAGCTTAAAACTCTGGGTCTCTAATTACATTTGCACAATTAAAAATAAAATCTACTTTGAAAACAAAAAATGCAAAGACTAAACTGAACATTCTTAAATAATAATAAATTTTTACTCTGAGGTCTTCACTTTATTTCATAGTATTTCCTCACATAATATTTATTCTATTTGTACCTATCTCCTCTACTGCTGGAACAGCTCCAGATATGGACAGTAAGTAGAAAATTATCTGCCAAATCGAGTACAATGCCCTGATAATTATCTTGAATATTATGGTTTCAGGGGCTGAGAGTCGTATTTCCTCATGGTCTTTGATATTTATTGAGTAAATATTTGATGAAGAGTTTAAAAGACATTATCCAGGAATATAAGTCCTTGTGGTTGGAAAGGATAGAAAGGAATAAAAGAAAATATGAGTGAATTTAGTGTCTTTATTAAGAGCAGTTTATAAGATCTTTGTATGAATCAAGTTTAAGGGTAACAATGTAGCAGCTTTTATCATTTGTGGATGTCCTGGGGACATAGCATAAAAACATTTTAATGCCACTAATATTGCTAAGCTTAACATGAGTTTTTCAATCATGAAAAGCAATTTCCTACTTGTTTATTTCCTCATCATAGAATTATTCTTAGATTAAAATAAAAGCTGTGTATATATATATTTTTTTCATGGTTTGCTTATTTAATATCGCTGACCTGACTATGAAGTACCCACATCTAAAAAACAAAAATTTCATTGTGAGTCTCATGGAAAATAAACTTGGGCGTGTTTCCGAATGAAGGAATTTAACAGTGATGATGTAAAATAGGCAAACTCAACTTTGCCTCATCTCCAAGAAATGTTGTTTTTTATACTTTCATCTTAATATCCCACTTATTATATGCACTAAATCTAGAGTGGTTTGTCATTTTCAAAATAATTATTTTTTAACCCAAAAGCAACGGAGGGCACTTTTAAAAAATATCATTATTCCTTCCACTGGTTTTCTTTATAAAATTAGAATTACTCCCTCGAAGCCTCCAGCACACAGAGTTGGATGACTTAGGGATAGCTGCAAGCCTGGTGCCACGATAAACCCAATAGTATTTTGGTAATTCTTTTTCCCACTGGGAATTGTAGTTTGTACTCAAACTCAGACCCTAAACGGAAATCACTTTGAACTTAGAATTTTCTTCTGCTAGTAGCCATGTGAACCCAAAAATTCATCCTCTGTGTCAAAATGAACCTTCCCTGCATTCACAAATGCCGGAGCTTGGCGCTTTTCTTTATGACTGCACAGGTACAGCCTTGATCCAGCCCTGCCTCTTGAGGCTTCCTTGGCAGAGTAGCTGGTTCTCAGACTCCAATGGGCATCAGAACTGCCTAGAGGGCTTGTTAAAGCACAGCTTGCCTGCTGATGCCAGTCTGGAGACCCCACGTGAGAACCACTGGTAGGATGCCAAGTGCTCATGATCACAAGCTAAGAAATCTTGCCTTCATCTAGTTTCATAACTTCCTGCCACCAAAGCACTTAGCTGTCACCCCTTTGCCTTGCTTCTTCATTTGCAAAACAAAAGGGGGTTAAGCAGGCAAACTCCTGCTAAGTATTTCCCCACGATATTTCTGTACATCTCACTTGAGGATTTATGGCACACACCCACCAGTAGAAATGACTCATTCCGACAGCCATGTCACATTGTGATCCTCTCTTCGGAGGACAAATGCCAGTCTCATTAAAGGGGTTGGGGGAAGGGGTGGCTAGAAAACTCACTTCAGGTGCTTCTGAGTATGAAATAAAATACTTTACAGTCAAATTCTCAAACCAGAGCTTCCCAGATGCTGTGCATGGATGGGTCACTGGAATGCCAAGATATTGATTCTCTTGGAGGGTCATCACCCTCAGACAATCCATCTTCCAAAGTGTCCCTTCACCTTAGTGTGCCATAAAAACACCGCAATGAGACAAAATTGGGGAAGCATTGACAGGTTAAGCAAAATGACCATGTCCTTGCATTTGTTTTTGTAGACCTTAAATTCTCCCCAGCAAATTTATTTAGGAATGAGTTCTATGAAAAAGTCTGATTGTGGTACACTAATTTACTTCTTTTTTTTCATGTTAGCTGAAATACTGTCACCATTTTTGCGGTGTTTTACTTTAGTACAGGAACGAGGGTATGGAACCGATGATTTGAAGTCTCCGAAATCATCTAAATGAGCACTCTCCAGTCCACACTGTGTCTTTTTTGTTGCATCCTTTTGGGCTTATCATGGTACATAATAAGGAAAGGCTAGTGATTGTCAAGAAATGGAGGTCCCTGTATATATGTACATGTAGTTGGGGAAGGAGGGTAGTCCAAGGAATGAAGAAAGATGGAGCTTTAAAATTTCCTGAAAATGTAGGCAGTGCTACCACCTAGCCATGCCTCTCTGCTGGAAACCCCACAGAACTCTGCCTAGGGAATGGGTGAGTCCCACAGTATTCCCAGAGACTAGGAGTGAGACAAGATGGGTGCTCAGGAACAAGGCATCAGACTGCTTGGTTAAAGCTTGAGAATGATAAATTGTCCTAATCTTATCTAATATAATCTGGGAGCCTATATTATTTGTACTGCATATAAATCACAAAATGGGAAATGGTTTGGAAGAGAAGAGAACATTTTACTCTACAAACTGAGCAGGCATGTCATTCTAACCGGTTTCCCCTTACAACTTGTTTTCTAGGCAGCCTAATTCCCAATTGTTCTTAGAAAAACAACATTCTGTTTCCTTGATTACTACCTGATCTTTAAAGGTTTGTCCTCTCCTCTTCTTTATATAGTAAACCTCCACAGACTTTTTGCCTGCTAAAGCATTGTCTAATTTATTGCTTGTGAAATATTTAAACTGTCCCATGAGCTCCTAAGAAGGCTGCTTTCTACCACCATCTGCCTCTTCTACTATGAAAAATTTATGCCAAAACTCTATGGCCTTTTATATTGGAGCTTAACTGGTTCTCACACAACCATGACTAAATTTAACTCATGAAACCTATCATGTTTGTGGTTATAGCTAAAAAAAATAAGGATAACATTGTAATGCATACAATACTAAACTGATTTTTATCTCCATTAAGTCAATCACTTTAGGATGGGGAAAGCAGGTGAGGGCAATGTGGCTTGTCCTCGTAAAAAGCAAACCCCAGAAAGGATGTGAGGCTGCTTCCAATTGGGGGTAAAATATTGTTCTTTGGAGTTCATTTCTACTCTGTACTTTTGAGACTTCATTTTTTAGTTCCTTACTCATTACTGATAATTCTATGTTTGACTCAGGGTTGGGCAAGATTTTGAAACGGCCAGTCATGTATTATTTTCATTTATTGTTGCTTAAGGCTTAATAGAATCTGGGATTACTGTTTCTTGACAAGCAGATCTTCCAGATGTGCATTTCAACAGATATGAATTCCTTTCCTGTATTATCCACATCTGCGTTATGTGAGATGGCCTCCGTGGCACTGAAGGAGGAGAAACAGTTATGTTTTGTATATTCATACTCTGCAGAATACTGTCATGGTTTTCATAAGAATATACTTACTCTTAAACTCTTTAATATTAAAAAGCAATTATAATATGCACAAAGCTGCACCTTGCTAAGTGGCAATGCATGCACCATCAACTCAGAAGTTTTCATTTTTCATCCGCTTAATTCGTGTCTATCTTTCCACAAGATTTTTAGCCTCTAGAGAGCAGGCACCGTGTCTGTGCATCTTTTGCATCTTTCTGGTATCGTTATGGGTTTTATGAGTATCTTGTGAGTATTCAGTAAACAATTGTTGAATCATGCTGAATTGATTATTTAAATATTTCCATATCCCTAGTTGCTAATCAAGGATGTAACTCAGACTTCTACAGTCTAAGACCTATTGTCAAGAGTGAGGATTATTAGATAAACTAAAATTACTGGGAAAGAAAAGCCAAAGACTAAAGCAAAATAGTACGAAGCAGAGTTAGAAGAAAAACAATTCCCCTTTAACCTAGTCCTACCTCTGCTGCCGAAAGGGGACATTTGGTGAATGTTACAACAGACAGAGTCTACTGTCATTTGGCACATGTACCAGCAGCACAGATCAAGAAGGCTAAGTTTTTTAAAGCCCGAAGTTTAATAAAAAGGTTCTGTGTTTATTTCAAGCCATTTCTTTGATTTTTTTTTAAGTCGGTAAGCTTGTGTATGAATAATGAAAGTTACTTCTCCAAGTCCATGACTCATTTCTAAATATTAATTCAGTGTTTTCGACAGTGGCTTTTACTGCGCTTTCTACTTCCTATTGAAAGCTTGTGAGTGTCACATGCAGGAAGCAAGACAGAGAAAACAGTAGTCATCTGTTAACTTTAATATTCTCACATGGGCTTCCTGTAGTTCTGTGTCATTGAGCTCCATATTCTATATTCTATAACTGTGACCTCACCCCCATGGGATGCCTGTCCTACCTAGTTGTTTTTTTTTTAATCTACTTTTTAATTTATTTTATATATTATACAAATGTTCACTTTATGCATTTTTTTGCATCCTTCTTGGTAACTAGTAATGAGCATCTTGTGTGTATCCAATAAACAATTGTTGAATCCTGTTGGATTGAATTTAAAATTTCTATGTTCTTGCTGCTAATCAAGGAATTTAAAAACAATGTCTTGGTTTCCAGGGTGAAAGTTTTTATAGAGGAAAAATTAGATAAGATTATGATTGAATACCAAAGTAAAATAGTTTGGCAAAATAACAGCCTTAACCCAAACTGGGCATTACACATGCACACAGTCCGGCCTTGACTGTTTCCTGTAACGTTTTTGTTGAACAAACAGCCTTTATATAAAGATACATCTGTAAAAGCATCAACCACATTAAAAAAGAAGTTAAAAAAAAATGTTTGGAATTCTTTGTGGTATAAGAATACTTAGATGGGTCTATATATAAAGGGTCCCTTTTTCAATTTCAGTTACTTTGGCTTTTGAACAGTAAAATCAATTCTTCAAATAAGTTTGTGGAAATTACATGATATAGGCCATTTATTTGTCCTAGAGATCATTTTACCTGCACAAATGGTCTAGTAACATATTAAGGTTGTAGCCACAACCCACCTCCATACACTGTAATAGTGAATTTCCAACCTTTATGATAGAGATTCTTCTCAGTTAGATATTGGCATTTTGAATGAACACAATTGTCGACAAAGGTCCAAGAGGTAATACAATTTTACCCACATGAAAGTTGCTTTTACCTAAATTACAAACATGGGATTATGAAATTAAGATGGAGGTCAGAATTTTCTAGGGCAAAATTCTCCCTCTTATAATTTCATTTTCCCTTGTTCAACAAGATGAAAATTCATACTAGTCTTCATTGTTTTATTATACATAAATATGTATCACAATTCACTTAATAGGTCACCATTGTCGCTGGCAAAGCTAGAACATTTGTGGAGCAGACATTGTGACTAGAAGTTTGGGAATGTTTAGCAAAACTGACCTAGGAGCAGGCATGTTTTGAGGGTGTGCACAGATCCTATAGGCTGTTATTTTTCATATACAGTAGAATCTATAGCAATAATTCCCAAAACATGGTTTGAGAATCATCTGAGAAGCTTATGAAATATACAGATCCCCTACCTAGTCAGAACCTATGGGAGAAGGGCCTGGAAATCTACATTTAAATAAACCGAAGCAATTATTTTGCTCACTAAATTAGAAAGCCACTGACTGACTACTCACATTTTTTAATTTAAAAATATATCTAGCTCATCATTAGGCAAAGCCATTTATATTTTAATATGCCTCCCAACTCAGCATGTTTCTGCATTATTTGCTGCTTTCTCTCTCTTCTCTTTTCTCTTGCTATTTAAGTTTCATGTAATTCCCCAACTAGATATCATTAGAACTCTTTAATTACAAGTAACGTAATCTAATTCCAGGTGAGGTAAGCTAAAGCAAAATTTATTGCAATGTATGGGGTAGCTCATAAATCAAGAATATATTTGAAGAGCTGGTGTTAAGAAAAGAGAAGAACTAGAGCAGCTCAGATTTGTAGAGAGTGGAAGTACCATTTTCAGTTCCTGTGCCACTTTCTTCAAATTTCAAATTTCATTTCAAAAGTATCAATTGATCTAGCATGATCAGGTTCCCATACTTGGGCAAGGATGGAGTAAAATTTAGGGGCACTCTCCACAACTATATCCAGTGACAGAGGCCTAGGTCTCCAAAACAAAACAGCAGTTCTGTTACAAGAAGGACAGAGAAGGATTTCTGGGCAGCCAGAACGGCAGAGGTTACCACAATACAGAAAACTTTAGAACGATGGAATGTGAAGTAGTTCTTTTGTTCAGAAGCCAACTAATTCTGGAGGGCTGGTCAACAAGTATTTATTACACTGCTAGTCCTTCGAGTCAGGTGCTATATTTGAGGTTAGAGAAATAAGGATGAAGTTATTAGAGGTGAAGCAACACATTAAGACAAACAGCAGGTGGGCTAGATTAGATAGAATATGTTTATCACAGAACCTCACTAATCAGGAGTAAGATGGGAAGAGCCTGTTTAAATAAGAAGGAACTGTAGATTCGTGTGTATTTATTTAAATGGACTATTGTTTTCATTAAACTACCCTATCCTGAACTTTGCCAGTGTCTTTTACATATTTTTATGCATCCTTCCTTAACGAATACATGGTCTCTTGCAAGCAGTATATCAGTTGGATTGGTGAGTGAATAAAAACAGATGAGCAGTCTCCCAAATTACATCATATCACATCACATCGCATCAAATTATTTATTTGAACAGATGAAGTTATAATTTCCTCTAACTTTTATTGAGCACTTAATATGTGTTGCCTACTAGAAATAAAATGATGGTTTCTGCACCTGGGGAGCACACATTTCATTCTCCGCCGATACCTTTAGATGAGCTTAAGCCTGGTCTTATATTAAATTATCACAAGTTCCACAATTTGCCCTTTTACACTTCATTGTCTTTGCATAGGTTATCCTTCTGTAGG
Organism: Tamandua tetradactyla; assembly: GCF_023851605.1. Lineage (NCBI taxonomy): Eukaryota > Metazoa > Chordata > Mammalia > Pilosa > Myrmecophagidae > Tamandua > Tamandua tetradactyla. The sequence continues at coordinate 48,005,798 of NC_135331.1, forward strand.
AATGCTCTGGCTCCAATTTGTTTACCTAATACAATATTTTCTCATCCCATGTATAAAATTAAAAGCCTCTCTGGTTTAGAGTTTCCACTGATCGCCCCTGGAAACTTGACTTCAGCTGTGGCATTTTTGTGCCAGTCTTCACATCACACAATTGTTTACCTGCCCTTTCTCCATTAGACTTAAATCGCTTTTCCTTTGTTGTCTCCCCAGAGCCTTCCTCCTTAGACAATGCCATCATTGCTTCAACCATCAATTATATTCTTAGAATCCTCAAATCTATTTCTCTAGGTCAGAAATTTCCATTGATCTCCAGATTTTTTTCTTCCATTCTACATATATAATCAGTAATTCACAATATCATCACATAGTTGCATATTCATCTTCATGATCATTTCTTAGAACATTTGCATCAATTCAGAAAAAAAAATAAAAGACAGAAAAAAATTCATACATACCATACCCCTTACCCCTCCCTTTCTTTTTTAATTAATTAATTTTTATTTATGATACATAACTACATACAAACACAAACATTCTTATCATACGATCATTCTGTTCTTGTTATATAATCAATAACTCACACTATCATCACATAGGTGTATATTCATCATCATGGATCGCCAGATTTTTTTTTCAGCCAACTGCACACTCAGCATTTCCAAATCTGAGTGCATTGTTCTTTCCCTCAAAACCCACTTCTTCCGCCTGAATCCTCCATCTGGTTGTGAGGTACAGCCTTCTGCCTAGTTTTCCAAGACAGAAACCAGGAATCTTCTGTGACTCCTTGCTCTCACTGTTCTTTCCACAGTTTCAGAATTCAAGTCTTGCAGGTCCTTCTACCTTAATTTCTTTCTAATATGCTGTGCCAGTTTGAAAGGATTGTGTACCCTAGAAAAGCCATGTTTTAATCCTGATCTCATAGAGACAGTCATTTCTTCTAATCCGTATTCAGCATTGCATGTAGGAAACTTGATTAGATGATCTCTACGAGACGTGACTCAGCCAACTGTGGGTATGAACTTTTGAACAGAGGGAGATGTGATTCCACCCATTCCAGGTGGGTCTTGATAAGTCTGCTGGAATCCTTGAAAAGAAGCAAGCATTTTAGAAAGAATGTTGAAACAGAGAGCCCACAATGCCAGAGACCTTTGGATATGAAGAAGGAATATGTCCCTGGAGGAGCTTCATGAAACAAGAAGCCTGGAGAGAAAGCTAGCAGAGGTCACCATGTTTACCACATTCCTTCCTAGATGAGAGGGAAACACTGACCTTCATTGGCCTTTCGTGAGTGAAAGCAACCTCTGGTTAGTGTCTTAATTTGGATGTTTTTGTAGACTTGCTTTAATTTTGATGTTTCTATGGCCTTAGAACTGTAAACTTGCAACTTATTAAATTCCCCTTTTTAAAAAGTCATTCTGTTTCTGATGTATTACATTCTGGCAGCTAGCAAACTAGAACATATGCCCATTCCTCTTGTAGTCTCCCACCACCGCTTAGCTCAAACCAGAATGGCTTTTGTCAATAGGACTGCAGGTCTCCTAAATTAGAGCTGCCTGCCCCTAAACTAGACTCTTCTAAACCATCTTCCAAAGAGAGAGCAGGAGTGGATTTCCATGCCTATTTCTCTTACCTCTTTATTAAAATATTTCAAAACATCCCTGTGATTTCAGAATAATTCCTTTGCTTAGTATAAAAATTTCTTCATTATCTACTCCTTTCTATCAGAGTCTAGTTCCTAGCCAGGACCACCCCAGGGGCAGCTTCTGTTCCTGCTCTCAATTCCTAGGTCATAACCCCATCCGCCAGCCTCAAGGCTGTACTGAAACTGACTTTCAACTGCAGGGGCCCTTTCCCCCAGCTGTCTTCCACAAGAATTGGTGCCTGAGTAAGTATTCCAACTCCCTTACCCTCAGGTTAGGCAACTCTGAGGTCTGTGATTTGGCATCAGCTCCTGGAATTCCCTGCTGTAGTTAATGTCCATCCACCCACAAGGGTTAACAGGCTTGATAAAATATCTTTGGCTGCCTTTCCTTTCCAGGCTCCCTTTCCCATACCTTCCTGGGATCACTTCATCAATAAACTATTTGCACTTGAATCTTGGTCTCTGGATCTGATTCTTGGGAAGCCAAACAGGACACTCAACATGTACCCTTTGTTTCAGGAAGAAAAAAAAAATTGCATGTAGTTTTTCCTTTAATTTTCTTTTTTTTTCAACAAGGCTGAGATTTATTTTCAGAAAAAAAAAGTGTTAAAATATATATTTATTCATCAATTTCTGACATGCCTGTACTACGTTAGTAGACACAAAATGATGCTTTCTCTTGAAACTACTTTTATGAAGTGTACATTTTAATTTAAATATTCAGTATAACCACACTTAATTTGCATATCGCATTTTTTAAATACATTAAAATCTGCAATGTAATGAAATGTTTTCTGCATATGAACTTCAAAACACCATTATAAATGAACAAAAGTTAGCTGATTTCATTCTTTTTTTTTACAGTTAGTGTAGGAGCACTAGCTCAGCTCAACCCTACACCTCTTGTTCATTCTTTTTTATTTGAAAATTTTCACAGATTAGTACATAGTACATTGAGTGCTGGATAAAAACATGAGGTACAAAAATGGTTCAAAGATTACGTCATACAGATCATGCTAGGCAGCAAAGAAAACTATAATGGAGAAAACACTAAATAAAAATACATGAAGAAGGTGCATTATAAAAAAAAGCACTTCATTACACAGCTTTGCTTCTTTGGTTACAATGTAGGTTGAACCATTTCACAGCTTTTTCTTCCCACCTGAAAAAAAAAGTCATACAAAATGTCAAAAAGCAGACGAATCATGGCAATTTCATTATTAGAAAGTAGAAACAAGTGAACAAAGTTTTCTTCATCAAAATAGCCCAATTATTTATATCACAATAGTAAATATGCTCTATGATCTTCATATTTACACTATACAAAATTTGAATCAAGCAGTGCCTTTACTACTGAAAATAAATACCAAAGGTTAATTGCCATTAGTGTTAGAAATATGCCAGGATTCTTTTGTTCAATTATTGCCCAAAAGTTTTAGCTATTAAATGCATTCCTGTCTTTCAATTCCTTTACTGATACTTATATTTATTTTAAAAAATTAGAAAATGTTTGTGACATCATTCATGTACATTATGAAAATAGCAGCCCTGTAATAAATAAAACACAAATAAATGAAAACTTATGTAGGCATATGTTATTGATATTGAGAGAAAAGTGGCTCTTTAGATGAACTATTACTGATACTGTGATAGGAAGGCTCAGGGTAATCCATGGTAAGAAACATATGTGACCCACCAAAGCTCTTAAAGACCCCATTCTGCGCACCAGGAAAAATGCAGCTTTTGCTCACTTTGATAAACCCCATCTATTATTTTCCTTGCGTACTGATAACATAGAACTGGACATCAACAGCACTGGATGACGTCTCAAAGAGAGGAAAACCTCTGGTAGAATGATTGTCTAATACTGAAAAGGCCAAACACACAACCGAAGCATGGCTACTTGCTTTCGTATAAAGTGGAAAGAACACCAGTGGCACACAAGGATAGATTGCTTTCAGTTTTTTTCTTAATGAGGCAAGAAAGCTTTACGCTGAGGAGACATTCGGCTGCTGCGGAGGTCGCGTTGTTTGCGGAGGCTGTGCTATCACTGCTTGCTGTTGAGAAGTGCTACCAGGATTGGCCTGTTGGGCTGGGAGTTGGGATAACCCATCAGCGTTGGAAAGAGATTTTAACAGTGCATTTTCTCCTTCAAGTTAAGAGTTTCCTTCAACTAATTCTTCTGTTTGTTCCTTTAGAACTTCCGCATCTCTTACTGCATGCGTCAAATGCTTTTCACCAGATCCATTGCTTGTTCTATTTTGTGGTCAATGGCACCTCCCCGAGACGCACTAGCCCTTGAGTTTCTTTGATTCCTGAAACTGTGTTCAAATGGAACGCTGAGAAGAAAGCATTGAAGGATTCTCGTCTTCATCGCCATCAACAGGAATAGCTATGCTGAATACAGAGGTGGCGAGGCTGTTCATAGGTGTTAACTGAAGGGGGTTTGCCAGGGCATCTGCAACAGGAGGCTTCACAACAGACTTATTTTCAGCAATGAGAGAAAGTGGTGGTTGAGGTAGGGGTTCTGATTTTCTTCTAGTATCGTCCACTTGCCCGACTAAAGGCTGGGCCTGGGTCTGAAACTGGCCTAGGTCGGCCTGTGGCAGACTCGGGGCGTTGGGTGCGCCTGGCGCCAAGGGCAGCCCAGCGTGCGGGAGGACGCCGGCGCTCCTGCCTACTGGCGCGAGGCTGCTCAGCGGCTGCGACTGGCCCAGAGGCGCGGGGACATTTGGCATAGTAACAGAAGTGGTGGAAACACTAGGCACGCTTGGAGCGGGCACGGCTGCAGGCACGTTTGGGACTCCGGGCACCACGGCGTGAGGGCCACTAGGCACGGCTGGCGCCTGACCACTGCCGCCTATGTGCGGCTGAGGTACGGACTGGGGCTGCCCAGCCCCGGGAAGGCCCAGGCCCGGTGGCACCACCCCTCCCACTGCGGCAGCCTGGGCCACTCCAGCCGGCTGACAAGAGGAGGCCTGTCCCGCCTGCACTGGACCCGGCCCCAGGGCCATAGCTTCACCCGGCTGGGTAGACGTGCCCATCATCTGCGCGCCCATCGCAGAGGCATTCGGGCCGGTGCCCACGGGAAGGCTGGCCGCCGTGGCGGGGACCGCTCCGGCGCCGGTGGACAAGGGCTGCGCGGGGCTGGGCGGCTGCAGGCCGGCCACGTGGTGCTGCAGGTAGTCACTCGGGCCGGAGGGCTGGACGGGCAGCAAATGCCCAGGAGGCAGCTGAGGTTGGGGATACGCGAACTGCTGCGTCGCAGAGGCGCTGGCTGCCGGGCCCGGCTGCGCAGGCAGGGACACGCTGGGCTGCGCCAGGGTTACATTCGTGGGCGGTAAACCTTGTGCGCTGGATCCGGAAGAGACAACGCCGGGGCCGGTTCCCGGGGGCTGACTCGGCTGCGGAGTCGCCATCGTCTGCTAAGCCCGGGCCGCGGCTCCTTTAATTTTGTTTCAATGTCCTGCTTCCTTTGCCTAAATGATTTTGGCTCCTGCCTTCCTTATGTAGCTGGATTTTACTGATTTCTCAGAATGATGTTCCTTCTTTAAGGGTAGTTTTTATCGACTCTGAATTCTGAGCTGGAAGCTCTACTTTCTGTACCTGAGCGAACCTCTGATTTGGCAGACTTTTCCCCTTCCCTGTAATCCTGATTGGCTTGTCTCCCTTCTTGTGATCCCCTCGACAGCAGGGACCAAGATATGGTTGGATTTTCACCTCCAGTCCTGAGAAAGATAGGGGAAGACAACATTGATTAAGCTCACTAATTGTTTGCTAGATGAATTGTTGAATTTTTGGATACATTTTTAAATAAATGAGGAAATAAAAAATGAAACCAACCAGGACAGACTTTGTTAGAGGAATGAGAATTTATGCAAATAATTCCAAGTTCAGAAGAAATTCCTTTGGTTTGTTTGCACCATTCATTGTTCTTCCCAGGAAGTATGTATCACAGTAACAACAACAAAAGAAAACTAACACATGCTGAGCAACGGTTATTTCCCAGATGCTACTGTAAACACTTTAAAAACATTATTTATTTAATCCTTACCTTGTACATGCCATTATTATGGAATATTGTATCACATTATACTTATTATTTTATCAGCAGTTTATTGTGACTATTATTACAAATGTTATTGTTAGTTCCATTTCACAGACAGTAAATAATGCTTATAAATATGCTGGATGTTTTAAAATTGTCCCTTTTCACAAACTCAAGAGCCTTAGAGAGTCCCCTTGTGCCTGTGGAAGTGATAGAGAATAATATATTCCAATGCTGGATTGAGTTTGGGGTCTTTTCTCCCTTTGTCCTGCTCCATACAGAGCGTTGATAATTGTCAAGGTCAAGTTTCAAATCTCACACTGTTTTGTGACTCAACGTAGCCAAAATACTAGTGTTTTGACTATGGGCTAGAATATCCTACAGCTAGTTTCAAAGTTATGTTTTCAAAATCCCTTAAAGAATTTTGGCCTTCATTTATTTAACAAACACTTATTGAACCCTTTTTGAATATGTTGCATGGAGGGATAGAGATTTAACTAAGCCACAGTGCTTTCTGTTGATATGTGGCAGCTGATTTTAAATAGCAACTGTCTTTGCAATGTTAGAATCAATGATCAAAACGTGCCAACGAAGTCTTTTCTCTTCTGCTGTGTCTGGATGGAGATTGATATGGTCTTTGATAATTTTGTATTTATTTAGAGCCTTCTGCTATGAAAACTCCAGATGCTTTTACATTAACATATTTATCTTGAAATACTTTTCCCTTTGTATCATGATGCAATGAAACAATGTTACGAATTCTTTATTATTTTCCCCTTTGCTTTATTTACCCAAATGGACTTCTCTCTTAAAGAAGAAATTGTGTGAATAAAGGAACTATGTCTTATCCATTTTTGTGTCACCACTACCTGACATGCAGCCAGTCACCTCAAAAGCACTCAACCAATGTTTCTGCAATGGATGAAAAAAAAATCCTATGGGACATTTAATATAGTGCTTTCAGGTTTGAAAAATTAAAAATGTTTTTGTATTTTGTGAGTTTTATCATGAACTACATTTTACTTTATGTCCTATGAATTAATCTTCACCTTCTTGTGTCCCCACCCCAAAATCTTTCCTTCCAGACATGATCTGAAGTCAGTGATAAAAAGCCCAATTCATGAAATTTACAAATTGCTGTGTGGCAGGCAGCCTGTCTGACTCATTTGCTAGCTTTCCAAAAACAATCTGAAGTAGACAGTGTGCAGTAATCAGGAAATCTTTACTGGCAAGTTTCCAAGTCCAAGTCATCTTTTGTGAGCCTTAACACCATTGTCACATTGATTTAGGCTCAACCACAGGAATGAAAATTTCACAATATCTTAAGCCAGTATATACGGGTCCACAGTTTACAAAGAGGTTCTTTTTAAGAGTCCACTTTCACATCAGTGTCTGCAATTTGGAGACCACTTCCCCAAAGTTCCCAGAGTAGCCCACCGAGTCTGTTTTAAACTTCAACATAGCTGAATCATAATACTAGTATTAAAATCAAAACTCTGGATTCTGGGCCCTAGATCAGGAGACAGGGACATAGCAAAAGAATTGTCAGAAAGGGATGTATGTCCCTGGTGCCTGATTAGTGGGAGAGTAGCAAAGCCTTTGGGCTTTTCAAATCCTAGCAGAATGTCAGCATATAAAGCCACAAATATTTGCATTGTCCCAGGTTTACTTTTCTTGCTTTCCTGCTCCTACACTCATGGGTTCCTTTGAACACTGTTGCAAATTTTTGTGTTAAGGGGCCAGATAGTAAATTTTTTAGGCTTTGAGGGCCATCAGGTCTCTGTTGCAATTATCCAATTCTATCTTTGTAATGTAAAACCTCCCATAGATAATACATAAACAACTGAGCGCAATTGTTTCACAGTAAGACCTTATTAATAGATGCTGAAATTTGGATTTTATATGATTTTCAAATCATTAATCATTATTCTCCTTTTGATTTTTTCCCCAACCATTTAAAAATGTGAAAGCATTCTTAATTGATGTGCTGTAAAAAATAAAATACAATAAAGTAATCTGCTAGATTTGGCACAAGGCCATAGTTTGCCAACCCCTGCTTTAAAATGACCCATGTTTGTCTTCGAATTTTCTAGTTTCTTTCTGCTTTCCATTCCAACTCCTTCATGTGCCCTGTAAATTCCCTTCACTGCATTCCTAACAGGACTACCCTACCCCAAATTATCCCATTCTCCAGTATTTCTAGTCTTACCTTCCCTCCTTGCCCATTTTCTGAGTATTGCTTTTCTGCTAGTTCTTAAGAAAAAGCAAATGTGATTCACTAGGAAGTGTGCCTGCCAGGATTATCCTTTGAAAATATAAATCTGGACCTGTCACCCCTATTCCAACATTTTCATGCCTTTCCTTTGACTAAAAGATACCACTTCATCTCTTAAGCATAGTGCATTAGGCTCTTTGCAATCGGGCTGTCATCTACCCATCAGATTCTTGTTTCTTATCAGCTCTGTGGTCCCCACCCCCAGATACAAACCCTGTGACCAGACCAAATATTTCCTCACTGCTAAGCAGGACCATTTCCTGCCCTTCTGCCCATGTGCAGACAGACCACTCTCTGCCTGGAATGCCTTGATCCCTCCTCTCTGACTCTGAAACTTCATTTGACCCTGCGGGGGCCAGCTCTGAAGTTGCGTTCACAGTGAAGCATTTGCCAGCAGTGCCAATACCCCCGAGAGATCACACCTTATTATTATTATAGCATATAATATATTGTCTGGTAACTATTTGCTGATATAACTTTTCTTCCTACCAGACTCTGGTTTGAGGTGGGTGGGGATTGTGTTTTCCTCACCTTCGTGAATGTTTTCTCTTCTACTTGCATTGCCTTGCACAGAGTTGGCAATATAACATATGCCTAATAAAGGCATTGCTCAATTTAACCCTTGGAAGTGTGTTTTTGTTAGCTTAGATAAGTTTCTAATTGGTAGAGATCCAGGCCATGATAGATGAAGTGAAGGATTTTAATTTAGAGCACAGGGTTCAATCCCCCGAGGAGAACAGCTGCCTCCCCTCCTCCCCCTCGCCATCCCACCCTGGGGGCCTCAGGATCAGCTTCCCCTAAGAGGTTCCCAGGTTTCCATGTTCCTGTTTCTTTCTGGGCCCCAATGCCCTTATCACATCCTAAGTTCCAAAGGCTATCATAGGTCAGGTTTCAGGCCTGATATGAGAGGAGAGGAAACTGCCATTGGAACTTCAAGTGGATATAAATTGCTGCTTGAAGGTTGATGGGTAAGAGATTCTACCTTGTCCTACCATGTTTCTTTATCCAGTACATAGGGGTAGTGGAAGAGTGTTTTAATGGGGATGACACAGCCTTCACTGAAATATGTCACTCAGAAGTAAACAGCTTTATCAAATGTAAGGGATTTAAAGAGTCAAATAAACAACTTTTAATCCAAAATGAATGCCAGTCATTCAAGAAAGATGCTGTCAGGGAGAGAACATAGAAAAACTTCTCTGCTTTCTCCTTAGAAATCTCTCAATCTATCTGATTCTGATTTCTCACAGAATGAATAAAAAGTAAGAGTACAAAGGACAGGAGGAAATCTCATTAGATATCTAAAAATGGATATTCACTTTTGAGTAACAATTCATTATTTTGTATGATCATTTCTGGTTAGCAAAGTAGTTTGCCTTTGATTGTTATTTTGATTATGACAAACTCTTGAAATCTAGAAGAAGAGATTTGATTATTTTACTGATTACCTAGAGTAACTTTCCAACTTTGGTCTTATTTCAGTTTACTCAACAGGATATTGCAGGCTCGTTTCATCTTCCTAGTGCAAGAATTAGAAACTAATTTGAAGGTGGCTCAGAAACAGGTGTTCATAACCTGGGACCTGCGGTCCCCCTAAGAAGTGAAAAAACAACCAAACAAACCAATAAACAACAAACAAAACCAAATAACAAATCATACCTCACCTCTGCTCTCATGAAATGTACCCATTTGTATCTTTGCATTATTTTTTCCAATGCCCTTTCATTGTAAAATATAACATACTCACAAAGAAAAAACAATAATTTTCAAATATTCAAATATTCAAAAATAATGTTATGGGTCACCACCCAACCATTCCAGATTGATCCTTCTAGCTGCTCCAAAACATCAGAGACTAAAAGAATATCAATGTAGTGATTCAGCAGTCACACATCCATCAAATTCCATTTTCTGTGTTGCAACTCTTCCCCTCCCTTTGATCCTCCTCCCCATTTACAGGGCTCTGTGGGCAGTGCCCACCCAACTCTCCCATGTTGACAAGAAGTGTCAATCATAAGGGACAGGGGGATGTCACTGGTTGATAATCTTGAAGAATGCAGGATTTATCTAGCCTAGGATCCTTCTGGAGGTTATAGATTTCAGGAAAATAAACTTAGTTTATGAAAATCTATAGAGTCTCAGTTACAGCCCTGGGTGTTCTTAAGAGTTAACAGTAATGATGCTGGTTGGGATTTGGCAAACCATAGGAATTAGGAGTGTCCAGCTGAAGTTTGCGTAAGAATAGCTTCCAGAATAGCCTTTAAACTCTATTTGAACTCTCTTAGCCACTGATGACTTATTTTGTTACACTTCTTTTTCCTATGGTGTTGGGACCAGACTCATCCCTGGGAATCATGTCCCACGTTGTCAGGGAGATTTTCACCCTGAATGTCATATCCCACGTAGGGGGGAGGGGAATGATTTTCCTTGCAGAGTTGAGCTTAGACACAGAGAGAGAAGCCACATCTGAGCAACCAAAGAGGCTCCCTGGAAGCCTCTCACAGGCCTCATTATAGGTGGTCTTAGCTTCTCCACTGCAGAGATAAGTTTCATAATCAAGGGCTTGATTATTTCCTTCCCTCTCTGCATTATTTACACGCTGGTCTGTTTGTATATAATTTTTGTATTCTGCAACCTCAACACTTTCATTGTGCTTGGTTCTCCATAAATGTTGGCTGAAAAGTAATAGATGAGACTACAGATGTTAAGATGCTGGAGAAAATATATACTTACTAAATATAGGTGGACCCCAATGAACTAGAAATGAATCACTTGTCGACTGCCAATATGCGGAAGTTCTTACATGAGGAAGCAGATGACTCAATAGCCCGGTAGGTCCATATCTATAGGAACATCTTCAGATACCAGCATGGATCCAGGTTGATGCCCCAAGGAACCTAGATACTGTGAATGGGGGAAGGAAGGGAGAGCAGGATAGTAGTCCAGGGCCACAAAAAGCAAGAAAGAGTAAAATTTGGGGAAGAAAGATAGCTGAAAAAATTTCCCCACTCCTTAAGGTTGACTAACTTTCTAGTAAAAATTCTTAACCTAAGGAACTTTGGGTCTTTGGGATGTGGAAATGAAACATTTCCTTTTTCTTTTTAATGGAAACAAATAGTAATCAGCTAATAATTTTTTAAAGAACATCTCTTGCAATATGTTTTCCAATTAAAAAAGAAACTTGGAAAAACGATCGTGAAACAAATTTTGATTAGTCTAAGAACATCAGTTCAATCTTTGATTCTGTGCTGCCTTGATTCTTCTCAAAAGCAAATCCAACAATTTGACTCCTCAGATCTACTCTGTATCACATTGGGAAAGAAACTGTGTAAACAAGTACCATTTTACAAGACTACAGAGCTTCAATGAAATTAACACTGTAATAGGATCTCAGGCATTATCAGTAACATTTGAATAGCTTTTCAACAGAACTGCAACATAGTTTAAATAAATTCCTGCAAGGTGTTATAGGGTCTTTCTGGTTAAGTGGACTAAAATTCAGTTAAGATTCCATGTTGATACTTTTCTTTTTTTAAACAAATACAAACAGGGAGACCAGATTCCAGCAGTGATCACCATGGCCCACTTTTGAATTCCTGGCAACCAAACATTGTGTGATAAGTATCTTGAGCCCAAGTTACAAATCCAAAGGTTTTCTTCAATGAGGGTGGAAAACAGGCACAAGGGTTTATCTTCTCTGAGGTGGCACAACTGCTATCTTTAGGGCTGGTGGAATTAGTGGAGATTAGAAAAAAGGTAGGCATTTAGATAAACAAGAGTTTATCAGAACATGATTCTTGCCTTTGGACATTCAATCTAGCTTTTAAAAAATCCGAAAGAACCAGTGAAATTGGCCTTGCCCAGCAACGCCATGTGGTTTGTTTAGCGCTGCATATGGTAATAAGGCATTGTGACATTCTGTGTGTCAAGATTTTGAGGAAAATTTTGAAATTAATTCATTAAGACACAGATTTCTTTTGATAGCTGTCTCCATTTTTTTCTTTTTTAAATAAATTCATGTTTTGGTCTTTATTTATTTGTATGGTGGTGGCTACCCTTGGAACGTAATTCCATATAGGGTTTTGAAAGGTGACACATTCATTTTCAGTCACATTCTTTTAAAAGTGAATATTTAAAGAGTATTATAAATTATATATATATAATTTATATATGTATTTATATATATAAAACTATGGATCTCCGATATCTAAAAATATAAATGATTTTGTATTTGTCTCTTTTCTTGAAAAATCCACTAGCATCATTTTTCCATGATAAAAATTGTTGATTTTAAATTACATAACATACATTTCATGTATTTAAGTAGCTTTCACACTTGTAATTTTTTAAGATTACTTTATAAGACAGAGAAATAATATAATGCCATCTGGAAAGATTCCAGTTGCAGGTTCACATTTTACAAAATTGGTAAGTGAGTAGCAATAGGAATAAAAGTAATCCTGTGAATCTTTTATTATTAAGGAGTTTTGAAACTTGACTCTATGATTGAAAATATTTTTTCTTTGTAAAGAAGTTAACTCAGAAGCCCAAATATGGTTCCATTATGTTATTATTGTTTTGATTAAATCTGCTGTGCTAATGAACTCATTTTAATTTTTAAGAGTATGCAAAGAAACCGCAGAAAGGTATAACTCATCATACATCTTTAATTTATTAACAATATAAATAGACAATTAGAAACACACTGTAATGGGTTTTCCACCAAGAGACCATGTTTGGCAGGTACTCTGACCCTATACCCATTGCCAACTTATTTTCCTAATGACCAACTTCTTATTCTATAACAGTGTTCACTCACGGTGTGTCTAAGGCAGATGAACTGGATTCTCCTAACTGACACTGCGAGGTTCATACATATTTATTAAATTGAAAGGGTTGTCTCACTTAAAAACTAATCTTTACATTTGATTGAATGGGGGAAGGGATTCGCACCGTATAGGGTGAGAGCTCTGAAACCTTTTCGTGAAAATTTCCCGATTGTCCAGTACTCACGATTGTCCCAGGGACTTGGGTATCCTACTTCTTCCTTCCTGTACATATATAATAGCAAACAGTTAAATAGCAAGTTCTACAGGCAAAGTGCTACTCTAGGCACTTTTTTTTTAAAAAAAAATATGAGTGAGTTAATCCTTCCAAAAGCTCTATGAGACAGGTTTGCTATTAATAGCTGCACTTTACAGTGAAGAGAATAGGGTATAAGAGGATGAACGGCTTTCCCCAGGTAGCGCATGTCACTGTGATGGGGCCAGGATTCCACTCTGGCAGTCTGGTCCTGGAGCCTGCAATGCTTTGCTCCAGATGCGTTTACGGATCAGAACAGAAACTAGTAATGTCCATAACAGTCTCATCTATTATTAAGTAAGGAAGAAAGGATTAAGAGATTAACATTTGCCAATTTGAAGATTAAAAGTTGACAGAAAAAATCTGGGGGAGAAGTTAGTCCTAGATGGTCGATTATTGATGAGTTGATTTTGCAACCTCTTCCCTCCTCAATTACAACATACATTAACACTGTGCAGAAACATTATATCCCAGCCTTAAAAATTTCTCTGAAAATGTTTGTCTTCTTCATGAGACTATCATATTTGCTGTGTACTTGGAAATCTGCATACATGTTTATGGTGCTATTTTAGCAGCTCTGCAATTCCTTAAGTTATTCTCAGCCTTTTGAGAAGGGAGAGTGTTAGTCTTAAGGTCACTGCAAAAGCAGCCATCAGATTCTTGAACATGTTGGAATAAGGGTCAGTTATCTACAGCAGAGCAAAGCAGATGGAGAGAGAGATTGGAATCTGGAGCTAGCAGCCCCCATGAGGTTGATAGAGGCCGAAGGGAAGTTCAGTTTGACAAATAGTTTCCAGAAATGCAGGAGCAATGCTATGAAGTGAGAAGAGCTTGGGGTTCACAGCCAGGAGGCCTGGCTGTGGTGTTAGCTCTACACACAGTAACTACATCAGCTTGGGCATGTTATTTAACTTCTCTTATTTCTGACTAGCTCTAAGACTCTTAGGATTCAATGAGAAAATAGATGTAAATATGTTCTCTGAACTGTAAACCGTTAAATATGTTCAAGATAATTTTTTAGAAAATGGTGAGCTACTACTGTCCAGGGATTTGGGGGTCTTACTTCCTCCTTTCTGAACATATATAATAACAAACAGTCAAATAGCAAGTTTTACAAGCAAAGTACTGTTCAATGCACTTTTCTGATATTAATTAGTTACCTTCCACATCCTCCATGAGACAAGTTTGTTATTAATAGTTGCAGTTGCAGTAAGGAGAATAAGGTAGAGAGAGGCTAAGTAGCTATGCTCCAGGAAGCTGAACAGAAATAGGCATCTGTGATCCCTTTAACTGAATTAGTTAAGCTACCTAGCCGGGGTCTCTAATGTGGTATACCAGTAGCATCCTGGGAGGTGGTCAATGGTCATGATGGGTAGTCCAGATCACAGCAAGAGTTGGACTCTTGAAGGAGGACAGTTGTCAGGATTGTAGTCACGAGGCTGGGGTATAGGTAGAAAGCCCCAAATTTCAAGGTATTGCAATGCTAGGCAAAACTGGCTATCTAAAAAGGGGGAAATAAGGCCAGTGCCCAAGTGCTGGGTGATAACAGTACCTGGGAAGACAGTAAGGACTCTTTGATTCTGTGCTATATGATTTGGGCTAAAGTGTCTTCAATCCTTTTTGACTAATAGATAGAGTTCGGCCTGTAGGTGGGACACCAGCTATGAGATGAAAAGGTCTATCAAGTTTGGGAACCTAATACTAGTCTCCCAAACTAATGGACCCATAATTCTTGGATAACAGAAATGGAGACAGCTTCTGGGAAGTAGAAAATGAGGCTTCAAAATGACTTTGTGATTTTTTTCAGATTGAGTGACTAGGGCCACGAATATCTCATTTACAGAGGAGACCTCTAGTTGTAGGGTTGGGGTCACAAGTGAGAAGGAAAGGAGATGGATAAGGAGAAATGATCATTGGAGAGCTATGTGATGTGTTGGAACTCAGAAGAAAAATTAGGACCAGAGGTAGGAGTTTGAGAAACTGCCCGGAGAATAGTTGCCCTTAAGCCCTTGGAGAGGATGAGATGTTTCCAGGAGAGTGGAGAGTAAGCCAAGAGGGAGGCTGAAGGAAGACTTTTGAAAGTTTGAGAATGAAGAGATCCACAAAAGACTGAAAGAAATGCAACTATCTCAAGGGTGTAGAAAGAGAACCGGAAAAAGTTTATCAAGTGAAGGGAGTTTCACAAAAAAGGAAGTCATGCCAGAGAAAAAGTCAGGCAGCAGGATGAGGACTGAGGAAAGATAATAAGTTGGTAATCAGAAGGTCACTACTGGTCATTTTAAGAGATGTCTGCGGCACATTGTTTGAGATTATAGATTCTGGAGACACACTTCATAGGTTCGAATCTAAGCTCAGCCATTGCCAGTTGTGGAATCCTACCATTCCTTTATAATTTTTGAAATAGGGTAATCCAATGGTGAGCTTTCTATTTTTAAATATGAGGCCATTGTGCATGCAAATTTGTCCCTAATTTTTATGGGTCACTTTATAATGGAAAAAAATTTACATTGATATACAAAAAAAATTAGTTTCCCCAAACTTCTTACCATTTTATCCTTCTTTCATTTAGCAGGAACAGTAAGAGTTTTTTTTTTTTTTTTCCTCTCATCTAACTTAGTGGGATAAAGACCCTGGACTACTGAATCAGACCTTAAGACCAAGGCTTAGATTTACATTATCTTTGTATAAGATTGTAGTAGGTGGGATAATGGCTCCCAAAGACATCAGTCAGGCCCTAATCCCTGGAAACTGTAAATGTTATCTTTATTGGAGAAAAAAAAGATCTTCATGCATGTGATTAAGTAAGACTCTTGAGATGGGGAGATTTTCCTGAACTATCTAGGTGGGCCCTAAATGCCTTCACTGATATCCTTATTCAATGGAGGCAGAAGGAATGTGATACACATGCATAATAGGTCAGTATGAAGATAGAGGCAGAGATTGAAGTGTTGTAGCCACAAGCCAAGGAATGCCAGAATCCACCAGAAGCTGGAAGAGGCAAAGGATAGATTCTCTCCTAAAGTCTGTAGAGGATGTGTGACCCTGTTGACACATTGATTTTAACTCAGTAATGCCAATTTCAGACTTCTGGCCAGGAGAACTGTGAGAGAATACATTTCTGTCATTTTAAGCTGTCAGTTGCAGTAATTTGTTATAGCTGCCACAGGAAACTTATACAACTATAACATTCACAGCAACAATTTTTCACACCACTGTAATTTTGCAGGTAATTCTGATGCTTTCACCAAAAAAGATGACGAAAAATAGTCCCATGACTTGAAATTCAAGAACTGCATGCTTATAGAAATATGAAGAAAATATAAAGAAATATAAAGAAAAAGAATGTTGCTGACATGATAAATCAATGTAAATGGTGTTCAATTGCATAAAATATTTCATTGGCTTGAATAGTGCTTTAGTGAGACTGAGAAGAAATTATATACATGTCAGAAAAATAAACTGAGCATTTTATAGTTCTTCTAATTCATTAATTTGAAAAATTATTTTTCAAATTAGAGACAAGGAGAAAAATCACATGTAATCCTCCATGCAACTATTATCAGCAGTTTTATATAATCACTTAAACTTATTTTCTTTTTATAAACACCTAAAATTTTGAACATTGATTTTTTCCCACTTAATAAATATGCAAATTTTGCTAATATTACTTTGTCTTCATAACTATAATTTTTTTATTTTTATTTTTTTATTAATTAAGAAAAAGAAAAGAAATTAACACAACATTTAGAAATCATTCCATTCTACATATGCACTCAGTAATTCTTAGTATCATCACATAGATGCATGATCATCATTTCCTAGTACATTTGCATCGATTTAGGAAAAGAACTAGCAAAACAGCAGAAAAAGATATAGAATGTCAATATAGAGAAGAAAATTAAAATAATAATAATAATAAAAAATATATATATATAAAAAAGGAAAAAGAAAAAACAAAACAAAAGATACAAACAAACAAACAAACAAAAAAACTATAGTTCAGGTGCAGCTTCATTCACTGTTTTAACATAGTTACATTACAATTAGGTATTATTGTGCTGTCCATTTCTGAGTTTTTGTATCTAGTCCTGTTGCACAGTCTGTATCCCTTCAGCTTCAATTACCCATTATCTTACCCTGTTTCTAACTCCTGCTGGTCTCTGTTACCAATGATATATTCCAAGTTGATTCTCGAATGTCAGTTCACATCAGTGGGACCATACAGTATTTGTCCTTTAGTTTTTGGCTAGACTCACTCAGCATAATGTTCTCTAGGTCCATCCATGTTATTACATGCTTCATAAGTTTAGTCTGTCTTAAAGCTGCATAATATTCCATCGTAGGTACACACCACAGTTCGCTTAGCCACTCGTCTGTCGACGGACACTTTGGCCGTCTCCATCACTTTGCAACTGTAAACAATGCTACTATAAACACTGGTGTGCAAATGTCCATCTATTTCTTTGCCCTTAAGTCCTTTGAGTAGATACCTAGCAGTGGTATTGCTGGGTCGTAATCCATTCTGCCAGTCTATGTCTTTTGATTGGGAAATTCAGTCCATTAATTTTTTTTTTTATTAATTAAAAAAAGAATTAACAAAACAATTAGAAATCATTCCAATCTACATGTACAATCAGTAATTCTTAATAACATCACATGGTTGCATATTCATCATTTCTTAGTACATTTGCATCGATTTAGAAAAAGAAATATAAAGACAACAGAATAAGAATTAAAACAATAATAGAAAGAAAAAAAACAAAAAACCTATACCTCACATGCAGCTTCATTCAGTGTTTTAACATAATTGCATTACAATTGGGTAGTATTGTGCTGTCCATTTCTGGGTTTTTATATCCAGTCCCGTTGTACAGTCTGTATCCCTTCAGCTCCAATTACCCGTTCTCTCTTTTTTTTTTTTTAATTAATGGAAAAAAAGAAATTAACCCAACATTTAGAGATCATACCATTCTACATATGCAATCAGTAATTCTTAACATCATCACATAGATGCATGATCATCATTTCTTAGTATATTTGCATTGGTTTAGAAGAACTAGCAACATAACCGAAAAAGATATAGAATGTTAATATACAGAAAAAAATAAAAGTAATAATAGTAAAATCAAAACAAAACAAAACAAAACAAAAACCTATAGCTCAGATGCATCTTCATTCAGTGTTTTAACCTGATTACTTTACAATTAGGTATTATTGTGCTGTCCATTTTTGAGTTTTTGTATCTAGTCCTGTTACACCATCTGTATCCCTTCAACTCCAATTGGCCATTATCTTACCCTGTTTCTACCTCCTGCTGGACTCTGATATCAAGGACATATTCCAAATTTATTCTCGAATGTCTGCTCACATCAGTGGGACCATACAGTATTTGTCCTTTAGTTTTTGGCTAGACTCACTCAGCATAATGTTCTCTAGGTCCATCCATGTTATTACATGCTTCATAAGTTTATCCTGTCTTAAAGCTGCATAATATTCCATCGTATGTATATACCACAGTTTGTTTAGCCACTCTTCTGTTGATGGAGATTTCGGCTGTTTCCATCTCTTTGCAATTGTAAATAACGCTGCTATAAACATTGGTGTGCAAATGTCCGTTTGTGTCTTTGCCCTTAAGTCCTTTGAGTAGATTCCCAGCAATGGTATTGCTGGGTCGTATGGCAATTCTATATTCAGCTTTTTGAGGAACCGCCAAACTGCCTTCCACAGTGGTTGCACGATTTGACATTCCCACCAACAGTGGATAAGTGTGCCTCTTTCTCCGCATCCTCTCCAGCACTTGTCATTTTCTGTTTTGTTGATAATGGCCATTCTGGTGGGTGTGAGATGATATCTCATTGTGGTTTTGATTTGCATTTCTCTAATGGCCAGGGACATTGAGCATCTCTTCATGTGCCTTTTGGCCATTTGTATTTCCTCTTCTGATAGGTGTCTGTTCAAGTCTTTTTCCCATTTTGTAATTGGGTTGGCTGTCTTTTTGTTGTTGAGATGAACAATCTCTTTATAAATTCTGGATACTAGACCTTTATCTGATATATCATTTCCAAATATTGTCTCCCATTGTGTAGGCTGTCTTTCTACTTTCTTGATGAAGTTCTTTGATGCACAAAAAGTGTTTAATTT
Source organism: Tamandua tetradactyla (assembly GCF_023851605.1). Classification (NCBI taxonomy): domain Eukaryota; kingdom Metazoa; phylum Chordata; class Mammalia; order Pilosa; family Myrmecophagidae; genus Tamandua; species Tamandua tetradactyla. The sequence continues at coordinate 48,024,983 of NC_135331.1, forward strand.
TGAGGAGCTCCCATTTATTTATTTCCTTCTTCAGTGTTCTTGCTTTAGGTTTAAGGTCCATAAAACCGCCTCCAGTTGTAAGATCCATAAGATATCTCCCAACATTTTCCTCTATCTGTTTTATGGTCTTAGACCTAATGTTTAGATCTTTGATCCATTTTGAGTTAACTTTTGTATAGGGTGTGAGATACGGGTCTTCTTTCATTCTTTTGCATATGGATATCCAGTTCTCTAGGCACCATTTATTGAAGAGACTGCTCTGTCCCAGGTGAGTTGGCTTGACTGCCTTATCAAAGATCAAATGTCCATAGATGAGAGGGTCTATATCTGAGCACTCTATTCGATTCCATTGGTCGATATATCTATCTTTATGCCAATACCATGCTGTTTTGACCACTGTGGCTTCATAATATGCCTTAAAGTCAGGCAGTGCAAGACCTCCAGCTTCGTTTTTTTCCTCAAGATGTTTTTAGCAATTCGGGGCAACCTGCCCTTCCAGATAAATTTGCTTATTGGTTTTTCTATTTCTGAAAAATAAGTTGTTGGGATTTTGATTGGTATTGCATTGAATCTGTAAATCAATTTAGGTAGGATTGACATCTTAACTATATTTAGTCTTCCAATCCATGAACACGGTATGCCCTTCCATCTATTTAGGTCTTCTGTGATTTCTTTTAGCAGTTTTTTGTAGTTTTCTTTATATAGGTTTTTTGTCTCTTTAGTTAAATTTATTCCTAGGTATTTTATTCTTTTAGTTGCAATTGTAAATGGGATTCGTTTCTTGATTTCCCCCTCAGCTTGTTCATTACTAGTGTATAGAAATGCTACAGATTTTTGAACGTTGATCTTGTAACCTGCTACTTTGCTGTACTCATTTATTAGCTCTAGTAGTTTTGTTGTGGATTTTTCCGGGTTTTTGACGTATAGTATCATATCGTCTGCAAACAGTGATAGTTTTACTTCTTCCTTTCCAATTTTGATGCCTTGTATTTCTTTTTCTTGTCTAATTGCTCTGGCTAGAACCTCCAACACAATGTTGAATAATAGTGGTGATAGTGGACATCCTTGTCTTGTTCCTGATCTTCGGGTGAAAGTTTTCAATTTTTCCCCATTGAGGATGATATTAGCTGTGGGTTTTTCATATATTCCCTCTATCATTTTAAGGAAGTTCCCTTGTATTCCTATCTTTTGAAGTGTTTTCAACAGAAAGGATGTTGAATCTTGTCAAATGCCTTCTCTGCATCAATTGAGATGATCATGTGATTTTTCTGCTTTGATTTGTTGATATGGTGTATTACATTAATTGATTTTCTTATGTTGAACCATCCTTGCATACCTGGGATGAATCCTACTTGGTCATGATGTATAATTCTTTTAATGTGTTGTTGGATACGATTTGCTAGAATTTTATTGAGGATTTTTGCATCTATATTCATTAGAGAGATTGGTCTGTAGTTTTCTTTTTTTGTAATATCTTTGCCTGGTTTTGGTATGAGGGTGATGTTGGCTTCATAGAATGAATTAGGCAGTTTTCCCTCCACTTCGATTTTTTTGAAGAGTTTGAGGAGAATTGGTACTAATTCTTTCTGGAACGTTTGATAGAATTCACATGTGAAGCCATCTGGTCCTGGACTTTTCTTTTTAGGAAGCTTTTGAATGACTAATTCAATTTCTTTACTTGTGATTGGTTTGTTGAGGTCATCTATGTCTTCTTGAGTCAAAGTTGGTTGTTCATGTCTTTCCAGGAACCCGTCCATTTCATCTAAATTGTTGTATTTATTAGCGTAAAGTTGTTCATAGTATCCTGTTATTACCTCCTTTATTTCTGTGAGGTCAGTAGTTATGTCTCCTCTTCCATTTCTGATCTTATTTATTTGCATCCTCTCTCTTCTTCTTTTTGTCAATCTTGATAAGGGCCCATCAATCTTGTTGATTTTCTCATAGAACCAACTTCTGGTCTTATTGATTTTCTCTACTGTTTTCATATTTTCAATTTCATTTATTTCTGCTCTGATCTTTGTTATTTCTTTCCTTTTGCTTGCTTTTGGATTAGTTTGCTGTTCTTTCTCCAGTTCTTCCAAGTGAACAGTTAATTCCTGCATTTTTGCCTTTTCTTCTTTTCTGATAGGCATTTAGGGCAATAAATTTCCCTCTTAGCACTGCCTTTGCTGCATCCCATAAGTTTTGATATGTTGTGTTTTCATTTTCATTTGCCTCGAGGTATTTACTAATTTCTCTTGCAATTTCTTCTTTGACCCACTCGTTGTTTAAGAGTGTGTTGTTGAGCCTCCAGGTATTTGTGAATTTTCTGGCATTCCGCCTATTATTGATTTCCAACTTCATTCCTTTATGAGCCGAGAAAGTGTTGTGTATGATTTCAATCTTTTTAAATTTGTTAAGACTTGCTTTGTGACCCAGCATATGGTCTACCTTTGAGAATGATCCATGAGCACTTGAGAAAAAGGTGTATCCTGCTGTTGTGGGATTTAATGTCCTATAAATGTCTGTTAAGTCTAGCTCCTTTATAGTAATATTCAGATTCTCTATTTCTTTATTGATCCTCTGTCTAGATGTTCTGTCCATTGATGAGAGTGGGGAATTGAAGTCTCCAACTATTATGGTATTTGTGCCTATTTCCCTTTTCAGTGTTTGCAGTGTATTCCTCACGTATTTTGGGGCATTCTGGTTCGGTGCGTAAATATTTATGATTGTTATGTCTTCTTGTTTAATTGTTCCTTTTATTAGTATATAGTGTCCTTCTTTGTCTCTTTTAACTGTTTTACATTTGAAGTCTAACTTGTTGGATATTAGTATAGCCACTCCTGCTGTTTTCTGGTTGTTATTTGCATGAAATATCTTTTCCCAACCTTTCACTTTCAACCTATGTTTATCTTTGGGTCTAAGATGTGTTTCCTGTAGACAGCATATAGAAGGATCCTGTTTTTTAATCCATTCTGACATTCTATGTCTTTTGATTGGGGAATTCAGTCCATTAACATTTAGTGTTATTACTGTTTGGATAATATTTTCCTCTGCCATTTTGCCTTTTGTATTATATATATCATATCTGACTTTCCTTCTTTCTACACTCTTCTCCATACCTCTCTCTTCTGTCTTTTCGGTTCTGACTCTAGTGCTCCCTTTAGTATTTCTTGCAGAGCTGGTCTCTTGGTCACAAATTCTCTCAGTGACTTTTTGTCTGAGAATGTTTTAATTTCTCCCTCATTTTTGAAGGACAATTTTGCTGGATATAGGAGTCTTGGTTGGCAGTTTTTCTCTTTTAGTAATTTAAATATATCATCCCACTGTCTTCTAGCCTCCATGGTTTCTGCTGAGAAATCTACACATAGTCTTATTGGGTTTCCCTTGTATGTGATGGATTGTTTTTCTCTTGCTGCTTTCAAGATCCTCTCTTTCCCTTTGACCTCTGACATTCTAACTAGTAAGTGTCTTGGAGAACGCCTATTTGGGTCTAATCTCTTTGGGGTGCGCTGCACTTCTTGGATCTGTAATTTTAGGTCTTTCATAAGAGTTGGGAAATTTTCAGTGATAATTTCTTCCATTAGTTTTTCTCCTCCTTTTCCCTTCTCTTCTCCTTCTGGGACACCCACAACACGTATATTTGTGCGCTTCATATTGTCATTCAGTTCCCTGATCCCCTGCTCAAGTTTTTCCATTCTTTTCCCTATAGTTTCTGTTTCTTTTTGGGATTCAGATGTTCCATCCTCCAGTTCACTAATTGTAGCTTCTGTCTCTTTAGATCTACCATTGTAGGTATCCATTGTTTTTTCCATTTTTTCTACTTTGTCCTTCACTCCCATAAGTTCTGTGATTTGTTTTTTCAGATTTTCTATTTCTTCTTTTTGTTCAGCCCATGTCTTCTTCATGTCCTCCCTCAATTTATTGATTTGGTTTTTGAAGAGGTTTTCCATTTCTGTTCGTATATTCAACATTAGTTGTCTCAGCTTCTGTATCTCATTTGAACTATTGGTTTGTTCCTTTGACTGGGCCATATTTTCAATTTTCCGAGCGTGATCCATTATTTTCTGCTGGTGTCTGGGCATTTGATCAGATTTCCCTGGGTGTGGGACCCAGCTGGTTGAAAGGTTTTTCTGTGAAATCTCTGGGCTCTGTTTTTCTTTTCCTGCCCAGTAGGTGGTTCTCGTGGTGCTCGTCTGTCTGCGAGTCCCACCAGTAAAAGATGCCAATCCTAATCTCGCAGTCGGCCCGGAAATCGCGCGTGGAGGGGGGGTCGCCGGCCACCGCGGCTTGGGGGAGTGCCGGTCCAAATTGCGCAGCTGGCCCGAGACGCCAAGCGTGGCGGGAGGGCCCCGCTATCCAACATTCCCAGTTGTACCGGGAAGCCACGTGTGTGGAAAGGACCCCGGTCGCCAGCCATCCCGGCCCGGGAAAGCGCGCACCCCTCGGGTATCTCACTGCAGCGGATTCTCCCTGCCCGTTCAGCTGTTCCAGAATGGGGTATGCTGTCTTTTTGGTCTCTGCCGTGGCTCCGGGAGCTGTTTTGTATTGTTTCTGTTTCTTTAGTTGCTGTTCTGGAGGAGGAACTAAGACCCGCGCGTCTTACTAAGCCACTATCTTCTCCGGAAGTCTCCATAACTATAACTTTAAACAACAGTTTAAGTTGCAGCTGAGTGGATAGACTATACTTCAATTATTCTCTTGCTTGGAATATTCAGACTAACTTCTATTTTAGAGAGGAACCATAGATATCATACCTTAAAAAGTCCCTTATTTAATTGAAAGAAATCGAGACCAATAGGCTAGAGATTCTCGATCTTGTCACTACTGATATTTTGAACTAGATAATTTCTTGTGGTGGGGCAGTGGGGAATCCTATGAATTGTCAGATATTTAGAATGCTTCTACCCACTGGATGCCAGTAGCTCCCCATTCAGTCAGTTGTGACAGCCAAAAATATCTTCAGACCAAAATTTACGTAGAAGGACAAAATTGCCCTTCATTGAGAAGCACTGCCAGAAAGGTTGAGTTCAAAGTCAGTTACTGGGAAATCCAATATTAAAATTTAAATTCTTGAATCCAAGTCCAGTTCTCCTTTTATTCCACCTTCAATGGTCTTGCTCCACCATTCTCTAGGAAGCTTCTGAACTCATGGCGTTAAGAGGGGCGGCTACACCTCCAGTCACGTCATATACATTTCTGCAGAAATGTGGGAGATTGGAAAATAGTGAGAAGAGAACTTTTTGCAAAGAGTTTTTTACTGAGAAGGGATTTCCTCTCCAGTAACTTCTGCTTACATATTATCGACCAAAATTGTGTGATGTGGCCACCTCTAGTCACAAAAAGAGGCTAGGAGTTCAAATTTTTAGCTTTTACAGCTGCTATAATACAGTCAGGCAGGGGACAAGGGAGGGTATGAATGATTTTCAAATAGTATTTGTTACATTTAAAAAAAATATTTGCTACATTTATCACCCTATTTCATGTGGCAGGTGAGAGGAGCAGTAATTTGGAAGCCTCCAAAATTGTTTAGTTTTATGTGAAGTCTCAATGTGCTGTAATTTATTATGTGGAAAGTACTTCATGAAATCCTTTCCAGTGGATTGATTTGTTAATTTCTTTATTCTGTTTCCTGGGAATGAGTAAGGTGTATATTCATGTGCAAGTAGTGTTTTTGAAGAAACCCAATTAATTTCACCTAAAAAGGTCACTACTACAAACCAGCAGTGCTTTTATCAGTATTTTTACCAGTTGTAATAAATATGTCTATCAATTCACATCATCTACAGGCTGACATTTAGAAGGTTTAGATTGGTTTCTTGTCTTTTCCCATCCAGCAATATTCAATAGTGACCCAAAGCGTTAATGTTGACTGCATCTGAAAATGTAAAGGACATGGATATGTCAAACATACAAGAAAGATGTGATACAAGTAGCAGCACATTTCACTGGCTGAATGTAGAACTGTTTGTTTCCTTATCTACCAGATCACTGGGAAATTTTGTTTTTTTCACAATATTTCCTATTTTCTACCCAAAGAAACATGCGTCTAGTCAAGTATGGAAAAAGCAACAATTTGATCATTTAAAATGCAGTGGTACATTCCATCAGGTTCTTTGAAGAATAATCTTAGACTATTATTCTACATGTACATTCCCTTTGCTTTCATTTGGGTAAGGTGTATCTTATTTCTCTAGTTATATTACAAATTATTTAATGTATGAGCTATGATATGTATTTTTCTGTGGGGCTAAAAAAATTAGAAAGATACTGACACTGTTGGTATTATTCAATAAAGATTATTCAAATGTCTATGGTTTCAGTCATCTAATAACCATTTCTGTGTTAATTTCCTTTCTTCCATTTATCAAATGATAAAATCCTTTCCAGATTCGATTTCATTCAGGGAATAGGGCATATTTAGGCCTGGGGTTCAATACAGAGTGGATGATGGCACTGAGAGATGGACAATCTTTCTTCCCTTGTGTGGTGGCTGAGAGTTTCTGAGAGAACTACACTTCACCCCTAAACTCAATAGGATGCAACCTATGAATGGACTATGTCATAGTTGCATATTGGTGTTAATTAGGGTCCTCTGAGAAGTAGACACCAAGCTTGGATTAGATGTGCAAAAAATCTGTAGGGAGAGGGTGGATTCCTGTAAAGGATAAAAGGGAGGAAGCTGGAGAAGGCAGGGAGAGCCTTTAGACCATAATTCCAGCCCAGTACTTGTGAAAGAGAGAGACTAGGAAGGAAGGTTGGAAAGAAGAGTCTTAGACTGAAGCACAGTTCCAAGAAAGACTTGGTCAAGCTGTTGGGTCCTATTTGTACCAAAGTTGCTCATCAGAGAAGTCCCACATCCCAGGAATAGGCTTGCACTTATACCATCACCATGCTCAGTCATTGGCTGGGAACACTCATGGCAAAGTGTGGCTGCAGCATGGAAATGGTGGTGGATCCTGGGATCAGCACTTGGGCCATCAGTCAACTGAGCTTCCAGCAGTAGCAGATCTGAATAGCTTATTTTCATGGCCACCACTCTAGTCAAATCCACAACAAAAGCTGGGTCTTCCAGGAGATCATGAGAGGGCTAGGATTCTTGCACAATAAAGCAATCTCAATCTGATTCATTTGCTGGTCCTTGCAAGATGGCTGACTTTGCAATGGCATGTCAGAGGCATTTTCTATGTTGGCCTGCCTGGTGGATCCTTGTTTCTGTAATTGGCTCCCAGCAGTGCTTATTGGTAGCAGCTCCTGTCAGAGACATCTCCCCCTGAGAAGAACTTGTGGAGTCAGGACTTCTGTGAGCTCCAACCTGGACAACAGAATGTCTAATAAAGGCAGTCTCTGACTGCATTGTTTCTAGCCGTTTGTCCCTAAACATGGATTTCTGGAAATGCTAAATATCTAAATCTAAATGCTAAATATCTAACCTTCCCAGGGACAATTTTCATTTCGGGAAATTCTAGAAGACCGAAAGGATTTCGTGATCTAAAACAGTGATCCTATAGTCGTGGAATTTCAGATATTGAGAACGTTAGGAAGGTTATGAAGGGAGGGGAGAAGTGGTCTGCGCCTGGCAGCTAGCTGTTCCTGGCACACACCACTCCACCTTTGCCCACATCCTTCTCTGCCCAGGACACCCCTTCCTTCTCTGCCCACCCAAATACTGCCCAGATTTTACCTCTCAGGTCAATTCCACTGACCACCTCCTTCCCAGAGTTCAAAAATATGTTGTCAGTGTGTAACCCATTCATAATGCAATCAAATATTTCTTTATTCATTAATTTTTCATTTGTAGCACATCTTATTTCTTTGACTACATGATAAATTCTTAAATGTATAGGCCATGATATGTGCTTTTCTATGGGACTAAAAACTTGATCAAACACTGACAAGGTTGATAGTATTTCATAAATATTAGCCAAATGAATACCTGCCCTGACAAGGGGTCCAGTCACCCGGTAAGTATTCCTAGCTCCTCAGCTGCTAGTCACGTTTGTTGTTTCCATACTCTGAAGTTTCACTTTGGGCTGATGTTGGAGCATGCAGGATACCAAAATATATTCAAACTATTTTATAGTCAAAAAATAATTTTGAAGATCCTGCATGAAACAATGACAAAAAGTTTTTTTCCATGCAATATGGCTCAGAGCTTTGGTTTGATGTGTGCTTTGGCACTGTGAATCTTAAAGTATGTAGCATTTACCAAACTTCTTTGACCACAGAACTTTTTTCTTGTTTTCCTTAAAACATCTTGAGGGACTAGAAATACATATTTCTGTTAATGCTGGATTAAATATCAAGCCTTCCCAGGGACAATTGTCTTTTGATGCTAAATTCTAGAAGACCAAAAAGATTTCATGATCTAAAACAGTGATCCTATAGTCGTGGAATTTCAGATATTGAGAAAGGAAGGTTATGAAGAAGAGGAAAGAATATTTTGGCATGGGTCTGGTGTATACTGCTTGGTGAAGTTGACCTTTCCAGGGAAACTCATATTAATAGCTCTAGTTTTGCAGTATGCTGCCCTGATTTGGATTCAAAATGAATTATTACATTATTCACAGGCTTCATGTTTTCACTTGTTACTCTTCGCTCCCTGTATCAGAGCCAAGTTCTTTCCTAGTGAAACTTCTTATTGAGTTTAGAAAAGCAGCCTGAGAAATTGCATGACACCTCCACTCTCAAAAATGATTCCTTATTTTCTAGCCTTAAGACAGGATCCTATCTTAAGACAGGATCCTATCTTAAGAGATGTGACACTGCCTGTCTGATTGGGAACACTCCTAGATTATGAAATTAATTAATAGCTATTGAATAACCAAAATATGTAAAAATCCTATGGTTTTATATTTGCCAAAGGACATGGTTTTCTCTATCCCTTGGGATAATCTAGATTAATGGAAGAGACCTATATGCAGTGGTTTGATTATTTAATATTTAACTGATTATCACAGTCTTATTATGAGTGCTAATAAGGAGAAAAGTAAGGTCTTTGCTAAGTTCTCAACTAAAATGATTTTATTTTTAAGTGGTGCATATATTTGTGTCCCATCATCTGTCTCTAAAGCTTTCTGCTTCAGAAGATGGTTTAGTCTGTTATTAAAAACTCTTCAAAGGCATGGGAGTGTCTTGTGGAAAATCCACACTAGATTGTGATCCTTGTGATCCTTTGTTCTTTATGGATTCCTCACAGCCAGTTTTATGTTAATATCTGTTACCATATACTAGATTTCCCATGCTAGTAACATGATATATTCATTTTAAATAACTAATATGAAAGAAATTTCATGGATGCTTTTCTGGTAGAAACATTTTATATTCCATTTAAAGTTTTTTTTTTTGAAGACAACATTATTACTAGTAATATAATTCCCTTTTCTCCAAGCTCAATAATTTCACTAATTTTGCTTTGTCAATAAATTTTTCCAGACACAGGGAAAATACAATTCTCAATATTCAATGAAAAAAAGAAAGGCAGTATTCAAGATTTCTTTATATACATTGTTAATAAGTTAATTTACTAACTGGCCTTTTCAAAGGAAAGTTTATCCTCTTTTCACTGTATTGTTGGTTACTGAGTGAGACAAGGCTCTTTACTCTGTAGTCTTATTTTTGGATTTATAGTGAACTAGTCATCCTGGCCTGTGTTTCTTGGGGAAGAGAGGGGCATGTAATGTGGGATTGATGTGTGGGCAACTGGGTTATGCAGGTGGAAATGAAGAGGGCAACGTGATAACCAGACATTAGCCCAGTCATGAGGATGAAATCTGAGGCCTGTGAACAAAAAGAGCTATTTGAAGAAGCTGAAGTTGCTGTTTTAAGCCAAGGATTGGTGAGGAACCAGTAGGCAGATCCCATCGTCTGAGAGTCCTGGGGTAAAAAGGAGCCATGCAGGTTGACCAGTTGGCCCGGGACAGTCCCTTTTTTTTTGTTTTTTTTTTCAACCTTCATTCCTGAAACAGCTATTAATTAGAGTCTCCTTCCATTTTCAAAAGTGCCCAAGTTAGGAAAATAAATACAGTATTCACTCGTAGGAGCAAGGTAGAAGAGAGGTTCACACCATTGTGTTCTAAAAGACACTGAGAATCCAGGAGGGCTACAGGAAAGGTGGAAACATTTCCCTCTTCTCTGGTTTGTGGTCTTAGATGATTGGGTGTACCCCCAATATTTTTCAGAGGGTGACCAGCATCCCCAAAATAGCTTTACGTGGAAGTCATAGCTAAGAGGCCACAGTGGAAGAAGAATGAGCTGGTTTGTAAACACATGAAGAAACCCCTTGAGGATGTCCCCAATACTAGAAAGCGTCCTCTGTTAGGACAAAAATTTTTGTTATGTGACCTCATTGGGTCTACCAGGCTGGCAGTAATTATATGTGAACAATGACAGCATCATTTTGTTTCTATGAATTTATTTATTTAATGGCTTCAGGAACATTTTGGAATGGGCTGAGATTCAACCACAGTGAATCTTAATAAGTTTCCTCGGGTTAAATATATCTAAAATAATGCTGAATCATTTATCAAATAGAATTTAGCAATTTATCAGTCTGAATCTTGGTGTTTTGAACTCCTGTGGTTCCTGTCTTAGGCAGTCATCAAAAATTCTCACGGGGCCAACAAGATGAGGATGATTACTCAGTTTGCTTCCAGGTGTAGAGCCAGTCCGAAAATAACTCAAGTGCATTTTTGACTGATTATCTCATGATCTCACTTTATAAAATAATGTCTGTCTGATTTATTTTTATTATATTCTATAACCAAAACTTTTCCCACTGCAGGAGTAAAGAGAGAAAATGGCCATGGATAGTTACGCATTGTTTGTTCTAGGAATTTCATTATTTTGTAGGTTCTCAGGGAACCGCCTCAAGTTGACTTGCGCTTGATCATAATAATTGTTAAAGACCAATTACCAGTCTTTTTTTTTTTATTTTCGTGATTTAACCTTTGGCTAGAAAGGGACTTTGGATTCAGGACCCTGAATAAGTTAATTAGAAAAAAATCAACTGCCCTGAAAGAACTGAAGTAACTTCCCAGGGTATATAATTGATCCCTTCCTAGCTCCCCTTCCACTTGCCTAATATTTTATTGGGATGCACAGAGTGTTTCTTTAAAATTAGAAATACAAAATATTTTTCTGCTTTCCTACATTTTTTGTGTGTGTATGCACAGAATGCCCTCTCCTAAAGAAAGGCACTAAGTTCCTTGAGCTTTCTTTTTTTTTTTTTCTTTCATGGGCAGGCTCTGGAAATTGAACCTGGGTCTCTGGCATGGCGGTCAAGAAATCTACTGCTGAACTACTGTCACATCCGCCCTCTTTTGGCTTTTTATTCCCCACAGTACAATAGATAACAAATATAGTTGTTGATGAATGTCTATTGTATTAATGTACTTTAAGTTTATATCGTCTTTCTGATTCTTGGGGTTTTGACTGGATATTCTCAATTACTAAATTTCAAATAAACTGCTTATTTTATTTTCCTAATGTTTTACTGTATTTAATTTTTCCATATCTGTGAACTTTATGTGTAGGATGTTCTCAATAGAAGGAACCATCATTATCATTAGATATTCCCATTATAATCTATGATTTTTTTTAATAAGATAAAAAGCAAAAGAGTAAAAGATGATTAGGGTTAATTGAAATATTTGGGTAGGGAAATTATCTGACTACTGCATCTTTTTTTGAGTAAGCAAGTAGAAAGTTTATTAAAAACACATGTGAGAGGACATGTGGGCACTCTCACAAGTAAAGGTGTGAAAGGCTAGACGCTCCAGATCTGTGAGGCAATCTGCTTTTACAGATTTTTGCTTCTTTTGTGATTTTTATTAACTATTATACTACCTTCCCTTTTCCTCCTTCGGTGATGCTTCATTGTAGATAACTCAGTCTAACGGTCTGTTGGCCCCGGGTGCTGTTTATTGCTGCTCTTCTCAGAGAGAGATATCTTTCTCCTTGCAGCCTGACCATTTCTTGTAATTTTATTGCACCTTTTAAAAATAATAGCTATCTGATTTTCAAAGAAATACATAACCCAGGTGTCTGGCTTTTCTTACTTCCCCCTCAAGTAACCTGCTCAGCTATGCTCTTCAGCGCATCTCTTTTCACCTTTCCCAAGATTTTATTCCACAAAATAGGTCCTTTTCCTGAAATATTCAACTCTCTCTCTGTTGACTAGCTCCTTCACTTCTGTCTACCAACACTGTCAACCTTTCTTAATTCTTAAAAATAAACAGTAACAAAGAAGCAAGACACCACCACTCTTTCCACAATCATTTGATTTTCTTTACTCTTTCTTTACTACCAAGCATCTGAGAAAGCCACCCCTGCCTACTTTGCTGAAATAAACTCTCGCCAAGAGGTATGACCTCTGCTCGGGACTCCACATCTCTGGGACTCACCTACCTTTGATCTCTCAAAGGACACAAACCACCGACTCTGCCATGAGCTGCTACAGCGAGCTCAACTTCTCTGAGCATTGGATGATATTAAGCACACGCTCCCTTTCTTGAAACTGTTTTCTCTCGACTCCTATGGCATGAACCCATTCACAATAACTGGACCTCTCTGAATCTTCACCATTGTCCCCACATTAATGTATTTTCATCCAGACTCTAACTCATCATTTAGGAAAAATATTAATTCAGCTACCTAAAACACTTAACATCAGGACATAATAAACATGACATAGGGCTCTCTGTTTGTTTCTTTTTTTTTATATATACTGTACGGTGGGGGTCACATTTCATTCTTTTTCCATGTGACTATCCTGGTATTGCAGCACCATTTGTTGATTTTTTTTTTTTTCTTTTTTGGGAAGTACATGCACTGAGAATCGAACCTTGGTCTCCTGCATGGCAGGTGAGAATTCTACCACTGAACTACCCTTGCACCTCCAGCTTTCTGCTTTTTGAACCCTTTCATCATCAAAGTTCTCAAGAGTTAAGTTGTAGTTGGCAAGGATTCTGATCTTAACAGCAGGTGTCCTGGGGTGCCAGGTCCCTCATGCAGTGCAGGCTAGAACTTTCAGTGAGTCAGTGGCAGAGTTAGCACAAAACAATGGGGATATGGCATATTTTAATCACCCTCTAAGTGTTCTTATCTGTTATTAAAAAGAGAGACGTTAAGATTTAAATGAAGCCTCTTTCTGTTTGATGTCAGCTGAGTAATAGGACAGTGTATCACTTAACACATTTACAAAGTGATTTAAAGGTTAAGAGCTACTTTTAATACTTGTGACCTCCTACACATTGCCCAGTGCTGGCAATCCCGGCAAGCACACACGTTAATGTGTTTCAGGACTTACTTCAACACAGTCTGTTTTCTATTTCTTCTCTACCTAGGGGGTTATTCACATTCCTTTAAATCATTTTTACTCAATCAATACTTACTGAGTGCCCACTATGGGCGAGGTTCTGTGCTAGCTGCCAAACATGCAAAGATTAGAAGGATAAGGCTGGGGTAAATGGAGTCAGTGAGAATTTCCTGGAAGGCATAAACATTACTGATTTGGGTAGAATCTCAGACTCTCAGAGTGTGATGCCCAGAAGGACCAACACCCAAAAGTATCAGTTCACATTGCTACATACTTGAATAATATGTTAATTTATTTTCATCATTAACTGAAATAAAAAGTCAGATCGGTGATAGGAATTACTTGCAAAGTTGATTTAATGAGTCATGCAACTCAAAACTTGATGTATCACAGACAGAATTATTTACTAATTGGCTAAAACCCATTAGATGTGTCATGGAAATCATTGGGCTTAACCAAATCTCTGTAGGCAACACATGAAGGGTGTTAAATCATGATGTGATTCCCCCTATTTCCATGCACTTTGCCTTCTAAAAGTTTGTATATTCAAAATGACTCGTTTCTCAACATGAAATGAACTCTCTGAGGGCAGGGATGGCATCTAGCAAGTGTTTCCTTGCAGCCCAAGCATGTGGCTCAGTGCCTGGCATGCAGTGGGTACTCAAGACATATTTACTGTGCCAGGTTGTCTTAAGAGTTACAGTATCTCACATGGCAAATCTGCAGTCAGGAATCTTTCCATATTGTGAGATAGATTATATGAGAAAAGGATAAAAATATGAAACAAACAAACAATGTCCCTGGTAGTAGAGTAGACAGGTGACAGCCCTGCTAGGCTGGAGACACTTTCTTTCTTCCCCTACCCCCATGTACAGTGTGTAAGGCCAGCCCAGAGGGAGAAGTTAGTTACCTCAATGGAGATGTAGCTAATACGTCTGCCTAGAGGTCAAAGTAAATGTGTTCTATAGAATTTTAAAAATGCTGGAGATTTAAAGGTCTATGTGAAGTATAAACCACTCTAGAAAAGGCCATAGACAAGAAAAGGAACTTATGAGTGAAATAAACTCAGACTGTTCAATAACATGAAAGTTACCCGTTTAAATGATTTATGTCTCTCCGTTTTCTCCCTTTCGCTCCCTCTTTACACACATACACACACACACACACACACCCCTAGATAACACATTTTATTAATTTACTATTGTACAGTTTTAAAATCATTGCCAGATATTTTAGCCTATATAGAAATTATTTATGACACTAGTTACTTGGGAAAGTTCCTGTAAAAATCCACTTAAAATGCACATACATAAAATAATGCACACACACACACTCATATAAACATGGTCATTTCAAATCTGTGAGAATGTATTTCCTGTATGAAATTTGCAAACATACGTAAATACAGAGAGAATGAACCCTAATGCTTCAACAATTATCTTACCTTACCTCATCTGTATCTTCAACCACTCCCTACCCCCCAATATTTTATGCAAACGGACTTCATATCATTTATCATAAATATTTACTTATAGTTTTAAAAAACAGAGAACTTAAAAATATAACCACAATAATCACATGACCATGTTTTTGACATTTATCTTTATGACTGGCAGTTAATTCAGTAATGAGAATTACCTAACAAAGTTAATTTTCCATTTAGAGTGGAGGATCCTGATTTGACCTATTTTCACAAAAGGATGACTCATTTGAAATTGCTAATTTCTCTTGGCATTCCAAAAAGTTTATGACAAATTCTTCCTTAAAATAGATTGGGCAAGTCTTCTAGGTTCTCCTTGATAGTGTGAATTTGTTCAGGACACTCTTATTTACTTATTAATAGAAAAAAAGGCATTCTGGATTTCTTGAGTCTGTTGGAGAGAGGGAATTCATATCAGCAGTGACATCTGATAACATTCATTCATTTCATAACTTTTGGAGCATTCTGTACTTTACAGTTTAAAAACATTTATAATAACATTTTTATTTTATCTTTTCAATTGTCTGTTAAGTTAGTTATTATTGGACTATCTCCATTTTAGAGAAACTAAGGCTCAGAGAGATTAAGTGACCTGTCTGAGGGAATCTCCAAAACAGGAATTGTGTTAAACCCTACCTCAGGCTGCAAGCCTAGACACTTTTTACCAAATCAAAGTCTTTCTCTGAACTTATCTGTTATTGCTACTCTGCAAAGATGTCCATATTTTACATAATCCAATTTTCAGACACCTAAATGGAGGTAAAAGGTAAAACTGAAAATGCATTTTACATCCTTAATATGAATAGGCTGCTGCTGATCAGTCCATTTCACTTCATCACACATACCTGTGGCACAGCTTGCAGTGCTAGGCTACTCATATTATTGGGATCAGAAGGTTGGAATAAAATAAACACCTTTTCCTTTCTGGGGAAAAATTGTTTCTCATCTGAGAGGGATTTTTCTTCCAACATAAAATTCTCTTCCTTCAGTCTTGGCTAAAGTCCTATTCTGAAGGATATAAACAATATATGATTTGCTAAAACAAAGTAATGCAATTTTTGAAAAAATTGTAATCTCTCCTGCTGCTTCTTATTTATTCTCTTCCCATCATATTGATAAAACTCGTACCTGATGGAATTTATTTTTACTATGTCTCTGTTTTCAATGTCTCTTTGTCAATGTTTCAGTGACAGTCTTATATTTTATCACTGTAGATGGGTACAAGAAGGTTTGATTCTCATTACAAATCCAGAATTGATCCGCAGAACACTTAGAAACAAGGAAAATAAAGATTACGATAGTTTTCAAAAGTAGCATTGCTCTTCATGAAATTAATACTTGGATAACAGTTGCTTTTATGAAGAAGAAAGAAAGAACTTTTAATGTTGGCCAAAGAGCAGGTGAGTTCTTGAGAACATTTGTAATTAATATGCTATAAATTTATTGTAATTTAATGATCATTATCATTAATTTTCTCCTCTGACTCTTTGGGAATAGCAATGCTACCTGTTCCTCTCCCACCTACAAACCAGCCATGCAATGAGAATATCACCCATGATCCACAATCTCAACTCCTTGGGCTACAGTGATTGGTGGAGCAACTCCCTGTCTTGGGCTCTTCCAATCATATGTGACACACTGACTCCCAGGCATGATGAGACGTGTGACTAAACCAGCCAGGAAAAGCCCCTTCCACAGAGTGTGCAGCTAGGGCTGTGAGTTGAGCAGTTGCTTCCTTTTCAGTCACTGGGAAGTAAGGTATATTCAAGGAGCTTTGGACACCAGAGCTCCTATCTCTCAGAAAAGTTTATCTGAGAGAATGTAGCCTATCTGAAGAGGGAGGTAGAAAGAAACCTAAAGAGGGAGAGTCCTGACAATCCAAAAGCCCCTGACTCCACTGAATGTCCAGCCAGCCCTTTCCCTTTTTTCCTACATTTTTTTTTTTTTTAACATTGGCAGGCACCAGTAATCGAACCCGGGTCTCGGGCATGGCAGGTGGGAACTCTGCCACTGAGCCACTGTGGCTCACCCTTCCCCACTTTTTAAATATGTACCTAGAAATCACCCCCATTCTGTGCCTAAGCCTGTTTGTTTGAAGTTAGAAATTGTGTATCTGGTATGATATACAAATAAAAAAATTTCTAACACAGTAGTAGACATAGATTAGAATTTCTGCTACCAGTTTTATTTCTCACTAGCTGTGCATCATTTGGTAAGTCAAACTCTTTAAGCCTCAGCTTGCCATCTGTGTCATAGAGCTAATATATACTCATAGACATATACTTATGGCCTGATTGTGTGAAGTACATGAGATGCTGTGTATAAAATGTATGTCCAAGTCTGCAAACTGTACCCACTCTTACTTTTGTCTGCAGAATATTGTATTTATTCATTGAGTTAAAAAATATGGTAGATTGAATTATCGGGCCCAATTCTTCATCCTTGCCTATATCCATGCTCTTTGGCTGTAGTTTTGAGGTCTTTCCATTTAAAGGTGGAAAAACTTCTCCATTCCATTGACTTTGGGCTTGGCCATATGACTTATTTTGAACAATGGGATGTCAGCAGACATAACAAAGGGAAAAGCTGTAATTTTTTATTGGGCTTGCCATCTTGCACTCTGTCACTGACCTGCAAAGAATACATCCCAGGTAGTCCCAGGAGGAGAGACATGGGAGCAAACCTTTCCCAGGGAACTCACAGGGCCATGAGTGAAATAAATGTTTCTTGTTGTCCTAAGACTTTCAGATTTTGTGGTTATGACACAGCATTGACTATCTGATATAGCAGTTCTGTCAGAAAAATATGCACATTATAATTACTTACTTTAATATGTAGATTGATTTGGCATTTAGCATACACTAACCTCTATTTTTTCCTTTTTCATATGTATGTCCTATGTGTGTCTACACATTAAATGTTACAAAAGTTCAACAGAAAAAAGAAAGGCCAGGGGTTGGATGTGATTGAGGAAGCTGTCATGAAATATGGAGCCATAGGCTTCGTCTGGAAGGAAGCAGGATTCTTAAATAAGCAAAAAAAAAAAAAAGGATAAGAAAGACCATTTCACATATGTGTGGAGATGGAAACACACATACTGTGTGTTGAATCAGACATTTTTATCAGAATATAAATCTTTTGTACAAGATGCGGTAAAAGACATTCAGTTTGGCTAATAAAACCAAAGAGAAATAAAACTCATCAAGTTAGGAAAAACTGCCTAGAGATCAGCCAGTCCTTATAGGAAGGGAGAGAAAACAGCAGAGCAAGCAGGCGGAACTCTGGTCTAGCTCAGTCTTTCAACTGAAAGAGGAAATGTAGTCCAGATACAATAGACTTCTGCCCAGGACTGGCAAAAAAACTATTGCAAAACCTCTTTGCACATTCTCCTCTTTTCTCTGCCTTATGGTAGCTGCATTAAATACAAATAAAGTAAACATGACTTAGGGCTGACTTTGTAGTTTATAAAGCTTCTCTTTGGGATGGTTTGCTCCATGGACAAAGAGAGCTTCCGCATTCCTGACCTGGTTTGTCTTTTGCTGGCTTTGGCTGGTGACAGTGTTGGGTAAAGAATCGTGGAGTATTTTATCAATATTGTCTTGTCTAGACTGCAACAGCTTTGCTGCTTATAAGGAAGTTCTGGAATTCAGAAATCCAGAACTTAGGAAAGGTGAAAAGCCCCCTCTTTGTGCCTGCTGTGGGGACTGCTGGTTTGAGTAGAGACGTAGAGGGAGATGAGAATCAGAGAATTCAACGAGGAACTGATTGTGTAGAGTCTTAAATACACGGGTAGAGACTTGAAAATAAAGGCTTTATCTGTATGCATGTGTGTGTGTGCCACACTTTGTCCTCGATTGGGGGGGATGTGTGAAAAGAAACCATGATTTAATGATAATCACATGAGAACATGGAATAATGGATTGGAGAATAAAAATCACATGAAACATCAGGTGTATTCCACATCATATCCAACACAAATTTTTTTATGTGCAGAATACAGTGTTGGGGGATTCAAAAGATATGAAGTCAACAAAGCTCTTTCTCAGCCTGGCATTAACACATGCAATGGTTAAATCACAATAAGAAGCAGTTTGGGTTTAAATTATAGCGAGTTAGTGCTACTGATTCTCAGGAGAAGGAGAGCACAGAACAGAGTCAACCAAGAATGCTTTGTTGGATATACCACACTGACGTAAGATGTTGATAATAGGGAAGTATATGGAAACTCTGTATTTTATGCATGACCTTTCTGTAAACCTACAACTTCTCTGATAACAAAAAAATGTGGTTTGTTGAGAGGGCTATGGTTTTGCCTTTTATTTTTCAAGGAGGCTTAATATGAAAATTTTATATTTTTTAGAAATATAAAGGTGGAAGGATTCATAATTTTAGCTTTACTTGAAAAATTACATTCCCATTTAATATTGGATGAGAAAATCTGATCATGTGAATATACTTTTTTTATCTAGCAACTCATGAGGCAATTACAGCTTGACTCATCTGCTCCCTTAAACTTTACCTCATTTCTAGTAACTTCTGAGAAGGGCAATATAAACTACTGTCAAAATGCAATTTGTCTAGTTGTTTTGATCAGTAGAGAAGATTATTTAATATCTACGGCAGGTGCTAATAGTTCAGCATATCAGCTATTTGTACTTCATGTTTTGTTTTGATTTTAAATATACTTTGAAAACACGTAGGGAACTGGGAGAGAGAAGTCTTGCTCCTAAGGCAATATTAAAGCCCTTTATCAGTTCTGCGCTCTTGCCTCTGTGTCATTTTCAGCCCAATATCTCAGGTTCCTGACTTCTTGCTTCCACATTGAAGAGATGCAAAACAGTAGAACTTTATTTATGAAGCAGAGTAAGGATGGATTGGTGGATGGGGATTATAGAGGATCTTAAATAAGGCATATAGATCTGGCTTACTAGACAATGAAAGGACAACAAAGTTTTATTTGCGGGGTGTTAGGATCATGTTTGCAAAGTGATATTGCAGGCAGTGGGAGTTGCAGAATGATTAACACAAGAGCCAGAGAGAAGAGTGAGTGTGTGGGTAAAGAAGCTCTGTGCAATAGGCTGCAAGTTGAGAGAGGAGCAACTTTGGTAGTCACATTAAATACAAATGCAACTTAAGGACGTTAAGGAGCAAGGGGGTTAATAAACTGAAAAAAAAAAAGGGAGTAGCTCTGAGATTATAGGAAAATGAGGTGCTGGTTATAACAGCCATTTAGTTGTTGCAGCTTGAAAAGCTGAGTCATTTCACAGACTAAAGAACGATGTCATGTGATAACCTACACATAAGAAAGTTGACTTTTAGCTGCAGCAGAAGTACAGTGAATTAATTTTATTTGAATAGAGTTGGTGGTGGGAGAAGAATTAGGAGCAGAGTGCTGTCATGTGTTAAATTACATGGAGATCAGCTGAGAGGAGAGGGATATAAAAAAGTGTGGGGAAACAAACTTTGGATTGTAGAGATAAAAGAACTGTTGCTTTTGCACTGGAGTAAAGTACAGAGTTCGGGGCACTTAATTGTAAGTGACTCATTCAGATACAGAAATTGTAAGACATGTTTCTTAAACTCAGGGGTGATGTAATTAATAAAAAGAGAAAGCAAATGATGTAATTTCAATTTTAAAGTATTGGAAAAAAAAGGCTTAATTATGCCATAAATATTAGGTGCTGAATAAGGCAAGGAAAACACTTTTCTATAACATTTAAAAAAATAAATCAGTATTTCCACAATAATGGAAAGGTTTTGAGGATACACTAACAATAGTCACAATATAATGAATGTGCCCAAAGGGTGTAATATTTTGTTGCTCCAAATTTAAAGCCTCAGTCTATATGACTTTTAAAGTCATGTTGGATGATAATGTTTTAAATTAATGAATTATTACATAATTTCTGCATAAATAAAGAAATAAATGATACATAAAAAGTTCTCTTTTAATGTTTAAAGATGCCGAGTTTATGGGATCTGCATTTTTGGATTTATAAATCTCTTTTCTCCTTGGTAGATTCTTTTAAGTCAGATTCACATTTTCCTTTTATAAATTAATTTGCTAGGGGATAGGAAGTTGCAGAAATGTAAAAATTTTCATTTAGACTCATCTCTTAAGGATGATCACATCTAGAAAAAATTGTTAAGTCTATCATGTGAAACATCTTTGGCTGAAGAAATGCAATTGCTTCCTGTAGGAGGAAACTCCCCCTGCTGTGATGTCTGGGAACAGGAAAACAGAACCTCGTGGTAAAGGTGCAGATTTTCATAGAATTAAGAGTGCTGAGATTATTATTTTTTTTTATATCTAGCATCAGACCAGTGAACACGTTCATTGTCTGTATAATGTTCCTTAAATGTAAACGGCAGCAGTCTTTACTATGTGGACATGCAGCTTTTTCTGTTACTTTCAAGAATTCTTTCAGTAGTGTTGTTGCTGTTTTTTAATTTTATCACATAGTGAATTTTTTCTTTCGCTTTCATTTCAATCACATTTAATTGTATTAAAGCTTTCCCCCTGAGTGGGGAGAACTTCAGAATAAACCGCATTTTCAAAAGAACATCTACTTTTGAGCACTGAAGAGATGGATATTTTTCAAAATTTCCTCATCTATTAGAAGGTAAGTATACACAGTTTAATGATTTTAAAAAGATATTGTTATGGGCCACATAAGCAGTCCATAAAGTACCTGTAATATACTCAGAATAAAATGACAGAGGTAGAGAAATAATAGCCTGTGAAGTATACAGTTGGCTCAGCATCTATAGTATTCAAAGTAGAAGAATGTTCAGTTTCTAAACTATAGGCAACACAGACATCTGTCTCCTTCAGAAGCTTTAAACACATTTATCTTGGATAGTATCATAGCTAGATTGCATGGATGAAAAAAAAATTCTGCTTTTGATTTTTTTTTCTAATTTTACTGGGCTCATTTGAAGTTTCCTGTGTGTCCCCCACTGAGTCAGTAGAGGGAGCCAAAGCTACCAGCCAGCGGTCCTGACCTGTGATGCTTCAATTAGGCAAGAAAAAGGTTTGGAGCCAATGAGCTTCGAGTCTCCAACGATTGGTATAGATGAACAAGGAGGGCAGAAATATACTTAATCAGATATAGTAAGACTTGTCAAGAGTTTTGATGTTTCATAAAGAAAAGGCTTACCATTTACAAATGGGGCTTTATGATGATGTCCTATTATAAAGGCAGGTTAACATCTGTAACTTATGCTAATTAGGTGTTGCGCAAGCCACTCGTGCATAGTTCTCCTTGGAAATACATTGTGGGTTTGTGGAAATGATGATTGTGTCTTTGGCCCTGACGTGTGTTAGAAGTGTGTGTGTGTGTGCAGAAGCAGTAAGTTGCTTGATTTTATCTTAAGTTCTCATCAGCTCTCTTGGTTTGACAAACTATTTTCTCTCTTTTGCATGCCTTCACCAGCCTTTTAACAGCTTTCTCTGCTTCCACTCTTATTTCCCTACACTCTGTGGTCAACATGGGAGCCAGGGTGATTCTTTGCAATTATGTCACTCTGTCACAAAATCTACCAGACGCTCTCTAACTCAGAGAAAAAGCAAACAAATTCCTTATAATGGGCTCCATTATAAGTGTGTAGATTTGTGCACCCACCATCTTGGTTAAGAGTCAAAACAGTTCCATTACAAGGATCAAGAATCAGGACTTTGTTTTATTCATTGATGCGTTTCAAGGTGCTCAGTAAATATTTGTTGGATAAGTAGATCAAATTATTATAGGCAGGAGAACTTATATGAAATATTATAAACTTTGGGCTGCCAACTCATTTGAAAACTTGTACCATGTTTGTCTTTTATTTTTTGGGTTTTACTATTACAAGATTTCCTTTTAAGTATTCTTCTTCTATAACATATGCCTATTGGTCTGTTGTTTTTAAAGGATTGCTATTATGATGCGATTACCAGAAAATGTGATTTTTATAAATCTTAAAGGCATGGTTGCTTAAGAACTTAGAATAAAATGATTTAGTATTGGTAGAAAAACACTATCCTTGATTTTCTAATTCTACTTTTTTTAATGTGCTACCATCACCACCTTATATTACCAAACCTTCCCTATCACTGCAAACAGAAACCCTTTACCAATTAAACATTAATTCCTTATTCCTCATTCTCACTCTAGCTCCTAGTAATCTGTACTCTAGTTTCTTCCCTGACTCCGAAAATTTGCATATTTTAATTATTTCATATAATTGAGCTGACATTTTGTGTCTGACTTACTTCACTCAACTGGATGTTCTCAAGTTTCATCCATATTGTAGTATGAAATAGAAGTGCATTAATGTTGTATTTTTGGGAAATAAAAGCTAAATGTTTTACTGATATAACAACCAAATTTCAAATATGCACCTGAAAAAATGTTAAGAGGGTGTGAGTCTTCATTGTAGAACTGACAAGCCATCTTGCTGTCCTAATATCCTTTTCTCATGGGATTTATGAAGATGGAAAAATGGGGATCAGACCAAGTCTTTTTCCACAAGGACAGCATTCTACTCATTATTATCTTCTTAAACTGTTTCATTATACTTTTAATGCTGTAGCAACAGTAAGTTTGCTCAATTTCTTCTGTTGATTTATGAGATTGCTGACTTTGTTACTTTTGTCTAGAAACAAGGAGAATGTTCCCCTAAAGTTTCTTGGTGTGTTTAAGGATCGAAATAAAAATTTCAACCATATTAACAACATAACACCATAACAGTGGTTAGCTGGAATAGATAACCCTTAAAAAGTCTTTCAGATGCAATAAGTCTTACCAAGAAGATTCGCTAGCCAGTGAAATAGATGAGCCTTAAGACTGAACAGATATTTCACAAATTAAGTCCCTTTCCTTTCACCTCCTATATGCAAGCATGAAGGTATCCTAAAGCAAGCTAACTTCTTCCTATTTTTCCTAGGATTTTATATCTCTTATAGTCTTGGAGGACATAATTTATCACTCAGAAAAATGAAATAGACAAATTTTGAGAGCCAGAGTAACCTTGAAATGCAGTTCTTTGAACTGAGCTTCTTCTTTTTAGATGAGTTGTGGGTATACAGAAAAATCGTGCATTTTTAGTAGAGTAAAATAGAAAGTAGAGTGCCCATAAACCTCTATCCCCCAGTTTTCCTTATCATTAGGACTTTGCATGAGAGTGGTACCTCTGTTACAATTCCTGAAACAAGATTAATTCAATTTCACTATTATCTATAGTCTATAGTTTATATTAGGGTTGACTGTGTTGTATAGTCCATGGTTTTATTTTAAAGCTTCTATTCTGATAACATATATACAACAAAAAATGTCCCCTTTTTAACCATGATCAAATATACAATTGAGTGGTGTTACCAACATCACCAGCATCCATAGAAAACCTTTTCCTAGCCCCAAACAGAAACTCTGTTTAACCATTCATTCCCAATCCCTACCCCTACCCCAGCTCCTGGAAACCTGTATCTTAGTTTCTGCGTCTATGAATTTGCTTTTCTATAATTATTTCACATAAATAGGATCCCACAATATTTGTCCTTTTGTGTCTGGATTATTACATTCAACATGATGTATTCAAGGTTTTTCTATGTTATTCTATGTTATAACATATATTATTACTTTATTCCTTTTATTTTCCTTTTTTTTTTTCTTTGCGTGGGCAGGCACTGGGAATCGAACCCGGGTCCCTGCATGGCAGGCAAGAATTCTGCCCTGAGCCATCATTGCACAGCCCCACTTTATTCCTTCTTACGGTTGAATAATATTCCTTGAATGCACATACAACATTTTGCTAATCCATTCATATTTGATGGACACTTGGGCTACTGCCTTCTTTTGGCAATTGTCTATAATGTGGTTATAAACATCGGTGTGCAAATATCTGTTTGAATCCCTGTTGTCAATTATTTTGGGTATATACTTAGCAGTGGGATTGCTGAGTTATATGGTAGTCTATATTAGCTTTCTGAGGAAATACCAAATTTTTCTACTGCCGTTGCACCATTTTACCCTCACAATATATGAGGATTTCCATTTCTCCACATCCTCTCCAACACTTATCATTTTCTTTCTTTTTTTTTTTAAGTAGTAGTAGCCATTCTAGTGGTGTGAAATGGTATCTCATTGTGGTTTTGATTTGATGTTGAGCATCTTTTCATATGCTTAGTGAACATTTGTGTACCATCTTTGGAGAAATGACTGTTCAAGTCCGTGGCTCATTTTTTAATTGCCTTGCTTGTCTTTTTGTTATTTAGTTGTAGGATTTCGTTAAATGAAAACTATTAGAATAAATTACAAATAAAAGATCATAGGTGTGATTAAAATGTAGAACTTTTGTATTTAAAGAGATCATATATAAACTATTTAAAAGGCAAACCATGAATTGGGGAAAATTTTAAGAAAATGGGTGAAAAGTTAATATCTTTAATGTATGAAACACTGTTTGTAAAGTCTTAATACTATGACAAATATTTTAAATTTCTTATCTCATTGCAATTTGAAAATATGCATCAAGAATCTTGAAAGTATTATTTGAAACTAAGTAATTCCACCTTTGACTTCTACTCTCTGTAAATAATTATAAGTGCAGAAGATTTATTCTAAACATATATTCATCACATCAAAAGGAGAATAGCTAGAAATGAGTTTTTATATAACTAAAAACTAAAATTTAGGAAGATTTTAGAATAAAGTGGAAAATGTGCATGATATAATATGGTATAGCTTGAGCATAAAAGTGGGAGAAAATCATAAAAATCATCCTGGAAAAAAAAATACCAAATTGCTAAAAATAGTAGCCTTTAGGTGATTTCTTTGAGCATAGCTAGAAAATTAAATAATTTAATATAATTACATAAGTTACAGTTGCATAATTCCCCCAAATTGTCCAAACATTTGCATTACTTTTATAATAAAAAACTCCCTGAAAAATACTCTTAGTTGAAAAACTTAAATTTATTTGGCATAAAGCTTTCCATTGAAGATTTGTAGGAATGTGAGCTCATACTTTTGTCTTCAAGTTTTTCCCAAGCTGTTATAATAAAAGCAGTAATAATAAGAAGCCCATGGGTTGGTACTTTTATTATCTTTATTTTGTAAGTGATGGAACCGAAGCACAGAAAAGGCTAAGACATTTTTTCAACACCCATCTTGGAAATCAGAAGATTTCTCTTCATATATCAGCTCATATACCACTTATTAATTGCTCGACTCTGGTTAAGTTAGTTCACTTATATAAAGATCAATTTACCAATCTGAACAATAGGGATAATAATACCTATCTCACAGGAGTTTTGCAACTATTATATATGAACATTGCTAGTTATTACGGAAGCTTGAAAAATATTAGTTGAATCTGAATATAAATTAAAAACAAATATTGTTCTGCATCCTCTGAACACTTTACTAAGGCAGATAGGACAGTCTTTATAAAATTAAATTTCTAACATTTATTTATTTATAAATATTTTATTGATAAATCTCCACACACATTCCTTACATGGTATACAAAGGATGGCTCATGATATCATCACATATTTATATATTCATCACCATGATCATTTTTTAGAAGATTTGCATCATTCCAGGTAAAGAAATAAAAAGGAAAAAAAAAAACCCTCCTATATCCCATATCCCTTACCCCTCCCTCTCTCTAACATTTAATTTTGAATTTTCTCATCAGTAATCACAATCTCTACTTTTTTGATTGTATCAGGATTTGTATTCATTACTGGTCTGATGTCTCCAGACATCTCTTGGTTGGCTGAAGTTCGTTCTCCAATAGCTTTTTCAAGAACTGATGGGACCATATTCCCTGGATTCTTGCATATTCAGAACACTTTTTCATTGGTCTTTAGACTTCCCAATGATTTGGCTGAGACTACAGTGTTTGGACCACACTTGGTTTCTTTGTGAACTTTGAGGATAGTACTCCAGGCTCATTTGGAGTTGAACTTGGCCGTGTACCTACCAAGGCAAGCAGGATGACCTCCCTTATCTACATGGCAACATTTGGCTCTAATTAAGCTTGATGTGATAGTTGAGCTCACAGGCCCAAAGGATTCTTTACTTTATAATTTCCAAATTTTACAAGGACATACCACACTGTTTTCCATGTAGTTTCTTTTTCTACCTCCTGTGAAACATATGCCTTTTCAAGCAGTAGACTCAGCTCTTCTTTTCTTTCAGAAATGTTTTCTTGAAGTAAACCCTTGAGTATTTGCTCTTTCATTATTTTAACTCTCTTAATTTTGAACTTCAACTATATAAGTTGTATATCTTTTGCCCATTCTCCATATTATTTCCCCTTTAAAAAAATCTTTAAAATTCCTTTGTACATTTCCATTTCATGGTACTTGCCTTCTCCAGTCTTACTTTTACACAGCTTATTGTACTTTCTTATATGTTTCTTGGCCATTATTTCTGTGATATTTTTAATCTTTTCTTTGCCAAGATCTGCCAGCTCATGTTTCCTCTCCGTTTGTTATCACACCACCTTCATTCTTATATATCAGTCTGGTGCTCTTTTTTGTTGTATTATTCTAAAAAAAATTGCATTGATAAATTTGATTACAAGTTTAATCTCCTCTGTGGCAACACTTTTTTTTTTTCTAGTGAGGTTTCTTTATCTGCTGTACATTTTTCCTGTCCCTGTCCTCCATTTTTTTCTTTATTTCTTTGCATAAAGTCTGTGTTGGTTTCTTTTTTATTTTTATTCTTTAAATTAGGTGAGTTCTTCCTGCACCAGTTATTTGCTGGAGATTCATGAGGGAAGGGGGCTGGCCATTATTCCAGAGCAGCAAAAATATTCTGTAGGCTAAGCTTGGGGTTGATTGGTGCATTATAATTCTTTTAGTGTTTTCCTTCCAAAGACCAGGCAGGATTAGCTCTGCAGGGTTGATAATAAGGCAGAGTGTCTTATTATCTCTGCCCCACTGCTGGTGAACTTCCTGCAAATATAGTGTTCTGTGGTTTATCATTCAGTCCTGCCTCCCCTGCTTCTCAGAGCTGCACTGCAAGGAGAGAAACTTCCACCACCAGTTCTTTCATTCTTTCCCTGATGCCATGATCAAAGTGTTTGTATTTGATGGGGAAGCTAAAGACAAGCGCAGCAGCCATTTCTCAGCTCTCAACTATTTCCCTTTTTTTCTGTGTGTGCAGATGTTTCAATATGTTCCATTCCCCAGGCCAGTTGAAAGGTTAGGGGTAATGAAATGGCCTGATGGTACCTTAAGCTCAAAACCTGGAACAAGCAGCCCTCGGCTGCTCATCAGGGTGGGAACTCTGCACAAGGGTTGCTTGATGGGTGCTTTCTTCAGGGGCAGGCCCCTTCCCTCTGGGGTATATATACCCAATCTGGGGCAGTGCACGCACCTCTCCTCTCTGACTTGCCAAACAGTTGGCCTCCCAAGGAGACCTGCAACTGTGGGAACTTCTCCCCTGCTCTTTTGGATCATTGTGTTGTAAGTATTATTTACTGCAAGTTTCTGCTGTGCCTGAGTCTGTGTTCTCAGGATCCACCATATAAAGACTCACTCCACAGTACTGAAATCGCTTTTTATAGTTTGAGGAGTGTGCTCTGCCATTATTTTCTGAGAATTTGGAGCTGCAGGAATCTTCTTCCTACATCTTTCTAAACACCTGTTTGACAGTCACTGATTTTGGTAGCCTTTTCCTCTATATCTTTTCTTGAAGTTTTACTTAATTTCCAGATTCATCCCAAACACGGAGTTTGCATTAGTTTTTGTTCATTCTGTGACTTTTAGGTGATTTCTGAGAGGGAAATGGGAAAAATCCAATTTTACCATATTAAAACTAGAAGTTCAGCTATAAAAATAAGTGAGTGCCTTTTGTTTACATTCAGACAGTAATTGTGGTAAAGGATCATTATGTCCTGAAGCTCTTTTGAGGGTTTGATTTATTCTTGATCTGTTCCAAAATGAAGTGGCTACATTTAATGCTTATCCGCTTTTCACTTTTTACTAGTCCCTTCTTGTTCTTTAGACAGTCATTTCCTGGTCTTCTATCCATTTATTTTTCTTTCTCTACATTTCTTTTGTCATTCCAAGATAGGTTTAGATATAGTACCAATTTGATAATAACAAATTCGAGGGGGACAATTGAGAATGAAGCTAAGATGGGTTGGGGACAGCTGATGAAAATGAGGTCCAAAAGAAGCTGGTGGCCTTGACTTGGACCTCTGCCAAACAAAGATAGGAGCAGAGCTTATGTGTGTCAAATGAACCTGAATCATTTGCATTGAGAGCCTTTAAGATTTATCCTTAGTAATGACTAATGAACGAGTGAATGGTCACAAATGAACTCCAGTTTTGCAAGCATGGAAGTAGGAAGCATCTTGACATCAAGAATTTATTTTTACGAAAGTGTCAAAATAATCATCGAAGGACATCAGACTTTGAAGTATTTCACATATATACTTGCTATTTAGATTCTTTTAGATGGGCAGTCTCTTATCCAAATGATTTGAATAGTATAAAAAGTCAGAGACTGAAGGAAATTAACTCATTATTCATATTTTAATGTAAAGTAAGGATAACAATTTTTTATTCTGAAATAATTACTGAACTCCTTTATTCATCTTGAAGTTTATTTTGCTTTGCAAAAACAAAATTTGTAGCTGGTGGAAGAAAAATTCAAATATAGCAGAATGCTTTAATATTAGTGGGTGGTAGAAGTCAAGGCTCACACAGTTCTAAACTAATATGTAAATATATATGTAATTATATAATTATTATATAATTATATAATGTAATTATAATATTAACATTTATTGTATGTACTTCTTATGTCTTTTTTTTGTTTTAAGCATTAGAGTATAGTGAAGCAGCGTCATTATAGCAATGTATCTTTTTTTCTTTAAGTTTACTGGGAAATGGTTAAATATATTGAGTAAATAAGACAGTTGAAGCATGGGCCTGTTACAAATATACAAAGGGAGAAACTCCCCCTCAGGGCCTGTTACAAATATACAAAGGGAGAAACTCCCCCTCATTCTGGTTTCAATAACAACTGGTCAGAGAACCAAGGGTAACATCCTTAATATTGATTTGATTAAATTTAGAAGATTTTTCATGCCATAGCTGACAGTATGTTAAAGCAAGTCTAATCTATCATCTCCTTTGTATCACCAAGGATAATTTTAGTTGCCTAATGGGTAGATTCAAAGTGAAAGACCAAAATGTTGTAATTAAATTGCGATTGTTAATAGATGTCATAGTTTGAGTTCTCCAAAAGCAGATGCTGAGATGGAGTTTGGGGAGCAAGATGCTTATTAGAGATCCAATCTGTGGAAAGAAAGGAAGGAGGCAGGACTGAGCAGAGGGAAAAGCTAAATGGCAACGGAGGGCCCACAAATCTTCGGCCATGCCAGCAGGGAACTCTGGAGTGAGTATTGTCCATCAGAGTGTACAGTGAGGTTGTCCCTCAGAGGCATCACATCTTCGGCCAAAGTGGCTGAGTCTCTAAACGCCTGTCTTATGAGGCCATTGCATGTGGGCTACCCTGGAAGGAGATGGCTTTGGGTGAAGTGGTCCTTGCAAAGAGGGCAGACTGGACAGAGCTGACCACTTGGCTCTGTTGCTGTCTACAAACAACTCAGTGGGCAGCAAACCCCTCCATGAACGAGATTCTGGGCTATGCATCTGTGCATCTGCTGCAATAAGAAATCTCAACTTGCCTCTTGTCTTCAAGCAAGGACATTGGCAAAGTGGCTGCTCTTAGACGGCCTTTTAAACTTGTTGATTTCTTTGTTTTGGGGCATAACTTAGTTTACTTTTGTCTTGGTTTACTCATTGAGAGTTCACCGTAACTAACATGGAGCAATGGGCTATTTGCCTTTTCAAATTATTTCTGAGTCTTAGTTGAATTTTGTCAAGAAATTCAATTCTTTGTCAAGAAATCACATTCTTCTTGCACAGTTTAGCTGTTGTTCTTGCTATTACTGCCAAGCAACTAATATTTCTGGCACCATGCTCTTACTTTTTTTGCAAAATACTTTTTTTTTTTTGCACTGGCAGGCACCGGGAATTGAACTTGGGTCTCTGGCATGGCAGGCGATAATTCTGCCACTGAGTCACTGTCGCACAGCCCTGCAAAGTACTTTTTAACATTTTTAGATTAGTATTCTGCAGAACAGGCTTGGAAAAATACTGATTGATAGTCAGGTCTGAACACACTGGAGTAAAGAACATGCATGCTTCAAGTCATTAGGGTATCCTTGGTTATCAACTTATTAGCGATACAAATGTGATTAAGGAACATGAAAGCACTAGAGTATCTCCTAAATGCAGTGTGTTCACTTCCAAACTATACTCGAGAACTAAACCAATTTTTACTTTCATTTATTGTCATTATTATTACCTAATTTTTTATTAAACCAGACACTTGGGTCAGTAAGATTATATATGCTTTAATTTTTAAGTCATCTCAGATCATTTTCTATATATTGAGTCTCCCGTAATGATTATGTTGGAAATATCATTAAAAGCTCCATGATTTAAATTCACAATAACAGACTGATCAATTCAAATAGAGGAAAATAAACCTCACATTAGCATGCGCAGAATTTTGATCAGTTTTTCTGCCATCAGTGGGAGAGTGGTACTGTTTATTTGGGGCTGCCTAATACTTTCTCTGGGATGTACAGAGAGTCCCTGATGAGTTTGTATTAAGGAAAAATGTCATCAGAGTTATTTGTGGTGGACATTCATCAATATTTTAGATTAACATATTGCGAATACAGTTCTAGTTACATACATTCACGGAGAAGAAAAATGCCATAATTATTAAATTTAAACTGCCAAAGAGAGAAATGGCTTTAAAGCCATTTAAGTCCACTTAAAGAAAGTGTTTTTAAATATTTACCTTTGAACAATAGAAATTAATCTATTGCATGAGAAATTTTTACTTTGTTTTTTTAGGTTAATTTCTGATTGTACATTACTATGTTACACTCTGCAGATTCAGTAGATTTTTCTAACTACTGTCATT
This sequence comes from Tamandua tetradactyla, assembly GCF_023851605.1. Classification (NCBI taxonomy): domain Eukaryota; kingdom Metazoa; phylum Chordata; class Mammalia; order Pilosa; family Myrmecophagidae; genus Tamandua; species Tamandua tetradactyla. The sequence goes on from NC_135331.1 coordinate 48,056,766, forward strand.
ATTTCTCATCTTTTAGCAGTACTAATAGAAACGTCTTTGGGGAAATCAGTTCTTTTTTGTTTGTTTGTTTAGGAAATATGGGGTAAATAAAGAAAGTACAATAAACATTATAGGCAAATGGGATTTTAAAATTGGAATCATCTTTGAAAAAGTAAGTACTTTTCTTTATTCAATCAACAAATGCTTATTGCATAACAGACACTATTTGAGATGCTGAGGATATAGCAGTAAGATAGACAAAGCTCACATATAACTTCCATTCCAATGAGGGAAGCAGATTTAAAAAAAATGAAAGCACCTTTATAGATCCGCAATAAATGTTATGCAAAAAGTGAAGCAGAGTTATTGAGGGGCGTGGGTAAAGATGATATACAAAAATGGCCTGTCTGAGAAGGTATTTGTGCAGAGACCTGAATATGAAATATGGCAACAAGAAGTTTTAGAAAAAAGAGCCTTCCTGGCAGAGGCAAGAGCTGGCGGGGAGGCCCTGAGGTCTGTGAGCTCTGTGAATTTGAGAAATACATTGTGGTTGAGCTAAAGTGAACACATAAGGGTGTGACAAGGGGTGAGGTTGCAAAAGTAGGCAGGGTTGGGTCGTGAAAATCACGGTCAAGAATTTTGGGTTTTGTTCTAGACTCGATAGCAAGCTTTCAGTTAGTCTGGAGCAGAAAGGAAAAACGTGATTTGATTTATAGTCTTCAAAGATCCGTTTGAGTGCTAGATGGAAAATGGTATCTGGGAAAGCATGCTGAAGCCAGGCAGGTGTTGGCATGAAGTGGTCTTGGGGAGTGATTATACTGTGTGGACCTCACGATGGTCATGGGGAAAGTGGTGAGAAACCATCAGATTTGGGATTCATTTTGGAGGCATCACTGCTCTGTGATGGTATAAGATGGGGAAACCTACTGAAAGAACAGGTTTAGGTCAAATGATAAAGGACAAATATTCTCTAGCATAATTAGGGAGCTCCTTAAAATTCCTTACGGCTGTTTTCATAGAGTTGACTTTCTCTGATAAAATAATAACATTAGAATTTCAGTCCTTAATTATAAGAAATGCCTTCACTGCAGTAATAGGTGGCAAAAATTCATATTCAGGCTAGAAGCTGCTATTTGCAAGGATTCTTCATTACTTTGGGAATATAAGCAGGAAGGACAAAAATAGCTCATAATATGATATAGATTTATATGTCCTAACATGAGAAAGGTTTCCAAGTCTTCTGTGTATGTCCTTCTCAACAAGCTATCCTGGGCTAAATTAAATAGTTTTTACAGTAAATACAAAAGAGCTTACTTACACTTTTTTTTTTAAGGCTACTTTCTTCCTTGGAAGAATAATGGAAAAAAAACAAATCAGCAGCTAGGGAACATTACTTGCCTTTAAAAATAAATGTAGCTCTATACATGCTGAGTTATATATGAGGCAGAATGACCTGCTAACCTCTTCTTTCACCGAAAACATAACAAAAGCAAATTACAGAAGTTGTGACTGGAGTTAGACACAGAAAAATAGTTTTTGGCAGTGTTCTTATAAACAAGCAGATGCTGGCAAAAGTCGCCTAGGCTTTGGATTATAATGAAACATATTTATATATCAGGTCGGTACAGAAACAAACTTTATAGCCACAGGAATCAATTCTTATAATTACTATTTTATCAGAGAGGAATGAGGAATAATTATATTTCTCTGGACACACAACCAAACTTTCTTTGTTAATGCTAAGCAGTTTTATGACAATGCTGAAGGGCTGTTACATTTGTTGAAATAATCTCTATGGTACTATATGGGGACTGTTTCCTGTATAAGCAAATTCCAGCGACTTTTCTTTTCAGGGTATGCTTTGAATGCCCCATCCCAGAGCTAAGCCAGTAAATTGAAGCATGCATTTTGAGTCAACAGATAAACTGGGCAAACTTTCATGAGGTTTCCCAGGCCAATATCAATGCTTAATATTTTTTTCTCAGTGTCAGAAGTTTTTGTTACATGACTGCCTCTCACAGGCCATGACATAATAAAAAAAAAAATCTAACTTTTCATGGGCTTCAGGGTTTAAAAAAAGAGTACACAAGATACAGGTATGATTATAGCTTTTGTTGTATTCATGTCTTTATGAGTACAACTGAATTATGAAGTGTTCAATTCTTGAAGGGTTAAGAAATCGTGGGAAAGCAGAATTGCAAGATTTTCCTGAATGACCACTTCAGGGACTGAAGAGATAAGGTCTGCTGCTTTTCTTTAAATTTACTGCAAGCAGTAAACATTGATCAGATAATCTTTGCTTAACGTTGGCCAAAAAATATGTTGTTTGCACATATTTTCAAGGAAGAGAGAGAGTAGTTCTATTTTTTCACTACAAAATGCTCCCAGCAACAGAGGGTATTGCCACAAATTATGATTTCAATTTTCCTTAAATGCCCATTGGCTAGGCCAGCTTGGAAACTTAGATTTATTTTCTATGATGTGTGAATTAGCAAATTCCATTAAACTTTCAGGGGCAATCTCAACTCTATTACAATCACACGTGATCCCAAGATAGTTACTCCGAATTGAGTTAATACTCAGGAAAATGTTTCCATTTATCACATTTAGGTGTGATTTATTACTATATATCAATTTCATGTTTATTGCTTCCTCTTTATAATCACCATAAATGTATAGTAAAAAATTAATGGTTTAAACCAGCATAAATTATCGAATAACTCTCATGCAAGAGAATTAAGCCAGTTGAAAAGCATGTTTCCTTACATCCGACCATCTTTAATGTGGTGTTTGGAATGCTTAATTAACGCATTTTGCACAATGGATTAAAGTAAAAACATTTCTTAGTTGTTTCTTTGCCCTATTAAGTTAGATATATTGAGTAACCAGAACCAGATTATCTCAAAGGAGTGCTGTCAAATTCTAATAAAACAAATTTATTCCTACCTAATTTTTCCAAAGCAAGCGTAATTTCTTTCAGATTTGAAGAGTTAGGTAATTCCATCCAGGCAGCTGTCTTTAGCAAGACTCAATGAAGCAATGTGGATTGACTTTGTTTGACTGACAGTAGTTCTGCCTGTAGTGTGGTAGCCATACTTGTGTGAAGAGGTGGGTGAGAGGTGATTTTCTCCTCTCAAAATAAGAACAAAGAAAGACCTACCTCTGTGCACTTTGCCAACATCATCCATAATAGAATATTTTTCGCCTAAACCATAAATATTTTGGTTCTCATTTCAGGACCTAAGATTGAAAACCTGCAACCTTGATAACCACTGCCAACCAAGGAACTGTGCCAAGGTTTTGAAGATGCCAAAGGCCAGACCAGCCAAAAGACGTTTTGCAAAAATCAATCTGTCAAGTCAACAGATAATGGAAGGAAGCACGAAATGGGTGGTCTGATAATTTGGCCCTGCTTTTTGGCATTAGAGAAAGGGATCTTGCAAGAAAGGATCCCTGAGGATGCATGTAGGAAAAAAACCCTTAGAGATCTACAAACACAATTTAGAGTGAGCCAATTCCTGATTACAGTTCTAAGGAACATCTGACTGCTCATAAAAGGCTTAACTAACTAAACTAATTGAGGGATGTGATGGAATTAGACTAGGAAGCTGTGAGCTATCCTATCTTTGAGAGTTGCCAAGGCAACCCAGAAGGATTGAATTGGGTATCTAAGGGGTAGGTTTTAAAATGAGACCTGGAGGAGGTAGAGAAGGGGGAGGACCAGAAAGAACCAACAGCTGGTATTAAACAGTAGCTAAAGGCAAAAGAACTTGTGGGCTCAGCTTGTGAACAAAGTTGATTGGGACCTGCTGCTCATGCTGAGCCTTTGGAATTTATACATGGAAGAAATTTAGCAAGTCCCTGGTTGGTCTTATGTTCTGGACCAAATAATATTCAAAAGCATATGTTCTGGACCAAATAATATTCAAAAGCAGGGCTGCATATTAAATGCAATCAGGTAATAGGTCTTTATTTTATTGTTGTTATTGTTATTTGTATGTGTCACCATTTGTTTCAATCTTTTTTTTCAATCAGTTTTTCATGTGTGTTCATAAGAATACTGGATTTGAAGTAGAGAAAAAGAGAAAAATTCATAGTAAAAACAAATAAGTTAACAATACGTATTCTAATGAATCAATTGTATTTTAGCCCCCAGAGAGTTAAAACCAAAATGTTTTACTGTAACAGAGTAAATCTGTAGCCTCCAAAAATTCCCTTTCTGCAAATTGCTACTGCCAAGTACAAATATGCTTTACCAAAACTTCTACCCCTCCTCCCCCACAGAACTATTGTCATTTTTGTGTGGGAGTAGACGTGTTTGATATTTTTTTTCTGAAGTTCAAACCTAAGTCAATTAAAAATAAAGTTCACTTCTTTTAACATGGAATACTTAGTTATACTTATTTTTAAAATCTGTTCTATTTTTATCGGGTTTATCTTCAAAACAGCTTTTTGTAGGTATGTATGAAATTTTAATTAACTACTGCCCAAGGATGCATATACATAGTGTTTGTAAAAGAAGTTGATTTTAAACAGTTAGTTCTAAAAAAGCATGCAGCCAAACAGAAAAGTTGATGCTGGTCTTAGAATGTAGCATTTTCCCATCGTCTCTCTATTGTGAACTTACCTATGCCAGTTTGGTCATAACACAGTGCATGATTTCTTTTGATGCGCTACATTAAAGGTATCTGCTAATGAAGTTTTGTGCTGGATGAGCATTAGGCATTTCTAACAACTCAGCAACGTGCTGGTAAATGTTAAACAACCAGCTTTCCGAATAAAGTGCGTTTGTGTGTGTGTATGCATGCATATATGTGAGTATAGGTTTATTATACATCTTACTGATACAAAGGATGGGAAGCAAACATCTGAAAATTCTAAATTCCAAATAGCCAATTGAATCTCACAGAATGCCTCACTGAGTTTTACCAAACTCTTGCATCCTTAGCCATTCTGTAGCTGCAGTTGATGATTGGGTAAGTCTATATGACTGCTCGCTGATACTGCTGATATTTTTGCTTAAGCAGATGAGTAAAACGAAAGGGAAATATTGAAGATGTGCATTAGAACATCATTTGATTGTCAATGAGATAAGTGACTTCTTTGTTGAGTACATGATAGTTTTTGAATACTGGAAGAATATTTTCCCCAATTTTTTGGTGCTGTTTACAGGGTAATGGCTATAGATATGCCCTCAATTACATTTTGTCAGGCTTATCAGCATTTTTCTCCATCACTTTAGACAAGCAGCAAAACAGCAAATCAAGCCCTGATTGGTAGGAAGTTATTGATAGAGATATGGATAATAAAAACAATTGTAGTAGGCACTAAAAGGTATTGCAAAATACCTTTTGCAAATAATACAGAAATAATATCACTGCACATTTATCTTGGTGCAGTGTGTGAATTTCGATAGGACATAGAATTCTAGAAATAAAATTTGCTGTTTCCTTTGATTATGGACCACGCATTTATTTTGCAATATTACTGAATCATCCTGGTTTCATTTCTAGTCCTCTATTTTAATATATGCCAACCCACCAACCCAGGTAGTTCCAGGTAGTTCCCAAATAAACTCCAAGAGTCCCTGTTTTTTTGGGGGGGGTGTGTGTGTGCAGTCATTGAGTTCTGCATTATTTTGCTTTTGAATGTTTTGTGGTTCTAAAGATTTTGGTTCTTGAACTCACATTTAATACAAGTGCTTTCATTAGTGTACTACCTGACCATTACTTTTTAAAAAAATTTATTTATTTATTAATTTAAAAAGTTAACAAATGAACTAAAGCATTAACATATATAATCAGTAATTCACAATATCATCACTTATTTGCATGTTCATCATTTCTTAGAACATTTGCATCAATTCAGAAAAAGAAGTAAAAAGACAACAGAAAAAGAAATAAAATAAAAACAGAAAAAGAAAAGATTATACATACCGTACTCCTTACCCCTCACTTTCATTAGCATTTCAAACTAAATTTATTTTAAAATTTGTTCCCCCTATTATTTATTTTTATTCCATATGTTCTACTCATCTGTTGACAAGGTAGATAAAAGGAGCATCAGACACAAGGTTTTCACAATCACACAGTCACATTGTGAAAGCTGTATCATTATTCAATCATCCTCAAGAAACATGGCTATTGGAACAGAGCCCTACATTTTCAGGCAGTTCCCTCCAGCCTCTCCACTGCATCTTGAACAGCAAGGTGATATCTACTTAATGCGTAAGAATAACCTCCAGGATAACCTCTCGACTGTTTAGAATCTCTCAGCCATTGACACTTTGTCTCATTTTACTCTTCCCCCTTTTGGTCGAGAAGGTTCTCTCAATCCCTTGATGTTAATTCTCAGCTCATTCTAAGGTTTTTCTCAATCCCTTGATGCTGAGTCTCAGCTCATTCCAGGATCTCTGTCCCATGTTGCCAGGAAGGTCCACACCCCTGGGAGTCATGTCCCATGCAGAGAGAGGGAGGTTGATGAGACTGCCTGTCATGTTGGCTGGAGAGAGGGGCCACATCTGAGCAACAAAAGAGGCTCTCTTGGGGGTGACTCTTAGGCCTAAATTTTAAGTAGACTTGACCTATCCTTTGTGGGGTTAAGTTTCATATGAACACACCCCAAGACTGGGTGCTCAGCCTATAGCTTTGGTTGTCCACACTGCTTGTGAGAATATCAAGAATTCAACTTGGGGAAGCTGAATTTCTTCCCACTCTCGCCATTCCCCAAAGGGGGCTTGCAAATACTTTTCCAGTCACTGATCAAATCACTCTGGGATTCATCGGGGCATCACTCTGGGCAAACCAACAAAATCTCATGTGCTACCTGAGATTCCAAGTACTTATGACATTCAGTCAAACTATCTACATGAGTTATATTAGGAAATGCTCTAGTCAAAATCTAAATTTTGTAACAAATAAACATTTTTTGCTTTATTCTCACACATAAGGTGAGATTTTAAAATATTAATTACCATCCATTTTCAGCACCTTGCAGTAATGACATTCCTTTGTTCTTCCTCATGCAAAAACATTTTTAAAATTTGTGTATTTAGTCACTATTATTATACCTGACCATTACTTTTAAGAAACAAGTGAAATGATGTTATGGATCACATTTGTTGTCAACAAATCAGAGTAAACCGAATTCTTAAGCTTTAAGTCCTTTAGCATATCTTCAGAATGAAATGATCAGTGTCCCATTTATTTGGGAAGACAGAGCATGTGTCCTTGAAATATACTCATTGAAGTGGAGACGAATATTTTCAATTGCATAAGTAATTCTGTTCATAGGTCAGAATCGGAGAAGTGGCTCTCTGAGCTATGAAAGTATGTAGATAGATCATTTGGGCAGCAACTTTCAGAGCTTGAACACAATGGGAAAATATTAAGTCATTCAAAACTGAAACTGCTCCTGGAGTCTGAGACTGGTAGATTCTCAGGTTTTAGTGAATACTATATCTTAAGGTACTAGGTCAATGATCTCTCATGAAACATTCATGTTACAAATATTTGGCATGTTTTTAAAATTTTAAATATATAGGTGTTTTTATTTGTAATTAAGCTAAGTGATTTGCAACAGAAACTCCCTTCACATATACTTTTTGGTGTTATTCAATGAGTTTAATCATCTGTTTTAATTTGCTATGATGCATTTGAGACATTCTCTTCTGTTGCTTTGAAATACTCAGATTATTTAAGTCCAAGTAAGTAGAAAATAAATCAAGCTGAGACATCTTATATACGTTGATGTGACCTGTGTTGCATGAGCAAGGGTGACTAGGGAGAGAGGGTGTGTGTGTGTGTGTCTGCTTAAATTGGTGATTAAAAAAAAAATGAAGACATAATCTCTAAAGAAAAGAAAACTCATTTAGGGCAGTCTCTGGAGAAACAGACCAGATTATGGACACGTGGCCCTGTATGAAATTTTCACGGAGGGGAGAGGCTGATTTTCGAAGTAAATATAGGATAACAGGAAGAAGTTCAAGAGTTTTAGAAATAAGATCCGCAGGCCTCTTCAATCATTGATCATATGTTTATTTATTTTGCAATCACTGAAATCATCATGGTTTCAATTGTTGTCAACATTTTCATTAGAGGACAAAAAGTAAAGTAGTCACGGAAACTGAATAAGGTTGTACTAACCTCACAGATGTTTCCATGTGTTTAGAGTCTGAGAAGGACAAAGAGCTAAATTATAAGCAACTTCTCTTTCTTTCCACAAATGGATGAGCTCAAACTTCTGATCTGTAGGCCTTATGATGAATTGTCAGTACAGATATTAAAATAAATCACTCAGTTTTCACTGAGACAGGAAGTCTGTAGATCCAAGCAAGATGCTATCAGAGAATTATGATCTGGGGAAGACCAGGGTGATTCTTCAACTTTTTTGAAAGATTATCAGTATTTGATTTACAAGAGCAGCAGTTAAGGAAAAGCTGTTAGTGAGATAGCCCCTGGAATATGTTTTCTTGCTGTTTAAAAACATTTTATTCTTTTTGATCAAAATCATGTAGGTATTTAATTTTGAGGACATTAGACTACAGGCTTTATGAAGGCTGAGAGAATAGGTTTTGCTCCCCAGATTAAAAGGGCCTGTCACAAAATAGACACTACTGTATACTGAACAATGAATGAATGAATGATGAAGGAAGTAAAAGCATCTCTCCAAGACTAATGTTTTGGATAAACGTTTGTTGTGATGGTAGGCAGTCTCTAGACTGGCTCCCAGTGATCTCTGCCTCTTGGTATTCATACTTTTAGAATCTCTCTTTGAATGTGGGTTGAACTGAGTGACTTGCTTCTAATGAATAGAATATGGCAAACGAAATGGGATGTCACTTCTGAAATTAGGACACCAAAGAGACTCTGGCTTCTGTCTTGCTTGCCTTATCCTCTCCCAGTTCTCTCATTTTAGGGGAACAAGTTGCCATGCTGTCAGTAGCCCCATGGAAAGGTCCATGCAATAAGGAGTTGGCTGATATCTTTAACTGCTGGCAGGGACCTGAGATGCACCAACAGGCACATCAGCGTGCTTAAAAGTGGATCCTCCCTAAGTTGAACTTTGAGATCACTGTAGTCCTGGCCAATAACTTGATTATTTTCTTGTAAAAGACTCTGAGTCTGAAGCATCCAGCTAAGCTGCATCTAGAAACCTGACCCACAGAAACTGTGAGATGATAAATGTTGACTGTCTAAAGCTACTACATTTCTGGATAATTTGTTATACAGCAATAGATGGTCCTTACAGTTGTATTAAGTTGTTACCTTGAATTCATTGGTTATAAAAGCTCCATCTCTCTGCAAAGCCCTGAACATACATTGACAGTTTGTTGAAAAATATAATTCTTCCATTTCAAACCTATTTTGACTGTTTTATACTTTAAAACCAAGTAATTTAGTCAAAGGCACAAGTTACTTAAAGTTGTTAACACAGAGATGTTTATTCTGAATTACTTACACAACAGTAAAAAGTAAGAACATCTTGATGGTTCTTTCATAGCTCTTTGGTTAAGCATTATATTCAGTTCAAGGTGAGTCACACACTTATGCAGACATTGTATTAGGTTGTCTAGAGAAACAGAACCAACAGGATCTATGTGCATGTTTATGTATGTGTGTGAATGATTATTAAGAGATTATTATAAGGAATTCGCTCATATGACCATGGGGGCTGGCAAGGATAAACTCTGTGGGGCAGGCTAGGGGCGGGAAACTCAGATACAGGTGATACTGAAGTCCTTAGTCTGAAATCCCCAGGGGAAGGTGGCTCACTGGAAATTCTGGTAATAGCTTACGTTTAAGTTGACGTAGAAATTCTTCTTTCTGACCATTGACACCTTCAGTTGTTGCTTTTAAGGTATCCTGCTGTTTGGATGAGGAAATTATTCACATTGCTGAGGGCAAGCAAGATGGGTAATTGTGGGTAACTGTTGATTGTAGATGACATTGCTAAGGGCAAGTGCCTTTGTTGATTGTAGATGCAATCAGCTGATTGTACATGTAATTCCCATCTACAAAATACTTTCAGAGAAATAGGAAGGCCACTGTTTGACTACACAAATAGGTGTTATAATCTAGACAAGTTGACCTTGAAATTAACTATCACAGACATTTCTCATCTTCAGTGAAACACACCCATTCCTTCAGGACTGGTCCCTACTCACTACACTGAAGTGAAGCTGGAGGTTAGTCCTGTCAGGTGGCCTGGCTTTGAATCCTAGCTTTGCTGCTTCTTAACTTAATAAACTTGAGGGGACATTTATTTGTTCATTGATTCTTCATCTATAAGGGAATGAGAAACAATTATGGCCTCTACCTCTTGGGTGGCTATAAAAATAAATAAGACAGCATATGAAAGTGTAGTTCCTATGAGTGATAAGATCCCATGCTCTGGGGATATCTGGAGGAGCCACAATTTCTCTTTTTGATGGAGTTTTTGCAAGGGAAATTCACTTTTTTCTGGTCTTTTCAATTATTTGGCCCCCTGTTTTGATGGCCTTTGTGCATTTTTGCTTCACAGAATAAGGGCTTCCTCACAACCTGTACAGACCAGGACTCCTCTTTGTTCATTTTTAAAAACATATCAAAGATAAACATGTACATATAGCTGAACTGTCAAATATGGCAGTCCTAGCCTTTTGTAGTTACCGAGCAGTTGAAATATGGCTAGTACCATTTGTGATCTGCTTTAAGTATAAAATGCACACTGCATTTCTTACTTACTAAAAAATCAAATACATGTATATAATTACTCTTAAATAACTTTCTATAATGGTTACATGTTGAAATGATGACTTTGGACACATTGGATTAAATAAAATATTGACTAAAATGAATTTCACTTATTTCTTTTTTTGGTTAGTACAGCTATCAAAAATTCACATTTATGTATGGGTTCTCATATTTCTGTTGGTGAACACTGGTTTAGGAAGTCTCAAGATTCTCTGAGGTTTTTCAAGAAAAATAACCTCCCTCTTCTCCATCCCTTCATCCCACCTATATGCATTTTCACCTCTTCTGAGTGAGTAATTTGGTAGTCATCTCTCCCTCTCTAAACAGCATGCTATTATTGCCACTTAAAAAATATTTTTGGCTGTCCTCTGTTTTCCAGGGCTGCATGGCAAATTCCCCGAAATGGATTGGTTTAAATAACAAGAATTTATCATCTCACAGTTTTGGGGGCTAGAAGTCTAACATCAAGGTATCGGCACGGTTTGCTTTCTCCTGGAGTGGTGTGTCATTCTAACAGTCCTTTGTCACATAGCAATCTGTCTTCTTCCTGCTTCTATTGACTGACTGTGTCTGAATTTCTTCTGCTTATACATTCTCAAGTCAGATGAATTAGGCCCACCCTCATTCAATTTGTCTTCATCTTGATAAGAATGAAGAATCCAATTTACAAATGAGTCCACACCTTAACTAATAAGAACATCTTCAAAGGTCTAATTTACAAATAGGTCCACACCCATAGCACCAGGGGTCAGTCCCTGAACATGTCTTTTGTGGGAAACATGATTCAATTTCCAACATCAACCTGAGACCTATCTCTTGACTTCATAGTCAGGAAGATAAGGTTTCTGTCTGTCCTTAGCCCTCAGGATCACTGTACATCTTATCCCAGTATTTGCATGATGATGATGATGATGGAAGCCCTGTCTAGAAATGAGGCAATTGGGGAGCCATGACTGATTCCTTTTCTGTACAACTTTTTGCTTCCATGACACTGGAGTCTCCTTTTCTTCTCATATGCTGTGTTTTGTAAGTATTTCCAACTTTTAGGCAGTTTTCTAGATATCTCAAGATGGCAGCTGTGTCTCCATTTCATCTTTTTATTTTTACTTTTGCAGAAACTCCTTCAAGAGCCATGATGCTTCCTCCACACTACTCTGAGTGCATTTCTAAAATCTGGTGCACAGCCACCGTCCTGGAATCTCCCTTGTTCACCATCTTTGGGATACCCCTAATCCTGTTCCTCTCTTGGCTCAATTCTTTTCTACACCAGAACTTCCTCTTTCTTCATTGATCTCTTTGTTTTGATGACCTACATTCTCCAAAGGTTTTCAGGGAGAGAGTGCAAGTGAGGTAAATGTTTTGAGACTCGCATGTCTGAAAACTTCTTCACATCAGTTGGGAGAGTTTGTGCATAGTTCTTAAAAATTTTTCTTTTGATGTAGAATCTTAGCTTAGAATTGTCTAGCTTTCAGTGCTGCCATTGAGAAGTCTTCATCATCATGGTTTCCATAATCTTTGTCTGAGACAATGTATTTTTTCCTCTGGAAGCTTAGAGGATCTTTGTTTTGTCCTCAGTGTTGAGGAAATTTACTATAATATGCATTGTTCATGTTCCATTTGCAACTAATGGCTGTTGTCTGGAACATACATATCCAAAGAAAACCATTTGCCCAACTCCTTCGCCTCCTTCAGTGACACTCTGACTGCCCTCTGAAAATTGTACCCAGCCTCCCTTCCTCCATGAGCACCCCAGAACCCCCTTAGCCTGACTGCTCTGATTTATTTTCAGAGCAGTAAACACATATTTTCAGATCTATTTAACAATTCATTAATCTCTTTTCAGTTGCATCTACGATGCTGTTTGATACGTGTATGTTATTTCAGTTATTAAACAATTGCTTACAAAATTTCTATTTGATTCTGTTTCAAACCCATTTGGTCATTTTTGATGGTTTCTTTCTCCCTATTCTCTTTTTTACTGTCTCTTCTATATCTTTAGACATAGCACATATTCTTACTTTATGATTCCAGAGTCTGAAGTTTTTAACTGGTTTTGTTGTTTCTTCTGGTTGCTGATTCTTATTTTCTCTGTGTATGTGTGTGTCTGTGTGTTGATAATTATGAAATCTAGATTAGAGTGTTTTTTTGTTGTTTTTTTGTTTTTACCTCTACCACTGCTAGAAGATTTTTTTATAGGTTGTGCTCTTTTTATATGCATAGGACTATCTTTGACCCAACTTTACCTGGGAATAAGCTCAGATCTTTTGTCCAGCCCTTCACAGGTGCCTGAGGCTACAGCCCATGTCCATGAAGGCCCTCTGCTATGCTGCACACTCAGTTTTCTCCCACCATCTGGATTTTCTGCTTCTATTTTGTTCTTGGCTGCAAGGGATAGTCCAAGCTGTTTTAGATATTAGCCCAAAATCAAGGTGTCAGTGAGGCCGAGCTTTCTCCCTGAAGTTGGTAGCATCTGGTGTTTGTTCGCACATTCCTTTTACTTCCTTGGCTTGCATCTCTGTGTCTCAGCACATGGTGATCTCTTTCCCCATGCTTCTGCTCTTTTCTCCTTTTGGCTGACTTCCGTTTTTTCCTGTATCTTTCTCTATCTGCATCTGAATGTCTTCTCTTTATAAAGCCTCCAGTGATGTGGATTAAATCACACACTGATTCAGTTTGGCCCGCCCTTAACTAAGAACATCTTCAAAAGGTCCTATTTACAAGGTCCTATTCACTCCCCCAGGAATGTGATTACCACTTGAACATATCCTTTGTGGGGTATGTGATTCAATCCCTAACAATATATAATGCATAAAATGCAAAACATAATGCAAATAACATCCATGCTCTTACCAATAACTTAAGCCATAGAACTTTTCAAACTATCTGAAGCTTCCTATTTGCCTCCCATGAGTTCCAACTGCACTCCCTCCCCCCAGAAAGATGTTAGTGATCCTAAACTTAGTGACATCGTTTCCTTGCTTTTCGTAATGATTATGCTAAATTTGTAAGTATCCCCTAAAATTAAGGTTTCCATTTGAATGTCTTCAAACTTTGTATAAAAATCATAGTCCTGAAACATTTCTGCAATCTCCTTTTTAAATTTGTGAGATTCTTAAAAAACTTTGTTTTAATTAAAAAATAAATGAAACATTCATAGATTTGTCATGTCAGTGAATAAGCACCATAAAACAAATAATTACTAGAGGGCTTAGGAATGTCTGTGTTTTCTTTTTATTGAGAACAACAGTTAAGTAGAAGAGCTTAATATTGACTAGCCATATACCTAATCAAAAAAAAAAGATTATTACATGGAAAGAAATGAAAATTCTTCTATGTGACAGGAGTTTTACATTGAGTTTGTTACTCTCCTTCCAGCAACCCCAGTGTCAACTATACAATTCCCGATGAGTAAAATAAAGGCTTAACTTTTTTTACAGATTAAAAACAGCAAGAAATGAAGTAATAATGCCATTAAGCTTCTCCCTGATTTCTATAAACAACAATACACACACAAAAATTTTTAATTCAACATCTTTGAATGAGACGAAATGTGTTTACTTCATATTTATCTATTCACCTCCAAACAAGCTCCCTCTCTTCTTTCTTTACAGCAACTTTTGGGGAAGGCTGAAAATATTCTTAACAGATTATACATCACCCAAAATTTCCCCTTTTTCTCCTGACTCTGCTTTCAGACATCCATGGGTTAATTTCTTGGATAAAAGCCAAAAGAAGAAAAGGTAATAAAGAAGAAAAAATGTCATTTCATGGGGGACCAGACAAGAGTAAAAATCCTTTCTATACTGGGGAATTCCTATCGCAGCTCCCATCCACTCCTGAGTTAGTGGGATTCAGACTGAAATAAGAGAAAGAGAGGGCTAGTTCCTTTATTTTCTGCCACCATAGGGAAACTGCTATGCATTTTTCAAGGATAAAAATGACTAAGTTCTACCTGCCACTCATCAGATAGGAGGAAGGGGTTTTCATGAAAAACAGACCAGATCTCACAAACCAAAGTGAGGTAGCAGTCTGCCTTGAACAAAACAGGTACTCAATAAATAGTGTTTTGCTTTAAGTAAATTTCAAATTTCCATTCAGATTTTCACCCCTAATAGCCTCTTAAAATAAACATTACACATGGTAATACAAGTTCTGTAACATAAACTTTAAACACATCTCATACTTCTCCCCCAGCGCCATTTAATAGGGGTCCTATTATTATGGAGCTTCTTTTTTTTGCAGCAAAGTGAGTAATAAATATTTCTGGCATTTTTGCCGTATTTCCAAAATTTGCAATTTATCATCTTTTTCTGTGGATGCTACTATTTGAACAGTCCTCTTGAAATGCTTATTATATAAATATTTTTCAGGACTCTATATATTGCCCTCCGTTTTCCCCTTGTTTCTTCACCTACATGTTTTCTTTTCAACCAGTTTCCTTTGTTTTCTAATTTTTTTGTATTCTTCACTCTCACTAAAATATCATTAGACACACTTTATCCAGCAAATACTTGTTGAGCGCGTATTATTGCCAAGTGTTATTTGAGAGTACTGGCTACAGGAGTAAACCAGAAAGGCAAAAATCCTGCTCTTAAATAACTTATGTTATAGTGCAGAGACACGCAATAAACAAGGAATCAAATAAAAAAAGAATGAGATAAAGATTTCAGACAGTAATGAGTGCAATAAAGAAAAATTACAAAAGAGGATATCATAAATATGAGTGGCAAGGAAGGGAGAGCCTTCTCTGCTCCAAGCTAAGAAAAATTACATATGTTATATTGCATGCTATTTTACTGTTGTTTTACTGTCATACAGAACCATGGTCAAACAGATTCATCCAAGAGTTATATAGTTCTCTAGGGCAGATTTCTTTTTTTTTTTTTTTTTTTAAAGAGAGAGGGAGGAAGGGAAGGAAAGACAGAGAGAAGGAAGGAAGGATAGAAGGAAGGAAAGGAAACATCTTTAAACATTTTCTTGTTTTATTGTATTTTGTTTGTTTGTTTGTTTTTTACATGGGCTGGGGCCAGGAATCGAACCGAGGTCCTCCGGCATGGCAGGCAAGCACTTTGCCCGCTGAGCCACCGCGGCCCGCCCCAGATTTCTTTTTTTATTACTTTTTTTTTTAAACTTTTTAAATTGTGAAATAGAACATATATGTAAAGCCAGTTTATGCAATATGTTTCAAAGACCAATTTAAAAGTAAAGCAAACAAGGAAAAAAAAATCTATAAATACAGATATCAGAGTTACTTGAATTCTAAATATTAAATAAGATCTTAAATACCATTTGATTAACCCTCAAAGCTGTGTGCATTCTTAAAATATCAGGTAAAACGTTATTACAAATATCTACTTTGCTATAGTAGTGAGCTATGTTACTCAATATTTTCAGATTTTTTATTTCAGGAACTTATTTTACCTGATATTACTATAATTGCTTCTAGTTTTTTTTTTTTAAAAAAACCCTTTTTAGTTGTAAAATATAACAATTAACTTTTCTCTGTATTCAGAGAAAACAAAGAGAAAAGCAATAATTTTCAAAGCACACTTCAACAAGCAGCTACAGGCCAGATCCCAGAGTTTGTTATGGGCTACCATGCCCTCAACTCAGATTTTTCCTTCTAGCTGCTCCAAAACACTGGTGGCTTTGTCAGAGTTATGATAATGGAACCATATGGTATTTGTCCTTTTGTAGGTCTGACTTATTTCACTCAGCATTGTGTCCTCAGGGTTCATGCACATTGTCATATGTTTCAGGACATCGTTTTGTCTAAATGCTGCATAATATTCCATCATGTGCATATACCACATCTTGTTATCCATTCTTCTGTTGATGGACACCTGGATTGTTTCCATCTCTTGGCAACTGTGAATAGTGCCACTCTGAACTTTGGTGTGTGCATGTCGCTGCCTCTAGGGCAGATTTCTTTGTTTGCCTTCTCTACTAATGAGTAGGGTCCAGACTCTGCAAAGTTCCTTGTTAACATGAAAATTAATACCCCCCGGAGAGGCTGTAGAGAATAGAACTCCAAATTTCATCCTTATATCAACCTGTGGGAAATAACCAGTTTTGTCTCTAACATAGAAAATTTATGGCAGTAAACCATTCCTAATAGATATTCAGCTGTCTCATCCTCAAATTTTATATTTGGAGTCAGCTTTACTATCATTCTTGCTTCCTTCCTAATGAGTTAAAACATCTAATATTCCTTCAGTATTGTATGAGAGTGATGATTCTAACTTTTTGAACATTGTAATTGGACCAGAGAAAGAAATGGGAAACTTTTCTGAAGAGGAGATGTTTGAGCTCAAATCTAATCGAAGAACTGAGGACAGAGTCTGCTAGGCTGCTGGAACAGGATTTTGAAAAGCTCAGAGCAGGAATGAGCACAAAGTGTACAAGTTCAAAGACCTATGAGGAGCAGAAGAGCTGAAGAGAGGGACGAAATAAATTTGGAGAACTTGTCAGGGGGCAGATTACATAGGGTTTAGGAGCCAATGAATAATGTCTTCAATAAATTATTTTAAAATGATATTTTCTAGGAAATCTCAATTCATACGTGCTTGATATAATTTCTTCAATAAAAAAAAAATCCTTGTAATGGGGGAATATAAGAATTAACAAAAGCAAAAGACAAAAATGGAAAATGTGTTTCCAACTAAGAAAACACATTGAATCATGCTCTCTGAGATTTATGGTTTCATTTCAGTTAAAGATTTCAGATGGGTGCAAATATTGCTCTGGTCCCCTTTCCTTCTTAATTTTTGTCAGCAAAGAAGGGAAACTCCAAATGCCAAATTATCAGAGATCTGTGGAGGGGAAAAGAGAAGCAGGTTTCTGTGACTGATTTCGCCTCTGATGATTAGGTTTCTAACAGTGTTTTAGCTTCTCCTATCGCTGCAGCAAGCATGACATTACGTAAAGGTCTGTGTAGCTCTTTTGTGAAAGATTCTAAGACTGATAAATCTTAGCTGTAAGTCTTCCTGACTTTATAAGCGAAAGATTCCTGACTCTATGGTTTAGGGTTTATAGTTTTCTCCAACCTGGCTTTGCTTGCATGGTCTCTAACATAGTTGGGGGAATAACAGTGATTTTTAAAAGGACAATTTTAGTTCCTTATTCTTTCTTCCTCCTGTCTAAATAGCCCTGTGCTTTTAATTTCCACGTCTTAATTTATGAGAGGTCATAATATTGCTTGTTTCATGTGGTCTTATTTGAGCAATTTGTCTCATTTTCTTAGGGAAGGAAATGCAAAGAACTAACATAACATTATGGGTTTAAAAATCTTTATTTAGTTTTTTTTTTTTTTTTGGCCTGCTTATCTTAGTTTTTTTTATTGTGTCCTGACCTTTTTGCAAAGTTCGTTTTCAGTTTCTATTTTATTTTTCCAGTGGTGGGTAAAGATCTCAACTGCCACCCAGATGGCAGAAATCCACCAGAAAATCCAAAGTGGGGTAATCCCAGAGCTAAAAAGGAGAAATAATAATTAAGAACAAAACAAAACAAATGCCAGTGGTAAATGAAAGCGAGGGGTAAGGGGTATGGTATGTATAATCTTTTTTTTCTCTGTTATTGTTTTATTTCTTTTTCTGTTGTCTTTTTATTTCTTTTTCTAAATCGATGCAAATGTTCTAAGAAATGATGGACATGCAACTATGTGATGATATTAAGAATTACTGATTGTACATGTAGAATGGAATGATATCTTAATATTTTGTTTGTTGTTAATTTTTTTAATTAATAAAAAAGAACAAAACAAAACAAAAAAACCCATAATATAAATAGAAACAGACTTGGCAATACTTTTGTTTCCTCGTCAGGTATTTGTAGCAAATTTTGTGATGAGATGGTAAAAATAATAAAATGCAGGCAAATTTAATGATCAGAATATTAACTTCTCCTTTATCTGATGGGAGCCAAAAAAAAAGTATATTACAGATGTTTCAAAGCCCAGCTTCTAAATGAAGGGCATATTAGCAGACCATTTTATGCCTTTATGCCCCTTTAATTTTGTTTACAACAATTTCCATGACAATTTCTGGTGTCCATACCACCTGAAGACACATTTCATGTCAAAACCCATTTAGAGATTCTGCAGATTAAATCAAGACGATATACTGCAGCTGAGAGCAGACACTTAACATCTTGCAAGGGTAAATTCAAAACTGCGTGCTCTTTTGAATGCTGTCTGGTTATTGACAAGATTCAAATAGACTTTGCAAACAACGGGGCCTTGGGAATTGTGTACATCCTGAGAAGTCATTTGAGTGGAATATATTGAAGCCAATCCATTCATATTTGTGCAAACCCAAGCAATTTATATTTCCTGGATGTCAGCTTGAATAGGAGATTAGAAGAATTGTGATGTTTCACTCTTATTTTAAATAAAAGTTATGGATAATCAACTATTTACACATTAATTTGTATCACACAAAAGTATGCCAAGTAAGGAAAATAGGACATTCATGCATTGTTGTTGAGGGGTTACATTTTTACACCTTCCATGGAGGACAATTGGATGTATATATCCCAAAACTTAAAAAATATTCACGATCTTTGACTCGTCAGTTTTTCAAGGTAATGAGGAGGTACATGCTCAGAATTGTATAACGTATTATGTTGCTATGGTTATGATAATGAAAATCCATAGTCTATATGGCCAGAAATAGAGGAACATTAAATATGGCTCATTCTTATAATGGAATACCCAACAGTAATTATATGTTAATAAAGATTTATAATTATCAGTATTTTAAATATAAAATCAAGCTATAAACTAGAATTAAAAGGTGATCCAATTTTAGTAAAAATATAATTTTTATTCAGTTGGTATGTATGAATAAAAACTGTCAAATCATTGAATGATATTTCAGCCTATGTCATTAACTTAAACTTAAATTTTTCCTATTCTTAACAGAATATTTTTCGACTATAATGTAGTGTAAGGCTCTATTACAGATTGCGACCAACAAATTGTAAAGCATATGTCTTAACTCTCTATTGCTGCATTAAAAATCGCCCCAAATGCATTAGCTAAAATAATAGCAATTTACTATTTTTCAGGGTTCTGTGAAATTCTGCTTTGCGTAGTGCAAATGGAGTGCCGGGTTAGTGGGAAAATCCAAAATGTTCACAATGCATTGTTCTAGTTTGCTAGCTGCCGGAATGCAATATACCAGAAACGGAATGGCTTTTAAAAAGGTGAATTTAATAAGTAGCTAGTTTACAGTTCTAAGGCCAAGAAAATGTCCCAATTAAAACAAATCTATAGAAATGTCCAATCTATGGCATCTAGGGATAGATACCTTGGTTCAAGAAGGCCGTTGAAGTTCAGGGTTTCTCTCTCAAGTGAAAAGGCACATGGAGAACAGCCAGGGCTTCTCTCTCAGCTGGAAGGACACATGGCAAACACGATGTCATCTGCTAGCTTTCTCTCCTGGCTTCTGGTTTCATGAAGCTACCTGTGAGGTGTTTTTCTTCTTCATCTCCAAAGGTCACTGGCTGGCGGAATCTGCTTCTCATGGCTGTGTCATTCTGCTTTGCTCTCTTTGAATCTCTTTCATCCTCCAAAATGTTCCCTCTTTTTTAGGACTCCAGAAACTTATCTAGACCCACCCAAATGAGTGGAGACATGTCATCACCTAATCCAGTTTGACAACCACTCTTGATTAAATCACATCTCCAGGGAGATGATCTGATTATAGTTTCAAACATACAGTATTGAATAGGGATTATTCTGCCTTCATGAAATGGGATTTAGGATGTATGTCCCCAGCACACGCACGAGCAAAAGTTGATGCTGGATGCCAGCTGGGAGCTGAGCTGCTGCTGCCTGCCAAGGACTTTTGTTTTCCTGCACAGGGACTTTTCCATGAGAATGCTAGGGCTTCCTTGCAGCATGGCAACTAGGTTCTAAGAAGAAGCATTCCCAGAAGTAAGAGGTGGAGGCCACCAGAAATCTGAGAAAGTTACTCTTGCTGCTTATTGGTCAGAGCCAGCCACAAGGTCAGCCTTGGTTCAAGGAAAGAGAGGAATGAAGTGATATGTATGCGAGGCAGGACTGGGGGCCACCTTTGGACAGGGACTATGCCAGTGAGAAACACCTTGGTAATGCATCTCTATGATTAATTATAAAATTGGAACTGAATGGTAAAACTAAATGAAAATCTCGGAAGTTCCATATTTTTTTCTTTACTTCTTTTTTTTGTTTTCTCTTATTATTTATTTATTTATTTTTGATTTTTCAGAAGTTCCATATTAAATCATCACTCCTCTGAATGTCAAAAGAAAAGATACTTGACTGCCTTCTGCCTGAGTGGTGAAGTGAAGGAAGAATTTCCTCTATAAAAGACATGATTTGAACAAATGGAATAATTTGAATATGAGCTGATATTGATAGTAGTATTGTAGGAAGTCTTAATTTATTAGGTGTTATGAGGGTATTTTGTTTAAGCACGAGAATGTTCTTGTTCTTGGGAGGTACATGCCAAAATATTAAGGAATTAAGGTTTATGTTCACTTTGTCTACTTTAGCCAAAAAATTAAGTATATATGTTAATTCATGAATCTAGGTGGAATATATACAGGTGTCTATTGCCTTTCCTATAAATTTGATAGATTTGATTTTTTTTCAATGTACAGAGTTGAAGAAAAAATAGATAAAGGTTCAATTAGGAAAAAAGTCTGAACCTAGATTGCTGCTGTGGGGCAGTAATTTCCCCAAACTGGTTAATCATCAAAAATACCTGGTGAATTTCTTAAAAGTTCAACTCTACGAATCAACTCTGATCTACCAAAATAGTACTCCCAGGAGAGAGGCTCAGAAGTCTGTTTGCAGAATCCACCAGGAGACGCTCATGATCAACCAGTCTTGACAGACCAGCCTACATCAATGGTTTTCAAATTCAGATATATCAAAAAATTACCTCAATTTCTAGTTAAAGATGTATTATTTCTGGGCCTGATTCTAGAACTGAGTTTCTGAAAGTGGGTCTCAAGAATCTACATTTTTTTAACACAGCACCCCTGTTGAGCTTGATGTAGGTCATCAGAATATGTGGGACCAAGTGGTATAGGGGTAAATAGATGGCAGCGAACACATGTATACATTTATCTATTTATACTCTTCAGAAATGCCATTGATTATAGGCATAAATCCCAGAAGTGGGAGAAAAAGAGAGAATAAAATGCTAAAATTCTGGAAGCTGGGAGGCAGAAGAGCAAGAAATAACTGACCTGCCATCTCCCAAATATTTGACTCCTAAGCCAGCGACAAGGTTAGCCAAATCTGATACACACTGAAGAATCCCTAAAAGGCTCAAGTAAGGCGTATTAGTTGAAAATCAATTTAAGAATCAGTCAATTGCCCAGTGGCGTCTCTCACCCTTCCCACAGCTAAAAACTGTCCAGATGCATACTTTCACTCTGGGAAAAAAAATGATGTTGGTTCTTTCTAGATCATAAAATAGAGAGTCTGGCCTGGGAGACATCAGAGAGAGTGGACATGTGGTACTGCACTGATGGCAGGGAGGGGAAGGGAATGGCTGCATCCAGATGCTGAGAATCAGCCCTTTTCCCATGGAGGCTTACAAAGATTGCCAGACAACTGAGGAAAGCCTCTTATATAACAAATCTGGCAAGCTGAACACACAGAAAAAGAGTTACCTGGGGGAAGGAAAATTAAAAAATAAAACAAAACACACATAATATAATCAAAGAGATAACTTATTACATTCATAAAACAAGCTTAGAATATTGTAACAAAAGGAAAGTCAGGGACCAAAATGGAGTCCTGAAAAAAATTAAAAAGCATGGGAGAAGAGCTGAAAACTATAATAGAAATTTTAGAAGATGATGCTGAGGAAATTCCTATACTCAAAAAATATTTGTTGAACATGTACTATGCTCCCAGTGCTGCTCTGAGTACTATGCATCAGCAAAATAAACAACCCAAATCTCTTACTCATGAAGTTTACATTTTTGTGGACAAAGATAGCTAGACACTGAACAATAAATATTAGAAATTTAAGTGTAAGATACAGAAATCTTAAAGAGAAATTTAAAAAGACGTGCAACATCGAATGAGGAAGTCATTATTTGGTAAGCTAAAGATGAGAATTTTCAAAGATACAAATATTCAGATTCAGGAAACAAAACAAATCCTGAGAAAGACAAATAAAAACAAATCAATCACTAAATATATTGTTACCAAACTGCTGAACAATAAATGAGAAAAAGATGTCAAAGGTAGCTATAAAGACAAGAAAATGCAGCATAAAAGAACAAAAATTAGAACAACAGAGGCCAGGAAACAGTGACTTGTCTTCAGTGTGCTAAGAAAAATCACTGACAATCTAGAAATATATACCTAACAAAACTTTCAAGAATGAGAGAAAAAGCATAAAATCATTTTCAATTGAACAAATTTGAGTAAAGTTACCACCCAGAGATAAGGAATTTTTTAAGGGATGAAATTCACAAAAGAAAATGACCCAAATTGAATATTTTTTAGTTTTCTTTTTCTTAAAATTATATTGTGTAGTATAAATATAAACAAAGCAAAGAAATAAAAAAGCAATCATTTTCAAAGCACGCCTCAGCAAGAAGTTACAGGAAAGATCCCAGAGTTTGTCATAGGCTACGAAACGATCCTCTCAGATTTTTCTAACTGCTCCAGAATATAGGAGGCTAGAAGACTTAAATATTTTTTATCACCACAATTGGCTTGCTTCTTTATTTTCTGTGAAAAATAACATGTATATAAAAAAGCAATAAATTTCCAAGCACAGCACCAAAGTTAGTTATAGAACATATTTCAGAGTTTGACATGGGTTACAATTCCACAATTTTAGGTTTTTGCCTCTAGCTGCTCTAAGATACTGGAGACTAACAGAGATATCAATTTAACGATACAGCATTCATATTCATTTGTTAAATCCTATCTTCTCTGCATAACTCCATTACCATCTTTGATCTTTCCATCCCTCTCTTTAGGGGTGTTTGGACTATGGCCATTCTAACTTTTTCATGTTGGAAGATTGTGTCACTAATGTGGAGTAGGGAGATGGAACTATCTGATGTTCTGGAGAGGCTGCGCCCTCTAGGTTTCAGGACTTATCTGGTCCAGGGACCCATCTGTAGGTTTCTGGAAAGTTACTCTAGTGCATGGCACCCTTGTGGAATCTTATATATTGCCCTAGGTGTTGTTTAGGATTGATTGGAATGGTCCTAGTTGGGTTTTGGTAGGTTATGATAGGTAGCAAGGTCTAACTGAAGCTTGTATAAGAGCAACCTCCAGAGTAGCCTCTCAACTCTATTTGAACTCTCTCTGCCACTGATACTTTATTAGTTACACTTCTTCCCCACCCCCCTTCTTTCTTTTTTTGGCATGGTCAGACTCCAGGAGTCAAACCTGGGTCTCTGGCTTGGCAGACAAGAATTCTCCCAGTGAGCCACTATTGCCCTATACCCTTTTTTTTTTGGTCAGGATGGAATTGTTGATCCCATGGTGCCAGGATCGGATTCATCCCTGGGAGTCATCTCCCATGTCGCCAGGGAGACTTCCACACCTGGCTGTCATGTCCCACATAGAGGGGGAGGGCAATGATTTCACTTGCAGAGTTGGACTTAGAGAAAGTGAGGCCTCGTTTAAGCAACAAAAGAAGTCCTCCAGAAATCACTTTTAGGTTAAGTTTCTCCACTACATACATAAGCTTCACAAGAGTAAGCCTCAAGAGCAAGGCATGGCTTATGCTTCGGGTGTCCCTACAGGCTGACACAGTGTCAGGGGATTTCCTGATGGTAAGGTTTAATAGTTCCGTATGTTTTTCTTCCATCTCTCAAGGGACTTTGCCAATACTTTTTGATTATCTGCTTAATATACTCTAGGATGTATCCAGACATTACATTAAGCTATACAGGATTAAAGGACCTCTTTCTTATTCTGGGCTCCCAGTGTTTCTTGTCAATTGTTCAAATGGACTATACAGATAGGTTGAGTTAGATTATGTGCTATAGAAAATTTCGGTTCCAGATAAAAAAAACCTTTCTTCCTTTGGTCTCAAAGATTATGTGTAGTTCTAAAATATAGACATAGTCTTCCTTACCCCTGTATTCTGAATTACTTTAACCTCGACCTGATCATCTTTGTTCTTATCTCTAAATATCAGGTTTTATATGTATATGATCTTAGTTTATTTTTTAAAATATTTTCTTATTAAGAAATCTTCATAGGTATGCAGTCCATACATGGTGTGCAATCAGTTGCTCACAATATCATCACATTCTTGTGTATTCATCACCATAATCATTTTTAGAGCATTTGCATCATTCCAGAAAAATAAATAAAAAGAAAAAAGAAAAAAACCTCATACATACCATACTCTTTACCCCTCCTTCTAACTGATCACTAGATTTCAATCTATGCAATTTTTTACCCTTGATGCCCCCTATTATTTATTTATCTTTTAAACTTTATTTTTTTATGCATCTGTTCACACCCTGGATAAAAAGAGTATCAGACACAAGGTAATCACACCTTGTAAAAGCTGCATAGTTACACAATCATCTTCAAGAATCAAGGCTACTGCAACATAGTTCAACAGTTTCAGGTACTTCCCTCCAGCTACTCCAATACACATAAGCTAAAAAGGGATCTCTATATAATGCATAAGAATAACCTCCAGGATAACCCCTCAAATATGTTTGAAATCTCTTAACCACTGAAACTTTATTTTGTCTTATTCCTTTCCTCCCCCTCTTGATCAAGAAAGCTTGCTTAATCCCTTGATGCCTGGCCCTAGTTCATCCCTGGTAGTCATGTCTCACATTGCCAGGGAAATTTACACCCCTGAGAATCATGTCCCATGTACGGGGGAGGGCAGTGAATTCACTTGCAAGTTGGTTTAGAGAGAGAGGCCACATCTGTGCCACAAAAGAAGTTCTCTGGGGTGACTTTTAGGCATAATTATAAGTAGGCTTAGCTTCTCCTTTGCAAAAAAAAACTTCCTAGGGTGAATCCCAAGATCAAGGGCTCAGCCTATTGAATTGGTTGTCCCCACTGCTTGTGAGAATATCGCAAATTCCCCAGATGGGGAAGTTGAGTATTTCCTCCTTTCTCCCCAGTCTCCCAAGGGGAATACTTTTTTTTTTAATTCTCTGCCCCAATTACTCTGGAATATATCAGAGCATCACACTAGCATCAACCAACAGGACCTCACGCCTTGGTTAAGATTCCATGTAATTATGGTGTTCAAATAAACTGACCATACAAGTTAAGTTATATAATGCACTACCCAAAATAGAAATTTTGCACCAGATAAACATCTCTCCCTTTGATCTCACATAGAAGTTGAAGTTTTAAAATATGGACCATTTCATTCTTTGCCCTGTATTCTGATTGACCAAGTCCTATCCAAATCAGCTTAATTAATATCTCTAGTCAAAGTCTGATCACTTTTTCAACTTACAACAAAATTTTTAAACTAAAAAGTAAATATTAAAAAATGGTAAGCCTTTGGTAAATAGTCATTTACTATAAAAATCAATGATCATAATGTCTAATTTGAATAAAATTAAACCCAACATTACAGAGTTAAGAAGCCAGACCAAACACTGTGTCAGCTTGGAAAATGTCACACATGTATGATGTGACATTTAGGAAAAGCACAATGATACTGAGTAATTTTACTTTGTTAAGAATGCCTAATAGCATGCCATAAGTAATCTCCAAAAGAAAATAGAAGATATATCTTCCAAACTAGTAAGAAAAATGGAAAGAGATAAACAACAGCAAAACTCTAAAAGAAACAAGAGAAAAAGAAACAAGAAATGTTGGACAAATAGAAAACACAAAGTAAGATGGTAGACAGAAATCTAATCATAACAGTAGTGAAACTAAATGGACCGAATTTTCCAATTAAACGGTACATTACAAAGCCAGCTAAAAAATTAAGTGCAGCTATAGGCAATTTGTCTTTTTTGGATTGTGACGTTACCCTGGAAAAGAGAAAGATTAGGGGAGGACCCCAGTGAAGGCAAGTTAGTCTTGCTAGAAAGTTTGGATGTTGAATAGACTGAGTCTATTCTGGTTGAGATTGAGTTCACTGAATATAAACTCCAAAACTGGAAGAGGGTAATGTGCTTCATATAGGCAATTCTAAATGTGAAGTTTAGCCTAATTCTAATGTAAATAAAAGTCTTTATCATTCCATATTTCAGAGTTTAAATTTTGCCTTGCACTACTGCCTCCTTAATGGAATGGGAGAAGACCATTCAAGATCTGATTTACTATTATACCTCTTATGAAACCATTTGTTTCCTGTTAAGTTGTATGAAAAATATTAACCCGTGAGGTCACAGACTTCTGCCTCTCCATTTGTTTAGCCTTTTCCTTTTCCCCAGTCCTCTGAAGAAACAACAAAACTTCATGAATGATTCCAAGGAGAAAGACATGCAGAACCAAAGGAATTTTCTCCCTAAGGGCTAAGCACCAGGGAGGCAGGAAGTGTCCAGAGCATATTGTGAGAAACTGTGCATGTTGCAGTAGAGATTGAGAAAGAGAGGTCGAGGTGTAATAATGAGGCACGTGAGTGGAAAAATTCTGCTTAATAAAAGAGACGGTGATTCCTGAGAGTTTGGGTCATGGTTAGTCATAGTTGCTGTGAAATAAGTATTTGAATCTTGTTAAAAGCAGAGGGGGACATGAATGAAGGCTAAAAACATATCCTGACCCCTTTCTGGGCCCAAAGACTATATATCCTATATTGGATATAGAGGTTATGGCTTTGCAAACATTACACGGAATTTAGGGTCTGTGGCCTTATATGTATTCTATGTTTATCAAGAGAATTCTGTACACATGCTCCCATCAGAACAAATCGAGCTTTTGTGCTTTGGTTAGTTCTTTAAGTCTTATTCTACATTAAAAGAGGAACAAGAAAATGTCTATTCCTAACCAACCCCCACACAACCCACATAAAAGATAGACTAGTGCTCCATAATCAATTGTGGAACATTTCTTCTCTTCCTGGGATCATATCAAAGATTTATTTGCAGACTCTAGTTTTTCAGTGATCAAAATATGCCTTTGCTACAACCAACACTAAGGAGAAAGGTGGTGGAGTTCAAGAAATAAAATCTGTAGAAGAATATTTGGATGTTCTCCATATATGAAATTTAGAACAACTAAGGGTGGACTCAAGGAGGTGAAGAAAAAGAAAATATTGTCTTCTTTGCTGACATAGACTTATTCTATAGAGTGTATCTGTAGTCTTAAGAAGTATTGAAACCAAGTAGCTTTTGTAAATATAAAGCCCAAATATCACAATGCATTGTTCCATTTAACCTCCAGTAGGTATGAAAATTAAACTCTGCTACAGCACACGACAATTTCATAAAATATTTATGACCGGATCAGTCTTTGTTGAAAATAACAAAACATGTATAGGGTGCAAATTAGCTATCTTATGGTGAATAAATGTGTGTGTGCCTTTATGATTTATTGAAGGATGTAGGCTATAAGTAAATGGAGGTTTTCAAAAAATCTGATCCATAACAGGGTCCACTAATTTTAGTCTGCTCCATAGGTCACTGTGTTGGAGAGATGGTGCATATATATTTAACAAATTATAAAAGATAATTTTTGACTGTGGCCTGGTTTCAAATTGCATTTAGCTTGGAATGGAAATAGTTTTGAAGTTAAACAGACTCAAGGAACCCCCTG
This sequence comes from Tamandua tetradactyla, assembly GCF_023851605.1. Taxonomy (NCBI): domain Eukaryota; kingdom Metazoa; phylum Chordata; class Mammalia; order Pilosa; family Myrmecophagidae; genus Tamandua; species Tamandua tetradactyla. The sequence goes on from NC_135331.1 coordinate 48,085,203, forward strand.
ACTTACTGTTTGGGTACTTTGTGCTCTCTTTGTTATGAATAAAATGGTGATATGGCACCTCTCTTTTAGGGTTATTGTTGGGTTAATTATATAGCATGTAATATGCCTTGCATAGTGCTTGGGACTTGGTAGACATTGAATAAATGCTAGTACTTTTTAATGTTATTTTTACTGTGAGGTTTAGTTGTTATTTCATCTAAACTTTAGGCAGGAAAGGAAAACTCATTTGGATGCATCTGAAGAGTCAAGTTCCAGGGTCACCATAAATCAGAGCTTAAGATGGTTACTCAGGATCCTAGCAAATTTATGGGTATCTGAAAGCAGCAGAGTCTAGAACAGAAGGTTCATACAAAAGGTTCATTTTCCCTGTGGTTCCTCTTGCTCTGTGAGGGCGGGCATGTATACATGTGAGATAAAACACCTCTTTCTGTTTTTAGACGATGAGACTCAAAATGTGGATTTAAAAACATTTTCTTCATTTAAGTGGTGAAAATGTTGAACTCTACTAAGTCTATTTCTTTACCAAAATTATTTTTCTAGACAGATGTTTCTCCATTACAGGGTTCTGAGCATGTTTCTGAAGGATGTTTGAAGCTAGAGCTATATAATCTGTGAGAACTGTTGAAATAGAAAGGGAAAGAGGGAGGGAGGGAAGGAGGGAGGGAAGGGTTATGATTAATTTAAATAAAAGTAGATCTTATATGTTTTCTTGGGAAGTCTGCAAGCTCTTGAGGGTAGGAACATGTTAGACTTCTTCTTATATCCTCAGCATCTGGCCCAGTGCTCTATAAATACTTACAGAAGAAATGACTTCAAAAGCTTTTTGTTATCTGATCCCCTTTTAGTTCTCATTCAGTGGTTTTTTAAAATTTTTTTAATTTTATTTTTTAAATACCAAAAAACACCTAACAAACACAAACATTCCTATTTTGATCATTCCATTCTACATATATAATCAGTAATTCACAATATCATCACATAGTTGCATACACATCACCATGATCATTTCTTGGAATGCTTGCATTTATTCAGAAAAGGAAATAAAATGAAAACAGAAAAAAATATATACATCCCATACCCTTTACACCTCCCTTTCATCGATCACTAGTATTTCAAACGAAATTTATTTTAACATTTGTTCCCCCTATTATTTATTTTTATTCCATGTGTTCTACTCGTCTGTTGACAAGGTAAAAGGAGCATCAGACACAAGGTTTTCACAATCACACAGTCACATTGTGAAAGCTATAACATTATACAATCATCTTCAAGAAACATGGCTACTGGAACATAACTCTACATTTTCAGGCAGTTCCCTCCAGCCTCTCCATTACATCTTGAATAACAAGATGATATCTACTTAATGCATAAGAATAACCTCCAGGATAACCTCTCGACTCTGTTTGGAATCTCTCAGCCATTGACACTTTGTCTCATTTCACTCTTCCCCCTTTTCATCGAAAAGGTTTTCTCAATCCCTGAATGCTGAGTCTCAGCTCATTCTAGGGGTTTTCTCAATCCCTTGATGCTGTCACTCAGTGATTTTTAACACTCTTACATGAACTTGAAACATGCTGTTTCCTATGTCTGGAATGCCATCTTATTCTGTCCATATAGTCAACTTCTACAGGTGAATCCCTGACTCTACCACGCAGGTAGTCTGCGGTAGCCTCTCAGTTTCCTGTGCTCATTTCTGGCCTCTGTGTTTCTCTTACCTCTCTGTGTACATGTACTTCCCAAGGAGCCTCTACTTTGTGTAGTTTTCCATGCCGTTCCTACTGATTAGGTTTTCCTGGAAGCCAGGGTTCATATTATATTCCTTTTCCCAACTCCTCATCTAACACAGTGCCAATTTCTACACTGTACATGCAAAATAAATGTTGAGTAAACAGAAAATAGGAGATAACAAAAATAAATTCCTAATGGTAATGCTCCATCTTACAAAAATCTCTGGCACTTTTGTTTGTTTGCAAAACTCAAGTATTTATATAAGAATATATATTTGTAATCAAGTGATATAACAGTTGAAACACTCAACAATTAGATAAGAAATAATGATAATCAAAACATTTATTGAGTTCTTACAAAGGGTAAGATACTGCTCTAAGTTGTTTACATATAAGTATATAAACTTGTTTAGTTCTTACAACAGCCCCATGAAATAGGCAATATCATTATTTTCATTTTACAGATGGAAAACCTAAGGCATAGAGAGGATAAGAAACTTGCTTGAGTTCCTTGAAGTACTGAAAAAAGATTTGTTGAATAACCACCATTTATTATGGACCTAAATTCGTACCAGATACACTGTTGGTCATTTTTAACTCCTTTCCTTCATTCTCACAACAATCTTATTATTGATGTGAGGAAAGTAAAGCCCAGGAAAGTTAAGTAATTTGCCCAATGCATCATAGGAGAAAGTAGGAGGAGTTGGGGTTGGATTCCAGCTCTAAATAGAAATCTGATGTTCCTCTTCATTGCCTAAAATTGATAGTACCTACAAGCAATCTGAGCATGCATTACAAACAGTACAAAAAAGGTCAATATCTTTTAACCAGATATTTCCACTTAAAAAGTAGACTAAGGTAACTTTACAGTGGAAACACTATCCAGCAAACACTACCTCAGCCAGATGATCAAGATGGGTCATGTTGATAGCATGCATCCTTCATATAACGGGATGAGGAGGGCACTTTACTTCTGTGATCTTCCTCCCCCAAGCCCATTACCTCAATCTAACTATTTCCCCAGTTCAAGAACAATCTACAAAATATCTTAACTGTACTCCTCAAAGCTTTCAAGTTCATCCCAAACAAGGAAAATATCAGAAATTATCACAGTTATCAGGACCCTAAGGAGACATGATGACTAAGTTAAATTGGTATCCTGGACAGGATGCTGAAACCAGAAAGTGTCTACATTAGGTAGACACTAAAGAAATCTGAATAAAATATGGACTTTGGTAAATAATAATGTATCAACATCCATTCATTAGTTGCATCAAATGTACCATACTAATGGAAGATGTTAACAATAAGAAAAATTTTTTATGGAAACTCTGTACTATTTTCTTAATTTTTCTGTAAATCCAAATCTATTTTAAAATAAAAGATTTATTAAAATATGCTCTAAGAAAATAGCTCAAACTGAGAAAACACACACACACACACACACCTGTTTGAAAGTGAAAAACTTCAACAGTGAAAATTTGGAAGTAACTCATATCTGTAGGATTAAGAACTGGTTACCTAAATTGTCTTTCACAAATAATAGTGATTTGTGACAATATAGTCACTAAAGATTTATAAAATATGGACTGTCCTGATACATGAAAATTTATTAATAAGTGAGATATGAAAAAGCAGAATACAAAATAGCATACTTACAGTGTGTATTAGTTAGGGTACTCTAGAGAAACAGAATGAAAAGGAAATATTCGTAAATATAAAATTTATAAAAGTGTCTCACATAACCATGAGAATGTGGAGTCCAAAATCTGTAGGGCAGGCTGTGAAGCTGACGATTCTGATGGAGGGTCTGGACGAACCCCACAGGAGAGGCTCACCAGCTGAAGCAGGATGAGAGCCTGTCTTTTCTGAATCCTCCTTAAAAGGCTTCCAGCGATTAGATTAAGCATCACTCCTTAAAGAAGACAATCCCTTTAGCTGATTACAAATGGAATCAGCTGTGGGTGGATATAGCTGACATGATCATGATTTAATTTTATGAAATGTCCTCATAGCAAAAGACAGGCCAGCACTTGCCCAACCAGATAAACAGGTACCACCACCTGGTCAAGTTGACGCATGAACCTGGCCATGTCAGTTCACCCCTTGTCAACTTGGCAGCTATACTCATCACCTTAAACCATACCTATTTCTAAATAGAAAACAATAAAAGATATATTTTTTTCTCATCTAACAATACTCAACTGTCCTGCATAAAACCGGAAACACATTAAATCTCCCCAGAATAGGGTACAAGTCCTTGGATAATATTCATTCTTAAACCTGATATTTTACAACTTAAATAATGTAAAATAAACAAAACAGCATCACAGTCCTCGTTTCTGTAACTGATCACTTGGTCGTAGTTCATATTTATCACTGCCTTCTTCCACTATCCATTCCATGTTTCCTTTCCCCTCAGCAAGCACTTCATCTGATCGTGGTTCTTTGCCTGGTGGGGTGACCCAAACCTTCATTCCTGAAGTTTCAGAGCCATTGGTAGCCCTGCCTGGATTGGGTTATTGCAGTTTTCCATTGATTTTAACTACAGAGCATGGTAGTACTAAAAGACGCCCTAGGGGATCTCCTATATTCCAGGAAAGCTCTTCTTTACCTCCATTGTGTAGTTGCAGTCCTGTTTCCCCCTGATAGTCAGGGTCAGTCACCCCAGCCAGTAATGCAATATCCTTTTGGCTTGTTGATCCAGGGGCATGAGTAGCCCAAAGTGACGGGATGGCAGTCTTAGATTCCAGTTCAATGGAATCGTTGTTTCTCCTGATGGAAGCACTCCCCCTTTTGGATCTAAAACCTGTAGACCGGGAGAGCTCAGGGTCACAGGGAAAGGAAGCAAAAATTTCCTAGTGGATCACTAGGGGTAATAATGAGTGATGCCACTCCCATTTCCACCCCTTGGGTCCTGGACCCATGAATCCTGGCCATGGAAGAAACAGCACCATACAGTGGACGCTGATTCAAAGCATACACAGCTTCTCGGAGAACATTACCTCAGCCCTTTAAGGTATTGCCACCTAGATGGCACCATAATTGAGTTTTCAAAAGGCCATTCCACCGTTCTATCAATCCAGCTGTTTCTGGATGATGGGGAACATGGTAAGACCAGAGAATTCCATGAGCACGTGCCCATTCTCACACTTCATTTGCTGTGAAGAATGTTCTCTGATCAGAAGCAATGCTGTGTGGAATACCATGACTATGGATAAAGCATTATGTAAGCCCACAGATGGTAGTTTTGGCAGAAGCATTGCATGCAGGGAAAACAAACCTATTTCCAGAGTATGTGTCTATCCCAGTTAGAACAAATCGCTGCCCCTCCCATGAAGGCAGTGGTCCAATGTAATCAATCTGCCACCATGTAGCCGGCTAGTAACCTCAGGGAATGGTGCCATAATAGGGGCTGAGCATGGGTCTTTGCTGCTGGCAGATTGGGCACTCAGCAGTGGCTGTAGCTAGGTCAACTTTGGTGAGTGGAAGTTCACGTTGCTGAGCCTATGTATAACCTCCACCCCTATAATCATGACCACTTTGTTCATGAACCCATTGGGCAATGACAGGAGCTCCTAGGGAAAGACACTGACTGGTATCCACAGAATGGTATCCACTTGATTATTAAAACCTTCCTCTGCTGAAGTCATCTTCTGGTGCGCATTCACATTGGACACAAATATCTTCATGTTTTTAACCCACTCAGAAAGGTGTCCTCATAAATCTTCCTCAGACCTCTTTGTCACCAGTTTTCCAATTATGTTCTTTCCAAGTCCCTGACCATCCAGACAAATCATTAGCAACAGCCCGTGAGTCAGTATTGAAATGCACCTTTGGCCAGTTCTCCTTCCAAGCAAAATGAACAACCAGGTGCACTGCTCGAAGTTCTGCCCACAGGAGGATTTCTCTTCACCATTGTCCTTTAAGGACACCCCAGAAAGAGGTTGTAGTGCTGCAGCTGTCCGCTTTTGGGTGGTACCTGCATATCATGCTGAACCATCTGTAAACAAGGCCTGAGTTCTCTCTTCAGTTAATTCGCTGTAAGGAACTCCCCAAGAGGCCATGGCTCTGGTCTGGGAAAGAGCAGGTAATGTGGCAGGATTGGAGACCATGGGCATTTGGGCCACTTCTTCATGTAACTTACTTGTGCCTTCAACCTGCTCTGGCCCTATCTCACATATACTATTCCCATTTTATGATGGAGTACTGCTCTGTACGCCCAACTTTATGTCTTGGTGGGTCAGACAACACCCAGCTCATGATAGGCAACTCAGGTCTCATGGTAACTTGGTAGCCCAAGTTTAAGCATTTGGTCTCCACTAAGGCCCAGTAGTAGGCCAAAATCTGTTCTCAAAAGGAGAGTAGTTATCTTCAGCAGATGGTAAGGCTTTGCTCCAAAATCCTAAGGGTCTGGGTTGTGATTTGCCTATAGGGGCCTGCCAAAGGCTCCAAACAGTATCTCTATTTGCCATCAACACTTCCAGCACCATTGGATTTGCTAGATCATATGGTCCAAGTTGCAGAGCAGTCTGTACAGCAGCCTGGACCTGTCACAGAGCCTCCTCTTGTTCAGGTTCCCACTCAAAATTAGCAGCTTTTCTGGTCACTCAATAAATGGGCCTTTGGAAATAGCACACCCAAATGAGGAATATGTTGTCACCAAAATCCAAAGAGACCTACCAGGTGTTGTGCCTCTTTTTTGGTCATGGAGGGGCCAGATGCAGCAACTTTATCTCTCAGCTAAGAAGGGATATTTTGACATGCCCCACACCACTGGACACCTAGAAATTTCATTGAGGTAGAAGGCCCCTGTATTTTTGTTGGATTTATCTCCCATCCTCTGGCATGCAAATGCCTTACCAGTAAATATAGAGCAGTTGCTACTTCTTGCTCAGTCGGTCCAATCAACATAATATCATCAATATAATGGACCAGTGTGATATCTTGTGGAAGGGAGAAATGATCAAGGTCCCTGTGGACAAGATTATGACATAGGGCTGGAGAGTTGAGTTGATATACCCCTGAGCTAGGACAGTGAAAGTATATTGCTGACATTGCCAGCTGAAAACAAACTGTTTCTGGTGGTCCTTACTAACAGCTATTGAGACAAAAGCATTTTCCAGATCAATAGCTGCATACCAGGTACCAGGGGATATATTGATTTGCTCAAGCAATGATACCGCATCTGGAGTAGCAGCTACAATTGGAGTTACCACCTGGTTGAGCTTATGATAACCCACTGTCATCCTCCAAGACCCACCTGTTTTCTGCACAGGCCAGATAGGAGAGTTGGGGATGTGGTGGGAATCACCACCCCTGCATCCTTCAAGTCCTTAAGAGTGACAGTAATCTCTGCAATCCCTCCAGGAATCCAGTATTGCTTCTGACTTACTATTTTGCTTGGTGGGAACAGTTCTAGTGGCTCCCACTTGGCTTGTCCCACCATAGTAGCCCTCATTGCATGAGTTAGAGAGCCAATGTGGGGATTCTGCCAGTTGTTCAGTATGTCTATTTCAATTATGCATTCTGGAACTGGGGAAATAACTACAGAATGGGTCCAGGGCCCCACTGGACCCAGTATGAGATGGATCTGAGCTAAAACCCCATTGATCACCTGGCCTCCATAAGCCCCCACTCTGACCGGTGGACCAGAGTGATGTTTTGGGTCCCCTGGAATTAATGTCACTTCTGAACCAGTGTCTAATAATCCCCCAAATATCTGATCATTTCCTTTTCCCCACTGCACAGTTACCCTGGTAAAAGGCCATTGGTCTCCTTGGGTAAGGCTTGGAGGAAGATTAATAGTATAAATTTGTGGCAGTGTAACAGGGTTCTCCCCCAAAAGGACCTGGCCTCCCCTTCATTCAAGGGGCTCTGGGTCTGTAAACTCTCTCAAGTATGGAAATTGAATAAGGGGCCGTGACTTTGTGTTTTTGTAATTCAGTTTACACTTCTGTTCATTTGACCTAGAACTCTTTTGTTTATACTGCTCAAACAAGAATTTTAGTACCATCTTTGTATTTGTAGGTACCCCATGATTTACTAGCCGACACCACAAACCTCTGCAAGCCAGATTATTTTGACTCCTGCTCTGAGTTTGCTGTCTATTTTAATAGCCACGTCCATCCTGTCTTGTTTAAGTGCTGCCACCTGGCTTCTGCCAAATCAGGATCCAGTCATCCCCATTGTGTTTAAGGATTCCAGCTCAGTGATAGCAGTTCCCACAGCAATATCTGACCTACAGAGAAATGCAACTACAGAGCTCTTCAGGGATGATGGCACTAGTCTCACAAATTTTTTTCTCACTGTTCTGGTAAAAGGTACATCTTTTGGACATTCCTGGGGTATAAGAACAGGCTTTGCATGATAAATCCACTCTAACATTTCAATCTCTCTAAGCCTCTGGATCCCCTCATCTACATTATTCATGGCATTTTAACCTCAGGTAATGTCTGCCACATTTTGATCCATGTTTCAGCCAACCATCCAAAGAAATTGGTAATGCCTTTTCTTACCCCTCAACATTAAATGCAGAATCTCTGCTTAGTGGCCCTATATCAATAATTTCATCTGGTCCAGCCTTATATTCCTCCTGCCATTATCCCACACCCTTAAAATCCATTGCAACACATATTCCCCTGATTTCTGTCTATATAAACTGGAAAACTCACACAGTTCTTTGGAGCATAATGTACCTTCTCATGTGTGATACTTTGTACCTCACCTTTAGGGCCCTTTTGGGACTTTAGTCTAGTTATAGGTCTGGAAGAAACGAGGGGTGGTGGAGGTGGGTTATGAAAATAATTAGAGGTATCTTCCAAGCCATTTGCTTCAAGGCATTCATTTGCAGTTTCATATGGTGAAACAAGATTAATCACTCTAGGGCTAATCCCTTCAGGAGGAGGTTGGCTGGCCAACTACACAAAGTAGACTGGAGGTGGGGCAGCTATGTCCTCAGGGCAGACTATTACAGGATTACCTAGAGAAGACTCAGCATGACTTACGGTTTCAACCTCTCCACCAACATCATTATCAATCCATATGTCACCATTCAATTTTTCAGGGTCCCACTGTTGTAATCAATGCCCTCACTTTAATGGCAGACATCATGCAAGATTGAGATTTCAGTTCATGTTGTAAAGTTGCTACTCTAACAATAAGAAACTGAGTCTGATTTTAGGACATCTCAAGTCTACGGCTACAGGAAATAAGATTTTCCTTCAGGACTGTCACAGAAACGTCTACATGTGTCAGATGGTGCTTAAGCTTCTCTTTTGAAGCCTTAAGCCCATCCCTTTCACTCATTAATGTATACAGTGCATCTAACAACAACCAGCCAACATCTCTATACCTCCTATTTCCACAAAACTCTGTAAAGGCATCAAAAACATTATCCCCCGGAGCCTGGCTTTGTACAAGAGAAGCATTAGAAGAATCAAATGATGTTATTTTGACTATCTCTTCTGCCAACTCACTCCATGGATTGGCAATGTCATTCTGAATATGGGAATCAAAGTCCTTAGTGTCTCTAAGTCCAGTCAGAGTAGAAAACCATTCATAAAAACCCATTTTTAAGATTCTGTTTCTTAAGAGCCACTCCTGGTACCAAGTTGTATTAGTTAGAATTCTCTACAGAAACAGAATCAACAGGAAACATAGTAAATATAAAATTTATAAAAGGGTCTCATGTAACCATGGGAATGTAGAGTCCAAAGTCTGTAGGGCAGTCTGTGAAGCCGACAATTCTGATGGAGGGTCTGGATGAACTCCACGGGAGAGGCTCACCAATCTAAGAAGGAAGAGAACCTGACTCTTCTAAATCCTCCTTAAAAGGCTTCCAGTGATTAGATTAAGCATCACTCATTAAAGAAGACACTCCCTTTAGCTGATTACAAATGGAATCAGCTGTGGATGTAGCCTATGTGATGATGACTTAATTTTATGAAATGTCCTCATAGCAAAAGACAGGCCAGCATTTGCCCAGCCAGACAAGCAGGTATCACCACCTGGTCAAGTTGACACATGAACCTGACCATGACACTGTGGTTATAAAAATTTTAAAAGATAGGCATTAAAAAAGATTTGAAAGGACGTATAATGATAAGGTACTTGCCATTTCAAGTTTGTTGATATTTTCTGATATATATATATATATATATATATATATATATATATATATATATATCAAAAGTCAAGCTCATTTAAAAGTGCAAGCTCATTTTTAACCTTTTCGCACATCATGTCCACAAATATATATATGTTTTATATATATAACAACATATATGTATTAAATATATAAACATGTATATTAAATGACATACCTTTAAGACATTTTCTGTTTTTCAATCCTTCTCCTCATCACTCAATTTTGAACATTTTTTGATTTTCTCAACCCAGTTGTTAGATTCTTGAGAGCAGGGACTTCTTTGATTCCACAATTTAGTGTCACAGTGCTTGATATGAAGTAAGAATTCAATAAAAAATTATTAAATGAAAGTTTAACATAATCTATTCATGAAGCCTTAAAACCTTTTCAAGACTGCATTGCTCAATATAAAAATTAACATTTTAATATTTTTTTATTCTGAATTTTTATTGGTATATTACACACATGGAAAAGCACACAATGGCCTTCAACTTTACTTACGTGTTAAATTTACTTGTTGTTTAGCAAATAGTCACTCACTCTACTCCTTCTCCATCCTTCATGGGAGAAGCTTACTTCTCAACCCTTTGATGCTGGGCTTTGTCATGTAACTTGCTTTAGTCAGTGAGAGGTTTGTGGACGTGATGCGAGAAAAGGTTTAAAATGAGATTTTGCACTTTTAAATGAGCTTTACTTTTGACTTCCTCCCGTTATATGAGAATAATATAATTCAGGGAGTGACTGGTCTTAATCAACAAAAGACAACTTGGAACAGAAATGGACCAACCCTAAAATTGGAAGGAACTAAGCTATATTCAAGTGGCTTTCCCCTGTGTTAGTCAAATGTTAATCCCAGGATGCATGAGAAGGAGATAAATGCTTATTGTCCTGTGACACTGGGTTTTGGGTGGCTAGTTTCACTGCTTTAGTATGACAGCTACTTACACAATTGGGATTGTACTGAATGCATAAATCAATTTGAAAATAATTGATTTCTTTATAAAACATCATGTTTTTCAATCTATGACTGTATATCTTTGTGTTTATTTAGGTCTTTAATCACTCTCAATAATACTTTATGATTTTCTCTGTGAATGTCATTACATTTATTCTTATGTATTTCATTTTTAATGCTATTGTTAATGGCAATTAAAAAAATCAAATTCAATCTTTTGGGGATGGAACATAAAAGATAAATTACTCAGAAATCTTGCTAAAATTTTTATTGATTCTGTTAATTTATTTGCAGATTATTTAGAATTCTCTATGCACAATCATATAGCCTATGAATTATGACTGTTTTTTTCCCCTTTTCAAGTTTTATACCTTTCATTTCCTGTATTTTGTTTTTTGTTTTTTGCATAGACTAGTACTTCCAGCAGAATGTTTGATTTATTCATGATAGATTGCAGGTTGGGTGCCCTGGAAAGCAGATTCTGAGCTGGAGATCGGCACGCAGGAAGTCTGCTGGGAGTGCTCTTGTGATCCACCCTGTGGATGGATTGGATGGAAGGAGGGTTGGACTGAAAGAGAAGTTAGGCTGAGGCAGTCCGTCTCAATTAATGACTCAGCCAACCCAGGGAGAGCACTGAAGCTGAGATCCCTTCCTCATTGCTCTACATTGGGGCAACGCAACCAGGACTTCAGACTTCTGTCTGAACCCGTGATTGGTTGTGGACTTACCGAGGAAGGTGATATGACCTTGGATGAGGTGACTTCCTCTAGCTAATCCAATTCCTCAGGAAGGTGGTCATCTGTGGGGTCTCTGTGGATAGTAACTCGATTCTGAAGGAGAATAGGATGGTGTACAACAGCATCCACCATACAAGCTTTCAAAGGAAAAGCTTATAACTTCATAATGATAGTCATGCTTTAGTCTTCTCTAAAGAATAAAAATAATCATAGTAATAACGAAGATAGTGATAGTATGACAACAAATAAGAATATCTAATATTTCCCAAACTGAATGCTAAATAGTAATTTTCCTACTTTCTCAGGATTTCAGTTGAGGCTCTTAGTTGAGACTGATGGATAATAAAAACTCTCATCAGATATGTTAAAGAGAGACCTTTCCATCCAAGACTTACTGAAAGATTTGTGTCTTTGTCTTTATTATTTTAAATAGCCTATATAAGAGAAGGTGAGCAATTTGAAGACAATAAAGTTTTCTGTTATATTCTTCCCTTCTTTAAGTCAAAATGAGGGACTTTCTAAGGAGATTTTCTTGTTTTGTTTTTTTTAACAGAGAAGACTGGGATTTGTTTCCCCAGTTAGATAACTATTAAAAAGGAGAAATGCATTTCCCTGCCTTATACCCTTGCTGAATTCAGAGCATTAGGGAATCCAGGACCAATTCCTGGATCTGGGCTCAGGAATTTTCAAGTTTGAAGCAGCTATGGAACAGGAGAAGCAAAGGGGGTGGATTTGTTGTCAGCAAGGAGGATGAAAATTTCCATGGGTCAAATGAACACGGGGAAAGATAGCCTCATGAGCCATCATGAAAGGATCCTATCAGAAGGGTATGCTTACGGATTGAGAAGATCTGAGCTGAAAGATTTCATGGGTTTGCTACGGGATTAGAATAGAGGGTGCGGGAGTTGAATTGGGTCACGAGAGGCCAGTAGGAAAGTTTATCATTTTTGTCAGGGAATAGTGCCATTAGAAGTCCAAGAGAGAGTTTCCAGAAAATGCTGGCATGTTCTCTAAGAAAAAATTTGTGTTTAGAACCTACTGTAACTGAGGACATTGGTATAATTGTTGGATGATAATAGTACCAGACAAATAGTATTTTCCTTTAACTCCCTCTCCACCAAATCTATAAAAGTTTCACTCACTAAGTTTATTTTTCAGAAATCTAAAACCTCCAGATGTTTCCTATGCCAGATAAGCCCTGAAAGCCAGAGTTACCAGTCTCTCCAAGAGCAGCAACCAGTTGCAGACCCCCCAAACTCTCCCCTAACCCTGTGACCCAGGGGTGCCAGTACCAGATCAAATGAGGGAGAAAGAATGAGAGATTAAGAAACTGTTTTCAATACAGGGTCTCAGATCACAGATAAGACCTAAACTGATGGGAGATGGGGCATAAAAGAAGAGGTGGGGTTGCATGGAGAGATACTGAATTAGATGTGACATTAAAATTTTGATTTATACCTGGATTTATAAATGTGTGGTTATTCTCAAAATTGTGATTTTCTGAACAACTATGGATTCTGCTAAAGAAATTGCCAAGTGACAGAGAAGGATGAGCTATCATATACTTAATGGCAGTGGTGAGAAAAAAAAATAAAACCCTCATTGCTCACTAAATTCAGACAATAACAGCTACAATAGTGATGAGTAGTGAAAGCAATCACTAATTTTTGTTTGAGATTTTACCATGTATGAGGTACTTTCACATTGTCTAACTTGCATACATTATACCCTTGGCCTTACCTCACAATTCTTTGACTATATCGCTTTTCTTTCCACTTCAGGATTTGAAACAAATTGTAGCCTCTGCCTCGAATGTTCTTTTTCTTCTTTTACCCTAGTTAATTCTTGCTGCTATTTCAGAGCCCAGATCAATTATTTTGTCCTCCTGGAAGCCGCCTTTGATTCTTTAGTCAGGTTTACCTTTTCTATGATTTCACAGCACCACTGTTTCCACTTTATAATACTTTTTACAGTTGTACTTAAATAATTGTGTGCACAATTAATTAGTTAATATCTACCTCACCTGCTAGAATGTGAGCTTCATGAAGGCAGGGCCCTAGAATCTTGCTCAGTATTGATTTTTCTGGCACTGACCACAGAACTTTCTGCAAAGTAGGGACTCTTTTTATATACAAGTTGACCATGGAGAAAATATCAAAGAAAGAACTAATATGTCTTGCCATTTCTTGTTCCCGAGAGTTCTGAAGGTGAGTTTCCTTGGATTCCATGGTCTATAAAGCAGCAAGCCAAAGTGCCTTCCTGATCATGATCATTTGTGGTTGGAGTTGATATTTTGCAATGCCCTGTTAAGAGACACTGAGCTGGGTGGGGAAATCCATAATGAGCCCAGGGAAGGGTGGAGGCGGAGGGGATGTGTGGGCAGCAAAGTGTTCAGGGCATAGGTGAATTTATTATTTTTCTTCAGACATTCATTCTACTCATTAGCAAGAGATCAAATCCCTTCTACTTCCATCCCTGTAGAGATAATAGTAGATAGAGAAACAGTTTTTTTAAGGTAAGGAATTTGGTCCCTTTGAAGGAGAGTGCTATATAAATCCATGGTGGTTTTTTTTTTTTTTAACTAATGAAAGGGAAAAGTGTCAAGCAAACATCAAGGACTTTGCTTTTGATAATTTTTTTTTTAATTTTAAAAGGTTATGCATGCCATCTTTTATTCTACAGTCAATTAGACTTCTTGATTTTTAAACATAAAACTAAGCGGCTGATTTTTTTTGCTTTCTAATGACATTTTCTTACCATGAAAAATTGAGCATATTTTTCCAGTGAATTATTAGAAAAGATCAACCGCTCATCCATAAAAACTTATAAAGTCCCTCTACCCTCTTCTTGGCATTTTAAAACATTTTAATTAATATGGAAATATGTTTTTGAATTCTACTCAGTTAATAGTTTTCTCAACAATACATAAATAAGAGCTTACCCTGAGGCTTCTCAATGAACTTAAAGCAAGGTTCCTTTCCCTGAAATGTGATTTCTTCTTTGACTTTTGAATGATGATTGTTAAGTCTTATTCCAGAGTCAGAATATTATTCACTTGCTTTCCTTTCTAAGCAAGTTGATTTTCTTGTTCTGTTTTGTTTTTAAAATTCAACTTCAGGTCAACTGTGGGTAATAAGTTTTCCCATGTGTGTATTTTGTTTTTAAAATTGTTTTGTGAAATATAACATACATACAAAAAAAGTGATAAGTTTCAAAGTACATTTTAGCAATTTTTAGATAGAACAAATTTCAAAGTATGGTATGGGTTACAGTCCCACAGTTTCTTCTGGCTATGCTAAGACACTGGAGACTAAAAAGAAATATCAATAAAATGATTCAGTAGTCAAACTCATTTGTTAAATCCTGATATTCTATTATAACTCCTCCTTGTCTTTTGATCTTTTTCTCAAGTTTTAGGGGTGTTTGGGCTATGCCCATTTAAACATTTTCATGTTGGAAAGGGCTGTTGATAACATGGAATGGGGGACGGAACTAGATGATGTTCTGGTGAGGCTGGGTTTCAGGACTCCTCTGGCCTAGGAACCCATCTGGAGTCGGAGTGATTACTCTTTATTTATTCGAGTTATCATTTTTATCTCTAGTGGAGTTTCCAACTTGAGTCTAATCCAGGTATACCTCTGCAATTCTGACAGGTCTGGTATTGTATGGGAAATTGATGGATGCTCCCCTACGGCTTAATCGCATGAGAGAGTGAGGCATCTCCTGGAAAAGAATGATTCTCAGGAAAGAGGGTATCAGGCAACAAGTCAAACCAATAACAAATACTTGGGTATAAAAGCAGAAACAGACAGGACTGAAAGGTCTGAAGAGAGTGCTATATGTCCCTTCTTTTGCAGTCATATTTCTCTTGGCCCATTTTTTATTCAATTCTATTCCTTAAACAGAAGCTTTGTAATTAAAAAGAGAAAATACCGAGCTTCTATTCATAGCTTAAGTTGTCCCTGCACAAGTGTATTTCTTTGGTAGCTCTTAGATTAAAATCCCAAGTATCAGATAGGTACTGCATAGTCTTCATCCCACAATGGAGATGAAGCTCACTGAGCAGGCAAGCAAGGCTTGAAACAAGACACACAAGGAAGTGGCAGCCAACCCAGTGGGACTGACAGCTGTTCCTGGACCCTGATAACAGTTTTAGAGGAATGGACATTCCTAGGGGAAGTTGTGTACCTGCTAGAGGAGGCAGGAGTGCCTGGAAAGAAATGTACAGTTCAGTAATAGAAGAAGGAGCACCTGGTGGAAATGGAGATGGCAGTAGAGTGCTCATTGGGGCAAGTAGTTCCTTGAGGGATGCAGCTTAACGCCAGGTACTGGGGAGGGTGTCGAAGGGCTTTCATTTAGCTTTTTGCCTAAAGGGCTTTGGTAAAGAACATTCCAAAGGGAAACAGAGCAAGGAAAGTTTCCATGTGGTTGCTGACTTCTCAACTCACGTTAGACATTCCTAGTGGTTTTGAGAAATCACTTTGTGATCAAGGGGAGGGAGTTAAACTTTGCAGGAGACAAAAACTGTGAAAGAGCAAGTGGGACATGTGCCTATGAATGGGGTTATTTATATTTCTGAAATATGATTTTAACTTTGGGATTGGAGTCCTCTAAAGAGTCTTTCTTCATAAAGGTCTTAAATATTACATCGTTGGTTTATGTGATTTTTGAAGGTTACTATAAGTCAGATTTTTGTCTGCTTTTGCATTTTAATATTAATTAATTTGTATTTCACCTATTTCTCAAAAGAAACAAAAATATTTGAAGCAAATTACAATGAAAGAACAAATATAAGAGGCATCATTTATTAATTTAAAGGTGACAGCTGAATAGGAAATGAAAATAGAAAAATTATGTATGTAAAAAATCAACTACAAGGTTTGGTTTTAGAATATCTAGTATTATGGGATGTAAAATTAAGTTTTAAATACTCTACCAGTCAAAGCAAAGAGAAAAAATATGATACATTGTATAATACTTACATGTTTTTAATGATGCCATCATTTTATTATTATTTAATTGCCTTCCCCCTTAATTGATATACAAATATATCTCATTTAAGCAATTTAAAGGTGAAATATGTAAACTAAAGATTCTATTGTTCTTTCCCATCAGAAGAAAATAATTTTAATGTATTATATATGTCCTTGCATTTTTTTTTCTTTCTGGGTGCACTGGGAATCAAACCAGGGTCTCCCACATGATAGGTGAGCATTCTACCACTGAACCACCCATGCACCATTTTGCATTCTTTTTTTCTAACTGTTTTTGACTGTGTAGTCTTACATAAGACTTGAAAGATTTGTGTGAGAAGGCTTCACTGTAGGAGTTCTGGCCTGAGTCAGCCTTATCCTTGAGGGCTGTAGTTTCTATTTAAAAAATAGATTAGAAGATAGCTAAAATACTAAAAATGTTTCTTGAGTAGAGAAGAAAGGTGAGTTGCAAATGTTTTCAAAGATTTCTGTATTTTCCAAATTCTCTATGTTGATTATGTATTATATTTTAATTAAAAAAACCACGCAACTGTTAATTTAAATAAACAAGTTCAGACAATTTCTAAGGGATCAGATGCACAAAGAAGACTTTAAGATGGAATCTATAAATTTAGGATGGTTGGTAATATCGAGGCTGTTGAAATATTTTAGGGCTTTATATAAAATTGATGAGTAGTACTAATAAGTTTCATATATAGCTTCATATATAGATGACTATATGAATACCATCTTATTAGCTGCTAGAAATTCCCAATTTGAGACTTATTTTCTTCTCTGTCATCATGTAGTTTATTCACTGATAGAGGGCCTACAAACCAATTTAGAAGTCGTGTATTGGAGATGTTCTTTTATAGTACCAATCTTCATTAAATCACTGGATGTCATATAATCCTATTCATATTCATTTGCTGAAGTTAAATTTTTTATAAAAATGTTTATCGAACATCTCCTAAGTGTTAGTCATCTTGCTTTCAAACCCAATGATAAAAATCAGTTACTCAAACTTTCCAGAAACCTACAACCTCCACATAGGTCCCTGGGCAAGATAAGTCCTGAAACTTGGGGGGCCCAGCCTCTCCAGAACATCAACTAGTTCCATCTCCTTATTCCATGTTATTGATAGCCTCTTCCGACATGAAAAATTTAGAATGGCCTCAGCCCAAGTACCCTTAAGGAGTGGATAGAAAGATCAAAGGTGATGATGGAATTATACAGTGAAAGTAGGGTTTAACAAAGGAGTATGACATTTCCTTTAGTCTCTAGTATCTTGGAGCAGCTAGGAGGAAAAACCTAAAATTGTGGAATTGTAACCCATCCAAACTCTGAAATCTGTTCTACAACTAATTGTTGTGCTGTGCTTTGAAATTTATTGTTTTTAGTATATATGTTATTTTTCACCAAAAAAAAATAATAAAACAACTGATGATAAAAAAAATACATATATTCCTTCTAGCTTCCAATGTTCTGGAGCAGCTAGGAGGAAAAATCTGAGATGATGGTATGGTAGTCCATGACAAATTCGGGGATCTGTCCTGTAACTATTTGTAGAAAAATGCTTTGAAAACTATTGCATTTTTCTTTCTTTACTTTGTATATGTGTTATATTATACAATAAAAAAAGTTAAAAAAATTCAGCTACCCAGATAACAGAAGTTTAATACTTTGTGTGGCTTTGCGATATTCAGTACAAAACCTAAGAAAGCAAGCTAACCTAAATCCAATAAGACAAAATGGCCCTACAGGTTGACTTCTTTTCTTTCCCAATAACTATTCTAGGTTCTTTATTATAGAACTGATAAATCTAAAACTATTTGAAAATTGAAAAGATAACCTTTATAACATCCCTTGTGTTCAGAGTCTTAAATGTTAAGCATTATGGTAGGTTTCTTATGCAGATTTTTCCTCTGTCAGTAACAGTTCTCTAGACTTTGAATCAAACTTTTCTCTAATGTTTGTTCCCCCTTTTTTTAAAGAGCAGGCCAGATCTGAAGCATAATTAACCATGCCTTTCAGACTCCATTCCACAGTACCGAATAAGCTAAGGTCTTTCTGATAGTACCATATTGTGGGCTGGTATTTGTATAGCTTAATTTTGCTGCGTAGGTTCAAAACCAAGCTGTGATTGCATGAGATCCAACTAGGGAGCTAGTTCATTTGAAAAGAATTAAGATCCAGTCGAGAATTAGCTGATTAAAAAAAAAAAATCTTAACCATGTAAAGCACTTAGAGGGCAGTGATTACTTATAAGATTTGTTTCTTTATGCTTAATATTTATGAGTGTTGATCCAAGTAAAATTTTCTTAGGAGTCTATAAAAATACAAATTAAATGAGAGTAGGAATATTGTTATCTTCTGTAGTTATTTTCTGATAGATTGCATTGTAAAGAAATTTACCTAGAATGAATATATAAATGCATTCTCAATGTACATGCAAGATCAAGTAGAAATTCCAGTTCTGATGAAGGCATTTTCCAGGCTTCCAAAGCAAAGTGATATGAATCAATTAAATTAGGCCCACTTTGTTTTGGAAAATAGTCTCAGAGGTTCATTTCACTAGAGCTGTAAGATTTAGTGTGAGTGATAACAAGGCTAGGGCATCTGAAGAAGTTCTTAGATTAGATGCTGACTCCTATTCTATTCTCAGCTCTAAGAAATGATGTCTTTTTACTCCTTTAGTTTCATTAAATTCATATTGTAAAGGCTCTGGTTCACTTCTGCCTTAATAAGGCCTTAATGAACCATTTTTATTAATATCATTAAAAATAGTGACCCTGTTCATCAGCTGTGTATTTTAAGTTTTAAGTCCAAATGAACTTTACCTCTCTGTCCTTTGAAAAGTTGGGGTGAGAGTTAAAATTAGTGTCTCTTATTTTAGTATGAGATTAGGACTGGGAAGGATAATAATTTACTTTTTTAATAATATAGTGATCAACAATTCTCAATCCTCATAAAAAGTAGGGCATATAGAAATATGGAGGAAATAGACTCAAGTAAAAGGAAATGGGCAAGCAACAAAAGAAAAAATAGATAAAGGTGACTTCCAAATTTTGAAAATTTCTGCATCGAAGGATTTTGAAATTAAAATAATTTAAATTTTAAATTGAAAGTAAATTTTAATTGAAAGCAAAAAGACAAACTACAGAATGAGATAAAATATTTGGAGGCCATATATCCAAAAGGATTTAACATCCAGAATATATAAAGATATCCTACGACTCAACAACAAAAAGACAAATAACAATTAAAAAATGGGCAATAGACTTGAATAGAAATCTCTCCAAAGATACGCAGATATCCGAAAAGCACATGAAAAGATGCTCAACATCATTAGTGATGAGGGAAATGCAAATCAAAAACCACAATGAGATGCCACTTCACACTCTCTAGAATGGCAACTATTAAAAAAATGGAACATTACAAGTATTGGAGAGGCTGTTGAGAAATAGGAAGACTTGTTCATTGTTGGTGGGAATGTAAAATGGTACAGCCACTTCGAAAACAGTTTGGCAGTCTCTCAGAAAGTTAAGTATAGAATTACCATATGATCCAGCATATGGTATCCCACTTCTAGAGATATATACTCCACATGAAAGCAAGGATTTGAAAATGTATTTGCACCCTGATGCTCAGATCAGTAAAATTCACAATTGTCAAAAGATAGAAGCAGTCTATGTGTCTATCAACAGATGAATGGATAAAGAAAATATAGTATATACGTACAATAGACTGTTCTGAGCTATAAAAAAGAATGAAGTTCTGATATATGAGACAACATATATAAACCTTGACGACATCATGTTGTCATGTTGAGTGAAGTAAGCCAGACACAAAAAGACAAATATTGTGGGATCTCACTGATACAAAATAATTAGAATATGCAAATTGGTAGTCAGAGACTAGAATACAGCTTACCAGGGAGAAGGGTTGTGAAGAGTGGGGAATGAGGTGTTAACTGGCACAGAATTTCTATTTGGGGTGATGGAAATGTTTTGGTAATAAAGGGTACACAATATTGTAATGCAAACATCACTAAATTATATATTTGAATGAGATCAAAAAGGGGGGAATTTTAGGTTGCATATATATTGCCAGAATAAAATTAAGAACTAAAAACCGGAACTGTAGACCCAAAAGGTCAACCCTAATGCAAACAATGAACTGTAGTTATTAGTACAATTATAATAATATTCTTTCATCAATTGTAATAAAGTACCGCACAAATGCAAAGTGTTAATAACAGAGAAAACTTGGGTGGGGGTGGGGCATATGGAAACTCTATTTTCTTCATGATGTTTCTGTAAACTACAACTTCTTAAGAAAAACAAAAAAAGAAGCGGGGAGGATTGAGGTTAGTAAGATCCAGGTGTTTACCAGTCTGGTTTCAAAAATTATTCCTTCCCTGGAACCAGAAATTAAAAATGACTTTGATGATTCATGAACAAATCCCAATACGAGTTTAGACATCAAACAAGACAGGTTAGAGATTTCCTAGACCAAGGCGGCAGCATTCTGTTACATCTAGTTCTGGCATTAGGGTAAATTTCTTTTTAGAAATACAGGGTCTGCAGCTCAGACCAAGATTTAGACCCCAATTTCAGAGGGCATTTTGTGAAAAGAAAGAGGGCTTTTCGTTAATTTAGGCTCAAAGCTGTGATTTCATTGCCAATCTAGGACTCAGCAATTTCTTAATGGGTAAATGGGAATATTTTAAAACATAAACACGATAAAAGAGGTGCCAAGGGGACACGAAAGGATATACGAGATGGAGAAAGCGTGGAATTCAGGATGTGGTAAAGGTACTGGTGACTTAATCTAAAACCTTGTCAGGATTCTTGTCAAAGTTCCTATTAATAGGCTCTGGAAACTTTCCCCAAATTCTCTTAAATAGAAAGGATCAGCCTGAAATGAGGAGGATGGCTTGATATAAATGACAACTGAAATGAAATACTGTTTTAAATATGTGTTGACTGATACTGCTAATCACTACATTAATTATTTTCTGTTGGTTTCTTATTAGCAAGGGAAGTTAAAGTCCATGTACGAGGTGATGTGGGAAAGTCCCATGGTTCGAGAAGCTTCATTTTTTTATTGTGGTATTTCTCCCCCTAGCTTTTGTATGAACTAAATCCTGTGACATTTGGCAACAGTCCATCTCCATTCTCAGAAAGTATATGCCTGTGATATTTCAAAGACAAGGTTCTTAGGCCTTGTGGCTTTTATTTTCATCCTCAGCTCTCACCAGTTCACCCACCCATGCATACGCCTTCCCTTAGTCACTCCAAAATTGGGGACCAACTCCAGGAACAGCTGCTTTTCTTGGATTTTGTTTCTAGTTTCAGCTGACTTCCGGCATAGGGCTTAACCTAAAGACAGAGGCTCAGATAAGGAAAAACTCCATTTCCTAGAGACTGAGTCTGGTTTGAGAAAAAAAAAAACATAGTTTAGAGGGGAAAAGTTGGGACAAGAATGGAAGACATATAACAGTTAATCTGGACTGAATGGCCTCCTGGAAATCAGGCCTAAAAAATGTAACTGAATGCAGACTCCATCCTCACACAACATGTGCCTGTGAATGTATTTTTAGTGCTCTCCCTCTGTTTTTGTTAACTTTCTAACGTGATCACTGTAGGCATTTCAATGTGTGGCCCCAGTTTATTGCTCTATGTTGCATAACCAAATAACATGGTTTGCCTATTGGTGTATGGTTCATACCCTTTTACTCAGTCATTCTGTAGAATGGTTATGAAATTGAATTGAGTGTGTGTAACTCTCATTTCCCCCCTCCTTTCCATTGCCCAAGCCTCATTTCATTCTAAACCTTTCTCTAGCCCTTTGCTTCTATAGGTTATTCCCTTCAGAGCAAGTGACTTGCCAAAATAATGCTTGGATCATATGTCACCGCCCTGCTTAAAAATCTACAGAGGCTCTGTATTGCCTAAAAGAATTTAATCTTTTATTTACTTTTTTTGCTTTCTTTTCTCTACAAAAGAAATTTTCTAGTCTTTTTCCTCTTACCTCTATGGTTTTCTAACTTGGCTAATAATTAAAATTCCATGGAAAACTTTTTAAGAATATTAATGCCTGGGCCCCACCTTTAGAGATTTTAGATTAATTGTTCTAGAGTGTGGCTGTAGAATAGGAATATTTTATTTTAATTCCTAAGGTGTTTCTAAAGCAAAGTATAACTGAAAACCATTGCTCTATACCCGTAGTTCTGTTATGGTTCCAAGCCAACAGCATCTCCATTTCCTGGGTACTTGTTAGAAATGCAAATTATTGGACCCCACCCCAGATCTGATATATTAGAAACTCGGGGAGGGAGGTCCAGGCATCTGTACTTTAAAGAGCCTTCTAGGTGATTCTGAGGTATTTTAAAGCTGCCCTGTTCAACAGAGTAGCCTCATAGCAAGAAGTGACTGTTGAGCTCTTGAAATGAGACTAGTCCAAATTGAGATGCATTACAATGTAAATTATACTCTGTGTTTGAAATACTTAGTACAAAAATACAATGTAAAGATAACAGCAATATTATTTTATATTGATTACATGTTGAAATGATAGATTGAATATATTGGGTTAAATGAGATATGATTGAAATTAATTTCACCAATTTCTTTTACTTTTTTTTTTTTTTTTACATGGGCAGGAACCAGGAATTGAACCCGGGTCCTCGGGCATGGCAGGCAAGCATTCTTACCTGCTAAGCCACTGTGGCCCGCCCTCTTTTACTTTTTTAACATGCTATCAGAAAATTAAAAATTGAACATGTGATGCTGTTATATAGATTTTTTTTTTTTTTTTTTTTAGAGAGAGGGAGGAAGGGAAGGAAAGAAAGAAAGACAGAGAAGGAAGGAAGGATGGAAGGAAGGAAGGGAGGAAGAAAGGGAAACATCTTTAAACATTTTCTTATTTTTATTATATTTTGTTTGTTTGTTTGTTTTTTACATGGGCTGGGGCCGGGAATCGAACCGGGGTCCTCCGGCATGGCAGGCAAGCACTCTTGCCCGCTGAGCCACCGCGGCCCGCCCTGTTATATAGATTTTGAAGGTGGATCCATCACTGTGTGATTATACCAGGAGCCATTGATTGTACACTTAGGATGGATTGTACGGTATGTGAATAAAACTGTTTAAAAAGTAAGCAGAAAGATACAAGTGCTGGAGAATCACTGTTGGTAGGAAAGAAGAATGGTTTAGCACTCGGAAGCACAGGGCAGTGGTTCCACAAGATGCTAAGTATAGGATTGCCATATGTTCTTGAACCACATTATTAGGTATATACTTGGAAAAACTATAAGCAGAGACAGGAATGGATATTTGTACACAGGTGTTTATGGTGGCATTATTCATGATTGCCAATGGATGGGGGTGTCCTAAGGGTACATCGACTGATGAATGGAAGGGCAATGTATGGTGCATTCTTATGACAGAATATTGAATGCTTCAAGAAGGAATGAAGTTGTGAGGCTTGTAACCAAGTAAATGAACCTTGAGGACAGTATGTTGAGTAAAATAACCCAGAAATAAAATAACAAATATTGTACGGTTTCACTAATAAGAACTAACTATAATGAGTAAGCACTGATAATTGAATTCGAGAGCATAGATTACCAGGGGATAGAAGTTGGGCAGGGATTGGGCAATTGATGATGAAGGAGTACAGAATGATTAATAAAGCTCATTGCAAAAGCGCTAAGCTCTTATAACAGTCACATTTATTCCTGCATTTTAACTGTTATTTATAAATCCTGAGATGCTGTGATCTTTGTGTTCAACCTGGTAGTCTCTGGAACTTGAGTAACCTTGGGACACCTGAGACTTAGAATTGGAGTTCTGCAGCTCTGAAATTCTGTGTACTCCATAAAGCAACTATTAAAGAAGCTGAAAAAGAGATCAGACTTCAATTAGAGAAATGAATGAAGCTGATTTGGCTAGGACTAAAGTAAATCAGAATACAGGACAAAAGATGATATTTTCTGTGTTTTATAACTTCAGTTTCAGTGTGAGACCAAAGGAAGAGATGCTGATTTTGTCTAAAATTTAAATTTGCTGTAGCACACTATCTAATTTAACCTATCTGGTCAGTTTATTTAGACAATTTAGTTACATGGAACCTAGAATAGAAATGAGATCTTCTTATTCTATACACGTTAATATGATACCCGATATATTCCAGAGTATTTGGGGCAGAAAGAAAAAAGCATTTGCAAAGTCCCCTTGAAGGACTGGTGAAAAGTGTAGAACTATTACATTTTCCACTTGGGGAATTCCTGATATTCTCTCAAGCATTAGGACTTCCAATTTAATAAGACAAGCTCTTGATCTTGAGGCTTGCCCTTATAAAACTTATTTCTGCAATGGCCGAAGCTAAGCCTACTTACAATTATGCCTCAGAATCACTCCCAGAGAACTTCTTTTATTGCTCAAATGTGGCCTCTCTCTCTAAGCCAACTCTGCAAATAAACTCACTACCCTTTCCCCTACATGGGACATAACTCCCAGAGATGTTAATTCTTCCTGGCAACGTGGACATGACTCCTAGGGATTAGCTGGGTCCTGGCATCGTGAGGTTGAGAATACCTTCTTGTGGGTGGGTGGGGAATGGCAGAAATGAAACAAAATAAAGTTTCAGTGGCTTGACATGTCAAATAGACTCAAGAGGCCATTCTGAAGGTTACTCTTATGCAAGCTTCAGCCAGATATTGCAAATTGCCACAGCATGCCAAGACCCAACCAACATTATTCCTGAAAACCCTAAAGTATACCCTAGGCTCTATCTGAGACTCAACAAAAGTTTTTCTTAGAAAGTTTATTTTTTCAGAAACTTAAGACCTCCAGATTGTTTCTATGACAGATAAGCCATAATACCCAGAGGTACCAGAATCTCCAAGAGCATCAACCAGATTCATTCCTCTACCTCATTTCCAGTGCTAAGGCCATTACTTCTTTCCAGCATCAAGAAGTTAAAATAGGGGCAGGCCACGGTGGCTCAGTGGCAAGAACGCTTGCCTGCCTTACCAGAGGACCCAGGTTCGATTCCTGGTGCCTGCCCATGTAAAAGAAAAAAAAGAAGTTAAAATAGTCATTGCCCAGATATCCATGAAGATTGAGAGAATGATCAAATGAGAGGGAGGAAGTGTAACTGAGAAATTAAGATTTAACCAACGATTATAACCACTGACTCATTATACAGATATTTCTTTTAGTTTCTAATGGAATAGAATGGCCAGAAGGAAATACCTAAAAGTATTGAATTGTAATCCAGTAGACTGGATCTTTAATAATGATTGTGTGACTGTTCAGCTTTTATCATGTGACCATGTGACTGTAAAAACCTTCTGACTG
This sequence comes from Tamandua tetradactyla, assembly GCF_023851605.1. Taxonomy (NCBI): domain Eukaryota; kingdom Metazoa; phylum Chordata; class Mammalia; order Pilosa; family Myrmecophagidae; genus Tamandua; species Tamandua tetradactyla. The sequence continues at coordinate 48,111,109 of NC_135331.1, forward strand.
GCACTCCCTTTACCCACTGTATGGGTAAATAAGTAACAAAATACAGACATTCATGAAAAAAATAATAGGTCATTAATAAGGGGAAAAATACCCCTACTTAAACTATGGGCCATAGTTATTATACTACTTTAATAATCTTCATCAGTTGTAACAAATGCAACTACAGTTAAAAAAAAATAGAAGAATTACAAAAAAAGTGTTAAAATTTTTTTGTTAACAAAACTTTTGTGAGAATTGTAACAAACTTTCTAAACCAATGCAAGTGTTGGTGGTGGAATGGTCTATGGGAACCCTGTATTTGATGCATAATTGTTCTGTAAACATACAACTTTTCTAATAAAAAGTTTTCTTATTAAAAAAATTGTATATGTGACTTTCTATTGGACATTGCTATTCTAAAGTTTGAGAACCACTGATCTACACTATCACTGTTGCCCTACATGCAGTCTTTTCACAGTGGGTTAATCAAAACACATTTGGGGTTTTTGATTGAATACCTCTAAACTTTTCCTGTATCATCCCCATCACGAGCCCTTTCTGCTTGTCCCACTCTGGCTGACTCTTTGGGGCTGATCTTTCAATGTCTTCTTGCCTCAGAGGTTTATGGGGATGGCCCCCTCCCTGTATTTGTAGATCCTGAATCCTTAAGTCTAGACGGCTAGGGACATTCAGAATAAAAGAGTTGAGAACTCATAGAAAGGGGGAATGTGTGGTCAATCCTCAAGGGTGAGTGGAATTTTAAAAGGCAGAGAAGGAGAGTAACACACTGGTCATGTTGAGGTGATGCACTCAGCAACTCCTGGAACTCAGAGGTAATTTTCCCCTTTGCTTTGCATCCCGCAGATGCAGGCACCACAAGGTAGGGACCCAGTAGATGTACGAGTTAAGAGGTTAATGGACCTTATGGGCCAGAGTGAGGGCAAGAAAAGGGGACAAAAAGCCACAGACCTAGGAATATGTTCTTTTTTGATAAATACCTCCACATTTTCATTTTACTGGGATGGTGATAGAAAATTAGTAGGTTAGTTGGATTCCATAACTTATAGAAATCAAATCATCTATTTGGAACATTTGTGATGATGGGAGAGGGCGTAGCTGTGGGGAAAGCACCTCATTATAGGCCACATAGTATTTCAGGGGCTTTTTCTTATGTGTTTCCCATATTTTAACTTACATCTGATATCATTTTTCTTAGTGGATGGGAGAGAGACTAGATGACCTCAAAACGAAACATTACTTTCTGCCCAGGTTCCTACTGTCTACTTGTCAATGCAGATTGAGTGACAAACCCCTCTGTGGTCTAATTAAATTCTAACAATACTTTCTCTTCCCAACATTCTTTTTACATTTCTCCAGCATTCTTTTTCCTTATCATTTCTTGCCATCACACAGTATTAAAACAAAGAGAAGGTCAATGCTAAGAGATATGAAAGAGGAGTTTCTCAGGGGGAAAATAAAAGTAAACCATGCCTCTCCCTATATGTAACTTGTTTGTTCTCCTTCAGACCACTCCAGTACACAAAGCCATTTCATTCCTTCTCTATTCATGCATTTTAAAGGCAGTTAATGTTTAAAGACTTCCCAGAAAGGACCTTTCAAACCACCAGGCAACCCAGATGCTTTAACAGTTGCTTCAAACACTTCAGAAAGTTTTGGACGTAAACACGGATTTGATATTTGTAAGCTCCTCATGGGGACAAGCAGTACCTCCCGAATTGATCAGAAATCTCTGCCTCCAGAATCCTTTCATCTTCATTGATAGGAAAGAAATGTCTACTTGCAAACTCTTTTTGAGACACAGAGTGTGACGTTCTAAATTCAAATAAGATATACGAATCCCAAGTCAATGAAGTACCTGAGCGTGATATTGAGTTATAAATGACCAGTTTCTCATCACCACCTTGAAAAGAAAAAAAAAAAAAAGACTTAGTTGCAAGTGAACTTGTAAAATACCACCAGTTGATTAAGGGATTAAGATAAAGCATGTCATCAGAATATCCATAAATTACCTATTTGAGGTGAAGATGAATATTTTTGTGAGCTGCCAAACAGCGTGGTGGAGAAGGGTATTGTCATATCATGTGAGATTTGTTTTTATGGCAAAAGCAATGTAGTCTTTAGAAGAGTTTTAAAGGATTTCAAAATGCAGATATTTAAGAAAACGAAAGTCAATTTTAAATGGGAAATGAAAGTTAAGAGGGTAAGTTCCTTTGTTTCCAAAGCCTGTGTGTTGTCTTGATATTTTATTTTGCTTTTTCTTTCTTTTTTTTTTTTCTCAACTGTCACTCTGGTTTCATTCCTCAGGAATCATCAATACTCTTCTGTAGTTGTGATGCTGACTGATGTTTTCAAGGTTAAGGGTAGCTCTGCCAAAACTATTTTTTCCCAAAGATGATTGAATGTTGTTTTTTCTCCCCCCATTTTGCCGTAAGTAGAATTTTATTCTTTAAGATAAAGTAACAAAAGTTTTTGCATTCCTTCAAAGACATAACAAAACAAAAGCACACCACAATGATAATGTCTGGCAAAGAATTCTGGTAAAATTCTAGGCAGAAGGGATACCGATATAACTTCAGAATAGCCAGGAGGCCTTAGGAATAATAACTACACATTATATATTTCAAAATCTAATAAGATCTACTTCCTTATGCATAGCAGCCCTTAGGGTTGCAGACTGTTGGAGACTTGAGCTAGTACTGGTTTGGGGAACTTCCACTTCAAAAATTCAGTGCCCTGGCCAGCTTTCCTTTCCAAAATTCTGACTCTCTAAACAGAAAATTCGATTATCCCACAAAGAAGCTACTGGCTCACCCTTCTCAGAACAGCCAGCTTCTAGTTGGTGCTAAAATTTATTCTACAACCTCCTCTGTTCTGCTTCTAGTGGTAGGGAACTACCTTCTCTGATATCTTCTGATCTTTGGATTCAGGTCAGCTCATCCAATGTGAGCCAAGATTGGGGTCAGGGCATGGGGAAAAGTCAATGTATTTATCCTTTTGCTGATTTCCATGGTATTTCTGGCAGCTTCTCTTCCAAAGTCCCAGTTTCTGCTCGGCAGCCTCTCTCCATGGTCCCTGATCCTTTTGGCCAATGCCCGCCGTGTCTAGAATGCAGGATGGCCTGGTTTCTGGGATCTGGTAACCAACTTCTCTGGTTGTCTCTTTAGGCCAAGGAATGAAAGCTGCTTCTCTGGTTGCGAAACTCTGGGTGGCCTTGCCATTCCCTCTTGGACTTCTCTGCTTTGCTATCAGCTGTTGCAGTAGATACTCTAGTTCTTACCTGCAATTCTTATCTGCCCACTTGGTACACACATCACCCTGCTGCTATGAGCTTTGGCTGCTATGAGTAAAAACTACCCATCTTCTTTGAGAATTGCACTGGGCTGACAGGAGCTTCCACTCTCAAATACCATTCATTGGCAGCCACAGCCAATGATGATGTATTCAGGTTATAAAACATTGCACCCTTTTGTCAAGGAGGGGAACATTCTGTGGCATGCTTTATGTTCCAGAGACTTACCCCAATGGATCAGGACAAGATAGGATTCACCTAAGACCACATTCTTGTTTTCTTGTTTGCGTCTTTCCTCTTCTCTGTCTTGCTTTACTTCCTCCCTGACAATTCTTTCCTAAAGAGCATACCCTCAGAAAATCATGGGCTTCCAAATCCCTCTCTGGGGCTGTCCTTATGAGACAAACTGAGAAACTTGTGTAATCATGTACCTCTCTCTGAAAGTTCTAGAATGATTTGGGTTTTCCTGGCTGTATGCTGAATAACAAGGAAATCTAAAGTGATTCTCAGCATCTTGCTTCACCCCAATCATAGCAAAACAAAAGCGCACCACAATGATAAAGTCTGGAAAAGAATTTTAGTACAAAAACAATTTCACTTTCATTACTCATTTGATTATCTCAACCACTCTTTGACATGCAGTTTAATCTCCAACCTTCTTTTAATATCTCCCGCACAGAATTATTTCTTTCTGCTACAGGTTATTTACTGAATGCTGTATCCTCTGACTGAGGGTAAAAGACATTAGGTGACTTGTCTCCATGATAGCTAATCCAGTGGGTTAGAACTGGTACATAAAGTTATTCTGAGACTCAGAGCAATGAGCCTTGTTACCTCCACATTCCTCTTTCTAGGAAGCTGCCAATTGGAGCTTTTTAAGGAGGAAATTAAAACAATGAAGTAAAAAGACCTTTAAGCTTGCACTACTAATTTCTTGTCTTTGTATTGAGAGGTCAGTTATCTATCCTTGAGGCTTGTTTACGGGTTTTAGATCTCTTCTGACAGGGAGTTAAAACTGGGTGGCTCAGAGGTAATTTCCGTTGTCATCCTTATATTCTCTCCCACACAATGTGATACTCCCATCAATTCTCTTCTGAGGAGCACTGAGAAGTGAGTGACCTTGAGGGAGGGGGTCACCTTTCCACTAAGGAGGGCAGCTAACCCATTTTCTTCTCTCCATCCCCAGTTCCACCATCATCTTGTTTATTTTCAACTCCAAATGGATGGCTCTTCCAATGCCTTTTCCCCTGGCAATTCTTTGATTGTTGCAACTCCACAGGCTTTAGACTTACTTTTGTTACTATTTGGAAGGCTCCTCCTTTGAAATATCAAACAATAACTCTCCCTCAAACCACAGCTTTATTTCATTTCAGCTTTCACTCTACCTCAATATAAGACAGAGAAATAGCAAAGCGTGGCCCATAATATTTCAATTCATTAAAAGCATTTTTTTTACTTTTCAAACAAAAAAACCGATAATTGGTTCAATACAGCAATGAAAATGCAAGTAGTTTTGCATTTAAAAGCAAGAATGATGAACACATAAAAATGCTTTTCCCTATGATTGTCTACATAAAAAAACTCTGAATATCGTGTAAATACAAATTTTTTATTACTGATTTTTGAAACATGTAGAGCATTTGCTGGAGGAATTAATCTTTTCAGGAATTCTAAAGACAGAGCAAAGATCTTAGAGCATAGGGAGATACAAGGGATGGCAGAGGCCCAGTAGCAGGATTCATAAATATTTTATAGTTTCATTAGCTCTCCTTTCTCCAGAAAGGGAATAAACAACAATCTAAACAAATAACCAAAACTGAAAGAAATCCATAAAAATGAAAAAAGTCTCTGGCCTTTTGTGGTAGCACAGGTGAGAGTGCACGGAAAGACCCACAAAACAAAGTCTCGTGGCTCATTTCCTACAGAGTTCTGACTTTAACAGTCTAGCGCCGTTTCCCTAGCTCCCAGCTTTTATCCGCCCCCAGACAACAGCAAGAACTCTGTGACTTCAGTCTGGCTTTAACTTTCTCAATTTCCCAGGGCCCATTTTCTTCCAACACAGAGGAATAAAACCCAACTCTAACCTGCGACCACAGGGCCCACAATTCAAATTAGCCTGACCCCCATTATTTGGAAATATATCTCTCCTTTCTTTTATCGCTAAAATTAATTTTTAATGTTGTCAAGCAAAAGGCATATGGTGTTTCTTGCCATGTCAGAGGGAAAAGGTACCAAACAAGCCAGTTGAGAAAAAAAAAATCATTTTATATTTAAGAGAAATTCAACACCCTTCTGTATTACCACTGGAATCTATAATGTTCTGTAGAAATTATGAATCAGTTTAAGGATTAAAACAAATGTAGAATTTTGCTAGTCCCATTTGTTCCTGAATCCTCATGCTAGGGATGACTAGAGGCTCTGAGGGAAAGTTCATGCTGTTTTTATATCCATGTTGCTAAGGTGATTTTGTGGGATGAAAACATTGCTGGCAACTCACCATTAATTTGTTTACAAAAGGATATGAATGAATTTCACCTCCTACAGTCAGAGCACTTCACTTTCTGCTTAACTCTTTGAATCCAACTGCAGGTGGCCAAGGTCATTCTCTAGCAAACCTATGAACCAGCTAGCAAATTAAGTCCAAATTCTACCAGTTATTGTTAAGAAGCAATCACTCTCAGCAGCAACATATACAATCTGTTAAATAGTCCCAATTAACTAGCTATTTAGAGCACAAAATGAGGAACAGATATGTGTGAAACTCAGTGAAGAAAATGTTCAAATCTAAAATGGAATTTACTTTGCTTTTCAGAACAAGCATCGAATGCAGATAAATCAAAGCGGTTTGGAAAAACTGTTGTCTTGTTGCCTTTTTTGTCTTGTGAGTGTGGAGAGTAATATATTTTTGTTTAATCAAGTAATCAGTTACTTATTTAATATGACTTGTTCTTTTGGGCATGGGAGTGGGGAATAGGGCAGGGATGGTGACCACTGCCTTGGTTTGTATGAGTACATGCCAAAGAAACTGACCAAGGGGACAGAATCCCCTTCCACTGTTTTCATGCTAAAGAGTATCACACTCTCTTTGTATGGTTCTTTCACACCCTAGGTGGGACTTCGCTCCCTATTGCTTCAGAAGCAAGATTAATTATGAATCACTGATTTCCATTTTATGGATGTGGTAGGTAGGTTCAGATGTCATCTGGGCAAGAGGATGGTCCCCAGTTATTCTATTGCTGTGAACTTAAATCATCAGCATGTGACATTTTATCCATGGTTGATTACCTCTGCAGTAGGCTAAGGGGAGTGCCTTCTGTAATGAGTGAGGTTTAAAAGGAGGGGTCAGAAGAGAGGAGCTGAGGTCCAGCTCAGACCTAGACCTTTGGAGAAGCAGAAGAGAAACGCCTTAGGCAAAGTTGTTTGAACTCAGAAGCCAGAGAGAAGCCCAGCAGGTGTCGCTGTGTGCCTTCCCACGTGACGGAGAAACCCAGGTGAAAGCAAGCTGCCTTTCCTCTGAGGAACTGCAAATTCATAACTAAATAAATCCCCTTTATAAAAGCCAGCCCAGTTTCTGGTGTATTGCACTCCAGCAGCTTTAGCAAACTAAAACAATGAGACACTGGCAAAAATGGATCTTGCCATAATGCAAGAAATAAAATTCTTATGATATTGAAGAGTCTTTACATAAGAGGTCAAGTGACTAATACATAGTAAAGTAGTTATAAGCACGAGCTCCAAAGCTCGGCAGTTCAGGTACAAATTCTGGTTCTATCACTTTCTATTTCATGCTCTAGGGGCAAAGGATTTAACCTTTATGATTCTATTTCATCTTCCTTAAAACAGAGATAATGGAAGTAACTATATCATAAATTAATAGATTAAGTCGATTAAGGTATGTTAATTGGAGAATAAGCATTATGTAAGAACTTGGTTTCTAATTTAGATAACAGTTTGGATTCTCTCATTTAAGATATAGACAAAATGATCACCTATTTTAAATTTCAGAAAATCTTATTTTTTTAATTGAGAAGGCAACATTTTGTGTCATTTTGACAGAAATTTCTATCAAGACCTTTTGTTCCCCGAATTGTTGACTAAAATAAGCCAAAAGTTTGACTACAGATTGACACTTCAAATTATTTGGTTTGCTGAAAACTGAACTATATCACACATAATAGATAAAAAGTAAGCAAACAAACAAAAACAAAACTAGGGATATCTTAATATAGTGTGGCACTTTTCCTGCTCTTGCATTTAGAAGATTTTAATTGATGAAATGAATTTGAAATTGTAAAACCTTAGCATTGAAAGGACTCTTAAAAGATAAACCTCCATCCAATACAGGTGCTCTTATACTCTCATATATTTATTCTGCTGACAGTCTGTGCCCTCCTTAAGGGCAGGGGCTCTGTCACATTTTAATTTTACATAATTTGCCACTGATAAAGTGTCTACCCAAGAAAATGCTTATTTAGAATGGAATAAATGTATTCATCCATTAAGCACATATTGAGTACCTAATAAATGCCAACACTTGGATAAATTATGGTGTTACAAAGATAAAGAGAACAGAGTTTCTGCCCTTAGAGCACCATTCAGATTTTGTAGAGATATAAAACTTACTATATTATATAATAAGTGTTAGACTAGATTGATCAGCAGGACGTGGTGGGTTGTACATGATCTGTGGCACTTTCTTTAAACTTTGGGAAAGGGGAAGCAGGCCCTTGGTCTCCCATGTGCTCTCCAGCAGCCAGACTTGCACCCCAGCAACAGCTGGTTTTTTTAGATAGTGGTGGTCATAACAAAGAAGGGCTTAGCATGCAATAAGGGGTTTGCGAAGTCTTTTGAGACCTCTGCCCTTTGGAGTTTTGAAATGTCCACCTCATGGTGATAAAAAGAATCAAGTTTGGGCCAGGTAGGAGAGGCTTCCCCAAGATTGACAGATTTTAAAGCCTAAAAGCATGACTTCGGTGAACTCTCCTTTGGCATCAGACCTCCCCTCCACCCAAGTAGCCTGTCAGGGGCTGCATTAGCACCTAGGAAGCTCACTCCTGGGAGAGGCAGCCCTTTCCATTGTCAGAAGATTATTATATTAAGCTTTATCTCCCTTCCTGTAATTATCATTCATCAGCGCAGGTTCTGCCATCAGAGCAAGATGTACAGTTAAGCCGTCTACTACGTAACAGATATTCAAACAAGAGGAGCTTCCCTAGATTATTATTATGCCATCTCCTCTCTTCTTCAGGTTAAATATCATACAAAAGGATATGAATGAATTTCACCTCCTACAGTCAGAGCACTTCACTTTCTGCTTAACTCTTTGAATCCAACTGCAGATGGCCAAGGTCATTCTCCAGCAAACCTATGAACCAGCTAGCAAATTAAGTCCAAATTCTACCAGTTATTGTTAAGAAGCAATCACTGTCAGCAGCAACATATACAATCTGTTAAATAGTTCATTAACATTTTTCTTTTACTGTAGCTTCCACAGACTTCATCACCTACTTTTCTCTTTTTGGGACATTGCCATTTGACAGTGAGCCTCTTAAAATGTGGCACTTGGGACTGGACACACTCTGGGACTCCATGCAATATTGAAATAGCCTCACAGAAGGCCCAGGTTACTTTTTGCAGAGCCAGACACAGAAGTGTTTGGCAAACTGCAAGGTCCTTTTACAAATACAGAGTGTAACTCCTGCCTTGTGGACTTCCTCTGGCCAGGTTGATATTTTTTATGTTGCATACCTCAAAGGGATTATATGATTTCATTCAGCGCCAGTGGCTCAGCAGTACCTGTAATAAGAAAAGGCAAGCTTAGTTGTTACTTAATTAAGATTCTTACAGCAGAAGGAGGTGCTGGGGGAATTAATTTGACAGCCTAAATTAAAGTGCATTACTTTAACAATTAGCTCCGATTTATTTTGGAGAAGCGTTGGTAGATTCCTAAGCTGCTAAGCACATATTGGTTCATATCTCCAGCCTCCTGGGATTATTAGCCTTATTTTCTTCTCTTTTAATAGGGCAGGAGTGGGAATTGTTGTTGTAAAGTACCAGTAAAATTGGGAAAGTGGAAAATGAGATTGATGTTCACAGAAATAAAATCCTCACAGCCACAGTCTGAATTTGGAAATGGTCCAAGCCAGCACAGGCTCCTGGCGGAAGGTGCTACATCCCAAACAGACGTAGAAAATCCTAGTCTGTGGTACTGACCACGTTTCAGAAGACAGAGGTCAGAACCTAGGTATTCTCCTACCTTAGTCCTTGTTCCCCCCGACCCCTTTCCCAGGGTGGGGAAGGGAAGAGGTGAAGAGACAAGAACGAGAGAAATGAGGAGTAAACACAGTTGGTGCTGCATAGTATCAGAATATAGAATACACACTGATGTCTGGACAGAGCCTTCCAAGTAGGAGGAAAAGAAAAATAGCATCGTGGCAATTCCACATGCTTGCTACAAAAGGACACCTAAATAAATACATCTAGTGAAAGAACGAAAGCAGCAGAGCTTACATAAGATGTTTACCATGGCAATTTCTTGGTGTTAAATTCAGTATTTGATTTTTTCGTATTGTCAGAATTTGCTTCAGTGCACAAAATAGCCTTTAAGATTATATAGCATTTTTTTCAATGGAAGCATATGCTTAATGATGTTAATATGTTTTTTATTCAGTTAAAGAAAAATACATGAATGCTTGTCCCTGCACGTCCATACCTTCTCCAGCGTATGGGAGCCTACATTAGCCAAGTGGCTAAAACCTTTCTAAAAGGGATTCCATTATAAACACCAAACAGCTTTCACACCAGGAAGACAAATAAGCAGGAATAAGTTAATTCAGATCCATGGTGAAGGAGGGTTGGTATACCCTGTGTTCCCTGTTCTGAACGCTCTATCCCTCTAAATGGACTTTGGTTTTAAAGTCTGCGTGTTGAGAACTTGATTTAATCAGCTCTATAAAGTTAAGAATAGCTGAGAGCTCTATATTTTTAATTAAAAAATTTGCATGCCATCACGAACCACTCCTAACTATATTGCCATCACTGTAATCCAAAACTTTGCAAAAGTGATATTCCAGGATGCTCCCTGAGAATGCAAAACACTTTTCTCATGCCACTCCTTTGTATCTCATTGTTCCATTCACCAAGAATGTCATCTCTCTGCTCACCAGTTTGGGAAATCCCATAGACCTTCCAGGCTGAGCTCATAGCTTCATTTTTTCTAAGATTTAATAATCTGGAAAGGATTTCTCCCTCTCTGAATAGTTGAACAATGCAATCTCTACTGACTTTGGGGAATTCACTGGTTCTTAATTGCATTGGTCTAATTCTGTGTTATAATTTAACATCTATGGATGGTCCCTTGGTTTTCTGTACTAGATTGTGGTGTCCTCAGGACAGCTAACTGCTGGTTGTTGACAGTTATTTTTATCGCAGAATGGAGGAATCGTATGTAGATTGGGCTGAATCCCATCAGAAAGACTGATCTATTTTCAAGATCTCAGATGCTAGGCTCTAGCTCAAAAAAGAGGAGCAGATGCATTGGCTTGTGCACTGGCTGGTGCTAAAAAGAACTGAGGCTCAACTGCATCTATTTGGTTCATAAATCTCAACATCTTCAAGACAAATTTTTCTTTTTCTCTTTATGGGCTTCAACTCTCTTCCAAAGCTTTATGTGTGCTTTGGTGATTTCTTTGGACTAATTTTCTGAGCACAACCTGTAAAGTGGTATTTGGAGCCACTGATTTTGGAATTAGACTGCCAGGGCCTAAATTTCACTGGTACCACTTGACAGCTGTGTGATCATATGCAACACATTTATCATTTCTGTCTCTCAGTTTTCTCCTCCGTGAAATAAAGAAAATGATCATACTTGCCCATGTGACAACTGCTCTTCTATGGGTGTGCACAACAGCTACAGATGTGTAAAATGAAAGATTCCTATCTCAGCTGGAGTTAAAAAACTCTTCACAGAAGAATAGATGTTCAAGCTATTATTATTGATAATTGAATTGATATTGGGTTTAAAGTGTTCCTACATTGCACGTACAATGTGTTAAGTTTCATTATTGTTACTACTACTATTTTCCAGGGTGCATGGAGGACTAGGAGTGTGGGTGGGAGAACGCTTTCATGGGCAGGTTTCTCCAGGACCTTCTCTCCCTTATGATGCTCTGGATTCCACCTTCTCTCCCTTATGATGCTCTGGATTCTACCTTCTCTCCCTTATGATGCTCTGGATTCCAATGCCATCATAGTACTATGCAGAAAGTGGAAATATAACATGCTCATTGAGCAAGTTCATTTTTGTTCAAGGCAAAAGAAACAAGTAGATTGCATAGACTTAGAAATCTAGAGATCCCTTTTCTTCTTTGCACACATGTGCACACTTTGAACTTTAGGTAAATCTGAAGAATTGCTTTCACATAGTACTTAAATTAATTAATTAAACTTCTTCGATATCTTGACATGCACAAAAAAGATAAAACTGTATCAACAGTCTTTCCTTATAAAATTCAGATATTTCTGCAAACATCTTTCCACAGTCGATGACAACATTTACAAATACATTGACTTTTTGATTTACAACATATGAAACAGTTTATCAAATTTTCAGTTGTTAAAAACATATAATTGCAGTTTATTGAGTATTTTTCTCTTACGTATTATTGTTGTGTTTGCTTAAATCTGGAAAGGTAATCCTAACTATGCCCAATTCTTATAAGCCACAAAGGCAAACCTGAACTTTCTTCCAAAGTCTAGCATAGTTCTGGGCACATAGTTGGAGGTTTACAAAGTTTATTTTTTAAAAAGACTATCACATTCATAATTCACACCCTAGATGTGTTTGAAAATCATAGAATTATAGACTGTAAGGGCTGGGGAAATTTTAGCTTTCATCTGATCCACTTCCCTCAATTTGTAGATTAGAAAACCGGCAGCTCTGAAGTTCTACGATGAGGAATTGGCACACCTTGTCCTCAATAACAAATCTCCTGACTGCAGTTCCAGTGTTCTCTCCTTAAAGTGATGTGAGTTTTATATGGAGAAAGACACATATCAAAAATATTATAATATTGTGACAAGTACCATAATAGAATGTATGACAAAATATGAAAGTACAGAAGAAAGGATTCCTAATTCTATTGGAAGCGTGGGGGTAAATGCAGTAGATCCTAAGTTTTTCCTTACAGAAGGGGTAATGCTAACATTGTCTCTTGAACAATGATTAGGAAGAATCTAATGGGTATATATTGGGGAATGGGATGTAGGTGAAGTGAGCTGGAAGGACATTCTAGGCAAAAGGACGAGAGTGTGCTAAGGTTTGGAAGCACAAAGGAGCAAGGCATTTTGGAGAACAGCATGATCAGAGAGCATTTTATGTGGGGAAAGAAGTTTGAGGAAATTATACTTCAAAAGAAGGCATGGCCAGACCCTGTTGGACTCTCTGTAAGGCATTTGTGCTTACCCTGCATGGAGAAAATGAAAGATTTTAAGAAAGAAACTAACCTGATTGGATTTGTGCTTTAAAAAGGTTATTCTGCCTGCAGTAAATGAATTCTGAGAGGCAGGCTTGAAGGAAACACATTTGGAGCTATTCAAATATTTCAGGCAGGAGATGCTGAGTGTTTAAATTAAGGCAGTGGTAATGGTGCTGGGAAGGAGGGACAAGTTTGAGAAGGGCTTGGGAATAGAGTTCACAGGAGTTCATCACCTGATAAAGGTGAGTAGTCAGGTAGAAGCCAGAATACACATTATGCTCAGGTCTTGGAGGAGGAATAGATTTTGTGGGATGTTACCAAGTTTGATGTTAAAGACATTTGGTTTGAGACGCACGTTCAGATGGAGTCTTGAAAGCAGTTGCACATCTGCATCAGGAGCTCAGGAGAAAAGTTTGGGGAAGAGACATTTTGATTCGGAAATCTGGGGGGTGGGGCTGTAGAATTTAGGGTAAACAAGGTGTGGTTAAAGCTGTTTAAACGGATAAGTTGTTAAGGAAGAGCCTAAGGGCAAGAATGTCCGTGATGATTTTTGGAAAGCACCAATCCTCAGTGAAGTGGGAGAGGAAGAAGATACCGACACAGTATATAACAGCCTGTGATTCTCTGTATTACTGGGGAAAAAAATGATCAAAAAGTAACTTTATGATACCTTAGGCCAGAAGTTTCCATGATTTGATACTGAATGTAATTAAAATACTACAATATAATAATCTCTCTGTGTGCAGTCTAATCACACACCAGATACACATTATGAAATCCCAGTTGTTTAAAGCTGCTTTGAAAGTGGGGCTTCTTTATGGCAGAGCACAATACTATAATGAAATACATTTCAAAGGATCCTCTCCTAAGAAATGTAATCCCAATAATCATTTACATGACATCTTGATTAAGCCAAGGCCAACTCAATGTTAGGACTAAATCTAGTTGGCACTTCTATGTTTCTTCTCATATTACTTAGTTTACATTTCGACAGTCCTTTACCCTAAGTTATAATAGTGCAACGTGCCCCTACTATGTGGCTTTCGATGCAAATGCCTTTGCATCTGTAACTCAGAATACATAAATCACAAAATTTTGTCATAAAGTTCTATTAATTGAACATGTGTGAGGTCAAGTGATATTCTGATTGTCTTCCTGTTATCATTCTGAGCATGATTTAACCTTTGGTGTTATACAGAGCCCATGTTAATTAGTAATAATAGAAGATATTTGAGAATTAACTCAAATCAGACTAAGATCAAATTGTTTTTCAGACTCTTGGTTTAAAAACAATGCTATGGGCCATGCCCAGAATTTACAAATTGCTTAGGAACATGTCAGTTTCAAACAAAGCTACATTAAAAGCATGTTTAGAATGAATCCACTCATTAAATTGTCACAGAACTTCATCGAGAGCCTCACAAAACTGCAAGATTTAAAACTTGACCTAGTCACCTCATGCTCTGAAATCTTGCATCTTTTTTGGCCATGTTTTTCAAAACGATAAAAAGAAAACTTGCAGAAAATGTGATTAGGGAGATGTCAGGAAGTAAGATTTAATCTAAGACTTGAAATTCTTCAGCAAGATGGAAGCAAAATAAAACTGCTTCAAAAGCTGTATTAAGTAAAAGATAAACCTTTATTGTATCATTGGCAATTGGCTGATTTAAATTTGCATACATAAAGACAAAAAAGAGGGAAAACACTTTATACGTGTCTAGAAGGCAACATAGATTTTTCAAGCCTTAACAAAATTCCAAGGTTTACTAGAACTGGCCAGATGATTGAAAAGGTTGTCTAGATAGAACTATCTCATAACTTACAATGTGACACATATGATACTGTTATTTTTATTCTTTCAGAATCTCAAGACATAGGAAATGATTGGCAGGAACTCTTTATCAGAAAAGAATCTTGTAGATCTAGAAATGAATACCTTTCTTCGCACACAAACTCTTTGGCCGCATAAAAGTATCCATGGAAACTCTTACCTGTTAGCAGTTCTAATATGCACACACAAGGTTATTTTCTTTTACATTTTATTTCAACAAAAACGTGAATAGACTGGAAATTACAGAACTACCAGAAACCTCTGAAGCCTTACATAACAGCTTTAGACAAAATACCATTATGTTTTTATACTTTCTGCTTTGCAGCAAGACAAATAACTTTCACAATATGTTCATCAACAGCTATATCAAGGGTTATTAGACATCATATGATTCTTCCGGAAACAAAGGTAGATTTTATTCTTCAGCTTAGGAGCCACATCTGATGCACACACCTAGTTTAAATGATATTTCACTATTTTCCAGTCAGTTAATAGAAATAAGTAAAGAAAAGAAAACAAGTTCTTCCTAAAGCAAGGATAGAGCTTTCATCTGGGTAAATGGGGGAATTGAGGGCAGAAACAAGAGAGAACCCAAGTCTCCAAAGAAAGCCAAGGGCGTGGTTTTGAAAGAACACTGAACACTGAAGCCCCATAAAGTTTGACCAGACTAAGAGATATTCAATAACGGAAAGTTCAAATTCATAAAAAGGCAATTTAATGTTCTATAAAAGCGTTTCGATGCTTCAGTTTGAAAGAAGAACCCTGTTATACAAACCCTGACACAATGATTTTTTAAAAGCTGGATGAAATGATTTGGTTTTCAGGTGAGCCTTGGAGATTAGAATGGCTTAATTCGGGGGCACCCGGGCAAAGCGCCACGCACATCCATCACGGGGTAGCGCCAGTCCTTTGCTGTCTTAGGTATCAGGTCTCCTGCCCAAACTCCCCACAGACTGCTCTGGTTTTGCCCATCTGGATCTTTCTCTGTTCCCACGTCCATCTGTGTTTTGTTGGCAGCTGATAATTTGCCTACTGTAACCTCTCTCAGATGTATGTTAAAAAACAACAACAACAGAGAGTATTATCAGTGGATTTATTAATTTACTTTTGCGCGTGAAAACTTGCAATGCTAGAAGTGATTCTGGAGTGGTGAGAAATCGAACGTGCACTTGGGGGCGTCAAATCCAAGATCAGAGTGTGGTCCCGACCTCTTGTAGCCAGTGAACAACCTCCGCTAGAGATACAATAGGCACCTAGCGATACTTGTGCAGTTCCGCTCTCTGCTGAAAGAAGAGCTTTTTCATTCTATTTTTACAACTTTGAAAGTATTCTTTCATTTAGGGAGCACCTTTTTTTTTTTTTTTTACATGGGCAAGGCACCAGGAATTGAACCTGGGTCTCCTGCATAGCAGGCAAGAACTCTGCCTGCTAAGCCACCGTGGCCTGCCCTTGGGGGAACTTTTGAGAAAACCGTGGGTCTGTTTTATAAATGTTTCATCAGTCAGATGAACAATTAAAAAAAGGAGGAGGGATACGCAGTAAGGTATGATGTTATTAGGTTAATAATTCATAATGCACATTTCCCCCTTAATTTACTCAATATTGGTCATTAGCAATGTTCTTTTTCACTTACCTCATAAACTATAGGTCATAGATTCAGGGACAATTTGTGGCTTAAGTGAGTAAGTGCCATCTATGGGCACCACAGACTTTGAAATTGCAATTTCAATCCTGCTGAGTATTTTCTCTACAAATCTTGGCTAAGCCTGCGAGTCCGGGGAATACTCATTCTGACCTGTAGGGAGAGTTTGGAATTGAGTCATCAAACACAGTGCCCCAACCTTTCCTTACAAACATATTTCAGATGTGCTGAACCCTGACAATTTTATCTAGAGACTCAACCTCCCTTTGCCATGTACATTATTGTGGGGACTGAGAGGAAATCCTCTTCTTCAAACCTCTAGATTCTTTTTCACATCCTATCCAGAAAGAGCTCCCTGAAGCCATAATTCCCTGGAGGCTCCTAAAGCTCCCTGAGAATGACTACTGATATACTTCTCCCTAAACTGTGGCCAATAAAGTCATCCTGAATTGAAGATGCAATTTATTTTCACACTAGTCATGAGTGTGCCTTAATAGCTTATCATGCACATGGAGATGGGGCCGGTCTCACAGCTTGCAGTGTCTGTTTTATTACCACCCTTCCACTAGCCTACTCTAGAGAACTGCCGTAGAATTTGTGTCCATCACGGAGGTCATGGGAATGTCTGAGGGGCTGACCCGAATGATGATATACTCCATACATATCCACATATTCAAAGAGACAAGAATTCAAGTCTTGGCCCCAATATTTACTGTGTGATCCTATACAAGTGATTTCTGGAACTCCTTTCTTCAGCTGTAAAATAGGAATCATTCTTAGGTAGTAATAATCTTGTAAAGATTAAAATGAGATTATATAATGTAATGCATACAAATTATCTGATACAGAGTCAGTAATGAATAATGGTAGTTTTCTGCTCCCTTTTGTTGGAAAGAATACCTCTAGAAATATGTTTTATTACCATACACACATTATTTATAAGATACTGTAGCTACATTATACATGAGCTTATAAAATATGGATATGTGTTATAAGACAGACAAGTCTTCCTTTTGTTACCTAATGTGCTTCAATGATCATCAACCAAAGGCAAGGTTATAAGTAAATGCCTAAACCCACATGATGGCATGTTTCTACCTGCCACTTCCCTGGCTGGATTCTGATATCTTGTATAACTATGACCAGTGCTGGCTTCCTGTGTGTGTGATCTCTGCGGTCACACAGAGCCCCTGGCTCACAAGGGTTTTGTACTTGGTTTCATGCTCAACTGTTGCCATCTTGAAATTCTGAATATTTTTAAACAAGGGGTCCCATATTTTTACTTTGTAATTGCCTCTGCAATTTGTGCAGTGGTTTCCAGCTGTGACAGCCCATGAAAACCATTTTTGCATTCTGACTTTCATTAGAACTCCAGCAGAACTAAGCTAGCTCATGACGTCAACAGGAACCAAGCAAGAAGACCCTGGGAGACAGATAGAGTGAGGGAATTCACAGAGAAGAGGCTAGCTGAAGAAAGAGATCCTATAAATCTGTATATGAAGTCCTAGAAATACTTCCAAGCTGCATGTGTGTAGAATTGATTGGAATGAATACACGCTTTGAGAACCAAATTATAGTACATATCACTGTTCTGGTCTCAGACTGGCCCCTTGTTGACATGCATGAAAAACAGACAGAATAACACTACACAGAGTTTGAAAACTAAATTGACTTTGGAGCCATACCCACAAAAGGTAGGTCAGAAGGTATGGTCTGGGGAGGTATTGGAAAATGGAAGTGTAGGATGCTCCAGAAATCAGTCCCTCTACCAGAACAACTATTAAACAGGGAGGGAGCTGTCTGAATCAGCTCTTTCGAATCTCCAGGGTCCAGTAGAACATTGTATAGCATCCAGGGAAGACCAGGAGGAAGAGACTAGTTAATTATGGTAAATACCAGTGAATTGTTCTTTCCTTGTTTTGGTTACCAGTGCCCATGTCCTATTCTTGCAGCAGGTAGCAGGGGGTCCAGACCTTGGTGTAGCTTGCTGGTGCTAGAAAATGGCATAAAAGTCCACTTCCCCAAGATCTAAGGGAAGACTTTAACATATCACTTTGAATAATGGATGGAACTTCTAGAGAGAAGATCTATAAGGCAATGGAAGACTTGAACAATATGCTAAACTAACTACACCTAGTATATATATAATATTATATATATATATATATATGTATAAACACTTCACCTAATAGCAACATAATATACATTCTTCTCTATGTGCACATGGAACATTATCCAAGATAGACCATATCTTAGGTTACAAAAATGTCTCAATAAATTAACAAATTTAAAATCATACAAAGTATTTTATCTGACCTCAATGGAATCAGACTAGAAGTCAATAACAAAGGAAGAAATGGAAAATTCAAAACTGTGTGGAAAATTAAACAATGTACTCTTAAACAATCACTGGTAAAAGAGGAAATCACAAGGGAAACTAGGAAGTATCTTAATACGTATGAAAATGAAAAAAAAAACCAACATTCCAAAAATTATATGCTATGGAAGACAGTTTTGCCATTCTTCAGGAAGCTAAATAAAGAACTGCCATATGATGCAGTGACACCATTACTGTGTATATACCCAGAAGTACTGAAAGCAGGGACATGAACAGACAATTGCACACTGGTGCTAATAGCAGCACTATTCACAACTGCCAAAAGATGGAAACAACTTATGCTTATCAACTGATGAGGGATAAACAATAAACATGATTGAATATCATTCAGCTGTAAGAAGGAATGAATTCCTGATGCCTGTAACAACACACATGAACCTTGAGTACATTATGCTGAGTGAAGTAAGCCAGACATAAAAGGACAAATATTTTATGATCTCCCTAATATGAACTAATAATAAACAAATTAGAGTCATAATCTAGAATATGAGAAACAAGACACAAGGACACAAGAGGGTAGAAAATGGAGAGCTGATGCATATTTTTGTTAGGACTTTCTATTATATTGATTCATAATAATTTGAAATGGATAAAAGGTGATGATGGTACTAAAAAAAATTATCTGATACAGCAAAAGCAGTGCTGAGAGGGAAATTTTTAACTCTATGTTATTCATGCTAAAAAAAATGAGACATTTCAAATCAGAACTAACCTTGGAACTAGAAGAACTAGAAAAAAAAGAGCAAACTAAACATAAAGTGAGCAGAAGGGGGGAAATAAAGATTTGAGTGGAGATAAATGAAATAGA
Organism: Tamandua tetradactyla; assembly: GCF_023851605.1. Lineage (NCBI taxonomy): Eukaryota > Metazoa > Chordata > Mammalia > Pilosa > Myrmecophagidae > Tamandua > Tamandua tetradactyla. The sequence goes on from NC_135331.1 coordinate 48,130,553, forward strand.
GAATAAAAAACATTAGAGAAAATCAACAAAACCAAAAGTTGGTCCTTTGAAGAGATCAGTAAAGTTGACAATCTTTAGCTAGATGGAAGAGAAAAAAAGAGAGGACAAAAATAATTAAAATCAGAAAGGAAAAGAGGGTAGTCACTACAGACCCTACTGTAGTAAAAAGAACTATAAGAAGATACTATCAGTAATTGTATGCCAGCCAATTCAATAGCCTAGATGAACTGGATGAATTCATAGAAACATACAAACTACCTATACTGATTCAAGAAGAAATAGAAGATTTCCACAAACCAATATCTAATAAAGAGAGTGAATAAGAAACCTAAAACCTCCCAAGAAATAAAAGCCCAGGACAGATGTCTTCACAGAGGAATTTTACTGAATATTCCAAGGAGAATTAACACAAATCCTGCCCAAACTCTTCCAAAAAATTGAAGGGGAAGGAACATTACTAAATCCCTTCTACAAAACCAATACCACTTTCATATCTTTATCTTCAAAAGCCAGATGAAGATACCACAAGAAAAGAAAACTTCAGACCAATATATCTTATGACTATAGATGCAAAAATCCTCAAGAAAATACTAGCAAATAGAATACAACAGCAATTAAATGAATGTTACACCATGATCAAGTGGAATTTATCTGAGATTTACAAGGGGGTTTCAATATAAGAGAAATAATTAATGTAATACAGACAAAATACAATGATTGAGAAACAAACCACATGATCACCTCAATTGATGCATAAAGGCATTTGAAAAATTCCAACACCCTTAGTTGATAAACCACTAGAAAATTAGGAAGAGAAGAAAATTTCCTCAACATAATAAAGAGCATATATTAAAAATCTATAGCTAAAATTGTACTTAATGGTAAAAGATTGAAACTTATCCCTCTAAATCAGGGTCAATACGTGGACGTCTACTGTTACCACTGTCATCCAACATTATAATGGAAATTCTAGCCAGAGCAATGAGGCAAGGAAAAGAAATAAAAGGTATCCAAATTGGAAACAAAGAAGCAAAACTTTCTCTATTTCCAGATGACATGATTCTAAATACAGGAAATCCTGAAAAATACACAACAGAGCTCCTAGAGGTAATGAACAAATTCAGCAAAGTGGCAGGGTACAAGATCAGCATTCAGAAATCTGTAGTATTTCTGTTCATTAATAATGAACATTTGCGAGAAATTTTAAAAAAAAATCCATTTACAATAGCAACTAAAAGAATCAATCTTCCCAAGGATGTAAAGACTTGGAAACAGAAAACTATAAAACATTGCTAAAAAAAAATCAAAGATGACCTAAATAAATGGGAGGACATTCTGTGTTCATGGATCAGAAGACAAATATTATTATGATGTCAATTTTACCTAAAGCAATTTCGTTGACCCCTAAAGATCCAATGAAATCCCCCAATCAAAATTCTAATAACCTTCTCTGCAGAACTGGAAAACCCAATCATCAAATTTCCATGGAAGGGTGAGGGGCCCCAAATACCCAAAGCCATCTTGCAAAAGAAGAATGAAGTTGAAGAACTCACACTTCCTGATCTTAAAACTTATTACCAAGCCGCAGTAATTAAAACAGCACAGTACTGGTGCAAGGACAGATATATGGTTAAAGGAATCAAATTGAAAATTGATAAATCAATTTAACATTTATGGTCAACTGATTTTTGACCAGGGTGCAAAGGCTGCTGAATTGGGAAAGAATAGCTCTTTCAACAAGTAGTGCTGGGAAAACAGGATGCCCATTTACAAAAGAATGAAGGTGGACCCCTACCTCACACCATATATAAAAATCAAGTCAAAATCAGAGACCTAAATACAAGAACCAGAACAATAAACACTCCTAGAAAAAAAAATGGACAGAAGCATCTTTTGAACCCTGTGTTAGGCAATGGTTTCTTAGATTTTACATCTAAACCACAATCTAGAAAAGAATAAATAGGTAAGTGGGAACTCATAAAAATTTAGAACTTTTGTGCATCAAAGGACTTTATGATTAAAGTAATGATAACCCACCCAATGGGAGAAAATATTTGGAAATCACATAACCAATAAGGGTTTAATATCCAGAATATATAAAGAAATCTTTTAACTCAACAACAAAAGAGACAACCCAGTTAAAAAATGGGCAAAAGACTTGGATTAATATTTCTACAAAGAAGATACACAAAAGTCCAAAAAAGCCCATAGAAAGATGCACAACATCTTTTACCATTAGGGAAATGCAAATCAAAACCACAATAAGTTACCATTTCACACCCACTATAATGACTACTGTAAAAAATAGAAAATTACAACTGTTGGAGAGGATGTGGAGAAGGAACATTCATTCATTGCTGGTGGGAATGTAAAATGGTGCAGCCACTGTGAAAGACAGTTTGGCAGCAAAGTCAAGTATAGAATTACTATAGAGCCTGGCAATCCCTCTTCTAGGTCTATACTCAGAAAAATTGAAAGCAAATACATATTTGCATACCATTGTTCATAGAATCAGTATCCAATTCCATCAATTGCCAAAACATGGAAGTGACCCATGTCCATCAATTTACGAATGGATGCACAAAATATGTTATATACACACAATGGAATACTATTCAGCCGTAAAAAGGAATGAAGTTCTGATACATGGGACAACATGAATGAAACTTTAAGACATCATTTTGGGTGAAATCAGTCAGACACAAAAAGAAAAATAATGCATGAGCTCACTGATGTGAAATAATGAGAATAAACTAACTCATAGAGTCAGATTGTAGAATACAGGTTACCAGAGGAGGGGTCAGGAGTAGGGAATAGGGTGTTAATGTTTAAAATGTACAAAATTTCTGTTTGGGAGAATGTACATGTTTTGGTAATGGATGGTGCTTTTGGTAGCCCAACAATGTGAATGTAAGTAACAGTACTTAATTATGTATCTGAATGCATTAAAAGGAGAAAGCTTAAGTTGTACATATGTTACTAGAATAACATTTTTTAAAATCCATGGAACTGTGCAACACAAACATAGGCTATAGTTATTAGTACAGGTATAAAAAAATTTGCTGCACTAATGCATATTGTTAATCACAGGATGGTATATGGGAACTGTATTACATGCATGATTTTTCTGTAAAAAAACATAACTTCTCTGAATAAAAAAAGACACATGGACTAAATCTAGCTAAATTTAGCATATGTACAACTTAAGCTTTCTCCTTTTAATGCATTCAGATACATAATTAAGTACTGTTACTTACATTCACATTGTTGGGCTACCAAAAGCACCATCCATTACCAAAACATGTACATTCTCCCAAATAGAAATTTTGTACATTTTAAACATTGACACTCTATTAATTTCCAGCTAAAATAAAAATTCACTTTTTTCTAGTAGATATGTTTTTAGGAAACAGAGCCTCATAACACCGTATCAAAATATCGAAGACCCATTGCAAAACAAGAAAATTTCAATAACCCACTAGATAATGCACATGGCACCAATGTGTGAGTGACTTTACTGGACTCAGAATTCACATAATTGGAATCTTTTAGGACTTTGACACTGTAAAACAAATTCATTCGATAACAAATATTTATTGAATGCCTAGTACAGCAATAACTGCATATATTTTTATAAAATTCATCATCATTTTCCTTGGCTAAGTTTTCACTTTCAGGATACTGTACAAAAGAAAGTACCTCAATCCCAGACTGATCGTGTGTTCAGGCTGGCTGCTTGCGCCTTTGGGAAGAACATTCCCTGAATTCATTTTGTGCTGTTGGGGCTAAATATGGTTTAACTTACTACTTCACAACAGTGATCCCTTCTGGACCCTTTCCTATTCCTTTAACTTCACCAAAATAGTTATCTTTGGGTGTTTAATAGATGCTGGGCTCCACTGGGCTCTTCAGTCTATCAGAAGCTTCTTGCCCCAAATACGAACTAGTTTTCTCTTCTGTGTCTTGTTCATTGGTACTATTCTTATGCAGTGTGGAAGGGAGTACTGGGCTGAATCTGTCTCCCCAAAAGACCTGTTCAAGCCCTAATCCCTGGTACCTAAGAATGTGACCTTATTTGGAAATAAAGTCTTTGAAGGTATGATTAGATAGGATCAAGTCAAACTTGATTAGGGTGCAGCCTTAATCCATATGACTGGTGTCCTTATAAGATGGAAATTTGGACACAGAGACACAGAAAGGAGAATACCATATGAAGACAGAGAAACATAGAGAAGGCAGAAGAAACATGTGAAAGCAGAAGTAGAGATTGGAGCTGTTACCACAAGCCAAGGAAGGCCACCAGATGCTAGAAAGAGGCAAGGAAGAAATTCTTCCCTAGAAACTTCAGAGTAAGTCTGACTTTGCTGTTAGCTCTATTTCAGATTAGCCTCAAGAATTGTGAGAGAATAAATTTCTCTTTTCTAAGTTACTCCGTTTTTTTGGTACTTTGTTTCAATAGCCCTAGGAAACTAACTCAGAAGTTATGACATCACTGGTCTCATTTCTCTTTCTTTTTCTATTCTCTATTGACAAGTATGTTCCGTTTTCTCTCTTTCTTTCCTCTGGCCTTCTGTATTTTTTTATTTTCCCATAATTGTGTTGAAGGGCTTATTTTCATAGTGCTTTATACAAATGAAAGCAATCTTTCCTTTTAGAACCTGAATAGTCCCCTAGGTTTTTTTCCTTCACTAAATACTGAGGGCCTAGGATATGCCAGACACTGTAGGAGGATTTGGGTATCTCAGTGCACAAAATAAGGGCCCTTGTTCTCATAGAGCTCACAATCTGGAAGTCTTTGCTTTTTCTCAGCTATTTTTATTGTCAGCTTTCTCCTGACCACGAGAGATATTTTTTCTTCATTCTATAACTACTTGTTGAATTCACAAGTTGCTTTTACAGATATTTGAGGCTGCAGTATGTCATTGATATGATAGAAAAAAGAAGACACCCACAAAGGTTTTTATGAATAATGAGTAAGTAATCTTTCTTACTCTAATAATTCTAGGCATTTTCAAAAACTTTCACTGAGCTCAGTGGTCCTTATGGTATATAATAAATAAATTTTCTTTAAACCTTTTGTCTTATTCACATAAATAAATGGAACAAAGTGCTGAGGCATACACTGGCACTAATAATTGTCCAATACCAATTTACAAGTTTTACTTAAATTTCTCTTTTTAATGTAAGATAATTATAATGATAAAATGATAATTATAATGATCACTTAGATAATCACTTCGAGTTATTTATGGAGGATTTCTTTCTACTCTGCTGCATGTTTCTTTTAACAATGAATGCAGTTTTGAAAAATATTTTTATAGCCTTGTCTTCACGCACCATATAGTCCATTCAATGTATACGATCAACAGCTCACTATATCATCACATAGTTGCACATTCATCACCATGATCATTTTTAGATTATTTGTATCACTCCAGAAAAAGAAATAAAGAGAAAAAAGGAAAAAAACCCATACATTCCATACCCCTTACCCTTCCTTCTTATTAACCACTAGTGTTGCAATCTGCCCAATTTTTTCACCCTTTATTTGCACCCCCCATTATTTATTTATTTTTTGTCTTTATTCCTTACTCATTTGTTCATAGGCTAGATAAAGGGAAACTTTTCCCTTTTTTTCCTTTTGGGAAATAAGTCTTTCACAATCACACTGTCACATTGTAAAAGTTATATTGTTATACAATCATCTTCAAGAATCAAGGCTACTGAAACACAGCTCAGCAGTTTCGGGTACTTCCCTTTAGCCACTCCAATGCATCATAAACTAAAAAGGGATATCTGTATAATACATTAAAAATAACCTCCAGCATAACCTTTCAACTCTTTGAAATCACTCAGTCACTGAAACTTTGTCTCATTCCTCTCTCCCTACTTTTGGTCAAGAAGATTCTCTCAATCTCATGTTTCCTGGTCCTGGCTCATCCCCAGGAGTCATGTCCCACATTGCTGTGGAGATTTACGCCCTTGGATGTGATGTCCCATGTAGTGGAAAGGGCAGAGAGTCTACCTGCTAAATTGACTGAGAGAGAGAAGCCACATCTGAGCAACAAAAGAGGTTATCTGGGGTTGACTCTTAAGCATATTTATAAGTAGGTTTAACTTCTTGGCAGAATAAAGTCTCATGGGGGTGAACCCCAAGACTGAGGGCTAGGCATAAAAATTTGTGGGCCCCAAGGCTTGTAATAATATCAGGAATTCCCCAGGTGGGGAAGTTTAATATTTACTCCCTTCTCCCCAGTCCTTCCAAGGAGATTTGCAAATAGTTTTTATTCTCTGCCTAAACTACTCTGGGGTGTTTTGGGGCATCACACTTACCTGTACAAACCCACAAACTCTCACTGTCTATTCAAGACTCCATGTAATTGTGGTCTTCAAATAAGCTAATCATACAAGTTAAACTAGTATGGTGCTAAAAATTTAAATTTTGCGTCAAATAAATATTTCTTCCTTTGGTTTCACAGAGAAGTTGAAACCATCTTTTGCCCTGTATTCTGGTTTGCCTTAGTCTTATCCAGACTAGCTTCATTCATATCTCTAGTTGAAGTCTGATCACTCTTTCAACTTTCTTAACATTTGTTGTATGGGATAATGCTGACTTTGATAGCTTCAAAGCTCTAACTCTGAGTCTCAGGTATCACACAAATACCTAAAGTTCCAGAGAACAATCAGGTTATACACAAAAAGTTAGCATCTCAGAACTTGAAAGTAACAGTTACAACTCTGGAATAAATGTTAATGCTGTAAAAGTTTACAATCTAGGAATGTTTACAATAGACCTGATAAACTACACTCTAGATCTCAATTTTCTGAGTTTACATATTATAGTTAGTCCAAATGAGTGAGACATGATAATATTTGTCCTTTTGTTTCTGACATTTCATTCAACATACTGCCCTCAATGTTCATTCACCTAGTTGCATGTCTTACAACTTCATTCTTTCTTGCAGCTGCTCAGTAGTCCTTAGGTGTATACACCACAATTCCCCCCTTCATACCTCAGTCTATGTACCCTTAGGCCACCTCCATTCATTGCAAATTGCAAACACTGCTTCCATTAACACCAATGTGCAAATGTCCATTTGTGTCCCCACTCTCAGTTCTTGCAAGCATACACCTAGTAACAAGTTGCAGGATCAAATGGCAATCTCACCCCTAACCTACTGTGGAGTCAGCACACTGCCCTCCAGAGGGGCTGCACTACTCTGCTTCTCGACCAATGGTGAATAGGTACATCTCTTTCTCTACATTTTCTCCAGCATTTATATCTCTCTGTTCATTTTTAAACAGTTTTATTCACACATCACATAATCCACTGTAAGTAAAAAATCAGTGGTTTTGGGTGTAATCACATAGCCATACCTTCATCACCACAATCTATATGAGGGCATTTTTGTTTCTTCTGCAAAGAATCCCATGCCCCTCCCCTATAACTCCCATTAATTGACATTTAGTTTTGGCATATACCTTTGTTACATTCATGGAAGCATATTACAATTTTACTGTTAACTATAAGCCCTAGCTTGCATTGGTGGCATTTTTTTCCTGTGTACCATCCCATTTTCAGTAACTTGCAATGCTGACATTCATTTGTTCTCCCTCATGCAAAAACATTCTTATATTTGTAAATCTGATCACCATCACTGTCTACTCTAAGCATCATTAAGTTATACTAACTTAATGGTATAGCTTAATGATAGTCTTTGTCCTCTATCTTTCCTTCTGATGTCATCCACCCACTCAGCCCTTCTCCTTCAACCATACTCAGATTCAGCTACACTCAATGTACTTATACTATTGTGCTCCCACCAGATAGCATTGTGCTATCCATTTCTGGATCTTTACAACAGGGAATACATTTTTGCAAAAGTGTAAATAAAATGTGAAGTGCAGGGCCTTAACTGTGTTTACTTTTTCCTCCTGTCAAAGCAATTATAAAGAGAAGACACCCTTTTCATAGAAAAGTGTGGTAGGTTGAATTATATACCCCAGAAAAACATGTTCTAAGTCCCATTCCTATGGCTGTGAACCTATTGTAAATAAGACCTTTAGAAGATGTTAATTTTTTTTAAGGTACAGCCTACTGAATCAGGGTGGGACATAACCTTATTACTAGAGGCCTCATAAAGAAAACGTCAAGGAGAGGAACAGGAGATGGAGGAGAAAGGAGAGGACATTGATGTGTGAGCAGAAAACCAAGTATTGTCGACTCCCCATAATGCTACCACCCCCTAGAAGATGCAAGTCCTGCAACCTATGAAACCCTGCTATAATACACTCCCCTTATTTAAGTCAACGCTTTGTGTGGTATTTGTTATAGCAGCTTGGAAACTAAAATAAAACAGGAAATCACAAAATATCAGCAAAAACAAGACCTTTTAGTAAGATTTTTATCCAAATGTTATAGAGGTATTTGTTTAAATAACTAGCTGATCATGTGAACTTCAAGTTCCATCCAGGAAAATACTTTTGAATAGTGAGGGAGCATCAGTCTCTTGGAGCTCTCAGTTACTAAAAGCAGTAGCATGACAGCAGCCTTGGAAGGGAGAAGTGGACCTGGAAGACGCAGTCCTGAGCATGTAGGACATTCAAGGATAACTTTTGAATGAACAGATCCTCAGGAAAAAAAAATGTACCTAAATTGGTCGCATGCATTCACTTATCTCAAATAAACAGTATAGTTCAACAAATTAGGGCCATCAACAATTAGTAGAGTGGAATTAGAGTCCTGATGCCTTCCTTAGCTTTCATGAAGACACACGCATTAAAAATTAATGTAGGATTTAAGAATCATTTTATACTCATGTCTCACATCCAACCGCAACCCCTAATTATACTGCTTCTGCTCTTTCAGCAAGTCATAGCTCATATCTCAGAGAGCAAGACAGTTCAATGTAATATTTTTATAGATATGATAATAATACAGTCTTGATATTTGGGCAACTAATGCTGACTATTTGCTTGAAATCTCATCCCGATATCATTTTGTTTGTTGGGTAGGCTAAGTCATATGAAATTGATGTTTTTGTAGTAAAAACTGGCTTAAATTATACATTAATTGTGCCTTGGTAGCAGAATAAGGGAAGGAAGGAAGGTATGAATGAAGGAGGAAAGGAAGAAGAAAAGACAGAATGACAGAGAAGGAAAAAGACACAGATAAACGTCCATTAAACAGAGTCAGATGTTTCCTAAAAGAAGACTATTAATATGAGTTGCAAATTCAATCACTTCAGATACATAATGACCAATGATGGTTGTTTCAAGTTATTTTCCATTGATTGTTAATACTGTAGGACTTGCTTCCCTAGACCACAGATTTTAGCAGAAGCATCTATTACTTTCGTATTATCTTTTATGGAAAGGAAGATGTATATAGACATTTTATATGGAACTGTATATTTAATTATCCTGTATCCTTTTCAGGAGATTGTTTTACATGGTTTTCAAAGAGAAAAGCAGTGAGTGATTATTTTTAAGAAGACTCTGTTGTGGGATTTAGGAATGCAGTGTCCCTCAAGCCTGGGATGACGGCTGTCTCAAGATGTTCACACACTTGGGATGGTCAGTGACTCAGTGTGTATGTGTATAAGACATATATACATACATACATGGACACACAAAAAACATTCCAGTATCTGTCTATGTATTGGGCACGTGCACATTTCTGGAAAATAACTAAGGCTTTGGTTCCTTTACAAAATGTGATAGTGTAAAGGTGAAAAAGATTCCATTTAAAGTGGCTTCTTTCCATTTAAAGAAGCCTGGAAAGCTTCTCTCTGAGTTTTCATGGGAATGGATTTTTTGGAATTACTTTGCATCTTGAATTCCTGAAGTACCTGGTGTCTAAATGTCCACCCATTCCTCCATAGCCTGAAGAGGGTGTGAGCTAATCTATGGGTGAGATTATACATACATCGTCTTCATATCTTATCAATGTCAAGGCTGATTGGCCTGTCAGTGATACAAACCAGATGGTGTGTATGAGAATTTATTAGATTCACAAACAGGGTCAAAAATACTAATTTTGAGGACATCTGAAAAATAATTACACGTAATACAGAGATGGGAGTTGTTGTAAACAAGACCACCCTGGCTAAAACACAGGATTTAAAATCTCAATTTACCCAGTCTATCTTTATCTATCCCTCATCTCCTATGCTAGTGCAATCTTGAGAGAGTTATTGCCTTTCTTTGAGGCTCACTTTCTTCATCTATAAAATGAGGATAAAATATCTACTAGGAGTTTTCTAAGTAATATGGCAGAGAGTTCTTGGTCACAAAATTTCCCTCATCAATTATCACCGAAAATAATGAACAACAATAATGAAAACAACACCAAAAATTAAAAACAGCAAAAATTTTTTTTTTCTTTACAAGCAACCAAATAAGAAAAGGGTGTTTACCTAGTGATATAAATTTCAGCCAATTTGAAAAAAAATAGTTTAAGCAACAAAGGAAAATTTTCATGGCTTTTTTATTCTCTAGAATTCAATAATATAAATTTAAGGAAATAATATACAAAGACAAGTTAAAAAATGTATTAGTATATGTTGGAAATGGGGAAACTGCAGAGCAAAGAAAAAAGTTGAAAATCAAAAACATTTTTATGTAAACAAGAAATAAATTTGAAATAAGAACAAAAGATATGGCTGAAAATCAAATTAGTGTAAAAGAAGAGAGGTTTGAGAGACGCAAAGGAATAGAATTTTAAAAGAAGATGAACTAAGGCAATTAGAAAGAAGATATTAAACTGTACTGAAGAGCTACATAGTGAACCAGACAAATAGAAATGGATAAATTTCAGACATAATGCAAAAAGAAAATGCACCTAAAATGAAGGAATTGAAGAGAAAGACAGTGTTACAGGAAAAAAATGATGTAGAACTACACAGGTACACATACACTAGTTACGTTTTGTAAGTAATTTCCAAAAGGAAACACATTTCCCACCATCAACTTTCTCCACAGCATTATTCAGAGCCAGAAGAAAGGACAATATCTGAAAAAATTCTGAGGGAAGCAGAATGTTTCCATGAGCTCAAGACATTAGTGTACTATAAAGGCTCCAGTACCACCTTTAAAACATGAAATAACTCAGGGAATACTGTATATGAGCCCTTCTTGAAAAAAAGTACTACTCAATAACAAATCCAGTCAATACATAGATGAATCAAAATAGAGACTTCAGAAGAGAGAAAGTCATGGCAGTAAAACAGTTTGGAGGTGAGGATTGTGTCTGTTTTATAGAGAGCTAAGAATAAATAACTGTGGCAATAATGAAAACACCCCACAATATAAAAACAATAATATTATAACCTCACAATGTAAAAACAATAATATATAAGACAAAAATTAGGAAGGCAGAGTAGAGAATGATGGATGAAAAGTAAGAATGCCATTGAAAAAAATCCTTTATAGCAGCAGTCATTCTGTCTAAAGCTGAAAAGCTAGTTTAAAAATGACTTGAACTTAATGTTATGCACAATCTTAAAGGAACCTTTTCAAGACTGAGAGCTCCCATGGTATAAAAAGTTCTACATATTTACTTTAAATTTATTTAAAAATTAGAACTGATGCTCTTGTTTAAAAAAAGATGCGAAACGTCCAGTTTTCGTTCTGATATGTAAAGAACTCCAAGGACTTTTCCATGAGAAAAACTAGAGAAACTGAAAATCAATGATTTTTCTTGGACTCACCAGAGAACTGAGGCAGCAGGTCAAACCACAATCCCAAATCTGGAGAGACTGTTGAATACAGAGAATCACAGCTGAGATATGCTTACTTGGCCCAGAAGCCACCCCAAGTCAAAACTGGTAGGACCACATAAAGGGAAATTTTGATGAATTGCTGGGTGCTGAATGTGGTCTTCTGTGAGAATGAGAAACTCCTGGGTCCACAGTGTTAGGGGCCCCCACACTTCTGTGGGCCTTCCCTATAGGGACTCCAAGAGGGTCTCACAGTAAAGACATTAGAAAGAACCCTCCTGGCTCTGGTAGGGAGAGAGGAAGATCAATCATGAAATATACCCAGAGTATTCTCCCATACAGAGGTGCAGTCTCCATGGGAATGACTTTGTAGAGTCTTATCCCAGTTGGATGAATGGAATTCCTTCTCTTCAAGTAACCTGCAGCCTTCCAGTTTACCTAAGGGGTTAAAAATATAGTAAACAGGGTCAGGGCTTCATGGGAATAGACTCCCATCTAGAGAAGGGAGTGAGGGCAGGAGGGAAAAACTATGCTACCGGGGAAACATATGCAAAATACAAAGCTCGGAGACACAGGCTGACCACACTGAAGTTCAATTGAATGATTGTGCAACACTCCCTCTCCTCCCCACCTGACTTCACACCAACAGGGCTGCAGTACAACAGGAGTGGATTGCAACTGAAAGCTGCAAGACACAGATTCTGTCTGACGAGCAGTCCTTGTGGAAGCTCCAAGCCAAAATGGAAAACAAAAACAAGACCACCAGAGGAATCTGGAGCCCCTGCTAACCAAGCAAATTGTAAACACAGCCCAACTCCTTGCCAACCTAACATAAATCCTCATACTAAAGGCCTTGATACCTATTGGTTCCTATTACCCTAGACAGATGTCCAGCTTTCAACAAATGATTACAAGGCATGATAAAAGTTAAGAAAAACAGTCATAAGAGACAACCATCAGAATTAGACTCAGATATGTTATGAATATTGAAATTGTCAGATAGGCAAAACTGAAGTAACTATGACTAATATATTAGAAGCTTTAATGGAAAAAAAGTAGAAAATACACAAGAACCTGTGGGTAGTGTAAGCAGAAAGATAAAAACTCTAAGAAAGAAATCTAAAGGAAATGCTAGACGTCAGAAACACTAAAAGGTGGGTATATCAACAGATTTGACATGGTTGAGCTAAAGTCAATCGAGCTCAAAGTTAGGTCAATAGAAATTTACCAAACTGAAATGCAAAGAGAAAAAAGAAAAAAAAAAAAAAAGAGAACATCTAAGAACTGTAGGACAATATTGAAAACAGTAAGAAACCACCAAACTCTCCTCAAAAGAGGATTTACCATTTTGCATTCCTTCTAGTGATCATTTATAGTTCTTGTTATTCTGCATCCTCAACAGAAATCGAAATTGCCATTTTGTTTTGGATTTCAGTCATTCTATTAAGTATACAGTGCTATCTTATTTTTTTTTAATTTGCAATTCCCTAATGACAAATTATATTGAGCATGTCTGCATGTGCTTATTTAACATCTTTATATCTTTGGTGAGATGTCTGTTCAGATCTCTTGCCCATGTTTTGAGGATTGGTTATTTTTTTAAATGTAATTTTAATGAGATAGAGTCATATACCATACAATCCCCCCGAAGTGTACAATCAGTGGTGCACAGTATCATCACATGGTTGTGCTTTCATGACCACGATCAATTTTAGAACATTCACATTACTCCAGAAAAAGAAATAAAACAAATGAACAAACAAACATCCTTATCCTTTATCCCCTGCTTTTTTGACCTCTAATATTGCATTCTACCTAATTTCAAGACATACGATAAACATAAGCTAAGACCGTGTAGTATTGTCAGAGACAAATATATAGATCAGTGGAACAGAATAAAACTTCCAGAAGTAGAACCATACACACACACACACACAGGCAACTGACTTTTTTTTTTGCTATATATCTATACAATAATTTATCAAAGATCAGGGCTATTTGGATTACAACTCAGACTATTTTAAGTTTTTTTAATTGATAAGGATCGAATCACATTCTCCACAAAGACATTTTCATTATATAAACTCATTTGAAATTGTTTTTAGTTAAGAAGAAGCCAAACTAAGTCAGGGTGGGCCTTAGTCCAATATGACCAGAGTCATTATAAACAGGAAATTTGGACACAGGAGGAGACAGGAGATAGTCGGCATGTAATAGAGATTGAGGCATGGATTGCTGGTAGGTCTCCATGACAATGCTACCGACTTCAGAGAAAGCCTGGTTTTCTGACACTTGATTTTGGACTTTGGTTCTCTAACACCATGAGACTTTAACTTCCTGCTGTTTTAAACAACCGGTCGGTGGTATTTGTTACAGCAGCCCTGGCAAACTAAGACACTTATTGTTGAGTTTTAAATGTTCTTTATATATTTTGGATGAAAGTCTTTTATCAAATATGTGTTTTCTCTCATTCTGTGGCTTGTCTTCTCACTTCCTTTAACAATGTTGTCACAGAATAGAAGTTTTTATTTTTAATACAGTCCACCATTTCTTTTTCTTTCATGGATCATGCTTTTGGTATTGCATCTAAATCCTTACCGCCAATCCCAAGGTCACTTAGATTTTCTCCTATATATTTTTCAAGGAATATTTTATAGTTTTACATGTTTTTGGTCTATGATCCATTTTAGGATTATTTTTTGTGAACAGTATTAGGTATGTGTCTAGGCTCATTTCCTTGCATATGGAAATCTAACGGTTCCAGCAATATTGTTGAAGAGACTATTCCTTCTCCATTGAATTGCCTTTTATCCTTTACAAAGATCAATTGACTATATTTATGCAGTTTTATTTTGGCTTCTATTCTGCTCCTGTCATCTGTGTATCTATTCTTTCACCAATCACCACACTGTTTTGATTACTGTAGCTTTAGAGTAAGTCTAGAAATAATGTTGATTTCTTCAGTATAGTGTTGGCTATTCCAAGTCATTTGCCTTTCCATGTAAACTTTAGAAAAGTTTGTTGATATCTATAAAATAGCTTGCTGAAATTTTGTTTGGAGTTGCACTGAATCTATAGGTCATGTGGGGGACAATTGATTTAAGAACATTGAGTTTTCTAATCTATTAACACGGAATATCCATTCATTTATTTAGATCATCTTTGACTTCTTTCATCAGAGTTTTATTGATTTCTGTGTACAGATCCTCAACATATTTCATTAGGTTCAGTTATAACTATTTCATATTTTTTGGTGAAAAAATACTGTGAATAGTATTTTTTTAATCTCAAATTAAAATTGTCCACATAGGAAAGCAATTGTCTTCTGTATATTTATGTTGTATCTTGTGGCCTTGCTATACTCTTTTATTTTGTTCCAGGAGATTTTTGTTTTTTGTTGTTGTTAATTTTTTTTTTGGTTTCTACATACCAAATCTTGTTATCTGTGAGCAAAGACAGTTTTATTTCTTTCTTTCCAACCTGTATTCCTTTTGTTTCTTTTTCTTTTTCTTGTCACAGCTAGGATTTACAGCACAACGTTGAGTAGGAGTGGCAAGAAGGGACATCTTTGCCTTATTCCCAGTCTTAGGGGGAAAGCATTCAGTTTCTCAACATTATATTATCTGTAAGGTTTTTTTGTTTGTTTACATATACAAAATCAAGTTTGTATATCAAGTCGTATTGTCAAGTTGAGGATTTTTTTTTCGATGCTTAGTTTGCTGAGGGTTTTTTTTTTCTCATGAATGGGTATCGGATTTTGTCAAATTATTTTTATGTCAACTAATATGATTATATGATTTTCATTCTTTAGCCAGTTGATGCGGTGGGCTACGTTTTTGATTTTCAAATGTTGAAATAGCCCTGGATGCCTGGAATAACTCTCACTAGATCATGTTGTATAACTCTTTTAATACATTATTGAATTTTTTATTTGCAATAATTTCATTGAGGGTTCTTTGCATCTGTATTTATGAGGAGATTGTTCTGTAGTTTCCCTTTTTATAAGCATCTGTTCTAGTTTGCTAGCTGCCGGAATGCAACACACCAGAGATGGATTGGCTTTTAATAAAAGGGGATTTATTTTGTTGGTTCTTCAGAGGAAAGGCAGCTAACTTTCCACTGAGGCTCTTTTCTTACGTGGAAGGCACAGGATGGTCTCTGCTGGTCTTCTCTCCAGGCCCCTGGGTTCCAACAACTTTCCCCGGGGTGATTTCTTTCTCCATCTCCAAGGGCCCGGGCTGAGCTGCAAGTGCTGAGATGAGGAATGCCAAGCTGCTAGACTGTGCTACATTGCGTTCTCTCATTTAAGCACAAGCCAATTAAGTTAAACGTCACTCATTGCAGCAGACACGCCTCCTAGCCGACTGCGGATGTAATTAGCAACAGATGAGATTCACCTACCATTGGCTCATGTCCACAGCAACAGAACTAGGTGCTTTCACCTGGCCAAGTTGACAACTGAATCTAACTACCATAGCATCTTTATTTGGTTTGGGTATTAAGTTAATTCTGGCCTCATAGAACAAATTAGGAAGTTTCCTTCTGTTTCTATTTTTTGGAAGGTTTGTGTAGTAGTTTTATCATTCCTTCTTTTAATGTTAGGTAGAATTCACCAGTGATGCCATCTGAGCAGTTTCAGGTATATGAGAAAATTGAAATATCTTTGCAAATTTTCTGTAAATTTAAAATATTTAACATTAAATGTTTATTTAAAATAATAAATTCAGAGGGTCATCCCATTATAATTCTATCTCTATGCATCCCTCTCCTGCTACTTTTATGCATGTATATAATGATGTATAGAATAATGTTCACATATTAAAAACAATGATTTCAGTGTTGAGTGTATGATTTTTAAACTCTCCTCTTTCTTGATTTCTTATAATAAGCACATGCCATTTTTGTAAAAGCAATAATGTCATTGTGCTAAAATAGTGAAGGGTAACTACTACCAAAGATGAACAGTGAGTCATCAGGTGGTGGTAAGTGCAGTTTATTACTCAACATGTAATTGACTCACAAAATGGTTATTGCTATCATTTAATTGCATGCGTTTTATGTTCTGACCCTTACGAATCTCTTCAGTCTATTTCCTCTTCATGTCTTACCTCACAATTTGTGCTTCAGCATACGATACTAAAGAGGCAAAAAGTGGTGATCTAAAGTTTAGCTATGCTTGCGTTTATAGCTCGACTTTTCCACTGCAAGTGCACAGGGAAGTTCTTTAATCTCTGTAAGTCTCCACAAATGGGATTTTTTTAAATTACCAGATTTGGTTTGTCATCTCTTCCCTGCAGGGACCTGACTGATACATTATTTTTATCAGGCTTTAAAAAATACTAACGTTATCTTTGTAAAGTTAATGGGGAACATTCTGTTAACTTTGGGAAAGCAGATTGGGTAGTGGATCCTCCATTTTTTAATTTTCAACTTAATGTCCTTAACATTTGATTTTTTCAAACAAAAAAATGCAAAGAAAAATTAAATGCATTTGAAACTTTCTATGGTTTTCTTTCTTATTCATAAAACCTTTTGCCTATTATCATTTCATTAAATTTTTATTAAATTTTGGTTAAAAATGACGTCCGGTTGTTTTGATTTATATTTCATGACCGCTAGTGATGTTTAACAGTCTGCAACACTACCAGATTCTGACTACATTAGAAGGGGTTATTGAAAGAACACTAGTAGCTCATAGAATCTGAGATGGGAAACCAGAATGTAATCGTTGTAGATATTCTCTTCTGTGGTGCTGCCTTCAGATGACTTAGCTTTAAGTCCTTCTCTTTCTTTTGTATATTCAAGGCCATTCAACATCATGTTTAAGAGTCTGATTGGAGAAGCATAGGTCATCTAAAACCACTGGGTTTAGAAGTGCTTTCTTCTATTGTTGACAGTCCTACTAAACCACGTGAAACCTCAAAGGAAAGATGCCAGGCATGCAAAGACACCAGGGATCCCCTTGAACTTTGCATATGTCTAAAAATTAGACAATTTTTATTATTCCTTCTGCAATTTGCCTTTTTTTATATTTTTGAACCATTTTTCTATTGGAATTAGCAAATACTTTGCCTATTGTGTCAATTTCTTGTAAGTTAGTTTTTCATAAAGAAATAATCTCTGTGTTAACATTAATCTTTGTTTTTTTTAAATTTTAAGCCTTTGTTCTAATGGAAAATTAATTTGGGTTTATAATATTAGAAAAAGATTTACCTTAATTTTTCTGAATACGATAAACCAATGGTCTCAGTACCCTTTATTAAACATTTCCCACAAATTTGAATCACTACTTTATACTAAATGTTTATTTGTAGTTGGATCGTTTTCTGGGATTTATATTCTGTGTCAAAATTTATGGTTGTTTTCTCAGTCATGAGTTCCACATTGTTTACACTAATGTAACTTTATTATGTATTTTAAATATATGATAGGGTAGCTGCAGTCTTTTAGCTTTTCTTTACAAAATTTCCCTGGCTGTTCCTATTCTTCCAGATGAACTTTATTATCACTTATTCATGTTCTCCCCAAACTTACTTACTGTACTTTTTTACATTAAATATAGTTAGAACTTTGAAGAAAATACAAATAGTTATGAGTCCTCCCATGCAGAAACATCCCGTTTTCTCTTTATGTAAACATTTTTTATGTTCCACAGAAAGGTTTTAAATTTTTCTTTATATTGGTTCTTCATATCTTATGCTATTTATTACTACTTTTTATATATTAATGATATCACAAATGGGATTTTTCCATTCTATTTCCAAATTGTTTTTCACTGGTGCTTAGAATCCTTTTTTATTTTTTAAACATTTTTTATTGTGAAAGATAACATATATGCAGATAAAAGATAAATTTCAAAGTACAGTTGAACAAGTAGTTACACAACAAATTTAAAAGTATGCTACGCGTTACAGTTCCATAATTTCAGGTATTTCCTTCTAACTGTTCTAATTAATACACTAGACTAAAAAGAAATATCAATATAATGATGCAGTGGTCATAAACACTTGTTAAATCTTGTCTTCTTTTTGTTACAACTTCCTCTCATTTGATCCTTCTTCCGATCTTCAGGGATATTTGGACTATGGCCATTCTAACTTCTTCATGTTGGAAAGGAGTGTTGACATTATGGGGTAGGGGGATGCAACCAGTTGATGTCTTTGGAGAGAACAGTAACTCTGGTTTTCAGGGCTTATCTGGTCTAGGAACAATCTGGGGGTATTCAGTTTCTGAAAAATAAACTTAGTGAGTGAAATTTTCTAGGGTCTCGGGAGAAGTCTTTAACACTTGATTGTATCCTTTTATTAGTTAAAGCAATATTTAGTCAATTCCCTGGTTTTTTTCCATATATATTCTTTCTTAAGTCAATTTTAGAGAATCGTCTATTTGATTGATGCTTTCCAACCTGTTGTCATCAAATTTCGGATAGCAGTGTTATGATTTCCATTCTCTTCTCTATCACCCTTCCCTTTCATGATCTCATTTGCTCTTTTTCTGCTTTTAACTTATCAATTTCTCTTTAATCATCAATTACTTTATTCTACTGTATTGTTTTTTTTTTGCCTTTCAACGTAATTTTGAATTAAATGGTTTCTTATTCCCTCATTTTAATATTTATAGATTTTTTTACAAAACATTTAAAGCTGTGAATTTTTGTATGAGTAGAGCATTTATTGCTCCCCATGTGTTTTCTGTTATGTTTAATGCTATGTAATTTATGGCCAGCCTGATATTTCTGCCTTAATACACAAGCTACTTTGTGTGCTGTCGTTGCTGTGTTCCTTATCACTAAATTTGAAAACTAGGATATTTCTAGTCATGATTCTCTTTTCATTTACTCTGCCTCCCACTAAGTGATATCTTTTATCTCAATTCTCATTCCAACTCAATAGATTCTTTCTTCTTTTTTTATATCATGTTTTTGATAATTTCTTGGCCACATGAATTGTATTTTGATATTCCCAGTAAGTATATAAATCTGGAGTTAGAAGTCAAAATGTGGTCTTTAGTTATAAATTTCAAACTTAAACAAATTCACATTTTCCGTGGTTGGACTAAAATATTTTCTTTTCTCTTTTTTTCATTAAGATAGGAAAATAGGGCTTATAGACTCTAACCTCATAGTATTTACTTTTCTACTCACAAAACATATTAAGGCCTGAGTATTTAGCAGGCTTTACTGACAAGCTTGGTTGGTCTCTAAATATATTTACTCAGAAATTTTTCCTAAGATAATTTTGAAGATATTAGGTCATGAAATTCTACTGATGAAAAATTATGATATTGAAGCCACTTATACAAAGTACTCTAATTTTCTGCATTTACCTGGGTAAAGTAAAACAAATGTTTTATCTATTTTACTTTTAAAAATAAAACAAAGAACATGTTATCTACTTCTACATTAGGGTCACATCACAATAGACAAAAAATTATATCTTCTGAATTCGAAAATTGGATTGGCCTCTAGTTTTTGGTCATCTCAATAACTTGATCACATTTTCAAACTTATTGGATAGCTTGGATATCCAGGTGTGGTTTAGCCCACCTTTTTGAGCTTTTCTTTAAGTGCTCTTAAAAACTTTTTTATTGCTATAATTTGAGCATAGAAAATTCAAAATTGAGTTGCATAATTTCATCTTTTCTGCTAACTAAAATATTAAAGCATATGCATACAGAGACCTAATTTCTACCTAACTTCCCATGGGTAAGGTTCATAACTGCTAAATGAGAAAAAATTTATAGTTTTTGTACATATATGCATATCAAAATTCCAGTTATTCAGACTGCAGTAAAGTAACTGATGCAGTAAAGCCTTAAAATGGTTAAAGATTGAAATATTTGTGAGGAATGCTAGATTCTTCTCTGGCTATCTTTTATTAGCCACAGGTGGTAACTTCTGCGAAAAATTCATGAAATTGGCTTTGTTTGATTTTTTCCCTGGTAGCTTTGTAAGAATTTCTGTTCTCACACTTTTAATAATTAATGTAGAGAGGGTCTTTTATTTGTGAGTAAGAGTGATATTTTCTCACTGCCTTGATGGCTAAGGAGTGAAACAGGAGTTTTAAACATTTAGTTAAGAGAACCATAAAATAAATATTTGTATTACATAGACCTTTTATGCATTGTTTTAGTTTTTAAACTTATAAAAATAGTATATCATACAATCATGTGATGGCTCATTGATGTCCTTTGAATCCTATAAATAAGAAAATATCTAAATTTCAAAGAGTAGATTTGATATTGAACTCATATCTTTATCCTTTTCAAATAACCTGAAAGCTTTTAATAATTAGTAGATTTCAAGATGTCCTTGTGATACAGTAGAATATTATAGACCATGTTAACAAGTTCCCTGAGTAAGTTAACCTGTTCACTGTCATCAAAAACAAAGATGGATGTCAGTACCTTGGACTTTTTACTTTGGATGACATACCTGCCTAAACTCCAAAATAATAGATACACATAATTTAATCCAACTTTATCTCACTCATTAGAGATGAATTCATGTCAAATGCATCAGCCTAGATAATAACAATCAGCTCAAGGTTTATGGCTGTGTTTTTCCTCTGCTTTAAGAGATCCCATCCAAAAGGAAGCTTGACTTTTCATCATCACATTCTTATGAAGATCTCACGTCTTTCTTTAAATTTAACGATGCCTAAAAGGCTCAATTTCAGATACAGAAATTCCTATCACAGGCCAATTCTAGAATTGACAGCAGATGTTTAAGCTTGTAGCATTTCCATATCAATATAATGCTAACCATGTTTTTCATGATTAGTTTCTAGAAGTTTTCAAGTCTTCCTCTTAATTCAACTACAGTAGTGCATCATATTATTAACTGTATTGATGGGATGGACTCATGGATTTTGATTAATTTGAGCTGTCTTTTAACTGGAAATACAAAATTATTGTATTTTATAGCATCCTTGCTTCTTGAATCCACAGGTAACACACTTTCATAGCACCATGTACCATTTTAGCACTCAGCACACATTGCATTTAGTCTAATTGTCTTTTTTCTTTTTCTTTTTGCATGGGCAGGCATTGGGAATCAAACCCGGGTCTCCGGCATGACAGGTGAGAACTCTGCCTGCTGAGCCACCGTGGCCCAGCCTTTAATTGGTTTTTGATTATTTGATAAACATGTGCATATTCCAGTAGACCAAGAGATTCATGAGAGGAAAGATTCTGGTAGTCAACACTCCCAACTGCATCTATAGCATCTAGGGCATGCCTGGTATGTAATAGGCATTCACTAAATATTTGTTGAATTGGTGTATGTATTAAGTGTTCTTGTATTAAGTTTCCCTTTGAAACAAGCATTGACATAGTTGACATATATTATCCTGGGTAATTTTTGACAATCTCCCCCCACATTTTGGTGCTTAGTCTTTCAGGCACCATCACCTTTTTATGTAATACTGTTTTCATCTGAAGTTATTATGATGCAAATTAAATTCATCTGAATTTTCTGCCTTACAATGTACCAGACAATGTTTTCCAGACAAGATTTTATGAATTTCATAGAAAGGATATAAACACATGCTTTTGCCCTAAGTTTTATTTGAGTGAATTTTAGATCCTGATTTCTTAATTACTACTTTCAGAACAGCCTGCATTTCATTTCTTTCCATGGGACATTTTCCAGCAATAAACAGAAGAGATTTTTTTTGGCTGCTTCTATAATACATAATTAAGAATTAATAAGTTGGATATGCTGTTGCATTAAATGGATTATAATTAAAAGGAACTACACATTCGATGTGGAATTTAAGTGTACATTTCATAATGGGATAAAAAACTCAGATACAGTCCAGATTTCTTTTTTCAAAACAACACTAATTTGGACACTGCAGAATTATTTCTATTTTAAAATTATTTAATTTTTGATTTTGATTGTCCTGGTTTTAAGGTCATGTCATTAAAATTGCCTTACGCAAACATCAGAATTTTAGTTTGTGAAAAATATTCTTATATAATTGGCTATCACAAAACTGTAAAGTAATTTAACGTCTCCACAAGTTTTTATAACATTTGAAAATATTTGACCTTCTAGTTTGGCAGGCTACTTGAAAGTACTTTACCTTCATGTTGGATAAGGACCTGTACAACAGTTTTCATCACCAATGGGAAAAGGTTTTCTAGCTCTGTATTGTAATGTGTTCTGAGACCCTGTGAGCTTTGAAAGGGCTTTTTGGTTTTAGAGAAAAGCTAAACTCTGATATGGCATACAAGGACACAGAGGTAGTTCCCTTTCCTTCTGATTTTGGAGAATTCATATCCTTGGTAATGAGGAACAAATTGGGTCCTTGCCCTTGCTTTTATCCTGAAAAAATAAAAAAGAACATTTTATTCTAATGTCATTTTTTAAAGTATGAAGGAATAACTGCCCTATTTTTCGTGATGAAAATTATGTCCGTGATTATCTCTGTTGTTTGAGAGACCAGTAATCTTGAAAAACAACCTTGACTAGCTTTGAATAATAGTGAGGAGTCTCAGAATGGACTATTAAGGTGGTTCTAAGAAGATGAATGAGTCAGTTGGTATTTGAGAAGTTCTGTGAAAAGCTGAGTTGGGGATCACATGTGATGTGTGTATTCCATGCCAACTTCAACTGAATGTTGGTAAATTGCTTCCCTGTACATAGCACTAAGGACTTTGAAACAATGTCATGTTATCTTCCTCTGCCATGGGTAAGGACAGGGGTAACCCCCATCCCCCACCCCACCCCAAACTACACATGAATAGAAACAGAAAGAAACAGAATTCAGTAACTATTTAAAAATTTTTCAAGTACCTATTCTCTTTGAAGAAGGTAAGAAAGTAGAAATGACCATAAGACTCCCACTTAATCAGTATTTCAAATGTGGTGCCCTAGAATTTCCTGTGATTTTTTCCAAAGACACTGAAGCTTGAGAATTCACTCCTCTATTTAAAGATGGCCATATATTTGCTTAGGAGAGTGGTCCTGAAACTTGAATACATATTACAATCACCTAGGGAGCTTTTAAAAGCTAGTGATGCCCACGTTCCATTACAGATTAAATAAATCATCATCGTTGGGACTGAGGCTGAAGCAGTTTTTTTTTTTTTTCTAAACTCCCCAAGGTGCAGCTGAGATTGAAAATCATTGGCTGAATAGGTAAAGAATGGAAATTTCATATAATGACAAAACCAGATGGTGACTGAGCCCATGATTATCCTGCCCTGCCTCCTAAGTTTCAATTAGAACATAGAAAAGTGTTTGTTTAAATGATGAAAAAAAAAAGAAAAGGAGGAGAAGAAGAAATTAAAATATACCAGCTCTAGGAAAGAAGTGGCATCAGAGGTCCAACCATTTTAAAACATTTACATGACAAAAGAAAAATATGAACTTAATTGGTGATGGAAATTGATCAGAAGAAACCATAGTACATAATACTAGTCTCTAGTACAAAATATCAGAGCTACAAGCTCAGATTCAACCTTTAAAAAAATGAAAGAATCACATTCTTAACAAATGGGGTGATTGTGTCCTTCCCTCTTCCTGTTTATTACATAAAGGAGCCATGAATAGACACTTCAAGATAACATGACAGCTGGTTCACAGAATCAACAGCAATAGACCTATTACCACAACTTTATTAAACAGATCAAACCAAGGAAAATGAGAAAGGTGGGTGTGCTGGTTTGAAACTATTATGTACACCAGGAAAGTCATGTCCCTTAATCCTCATTGAATATTTCTGGAGTGGGGGAGGCTTTTTAAATGTTTCCATGGAGCCATGACCCACCAAATTGTGGGTGGTAACTTTAGATTAGATGGTTTCTATGGAGATGTGTCTCCACCCATTCAAGGTGGGGTTGCTTACTGGAGCTCTTTAAGAGGGAATCACCTTGCCAAAAACTTTACAGCCACAAAAGTCACCAGAACCAAAAGAGTCCATGCAGCAGAAAGCCCCAGGGGAGCTTCATGAGACAAGAAACTGGGAGAGAAAACTAGCAGATGTCAGCATGTGTAATCCCAGCTTCATTGGCCTTTCTTGAGTGAAGGTAACCTCTTGTTGGTGCCTTAATTTGGACGTTTTCACAACCTCAGGACTGTAAATTTGCAACTTAATAAATTCCCCTTTTTAAAAGCCATGCTGTTTCTGATATACCACATTCCAGCAGCTAGCAAACTAGAACTGAAGGAATATGGGAGAGAGAAAGGCACTTTTCTTTCTGCCCCTTGATATGGGAAAGCCTCCTATCAAGACTCCTACTTACTTTCCTAGAAGCTGCATACATCCCTCCCATAAAGGGCAAGGTCTAGAAAGAAACAGACTTATATAATTGCCAGAGTTGTGTTTTAAAAAGAAGACCTTCATTTATTTCATGAGTATAAATGAAGAATAATTGGACTTGTGAGGAAGAGTTCCTTCAGACAACCAAGGCCTTTAGTGGTAGAGGGCTTTGTTTGAATCTAGCTTTCAGCTAGTTCACAGAATCAACAGGAAGCCTGGAGAAACAAGGCTCAAAGAATGGCCAGGAATGTAGGCCTGACGGATTTCAGGAACATTCAGCTTAAGACGTTGCCACTAGTTCCACCTCCATTCAACACGTACTACCATGCCACTAGACTCACCTCCATTGCCACTGATGCAAATTATCACACTTGATATGATGGAGAGCAGGAAGATAGATTATCTCTCCCAAACTGTAATCTTCTACTGAAGTTGGAAAGCCCACTCCTCCCTCTGATTTTGAGATTTCCCCAACAGTCAAATAATGTTTCAAGGCCTAAAACTCAACAATGATCATGATCAAAACCAAAAATCAATAAATAAATAAATGAAAGAATAGAGGTAAAACATACAGAACAACTGACTGAGAGGGGAAAATGAATAATTTAGAGAACAGGAAAGAACCTACAATTTTTCTAATTAGTGCCTTTTTAGAGATTTGAGAGTATTTTTCACTTATAGAAAAAGTAATAAAATTATCTTATCAACAAGGAAAAATACTGAAGAATACAGTAGAAGTAAATAACTGAAATTTAATCAACAATGGCTTAACTAATAAATTCAATGGACTAACTAGTTTGCAAAATGTTCCTGATGACCAAATTGTTATCAAATAAATAAAATTAAAGATTTATTTCAGAATCTGTACTATAAATAAAAAGTTATTGAAACTAGGAAAAGTTAAGGGATTCTGAGTTTAAACCAAGGAAAAGAAAAGGCATCAAAAAGAAGTTCCAGAAAGAGAGTAAAAAGTCAATTGAGAAAATAAATAAAATAAAAAACCAAAGAACCACTCCTAGTGTGGGAGAAGCAAATGATCTCTGTACTGAAAGAGGCTCACCAAAGGAAGATTTATGATGAACTCTGTGCCTAGTCATTGAAGTCAGAACACCAGTGAAAAAGAGAAATTTTCAACAGTATCCAGAAATAGCAGTTTATTCACAAAAGACATTTGAAGAAGACATAAAAGACATTGAAGAAAGGTCTTCAAAAATTTGAAGAGTGTGTACCCAGGCTTTTATCAATTAAGTGTACAAGAAAACCAAAAACAATGTTGAACATATAAAATACAATATTTTGGGTGGGCCACGATGGCTCAACAGGCAGAGTTCTCACCTGCCATGCCAGAGACCCGGGTTCGATTCGTGGTGCCTGCCCATAAAAAAAAAATACAATATTTTAACCACAAAGACACCAGAAATGTTGTTAGAAATACTCTAACAAAGTCTAAAAAGAATCAAAGATGATGACATAATGTACAATCATGCAATAGTTGAGTATGACATGGGGAAAGTATAAGAAGCTAAGAAATAAATGAAGAGACTCTATCATTTGTTAACACTTAGAATAATGTTCTTAAAGTGGAAAACTTTATTTAAAAAACTTTTGTCTCAGTCTACATTCATAACTTGACTTCAAGGCCACTGAATCTCTCCTCAGCTGTGTCAAGTTGACTGATGAGTCCATTGAAGACCTTCTTTACCTCAGCTTTTGATTTCTAGAATTTCCATTTGATTCTTTTTATAGTTGCCATTTTCTGCTGAAATTAGCCCTTATAAAAAGCTTCCTCTTCTCCTACAAAATGTTTTATTTTCTATATTATATTATTATACTATAGCGTACAACACTACATTAACCACGGCTATTTTAAATTCTCTGTCTGAAAATTCCAGTATCTGTGCCTAATCTTGTTTTGCTCTGATAACTGTTTATTTCTCCTCTTCAAAAAGCATGTATGTGTGTGTGTCAGCTTTACTTTTTCTTTTTCATATGCTTCATAATTTTTTGAAGACTGAATATCTTGTATAGGATAGTGGATGATTAGGCAAATATATTTTTTGCTTGGAAATGAGCATTCATGGCAAAAACCTTTAATGCTTAGGCTTCATTTATGCCTCTTGTTCACTTCCTCAGTAACACCCTTCTCTTCACCACTTGAATAATATCCTGACTAGAGGTTTCTATGTGACTTGATTCTTGGCCCTTCTCCTGGCAATGAGTCGTCATCTCCATGAATCATCAGTTGGATAAAACTTTGCACTGCTTGATACTCTTCCACTTTAAGCAGTTCTAGACAGCAGTGTCTCCATCATGAGGATTCTGGCCTTTTTATGGGCCTGGGCAATTTCCCTCAGAGGGACTAGGAAAAGCAGGAGGGAAATTAACATTTAATGAACATCTGCTCTGTATTTGGCTCTGTCCTAGGTACTGAATATAGGGTACTTCCTTCCATTCTGACAATATTTCTAAAAGGTGCATGATGATACCCATTGTATATATGTGCAGCATTGAAATCCTAAGGGACTTAATACCTTGTCCAAATTTACTCAGCTATAAATAGATAATCTGGGATTTAGGCCTAAAGTCTCTGTTCTTTGAAGGAGTTGTTTCCTTATTGTGAGAATAAGAAGGGAGAAACCTCTATTCTGTTATTATTTGGGAAAAGACAACCTTTGGAAGAAAAACTTGGACACTTTGAGAACCAGTAAGCAGAGCTTTTAAAATTAGAGATTTTGTTTGTTGACCAGACAAGAAGCATAAGGACAGTGTCTATGTTATATATATGTTATATACTAATTTCATTAGTATTGTGACCAGGATATACGCTATAAAACCTCAGATGATTTTTTAGTTGCAAAAGACCTTAGCAGGACATGTTGCATCATAGCAATCATCTAGTCCAGACTCATTCATTTTTCAGATGAAGGATTGAAAGCCAATGAGAGAAAGGGTAACCATTGTTGAATAGTTGATATGCATCAGCCGCTATTAACCGCTGCATAGGCACAAGCTCATTATTATACAAAGACCAAACAAGTTCTTTATTATACAAAACTACCTTATACTTGCATAAAGTCGTATATTTTCAGATTTTTTTCACATATTTCATCTCATTTGAACTTTAAAATCACCATTGATGCTAAACAGCACAAGTATTTTCGTGCCTGTTTACTGAGGGAAAAAATTTGAAAATCACTGTAGTGAAGTGATTTGCTAAAGATCTTGCAATTACTTAGCGGCAGATTAGGAATAGAACCTGGGTATTGGGAATCCCAATTCAATAGATTCCAAAGACGACCTATTCACTTTATTCTACTCGAGGGCAGCAGTGTAAGAGGTGGAAAAGAAGCTTTAGGGGAAGACTAAGGCACCTGGCTACCAGACTCAGCTCTACCATTATTCACCTGTGTTCACAAATAACCGCTCCACTTAAATACTTTTTTATCTGCAAAACGAGGAAATTGGATTAGATAATATCTAAACTCTACTCCAGTTTGGATATTAGTCTTTCTAATAAGTTATGTGACATTTTACATTTCTAAAAAAATTGCTCTTCTGTTGAAATTTAATAAGGGAAAAGTGTGCAAATCCATCTGCAGTTCTGTTTAATACTCTAGTATTTATTTTTTATTATCCTTTGACTCATTCCTACCTGAATGTTGTCAGGTGCTGAAATGGAAGAAGTTGGAATAGAAGGAAATTTGGTTGTGCAATCTTCTTGGCATATACACATGTATGAATATATATAATGTTATATATGAATATATGAAAACATATTTAAAAAATCCTACAGTCAGCTCTCTGTGACGATAGCAGCATAGTTCTGCTTAATGGGCTCTCCTTCCTGAGACTGAGCAGAATCTCTTGTCAGTTGTATTATCCTTTGTAATTTAATTAAATGTCTTTCTGTACCTTTATTTTATTTTATTTTTTTATGGAAGATGGGATTTAATAAATAAATATGACTGCTGAATCAATATATTGATATTTCTTTTGGTCTTCAAAGTCTTGGAGGAGCTAGTAGAAAAAATGAAAAATTGTGGAACGGTAACCCATACTGAATTTTAAAATCTATTGTATAAATATTTTTAAAATGTACTTGGAAATTCATTACTTTTTTGAATATATGTTATTTTTCACAATAAAAAACATTAGATAAAAAAATTAACAACAAACAAAACATTAAGATATCATTCCATTCTACATATACAATCAGTAATTCTTAATATCATCACATAGTTGCATATTCATCATTTCTTAGAACATTTGCGTCAATTTAGAAAAAGAAATAAAAAGACAACAGAAAAATAAATAAAATGATAATAGAGAAAAAATAGATTATACATACCATACCCCTTGCCCCTCGCTTTCATTTACCACTAGCATTTCAAACTAAATTTATTTTAACATTTGTTCCCCCTATTATTTATTTTTATTCCATATGTTCTATTCTTCTGTTGATAAAGTAGATAAAAGGAGCATCAGACACAAGGTTTTCACATTCACAGAGTCTCATTGTGAAAGCTATATCATTGTTCAATCATCATCAAGAGACATGGCTACTGGAACACAGCTCTACATTTTCAGGCAGTTCCCTCCAGCCTCTCCACTACATCTTGAACAACAAGGTGATATCTACTTAATGCGTAAGAATAACCTCCAGGTTAACCTCTCAACTCTGTTTGGAATCTCTCAGCCATTGACACTTAGTCAAGACCCTTTCTTGGAGTTGCCAGTCTCACAACCTACTCTAAGGATTTTGGACTCTTGCATTCCCATAATTACATGAGACAATTTTATAAATCTTATATTTACAGATATCTCTTGTTACTCTGTTTCTCTGGAGAACCCTGACTAACACAGTGTCTGTTGCATGAGTTTGATTTTTTTTTTTATTTTAACATTTGTTCCTCCCTTTTATTTATTTATTTTTAATCCATATTTTTTACTCATCTGTCCATACCATAGATAAAAGGAGCATCAGATACAAGGTTTTCACAGTCACACAGTCACATTGTGAAAGCAGTATCGTTATACAATCATCTTCAAGAAACATGGCAGCTCTACATTTTCAGGCACTTCCCTCCAGCCTCTCCAATATACCTTAATTAAAAATGTACCTTTATTTTTAAAAAGATGTTTATCAGCTTTCACTTTCATGTTTCTCCAAAACTTCAATTTTTATCCATATTAAGAAGTGAATTTTTAGGACATCAGTTAATAAAATATTGGCATAGTAGAAAACAACAAACCTTTGAAATAAAAAAGACTGAAATAAATGTTTTTTTTTCTGCCATTCCTTAGCTTTACAATTTTGGGTGGATCATTTAATCTAAGACTCAGTTTTTCCACTTGAGAAACGGAAGTGATATCACTCAGCTAGTATGGTTATCCTGGGCATTATATAAAATTGTATCTTCAGAGTGCTTTTTAGCTTTTTAGCATAGCCCTTGTGTTCTAGTTTGTAAGCTGCTGGAATGTGAAATACCAGAATTGGAATGGCTTTTGAAAAGGGGAATTTATTAAGTTGCAAGTTTATAGTTCTAAGGTTATGAAAATGTCCAAATGAAAGCAATGCTATAAAAATGTACAATTTAAGGCATCCAAGGAAAGATACCTTGGTTCAAGAAGGCTAACACAGTTCAGGGTTTCTCTCTCAGCTGGAAAGGCACATGGTGACTTCTACTAGCTTTCTCTCCTCATTTTACAAGGCTTCCCCAGAGGCATTTTCCTTCATCTCCAAAGCTCTCTGTTTGGTTCTGGTGGCTCTCAAGCTTTTTCCAAAATGATTCCCTCTTAAAAAGCTTCAGTAAGCAATACCAGCTTGAATGGGTGGAGACACAGCTCCATGGAACCATCTAATCATTAGTCACCAACCACAATTGTGTGGGGCTCATCTCCATGGGAACAATAAAAAAGATCCCTCTCAGCAATATTAAATGAGGATTAAAGGACATGGTTTTTCTGGGGTACATAATAGCTTCAAATCTGCACACCTTGGAACACAGTATCACTTGATAAGTTATTGCTGTTATTAATATTAAACATTCTGAGGTGTTTAGGCTCAAAACTAATTTTCAGTTCCTTTCATGATCTCATATATGGGTAAAAATCTTCACCATCTTTTTCTTCTAGACAGGTTTGTAGACCTGAGGGGAATAAAGGAATAGAATAATCTGGATAAGTATTTCTGAGAGGCTCTGACACCAGGGACATAAATTGTACCTAGTTTTACTTGATTTTTGTACTCTTGGACAAAACTAGCAGCAGAGGAGAACTGTAATATTAAATGTAAGAAGATCTCAGTAAAGCAGTTTGAGTCTTTGGCCGCATGTCACAACTTTTCAGTTTCCACACTCTGATGGACTCCATTTGTTAATCTGCGATGTATTGGAGTCCTTGATCTTTAACATTTTTAATACGTGTCAAACCCAGTGCTCAATGCTAGGGTGATAACATCAACAATACAGAAAGAATACCAAATTTCTGAAATGTACTGAAAGCTGTGGGTTCAAAGAAGTCAACTAATATCCAGATTCCCAATTTAAGAAGATTTAGAAACTTGAGGAATAACTCAGGAGGCATGTAATCTTGAAAAATAGGGATTTTTTGAAGATAGACCCTATTTCTTTTTCAAGTAAGGGAAATGATAATGGTCATTGCAACAAAAGATATCTTTGCACTAAAAATAAAGTCCTTCATCGAAATATCTAAATACCAATATGGGTGTTGACATTGTTTTTTTTTTTTTTTTTTAAGAATAAGACAAATTATTTATCTGTTTTGATTGATACAGGGCAAGTCTTTCCAGAGGTAAAGGTAGGATGAATGCTTGTTTATAGTTCTTTATAATCCTGTGTTTCTATAACTCTAAAAAAAGAATTGCTGACACTCAGCCAATCGTAACTTTCTAACTTCATGAATCTTTTAAATATATAGGTAGGTTTTTGGCGATAATATAGACATGCCTGAAAGCCGTAGGCCTTGTGTACTCAAGAGAAAATTGTGTCCCATGAATTTTTAATAAACTAAACAGGGCTATTTCCATGAAGAAATAAGGTATACTAAAAAAGAATGACAGGAATTCCAAGGAGAAGGACTGAAAAAAAAAAAAGGACAGTTTGGCACTTTCATCTTTCAGTGGAGCTGGGGGAAAACCCTAGGAGTTTATAGGAGGAATACCAGATTTTATTACATCAAAACTGGGGAACCTTCTGGCTTGCATATTTTGCATAAATTTACAACATAAATTGAAAGACGTATCTGCAAATATTTAAAGAGGTTTAATTAATTAATATAAATTCTGCCAATCATATCTCATTCCAGTATTCATAATATGGTACCTGAAATAAAGATTACATTTTATAAACCAATGTTGTCACATATCAGATATCTTAGATTGTCAGGGTCAAAGTAGCAATGAGAAGATTTCAAATGACACAGAAACAGGGACTTCCAGCAAGACTGAGTGAGAAGATCAAGACGATAAGGATTGTTTTCCTCTTATGGAGTCTTCTCTGCCACCTCCCCTCTCCCTGCTCCTCCTCCAACCCCTTGTTTCTTCCTGGTCTAACTCCTACCCATGTTATGTTGTGTCTTTCAAATTCATCCTCAGAGAGGCTAATTATATTATTTTTAAATGTGAAAGACAAAACCAAATAATCTGTTCTAGTCTCTCAATTTCAATGTTTTTAATTATTTTAAAGAAGACAAAGAGAAAGGCAAAATCCCTTTGTAATTTCAAAGGTGTACTGGAGAGCAGAAGCAGCTTGGAGAGGCGGAAGGGGTCCATAATAATTTATAAGTGCCTTAAGTTCTGAAATCCTTCAGGAGAACTGGCGTGGCTAGAGACACCTCCCATGATTGAGACAACACCAACAAAACAAATCATGGCATCAGTTTCCTTTCTTTTTTAAAAAAAATTGGGTTTGGAGCCTGAGAGGAGGTTTCTATAGGAAGCAAGACCACCTAGAAAGCATCACTGGGAGCTCCTCAAAGCACAAATCTCTGCAAGGGAGGCACACGTATCTGAAGGGCTTAGGGAGCATTTGGGTTCCTTCTTGTGTTAAGTTGCAGTGAATGATGACCTTGAAGAATCCAAGGCATTTTTGAAGGCCGGGATGTGTACCAAGTACTGACTGGACTAGAGAGGAACGTAACCTCAAGAAAGGACCATGACAAGTACTCCTGGAGACTGAGAAATGAACCGAGGATATGATTAGGTCATGACTTGTTACATTCTAAGTTTCATGCGTGAAGGAAAACAGAGTTTACTGAGGTGTTAGCGTTATTTAAAAGATACACTTATTTATGTGAATATAAATTTATTAGTACTTTCTCATTGTTTTTATTATTATCATTTGGATGAAAAATTTGGTTTTTACTCTTTTTTTCAGCTAAGAGTGTGGCCAGCCATTCCGATTTCCCTGGAAGTGAGGAGTTTCCCAGGTTGTAAGACTTTTAGTGCTAACACAGTGCAATCCTGGGTAAACTAGGACAGTTATTCATCCTATCACCTAATCTAAGAAAACCTAAGAAATTGATATAATGAGTCTTCATTTAACATTTATTGAGCTATAAAATGTACATGCCCCTGGAATGCATGACTGTGTAAACTGGGTCTCACCTATGAATGGAAAGATGGGAGATACTGATGCGCCTATAGGAGCATACACCCCCCTCAAAGGTATTCAAATCCAGAATTAAAAAGGGGAAGAGGTTAAATAAAACACATTGCCCACTGCAATCCTGCATTCTGCACCTTTAATCCACTGTGTGTCAGGCACTATTATAGATGCAAAGGATTCAAAGTTAAAGTTTGACCTTGGCACTTGCTGCCCTCAAGGTATTTTACAGTCTAGTGGGAATTATGAAATGCACAGACTGTTAGACACCACACTGACTGGGCCAAAACATCTGAATTTCAGGCAGAGATTGACTGCTGGAATCCAGGAGATTTGTGTTCTAATCTCAATTGGTCTGTTAAATATTTGCATGGCTTTAGTTAAGTCATCTAATTTCCCTGGGTCTCAATTTCTATACTTCTAAAATAAAAGAGTTGACACTGAGGACCCTTAGTCTCTTTAAGTGTATACTTTCATGGGGCTAGGATTCAGGAACCTTAGACAGAGCTTTAGGTGATTAAGTTTGCCAGCACAAATTTATCATGAAGGATAACCAGTATATATCCTGAGGTCAGACTCATGGCAGAAGCTATTCTCAGGCAATTTTTAAAATCCGGGCCTCTGAGGAGTACACGTGAGGGGTACCATGGTGGTTCAGAGGTAGAATGCTCACCTTCCATGCTGGAGACCCGGGTTCGATTTCTGGACCATGCACCGCGAAAAAGGAAAAGAAAAAAGAAAAATGCCTAGGCCTGTGAAGAAAAGTGAGAACTGATCTCTAGATATAAAAATGGTTTGGGTTTTAGTGGTGTGCTGGAGGCAGCTGAGTCGGTGTATCTCTTTCCAACTCCATGTTCAGTACTCCACGTTCAGCAATATAAAAGTCTTTTTTTTTTAAATGCATATGACTGTCCATATGAAAAAGGATAATATATTCCTTTAGAATGCATGTGCTGTCCATACAAAAATGATTTGTAACATAATGTAATTCAGTGACAACTATGACATAAAATATGAATGGATGGGGCTAAATCAAACTATATGGTTGCAAGATTACTACAGTTTTACATGAAGCAGAGCAATGT
The DNA here is from genome assembly GCF_023851605.1 of Tamandua tetradactyla. Taxonomy (NCBI): domain Eukaryota; kingdom Metazoa; phylum Chordata; class Mammalia; order Pilosa; family Myrmecophagidae; genus Tamandua; species Tamandua tetradactyla. The sequence goes on from NC_135331.1 coordinate 48,165,250, forward strand.
CTGTGTAGACTGTGAAAATCATGGATGGATTCTATAACACACAAAGAGACCACTAAAAATAAAACAGTAAAAAGGGAACAGCTAAATAGTTGATAAATAAATTAAAATGCAGTTTTGACAATTATTCAGTTAATCCAAAAGGAGACAGGAAAGGAAGACCAGGAAAACAAAAAGAGCTGTCACACAGAGGAAAAAAAAAAAGTGAAATGGTAGACCAGCAAAATAAAAAATTGCATTAAGTGTTAAAAAGCAAAAACTTAATATTCTAAATCTGTAAGAAAAGCATTTAAAACAAAAAAACTCAGGTTGAAATTGAATGTCTGGAAAAAGAAATGCCATGCAAGCAGTAAGTCTAAGAAGGCTGGAGTAGATGTATTAATAACAGATAAAGTAGGCATTAAGACAAAGAGTATTACCAGAGATTAAGAGGGAAATCTTAAATGTATATATGCCTAATAACAGAGCTTTAAATTCTGGGAATCAAAAAATTGACAGAATTAGTGGGGGAAATACATGATTTCTCTGTCAACTGGTGTTATGATTTGCTGAAGCTGCTGGATTGCAGTGTGCTAGAAATGGATTGACTTTTACAATGGAGATTTATTTACAATTTACAGTTCCTGGGTCATGAATGGATTAAAGGAACATGGCCTTTCCTGGGGTACATGACAGCTTCAAACTACCAGGTTGGAGATCTTAAAACTGTTCACTCTCAGCAATTAATAGAATGAGACAAAAAAATGAGTATGGATATAGCGGCGCTAACAGCACCAGCAACTCCATTACCTGGTTGATGTTTATAAAAATGATGGGAAAACAAATCTGCGCTTCCTGCATTTGGCTGTTTGGTTTTTAAAAAATAATGCCAGGGTTCAAAAATTGTTTCCATTTTGGAAACATTACTGAATAAATGTCTGACTCTGCACACAAAGTATGCTTGGTTCCCATTTCATTTGTTGTTTCACGAAAAGAAAAAAGATTTTCTTAATCTTGGGTTCCTCATTTAGTACTTCCTCCTCCTGTGTCTCACCTATGCTAATAAAGGATTTTTTTAAAAATAATTTGCACTGTACTAAAATTTTCTCATGGTGCCGATATGTGCATGAATTATATACACAAACTCCTTAGTTTTTTCTTTTGAAGAAAAATCAGGAAATATACATTTACTTCTCTTAATCATTTCCTTGTGTGTGTGTGTGTATGTCATAATAGAATTCCATAATTTATTGGTATTGCTTTTTTAAGTGACAATGACTCGGCTTCTGAGAATGGGTTCTGTAGTAACTGACAAAGCAATTCTAGGAGCTCCTTAACGGATAGTGTAGTAAACACAAAATTGAATATTCTCCAAGATGCTGTCTCTGAGCACTTCAGATCACTCTAATACCTTTCTCTGACCATTTGCTACCTGCGAGTACAGGTCATGGAGCTCTGAAGGCCTCAGATATGATTAATTTTCCACGGTCGCAGGGACCAGCCCTTCTCCTACTCCCCCATTTATCTCCGGACCCAGGTCAGTGCTCGATATTCAGTAACCATCGAGAAGTGCATACTGACGTTTGGATTACTTTTATGAAAATGACTTTTTCATTCTAGTGTCCTGTTTGTTCTTGTGTGTTTGTAATTTCTAGTTCTTAACATTTGTCTTGAAAATGATGGTTTGAGAGGTGACTCTATCTGCATGGCAAAAACAGGTGAGTTGCTATGTGTGGGTTGCCCGTAAACAAGGCAACACTTTTGGTTCTTTGTCTATATTTACTTAAGTTTCAGCACATTTTGAAATGGCTTCAGTAAGATTTTTTTTTATTTTGCCTTATTTCTTTTTTTTCCTAAAAATATCTCCAGAGATGGGATATTATTCCTGATAAGATGCATTGTCTAAAAGAAGTTGAAAAATTCAGGATTTATTCTCAGCAAGACAAATTGCAACAGAATGAAATTTCGTCTATTTTAAAGCTTTTGGGATATTGGATTAATGAAATATTTGAAAATAAGTGTTAAATGGAAGCAATTTCAAATTAGAAAATATGCCAAGATCATTCAAAGCAAAATCATCCCCCAAGGTTCTGATTGGTTGGCTATCACGTGGTTCATTAAATTGCAGAGTTGTCAGATTGCTGTTAAAGGTATTTTGGGTGGAGAGCAACATGACACAGAAGATGCATCCATGCATCTTAAGAAAATTCTATATAAATGATCAAAATTGTGTGTGTATCTTAGTCAACAATGCATCCTTCAGGCTGTTTGAATGTCCTTGTTTAAATATTTAGTCTAACTTTGAAATATTTCCTCTTACTCTGTATCAGAGTACGAGTGATTATTTACTTTGAGTTTAGAACTGAATTGTTCTGAAACAGAGCAACGGTTCTGGAGTTGACATAAATACGACTGGGGGATCTTTTCCTACCGTGGGGCTACAGCCCATCTGAGTGTCTTCAGCTCTCTCTGCACATGGAGGCTTTTCACTCAGGAGATGGTGAGGTGGCAGGTAAGAAGATGACTTAATTGGTCAAGGTGGACGAAGGATGATGGAAAGTTCTATGTCATGTCCCATGGAGGAACTTTACTAAGGAACAGTAGAAATGAGCCCTAGCCAAATGTGTTTTTCTTTTTTAAAAGATTGCAATTTTATTGAAATATATTCACATACTATATAAATCATCCAAAATGTACAATCAGTAGTTCACAGTATCATCGTATGGTTGTACATTCCATCATCACAATCAATTTTGAGCATTTTCACTACTCCAAAAACAATAAAAATAAAAGTAAAAAGTAGCACCCAAAACTTCTCATACCCCTTATCCGCTCTTGTTATTTATTCATTTTTGTCTTTATTTTCTTAATCATCTGTTGATACAATGGATGAAGAGAGTTTGTCAGTCATAAGCTTTTCACACTCACATGGTCACTCCATAAAAGCTATATAGTTATACAATAATCTTCAAGAATCAAGATTATTGGTTTACAGTTTAACAGCTTCAGTTGTTTCCTTCTCACTACTCTAATACACCAAACACTGAAAAAGGATATCTATATAATGCATAAGGATAACCTCCAGAATAGTCTCTGAACTCTATTTGAAATCTCTCAGCCACTGAAACATTATTTTGTTTCCTTTCTCTTCCCCTTTCTGGTCAAGTGGACATTCTAAACCCCATGATATCAGAGTCAGGCTCAACCCTGGGAGTCAGGTCCCACATTGCCAGGGGCATTCACACCCTTGGGAGTCATGTTCCATGTAGAGGGGAGGGCAGTGAGTTCACGTGCAGAGATGGCGTAGAGAGGCCACATCTGAGCAATGAAAGAGGGTCACTGGGGATGACTCTTAGGTATAATTAAAAGTAGACTTAGCTTCTCCTTTGCAGGAGTAAGTTTCGTAAGGGCAAGCCCCAAGATCGAAGGCTGGGCTGCTAAATTGGTTAAGTCCCAATACTGATGAGACTACCAGGAATTCCCCAGGTGAGGAAGCTTAATATTTTTACATTTGTTCCCTGTCCTTCAACAGGACTTTGCAAATACTTTTTTATCTCCTGTCCGATTACTCTGGGATGTCTCAGGCATCACACTAACCTGTACAAACGAACAAGATCTCATGCAATTGTGGTTGTGCTGGTTTGAAAGGATGTATGTACCTTAAGAAAAGCCATGTTTTAATCAAAATCCCATCTCGTAAAGTTAGAATAATCCCTATTCAATACTGTATGTTTGAAACTAATCAGGTCATCTCCCTGGAGATGTGATTTGATCAGGAGTGGTTGTAAAACTGGATTAGGTGACGACATGTCTTCACCCATTTGGGTGGGTCTTGATAAGTTTCTGGAGTCCTATAAAAGAGGAAACATGTTGGAGAATGAAGGAGATTCAGAGAGAGCAGAGAATGCTGCAGCACCACGAAGCAGAGAGTCCACCAGTCAGTGCTTCGGAGATGAAGGAAAATGCCTCCCAGGGAGCTTCATGAAACAGGAAGCCAGGAGAGAAAGCTAGCAGATGATGCTGTTCTCGCTGTGTGTCCTTCCAGCCAAGGGAGAAACCCTGACTGTGTTTGCCATGTGCCTTCTCACTTGAAAGAGAAACCCTGAACTTCATCGGCCTTCTTGAACCAAGGTACCTTCCCTGGATGCCTTAGATTGGACATTCCTATAGATTTGTTTTAATTGGGACATTTTCTTGGCCTAAGAACTGTAAACTAGCAACTTATTAAATTCCCCTTTTTAAAAGCCATTCTGTTTCTGATATATTGCATTCTGGCAGCTAGCAAACTAGAACAGTGGTGTTTGAATAAATTAACCATACAAGTTAAATTAGATAGAGTACTGTAGAAAACATGCATTTTTTCACCAAATAAACATCATTTCCTTTGGTCTCACACAGAAGTTGAAGTTTTAAAATACAGTCAATATGATCCTTTACCCTTTAGTCTGATTTACCTTAGTCCTAACGGGATCAGCTTCTTCATATCTCTAATTGAAACCTGATCTCTTTTTCAGCTTTTCTAACATGCATACTAGATCTTGAGATTCCAAACCAGCTTTCAGAAAACTATAAAAACGTTCCAATGTAATATTTGGTAAAATATTCTGAGCATAATTTCAAAATGATTATACCCCAGGGCATTTAAAGCAAATTGCTAATGTTCGAGATTCCTAAGAATCATCTTGTTCCCTGAGACCTTCTATAATATGTAAATGTGACATATCTCTTAGGGGAATAGAGAAGTCATATTCTTAAATACCATACTAAAATGTGGTGTTCTGCTTCTCATACTTTAATTTGGACTAAATGCAGAAGGTGTCACTTTTATGTGGGGTTTTTAATCTTAGAAGTATCGATATTCTGGCTCAGGTAATTCTTTGTAGGGGGGAGGGTGGGTTGTCCTGTGCATTTTAGGATGTTTGGCAGCATCCCTGGCCTCTAGCCACTAGATGCCAATAATACCTCCCCACTTGTGACATACACAATTTTAAACAAAAATGTCTCCAGATATTGCCAAATGCCTCCCAGAGAGCAAAATCACCCCTTGTTGAGAACTTGCACAAGGGAGCAGAATTGTGGAAAATTTGGATGTTCATCAAAATTTTCTCAATAACTTGAGTACTGGATCTAGAGTCTAAAGTCTGGAATGAGGTTTCCAGCATCTTATTTGAACTTGGAGTTCAAGTAAGGTGATTTTTAGGAGAAAATAATAACCTTGATAAGAGAAAGGGAAATACATTGTGTAAGACAAGAAAAGTCTTCCCTATGCCTTAGGTATAGTCTATACACTTGGAGATCTTGGAGCTACAGTCAGGTAAGAAACTCTTAGAAGGAAAATTTTTTGCTTTTGTAGCTTTAGGTGAAAATCACAACTTGGCTGAAATAACTAATCCAGAGGAATTTCCATTACTTCCTGTAGAGTAGCAATTCTGTTAGTAAAAATAATATCTGGTCTTCTGATTTTTTTTTCATACTTCCTCATTAGGAATTGATAAAACCTATGCCAAGTAGATCAAGGAGCTATCTTCTATTTGTGTCAGAATTTCACTTTTTGTATTGTGCCGACTCTGCTGAACTTCTACCCAATTTTGACTCTGGTGGTGAATCTTCTTTCATTAGAACAAAATCTTCATTACCTGTTTTAGTTTGCTACAGCTGCCAGAATGCAATACATGAGAGATGGATTGACTTTTATAAAGGAGATTTAATTAATTACAAATTTGCTAAATTGGGAAGGCACAGGGTGATGTCTGCTGGCCTTCTCTCCTGGCTGGGTTCAAAGTGCTTTCCTGGTGGCATTTCGTATTTTGAATCTACCAATATCTGGATCTGTGTTGGCTCCGAGCTCTGAGCTAAGTTGTGCCGGTCTGTACTGAGCTATCCTGAGTTCTCTTCTGACTTTTCTCTTTTAAGTCTCCAATTAATCAAATGAAACATCACTCCTTTTACCTATCACAGATGCAATCAGCCATAGATGAATTTCACATGCTGTTGATTTAAGCCCATAGCAACTGAACAAGGTGGACTCCATCACCTGGCCAAGTTGACACCTGAATCTAACTACTACATTACTGATAGGAAAATATCACAGACTCTGCCCACACTCGTGTAGCAGTTATAATCTTCTGTCTGCTGAATGCCAGTTTTTCCTCTAAAAGTATGTATATTCTGTATTTTGACTCCACTTGACTGTTCCTTGTCTGATGCTCCTTCAATAGGACCAACTGCTAGAGTCAGCATTGATCTGTAAATAAGGTCTTGATACTTTCTTGAAGGTATATATTAACATTCCCATTCAACAGGTAAAGAAGTTGAGACACTAAAAGGTTAAGTGACTTGTCCATTTTCTAGAAATAAGGACATAACTGGGCCTCACAGCCAGGGTTGTCGGACGTCAAAGCTTGTGGTCCTTCATATTACAGTACAGCTCTCCCCAGCTACAATATAACAAAGGGTGGGTAGACAGTAGAATAATTTTGAATGGTTGATACAAGGGAGGAAAGTCAGAAAAGAAAAGGTCCCCAAGTATGGGGTAGACTCAGTAAAGAAGCCCATTTGTGTTTGCATCTATTCATGCGTGCATGTATTTATTCAATCATCTATTCATTCATTCAACATATGTATTAAGCTTAGCTTGTGTTACCCAATGTGTTATAGGATTGTAGTGTTCCCTGTTCTCATGGTGGGAAATGCATAGAGTGGGTTATGTGAAAATCCAGTGAGGGTCACAAGAGGGGAGGAGCAGACAGAGATACTACCATCTGTGGGGTACTGTGAAATATGCTGAACCCCTGAAGGGGGAGTCACTCTGGGAGAAAAAGGAAAGAAATTTCGTGCCTGCTTTACAGATATGCCTGGGGACGACAGGCTCTGTCTGAGCTTAATTATTGCGACCAACACAGTCACCACATCTTCATGACCCTGCCAGTTGTTACGAGCATGCTAATGTGCTTGTGTTGGTATACTGTCTAATGCCTTGTGATATAGAAAGCTCTTGAGTTATTAAAAAAAAAAAAAAAAAGAATGGAACCAAGATTCAGTTAGAAACACGAGTTACCCTTAATCGGTCCTCAGTTCACATTATTGGTCCCTGAACTGAGGCCAATCCACACACCTTTCCAGACAAATCTGAAATTGAAATTTAGTCTTTTTTTTTTTTTTAACGTGGGCAGGCACCGGGAATTGAACCTGGGTCCTCTAGCATGGCAGACAAGCATTCTTGCCTGCTGAGCCACTGTGGCCTGCCCCAAAATTTAGTCTTTTAATTACAATCATTAGAAACTTAGAAATAGAATTCACTTTAATCTAGAAATGTTATTTTAGGAACTCCTAAGCCTACTGGGAAGAATTTATAGCACAGGAAAACAAACAGTCACTGATTGTTTTGATGTGTTATTAAAATGGGCAGCCTAATAAAGCATAAAAGAAACTTTAATTATAATTGCATATAAAATACTTCACGTGACTAATATGTAATATTTGTTTCCTAAATTCTCTTATAATTTTTGGGGTTTATAAGCACTGTTAATGTCAAATGACTGCAAGTATATGGGCAAGGCTGGCCTGGGAATTCACAACAAATAAAGTGTAAGTAGTAAAGTTATTTTCTCTACATGGTAGTGAAGTTCATCAAATTGCCAATAAGTACTGCGGGATAGGGAGGGTTTTGTAAAGTGTTAGGCTTTAAAGGAACTATTGCACTCATGAGTATAGTGTTACCACTTGCAATTATGACATGTCTGTTTTTAGTAATAAGATGTTGTAGAAATGACTGATTCATAGGTTTTTCTCATGGAAAGATGCAACAGTTTTCTACCCTTTTCTGCTGCCACTAGAAGCCAGAGCTATTATTACCCATGAAAACCTAGGGCAATGCCTCTTCTCCTACCCCTAGCTGCCCATAATACATGCAAATGTATCCAGTTGCTGGATAGGTAGCTCTTTTCTAGAATGAGTGTTCATGGTTTCAGACCATTTTGTAGTATTTCTTTGGTTATGCCACACCTCCGCAGACAAGCTGTAGTATCAGAAAACCAACCCACTCTCCCTGGAATGAAGCATTGGTTTTGTCTGTGCTTGAGCTTTGTCCAGTGGAACAAGTAGACAACTTTAGGTGGTGAGGTGGAGAGAAAGGAGGCTGGAAGGCTTACACATTGTTTCAACTGTTGATAGGTAAGGCCTACAACCCAAAGCTGGGGAAAGATCCACAAGAAAGTTTATTTCAGTTTTTCTGCCTTTTCCAGCTCCTAGAGGCTGTCTATAGTCATCGGCCACCTCTTTCCTCTATAAGATGCATCATTCCAACCTCTGTTTCCACCATCACATCTTTCTCTGACTCTGACACTCCTGCTTCCCTCTTATAAGGAGCCTTATAATTAGATTGGGTCCACCTGGAAAGTCCAGAGCAATCTCTACGTCTCAAAAGCCTCACCTAGATCACATTTGCACAGTCCTTTTACCATGGAAGGTAATACATTCACAGGCTCTGGGAACTGGAACGTCGAGATCTTTGGAGGCCATTATTCAGCCTACCACACAAGCTATCTGCCCACACACTGGTGCTTAGCACCTTCAAGTACCACCACTGATGCCAGGGATCTGTTACAGTGTAGGAACAGTCCGGGGTGCCAAACAAAAGAGGGAGGGAACATGCGTCACCCCACTCTTTGTCATACCTCAGAAGCATGTGCTTCAAAGTCTCCCAAGGCCTCCAGATTTTACTTTGCACCTCTCAGCCAAGAGCTCCGATGTAGTTTGTAGGCCTGGGTGAGGGCCGTATTCTCATCCCTATTCACTGTATTTCAACCCTACAAGCAGAAACTCTAAAACTTCTTCCTGATGGGCTCCCTTTCTGCTATGAATCACCCCATGCACAGGGGTATCTAGGTGCATTCCATCCCTCAGCATCAACAAGCCCAACCCTAAGTACAGGCCAGTTGTCCTGCTGATACAACTTGTCAATTCAAGAATTCATCAGTCTATCTTCATTCATTCCCCAAAACTCTGCCACTAAATGAAAAGCCATTAAAGTAAAAAAAAAATTCTGTTTAATTTAATGGAAAAAGTTATGGTGCATTCCATCCCAACGTGCCAAAGCATCGAGAACATGAAAAACTCACATTCCCTTTATGACCTTCAAATACATGGATTCAGACCCCATTTATTTACAATATGTGATGAGATGTACCTGCAGTGGGACTAGAATGGGGATGTATGAAGGAAGTCCCCAACCATGGTAAATAATGTTATAAGGCTAATGTTCAAAACTCCTGAAAAGAGCATATTGATTCTGGACTTTTTAAAATATCATTGATATAATAATTATACATATCAATAGTATGACATTTTCTTAGGTTTTTTATCACCTCTGGTAGGAGCATTTAATCAACACAATTCTAATCAAAATACTATGTGCAATCAAATGTGAACTATCTGGTCAAAACATCTCTCCTCATATTACATTTATTTAGTGTGGTTTTGGGTGAAAGCAAGGTTATATCAAAACAAAAAAAAGTTTTTGTTGGAAAAATGGTACAACCTTTCAAAAATCAATATTTAGAGTTGCTACATGAGAAAAGTCTGAATTTATTAAATGCTTACCTAAGTAAATACATATGCCAACTTGCTACATGAGAAAGTCTATTAAACACACTTATGCTATAAGGAGTTTCGCTGTCTAGTGGGAAAGATCAGGAAGTATCAAAACTTTACAGAAACTAATCAAAACATTGATATATTTACCAGGAGATATTGCAGAGCAATTTACATTTTTTCATACAACATGTTGATTTTCAAATATCATGCATTAAACATGAATAATTTTTATAAGTAGAACAATTTGTAATTTATCCCATACACTATCTAATCAGTTCAAGTTAACAACAAGCTACAATTAAGTTACCAGGCACATCCAATACTCATCTCAAATCACAAGGTTTCTTATCCAGGGGTGACAGTCTCCCTGGCGATGTGAGAGATGACTCCCAGGGATGAGTCTGGCCCTGGAACCCTGGGATCAACAATTCCATCCAGACCAAAAGGGGGAAAAGAAGTGTAACTAATAAAGTATCAATGGCAGAGAGAGTTCAAATGGAGTCTGGAGGTTACTCTGGAGGTTGCTCTGATGCAAGATTCAGTTAGACCTTGCTACCTATCATAATCTGCCAACCCCCAACCAGAACCATTCCTGCCAATCCTAAAGAACACTTAGGCCAATACATAAGATTCCACAAGGGTTCCATGCACTAGAATAACTTTCCAGAAACCTACAACCTCCAGATGGGTCCCTGGACCAGATAAGTTCTGAAACCTAGCCCAGCCTCTCCAGAACATCAGAGAGTTCCATCTCCCTACCGCATATTAGTGACAGTCCCTACCAACATGAAAAAATTAGAATGCCTACAGCCCAAACGCCCCTAAAGAGAGGGATGGAAAGATCAAAGGGGATGCTGGAGTTATACAGAAAAGATGGACTTAACAAATGAATATGAATGCTGAGTCATTAAATTGATATCTCTTTTAGTCTCCAGTATCTTAGAGCAGCTAGAAGCAAAAACCTAAAATTGTGGAATTGTAACCCATGCCAAATTGTGAAATATGTTCTACAATTAATTGTGGTGCTGTGTTTTGAAATTTATTGCTTTTTTGTACAAATGTCATATTTCACAAAAAAGCAAAAAATTCGATTGTGGTGATAATAAAATATTTAAGTCTTCTAGCCTTCTATATTCTGGAGCAGCTAGATGGAAAAATCTGAGAGGATCATATGGCAGCCCATGACAAACTCTGGGATCTGTCCTATAACTATTTGTTGAAAAGTGCTTTGAAAACGATTGCTTTTTATTTCTTTGCTTTGTACATATGTTATATTATGCAATAAAAATTTTAAAAAATCAGAAGGTGTCTTGTCCTCAGAGACTTGTGAATTGGCATTGTATAAAATTGTATACATAACATCTCTAACTCAAACCTGCTATGTCATATCATATAGCTCTGGACTAACCCTCCAAATATTTAGGAACTGAATGGGAGGTGAATCTAGTCTCCTTGTGGGTTCTGATAAATTCCTTAGTAGTGCTAAGGGAATCATAGTACTTTGGTGCTAGAAAGGACCTTAGAGCTTAAAAGTAATTTTACTTACATTATATCTGGGTTAATGGAGGCCTAGAGCAGTGACGTGAACCCACCAAGGTTGCATTGCAACTGGCACTGTGACTCTGGACAGAAAATTACCCATGTGTTGCACCTAAATAAGGAGCTAACTTGGGCTTCATAAGACCCATTGCAAGAGATTCTGGGGCTCCTTTAGTCACCCAATCTGGAATCTACGCTTAATGTAAGAAGCAAAATCCATTGACTTCTTCATGTACTTCCTACATCTGCTGCAATCTCTGTATCAAAGGCCAGCTGCAAAAGGTCAGCGAATACAACCTAACCCGTGGGGCCTCCCTCAATTTGACTGTTCCTCTGGCTTTGCTGAACATACCAAATAACCTTGAGTACGACCAGGTCATTTTGAAGTTGCAAGGATCAGCAGTCTCATATTTGCTTGGTCACGTCATATTTTCTCTGCACAGGTTACATTGGTCTGTGGCCTAAATGGTGGGTCCTGGCTATGATTTTGCATCTCTCTCTAGCCCAGACTTGGTTCAAGGCCTTATGTCTTATTCGGCATGGCACTTATGAAAGAAACAAGCCAAATAGCTATTGCATTGCTTCTTTCTTGTTTCTACACTTTCCAAGCTATTATAGCCCTTTCTGCCTCCTGAACTTATTAGCACTGGGATACTTGTTCTTCCACTATGTACTGAACTTCCAACTCTTCTTCCAAACAGAAAGGCATTTCAGTACTTCCTCTTAGATGATTGCATAACTCAGTCACTGAGGCTAAGTTTTAAAGTCAAAGATACCCCTATTCAAATTCCAGCTCACCTAGTTACTAACAATGTAGCTATGTGCCCACAGGCAAAACCTTAGTTTCACCATCTGTGAAATGAAGTAGTTAACAATAGTAGTTAGAGTTTGACATTTACAGAATTAAGTTGGGATCATTGTCAACTTCAATGGAATTCTTTTTGCCTTTTTTGGATTTTTTTGTTCATTATGTTGGCCTTCAAAGTTGCTATTTTGGATTAAATAGGCATTAATAGGCATTCTCTCCATTATTTTCCCTAGAAGTCCTCCCAAAATAATTGGATATAGTATTTTTTTTTGTATGCTGTATGGTGGGGGCCACATTTCATTCTTTTTCCATGTGAGTGTCCCTTTATTATAGCAGCACCATCTGTTGAGTTCTTGTTTGTTTGTTTGCTTGTTTTTGGGAAGTGCACGGGTAGGTAATCGAACCCGGATCTCCCACATGGCAGGTGAGAATTCTATCACTGAACTACCCCTCCACTCCCTGATATACTATTTTGAACCTTTTCCCTGAACATATGTCCATGTTGCTTAAACACGCTACTAAAAACTATCTGGGTGCCAAGAACAAAAACTTAAATTATTTGTCACTTTTTTTTTTTATTTAAGATATATGCCCAAATTGATTTTCTTTTCTTTTCTTTTTCTTTTTGTGAAATTCCACACTGATGAAACCCCACGACTGAATCAATTGTTTATTTCCTGGCTTCCTGTAATGTAATGATTTGATGTCTATCTAGCCAGAATTTAGTTCTTTATTAATTCTTATATTACTTCTCAGGTGACAAAAAAATGATGTTTTTTTTTTCCCCTTTTCTCTGAACGGGGGGGTAAATTGGCCCCATTTCTGTTATTTTTGTCTATACCAGCATGTCCTGGTGAAAAACAACCCATTACAAACCTCAGAATACCAGGGGAAGATGAATAGCCTTGAATACTTTGAACAATGTACATTGAACAGAATGGTAGAATATCTGACATTTTAAGCCAAAATCTATTTTTCTGGACAAAAGAATACACGCTCAAGTGTTTGACAGTGCATGTGCAACAAAAACATAGTCTTTGCTTCTTAATTACGATAGATATGGACAATTCAGAACCTTATTTTAAGATTACTGATCAATCTCTACCTTTTACTGACATTAACCTCACTGGAAAATGAGATATTTAAATTGGCCTTTCAGTTGACTAGCTGGCATTAAAATCTCTTCTGAGATTTCATCAAGTATAAAGGCAAGGTCTTTTCTCTGGGTCGCCTTCTCCAGCCTCCTAAATTCTGGAACAAAGCCCTAATGCCCTGGGACAGGGTCATTGGGCTTACGTTGTTCAGAGTTCAAAGTTTCCTTAACTCCTTGCTGCCCGAAATCTTTTGCTTTTTTGCCTCTGTCACTGTTTTTCTCCCATCACCTTGTGCAGGGAAGGGGAGAAATGGCTCTATTGTGTGCTTCTGTTGCCATGGTGAAGAAAATAGTACAATTCCATAGTTAATGAAGAGGGTAAGGGTGAAGAAGATATTTCTTCCAGGCTCACATGATTCCCATTTCATTACTGTGGAACTAAAGAGCATCGACAGGCCTGTCGAAGCAAAAGCGTATGTTAGATGTAGTTCATAATGCCATGCTATTCACTCAGAATATAGTACTTTCCTTTGAGAAATTATTTAAAATGCTTGCACTGGAGGAACGTTTTAAAAGGGGCTTCATGTGGTCATATTTTTTTTCCAACTGAAAAGGAACTGACATTCTGCAGATTTCCATTTTGAAAACTGAACAGCCACAGAGAAACATTGTTGCAAAGGGCTTTATTAATTCATGCTTTGAAACAGTGATTTGTGGCTTTTCTAAAGGAAAATATCTTCATTTAGCTGTCCCATCGAAACTTGGCTGAAGAAAGCATAAAAGACCCTTCATTTCACTGCAAGTACAAAGGGTAAAGCATTTGGAGTAATTTTGTTGGGTTCTGATCACAAATTCTCCTCTGCTAACCCCTCTCTCCCCTATTTCTGTGCAACCACCTGCCCCTTTCTACTCATCCATCCTCCCTTTACATGCACAGATAGATTCAAAAGAGCAGAGCATACTTTGGTTACAGGAATGCTTAGTAGAAGAAAGGGGGAGGGGCAGCGAAGGTCCAAGGGTGAAGCTGAAAGTCTTGGCCCCATGAATTTTTAAGTTGCCAGAAAGCAGTGCACTGAATTTGGGGCAATGTTAATTGAAAACATCATGAATGAATATTCCAAAAAGCTTGTGTCAATTTCACAATCTTTCATAACGAAGGAAGCCGAAGAGAAAATTTTCTATTTGCAAAATTTGTGTGTACTTATCCGAGTCTAATACACTATGAATTAATGGTACTTGGGTGGCCCATCAATTGTTTCAGCAAAGACAACAATATATTTTTTAAAACCTAGATGGAAGAAAAGTGATATTTGAAAATAGAAAATTTCCAACTTTTAACCCTATTGTTAGGATGCGAAATCCTCTGTGAACCCAGACCTTGTTAGAACTGCAAATAAATGGGAATAAAAGGTTGAAGCCACTTAAGCTGTAATCTACTGATCGCAAACACAAAGGTGTGTTGCATAAGGACTTTTCTGTCTAACTGTAGTTCAAATAACAGGAAAAAAGGAGAAAAAAGAAGTTTGAAAGCATGAAAGTGTTTCTTTAGAGATTAAGTTACCATTTAAAAGAAATAATAGGCATTTTGTCAAGAAATGTTTTCAGAACAGATACCATGGCAATGGATATATGGCAAACTGGAAAAGACTTAATATTTGCAGACCATTCACTCTGTGTTATGCACTTTGCTTTACATAGTTCGTCTCATATGATCCTTATTTATATCAGCCCAAGGAGGCGGGTCGCAATGTCTGCATTTTACAAATAAAGAGAGAAAGTCATTTTCCCAAGCTCCATGATAAAAAGTTTGAAGTCAGTTCTATAGGACCCCAAAGACTTTAATCACACATCATTGCCTGTCTTTTGTTGAGAAGAAAAATAAAAGTTCCCAGTCTTTAGGAAAAGGGGGCAGAAGAAGAGAAACTGTGGAAAGAGCAAATCCATGATCTTTGCATGGCTGATTATTTAATTTATTTACAAAACCTTTTTTTTTTTTTTTTTTTTTTTTTTTAAGAAAACAGGTATCTCTATTGCCCTATGATGAGGGCCATTTTATTTCCTTTTCGGCTGGATGTTGCAAGGATTTGTTACAATCACTTCCCCACCCCAATATAACAACCTCCCTTCAATTTACCATAATGGACTGTATTTTTTCATATTATAATCACAACATTTATTTGAATCCATTAAACAATGCAATACTGAGCATTTTTAAAGATCACAAAGTTGCTTAGAAAAAGGCTACATTAAAATAGAAAGGAGGGGCGGGCCGCGGTGGCTCAGCGGGCAAAGTGCTTGCCTGCTATGCCGGAGGACCTCGGTTCGATTCCCGGCCCCAGCCCATGTAACAAAAAACGGAAAAACAAAATACAATAAAACAAGAAAATGTTTAAAGATGTTTCCCTTTCTTCCTTCCTTCCTTCCTTCTATCCTTCCTTCCTTCTCTCTGTCTTTCCTTTAAAAAAAAAAAAAAAAAAAAAAATAGAAAGGAAATAGAAGATATGGACACTGCTTCTTAAGAGCATAAAATCTAACTGCTGACCTGGATCAAAGCTAATAAATATAAAGGCATTTGAAGTTCACACAAAGAAACATAATGCAAATGTAAATCACTATGGATTACTTTTAAAATAATGTTTAAGGACAGACTGATGATAAGCCTGAAGGCAATGACCACTGGATTCTCTAACAGAGAAATCTGCACACACAGCTGAGGATTTTTTTTTTATACACAATTACTAGAATAAGAGCTCTTAGGGAATTTTGCTTCACAGACCAAATATTTTTGTTTTCTTTCTGAACCCTCAGTTTCTAGGTGAAATCATATTCCAGGGTAATTAGAAAAAAATGGTTTGCCACGGATTTTGTACCCAACTTCTGGAGTTTCTTTTTCCCCCCAGGTGATATATTCCTTTTCCTTCATTTATTATTTCATTCAACAAGTATTAATGACATATTTACTGTTGACTGTTTATTGTGTGGGGAAAAAGTCATGGAACAACACTGTTTTGATACTGAACATCATGGATCACAGTTAAAGACAAGGTGACAAAACTACAAAACAAGAGCTTTCCAAAGTGGTTCTTCCGAGTCTCAATCCTGCAAGATGCACTCTGTCCACTAAAGAGCTCTATGACCAAACCTAATTGTTTATGGAGCATGTTAACCTCCTAAAGAGAAATTCACAATGCACATTAAAGTCACAAAGGCTCTGAGAAATCCTATAGGAAAGAAGTCCTTTTAACTTTGTCAAACAAACCTAAACAACTTTTTCTTTTTTTAACCCAGTTACATCTGTTAACATCCCACAGTGTGGTGTCCTAGGGGAGACGTCAGTTCAGACTGGGGCCTATTCAAAAGTACTAATTCAGCAGGCCAAAGAAGTGAGAAGGATAAACAATCAGATGCCAGATTCTGGAACAGCTAACAGGAAAGGCAGAAAAATCTTTAAATATGTGATAACTGCTGCTGAGAAAACGGGGTTTTACTTATTTGGAATAAAATCAACAAAGGTAGAGGTCGTTGCTACATGTGTTGAAACTCCAGAATTAATTGATTGATTGATTAATGTGTGCTTGTCCAAGAAGGATTCAAGGCAAGTTCCAGGGAGGGAGTGTGGACTGCTCTGGGGGCCAATAATGAAAGGTTATGTACATAAGAGCTATGAGCTAGTTATTCCTAAATAACTCTCTCAGAGAATGTCTGTGGATAGTGAGCATTTTCATTTTCCATGTCTGAAAATGTTTTTTTTTTCACATTCACAACTGAAGGGCATTTAGGCTGAGTACAGAATTCTAGCTTCAAAGTAACTTTTCACCAGAGTGATGAAGATGCTATTATATTGTCATCTAACATCGGGTGTTGGTGATTTGAAATTTGTACCCCTGTTTTCTTGTTTGTTTGTAATTCTCTGAACATTTATAGAATTGTCTTTTTCTTTTTCCCTTGTGGTTTATGCCATCGCCTTCTCATCCCACCCCCACTTCTTCTTTTTGTTCTGGATTTTCATCTTCTTTTGCCTTTACCAGTCTTACCAGAGTTTTATCTTACTTGTGAGTCATGAAAAAAACAAAACAACTTAGAAACACAAAAAGTTAGGAGCACATAAAGAGCTACTTATCATCATTAATAATCAGATAAATGCAAATTAAATTCATAACAAAATATCACTTTAAGGCTATTGGATCGCAAAAGTTGGGTATTGCCAGGTATTGGCAAGGATGAGGAGAGATAGGAAACCACCTGCACTGCTGACGGGAGTGTGAGCTAGTGGCCATTCTGGAGAGTAATATGGCACTAATGAAGCATTTGTGTATCTGGCTACGTAAAGGGATCTGGAAGTGAATAGTAAAGGAGAGAAGGAGAGTGCATCAAAAAACACCACCAATGCTTTTTATTTTTGTTAATCCTATCCTCTGTATTCACCTCTGTGCCACTTTGAACATCTTTTGTACCCCAGAAAAACTATGTCCTTTAATCCTTATTTGGCATTGCTGAGTGGGAGCTTTTTGATTATTTCCATGGAGATGTGACCCACTCAGTTGTAGGTGGTAACTTCTGATTAGATGATTTCCATAGAGATGTGTCTCTACCCATTCAAGATGGGGTTGCTTATTGGAGCTCTTTAAGAGGGAACCATATGGAAAAAGCTTTAGAGCCACCAGAACCAAAAGAGCCAACAAAACGGACAGAGCCCTGGGAAAGCCATTGACGAAGCCTGGAGAGAAAGCTAGCAGATGTTGCCATGTGCTTTTCCAGCTGAGAGAGAAATCCCAAACATCCTGGTCCTTTTTGAACCAAGGTATCATTCCCTGGATACGTTAATTTGGACATGTTTATAGCTTTGACTTAATTTGGACATTTTCACAGCCTTAGAACTCTAAACTTGCAACTTAATAAATTTCACTGTTTCAGGTGCATTTCATTATGGTAGCTTGCAAACTAGAACACCCTTCTTTCCCCAGCTCCAAGTCTTCCTTCTTTGCCCTTATCTTTATTATTTTCTTCCAATTTGTTTATTTGGGATTATTTTGTTCTTTTTCTACCTTCTTGAGATGAAAGTTCAGTTTATGACTGTAGGTATTAACTTTTTTGATTAAATGGACTCCACCTATTCCAGGTAGGTCTTGAATAGTTTCCTGGAAACCTTTAAAAGAGGAAGTGTTTTGGAGAGTCCCTTTTCAGAGCCACAACAGAGTGAGAGCCACGAGAACCAGGAGATCTTGTGCAGCCAGAGACCTTTGGAGAGGAAAAAATACACCCCTGTGGAAACTTCATGAAACAAGAAGCCTGGAGAGAAAGCTACCAGATGTCTCCATGTTTGCCATGTGCCTTTCCAGTTGAGAGAGAAACCCTGAACTTCATTGGCCTTTCTTGTGAGAAGGTAACCCCTTGTTGGTGTCTTAATTTGGACATTTCTATAGACATGCTTTAATCTGGACATTTTCAATAGCCAAGAACTGTAAACTTGCAACTTAATAAATTCCCCCTTATAAAAGCCATTTTGCTTCTGGGATATTGCATTCCAGCAGCTATCAAACCAGAACAATGGGTAAGGTATTTTACTTTGGACTTATGGAAGTATTGGGGAACTAGTTAGGGATGGTGGTTGTCCAACATTGTAAATGTGCTAAATGCCACTGAATAGTTCACTTGAGAACTTTGTTATGTGAATTTCACCTCAATAAATTATTTTTAAACATCTTAAAGTATTACTATAAGTAACCACTTATATAAAAATAATTATGTTTCCTGGGGAGAAAAGAAGAGAAATATTAAACAAATTGAGAAATGAAGTATGGGCTGTGTAAAAATTCTTGACAATACCATCCCATAGACTGAGGAGTATGTAAATTCTATTCTATATAACTTAGGTCCAAAAAGTCTCCAACATAATAAATAAAAATAAAAATCAATGGCAAAACCTCGTACATAAACATAAATGCAAACATTTCTAAACAAAAAATGAAAAAATTCAACCTAGCTAGATTTTCAAATAATAATGCATTATTGTAAAGGATGTTTTATCTCAAGAATGAATGCTAATCAATATTAGGAAGTATACTATTAGAAGTCACCATATTAACAGATTAAAAATGAATGATAATCACAGCAAGAATTCTCACTTGCCAAACTGGAGACCAGGGTTCGATTCCTGGAACCATGCTCATGCAAAAAAAAAAAAAAAAAAAAAAAAATATATATATATATATATATATATATATATATATGGTAATCAAATTTGATGGTGAATAGACATTTGATAAAAACAAGCATTATTCAGTATTAAACTATAGTCTATCTATCTACCTATTTTTCTATTAAAGCTTCATGTATCTATAAATTTCTGTCTGACAAAGGGTATTTTCTAGAAATCTACAGGGAAAACATTAGTAATTTTGACACATTATATATATTCCCATTAAAATAAAGGATGTGATGAAGACATTTAGCATCAGATATCTTCAAAAATATAGTAGAGATTCTAGTTAATACAATATAACTAAGATAAATAACATATATAAAATTTCGAAGAGACAAAAACCATCATTTCCAATAGTTTATCTAAAAAAAACCCAAGAGAATTAAGTAAATCGCTCTCAGTACTAATAAGAAAGATAAACATAGACAATCAATAGATTTTCCAAAAACCAGGAATGGGCAAGTTATAGCTATAATAGGGAAAGGGCATCTCATCATGACAGGACAAAACTGCCCCAATAATAACAACAAAACCCATAAGATACTGTATTAGCGAGAGTTCTCTAGACAAATAGAATCAGCAAGAGATGTCCATAAATACAAAATTTATAAAAGAGTAGCACGTAACCATGGGGATGTAGAGTCCAAGGCCTGTAGGCAGGCCATGATCTGGCAGCTCTGATGAAGGCCCCTGATGAACTCTCAGGAAAGCATGGCTGGCTGAAGCAGGAAGAGTGATTGTCTCTTCTGAATCCTCCTTAAAAGCCTTCCAGTGACTAGATTAAGGGTCATTCATTGCAGAGGACACTCCCCTTAGCTGATTACAAATGCAGTCAGGTG
This sequence comes from Tamandua tetradactyla, assembly GCF_023851605.1. Classification (NCBI taxonomy): domain Eukaryota; kingdom Metazoa; phylum Chordata; class Mammalia; order Pilosa; family Myrmecophagidae; genus Tamandua; species Tamandua tetradactyla. The sequence continues at coordinate 48,185,301 of NC_135331.1, forward strand.
TAGATGCAGCCAATGTGATCATGATTTAAGTCCATGAAATGTCCTCATAGCAACAGACAGGCCAGCGTTTGCCTGACGAGATGACCGGGCACCACCACCTGGCTAAGTTGACACATGGACCTGACCATGACAGGTACTAAAGAATAAAACTAATCAGAAATGTGAAAAGTCTACATGAATGTAATTTGCAAAACTTTATTTAATGACACTCTGTGCTCTCTTCAGAGTCTATAAATCTTTAGTCTTTTACTAAAGATTTCCATGGAGAGAAACACATATGAGTTTTAAATCAATTTTTGAGGTCTTGCCTTTGTAGAGCTATTAAAATTGTTAAAAAAAATCTTTGCTGAAAGATATACAGCTACAAAAGAAGAAATTTATACCATGTTCCTGAGCAGGAAGGCTTAACCAGAAAGTTCTCTTCAAATTATTCTATGTCAACAGTGTACTCCTTCAAAACCCAGTATGAGATGTTTCATAATGGAATTGGATGGGCTGCACTGAAGGTTAATTTGGAAGAAAAAACTAAGGACAGCCAACAACATTTTAAAGAAGTATTTACATAGCAAGAGGGGTCCTCTCCTATGATATACCAAGTTACTCTCAACTATAGCAATTAGAATAGTACTATTCTAGTGCAGGAAGAGGAAAATAAACCAATGGTATGAATAGAGAATAAAGCAATGGACTCATGTGTTGATGACTTTTTCATTATAATAAAGGTGATTTCCAATTAGTAGAAAACAGATAGCCTTTCAATAAAGTGTTTTGAAATATTTGTTATTCAAATAGTTAGCAAAATATGTTCAAATATATTGGAAAAATAATGTTATGCCAAGACCTAGTTGTCTAGAATATGAATTCCAGATAACTCAAGTAGCTAAGCCCCAAATAACTCAAAACTATTAAAGAAGTGTTTGTAAAAAATATTTTTATAACTTTTGTGTGATAAAAGCATTCCCATAAGACATACAACTCAGAAACGATAAAGGGAAAGGAACAAATAGATTTATCACATTTTCTAACAGATATCATAAGGATAACTAAAAGTACAGACTTTGGTGCCAAAGCTTCTGAGTTCAAATTCTCATTATACAACTTGGTTATATAGTGTTGGGTAAGGTTATATAATTGCTTTATGCTTCAGGTTTTCATCTGTAAAATGAGATCATAATAGAACTTTCCTCACAGGGCTACAGTGAGGATTAAATGAGTTCAAATGTAAAGTGCGTAGGACAATACCTGGCTCTTAGTCATGTACAGGTGTTTGCTACCATAATAAAAGATAAATTGTGAGAAAATATTTACAATTTTGTAAATATTGACTACACATAGGATTAAGATCTAGATCCAGTACATATGAAGAACTCTTAACAAGTCATGAAGGAAAAAAACCTAATGGAAATAAAAGTAAAGGATATAAGCAGACAATGCATAATAGAAAAAAGGTGTGACCACATTTAATTACACTGAAAATAAGAATAATGCAATTTAAAAGGTTTTAAAGTGACAATAAAAAGATCGATATTATCAAACATCACCGAAGATATGGAGAAATGTTGGTAGGATTATAAATTGATGAAATATTGTGGAAGGCAACGTGCTGGGATCTGTAAAATGTAAATGCCTTTCCTTTACATCCAACAGTCCCACTGTGGGAATATAGTTTATAGAAATACACCCACTATGTACAAAGATGTATATACAAGATTGTTTTCTGCCACATTGTTCATTGCAAACATTTAAAATATGAACATTTAGTTCATCCCCATAGAGATGATTTAATAAATTATCTTTCTTCCATTCTATGAAAATTATGCAACACTTAAAAAAAAATGAGGTAGACCTATAAATCCTGATAAGGAAAAAATATTCAAATTCTATTTTTTAAGTAAAAAAAAGCATATTAAAAGTCAGTACATTCTAGTTAGAAATAAATGCTGTGTTAATATTTACATACATTATGAAAATGCACAGAAAGTTAACTTGGGTGTGTGTCTCCCCAAATTATTGGGAATGCGAAGGGGATTGTGTGGAGAAATGCTGTTTAGTGGGTGTGGGGCTTGGGGGTGATGGTGTGTTTTAAAGTGAAAAAAAGAAAAAGTGAAGGACGATAGAGAAAACACAAATAACGATAAGACATGGATTATTGTCTCAATGAGGTTTAATTTAGAATGGGTGATAAAACAAGTTCTAAAAAGCTATTATGCAGCTCTATCTCTACATCCATAACTTTAAATTTGGGGTTATGAGTCAATAAGCTGCTGGGATACAATATACCAGAACTGAAACGGCTTTTAAAAGGTGGAATTTAATAAGTTACAGTTTTAAGAAAGTGAAAGTGCAGAAATTAAGGCACCAACAAGAGGTTACATTCACTCAAGAAAGGCTGATGGGTCTGGCACACTTCTGTCAGCTGGGAAGTCACATGGCTGGATCTGCTTTTCCCTTGCTCCTGGGCTCCATTGCTTTCAGCCTCTGTTTCTTTGGGGGTTCCTCACTTTGCTCCTCTGGGGCTGGCTTTCATATCCTGGCTTCCCTTGGCTCTCTCTGGGTTCCGGCTTGCTTAACATCTCATGGTGATATCTGCTGGGCTCCAAGCATCTCCAAGCATCCATGTCTCTGTTCTCTGAAGCAACTGGTCTTCATGCCTACATCTACTCTCTCTGTCGGCTCTGAGACTTCTGTCATTTCTGGCTCTCTCCAAAATGTTTCCTCTTTTAAAGAAAGAGTAAACTAATCAAGACCCACCTGGAATGGGTGGAGCCACATCTCCACCTAATCAAAGGTCACACCCACAATTGGTTGAGTCACATCTCTTAGGGATAACCGAATCAAAAGCTCCTACATACAATATCGAATCAGAATTAAAAGAAAAGGTTGCTCCCAGAAGATTAGATCAGGATTAAAACATGGCTTTTCTAGGGTACATAATACTTTCAAATTGGCACAGATTACTATGAGGATTAAATGAGATAATACATGTAGAATTAAGAAAATGCCTGGCACATGGTAAACCCTCTAAAAATATTTGCAATATATGTATGTATATATATATATATATACATGTATATATACACACACATATATACATACATATGTGCACATATTTACATGTTTTATACATATTTTATTGTGAATGATAAATACATTAAATACTATTGAATAAAAATTGACATTTTTCTCCTGGGCATCAGTAATTTTGCATAGTACTTACCAGACTTCCTCATACATTTATTTCTGTATAGTTTGTTTTTCCCCGCTACAGTGAAGCTCAGTAATTGCTGGGATTTGTTTTGTCCCATGCTGTCTCCTGACTGTTTGGAGCAGGGATGGACATAGAGTATGAGTGCAATAAATATTCATTGAATCACAGTTTCTTTCTGTAAGTGCTTATCTCTTGTACTCATTAAAGTATTTCTCATTATAGTAAATGCTTGAATGGTAATCCTTGACTACTTCCCAAGCAAATATTACTAAATGGGAACTTTATATTTTATATTTGAATTTTATGCTTTCATTAATATCCTGACTTGCTAAAAACAGGGTTTGACTAAACTCAACGATTAGCAAAAGCAAACTTTACTAGCTATTTTGCTGAAATAAGGAAAAGAATGTTTTGAACAGAGGTAGACTTGTTCTTTCTGTGACCCATCTATCCACATGGGAATGAAAAAAACAAAATTTTATTGGCCTACAGAATCCATGATTAACGTCCGTGCTTGCCAAATGCAGGAATGCATCATTGAGGAAAAGAAGTTTGTCCTCAACTTTCCAATACAAACTCTCTAGAGTGACCAGAGGAAATATAAAAATAGTAGTTGGCAGTGTTCTTAAAATGAATACCAGAAGGTTTTACTCTTCTAATCTCTTGGGGAAAAAATCAATTGTCAAGCTAGGCTTTGTGTAGGCAAGAGCAAATATAGGTTAAGCAAAAGGCTTCTTAAGTTTAATTTCCTCTTGAAAAAGAGCCTGAAAAGCGACTGTGGTTGAATTCTAAACAACACAATTGGTGGTATTTGAGTCATAAATTCTTTGGGATCCATGATTGCAGTATCTTGGAATCTGTAATTACAAACAGAAGTTTAAAGATAGTCTGATGTGTGCACAGGCCATTTACCCCTTTTTATTTGGGGACACTCATCTGTACCCCTTAATTGGTAAGAACCCTTTGTGTATTGGGTTATTATTTCTTTAATACTTGTGTTGCATATATTTTTAGTAAATTGGCTCTCTATCTGTATGACAACGTTGTTCATTTTCTATTCAGAGTGTTTTAATTTTTACATAGTCAAATTATGTAATTTATATTGTTTTTCTGGGTTCTGGCTTGGGTTTCATTTGAAAAGTACCATTATAAATCCAAAATAAATAATGAGCAATATTTCCTATTGATTTTTGTGGCTTGGTAGTAGATCGATCGATCTATCTATCTATCTATCTATCTATCTATCTATCTATCTATCTATCTATCTATCTATCCTCAAATGATGCACATTTACATTATTTTTGTGTTTTTTGCCTTGATACACAAGGCTGTCCATAATGAAATTACAATTATGAAAACATCTTTGGTGTTGTGCATTTCTTTTGTATTCTTAGGAATTGAATTTTTTATAACTTTTTTTTATTGCATAATATAACATATATACAAAACAAAGAAAGAAAAAAGCAATCGTTTTCAAAGCAGTCTTCAATAAGTAGTTACAAGACAGATCCCAGAGTTTGTCATAGGCTACCATATGATCTTCTCATTTTTTTTCCTTCTAGCTGCTCCAGAATATAGAAGGCTAGAGGACTTAAATATTTTTTTATTGTCACAATCGGCTTTTTTCTTTTTTGTAAAAACTAACATATACACAAAAAGCAATGAATTTCAAAGCGCAGTACCACAATTAGCTGTAGAACATACTTCAGAGTTTGGCATGGGTTACAAGTCCACAATTTTAGGTTTTTACTTCTAGCTGCTCTAAGATACTGGAGATTATAGGCAATATCAATTTAATGATTCAGCATTCATATTCATTTGTTAAATCCTATCTTCTCTGTATAACTCCACCATCACCTTTGATCTCTTTATCTCCTTCTTTAGGAGTGTTTGGCCTATGGCCATTACAACCTTTTCATTTTGGACAGGTCTGTCTATTTTTGTAGTAGGGAGATGGAACTATTTGATGTTCTGGAGAGGCTGGGCCCTCTAGGTTTCAGGACTTATCTAGTCCAGGGACCCATCTGGAGGTTGTAGGTGTCTGGCCAGTTACTCGAGTGCATGAAATCCTTGTGGAATCTTATATATTGTCCTAAGTATTCTTTAGGATTGGCTAGAAGTGTCCTTGTTGGGGTTTGGCAAGTTATGATAGGTAGTGATGGCTAATTGAAGCTTGTGTAAGAGCAACCATCAGAGTGGCCTCTTGACTCTATTTGAGTTCTCTCTGCCGCTGAAAGTTTATTAGATACACTGCTTTTCCCCTTTTTGGTCAGGATGGAATAGTTGATCTATTGGTGCCAGGGCCAGATTCATCTCTGAGAGTCATCTCCCACGCCACCAGGGAGACTTTCACCCCTGGATGTCATGTCCCCTGTAGGTGGGAGAGCAATGATTTCACTTGCAGAGTTGGGCTTAGAAAGAGAGGCCACACTTGAGCAACAAAAGTCTTCCAGAAGTAACTCTTAGGCGTGCCTATAGGTAGACTAAACTTCTCCACTGCCTATATAAACTTCACAAGAGTAAGCCTCAAGATCAAGGGCATGGTCTATTCATTTAGGTATCCCTAAAGTTTGACACAGTATCAGGGGATTCCCTGATGGTAAGATTTAATAGTTCCATGCTCTTTCTCCCATTTCTGATGGGACATTGCCAATGCTTTTTGATTATTTGCTTAATATACTCCAGGATGTATCCAGGCATTACAATAATCTATACAAGATTAAAGGACCTCTTTCTTATTCTGTGCTCCCTGTGTTCCAGTTGTTCAACTGAGCTATACAGATGGGTTGAGTTAGATTAGTGATACAGAAACTTTCAGTTCCAGACCAAATAAACCTTTTTTCCTTTGGTCTCAAAGAGTATGTGTGGTTCTAAAATATAGACAATGCCTTCCTTACCCCTGTGCGTTTGGAATTACTTTAACCACAACCTGATTGGATTCATTCTTATCTCTAAGTATCAGGTTTTATTTATAAATGGATATGTATAAAGCAGCCTCTCAAAATCCAGAAATAATAATTATCACTCCAGACTTAACATGTCTGCTATACAAGTTTGCAATCTAGGCTCCTGTTTTCTTATAAGCATTTTCTAAAGGAGACCATACCATTATTGTTCTTTTGTTTCTGGTTTCTTTTGCCACACCAAATGTCCCATACATTCATTCACATCGTTACATGCCTCACAACTTCATTCCTTTTTGTCGTTCATAAGTATTCACCTTCCTTTTGTCGCACAACTGTCGTTCATAAGTATTCACCATCATTCACCAATCTACTTCTCAGTCAGTGCATCCTTCAGCCACCTGCATTCATCAGGCATCATGTATGCTGTCCAAAATCCACAGTCCATAAACACTTTCAGTTTTAGATAATTTCATTGTTCCCAAGAGAAAGAAAAACAATGGACACACCTTCACCAAATGGGAAATCTAAACCTCCTCTTAACGCTTGTCTCTTCCACTTAATTTACCTCTGCTGTTGCTGTACTATTGCGGATGTTTTCCTTTTAAACATAGCACATAGTATACAATAGCAGTTTTCCCCCTATTCTGGACTTAAACACTCTTTCTACACAAATTATACTTTTGAAGTATTTCTTGCAAGAACTAACATATTTCTAGTGACAATCAGTACAACACGAAGGTTTATACAACCCCTTTCAATCTTTTTCATCTTCAATATGGTAATACTACTCATAGACCCACATGAGAACTGCCTTCACTTCTATCTATACCCTTATATTGGAGTTCAACCTCATTAGCTAACTATTCACCCATCTCTTGCTTTTATGTATCTCTAAATCTCCTATATTCTGTATTATAAGCCTCTGATTTTACCTTTATGATGGTCATAAATGTGGAATCATATAGTATCTATCCTTTTCTGTCTGGATCCTTTGTCATGTGCTTCAGGACATCATTTTGTCTTACTGCTGCATAGTATTTCATCGCATGTATATAACACATTCATTAATCCACTCATCTGTTGATGGGCATTTGGCTTGTTTTCATCTTTTACTGATTATGAATAATGCTACTATGAACATCAGTGTGCAAATGTCTGTTTATGTCATTGTTTCAGATCTTCTGGGTATATACTAAGTAGAGCCATTGCTGGGTCATAGAGCAACTAGATATTTAGTTTCTTAAGGAACCACCAAACAGTCTTCCATAGCGGCTGCACCATTATACATTCTCACCAGCAGTACATAAGTGTAAATTTCTCCGCATCCTCTCCATCATTTATAATTTCCTGCTTGTTTAATAGCAGCCATTCTTATAGGTGTGAAATGGAATCTCATTGCAGTCTTGATCTCCATTTCCTTTACAGCCAATGAAAATGAACATCTCTTCATATGTTTTTGAGCCATCTGTATTTGCTCTTCAGAAAAATGCCCATTCATATCTTTAACCCATTTTATACTTGGATTGTTTGTTCTTTTGTTATTGAGTTGTATGATTTCTTTGTATATACAGGAAATCAAACCTTTGTCCAATATGTGATTTCAAAATATTTCTCCCATTGAGTTGGCTGCCTCTTCACCTTTTTGACAAAGTCTTTTGAGGTGCAGAAGAATTTGATTTTGAGTTCCTATTTATCTGTTTTTTCTTTTGTTGCTTGTGCTTTGGGTTTAGAGTTTGAGAAGCTACCTCCTATTGCTAGGTCTTGAAGGTGTTTCCCTACATTTTCTTCTAGAAGATTTATGGTGCTACTTCTTATATTTAGGTGTTTGATCCATTTTGAGTTAATTTTTGTATGGAGTGTAGGTTATGGGTCCTCTTTCATTCTCTTATTATTGATATCCAGTTCTTCCATGCCCAATTATTGAAAAGGCTATTTTGTCCAAGTTCAGAAGATTTGGGGGCCTTGTGAAAAATCAGAAATAGACCACATAGATTTGGTGGTCTATTTCTGCAATCTTGATTTGATTCCATTGGCCAATGCTTCTATCTTTGTGCCATTACCATGCTGTTTTGACCGCTGTGGCTTTATATAGGCTTTAAAGTCAAGGAGTGTTAATCCTTCCACTTCGTTCTTCCTTTTCAGGATGCTTTTAGCTAATCGGGGTCTCTTTCCCTTCCAAGTGAATTTGGTAATTAGCTTTTCCAAATCTTGAAAGTAGGTTGTTGAAATTTTGATTGGTACTGTATTAAATCTGTAGATCAATTTGGGTAGAATTGACATCTTAACTATATTTAGCCTTCCTATCCATGAGCAGGGATTGTCTTTCCACATGCTTAGATCTCTGATTTCTTTTTCTCAATGTTATGTGCACAAGTTCTTTACATCCCTAGTTAAGTTTATCCCTAGGTACTTGATTCCTCTAGTTGCTATTTTGAATGGAATTTTTTCCTTAACTGACTCCTCAGTTAGGTCATTGCTTGTGTATAGAAATGTTACTGATTTTTGCACATTACTTTTATATCCTGCCTCCTTGTTGAATTTGTTTATTAGCTCAAGTAACTTTGCCATAGATTTCTCAGGATTTTCCAAGTATATCATGTCATCTGCAGATAATGAAGGTTTTACTTCTTCCCTTCCAATTTGGATGCCTTTTATTTCTTTGTCCTGCCTGATTGCTCTAGCTAGAATTTCTAGCACAATGTTGAATAATAGTGGTGACAGTGGGCATCTTTGTCTTATTCCTGATCTTAAAGGGAAGGCTTTCTGTCTCTCTCCTTCAAGTACAATACTGGTTATCATTTTTTTATATGTGCCCTTTATCATATTGAGGTAGTTACCTTTGATTCCTATGTTTTGGGGTGTTTTTATGAGAAAAGGATTTTGTTGAATGATTTTTCAGTGTCGATCAAAATGATCATGTGATTTATCCCTTTTGATTTGTTAATGTGCTGTATTACATTAATTGATTTTCTTGCATTGCACTACCCTTGTGTTCCTGGAATAAACCCCACTTGGGCGTGGTGCATAATTCTTTTACTGTGTTTGTGGATTCGATTTGCTAGTATTTTGTTGAAAAATTTGCATCATGTTCATTAGGGAGATTGTACTGTAGTTTTCCTTTCTTGTAGCATCTTTATCCGGTTTTGGTATTAAAATGTTACTAGCTACCAACTGAGTTAGGTAGAGGTCCTTTTTCCTCAATTTTTTGGAAAAGTTTGACCAGAATTGGTGTTAGTTCTTTTTGAAATGTTCGATAAAATTCCCCTGTGAAGCCATTTGGCCCTGGGCTTTTCTTTGTAAGAAGATTTTTGATGACTGATTCAATCTACTTGTGATTGGTTTGTTGAGATCTTCTGTTTCTTCCTTGTCAGTGTAGTCTGTTTGTGTGTTTCCAAGACTTTCCATTTCATCTAAGTTGTCTAGTTTGTTGGCATATAGTTGTTCATAGTATCCTCTTATGATTTCTTTTATTTCTTCAATGTCTGTGGTTACGCACCTCTTCTCATTACTGATTTTGTTCATTTGCGTCCTCTCTTTTTTCTTTGTCATTCTTGCTAGTGGCCCATCAATTTTAGTGATTTTCTCAAAGAACCAACTTTTGGTTTTATTGATTCTTTATAATTCTTCTGTTCTTCCATTCATTTAACTTTGCTTTAATCTTTGTTATTTCTCTTCTTCCATTTGCTTTGGGGTTAGTTTGCTGTTCTTTCTCAAGTTCCACCAGGTGAGCACTAAATCCTCGAGTTTTCATCTTTCTTGTTTTTTAATATAGGCATTTAGGGCAATAAATTTCCCCCTCAGCAGCACAGCTTTTCTGCATCCCATAAGTTCTGATAAGTTGTATTTACATCTTCATTCATCTCCAAATAGCTACTGACTTCTCTAGCAATTTCTCTTTGACCCACTGGTTGTTTAAGAGTGTGTTATTTAATCTCAATATATTTGTGAATGTTCTCAAAAAAATAATTTTGAAAAAAATTATTCAGTGTTTTTAAATTTATAAAGAACTCTCTTGGGCCGCAGCATATGAACTATCCTGGAGAATGTTCCATGAACACTAGAGAAGAATGCATATTCTTGTGTTTTGGGGTGCAATGACCTATAAATGTCTGTTAGGTCTAATTCATTTATCAAGTTATTTAACTTCTCTATTTTCTTGTTAATCTGTCTGCTTGTTCTATCTATAAAGAAGAGTGGTGCATTGAAGTCTCCTACTATTATTGTTGAAACATCTGTCTCTCCCTTCAGTTTTGCCAATGTCTGTCTCATGTACGTTGGAGCTTCTTGACTGGGAGCATAAACATTTATGATTGATATATCTTCTTGGTGAATTGTCCCTTGAATTAACTTATAGTGTCCTTCTTTGTCGCTTATGATGTCTTTACATTTAAAGTCTATTTTGTCTGATACTAGTATAGCTACTCCTACTTTCTTTGTTGTTACAGTTTACATGGAAAAACTTCTTCTGCCCTTTCACTTTCAATCTATTTGTATCTTTGTTCCTAAAATGAGTCTCTTGCAAGCAACATATAGCTGGATTATAATTCTTAATCCATCTGCCAATCTGTATCCATTAACATTCAAAGTTATTACTAAAAAGGCATTTCTTGAATCCACCATCTAACCTTTTTTATTTTATTCATCAGATCTATATATACTTTTCTCTCTTCCTCTTTTTTACCCTTTAAGTTATACTTCCTGGTACTCTCCAATTCTACTCCCTCCTCCAGACCTCCCTCTTCTGTCTATTTTTTCAACTGGCAGAACTCCCTTTAGTATTTCTTGTAGGACCAGTCTCTTGTTGAGAAAATCTTTCAGGATTTGTTTATCTGTGAAAACTTTCATCTCTCCCTCAGTTTTCAAGGACAATTTGACTGAGTATAGAATTCTTGGCTTGAAGTCCTTCTCTTTCAGGATCTTAAATATATCATAATACCGCCTTCCCACTTCCATGGTGCCAGTTGAGTAGTCTAACACTGTCTTATGTGGTTTCCCTTGTGTGTAGTAAATTGTTTTTCTCTTGTCACCTGTTCTAGTTTGCTAGCTGCCAAAATGCAACACACCAGAGATGGACTGGCTTTTAATAAAAGGGGATTTATTTTGTTAGTTCTTCAGAGGAAAGGCAGCTAACTTTCCACTGAGGTTCTTTCTTATGTGGGAAGGCACAGGATGGTCACTGCTGGCCTTCTCTCCAGGCCTCTGGGTTCCAACAACTTTCCCCGGGTTGATTTCTTTCTGCATCTCCAAAGGCCTGGGCTCAGCTGTGAGTGCTTAGATGAGGTATGCTGAGCTTCTTGGGCTGTGCTGTGTTGTGCTCTCTCATTTAAGCACCAGCCAATTAAGTCAAACATCATTCACTGCAGCAGGCACGCCTCCTAGCTGACTGCAGATGTAATGAGCAACAGACGAGGTTCACATACCATTGGCTCATGTCCACAGCATCAGAACTAGGTGCCTTCACCTGGCCAACTTGACAACTGAATCTAACTACCACACTACCCTTAGAATTTTCTGTTTCTCTTCAACATTTGACAGACTGATTATTATGTGTCTTGAGGAAGGTCTATTTGAGTTTATTCCATTTGGAGTTCACTGGGTTCCTTTGACTTGTATATTTATGTCCTTTATAAGAGTTGGGAAGTTTTTTTCCATTGTATCCTCAACTACTCTTCCTAGCCCTTTACTCCTCTCTTCTCCTTCTGGGACACCAATGATTCCTAGATTTATGTGCTTTGCTTTGTCTATCATTTCCCTGAGAGCCGATTCAAATTTTTCCATCCTTTTTGCCATTTGTTGTTTTGAGTATTCAAAATCAGTTATCCTGTCATCTGGATCATTTTTTCTTTCTTTTGTCTCTTCAAATATGCTGCTTTGTGTCTCTAGTATGGTTTTTATTTGGCCAACAGAGTTTTTAATCTTTGTGATATCTGCTATTTTTCTATTTATTCTTTCAAATTCCTCTTTATGCTCTTCTACTGTGTTCTTGGTCTCCTTTCTGTCATTTGCCATCCCACTTATTTTATTCAATAGAGTTATATGAATATCTTTGATTAATTGCTTAAATGTCTGTGTCTCCTCTGTGTTTTAATTTGGTCATTAGGCTGGGCTAAATCTGTCTGCATTGTGATATGCTTAGTGATCTTCTGTTGTTTTCATCACTTGTAAATAGCTTGATTGATTTACTTTGGGAGTTGATTTCCTTCAGTAGTCTAAAGCCTTATGTTGGTGGGGTGGGTGTGCAGTAGGGTGTGTGGTATGAGGCGGTACACAACAGTGCGGTGATGCCTTGCAGCGTAGGTATAGGTACAGGTTGGGGCTGTCACACTGATGCTTGTGAACGTGGGCGCCCAGTGGCCAGGGAAGATGTACCTGTGCAGGTACACAGCTCTTGGGGGGTGTACCCTGGTGTGTGCTGGTCTAAGGGCAGGGCCATTTGTGTGCATGTGTAGAGCTATGGCAACAGGTCCACCTTATGTCTTCATGGGCTGGGGCAGATGTGACCCGGCTGTGCAGGTCAGCACTTTCTCGGAACTGGGGAACACAACTGAGGGCCGTGGGCATGCATGGTTATAGGAGTGCCATAAACTGATGTTCCCAGAGCTAAAGGATGTAATTGGGGTCATGCACATGTGCGGGTCTAGGAGTGCCATAAACTGATGTACAGAGCTCATGGGGGCGGGGTGAGACAGTGACATTATGGGCAGGTGGCGGTGTAGCCTGGGTATGGAGGTATGTGTCTGCAGCCTTTATGTGCTGGCAACAGCCTGCAGGAGCAGGGAGGAGGAGGTAGTGCTTGGGATGGGAGGTAGTGCTCAGGAGAGGTGCAGGACAGGTGGGTTGGGATGGGTGTGTGGGGCGGGTACATGTGCTGGGAGTTGGTAGGGCAGGAGTGCTTGGAGTTCAGGGAGTGGGGTGGGTGCCAGGGTTCAGGTGCATGGAGTATGGAGTGAGACTGCACTAGTGAGGGTAGCCCCTTCAAGGAACGCAGCTTGGCTTACTTCCTAGTCCCAGTTTCCCCGTCCATGCACTCCTGTGGGTTGCGTGCTTCCACATTAGACTCCAGTTTTCTGCTCAGTTCCTCAGCTTTTGCAACCACAGCCATCCTCTGTGGTGCAGAAGGCTCTCCCAGTTCTGCTGCTCTCCCGTCCCTTCTCTCATTTTTCCTTGGAGCAGGGCTGAACTCGATCCACCCTATTCAGTCATCTTCCCGGAACTCAGGAGTGGAATTTTTGAGCCATAGGAGATGAACATTTGATGAATTGCCAAATTGCCTTCCAAAGATGCTTTAGACATTTACATTTTCATGAAAAATAACCAATTTTAAAAACACTGCTAATATAATGGATCTATCTGAATTTCCATAAGAAAGAATCAATAGACTAGTTGTTGCTTCAGAGGCCAATAAATTGAGAAAATTAGATTGAAGCAAGTCACTATGATGTACAGAAACAACATCAAGTAAAACAAGAATAGAATAATGCATCCAAATTATTGGGGAAGAGGGGTAATTTAGCAAACACAAACCATACAACAAAAATAGAGTATAAAGCACACATTTCAGTACCATAAAAATCAGGAGTAAAAGCCCTATCAGACAAGAGTAAAATGCAGTATTTTTATCATCATAGTAAGCATGAATGGGGTACCCACCTATTAAAACTGAAACAGAAAAACCAAATCAAAACAAGCAAACAAAAAGACAATATACACCCTTGGTATCTCAAAAGGTTAAATAAATGGCAATAATATACCCAATAATAATAATAATAATAAAAGATTGAAGTCAATGTAGAAAGTATTAAAGGGGTGCACGGTGGCTCAGTGGCAGAGTTCTCACCTGCCATGCTGGAGACCCAGGTTCGATTCCCCATGCAAAAATAAAAAAGGTATTAAAGGGCTGTCAAAGGTCTTTTTAATGCAATAATATTATACAATGTATCTAACTCTATCACTGACCTTACATTAACAATATAACATTGAAATATGTGAAGTAAAAAAGCACTGGAAATGCAGATATACAACAGTAAAAGAAGACTTTTATATCTTTCCTGAGTTCTTCACAGATTGAGTAGATCAGGTGAAAAATAAATTTGGAATGATGAAAATGTCTTGGTGATGGTAGCACAACCTTGTGAACATAATTAACGGCACTGAAATATATATTTGGATATGATTTAAAGGGGAAAAGTTTATATTGTATTTATGGTAACAAAATAAATTTTTTTAAAAAAAATCAGTGAAACTGAACTATACAATGAACCTTAAGTTAAACCATGGACTTTAATTCATAGTGCAATTATAGAACTTTTACTATTAAACTTTAATGATAAAACATTTGCCATCAATTGTGACAAATGTTCCACACCAGTGCAAGCTGTTGTTGGTAGGGTGGTGTATGGGAATCCTGTATTTTATGCATGATTGTTCTGTAAACCCACAACCTCTCTAGTAAAAAATAGCAATAATAGAAGTTTAAAAATACATTTGGAAAGGATTAAAAATTATCATTAATGAGATTTTATATATAAATGATATGCATGTAATATATGACATATATTACATAAGTATGCATACTCCATAATATATAATAAGATTTTTGATATTTTAATACATGTCCCACGTATATATTATCTGTAAGGCACATATTGTTGGTTGCCCACCCAACAGCCATATTTACTTTGTTTCTGGTTAACAGAAGACCAACTTGATTATATTTAACAGTAGTGTACAGAACACAATGGGTCAAATAAAATGTAATCTCATTTCTTATTGTTAGTGATTGGTAGGTGTGTGAGATCAGAGGGAAAATAATTTTGGGGGTTTCTTGGAAATATTGTTATCTCTGACAAAAGACTTGTGAGAACCCCCCCCCCCCCTTTTTTTTAATCCTTTCTTGCTTTTGGACATTTTCTTGAAATAAAATGAAAATGCTCAATTGTAACTCATTGTCTTGGGTCCATAAGAGCAGACATTCCCGATACAAGAAGGTGGTCAGGGCAGAGAGAAGAAAAGAGCCTGGGTCATTGATGAAATTTTTGAGCCACGAAACCAACCCTGGAAATCTCTACTTCCAAATGTGTTAAGTGAGATGAGATACTGGTTAACCTACTTTCTATCAACTCTTCTATTAGTTGCGGTTGGCACAAATAGAAGCAACATTCTCAAACCACAGACCAATATGTTTGGAAATAAAAGAAGGGGGGAAAACACCACTCGGAATTAAAAAACCTCTTCCCTGATGACTATTGGGTCAAAAGGTAATTAAAACTATTATTGCAATGAACTTAGTAAGTAACAGTGATAAAAGTATTCCACGTGAAAACTCATGAGATCAGACTAAAGGTCAACACAAAAGAAATAAGAAAAGAAGAAAATAAATTGTGATGCTCAAGAAGTTAGAAAAAGAACACATGATAAACCTAGGGGCAGCAGCAGAGTCAATGATGACAAATTCAAAATTAATTTACTATTGGGAAAACATACAGGCAATAAACTGATAAATAAAAGACCCAATTTCTTAAACACTTAAACAAAGTAGAGAAAATACTTATTAGCATACCTGAAAAGTAATTGTACAAAATGTTCTCTTATAATTATTTTTAATTCTTTTGTCTTTGATTATAGAACTTATCTTAAGCATAATAATGTATTTTTTCTCTCATAGCCAGATTTCATTTTCAAATTAATTTTCACAAAAAAAACACATGGGTGATAACTATGAGTTTATGCTTATTTGAAAATGCATTTCTTAATAAAAGTGTGGGGAAAAATTTCTGGATTAATTTCTAGAGAACTTGCCCTTTCTACAAAAATAAAACAGAAATTATAAGATCATGTTTAATAATCAATATTTCAGTTCAAGTTTTTTCTTAATAAAAGATGTAGTTTTGTTGTTTCTTCAACACATTTTTCGTGTATCTACTTCTTACAAGTTATCAGCCCGGGGAGGATAGGGATATAACACAGGAAAGGAACTCATTAACACTAAGGCTTTTTTGTTTGCTTGTTTTCCTTGAAATATAATATATTCACAGGGATATGATGCATTACTTGCAATTTTTAAATAATTTTTTTCTGACCCGTGGTGAACCAATTTAATCTGAACATTCATGATTTGTTTCATGTCATGAAATCATCTTCTATTATAACGAATGAAAATTTGTTTCTTCAATGTGTTCTGTAACCTCCATGTATCTGGATTTTCATTGTTTATTCTCCCAATCTCTCATCCTTTCTCCAGACTTTCATTATTGTGCTTTTCCTGTCTTTTCTGTTTTTTTTCAAGCCCATTCTGCATGTGCCTGACTTAATTTTCTAAATGTCAGTTCTGCTTTCTTTAACTTCTAAATAGCTTTTTTTAAAACTTTTTTTTGGCATGGGCAGTCACCAGGAATCAAACCCAGGTCTCCGGCATGGCAGGTGAGAGCTCTGTCATTGAGTCTCCGTGGCCTGCCCCTAAATTGGTTTTAATTTGTATTATGGCTTTAGTTTCCTCTTTAATTTCTTACCTTAACTCTGCTAAGGAAATCTAATCTAATCTTTCATGGAATGCATGTTTTTAAAAGATCTTCTTGAGAATGAAAAGCAGTTATCTAAATGTTTTGTCTCTGATGAAAATCATTTATTTTTGTGTTGTTCATCTAAAAATTGTTGAAGAAGTTTTGCATCATTCTATTGTAGGTTATTTTGCTGTCGTATCTTTGCATCATTTTATTTTGGTCTGCTATTTGGCACTAAATAGTATGGCATATTCTTCTGATTCCTTTTCCTGTTTATCTAAAAGTCATCATTAAAAATATTTATACAAGTGCCTGGGACCCAGGCTAGTACAATTAAATTTCGATTTCTGGGAATGGGTCCTAGGTGAGTCCACAGTGCAGTTGAGCTAGAAGGCTACATATTGGTAATTCTCATTATCTCTTCATCTGCTTGAGGGTGGTAGGATTGAGCTGGTTCCACAGGAAGCTGAAGTTAAGAAATGAATACAGTGGACCTTCTCTTCTCTATTTGTTGGAACATTTACACCAGGGCCACTTCTACAGAATACTTCCAGAGGTGTTCTGTTAGCTGTGGCCAATAATTGCCTTCAGATGCAGCTGACGCTCCCTTGACATACCTATTCCTATTATAGAATATCAGCAGTAGATACGAACAGAGAGTTAGGTGCAGAAGGAAACTTTAACAGTCATATTTTCCAATGTGGGAAACACAAAAGTGTTGAATTAATTGACCAGAGTACGTAGAGAGGGTGGAGTGTATGAATGAGAAACGACTTGATATTTCTGATACAAGTAGGTGCTTTATCTAAGTGACCTCATTGCATGTATTACAGTCACTCTCTGAGATGATGTAGATGAAATTACTGTTTACCTACTCAGTATCCACTCCCTGCCTTTCTCCTTCCTAACAGCTTCCAGATCTTCCTTTGAGGAAGCATTCCTCCCCCAATCCAATCCAACTTTCAACATTCATCAGAAGTCTTATTCCATTTGCCACAGTAATTGATTTGGGAATGAGTAGGAAACTAGGTACAAGGCAAGCAGTACACAACCTACTCCTGGCTCTGCCGATTGTTATAAGATGATCTTGACAGAGCAAACCACAGGAGCTTTGCTAAATAGTTGTAGGAAGCAAGACTTGCTCTCTGTCTCACTCTCCTACTAGATATGACTGAGGAAGTATAAAATCCAGGTTGCTTCTGGCAACCAGATTGTGTCCATTAGAAAAGCCAACACAGGGAGAAAGCCCAGTTAAAAAGATAGGGGAGAATGAAAAATTAAAATTAAATTAAAAAACAATAAAAAGATAGGGGAGAGCAAGAGTATTGAGAAAAAAAATAGACTGAAAGCCCCGATCGAGCTATACCAGACGCTTTCTACTTCTGGACTTTTCAGTTAAAATAAGCCAATCCATTCCCTTTAATTGCATAAATATAGTGTCAGGTTTTCTCTCCCTTGCAACCGAAAGCATCATAATTGAATCCGATCTATTACTGCTGCTGTTTCATAGAAGAGGAAATTGCCCGAGGTTGCACTGCATTGTCCATATGGTAGCCACTAGCCATATGTAGCTATTTAAATTTAAATTAATTAGAATGACATGAAATTAAAAATTGGGTTTGTCGGTTGCACTAGCCAGATGCCAAGCGCTCAATAGATACATGTGAATAGTATTGATCTTATGAGGCAGGAGCGATGTAGAGCATTTCCATTATCACAGAATATTCTATTGGGCAGCCCTTGTGAGGGATCTTAAGTAATGTGTCCATCATTGCACAGCTATTAAATGGCAGAACTATTATTTGAACCCAAGTTTCTCAAGGCCTACTTTTTTTTCCCTATCATATGCCATTAAGTCCCTATGAACAAGTGTCATTGATAATATGTAATATCTAACAACATGGGGCCACTTGTTTCACATTTACATAATGCTTCCCTAATTATAGCATAAATGAATGGCCCATAAGACACATCTTTTCATGTGGCCTGGTCTGCCTCATTTATACCAGGCAAATCTTCATCCATGCTAGCTGTAACCTGAGCTTCTAGTACTTTTATCTCCAATATTTCTATTGTTCACTTTTGCCCAAATCTAGATCAATAATGAGACCTTTTCCTAACTCTTCCATTTTTACTGCTTTAATTTTTCTCAAGATTCTTTGAGGGGCTTTCTTTCCTTTGTGAAGGTGGTAAATGTCTGTCTTTGCCTTTTTATTTTCAAATATTTGCATATCAGAAAGCTTTCCCTAAGGTATCTCAGCTCTTCTCTTGACAGAAACTGTGACATGAATAGAAAAATAGTACAAACTCCTCCATGCATGTCTGAAAATGAATTTGAAAAAGCTTATTAATACCAGTAACCTTCTGGTCATTTTAAAGTCTGAGCATTCAGTTCATTGGCAGTAAAGCTAATTTCTTCTTGATTTGCTTTTTAATAAATAACTTATTGGACATTTGAAGTGCTTGCTGGTTATCAAATTTAGAATTAATTGCACTGCATCTCTCCAGGCAGATTAATAAAGTCACCTATTTCAGCAGCATTCTATCCTAATGGATGTTTTGTGGTACTATTAGAAATAATACTGAACATAAATGAAATAAAGATTGACTCTCAAGCATGACTAACTTCAGAGTCATGTTAACTAATGACAATATGAGATTTTAATCTTCACAGGAGATGAGATGGTTTAAAAATTCTTATTTTTTTATGAGTGGTTGATTTTAGTGCTTTTAAATTAATGCAAAATGTAGACATACACATTGTATCAAAATTCTTCCTAAAATATTTTATTGTGCACATTTTGTACATATTCTACCAAATATTGCTGATTATCATTGTTAAACTTTGATAGACTATATAAGCTCTTGTATCACAGTAAATTGCGTTAGGCATTGATATTCAAGTACAAGAAGTAACATTAATGCTGGGTTTTACCATGCTGTGTTATCTTGGTATCATTGCAAGCTTGATTCATTGGAAATGGTGCTTCCATAACAGAGAGCTCAATTAAGGTTAATTAGCAAAAAGAACTTGACATCCAAGATTAATAACCTAACTGCCAAGCTAATGCACCCAGGTTCCTGAACAATGCATCCAGCACCAGGTGTGATCTTGTCAGAGTAATTGAAGTAATAAAGCGTCTTCTCTCTATGCTTATTCAGCACAAATAATTCCTATGTGAGCCTTAGTTATGTTTAAGATAAATTTGGTATGTATTTTTGAATAATAATATTTACCTGCTATTACATTATCACAGTGAAATGATTATAAGGATCTATCCAGAATCATTATTATGAAAGATAGTTTGTATATATATATATATATAAATGAAAGCCCCCTTCCTGTCTTACTTTTTTATGTTGCTTGATTCACAGGACCCTTCTTTTTGTAAAAAAAAATATATATATTTATTATAATATAACATATATGCAAAGCAAAGATAGAAAAAAAGCAATAGTTTTCAAAACAGCCTTCCTAGAGTTTGTCATGGGCTACCATATGATCCTCTTAGATTTTTCCTTCTAGCTGCTCCAGAATATAGGAGACTAGAAGGCATAAGTATTTTCTACTACCACAATCAACTTTTTTGTGAAAAATGACATATATACAAAAAAGCAATAAATTTCAAAGCACAGCACCACAATTAGTTGTGGAACACACTTCAGAGTTTGGCATAGGTTACAATTCCCACAATTTTAGGTTTTTACTTCTAGGTGCTCTAAGAAACTGGAGACTAAAAGTGATATCAATTTAATGATTCAGTAATCATATTCATTTGTTAAATCCTATCCCCTCTGCATGACTCCCATCACCTTTGATCTTTCTATCCCTCACTTAAGGTGTCTTTGGGCTATGGCCATTCTAACTTTTTCATGTTGGAAGGGCCTGTCAATAATATGGGGTAGGGAGATGGAACTATCTATTGTTCTGGAGAGGCTGGGCCTCTAGGTTTCAGGACTTATCTGGTCCAGGGGCCCATCAGGAGGTTGTACGTGTCTGGAGGTTACTTTGGTACATGGGTCTCTTGTGGAATCTTGTATATTGCCATAGGTGTTCTTTAGGATTGACTGGAATGGTCCTGGTTGGGGGTTGGCAAGTTATGATCGGTAGCAATGGCCAACGGAAGCTTGTGTAAGAGCAACCTCCAGAGTAGCCTCTCAACTGTATTTGAACTCTCTCTGCCACTGATACTTTATTAGTTACACTTCTTTCCTCCCTATTGGTCAGGATGGAATTGTTGATCCCATGGTTCTAGGACTGGACTTATCCCTGGGAGTCATTTCCCACATGGTCAGGGAGACTCTCACCCCTGGATGTCATGTCCCACAGAGGAGGGAGGGCAATGATTTCACTTGCGGAGTTGGACTTAAAAACAGTGAAGCCACATCTGAGCAACAAAAGAAGTCCTTCAGAAGTAAATCTTAAGCATGCCTGTAGGTAGTCCAAGCTTCTCCACTACCTACATAAGCTTCACAAGAGTAAGCCTCAAGATCAAGGGCTTGTCCTATTGATTTGGGTGTCCCTAAAGTAGACACAGTATCAGGGGACTCCCTGATAATAAAGTTTAGTAGTTCTGTGTTTTTTCTCCCATCTGTCAAGGGATTTGCCAATATTTTTTGATTATGTGCTTAATATAATCTAGGATGTATCTAGGCGTAACATTAAACCATACGGGATTAAAGGACCTCCTACTTATTCTGAGCTTCCTGGGATTCAATTGTTCAAATAAGCTATACAAATAGGTCGAGTTAGATCATGTGCCTCAGAAAATTTCAGTTCCAGACCAAATAAACCTTTTTCTTATATACTCAAAGAGTATGTGTGGTTCTAAAATATAGGCAATGTCTTCCTTAACCCTGTGTTTGGAATTACTAGCACCCCAACCTTGTCGGATTCATTCTTATATCTAAATACCAGATTTGGATTTCTCTCAAAATCCAGAAATAATAATTACTGCTCTGGACTAAATGTGTCTACTATAAAAGCTTATAATCTAGGCCCCTATTTTCTTGTTCTTTCTGGCTTATTTTGCTTCACCAATGTCCCAAATGTTCATTCACATTGTTGCATGCCTCATGACTTCATTCCTTTCTGTAGCAGCCCAACGTTTGATCATATGTATACACCATTGTTTGCCATTCTACTCAGTCAGTGCATACTTCAGCCACCTGCATTCAGCAGGCATCATGTATAGTTTCCAAAGTCCACAGTCCATCAACACTCTTGATTTTAGATAATTTTATTGTTCCCAAGAGAAAGAAAACCAATAAACACACCCTCACCAAATAGGAAATCTAAACCTCCTCTTAATGCTTGTCTCTTCTGCTTAATTTACCTCTGCTGTGGCTGTGGTAGTGCTGATGGTTTCCTTTTAAACATAGCCCATGGCATGCAATAGCAGTTTTCCCCCTGTACCCTGGACTTAAACACTGTTTGTACAGAAATCATATCTTTGCAGTAGTTCTTGCAAGAAATAATTTATATTTCTAGTGTTAATCAGTGGGACAAGAAGGTCTATACAACCCTTTTCAATCTTGTTCATTTTCAATATGGTAATATTACTTAAAGACCCACAAGAAACCACCTTCACTTCTATCTATTCCCTTACATTGGAGTTCAACTTCATTAGTTAACCATTCATCAATCTCTAGCTTCTATGTATCTCTAATTTCCCTATATACTGTATTATAAACCTCTAATTTTATCTTTATGATGGTCATAAAAGTGGAATCATACAGTATCTATCCTTTTGTGTCTGGCTTATTTCACTCAGTATTATGTCCTCAAAGCTCATCCATCTTGTAATGTACTTGAGGACGCCATTTCATCTTAAATGTATGAAATGTACATTTCATACTGTACATGAAATTCCACTGTAAATGTATACCACATTTTGTTAATCCATTCATCTGTTGATGGGCATTTGGTTTGTTTTCATCTTTTAGCAATTGTGAGTAATGCTGCTGTGAACATCGGTGTGCAAATGTCTATTTGTGTCATTGTTTTCAGCTCTTCTAGGTATATACCAAGTAGAGCTATTACTGGTCATAGTGCAACTTGATATTTAGTTTTCTAAGGATCTGCCAAACAGTCTTCATAGTGGTTGCACCATTATACATTCTCACAAGCAGTGCATAAGTGTCCAATTTCTCCACATCCTCTCCAATATTTATAGTTTCTTGTTTGTTTAATAGCAGCCGTTCTTATAGGTATAAGGTGGTATCTCATTGTAGTCTTGATCTGCATTTCCATTACAGCCAATGGAAATGAAGATTTCTTCATGTGCTTTTGAGCCATCTGTATTTGCTCTTCAGAAAAATGCTTATTCATATCTTTAGTCCATTTTATAATTGAGTTGTTTGTTCTTTTGTTGTTAAGTTTTATGATTTCTTTATGTATACAGAATAGCAAACCTTTGTCCTATATGCGATTTCCACATATTTTCTCCAGTCGAGTTGGCTGCCTTTTCACCTTTTTGACAAAGTCTTTTGAGGTGCAAAAGAACTTGACTTTGAGAAGTTCCCATTTATCTTTTTTGTTTGTTTGTTTCTTATGCTTGGGGTGTAAAGTTTAGGAAGCTACCTCCTATTACTAGGTCTTGATGATGTTTCCCTATATTTTATTCTAGAAGTTTTATGGTGCTAGTTCTTATATTTAGGTGTTTGAGTTAATTTTAACACTTTGAGTTTATTTTTGTATGGAGTGTAAGTTATGGGTCCTCTTTCATTCTTTTGGTTATTGATATCCAGTTCTCTCATGCCCATTTATTGAAAAGACTATTTTGTCCCAGTTCAGAGGATTTGGGGGCCTTGTCAAAAATCAGTTGACCAGAGATTTTGTGGTCTATTTCTGCACTCTTGATTCAATTCCGTTGGTCAATGTTTCCATCGTTGTGCCAGTATTATGCTGTTTTGACCACTGTGGCTTAATAATAGATTTTAAAGTCAAGGAATGTTAATCCTTCAACTTTGTTCTTCTTTTTTAGGATGCTTTTAATCATTTGGGGTCTCTTTCCCGTCCAGATGAATTTGGTAACTAGCTTTCACAAGTTTTCAAAGTAGGTTGTTGGAATTTTGATTGGTACTGTGTTGAATCTGTAGATCAATTTGGGTAGAAGTGACATCTTAACTATATTTAGCCTTCTTATCCATAAGCAGGGAATGTCTTTCCACCTTTTCAGATCTTTATTTTCTTTTACATGTTATGTAGTTGTTTGTGTACAGGTCTTTTACATCACTAGTTAAGTTCATTCCTAAGTACTTAATTCTTTTAGTTGCTATTTTAAATGGAATTTTTTCATTAACTGACTCCTCAGTTAGGTCATTGCTTGTGTATAGAAATGCTATTGAATTTGCACATTAATTTTATATCCTTGCACCTTGCTGAATTTGTTTATTAGCTCAAGTAACTTTGTTGTAGATTTCTCAGGATTTTCCAAGTATATCATGTCACCTGGGGATAATGAAGGTTTTACTTCTTTTTCAATTTGGATGCCTTTTATTTCTTTGTCCTGCCTGATTGCTCTAGCTAGAACTTCTAGCACAATGTTGAATAATAGTCATGACAGTGGGCATCCTTGTCTCATTCCTCATCTTAGGGAGAAAGCTTTCAGTTTCTCTCCATCGGGTACGATGCTAGCTATCAGTTTTTCATATATTCCCTTTATCATATTGAGGTAGTTTCCTTTGATTACTGTCTTTTGAAGTGTTTTTATCAGAAAAGGATGTTGAATTTTGTCAATGCTTTTTCAGCATAGAATTAGATGATCATGTGATTTTTCCCTTTTGATTTGTTAATGTGCTGTACTACATTAATTGATTTTCTTATGTCGAACTATCCTTGCATTCCTGGTATAAGCCCTACTTGGTTGTGGTGTATAATTCTTTTAATGTGTTGTTGGATTCGATTTCCTGGTATTTTGTTGAAAATTTTTGTATCTATGTTCATTAGGAAGATTGTCCTGTAGTTTTCCTTTCTTATAGCATCTTTGCCCAATTTTGGTATAAAATGATATTAGGGTATGGCCCTGGTGTGCACTGGTCTAGGGTGCAGGGTCCTTTGTGTGCATGCGCAGAGCTATGACAGCAGATCAGCATCAAGCCTGCATGGACTTGGAGCAGATATGACTTGACTGTGCATGTCAGCACTTTCCCAGAGCTGGGGGCCATGACTGGGGGCTATGCACATGCGTGGGTCTAGAAGTGCTGTAAATACGGGTTTAGGAGTGTCATAAGCTGATGTACCTGCCAGCAGAGCTCAGGCCTGGTGTGCTGAGGCTTTGCAACTCTATGGTCTGGGGGAAGGTCTAGTCTTGGTATAGAGGTAAGGGCTGGCAGTCTTTATGAGCTGGTAACAACCTGCAGAGAGCATGGAGGGAGAGGTACTGCTCAGGAAGGGTGCAGGAGAGTTGGGTTGGGTTGTACTTGGGGTGGGGGTGGGGGGTGGGTATGCGCACAAAGGGTTGGTGGGGCTTGGCTTACTTCCTAGTTCCTGTCTCCCTGTCTGTGTACTCCTGGGTGCTCCAGGTTTCTGCATTAGGTTCCAATTCTCTGCTTCTCAGTTCCTCAGCTTTTGCAACCATGGCCACCCTATGTGGTGCAGAAGACTCTCTCAGGTCAGTTACACTCTGGAATTGCCATCTCAGTTACATTCCATACCTTCTCTAACTTTTCCTTGGAGCAGGGCTGATCTCAGTCTAGCATATTAGTCCATCTTCCAAGAACTCAGACCTTTTCTTTTTGCAGTACACTTTTGTGTAGAGCAGTGCTCCCAAATTAAAAAGTCATCATGGAAGCCCAACATCCAACAAAACACATCTGAGTATATAGTCCTTTGATCACACAACCATGGAAACAAAATGAAATCCACTCTTGGCAGTTTTAAATATCTTGGGGATTTTACATATAGTGATTAATTATTGTTTCAGAGATATCACTTTACTCTGGAAATTTCTTTTTTCTTCTTCTTCTGTCCTATATCAAAGTGGATTTCTGAACTATCCTTAAAGATATTAAACCAAATCCACATATTTATGTAGAGTCAGTATAGTGGAAAAAACATGGTCTAGCACTAAAGAGACCTACAACCTAGATCTGTGAACTATAGACAAATCTCCTTTGCAACAGATAGAAGGCTATAGCCTTGTCTATCTATTCATACTGTGTGCTCACAATTTATAACAGTGCCTAGTACATCACAGGTGCTCAGTAAATAGATATTGAATGAATGAGTGAAGCAGAGATGAGAGGTTTAAATGATGTTGTCTTTTAGCTCTACTTGCAATAGTTTCTATAGCAGTCCCATTTGCAATGACTGCATTTAATCATACTTTGTATGACACAAGGAAATAACTAATCTTGTAAAATGATTGATAATAAAACCTGTACTATGGAATTTTTCAAGGGAATCAATTTTTAAAATTGTGAAAACACTTTTCAATTTAAAAACACTATATCAATGTTCATCATGATTTGGCCATCTGTCTAGATGCAACTTGCTTCATCATCCTCAATTTCTTGGTGTTTGGGGCCTTGATGAAAGGTATTTTGCTAAGGAAAGGATTATAACTAGAGAGGATAGTATGCAAAAATCAGGTGCTTGGTGGGATAAAAATGCAAATACCGAGAAATTAATTTTGTTTTGAACATATATCTAGGCAGAAGTTTCCAGCTCCATTGCTGAAATGTATATATCAGAACCAAATATTAGGCTGACAACAGAACATATCAAAAACACTATGAAGGGTCTAAGTGGCAATTTTTTTATTCAGTATACAAACACAAACATTCTTACCATATGATCATTCCATTCTTGTTATATAATCAATAACACACAATATCATCACATAGTTGTATATTCATCATCATGATCATTTCTTAGAACATTTGCATCAATTCAGAAAAAGAAATAAAAAGAAAACAGAAAAAAATTCATACATGCCATACACCTTACGCTTTCCTTTTATTGATCACTAGCATTTCAATCTACTAAATTTATTTCAACATTTGTTCCCCCTATTATTTATTTATTTTTAATCCATATGTTTTACTCATCTGTCCATACTACAGATAAAAGGAGCATCAGACACAAATTTTCACAATCAGAGCAGTCACACTGCAAAAGCTATATCATTATACAATCAATTTCAAGAAACATGGCTACTGGAACACATCTCTACATTTTCAGGCAGTCCCCTCCAGCCTTTCTGTTACACCTTATCTAAAAAGGTGAGATCTACATAATGCATAAGAATAGCCTCCAGGATAACCTCTCCACTCTGTTTTGAATCTCTCAGCCATTGACACTTTATTTTGTCTCATTTCTCTCTTCCCCCTTTTGGTTGAGAAGGTTTTCTCAATCCCTTGATGCTAAGTCCCAGCTTATTCTAGGATTTCTGTCCCATGTTGCCAGGAAGGTCCATACCCCTGGGAGTCATGCCCCACATAGAGAGGGGGAGGGCAGTGAGTTTGCTTGTGTTGGCTGAGAGAGAGAGAGAGAGACCACATCTGAGCAACAAAAGAGGTTCTCTTGGGGGTAACTCTTAGGCCTAATTTTAAGTAGACTTAGCCTATCCTTTGTGGGGTTAAGTTTCATATGAACAACCCCCCAGATTGAGAGTTCTACCTACTGCTTTGGTTGTCCCCACTGCTTGTGAGAATATCAAGAATTCTCCACTTGGGGAAATTGAGTTTTCCTCCATTCTTGCCATTCCCCCAAGGGGGCTTTGCAAATACTTTTTAATTCACTGTTCAAGTCATTCTGGGATTTATTGGGGCATCACTCTGGACAAACCTACAAAATCTCATGCCCTACTCAAGGTTCCATGTACTCAGGTCTTCAATTAAGCTGTCCACATAAGTTATATTAGGAAATGCACTTGTCAAAATATAAATTTTGTACCAAATAAACATTTTTTGCTTTAATCTCACACATCAGTTAAAGTTTTAACATATTAAATATCATCTATTTTCAACACCCAGCAGTAATGATATTCCTTTGTTCTTCTTCATGCAAAAACATTTTTAAATTTGTACATTTAGTTGCTATCATTATACACTAAGTGGCAATTTTACTATTAATTTCCTCAACAAGAATCTTCCACTAATAAAACCCAACCAATAAACAAGAGCTAAAAAGGCAGACATCTTAGCAATAGTTGAACTCTCTTCCCCTGAACCTGCCCCGCTCTGTCCCCTTCTAGACACTGCACTTCAATTGGAGACTTGAGATCCATTTCTTCAGTAAATTCTTTCCTCAATACCTCAGGCTAGATGATGTTTTCATTTCCCAAATTGTCTAGCGCACTTAGTGACACATGTCCAATGCTTTTTGAGAAAAGCAAAGCTATTTTGTTAAATAACTTGCCTGGCATGATAGCTAATTTCACGTGTCAACTTGACTGGTCTAAGATGTGCAGTTGTTTGGTCAGGCATTTGCCTGCTTGTTATGATGATGGTATTTCAGGATAGGATTTACATCTACAACCATCTGATTGCATCTGTGATCAACAAGGAGATTTCCTCAGCAATGTGGAAAGTCCCCTTATCTAGTCAGTTGGAGGCCTTAAAAGCCAGAATTCAGGATTTCAGAGGTCAGAAGAATTTTTGCCTCTACTTCAGCATTGGCTCTTGCCAGAATTTCCAGCCAACCAAAGCTTTCCCTGTAGAATTCAGAGTGAGGACTTCAATATCACCTCTATTCGAGTTTCAGCCTACAGTTTATTTCTCTGGAGATCCCCTGGCTAACATATACCTGGTTTCTCTGTATAGCTTGAAGAACTCTTTATCTTATTGCCATATCTGCTTTATTTCTTAAACTAAACTATGCTTCGAAGACAGAACCCATCACTCTTCCATTTATGTAGTCTTTTTCAAGTCATAACAGGGTTTTATATTGCAGGTACCTAATACTTTTGATTTATTTGAGAACTCAACTCAAAACCACGATATGTCAGAGCTAGAAGGGAAATTACAGTTCTCATAAGAGTTTCACAATTTTCAAATTAATTCTTTAAGGCAGAGAGTGTATTCTTCATTTCACCAAAGTCCCCACCACCTCTGCCTGGCCTAGTCCCTTCCACATGCATTTGGTCCCTGAGGCATTTTCGGTTGTCACCCCTGATTGACACCGATGAGAGGCTATGCTCCAGAGGCCTTTATTGAGTGGCTTGAATAACAGTGAAATTGCCAGGTCTAACCTGCATAACATTATTCATTTTATCATTTTATTTTATTCATTTTATTAGTCACAGCTCCTTCATTTCAATATGTTGCCTCCTCAAGTGACTTTTAACCCAATGATTCTTTTTCTATGCCAACCTGCTTTATGCACCCAAATTAGGTCATTAGAAAGGCCCAAATTGACTGAATCAATGATTCAAGGTTATAAATGTTGCAAGGCTCTTTGTCAATGCATGGTGTAAACTGTAAATCATAGCATATATATTGTTTATAATAGATGTTTGATGGGTTACTCTTCTAAAGTTATCCTAGTAATGCAGAAGAATAAATCTGGAACTGTCAATTGTTTAAGTACCAGTAATAAGCTAACAACAACAAAAACCATTTTGTAAGACTCTCTCAAATCATGACTGAATTGGATCTTAACGCCATTCTGTGTGAAAGATTCCCGGATCAAGCTTTAAAACATTATCAATGGCCTCACTCCTATTAAAGACTCCCATATCATCACTTTGTCTCTTCATCTTTTCCAGATGCTTAAAATAAATATAAATTATGCTTGCAAGATAAAACCACTATAGTCAAAAGCATTTAATGAGGGGATGGAAGGGGGAAATAAAGAGTTAATATAGTTTCATTTATTAAAAAACTGGAAACTTTAAACCTTGATGTCTATCCCACAGTCTAATACAGATTTTGTAAAGAATATTTTATAGTTTAGATAATACTATTGTGCTGGTTTGAAAGGATGTGTGGACCCTAAAAAAGCCATGTTTTAATCAAAATCTCATTTCATAATGGCAGAATAATCCCTATTCAATACTGTATGCTTGAATCTGTAATTAGATCATCTCTCTGGGATGTAACCCAATCAAGAGTAGTTGTTAAGCTGGTAGGTGATGACATGTCTCCACCCATTTAGGTGGGTCTTGATTTTTCTGGAGTCCTATAAAAGAGGAAACATTTTGGAGAATGAGAGACTCAGAGAGAGCAGAGCAGAACAACATAGCCACAAGAAGCACAGTCTGCCAGCCAGCGTCCTTTGGAGATGAAGAAGGAAAATGCCTCCCGGGGAGCATCATGAAACAGGAAGCCAGGATAGAAAGCTAGCAGATGATGCCGTGTTCACCATGTGCCCTTCCAGATGAGAGAGAAGCCCTGACTGTGTTCATCATGTGCCTTTCCACTTGAGAGACAAACTCTGAACTTCATCAGCCTTCTTGAACCAAGGTGTCTTTCCCTGGATGGATGCCTTTGATTGGACATTTCTATAGACTTGCTTTAATTGGGACATTTTTGTGGCCTTAGAACTGTAAACTAGCAACTTTTTAAATTCCCCTTTTTAAAAGCCATTCCGCTTCTGGTATATATTGCATTCTGGCAGCTAGCAAACTAGAACAACTATTATTTATAGAATATGTTTTTTACACTTGTACAGTTATCTTCCAATGACATAAAGGTTCTTCCGCTATGTAATTTCTTAATCATTGCAATCTAATATTTGTTTGAAGAGATTAATTGAAAAATATGAGCTACTGCATTTCTTCATCCATGGTAAACAGAGCCTTTCTTAGATTTATCATTTAAAAAAAGTAATGTAGTTGAAATATGAAAAAGCAAGCAAATTTTGACCTTGAGTCATTTTTTGAGGAAGCAGATGCAGTCTTTGTCTGTTCATTACTGTTATTATGCAGAGAAAGAAAAGATAAATAAGGTCATATGTCAGTGATATAGTTAATATTTTTATAAAGTGAAAATACGGGAGTAAATGTTCTTAAATGAAGTGTATATTTATATAAATAAACTTGAAAATAATTTTGAAAAAAAAACATGGCTGTAGACTAAAAAGAGTAGATGTGAAACTATTTCAGAGCTCTCTACTTTTACCAACTTAGTGGTGAGGAAAAATTTACAAGTAATACAATCCTGCAGAACCCTGAACATCTTGAGGAAGAGAAATGGAGACTAAACAATCCACAGACAAAGTAAAAGATACATAGTAAGGGAAGAGATGAACTAAAATGGGCAGATGACACTTGTTTTGCATAAAACCTTTGAAACATAACGAGTTTTGTGTATAAGGACCACATTTTTTTTTTGTATAAAAGTGTCTTGATCGAGGACTCTTTACTATTGTACATAGATCTTATGTTTTCCCACATCACATAGAATTAAAACTCCAGTGCCCACATACTCTACACTCTGACCCTTCTTTATCTTTAATAGCATTTACCATCACCTAGTGCCTAAAACTGTGTCTGATAAACTGTAGGTGCTAGCTAAGTATTTGTTGAAAGAACAGGCATTTAAGTACCGATAAACACTTGATTTGTTCTCTTTTTAATAATCCTACCAGATATTAATTTCCTTTCTTACTGAATGATAGAATGATACAAAATATATAATTAAATATGCTACTTAGCTTGGAAATGCAGAAATGTCTATCTGACACTTGTCTTGATCTATAATAATTTAAGTTGACCCCTCTGAGCTCCTGGCTTATCTGAGTTCTTCCTTAGATTAACTCTGCATATGGTGACCTGGAATTAAACTGATGATTGTAGGAAAGAAGTTCTTGACTACACTGAAGAGATAGTTTAGTGTTTGATATATTTAACTTATCTGTATGTAAAGGATATTTAGATCTTTGAACTACAAAAGCAATTTTTTCTTACTAGTATTTTTTCAGGGTATTGGATATATAAGACAAACCAAGAAACAAAATCACTAGCTTAACATGGAGAGATGAGAGTTCTTTACACAAAATTGTCTGTGTGTATGAGAGAGAGAGAGAGGTAAAGACAGAGAGAGAGAGAGAGAGAGGAAGAGAGAGGGAGAGAGAGAGATTTAGGTAGATGTACACACACGAACTGGAGAATATGATTTCTTGAAAGTCTCTTAAGAAGAGGTATCTTTTGCACGATTGATCTATTTCAAATATATCTCAATTGTTGCAACAATGTTCCTAAACCTGGAAGTTATTGAAATTGTCATCTGATCCAGAACTTTCTTCTCCTTCCTTTCTCTGCCATGGATACTTTAGTTTAGAAAACAAAATTCTTAATGGAAACGAAGTCCAGACAAAACTGGATGGTGAGACCCAGACATCTACCAAATCAACACCTTCTGTGTTCTGCCATCCCAAAGGTCCACACTGAATTTAAGTGTTCCATCCAGCCCAATTTAAACCCCCCCCGCCCCCGAGTCTGGTTCTGTCCACTTATAGAGCAAATCAAAAGAAAAAACAATTTCACATTTATTCTATCATCCCTCATACATTGGTAGTTAAGCATCTCCATTTCCTTCAGGTATTCATAGTACAAAATAGCTTGGATCCTCCCTACCACCCTGGACTTTCCCATCTGCATATATTCATGCTTGATGTCTACCTCCTGGCATCTGGTGCTTGGATGGACTGAAGTACCACGGGCTAGTTGTGAAACATTTACAGTATAATAGGGCAATCACCTGCCTTGTACTTCTGCAAGGGTGTTAGCTTTTACGAAAGAAGAGTAACACTTTTGACTCATATAGATCTGGGTCAGCTAAAACTCTGTGCTGACCATGCATATTTATGCTAGCAAACGATATTTCCATCCTGCACTTTTTCAGGTGACTGTTTGGGCACAAATACAAGTCATCATAGGTTTCCTATCATTTTCAAGTTATTATGCCCAGCAGGTTGGGTATAATAATAAACTGATGAGATTTGTTGTCCTCTGATTTCAGTCAGTAAATGGTTAAGAGAACGATCTCCATTTTCTGTTATTTGCCAATCTGATAATTAGCTCATTCTGGAAATAGCAAAGACCAGAGTTCAGCAGGCTATTTCTAAAGACCTCCTTCCAAATGGATGAGTTATTAGTTAGCATTTAAATTTTTCATTGTTCTATCGGTTATTCATCTAACTAATTCTGCTTTTACCAGTATGCAATCCTCTGTCATGCTCAGATAAATAACTGATAAATGTATTCAAGTTGAAATGAGGATACCCTTTAACTATTATTTTTTCTTTATCATAGCTCTAGTAACATTAGTAATAACAAGAAAACAAAAAAAATGCAAGACATCTCTATGAGTTCTGTGCTCCCTCCTTCTGAGTACTTTTTCCTTGTCTGATGACTAAAAGAACGTATTATTTTGCTCAGGATTATTTTCAACTACCTAAATGTCATGGAATTTTTGTATATTATGGTTATTGTTTAATAACAATAAATCTTGGAATTAACTCATTTTTTCTCCTGTAGATCTAAAAATTCTGGTGTATTATTTCATCTGTTTTCACATTCCTTGAGGGTAATATTTTATATTCATGAAATACAAGCTATTAGTTGTAGCAAATTTCATTGCAAATTAGGGTTATAAAAATTCTTTAGATTATTTTAAATGCCCAGGAAATATGTGAAAAACAATTTTCAGAGTAATAATTTCAAACACTATGATTGCTTCTGACAGGAGTGTATTTCTTTTTATCTCAAGACAGATAATATAAAAAACCCTTTTAATAGCAACCCCAACAGTATTCACTTGAGGAAGCGACTGACACACAAGTTGGATCAGAAAAACTCAATGTTCCAAGTAAATGATATATTATTTTAGCCATTATATGGGCTTGATCCCGATTAGCTCTTTTTTTTTTTTTTTTTTTTTTTTTTAAAGGAAAGACAGAGAGAAGGAAGGAAGGATAGAAGGAAGGAAGGAAGGAAGAAAGGGAAACATTTTTAAACATTTTCTTGTTTTTTATTGTATTCTGTTTCTCCGTTTTTGTTACATGGGCTGGGGCCGGGAATCGAACCGAGGTCCTCCGGCATAGCAGGCAAGCACTTTGCCCGCTGAGCCACCGCGGCCCGCCCCCGATTAGCTCTTATGTAAAAATGTTACTGCTTGGTTCATTGCTTTGACATTCAGGAAATCTCACTTCAACTTTGTAACCACATAAACCCAAAGTTTCTCCTTTTCATTGCTCTTATGTTTCATCAGGGACCATTTGTCAGGTCTCCATTGTGATATTCTGCCTCTAGAGAATAACTTTCCCTGACAACCATTTTACAGTTACATCATTAAGAGGTTGTTTTTTTTTCCCCCTTACTTACTATAGGAAGTATGTTTTATTTTCTGAAACTAAACAGCTAACAAGGAGTTTTGATTGTATTCTTGTCAAGGAAGAGAGTTATATGAGGAAGATTTGATTTTACAAAATAGCAAAAAGAGAAAGGAGCAAGTACTTTTTGAGTACTTCTCAAAAAGATTCTTCCTTAAAAAATGTGTGTGTTGGATTGAATGATGCTTCCAATGCATTGGGGGAAAAATATCTTTATCAGAACCATGTGGAGTGTATTAAAAAATGTGGTTTTGATGCTCCCCCTTGGCCTAACTCTGAGACTAGGTGTTCTTATTCATACTTAATCACATTAAATAAGTTTGCATGTAAGTGAAGCATCTGGAAAATACTTTTAGAAAATAATTATTTTTCATACACACCCACAATTTATTATCACAAAGTTCAGAATTCAATATGTTATATCCGTGGCCTCTGAAAAAAGGCAAAAATGGCAAATGTGATGGTTGAAATTGTAATGCAGCCTACTACAAAACAGCCATGATATTACCATTTGTTGGAACCATTTCCAACACAGGCCACCCATGTATTAGAGGCAACACTTCATCAATCCATTATTAATTATTAGGTGCTGTGGGAAGGAAACATTACGCTAGTCTTCGAGTCTTAACATAAAATGAGAAAGCTCATACTCCCTTCCCTCAAGGATTGTGCAGGCTGAAGGGATGAAGTAATGCATTTGATTACATTTGGACACTCTTTAAACAGCAGGAGCTTAACCTTCTGGTCTGAGTTTTATCTCACATTTTTTGCAGAGCCAGCATCTAGAGGCCTTTCATGTCCAGGGAAATTCTGAGATACTGAGCCCTGAATCTTCTAAGTGTTGAATATCTTATCGTGCTCCTCAGAATCAAGTGGGTGCTACTATGTTTATTTGGAAGCTTTCAGTGTTGCTTTTTCAGTCATTTTGTTTCTTCCTCACATAATGAAGGACGGCCTTATTTGGTATTTCCGAAGTTCTATCTGGGTCTTTCCACTGCTCCTTATACTTTATCTCCTGTTGCCAATTACAAGCCTTTTTGGAGTCCAAGACACACAGGTCTATGTTTAATGAGAAGCACTGCAAGGAAAGCTGCATGTAACAGGGAAGGAAACAAGGGGGAGGGGTGGGTGATCAGAAACCCTGGCTCCATATCCATTCTATCACTCACTGGTTGTGTAGACCACAGAATGACACTGCAGTTCTCTGAGACTGACTTTTCTCATCTATAAAAGGAGGGATTAGGACCCTTTAGGCACAAACATTTGAACATTATTCTTAGACGTTAAGAATCAAAAATCAGCTCCCACTTCATACCTCACCTACTGGAATCGTGATCAACAAAATACTGCTTTTTAAATTAGCAACACAAAAATCTAAACAAATGTTGAGTTTCTTTCTTTGCATAAACAGATATTCAACCTTTCCATTTTTTCTGCATGTTGCATTTCTCTCGATTTTGGAATCTTTTCTAGAATGGACAAAACACTGATGACAGAACCGATTTCCAAGATAACTTGGAGAATTTTTCAGTTGTTTTCTGTCCATAAGATGTCACGAGTAAAATGATTTCCAAACTTACAGGGCTAGAGAGATAAGCATGGAAGCATGAAGCAACTTACTTATATAGGTTGAAGGTATAAATTAAAAAGCTAAAAATAAATGTAAGCATGAAATGCTCACTTACCTAACATTTTGTATATTAACTTTCTATTAAACTTATTTAACAGCTTTCTTTAGTTTTATTTTTTTGTTGGAGAAAAATGTAGGCTTACTGATAAACTATTCTAGAGTACTCTTAAAGCCATTAAAATCTAATGAGTGTTTTAGAAGTCTTTAGGAAAGAGAAAAATGAGTGAACCTCCTTAAACTTTGATCTCTTCATCTGCAAGATAAAAAATAATGCTGCCACCACTTCATTGAGTGGTTATAAGAACTAAATGTGATGTCCTAGTTTGCTAGCTGCCGGAATGCATTATAGCAGAAATGGAATGGTTTTTAAAAAAGGGGAATTTAATAAGTTACAAGTTTATCATTCTAAGGCCGAGAAAATGTCCCAGTTAAAACAAGTCTATGGAAATGTCCAATCTAAGGCATTCAGGGAAGGATACCTTGGAAGAAGGCCAGTGAAGTTCAGGGTTTCTCTCTTAAGAGAAAAAGTGCATGGCGAACACGGTCAGGGTTTCTCTCTTGGCTGGAAGGGCACATGGCAAACACAGTTTCATCTGCTAGTTTTCTCTCCTGGTTTCCTGTTTCATGTAGCTCCCCAGGAGGCGTTTTCCTTCTACATCTCCAAAACTCTGGCTGGTGGACTCTGCTTCATGATGCTGCAGCATTCTCTGCTCTCTCCAAATCTCCTGGCTTTTTCTCTTGTTGTTCTCTTTTCTAGGATTCCAGTAAATTAATCAAGACCCACCCAAATGGGTGGAGACACATCTCCACCTAATCCAGTTTAACAACCACTCTTGATTGAGTCACATCTCCAGGGGGATGATCTAATTACAGATTCAAACATACAGTACTGAATAGGGATTAGAAGAAACGGCTGCCTTTACAAAATGGGATTAGGATTAAAGCATGGCTTTTCTTGGGTACATACATCCTTTCAAACCAGCGCATGTGACTGCTCTACCCAATGCATGGTGTACCATCAGTGGATTACTTATGGGTTTCTGGAGCTGGTCCTAATGGTTGTTAAAACATATAATTTCTTTTCTTTCTCTCAGTGACATTTTGAATGACATTGAGGGAAGGGAAATTTT
Organism: Tamandua tetradactyla; assembly: GCF_023851605.1. Classification (NCBI taxonomy): domain Eukaryota; kingdom Metazoa; phylum Chordata; class Mammalia; order Pilosa; family Myrmecophagidae; genus Tamandua; species Tamandua tetradactyla. Next base: position 48,221,955 of record NC_135331.1, read on the forward strand.
TATGCTTTTTTTTTACTGGTGAAAAAAACTTAGAATCAGAGAAGTTAAGGTCTTTACTCAAAATGACCCAATCCAAAGTGGTTAAGGTAGGAACTGAGGTCAAGTCTGCAAGGCTTTCTTAAGCATGTGCTTTCTCTATTCCATTACACTGCTACTTCTTGGGCTCCGATCCAAATGCATAAACCTCAACAGTTTATTGTGAGCTCACATGGGAAATTTGAATTGGTAAATTTGCTTGGCAGAATCACATTATTGGTTTTCATGGATAAAAAACATAACTGAAATTTATTAAGATTTTGAAAAATAACTGAGCTATGCAAATGAATATTAATTATCAAGGTAATCTCTGGAGGCTGTCCTGTGTCCCCACTCCATTTTCCAGGGTCTTTTTAAATTGTGAAATATAGCATTTATACACAAAAGCAGTAAGTGTCAGAGTACATTATAATAAGTAGTTGTAGAACAGATTTCAGAGTTTGGTATGGGTTATAGTTCCACAATTTTAGGTTTTTCCTTCTAGCTGTGCCAAGACACTGGAGACTAAAAGAAATAGTGATATAATGATATAGCAGTCATACTTATTTGTTAAATCCTATCTTCTACTATAACTCCTCCTTCTCTTTTGATCTTTCTCCTAATCTTTAAGGGTGTTTGGACTATGCCCATTCTAACTTTTTTATGTTGGAAAAGGCTGTCAATTCAGTGAGATGGGGACTGGAACTAGTTGATGTTCTGAAGAGGCTGACCTCGCTGAATTTCCAGATTTATCTAGCCTAGGAACCTGCCAGAAGGTTGTAGGTTTCTGGAAAGTAATCAAAGTGTATGGAACATTTGTAGAATCTCAGATAAAGCCCTCAGTGTTCTTTAGGAAATGGCAGAAAATGATTTGGTTGGGGTTTGGTAAACTATGGTAAATAGCAATATCTAGCTGAAGCTTGTATATGAGTAGCCTCCAGAATAGCCTCTTGACTCTATTTGAACTCTTTCAGCCATGGATACCTTGTTTTATTATAATTCTTTTCCCCCATTTGGTCAGGCAAACATTGTCTATCCTAAGATGCCAATGCCTGGCTCATCCCCAGGATTCATATCCCACACCACCAGGGTGACTTTCACCCCTGGATGTCACATCCCATGTAGGGAGGAAGGTGATGATTTTACTTGCAGAGTTGGGTTTAGAGAGAGGGGGGCCACATCTGAGCAACCAAAAAGGTCTTTCAGCTGTAACTCTTGGGCATACCTATAGGGAGGCTAAGCTTCTCTGCTACTAGAAATAAGCTTCAAGAGCAAGCTTCAAGATCAAGGGCTTGGCCTATTGACTTGGAAGAGTCCCTTCATGTTTGAGACAGTATCAGGGGTTTCCCCTGTGGTAAAACTTACTAATTTCATATTTTCTCTCCCATCCCTCAAGGGACTTTGCCAATACTTTTAAATTATCTCCTCAAAGTAATCTGGGATATATCCAGGTATTACATTAAGCTATACAGGACTACAAGCCCTCGTTCCTATTCTGGGCTCCATGTGATTGGGATATTTAAATCATCTATCCAGACAGGTTGAATTACATTATATGCTACAGAAAAGTTAGGTTTTAGGCAAACTAAACCTCTCTTCCTTTGGTCTCATTGGGTAAATGAAGTTCTAAAATACACATAATGTCCACCTCCTGTATTCTGATTTACTTTAGTCCTGACCCAATAGGCTTCAATCTTATCTCAATTGAAACTTGATCTCTTTTTCAATTTCTTTAGTAGTCGTTGTATGTGGCAACGCTGACTTTCAGACCTGTAGAACTCCTATTCTGAGTCTTAGGTGTCACCCAGGTACCTAAAGTTCCAAGGAAATACCTGGTAATGCATATATAGCACAGCCTCTCAAAATCTAGAAATAGCAATTACAGCTCTGAAGTAAATGTGACTGCTATAAGAGTTTATAATCCAGGCCCCAATTTTCTTATAATTTTTTTCTAAAAGAAACCCTACAATATCTGCTCTTTTATTTCTGGCTTATTTTGCCTCACATAACGTCCACCAGGTTCATTCACCTCGTACATGCCTCACGACTTTGTTTGCTTCTGTAGCCGTACAATATTCAATCATATGTATACAACACAGCTCACCATTCTACTTTTCAGCTGGTGTTTGCTTCAGCCACCTCTATCCATTGGGCATTATGTATACTATTCAAAGTTAATAATCCATGTCTCACATTACCCTCACTTAGTTGTATAGTCATCAACACTCTCAGTTTTAGACAATGGCCACTGTTCCCTAGAGCAAAATAACTGATAAACACACCCTCCCCAAATAGAAGATCTAAATCTCCCCTTAACTCTTATTCTCTCTCATCCAACTATTTACCCCTGGTATGGCTGTGCTGCTGTTGATGTCTTCCTGTTATACATAGATCAGAGCATGTAATAGTAGTCTTTACCCCTATACCCCTGTATTACTGATGCTTTATACAAGATTCATACCTCTGAAGTAGTTCACTCAAGAACTTCTTTATATAAAATGTTAATTGATGGGATACATGGCTCTATACAACCCCTTTTAATCATGTTCACCTTCAATACGGCAAATTACGTATAGAGCCACTAATGAACTGCTTTCATGTCTATCCATTCCCTTACATTTATGTTCAACCTCATTAGCTAATCATGCACTCATCTCTAGCTTCTGTGTATCTCTAGGTCTCCTATTTTTTTACATTATAAGCCTCAGAGCTTACCTTTACCAAGATCATAAAAGCAAAATCAGACAGTATCTCTTTTTGTGTCTGCCTTATTTCACTCAGCATTCTGTCCTCAAGTTTCATCTATGTTGACATATGCTTCAGGATCTCATTTCATCTTACTGCTACCTAATATTCCATTGTATACACCACCTTTTGTTTATTCACTCATCTATTGTTGGGCAATTGGATTGTTTCCATTTTTTGGCAACTATGAATAATGCTGCTGTGAACATCAGTGTGCAAGTATCTGTTTGTCTCATTGCTTTCAGCTCTTTTGGATATACACTGAGTAACTCGATATTTAGTTTTCTGAGGAATCACAAAACTGTCTTCCATAGGGGCTGTAACATACATTCCCACCAGCAGTGCATAAGTGTCCCAGTTTCTCCACATCCTCTCCAATATTTTTAGTTCCCTGTTTGTTTAATAGCAGCCATTCTTACAGGTGTGAGGTGGTATCTCATTGTAGTCTTGATCTGCATTTGCCTTACAGCTAATGAAAATCAGCATCTCTTCATGTGCCTTTTAGCCATCTTTATTCACTCTTTGGAAAAATGGCTATTCATATCTTTAGCCCATTTTATAATTGGGTTGTTTGTTCCTTTGTTGTTGAGTTTTATGATTTCTTTATGTATACAGGATATCAAGCTTTTACTGATACGTGATTTCCAAATATTTTCTCCCATTGAGTTGGCAGCCTCTTCACCTCAAAATTTTTTGAGGCACAAAAGCATTCTTTTTTTTTTCTTTGCACAGGCAGGTACTGGGAATCGAACCCAGGTCTCTGGCATGGCAGGTGAAAATTCTGCCACTGAGCCACCATCATACCGCTGCAGAAGCATTTGATTTTGAGTTCACATTTTTCTATTTTTTCTTTCATTGCTTGTGTTCTGGGTGTAAAGTTTGAGAAGCTACCCTATTATTAGGTCTTGAAGATGTTTCCCTACATTTTCTTCTAGGAGTTTTATGGTACTGGTTCTTATATTTAGGTGTTTGATCTCCTTTGAGTTAATGTTTGTATACGGTGTGAGGTAAGGGTCCTCCTTCATTCTCTGGCTCTTGCTATCCAGGTCTCCTATGTCTATTTATTGAAAAGACTGTTTTGTCCCAGTTCATTGGATTTGGGGTCCTTGTCAAATATCAGTTGACCATAGATTTGGTGGTCTATTTCTGCATTTTTGACTCAATTCCATTGGTGAGTCCTTCTATCTTTGTGCCAGTATCATGCTGTTTTGATCACTGTGGCTTTATAATAAGCTTTAGAATCAGGAACTGTTAATCCTCCAGTTTTGTTCTTCTTTATTAGGATGCTTTTAACTATTTGGGGTCTCTTTCCCTTCCAAATAAATTTGATAACTAACTTTTCCAAGTCTTCAAGTAAGTTGCTGGAATTTTGGTTGGCATTGTGTTGAATCTGTAGATCAGTTTGGGTAGAATTGACATCTTAACTACATTGAACCTTCCTATACATGAACAGGGAATTTCTTTCCTCCTATTTGTATCTTTGATTTCTTTTAGCAATGCTATGTACTTTTCTGTGGACAGGTCCTTTACATCCCTGGTTAAGTTTATTCCTAGGTACTTGATTCTTGTAATTGCTATTTTGAATGGGGAATTTTTCCTTAATTGTCTCCTCAGTTAGGTTATTATTTGTGTATAGAAACATTATTGACTTTTGCACATTAATCTTACATCCCACCACTTAGCTGAATTTGTTTATTAGCTCAAAAAGCTGTGTCATAGATTTGTCAGGATTTCCCAATTATAGTATCATGTCATTTGCAAATAATGCAAAAGAAGAAAGTTTTCATTTTTCCTTTGCAGTTTGGATGCTTTTTATTTCTTTTTCTCTTCCAGATTGCTCTAGCTAGAACATCTAGTACAATACTGAATAATAGTGGTGACAGTGGGTATCCTTGTCTTGTTCTTGCTCTTAGGGGGAAGGCTTCAGTCTCTCACCATTGAGTATGATGCTGGCTATGGGTTCTTCACATATGCCCTTTATCATATTGAAGAAGTTTCCTTTGTTTCCTACCTTTGGAAGTGTTTTTATCAGAAAAGGAACAGGATGCTGAATTTTGTTGAATACTTTCCCAGCATCAATTGAGATGATCATGTGATTTTCCCTTTCCATCTATTAATATGTTATATTAAAATGATTTGTTTTCTTGTGTTGCACAACACTTGCTCTTGGTATAAACTCTGCTTGATCATGGTGTATAATTCTTTTAATATATCTTTGGATTTGACTTGGTGGTTTTTGTTGAGAATATTTGCATCTATATTAATTACGGAGATTAGCCTATAGTTTTCCTTTCTTATAGCGTCTTTACCCAGTTTTGGTGTGAGTGATGTGACTTCATAAAATGAGGTAGATAGTGTTCCTCTTTCCTCCAGTTTTTGAAGAGTTTGAGCAGGATTGGTATCAGTTCTCTTTGGAATGTTTGATAAAATTTCCCTGTGAGGCCATCTGGCCCTGGGCTTTTCGTTGTAGGAAGATTTTTGATGACTGATTGAATCTCTTTACTTGTGATTGGCTTGTTGAGATCTTCTATTTTTTCCTGAGTCAGTGTAGCTTTTTGTGTGTTTCTAGGAATTTGTTCATTTCGTCTAAGTTGTCTATTTTATTGGCATATAATTGTTCATAGTATCCTTTTATGAGTTCTTTGATTTCTTCAGGATTTGTGGTAATGACCCCCCTCTCATTTCTGATTTTGTTCATTTTCATCCTCTCTCTTTTTCTTTTCATCAGCTTAGCTAGGGGTCCATGAATTGTATTGTTTTTCTCAAAGAACCAACTTTTGGTTTTGTTAATTCTTTCTTTTTGTTGTTGTTGTTGTTGTTCTCCGGTTTGTTTATTTCTGCTTTAATTTTTTTTATTTCACTTCTTTTATTTGCTTTGTGATTAGTTTGATGCTCTTTCTATAATTTCTATAGGTGAGCAGTTAAATCCTAGATTTTTGCTCTTTCTTCTACTTTTAATATAGGTATTTAGGGTAATAAATTTCCCCTCTCAGCACTGTCTTTGCCACATCCCATAAATTCTGATATGTTGTATTCTCATTTTTATTTGTCTCTACATAGTTACGTATAGCTCTAGCAATTTCTTCTTTGACCCACTGATTGTTTAAAAGTATGTTATTTAATCTCCATATAGCTATTAAAATTCTGGTTCTTTGGTAGTTATTGATTTCCAGCTTCATTCCATTGTTATGAGAGAAGGTGCTTTGAATAATTTCAATGCCCAGAGCCTTTTGAAATTGCCAGCTTACTGTCAACTCAAGCCAATTGATCTTTTTCTTTGAGTCACATCTTTCTGTCTTTTTTTTTATTAAGAAATTTTTTTTTAACCAGTTTGTTCATTTACCATATTCATTTTTGGCTGTTTTCAAAGAATGAAATCATCCCATAAAGGATCAGTACTCACTGACATTAAGGATATTAAACAAAGAATGTAAGCAAACTTAAAAAAAATGTCTAGATGCATAGACATTAATAGTGTTTTGAGTAATGACATACTCTGGAATAAATACATTCGTTCCCTTCTCCCTTTTTTTTCCTGTCCTGCCTCTGCTTATTTTGAAAAGAAAACTAGTGTTGAATTTAAACACTGTGACCTAGCATATTTGTTGAAAATTTGATTTATTTCAGCAATATTTATTGAGTACCTACTAAGTATCAGGCATTATTTCCAAGTTCTCAGGATCCATCATTAAACAAAACAGACCCTAATCCTCATAGCGTTTACATTTTAGTAGGAGGCTGAGGAAGACAGAACATAAAGAACAAAAATATACATTATATTTTATGTTGGAAGGTAATAAGTACTATGAAAAAATAGTTACAATTTAAAATAGAGTCATCAGGCTGGGCCTTAAGAAATTTATTGTTATTATTATTTTTACAAAAAATGTGAAAGAGATGAGGAAATTAGTCATATGGATATCTACAGGAAGAGGCTCTCAGGGGACAAGAATAGCTAGTGCAAAGGGCCTGAGGTTAGACTATGCTTTGTGGAGTTGAGACATAGCAAGGAGGCAAGTGTGGATGAAACAGAGGAAGCAAGATGTAGACAGGAGAAGAGATCAGAGAGAGAGAGGGTAGAACATGTTGGACCTTATAAGTCAGTTTAAGGAATCAGGCTTTTACAGAGTGTGAAATGGGAACCATTGCTGTATTTTGAACAGAGACTTGACATGATTAAATATTCTAAAATTCCTTTGGCCCCTGCATTGAGAATAGACTAAAAGGGCAACAATTAAAACAGGAGAGCTGGTTTTGTGGTTAGGTGAGAGATAAAGACATGCAACAGGGGGGTAGCAGTGCTGATGATAAGTGATCAGTTATATCCTTGTAGCTTTTATACTACTTTAAAATTAAATCAGACTCTCTAGAAAGTATTCAGAGCAAGTCTGTCCTGACCACAGTTGTATCCTCATAATGCCCAGCTCCATAGTAGATTCAAAGTAAGCCACTAATAAATATTATAGTTTGCACAGCCATTGCAGGTTTTTTAAAGAAACAAAACTAGTTATATTTACATGTAGATGAATTAGCATTTCATACATATTTTCCATGTAATACCCACCACATCCCTAGATTCTATGGTCATCTCTACTCTACTAATGAGGAAACTGAGGCACTGGGTGGTTACATAACTCACCCAAGGTGGTGCAATCTACCATGTGGCATAGCCGAGATGAGACTCCAGGCAGCCTGGTTTCAAGATATCTGCTCTTCACACATGCAATGCTGCTTTAAAGAAAGGTAAGCCATAACTCATTATAATTGATGAATTGAAAAACATGAGTTTTATACTTGGCATTTGTTTATTTTCAAAACTGTAGAAACATGATAGGTAAGGCACACATAGATGCTAAAATAAAATGTACTTTCCTCGTGAAATTAAATTGCCCGGACAAGAAAACCTAAAATATGCTGTAAAAAAGAAGCAAATTGTTAGCAATAGCAGTCAAAATTGTACCTTTTATTTTTATTCAGTTCTGGAATATGTTGAAGCAGAGAATGCACCAAGAACAATTTGCTGCTTGAAATACTAAAGTAGCTTTCTAGCAGACAAAGATAATACATCTTCTCATTGTAATATTTTGTTTGAAGGCAAAGAATTTTTGCATTTAAACTTAGTAATGCCACATTTTTCCAACTCAGTTGCTTGTGTATTCTTTGAGATACATGACTGAAAAGTCCAATTATATACTTCAGGAAAAGTGCATAAGAAAATTTTAAAAAAGCTTTATTTACAAATACACGACTCCTTATTTTTACCTCTGAAGGCACACAATTGAGGATTAATGAACCATATGACAAATTCAGTGAATAATTTATTTGGCAAAATAGAGGGAGCACATGAAAGAGGTATGGAAAAAATTAGCATTGTCATTTGTACAGTGTTTAATATTGTAGCAAAATTGAAGTACAAAAGAGGATGTAGAGTTGGTTAGGATAGACAATTTTATCAGTGGAGAGTAATGATCTAAATATGCTGATATGTTTTTGATAGCACAGGGTTGTCACAAGCGCCAGATCTATTGAATACCAAGAAATCCTTAGAATAAAGACTTTGCTTAGTAATTAAGCTCAAAATATACATATGGCTCAAAAGAGGCTATAGAGACTCTGCTAATGTTTGAGAATCTCTATTTTTTTATTTTTAGATTCACATCCTTTTATAAGCACACTGTGTAGTCAGGAATATAAATATACCTTGCGTTACCACTTAGATGAGATCCTGAAATGTGTCTCAGGAGAGTACATTTCTCCCCACTTTTCTATATAACTCAAATTTGAACCTAAAATGTAAGCAACAATTCACTCTGAATACTTATATGAATGTCCATGTATCTTCCCAAATGACCCTGCAAAAAAGTAATTAAAGATAGTCAAATATCATGATCTTTGCACTAATCAAAACAAATAAGGCTAACTGCACTTAAGGCACCCCTCTGTACCAGAAATATGAAACATCAGAATTGCTGGGCACTTAAGATGGAAAGCAGAAATGTTTGCTATCCAGACATCATGGAAATGTGCTTTCACACACTGCCTGATTAAAGACTTTAGTTGAAAGAAGACAGCTTCAGAAGTTGATATAAATGACTTCCAGACTTGATATCAACACATTCACAAATATTCCTTGACTAGATGATTTGCCTCCAGAAATATTCAAAGCTGTAGGAGGAGGAATTTAAAGATAAATAAAATAAGCTTTGGTTTCCAGGAGTTTATTCACTCAACCAATATGTATTATGGCCAGGTGTACTGTACCAGAACTTGGGATACAGTAGTGAATAAGATAAATAATGTACTTGATCTCAAAGAGTTTGAATGATGATGGAGCTGGGAACAAACAAGGGAGCAAATAAATCTATATTGGCAACATGCAATTTTAGGTGGTAAAATGTGCTAGAATGAAAAACAAAGCATCTTTAAGGGAGAGTGGAAAGGTCAGGAAGATTCCTTCGGTTGATGTGCCTGATATGAACACCTTGTAGAGCATGTGACATTCATTTTCATCAGGATGTGAATGGATTTCAGGAATGACTTGTGGGAAAACACAACAGAAAGGTATTCCAGTCCTGAGGCAGGAATCTGCTAGAGAAGCCTGAGCTCAGCAAAAAGGCCAATGTGGCTAGACCAGAGTAAGGAAAGGAAAAGAAAATCCATGGGGTTGGAGAAGTCAACTGAAGTCAGATCATATAGGGTCATGTAAGGATGGCAGATTTGCTATAAGTGTGAAGGAATGTCATTGGTAGGTTGAGTACAGGGAATGGCCTGAACTGAAATGTTTTATTGGGTCACTCAGGCTGCTGGATGGAGAGAATCAACTAGAGGAGTGCAAGAATGGAAGTAGTGAGACAATGTAGGAGGCATTTGTAGTAGTCTAGTTGAGAAATTACCGTGGTTAGTGTCCGAGCGGTGCTAGAGGATTGCTTTGGAATATATTTTAAAGATAGAACCAATAGTAATTGCTAATGGATTGAAGGTGAGGTGTGGGAGAAAAAGAGGAATCACAGATAATGCTTATGATGTTGACCCAAGCAACTTGTCTGGGGTGAAGGCCATACACTGAGATGGGGAATGCTGCCTTAGTGAAGGAGACGAAGAGTTTAGGTGGAATGTGCTAAACTGCAGGTGCCTATCAGACCTTGAAATGGAGAAAACAAAGAAACAATTGGGTATGTGAGTGGATTTCCTGAGAGAGCCACACATATAAACTAAGGAATCATAAGTGTAGGGATGATATTTAAAGTCTTAAAACTGAAGGAAATTTTCCCAGGAAGTGAGTGCAGGCAGACAAGAGCTGGAAGTCTGAAACTCAGTGTTTAGATGATGGAGAAAGAACTGTGAGAAAGAGCAGCTTGGCAATATCAGAAGAGAACTTAGAAAATGCCTAAGGATATTGAAGGCTGTTCTGGTTATCTATTGCTGCATAACAAACAAAATCCAAAAGCAGAGTGGAATAAAACAATAACCGTTTTATAATGCTCATGATTCTATGGGTCAGCAGTTCAGGCAGGACAAAGGAATGATGTCTCACGTGTGGAATCTCAGCTGGGGAGACTTGAATAGGTAGAGATAGCTGGGGCCACATATCTAAATATCAGTTCTTCTCCATTCCACCTTTCTCTGTGCTAGCTTGGATTTCCTCATGATGTGGTGATCACAGGGTAGTTAAACATCTTATAAAGTGATTTAGGTCGCCAAAAGATCAAAGCAGAATCTTCCAGTTCCCTTAAAGTTTGAGCCCAAAGTGACAACAAGTTGTTTCTGCCATTATCTAGTAGTCAAAGCAGTCATGGTTCATCTCCTATTCAATCGGAGGGGAAATGGACTCCACTTGGACATCTATCTTCCACCGTGGCCATCTCACACACTTGGCTTAGCTATTAAAAAATAGCCATTTTACAATATGTTCACTAGTAAATGAAAGTATGTACAAAGTGGTTGTGAGGAAAAGAAAGGATTGTGGCTGGAGAACTATGAGAAGGTGAGACAGAAAAAGTTACTTTTGAGCTTGAAAGACTAGTTGGAATCTGATAGGTGGAGAAACAGGAAAAGCATGTACAAAGGCAAAGCTTCATAAAAAAGCATATTGTATTGAGATAAAAGCAAATGTGCCTAGAGTACAGCCATAGTAGGAATAGGTAACTTATCCAACTGATATTGGAATGTCATTGGAGAATTTTAAGCAAGGGATTGATATGACCAATTCATTGAATAGAAAATTTTGTCCTATCAGTGTGGGGGCTGAATCAGTGTGGAGTGGATAAATGTATTAGTTACGATTCTCTAGAGAAACAGAATCAACAGGGAACACTCACAAATATAAAATTTATAAAAGTGTCTCACATGACCATGGGAATGCAGAGTCCACAATCCACAGGGCAGCTGTGAAGCCAACGATTTCAATGGAGGGTCTGGATGAGTGCCACAGGAGAGGTTCGCCAGCCAAAGCAGGAAGAGAGAACCTGTCTCTTCTGAATTCTCCTTAAAAGGCTTCCAGTGATTAGTTAAGCATCACTCATTGCAGAAGACACTCCCTTTTGGCTGATTACAAATGGAATCAGCTGTGGATGCAGCTAATGTGATTATGATTTAACTCTATGAAATGTCCTCATCACAGCAGACCACCACGTGGCCAAGTTGACACATGAACCTGACCATGCAATAGAGATAGAAAAATCATAAAGAACCATGTGGCAATCATTTAGGAGAGAAAAGAGCGGTGTCTGAATTAAGTATGATTAGTGGGAATCCAAGGAACAGAACAAATTTAAGAGGACTGAGGAGTTGTAAGAGATGGGCATTGGGGTCACTGTAAAGAATGACTGAGGGGCCCAGCTGCACAGACAGTACAATAGGCTCTGACTGCTCCGTGGCTGCACTAAACAATAAGCAGTTTGCATAATGTGTTGGGCTATAGGCCTATTTATTCACTCATTCAGTCTTTCATTGAGTACAAACTAGGTGCCTGGTGTTGGACTAGGATTTAGAGAAACAAAAAAGAACAGTATGCCTGGCCCTGGCATGGTGTGATCAACAATGCCTGCCTGACCAAATAGGGGAAAAGAATTGTAACAAATAAAATATCCCTGGCTGAGGGAATTCAGCTAAGTTCAAGAGCCTATTCTGGAGGTTACTCTTTTGCAAGCTTTATCTAGCTATTACTATTTACCATGGTTTGCCACACCCCAAACAAGACCATTCCTGTTAACCCTAAAGAACAGCTAAGGTTCTATCTAAAATTCTACAAAAATTCCATGCTCCATGATTACTTTCCAGAAACCTACAGTTTTCAGATGGGTTCCTAGGCCACATAAGGCCTCAAACCCTGAGGGACCAGCCTCTCCAGAACATCAACTAGTTCACCCCCAACCCCCATTCCATATTGTCAACAGCCCTTTCCAACATGAAAAAGTTAGAATGGGCATAGTCCAAATACCCTTGAAGATTGGAAGAAGGATCAAAGAAGAAGGGAGGCATTATAACAGAGAAGACAGGATTTAGCAAATGAGTCTGATTGCTGAATCATTATGTCAATATTTCTTTTAGTCTCCAGTGTCTTGGAAAATTGTAGAACTGTAACCTATACCAAACTCTAAAATCTGGCCTATAACTACTTGTTACAATGTACTTTGAAATGTATTGCTTTTTACAGATTTTTTAAAAAAGGGAATGGTGTGGTTTCTACTCTAGAGTTGTTCATGGTCTTGTAATATTATCACAAGTTTGATGTTATTGTGTTGGGTTTAGAGCAGACAGAGGAATTTCTCAGGGCCTCTCAGCAGAAGCAGAGATGACATCAGTAAGTACAACTGCACCTCTGTAATCTGCAGAATCTAGTCAGGAGCCAAATTGCATTCAGTACATTTCCCTAGATATTCACTTGCCTTCTGTTTGCCCGTGAGCTTTCATCCAAGGAAAATCAGTGTTTGCTTTGCAAGGTTTAACATTGATTCAGCCTCTAGCCCGGATGCTCTCTGCCAATAGAGCCCCCCAGGCAACTCCACATTTGCACTTTCATCCCTGCCTCTTTTAACTCTGTTTCTTTAAAAAGAATTTCCTATTAAATGCTGTTCCTCTGAAAAGTCTCTAGTTTTTTTTTTTTACATTTCTAACCAAACCATGTTTGAAACACCTGTCATTTCATGCAGATTTTTGAAGTTTTTAACCCTCATGAGGTTTCACTGAAAGAGTCTTATATCTGGATTTATTCAATTTAGCAAAAGTCAGGGACACTTTTAAATTGCTGCTGAAGTTGGCCTTGCTCTAAACAGAAAATTTGTGACTTGGAGAAAGCTCAATTCTCCTACTTGAAATTGTTTATTTTAGGGTCTAAGAGCAATACGCAGAATGAGGCAGGCATGAGGTTGATTCCCAGATTGTACTAGGTGTATGTCCTGAAAAAGAGGGTACAAGTCCCTGTTTTCACATCCTTTAAATCAGTCTCATTGTGATGGGGTTGTTCATCTATGGTTGCAATATACACGGGGTATAATGAGGTGCTAAAATAGGTACAGTCCTAGGACTGACGTTAATCAAATAGTGACAGAAGTGTGTCCTAAAATTACACTATGACAACTGCCAAAAAACAGAGGTCAGTGGTGCTGTGGGGATTTGATCTAGTCAGGGAGGTCAAGGAATATTCCCAAGAATTTGATGCTGAGGCTTAGAAAAAGTGGGCAGATAGTAGTTAGGTAGAGAGAAGATGAGAAGGTATATCAGGTAGGAGAAATAATACATGCAAAGGCACTCTGGAATATAAAAATAGGTCAGAGTAGCTAAAGTTGAGAGTACAGAAGATGAGCCCAGATATACTGAATGTAAAGCATATAGTAAGAGGTCTACAAAAATAAGTGGCTATACTACATAAATGAGTTAATCAATTAATCAGGACATTCAGTTAACCAGAATTCACCTATACTCTTGTTAAACTTAACCACGCAAATTTTGTTCTAATGTTTTACCTCCTGACAATTTAGTCCAACCTCAATTTCTCCAAGGACCTATTTCCCCAGCCCCCATTCCAGGTTCTGCTCTCCCAAATCTTTAAAGAAAATCCTAATGATTGGTGTCAGAACTTTTTAAAAACTATGGGTAGTTGTGTTTATTCAAACAGGAGGAGAGTGTTTGAACGTTATGCTGCTGTCCAGTGGGCTTTGTGAATCTCGGTCCCAGTGACATCAGGTTCTTGGATACGTGATAAGCAGTCTTGGATGTAGCTCATGTTACACAAAATCATTTAATCAGCTTCAGCAGTTGAGGCAAATTCTCCCATCCTTTCTTTTCACCCCAAATAAAATGGATGAATTCCTTCTTAAATTATATGTGTTTGAAGGGGTGGAGCTATACTATGCAATCATCAAATATACTGAAATACATTTTCCTAGTTAATTCTTACATCCTTGGATTTGCATATTCAAACAATTCTACCTGTTATGCCTTTGCTTGAGGTATTTTGAAAACTAGTTGGAAGAGCTCCATGAAGAGCTTTTTGTGTTATTACCGAGTCTAGAGCACCCTTAGGTGCTGCAGTGACCCTAAATGCATGCATTGCAGGTAGTCATCATAATGGCTGGGTTTGCAGCTGTATGCAGCCCAGAAGATCATATTCTTAAAGCTAATTCATTCCTGTAGGTATGAACCCTTGCTAGTAGGGTCTTAAGTTACAGTGTGATTCACCTCATTCAGAATTGGTCTTCATCTCTTGCTGGAGTATTTTATAAGTGAATGGAATTCTGACAAGTAGAGAGAAAAGCCCCAGAAGCAGAGAGAAAGTCCCAGAAGCCAGAAGCTGAAAGCAACAAAACCCAGAAGAGAAGGGAGAGACCAGCAGATGCCACCCTGTGCCTTGCTATGTGACAGAGGAACCCAAGATTGCTGGCGACTGGGCTTCAGGGAAAAAGCATTGCCTGATGATGACTTGATTTGGACATTTTCATGGCCTCAGAACTGTAAGCTTATAAGCTAATAAATCTCCACTGGTAAAAGGTAGCCCAATTCTGTTATATTGTATCTTGCCAGCCTAGAAGACTAAAACAATGGAGGCCATATATTCAGTTTTACTATGCACCAGGCAATTCTGCTAAGCATTCGATGTACATTATCTAATTTTGTGTAAACTATAGGACCCCACTGTAGTTTACAGATGAGAAAACTTGGAGGCAAGAAATTAAGAAACTTGTCTGGTGTCACATCAATATGAGGAAGAGTTTACCCACTTAACTAGGACATTTCTAAATTTCAAGATAAATTATAAAATTCTCTCTCTCTTTCAATATCCTCTACAAACCACTTTTATTTAATATTTCAAATATTCAAAAGCCATAGACTATTATAAAGAATACCCGCCATCTAGGTTTAATATATGTCAACATTTTACTAAATTTCTTTGAGATCTTTTTTTTTTTCTTTTTAAAAAATAAATGAGATATAGCAAGTGAACCATATTTTGTCCTTCTGAAGTTAATCTGAATCATTCCTTTCAATAATTTTCACTTTCCATATGGTTATATTTAAAATGACTGCAAAGTATTATCTGGTGTATACTGCATGTGCTTTTAAATTTTAATAAATATTATTATACTATATTCTATTCTATCACGTATCTTTTCAATCAACATTAGTTTTGAAATTTAAAGTTACTAAATGTAGATTTCTTTCATGCATTCTAACTATTGCCAAGTATTTGATTTCATAAACATGGAATACACAACTGTTTATTTATTTATTCTTCCAGTGATGGACATCAATGTGTTTCCATTCTTATGATATTACCAAAAGTTCTGCAATACATATCATGGCACACATTTCCTTACGCACAAACATGAGATAATCTCCAGAGTATATACCTAGAAATGGACTGTGAAATATGTTCACTTTCTGAGCTGTTGCCGGAGTACTGTCCAAAACGGTTGTACAAATCTATACTGTCAGCAATTTATAAATTTTTCTCTTTCTCCATGTCCTCACCAACTATTAGAAAATATTTGAATTTTGGCCATCTGATGGTCTGAAATGACAACACGTTGTTTAATTTTCCCCTGTCAATTATTATTATTATTTTGGGGGGGGAGGGCGCATAGTCCGGGAATCGAACCCAGGTCTCCCTCATGAAAGGTGAGCATTCTACCACTGAACCACCGTGCACCCTGCGCCCTGTCAATTAATAGTGGAAGCCAATCTCTTTTTATATACTTTTCAGTCATTTGAGATTTCTTTTTAGCAAAATGCCTGATTAAAACCTATCAATCCCATTTTTATTTTGATTTGTCAATCATTTTCTCACAGATCTTTAGTTCTTTATTTTGTAACTTATCCTTTGTAAATTATGTGTGTGATAAATATCTTCTTCTGGTATATTGCTTGCTTTTAACTTTATTCATGATGGTTTTCTCCATACAGAAGTTTAAAACTTTTACTGTACTGCAATTTACATATGGAAATTTTAAAATTGCAGTGTAGTACAATTTATATATATATTTTTTCTTTATGGTTAATGCAGAGTGTGTGCCATTTAACAAATCCTTCTGTGTAATGATACCCTAAAGATAATGTCCTAAATTTTGTTCTAATACTTTAAGGATTTTCTTTTCACAGCAAAATGAAAAACTTTTGACATTGAAGGAAATAATTAGGAAAGTCTTACAGACAACTTACATTGTGTAGATTGATCTAACAATCCCGCTTTGATTTTCAAGAAAACTGAAAGTAGGGACTGTAAGAGAGACTAGAAAATAGTTACAAACCATATATCACAGAAGGGCTTAATAATCAGAATATATAAAGCATTATTACAACAAAACATGAAAAGACAAATCGCCCAATTATGAAACGGGCAAAGGACTTGAAAACACATTTCTGCAAAGAAGATACACAAATAGCAAACAAGTAATTTTGCTTACACAAATTTTGTAATTTTGTTTACACAAATAGCAAACAAGCACATGAAAAGTTGCTCGACACCGTTAGACCTCAGGGAAATGTAAATCAAAACTGCAATGAAATACCCCATCACATCCACAAGGACAGCTATTATTTAAAAAAGAGAAAAAAACCAGAAAATATCAAGTGAGAGAAGATGCAGAGAAATTGGGAATTGTTGTGGAATGTGAAATGGGGCAGTCACTGTGGAAAGCCATATGGAGTTTACTGATAAATTTAAACAGGATTACCATATGATCTAACAATCCCAGTTCGATTTTCAAGAAAATTGAAAGTAGGGTCTGTAAGAGACACTTGTACATTAATGTTGTAGCAGCATTTTTCACAATGGCCAAAAGGTTGAAACTACCCATGTTCATTAATTAAATGAAGGGATAAGCAAATTGGACTATATACATAAAATGGAGTATTATTCAGCCGTTAGAAAGAATGAAGTTATAAGACATGCTGCAACATGGAAGAACCTTGAAAACTTGCTCAGTGAAATAAACAAGGCACATAAAAGCAAAAAATCCTATAAGAAATGACTAGAAATAGCAAATTCTCAGAGATAGAAAGCAAATTAGATATTACGGGGGGATAAGGATAAGGAGAAAGGAGGAGTGTTTGTAAAAATAAAATTATTTTTTATTTTTTATTATTTATAAAAATTTATATAATTAAAATAAATTAAAAATTATTTATAAAAATTTATTTCTTATATTTATAAAAATTATTTCTATAAATAAAAAAGCTTTGCTTTTCATTTTTCCATTTCAATCCACCCGAACTTCTTTCGTGCATAATGTGAGGTATAGAACCAATTTTACTTTTTCTATTTGATAACCATTTGCCCCAGCATCAATTGCTAATAAATTTGTCATGCTAGTGCTGCTATATACCAAGATTAAAAATATATGAAGGTATTTTCTGGGCTATTTTCTACCACTGATTTAATATATAAATTACATAAGGTTCCAATTAATGTAGCTTTGTAATAAATCTTGAGATCTAGCAGGCAAATCCTGCTCTACATTGTGTTTTTCTTCATCAATAATTTTTTGCATATTCTTTGCCCTTTATCCTCCCAATTAAATTTAAACATCTATTTTGTCAAGTTCTAGGAACACTGTGTTATAATTTTCATAAAATCTTTGTACATTCCAATACTTACATACAAAAACATTTTGTATGTAGTAACATATATATAATTCTAAATTTGTCATTTTAAGCATTTTTAAGTGCACAATTCAGTGGCATTAATTGCATCCACAATGTTGTGCTACAATCAACAACCATCCACTATGAAACCTCTTTATCCAAAACAGATACTCTGTATCCATTAAGCAATGATTCTCATCTACCTAATATCCTCTAGTCTACTTTATGTTTCTATGAATTTGCTTATTCTACATATTTTGTATAAGTTGAATTATATAATATGTATCATTTTGTGCCTGGCTTATTCACTTAGCATAATGTTTTCAAAGTTCATTTATGTTGTGGCATATATCAGAACGCCATTTATTTTCATTGCTGCATAATATTCCATTGTATGCCTATACCACATTTTGTTTATCCATTCATCTATTGATGCACGCGTGAGTTATTTCCACCTTTTGGCTACTGTGCATAATGCTGCTGTGAACTTCTGTGTACAAGTATCTGCTTGACTCACTGCCTTCAGTTCTTTGAGTAGATACCTAAGAGAAGAATTGCCTGGTAATTTGTTAAGACTATGTTTAACTTTTTGAGGAGCTGTCAAGTTGTTTTCCACAGCAGCTACACCTTTTTACATGCCCCTCAGCAATGCATGATAGTTCTAATTTCTCCACATCCTTGCCAAACACTTGCTATTTTCTGTTATTTTTTTTTAATGATAGCCATCTCAGTGGGTATGATATGGTATCTCATTGTGGTTTTGATTTGTACTTTCCTAATGACTAATGATATTGGGCATTTTTTCATGTGCTTATTGGCTATTTGTATATCTTCTTTGGAGAAATGACTTTTCAAGTCCTTTGCCCATTTCTCAATTGGAAGACGTGTTTTTGTTGTTGAGCATACATAAGCTTTAAGAGGCTGCTGCTCTATAAAATATTCTTTCTTTTTAATTCATAATAGGGACATTTATAATGCAAATGTAATACCTGTGTACATTTTAGAAACTAAGTCTTACTATATTAGTAAAACAATCACAATTAAACTCCTATGCTAGAGAATACCTAGCATTACTTTTGAAGTTGTTCTTACTTCACCTGTCATTACTATACATGGAAGAAACAATACAGCTTTCCTCATATGAACAAGAGTATTTTTTCTTTTCAGCAATTAAGTTTTTAATTATAAATGTCTGCACTTTGCTTTAAAAAAGAAGGCTGGATAACCTAACAAAAATGCATAAAAAGTAAATTCTAAATACATTGTAAACATAAAAAAGGTGCTGCTTCTATTTTGAAGAAAAAAGGAGCATTCACCAAACACAGTTGAAAAGAAATAGAGGATAAGAGAGATCAGAATATCACATTTTCAAACGATGGATCAATAGGAAAATATATTATGTGATTTTTCCAAATGTTTACTTGTTATATTCACTGCTAAGGAACATCTACCTTTGATTTCTTTTCAGAGACAAAATACCTGATAAGTATTATATACTTGCAGTTTAATTAAAAAATTAAATCACATTTAATTTTCATGTTTTATGCAAATACTTTGCAATTCCTATTTTTTAAAAATCTGACAAAGTGCTTGCCGACACAGGTCTTCTCTGTACTGCTTTAAACACACATCTAAAATTGTTGGCCATATGTGCTAGAATTTTAATTGCTGCATTCATCTGATGATACAACAGGATTTGGAGTCATTCAATTTAGATGATCAAATTTATGTGATCTCTGCACTGAACAGAACCTCAAACTTCAGTGTTTTATTATACAAAGTGTTCTCGGTAATGACTCCATCAAAATATTCAGGTTTTTAGAAATGCTATCGGTACACAAGTTTACATTTGCCCTTGAATATAATCATATTGAAATTGCATACTGCTTCAAGTCAGCTTGATCCTTCTATGTTGGGTTCATGTTTTCATCTTGTGATTCAATTGCTTAGAATATAGCCTAAAGGAAGCAGATGGTGAGTGGGCTAATAAAGACCCAATTTGTGATTCTGTAATTATTTAGCTAATCTAAGGCCCAGAGTTTAGTTGGGCCTTTTTATTGTATTTTATTTTTTTTCTCCAGCTACAGCATATCTCAACTTTTTTGAAAGGTGCTAATGAAAAAGATACTACTGCTTCTCTTCACTATACAAATGTGTTTAAACAAAGCATGTTCTTAAGGAATAATTATCAGGGCTTTTTTGTTGTTATCATGGTGAAAATAAATAAGACATCGTTCTTTGTTTACCACTGTAAAGATTTGGGAAGTTGCAGAGAAAGACAGATAAAAGTTTTAAAAGTTTATTCTAAGCATTTTATCACTAAATCAGATCTATATATCTAGGTGACCTGTGGCGCCTGTTTACAGCATCAAAGGTAGAGTAGAAGGATTTCCTACAGGTAATGCTGGAATTGGGAAACAAGAAAATGCCATGAGATTCATACTTTGGCAGATGTAAGATGGAATCATATTAAATTGCAATTGTTTGACTGTTTTTGTGACTTTCAAAATGGCAATTTCACATTGTTCAACCCCACACTAACAGCTATTATTTGTTAAGCACTGCTCTAAAGTTTTTCTTTGTAATCAAACACTTAATGCTCACAGCTATGCACCATAGTCGTTAAAGTAATCCTCATTCTACAGATGACAAAACTGAGCCACAGAGGTATTCAGGAATGATCCTAGGGTCACACAGCTAGAAAATATTGGAGGTAGGATTAGAACCCAGTTAATCTGGCTCTAATGCCCAGTCTTAACCCCAGGCTGAGTCTATAGAATGTGTTAGTAAAAAACATTCCAGTTTTCAAAAGGGGAAAAAGAAGTGTAACTAATAAAGTATCAATGGCAGAGAGAGTTCAAATAGAGTTGAGAGTCTACTCTGGAGGTTGCTCTTATACAAGCTTCAGTTAGACCTTGCTACCTATCATAACCTACCAAAACCCAACTAGGACCATTCCAGTCAATCCTAAAGAACACCTAGGGCAATATATAAGATTCCACAAGGGTTCCATGCACTAGAGTAACTTTCCAGAAACCTACAGATGGGTCCCTAGACCAGATAAGTCCTGAAACCTAGCTCAGCCTCTCCAAAACATCAGATACTTCTATCTTCCTACTGCATATTATTGACCTATCCTTCCAACATGAAAAAGTTAAAATGGCCATAGACCAAACACCCTTAAAGAGAGGGATGGAAAGATCAAAGGTGATGGTGGAGTTATACAGGAAAGATAGGATTTAACAAATGAATATGAATGCTGAATCATTAAATTGGTATCTCTTTTAGTCTCCAGTATCTTAGAGCAGCTAGAAGTCAAAACCTAAAATTATGGAAGTATAACCCATGTCAAACGCTGAGATATGTTCTACAACTAATTGTGGTGCTGTGCTTTGAAATTTATTGCTTTTTTGTACATAAGTTATTTTTTTCACCAAAAGAAGAAGGAAAGAAGGAAAAAAAGTCACTTGTGATCATGAAAAAAAAAATTTAACCCTCTAGCCTCCTATATTCTGGAACAGCTAGAAGAAAAAATTTGAGAGGATCGTATGGTAGCCTATGAGAAACTCTGGGCTCTGTCCTGTAACTACTTGTTGAACAGTGCTTTGAAAACTACTGCTTTTTCATTTCTTTGCTTTGTATATATCCTATACTATACAATAAAAATGTTAAAAAACGATTCCAGTTTTGACCTGAAAAAGTGTCCCAGATTTCTATCTCTTGGCCAAAGTGTACTGTTAAATCCATACTCCTACGTGTGACTTCCTCCTGGACATCTCCATTTGGATATCCTTTAGAATTTTTCACTCAGTATCTCCAAGAAGAACCTGGTCTTCTTCCTCCACTCTGTCCACTGATTCGTGGCAGAATCTAAGGGAGTTTCTTGGCTTCCTCTCCCCTCCATTTCCAGTTAGATCAATTACCAGGCTCAGCCATTGCTACCTCCTGCATCTTTCTTGTATCTATCTTCTTTCTTCCACTTTCACTGTCAAAGTTTCCCACATGGACAATTATTCTAAACTCCTATTGTTTGACCCAGCCATTGGGTCTCCCTCAAGTAGTACATAAACCACAGGTCAATTTTCAAAGATGCAAATCTGATCGTATTATCTCTCCTGCCCCTTTCCTGCTGGAGCACAGTTGTATATAGTGCTTATTATATTGCTTTGCAATCTTCATTGATTTCTTTTCTCTGTGCCACTGGTCTCAAGTTCCATCAAAGGCAAGGAGTATCAGCTTTTTACTTTTTGTAGCCACATCAATATACCACAATGCTATGTTGTACACGTGTATAAAATTTAACTTAATTGTTGTCATGGTCAGTTCACGTGTCAACTTGGCCAAGTGGTGGTACCTGTTTGTCTGGTTGGGCAAGTGCTGGCCTGTCTGTTGTGATGAGGACTTTTTGTAGAATTAAATCATGATCACGTCAGCTGCATCCATAGCTGATTCCATTTGTAGTCAGCCAAGGGGAGTGTCTTCTGCAATGAATGATGCTTAATCTAATCACTGAAAGCCTTATAAGGAGGATTAAGAAGAGACAGGCTCTCTTTCTGCTTCAGCTGGTAAGCCTCTCCTGCAGAGTTCATCCAGACCCTCCATCTGAATCGTTGGCTTCACAGCCTGCCCTGCAGATTTTGGACTCTGTGTTCCTGTGGTCATGTGAGACACTTTTATAAATTATATATTTGCGAGTGTTTCCTGTTGATTCTGTTTCTTTAGAGAACCTTAACTAATACAAATGTAATAACAATTCTTTATGTAATTGAGGTCCTTATAACTTATATAAATATTTTCATCTCCATTTCTCAAACTTTCTTGTTCATTTCTCCACTTTAAGACTATTCCAAGTTGTTTGCAGTTATAGTGTGTGGCATAAAGCCCTCTGTGCACCATGTGACCAACATGACATGCAATCAACCTAAGGCATTGCTTTATTGTCTGTTTGGTCAATTTTCTAAGTCTTCCTCTATTTCTAAATTACCATAAGCTGACATTCTTAAGAATTGGCATAGCATCTTTATGTAAGCCCCAATTCTTATGTACTATTGGTCTGGGTGATTGATCTAATAAGGATTTTAAAGGGATCATGCTTTTATGTCTTCGGAATGTACCGATCACACAAAGTGAAATCAATTCCTCAAAATATCCTACATACATATGTCATCACTGGACTAAGTATCTTGCTCATGTTCCCATCTGCATATTCTCAATTGTATTTGTCACCCACCTACCTCCTCATTTAGTATAAATAACCCACTTCATCATAGTGTGCCAGTATGTGGTGATTTGTCATGTAAAACCTAATTTTTGTTTTACTGTAATTTTAGGCATGTTGTTTTGTAATATTCCAACACCAAAAAACAGTGTGTGTAAGCATCTCCACTCAACTTTGAATACGTCTCTGAAATCCTCAATGCCCTTGGGATGTTCTGTAATCTTGAAGTCCTTTGGTCCAATCTCTTTGGGATTAGAGCTTCTGGGACTTTGCAGGGGGAGGTGGTGATGGTAGGGGATGATGAAGAGAGAGAGATTGGTCTGGCTTCTGTGTAAAAAGCTCTGGGAAAATGGATGGACCCAGAGCTTTCACAAGTGGGGAGCCTCGCTCTACTAAGCAAGGGGCCTGAACTTGACCCTTCTTTCTCACTTGATAACTTAGATCTGTCCCATACAGGTCACATTTGCATCCTCCTTGTCCTCACTAGCTGCCACTACCCTATCTGTGCCCCTTCTGGCCATGTAGAGAAGGATTCTTCTCCCCTTTCCATCACTTGGGGTTGCACAGTAACTACTGAGGCTCTCTCAGGATATCTGGACACTCCATAGCCATTTTTCCTCTGCTCCTCTAGTTTGGTTGGACTTAAGGGAACACTGTGAGACTTGCCTTCACCATGGGGTGCACTTGGGAGGTGAGACAAAGGCACCAACCCATCTGAGGCATCTATAAACTTTAATCATCCTGTATGTCACCTGCCCAGAGTGTACCCAAACACAGGGAGGCAGGAAACAGGATTCTTTCTGGCCAACAGCCAACTCCCATTTTCCCTCTGAATTTCTTCACCCCTAATTTAGCAAACTTTATTTAGCATTAGGGGCAGTAAAAAAACAGTCTTGGACTGATTATCTGTTTTCCATGTCATCTTGCCTTATGTATGGACTTTGGCTCTTTATTTTAAAAAGTCAGGAATTTGCTCTCCCTCTTTCTCTGCTGGCGGTGCTCCCGCCGCCATCCAGCCCTTCTCTTTCCCCTTCTGCTCCGGCGGCGCTCCATCCACCATCTTATCCTTCCCTTTCTCCTCCACCATCTTATCCTTCCCTTTCTCCTTCTACTCCAGCGGCTCTCCAACCACCACCGTGCCCTCTTCCTCCTTCACCGGCTCCTCTGCCACCGTCCTCGACAGCCTTGCCACCCTCACCTTTCCTCCTCCAGAACAGCTACTAGGGGAGTAGAAATGATACAGAACAGCTCCCAGAGCCACAACGGAGATCAAAAAGACAGCGTACCCCATCCTGGAACGGCTGACTGTCTGGGAGAACCAGCTCCGGTGAGATTGCCGAGGGGCGCGAGCTTCCCCGGGCAGGGCGGCAAGTGGCCAGAGTCCCTCCCTTCCTCCTTCCTGGGCTAGCTGGAAGAATTGGGCAGGCAGTCCCCTCAAGCCGCGGCAGCTGGTGCCCCCACCACGCGAGGCCCCCGGACCAATTGAGAGAATTGGATTGGAAATCCCCAGACCATGGAGAACGGTGACTGGGGGGGTCCCTTCCAAACACATGACTCCCTGGTCCGGCTGGGAACGGTGCACTCTCCCGGGCCGTGGCGGCTGGCGCCCTTCCGCCATGTTTGGCGCCCCAGGCCAACTAGGAAATTCGGACGGGAACTCTCTCGGGCTGAGGCAGCGGGCGACCCTCCCCGCGTTTGGACCCCCGGGCCGGCTGGCACTCTTCCAAGCTGCTTCGGCTGGCGAACCTCCCCCACGGTGAGAGTTTTCCAAAGTTAAAGGACCCACAGCACCTTTTACTGGTGGGACCCGCAGACAAACGTGTGCCACGAGCGCCACCTACTGGGCAGGATAAGAAAAACAGAACCCAGAGATTTCACAGAAAAATCTTTCAACCTGTTGGGTCCAACACCCAGGGAAATCTGACTAAATGCCTAGACACCAGCAGAAGATAACGGATCACTCTCAGAAAATTGAAAATATGGCCCAGTCAAAGGAACAAACGAATAGTTCAAATGAGATACAGGAGCTGAGACAACTAATGCTGAATACACGAACAGAAATGGAAAACCTCTTCAAAAACGAAATCGATAAATTGAGGGAGGACATGAAGAAGACATGGGCTGAACAAAAGAAGAAATAGAAAAACTGAAAAAACAATACAGAGCTTATGGAAGTGAAGGATAAAGTAGAAAAGATGGAAAAAACAATGGATACCTACAATGATAGATTTAAAGAGACAGAAGATAGAATTAGTGATTTGGAGGATGGAACATCTGAATTCCAAAAAGAAACAGAAACTATCAGGAAAAGAATGGAAAAATTTGAACAGGGGATCAGGGAACTCAAGGACAATATGAACCACACAAATATACGTGTTGTGGGTGTCCCAGAAGGAGAAGAGAAGGGAAAAGGAGGAGAAAAACTAATGGAAGAAATTTTCACCAAAAATTTCCAAACTCTTATGAAAGACCTAAAATTACAGATCCAAGAAGTGCAGCGCACCCCAAAGAGATTAGACCCAAATAGGCATTCTCCAAGACACATACTAGTTAGAATGTCAGAGGTCAAAGAGAAAGAGAGGGTCTTGAAAGCAGCAAGAGAAAAACAATCCATCACATACAAGGGAAACCCAATAAGACTATGTGTAGATTTCTCAGCAGAAACCATGGAAGCTAGAAGACAGTGGGATGATATATTTAAATTACTAAAAGAGAAAAACTGCCAACCAAGACTCCTATATCCAGCAAAATTGTCCTTCAAAAATGAGGGAGAAATTAAAACATTCTCAGACAAAAAGTCACTGAGAGAATTTGTGACCAAGAGACCAGCTCTGCAAGAAATACTAAAGGGAGCACTAGAGTCAGATACAAAAAGAAAAGAGAGGCATGGAGAAAAGTGTAGAAAGAAGGAAAGTCAGATATGATATATATAATACAAAAGGCAAAATGGTAGAGGAAAATATTATCCAAACAGTAATAACTCTAAATGTTAATGGACTGAATTCCCCAATCAAAAGACATAGACTGGCAGAATGGATTAAAAAACAGGATCCTTCTATATGCTGTCTGCAGGAAACACATCTTAGACCCAAAGATAAATATAAGTTGAAAGTGAAAGGTTGGGAAAAGATATTTCATGCAAATAACAACCAGAAAAGAGCAGGAGTGGCTATACTAATATCCAACAAATTAGACTTCAAATGCAAAACAGTTAAAAGAGACGAAGGACACTATCTACTAATAAAAGGAACAATTAAACAAGAAGACATAACAATCATAAATATTTACGCATTGAACCAGAATGCCCCAAAATACATGAGGAATACACTGCAAACACTGAAAAGGGAAATAGACACATATACCATAATAGTTGGAGACTTCAATTCACCACTCTCATCGATGGACAGAACATCTAGACAGAGGATCAATAAAGAAATAGAGAATTTGAATATTACTATAAATGAGCTAGACTTAACAGACATTTATAGGACATTACATCCCACAACAGCAGGATACACCTTTTTCTCAAGTGCTCATGGATCATTCTTAAAGATAGACCATATGCTGGGTCACAAAGCAAGTCTTAAAAAATTTAAAAAGATTGAAATCATACACAACAATTTCTCGGATCACAAAGGAATGAAGTTGGAAATCAATAATAGGCGGATTGCCAGAAAATTCACAAATATGTGGAGGCTCAACAACACACTCTTAAACAACAAGTGGGTCAAAGAAGAAATTGCAAGCGAAATGAGTAAATACCTCGAGGTGAATGAAAATGAAAACACAGCATATCAAAACTTATGGGATGCAGCAAAGACAGTGCTAAGAGGGAAATTTATTGCCCTAAATGCCTATATCAGAAAAGAAGAAAAGGCAAAAATGCAGGAATTAACTGTCCACTTGGAAGAACTGGAGAAAGAATAACAAACTAATCCCAAAGCAAGCAAAAGGAAAGAAATAACAAAGATTAGAGCAGAAATAAATGAAATTGAGAATATGAAAACAATAGAGAAAATCAATAAGACCAGAAGATGGTTCTATGAGAAAATCAATAAGATTGATGGGCCCTTAGCAAGATTGAAAAAAAGAAGAAGAGAGAAGATGCAAATAAATAAGATCAGAAATGGAAGAGGAGACATAACTACTGACCTCACAGAAATAAAAGAGGTAATAACAGGATACTATGAACAACTTTACACTAATAAATACAAAAAATTAGATGAAATGGACGGGTTCCTGGAAAGACATGAACAACCAACTTTGACTCAAGAAGAAATAGATGACCTCAACAAGCCAATCACAAGTAAAGAAATTGAATTAGTCATTCAACAGCTTCCTAAAAAGAAAAGTCCAGGTCCAGACAGCTTCATATGTGAATTCTATCAAACATTCCAGAAAGAATTAGTACCAACCCTCCTCAAACTCTTCAAAAAAATAGAAGTGGAGGGAAAACTACCTAGTTCATTCTATGAAGCCAACATCACCCTCATACCAAAACCAGGCAAAGATATTACAAAAA
This sequence comes from Tamandua tetradactyla, assembly GCF_023851605.1. NCBI lineage: Eukaryota > Metazoa > Chordata > Mammalia > Pilosa > Myrmecophagidae > Tamandua > Tamandua tetradactyla. Next base: position 48,249,536 of record NC_135331.1, read on the forward strand.
AAGAAAACTACAGACCAATCTCCCTAATGCATATAGATGCAAAAATCCTCAACAAAATTCTAGCAAATCGTATCCAACAACACATTAAAAGAATTATACATCATGACCAAGTAGGATTCATCCCAGGTATGCAAGGATGGTTCAACATAAGAAAATCAATTAATGTAATACACCATATCAACAAATCAAAGCAGAAAAATCACATGATCATCTCAATTGATGCAGAGAAGGCATTTGACAAGATTCAACATCCTTTCCTGTTGAAAACACTTCAAAAGATAGGAATTCAAGGGAACTTCCTTAAAATGATAGAGGGAATATATGAAAAACCCACAGCTAATATCATCCTCAATGGGGAAAAATTGAAAACTTTCCCCCTAAGATCAGGAACAAGACAAGGATGTCCACTATCACCACTATTATTCAACATTGTGCTGGAGGTTCTAGCCAGAGCAATTAGACAAGGAAAAGAAATACAAGGCATCAAAATTGGAAAGGAAGAAGTAAAACTATCACTGTTTGCAGATGATAGGATACTATACGTCGAAAACCCGGAAAAATCCACAACAAAACTACTAGAGCTAATAAATGAGTACAGCAAAGTAGCAGGTTACAAGATCAACATTCAAAAATCTGTACCATTTCTATACACTAGTAATGAACAAGCTGAGGGGGAAATCAAGAAACGAATCCTATTTACAATTGCAACTAAAAGAATAAAATACCTAGGAATAAATTTAACTAAAGAGACAAAAAACCTATATAAAGAAAACTACAAAAAACTGTTAAAAGAAATCACAGAAGACCTAAATAGATGGCAGGGCATACCATGTTCATGGATTGGAAGACTAAATATAGTTAAGATGTCAATCCTACCTAAATTGATTTACAGATTTAATGCAATACCAATCAAAATCTCAACAACTTATTTTTCAGAAATAGAAAAACCAATTTATCTGGAGGGGCAGGGTGCCCCGAATTGCTAAAAACATCTTGAGGAAAAAAAACAAAGCTGGAGGTCTCGCGCTGCCTGACTTTAAGGCATATTATGAACCACAGTGGTCAAAACAGCATAGTATTGGCATAAAGATAGATATATCGACCAATGGAATCGAATAGAGTGCTCAGATATAGACCCTCTCATCTATGGACATTTGATCTTTGATAAGGCAGTCAAGCCAACTCACCTGGGACAGAACAGTCTCTTCAATAAATGGTGCCTAGAGAACTGGATATCCATATGCACAAGGATGAAAGAAGACCCATATCTCACACCCTATACAAAAGTTAACTCAAAATGGATCAAAGATCTAAACATTAGGTCTAAGACCATAAAACAGTTAGAGGAAAATGTAGGGAGATATCTTATGAAACTTACAATTGGAGGCGGTTTTATGGACCTTAAACCTAAAGCAAGAGCACTGAAGAAGGAAATAAATAAATGGGAGCTCCTCAAAATTAAACACTTTTGTGCATCAAAAAACTTCATCAAGAAAGTAGAAAGACAGCCCACACAATGGGAGACAATATTTGGAAATGACATATCAGATAAAGGTCTAGTATCCAGAATTTATAAAGAGATTGTTCAACTCAACAACAAAAAGACAGCCAACCCAATTACAAAATGGGAAAAAGACTTGAACAGATAACTCTCAGAAGAGGAAATACAAATGGCCAAAAGGCACATGAAGAGATGCTCAATGTCCCTGGCCATTAGAGAAATGCAAATCAAAACCACAATGAGATATCATCTCACACCCACCAGAATGGCCATTATCAACAAAACAGAAAATGACAAGTGCTGGAGAGGATGCGGAGAAAGAGGCACACTTATCCACTGTTGGTGGGAATGTCAAATGGTGCAACCACTGTGGAAGGCAGTTTGGCGGTTCCTCAAAAAGCTGAATATAGAATTGCCATACGACCCAGCAATGCCATTGCTGGGTATCTACTCAAAGGACTTTAGGGCAAAGACACAAACGGACATTTGCACACCAATGTTTATAGCAGCATTATTTACAATTGCAAAGAGATGGAAACAGCCAAAATGTCCATCAACAGATGAGTGCCTAAACAAACTGTGGTATATACATACAATGGAATATTATGCAGCTTTAAGACAGGATAAACTCATGAAGCATGTAATAACATGGATGGACCTAGAGAACATTATGCTGAGTGAGTCTAGCCAAAAACTGAAGGACAAATACTCTATGGTCCCACTGATGTGAATGGACATTCGAGAATAAACTTGGTATATGTCATTGGTAACAGAGTCCAGCAGGAGTTAGAAACAGGGTAAGATAATGGGTAATTGGAGCTGAAGGGATACAGACTGTACAACAGGACTAGATACAAAAACTCAAAAATGGACAGCACCATAATACCTGATTGTAAAGTAATCATGTTAAAACACTGAATGAAGCTGCATCTGAGCTATAGGTTTTTTTTTTTTTTTACTATTATTATTGCTTTTATTTCTTTTCTCTATATTAACATTCTATATCTTTTTCTGTTGTGTTGCTAGTTCTTCTAAACCGATGCAAATGTACTAAGAAACGATGATCATGCATCTATGTGATGATGTTAAGAATTACTGATTGCATGTGTAGAATGGTATGATTTCTAAATGTTGGGTTAATTTCTTTTTTTCCGTTAACTAATTAAAAAAAAAGTCAGGAATTTGCTTCACCTGATGTTACTGCTCCTGTGTCATCCCTTCCCAGAGGAGAATAAGCTCTGCATATCTTTTCTGCTTACAACTGCTTGAAGGGGGAAAGCATCAAAAATAATCAAAATACTTTTGTACTACATGCAATTTGACTTTGCTTGTTCTGGTTAATTAACTCACACTTACAGTACTTGTGAACAATTATCAGAATTATCCTTTACCTAGAATAAGGCCACATGGTTCAGTGCTTTATTTTTTTTATTTGCTTAATAAATAAAAATCATTTTATTTATTATGATAATTAGCATGCCAATGAGCCAGACTGTACAGTTGCCTAACATTATGCACACATTTAAATTGTTTTTTATTACTCATTTGCTTCAATAAGTGAAATGTTGCCCTGTCATGAGTTTTTTGAAATGTGTTTTGCATATTGTACTATGACATGGAATGCAATGAGAAATTAAGAGAAGCTACAAATACGTCTTTTTTAGTTTGTAACATGTTTAGATGTTGAAGCTTTAGATTTCTCAGAAACTATAACTGGAAAAAGAGAGTTGAGGAAATGCTAAACTTTCCATCGGTTTCTGAAATCAATTACCCAAAACATTTGGTTTAATTTTATTCCTGTTAATTCTAGCAGTGCTTGTTGAAGAACAAATTTATTTTTAATAGTACTTACTTTAGAAGAATGCTGTAAAGATGGATTAAGATAGAACTGAAAACAGGATAAACTCTCTATACATGCATAATAAATGTGTTCCCGTGGATTTCTGGGAGGAAACTAAGTCAGAAAACAAACTGTCTTTAATTCCTGGAAACTGCACAAAGTGAGACCTTCTAGGTAGGGGTCCTTGGGAGCTTGATGGCAAGTCACAGAGCACAGCTTTAATGGGATGAGGCGGGAGGCTGAAGGAGTGCAAGGAAAGGACCCAGGGCCAAGCGCAGAGCGTCCTGACCCCTGGCGAGAGAGCTTCACCCTGCTGGAGAGCTGCACTGAAGCACGCAAAGCTCAAAGCGTGAAGCAACTTGCAAAAAGGGAAGATGCACAGGCGAGATGAGTTGCTGTAGAAAAAGTAAGGATAAAAAGAAAGTTAAAAAGAGAGGAAACTACAGGGAGGTCAGTAAAGCCCGAGTGATGAGACAATAAAACATTAATGGCATCTTTCAGCGGAGTTCTTAAAAAAAAAAAGGGCACAGAAAGGAATAGAAATTGAAACAGATGAAGAACAGGACCCAGATGCTGTCAAGAAAATATTTAGCTATTGGGATTCACATACTACTAGTGATTAAACTTAAATTAGATGTAGGGCTTGTTTTTTTTAACATTAATATGTATTATATAGTCATAATGTATGATTATTCTTAAATATGCATTTATCTTTCTGATTAAAAGTTTCAGTTAAGAATTCTGAGAATAGATTTTATTTTTAAGAAACCATCTGGTAACTGGGGAAGTATCTGATGAGGTTAATCTTTATTATTTCTGAACTAATTGAGCATAAGGCTGGAGGGAGGGGGAAGGATTTTCATAGTTGTAATAATGAATAGCAAAAATTACATAAACACCTTCGCATGCTTATGTATAAAATTGTTAATCGTTTTAAAATTATTTGAAACATTTATTATCATCAGGATTATGTTAAATCTTCCCATTCATTTTCTAAATTATCAAATGTGATGTTATTAAATCATTATTTTGGGGTCATCAGTTAGTACATTTAGGACCACAATTCTTTGAGGGAGCTGTCAGTGGAAGATGCCATCAACTATGGTCCTTGAACAGGGCTTCCATGGAGGATGTGAAGGGTGATGAAAACATCCACCCAGCCCCAACACACACAATATGTCTTCCCTCATTCTCTGCCTCCCTCTTTGCTCACACTGTAGGGTAATAACTCTTTTTTTCTTGATATAGTCACTCTATGTTTATTCCTTTCCTTTGTAAAAATAGTACACTAAAGGGAAAAAAATGCAGATGTTGTGGAAAAGTCAGCCTGCTTTGTATAAACATATTCTCGAAATTTAAAGGAAGAGCTTAATTTAGGTTGGATTAAATTACTTTGCTTAGATTCTTATCATCCCTTCTTATACATTGAATTGAATATTTGGGATTGATTATTTGATACGCTTTCATTTCATTTCTGGCTTCTATAGAAGAGTGTGTGCCCTGTGAGGGCAGGTTCTGACTTGTTTTATTATATCCCTGGCCCTGTCACAGTACTCTGCACAGAATAAGCCTTCAGAGGTTAAATGAATAGATTCTGAATGTGTAGTGGGCACATATTATTTTCTTATATATGCATTAATCATTCATTCATTCATTGAAATTTAGAATACAGGGGGTTAATCGAGCACAGAGCAAAGTCCAGGCTTTTACTAGAAGGGTATAAAAACCATAAGCGACTAAATAGACAAACATAAGATATTATTTCACATATTGATGAGTGTTATGATTAGAGTATGGACTGGGAGAATGCTGGCAAGATGATAGAGGAGTGGAATCTGTTTTAGACAGTCAGTGTGTGAATGTCAGAAAGAAGGAGATGAGAGTAGAGAGGTCAAAGAAAATAGCTCATTGTTTTAGTTTCTTCTTTGCTAAAGTAAATGACGTACAATGGGTTGGCTTAGAAAATGGGAATTTATTGGCTCGCAGTATTGAGGTTAGGAGAAATTCAAATCATGGCATCATTAAGATGATGCTTTCTTCCTGAAGAAGGGCACTCTGGGGCTGGCTCTTCTGTCACACAGCAACACACACGGTGGCCTGTTCTGGCCTATCCCTTCTCCTCTTGGTTCTGCTGACTTTCAGCTTGTGGCTGCTCCCACAAGCTTTTTTGCTTTTCTCTCCATCACCTTCCTTATAAAGCCTTCAGTAGTGGAATTAAAACCCGTCCTGGACCACACCCTACCTGAAGTAACCTCATGAAAAGGTCTTATTTACAAGTGCTCATACCTACAGGAATGGGTGAAGCCTACTTATGATTATGCCCAAGAATCACTCCCAGAAATCTTCTTTTATTGTTCATATGTGGCCTCTCTCTCTTTCTCTCTAAACCAACTCTGCAGGTGAGCTCACTGCCCTCCCTCCTACGTGTGATATGACTCCTAGCAGCATAAATCTCCCTGGCAACATGGGACATGACTCCTGGGGATGAGCTGGGGCCGGGCATCATGGGAGTGAGAAAACCTTCTTGACCAAAAGGGGTAAGAGAAATGAAACAAAGTAAAGTTTCAGTGGCTAAGAGATTTCAAATAGAGTAGAGAGGTCATTCTAAAGGTTATTCTTACGGAGTATATAGGTATAACATTTCAGTTTTTGGTATTCTGAAGGAGCTAGAGGGAAATACCTGAAACTGTTGAATTGTAATCCAATAGCCTTGATTCTTGAAGATTCTTGAATCTTGAAGATTCTTGAAGAATAATATACAGCTTTAAAGGTGTGACCATGTGATTGTGGAAACCTTCTGACTGGTACTCCCTTTATCAAGTATATGGACAGATGAGTTAGAAAATAAAGATAAATGTGGTGTTTGTGTCATTGCTTTCAAGTCTTTATCTGGTATGTGGTTTCCAAATATTTTCTCCCATTGAGTTGTTTGCCTCTTCATCTTTTTGACAAAGTCCTTTGAGGCACAGAAGCTCTCGATCTAAAGGAATTCCTGTTTATGCATTTTTTCTTTCACTGCTTATGCTTTAAGTGTAAAGTTTAAGAAGCTACCTCCTATAACAGGTCTTGAAGATTTTTTCCCCCAAAGTTTTATGGTACTGGCTCTTACATTCAGGTCTTTAATCCATTTTGAATTAATTTTTGTATTGGGTATAAAGCAAGGGTCCTCTTTCATTCTTTTGGTTTTTGATATCCAATTCTCCTATGTCATTTATTGAAAAGACAATTCTGTCCCAATTTAGAAGGTCAATTATCCATAGATTTGGTGGTCTATATCCTCACTTTCGATTTGATTCTATTGATTGATACTTTGTGCCAGTACTAAGCGATCTACTACATACAAGGCAAAACGCGTAAGTCTGAGTTCAGACTACTCAACAGGTACTATGGATGCAAGAAGCTAGTGGTATGATATATTGAAGATCCTGAACTAGAAAACCTTCCAACCAAGAATTCTTTATCTAGCCAAGTTGTCCTTCAGAATTGAGGAAGTGATTAAAATCTTCAAAGACAAACAAAGACTAGAAAAATGAGTCAACAAGAGACCTGCCCTACAAAAAATACTAAAGGGAATTCTTGCAGCTGAAAAAAAAAAAAAAGACAGGAAAAGGAGTTCTGGAGGAGGGCTCAGAATTTAAGAGTACTACTAAGGATAATTTAAAGAATAAAAAGAGAGAGGAGGAAAAGAATATATAGATCTGATAAAAAACTAAAGAATAAGATGGTGGATTCAAGAACTGCCTTTACAGTAATAACTTTGAACATTAATGGACTAAACTCACCAATAAAAGATACAGATTGTCAGAATGGATTAAAAATATAATCCATCTATATGTTGTTTACAAGAAATGCATCTTAGACCCAAGGGCACAAATAGATTGAAAATGAAAGGAAGGAAAAAATATGTTCTATGCAAGCTGTAACAAACCAAAGCAGGAGTAACTATACTCATATCAGACAAAATAAACTTTAAATTTAAAGATGTCATAAAAGACAAAGAAGGACACTACATATTAATAAAATAGACAACTCATCAAGAGGAAATAACCAGCATAAATGTTTCTGTTCCCAATTAAGGAGCTCCAAAATACATGAGGCAAACATTGACAGAGCTGAAGGAAGCTACAGATCTTTCAGCAATAATAGTAAGAGATTTCAATGCATCCACTCTTTTTTCTTCACATGGGCAGGCACCAGGAATCGAACTTGGGTCCTCTGGCATGGCAGGCGAGCATTCTTGCCTGCTGAGCCACCGTGGCCTGCCCCATATGTCCACTCTTAACTATGGAATAGAACAACCACACAGAGGACCAACAAGGAAATAGAGAACCCAAGCAATGTAATAAATGAATTAGACCTAATAGACACACATATATCACTACACTCCGTAATACCAGGATATGCATTCTTCTCTAGTGCACATGGAATGTTCTCCATGATAAATCATATGCTGGGGCTCAAAACAGGTCTTTATAAATTTAAAAAGATTAAAATTACTCAAAGCACTTTCTCTGACCCCAGCAGAATGAAGCTGGAAATTAATAACCACCATAGAACCAGAGCTTTTACAAATATGTGGAGATTAAACAATATACTCTTAAATAGTCAGCGGGTCAAAGAAGAAATTACAAGAGAAATCCGTAAATATCTGAAAATGAATGATAATGAGAATGCAGCATATCAGAACTTATAGGATGCAACAAAGACAGTGCTGAGAGGGAAATTTATTGCCCTACATGCCTATATCAAAAAATAATAATGAGTAAAAATCAAGGACTTAACTGCTCACCTAAGAAATTATATAAGGAACAGCAAATTAACCCAAAAGCAAATAAAAGGGGGAGAAATAACAATGATTAAAGCAGAAATAAATAAACTGGAGAAAAAATAGAAAGAATTAACAAAACCAAAAGTTGGTTCTTTGAGAAAATCAATAAAATTGATGGACCCCAAGCTAGACTGACAAGGAAAAAAGAGAAGATGCAAATAAACAAAATCAGGAAAAGGTGGACTTTTAATGATTTTAGTGACCTGCCTAGAAAGCAAAGATTGTATGTTTTATCAGAATAATATCCTTACTGATATTTATTTGACCTTATCATCCTTTATTGTTTTAGAAACAAGTCTTCACTTTTTAAAGATCTAAGGGTTTTTGTTTGCTTGTTTGTTGCTTTTTTATGTTAATTCCTGTTTGTTTTCAAAATCTTTTTTTGTCACTTTGGTTAAATAGAAAACCAAATATTATTTCACAGTGGCCTATTTTCTTATTTAACAAAATGTGCAAGTGTAAAACAATTTTTAACTTCCCAAAATAAAATGCTAAATAACATCTTATTGATCTCAAATTATCTTTGGGATTTTCCAGAAAGATTCATTCTTTCACCTTGCAAAAAGAGAGCTGCTAGAAATAATTAGGTTTATTTAATATGTCTTGAGAAAGTAATTAATTATTTAATATGTTTGGAAAGTGTTATATTAAAAAGGATTTTCTTATCTTCTGTTAGTTAAATGTATATGGGTAAAATGCTATTAATATAAAGATCTCAGAAATTGTTCAAAGTCCTTGATATTTGTCAATATCCTCACCTTCCATGAGATGCCCTTGAACCAATCTGCCTAATGTTAGACAAAATATAGTGCTATTGCCCATAATTTCAGTTCTTAAAAATTGTTACATGTCACAGAAACAACCACATTTCCTCCTCAATTGTGTCATTCTTAATGAACTTTCATCAGAACTTTATGAAAAGTTAACCACAACCATTTAAAATCTTTTGTCATCTACAGACAATTTTCATCCTGATGCTTCCCTGAAATTACTTGCAAACAGCTACAGGCCAGAATGCTTCATCTCCAACAAAGTAGGACCTTTTTATTGGTCTCAAAGACCAATAAAAAACTATGCCAGGTACTCTGGGGAACAGGCTACTATATTGCTTAAATAATTGAGACCATACTCTCAGCAAAAACAAAAATTCCAGAATTCTAGCAAAGGACCCAATAGGTCATAAGATTGCTAAGACAAGACTGAATGAAAGAGGACTAATCACATAGGACTAGATGAATTGATAAATAATGATTATAGTTTTATTTAAATTATTGCTGTTGTTTTACTATTCTATTTTCTAGATAAAAAGAAATCCTTTTCCCTTAAGCTGTCTACAATTCATAAACATTCATCTTTTTCTTCCTGCTTTGATCCTCCAGAATTTGGAAACTGTTATTAAATAGTCTCACTTTATGGCAAAAATATTTATTTATATAATGGCAAATAGAATATGTCTTCCTTGTTAACAGGACATAATTTGAGATATCACTTATGTAACCAAAACTTTGACTAGGATATTATGCTTAAGAATGATGCTCACTTAATTAGATGTGAATGGGCACTTTTAAAAAGCTACGGTTCACTTTATGAAGCCAATGCTTACAAGACCCTCTGGGGAAAACTTATATGGTATCTAGTGCCAGGGTTCTCAGCCTTATAGGTCAGTAAAGAAAGTTACTTTCTGGAGTGCAGTTGAAATCTGGTATCAAGTTCTTGGATTGGTTTCCTAGCTCCAAAAGTCTTTTAAAAGTCCAATTAGAAGTTCCTTATAAAAACTATCAGCAAAACAACTTTTAAAGACCCTGTATGGTAAATTACCACTCTTGTTGCATCTATGTAAATAATCAGGTCAAATCTAATGAAAACAGCCTTATTTTATAACTAAGAATAATCTTTCTGAAGTTATCTTTGATCAAAAGGAGGGTGATTGCAATGATTTTTTTTTTTAATTTTTTACTTTTTTTATTATACAGTACAGCCTATATACAAAGCAAAGAAACAAAAAAAATATAGTTTTCAAAGCACTCTTCGACAAGCAGTTACAGGACAGATCCCAGAGTTTATCATAGGCTACCATACAATCCTCTCATGTTTTTTCTTCTAGCTGCTCCAGAATATAGAGGGCTAGAGGGCTTAAATATTTTCTTATCATCACATGAACTTTTTTCCTTCTTTTTTTTTGTGAAAAATAATGTATGTACAAGAAAGCGATAAATTTCAAAACACAACACCGCAATTTGTTGTAGAACATATTTCAGCATTTGACATGGGTTACAATTCCAGAATTTTAGGTTTTTACTTCTAGTTGGAGACTAAAGGAGATATCAATTTAATGATTCAATATTTATATTAATTTGTTAAATCCTATCTTCCCTGTATAATTCCACCATCACCTTTGATCTTTCTATTCCTCTCTTTAGGGGTGTTTGGACTATGGCAATTCTAAATTTTTCATATTGGAAGAGTCTGCCACTAATATGGGGTAGGAAGATGGAACTTTCTGATGTTCTAGAGAGGCTGGGATAGGTTTCAAGACTTATCTGGTCCAGAGACCCATTTGGAGGTTGTAGGTTTCTAGAAAGTTACTCTAGTGCATGGAACCCTTGTGGAATCTTATATATTGCCCTGGGTGTTCTTTAGGATTGGCTGGAATAGTCCTGGTTGAGAGTTGGCAGGTTATGATAGGTAGCAATGTCTAACTGAAGCTTGCATAAGAGCAACCCCCAGAGTAGCCTCTACTCTATTTGAATGCTCTTTGCCACTAATACTTTATTAATTACACTTCTTTCCCCCTTTTGGTCAGGATGGAATTGTTGATCCCACAGTGCCAGGTCTGGATTCATCCCTGGGAGTCTTCTTCCATGCCTCCAGGAAGACTTTCACCCCTGTATGTCATGTCCCACATAGGGGGGAGGGCAATGATTTCACTTGCGAACTTGAGCTTAGAGAGAGTGAGACCGCATCTGAACAACAAAAGAGGTCCTCCACAAGTAACTCTTAGGCATTCCTATAAGTAGTCTGAGCTCCACTACCTACATAAGCTTCACAAGAGTAAGCCTCATGATTGAGGGCATGCCCTATTGATTTGGGTGTCCCTAATTTTTGACACAGTATCAGGGGATTCCCTGATGGTAAAGTTTAATAGTTCCATGTTCTTCCTCCCATCCCTCAGGGGACTTGACCAGTACTTTTTGACTATCTGCTTAATATACTCAATATCCAGGCATTACAATAATCTATACAGGATTAAAGGACCTTGTATTAGTTAAGGTTCTCTAGAGAAACAGAATCAACAGGGAACACTTGCAAATATAAAATTTATGAAAGTGTCTCACGTGACCGTAGGAACGCAGAGTCCAAAATCCACAGGGCAGGCTGCGAAGCCGATGACTCCAATGGATGGCCTGGATGAACTCCACAGGAGAGGCTCACCAGCCAAAGCAGGAATGGGACCTGTCTCCTCTGAGTCCTCCTTAAAAGGCTTCCCATGATTGGATTTAGCATCACTAATTGCAGAAGACACTCCCCTTTGGCTGATTACAAATGGAATCAGCTGTGGATGTAGCTGACGTGATCATGACCTAATCCTATGAAATGTCCTCATTGCAACAGACAGGCCAGCGCTTGTCCAATCAGATGAACAGGTACCACAACTTGGCCAAGTTGACACTTGTCCCTAACCATGACAGTCCACCCCTTGTCAACTTGGCACATATATATATCACCTTAGACCATACTTAATTTCCAAATGAAAACAAATAAGCACACATTTTTTCTTTTACCTGACAATACTCAACTGTCCTGCTTATAACTGGAAACACAGTAAATCTCTCCAGAATAGGGTGCAAATCCTTGGGCAACATTCATTCTTAAACTTGATATCTTACAACTTAAATAGTATAACACAAACAAAACAGCATTACAGTCCTCGTTTCTGTAACTGATCATGTGGTTGAAGTTCATATTTATCACTACCTTCTTCCACTACCCATTCCATGTTCCCTTTCCCCTCAGCAAGCACTTCAGCTGGCCGTGGTTCTTTGCCTGGTGGGGTGACCCAAACCTTCATTCCTGAAGTCTCAGAGCCATTAGTGGTCCTGCCTGGATTGTGTTGTTGCAGTTTTCCATTGATTTTAATCACAGGGCATGGTAGTACTAATAGACGCCCCAGGGGATCTCCTATATTCCAAGAAAACTCTTCTTTACCTCAATTATGTAGTTGCAGTCCTACTTCCTTCTGATAGTCAGGGTCAATTACCCCAGACAATAATGTAATCCCCTTCTTGGTGTGTTGATCCAGAGGCATAAGTAGCCCAAAGTGGCCAGGTGGCAATCTTAACTTCCAGTTCAGTGGTATCACTGTTGTTTCTCCTGGAGAAAGCACACCCCGTTTTGGAACTAAAACCTGTAGACCAGCAGAACTCAGGGTAGCAGGGACAGGAAGCAAAAATTTTCCTAGTGGATCACTAGGAGTAATAGTGAGTGGCACCACACCCATTTCCACCCCTTGGTTCCTGGACCCATGGATCCTGGCTATGGGAGAAACAGCACCATACAGCGGATGCTGATTCAGAGCATACACAGCTTCCTGGAGAACATTACCCCAGCCTTTCAAATTTTTGCCACCTAGTTGGCACTGTAATTGAGTTTTCAAAAGACCATTCAACCGTTCTATCAATCCAGCTGCTTCTGGATGATGGGGAACATGGTAAGACCAGAGAATTCCATGAGCATGTGCCCATTCCCGCACTTCATTTGCTGTGAAGTGTGTTCCTTGATCCGAAGCAATGCTATGTGGAATACCATGACGATGGATAAGGCATTCTGTAAGCCCATGGATAGTAGTTTTGGCAGAAGCATTGCGTGCAGGGAAAGCAAACCCATATCCAGAGTATGTGTCTATTCCAGTTAGAACAAATTGCTGTCCCTTACATGAAGGGAGTGGTCCAATGTAATCAACCTGCCACCATGTAGCTGGATGGTCACCTCAGGGAATGGTGCCATATCGGGAGCTGAGTGTGGGTCTCTGCTGCTGGCAGACTGGGCACTCAGCAGTGGCTGTAGCCAGGTCAGCCTTGGTGAGTGGAAGTCCATGTTGCTGAGCCCATGCATAACCTCCATCCCTACCACCATGACCACTTTGTTCATGAGCCCATTGGGCAATAACAGGAGTTGCTGGGGAAAGAGGCTGACTGGTATCCATAGAACGGGTCATCTTATCCACTTGATTATTAAAATCTTCCTCTGCTGAAGTCACCCTCTGGTGTGCATTCACATGGGACACAAATATCTTCATGTTTTTAGCCCACTCTGAAAGGTCTATCCACATACTTCTTCCCCAGACCTCTTTGTCACCAATTTTCCAATTATGGTCTTTCCAAGTCCCTGACAATCCAGCCAAATCATTAGCAACAGCCCATGAGTCAGTATACAAATGCACCTCTGACCAGTTTTCCTTCCAAGCAAAATGAACAACCAGGTGCAGTGCTCGAAGTTCTGCCCACTGGGAGGAATTCCCCTCACCACTGTCCTTCAAGGACACCCCAGAAAGGGGTTGTAATGCTGCAGCTGTCCACTTTCAGGTGGTACCTGCATATCGTGCTGAACCATCTGTAAACCAGGCCCGAGTTTTCTCTTCCTCAGTCAATTCACTGTAAGGAACTCCCCAAGAGGCCATAGCTCTGGTCTGGGAAAGAGAAGGTAATGTGGCAGCAGGAGTTGAAACCATGGGCATTTGTGCCACTTCTTCATGTAACTTACTTGTGCCTTCAGGACCTGCTCTGGCTCTATCTCGTATATACCATTTCCACTTTACAATAGAGTGCTGCTGTGCACGCCCAACTTTATGGCTTGGTGGGTCAGACAACACCCAACTCATGATAGGCAACTCAGGTCTCATGGTAACTTGGTGGCCCATGGTTAAGCGTTCAGTCTCTACTAAGGCCCAGTAGCAGGCCAAAAGCTGTTTCTCAAAAGGAGAGTAGTTATCTGCAGCAGATGGTAAGGCTTTGCTCCAAAATCCTAAGGGTCTGCGTTGTGATTCTCCTATAGGGGCCTGCCAAAGGCTCCAGACAGCATTTCTATTTGCCACTGACACTTCCAGCACCATTGGATCTGCTGGATCATATGGCCCAAGTGGCAGAGCAGCTTGGACAGCAGCCTGGACCTGTCGCAGAGCCTCCTCTTGTTCAGGTCCCCACTCAAAATTAGCAGCTTTTCTGGTCACTCGATAAATGGGCCGTAGTAGCACACCCAAATGAGAAATATGTTGTCGCCCAAATCCAAAAAGACCAACTAGGCGTTGTGCCTCTTTTTTGGTTGTGGGAGGGGCCAGATGCAGCAATTTATCCTTCACCTTAGAAGGGATATCTCGACATGCCCCACACCACTGGACACCTAGAAATTTTACTGAGGTGGAAGGCCCCTGTATTTTGTTGGATTTATCTCCCATCCTCTGACACGCAAATGCCTTACCAGTAAATCTAGAGTAGTAGCTACTTCTTGCTCACTAGGTCCAATCAACAGGATATCATCAATATAATGGACCAGTGTGATGTCTTGTGGGAGGGAGAAACGATCAAGGTCTCTGCGAACAAGATTATGACATAGGGCTGGAGAGTTGATATACCCCTGAGGTAGGACAGTGAAAGTATATTGCTGACCTTGCCAGCTGAAAGCAAACTGTTTCTGGTGGTCCTTACTAATAGATATTGAGAAAAAAGCATTTGCCAGATCAATAGCTGCATACCAGGTACCAGGGGATGTATTGATTTGCTCAAGCAATGATACTACATCTGGAACAGCAGCTGCAATTGGAGTTACCACCTGGTTGAGTTTACGATAATCCACTGTCATTCTCCAAGACCCATCTGTTTTCTGCACAGGCCAAATAGGAGAGTTGAATGGGGATGTGGTGGGAATCACCACCCCTGCATCTTTCAAGTCCTTAAGAGTGGCAGTAATCTCTGCAATCCCTCCAGGAATACGGTATTGCTTTTGATTTACTATTTTGCTTGGTAGGGGCAGTTCTAGTGGCTTCCACTTGGCCTTTCCCACCATAATAGCCCTCACTGCACGAGTTAGAGAACCAAGGTGGGGATTCTGCCAGTTGCTCAGTATGTCTATGCCAATTATACATTCCGGAACTGGGGAAATAACTACAGGATGGGTCTGGGTGCCCACTGGACCCACTGTGAGACGGACCTGAGCTAAAACTCCATTGATCACCTGGCCTCCATAAGCCCCCACTCTGACTGGTGGTCCAGAGTGACGTTTTGGGTCCCCTGGAATTAATGTCACTTCTGAACCAGTGTCTAATAATCCCCAAAATATCTGATCATTTCCTTTTCCCCAATGCACAGTTACCCTGGTAAAAGGCCATCGGTCTCCTTGGGGAAGACTTAGAGGAAGGTTAACAGTATAAATTTGTGGCAGTGTAACAGGTTTCTTCCCCATAGGGACCTGGCCTCCCCTTCATTCAAGGGGCTCAGGGTCTGTAAACTGTTTCAAGTCTGGAAATTGGTTAAGGGGCCGTGACTCTGTGTTTTTGTAATTCAGGTTAGACTTCTGTTCCCTTGACCTAGAACTCTTTTGTTTATACAGCTCCAACAAGAATTTAGTAGGCTGCCCTTCTATTGTATTTCTAGGCACCCCATGATTTACTAGCCAATGCCACAAATCTCTGCATGTCATATAATTTTGATGCCTCCTTTGAGTTTGTTGTCTGTTATAATACCCACGTCTACCCTGACTTTGGTGATTAAGTGCTGCCACCTGGCTTCTGCCAACTTGGGATCCTGTCATCCCCATTGTGTTTAAGGATTCCAGCTCAGTGACAGCAGTTCCTACAGTAATATCCGACCTACAGAGAAGTGCAACCACAGAGCTCTTGAGGGATGATGGTGCTAGTCTCACAAACTTATTTCTCACTGCTCTGGTAAAAGGTGCATCCTCTGGACATTCCTGGGGTGTAAGAGCAGGCTTTGCATGATAAATCCACTCTAACATCCCAATCTCTCTAAGCCTCTGGATCCCCTCATCTACATTATACCAGGGCAGTTCTGGCATTTCAACCTCAGGTAATGTTGGCCACCTTTTGATCCATGTTTCAACCAACCACCCAAACAAGCTGTTAACACCTTTTCTAACTGCTCGAGCTATAACATTGAATGCAGAATCTCTGCTTAGTGGGCCCATATCAATAAATTCAGCCTGATCCAGCCTTATATTTCTCCCACCATTTTCCCACACTCTTAAAATCCATTGCCACACATATTCCCCTGATTTCTGTCTATATAAATTGGAAAATTCACACAGTTCTTTTGGAGTATAACGTACCTCCTCATGTGTGATACTTTGTACCTCACCTTTAGGGGCCTGTTGGGACTTTAGTCTAGTTATAGGTCTAGAAGAAATGATAGGTGGTGGGGGTGGGTCATGAAAAGAATTAGAAATATCTTCCAAGCCATTTGCTTCAGGGCTTTCATTTGCAGTTTCATCTGGTGAAACAGGATTAATAACTCTAGGGCTAATCCCTTCAGGAGGAGGTTGGGTGGCCAATTCCTCAAGGCAGGCTGGAGGTGGGGCGGCTATGTCCTCAGGGCAGACTATTACAGGGTTATCTAAAGAAGGCTCAGCATGGTCTAGGGTTTCAACCTCACCCCCAACATCATTATCAATCCATATGTCACCACCCCATTTTTCAGGGTCCCACTCCTTTCCAATCAATGCCCTCACTTTAACGGCAGACACCATGCAAGACTGAGATTTCAGTTTACGTTGTAAAGTTGCTACTCTAACAATAAGATTCTGAGTCTGATTTTCAGAGATCTCAAGTCTACGGCTACAGGAAATAAAATTTTCCTTCAGGATACTCATAGAAACCTCTACATCTTTCAGACGGCACTTAAGCTTCTTGTTTGAAGCCTTAAACCCATCCCTTTCACCCTTCAATGTAGACAGTGTATCTAACAACACCCAACCAACATCTCTATAACTCTTATCTCTACAAAACTCTGTAAAGGTGTTAAAAACATTATCCCCCAGAGTCTGGCTTCGTACAAGCGAAGCATTAGGAGAATCGAATGATGATATTTTGACTATCTCCTTTGCCAACTCAGTCCATGGATTGGGAGTGTCATTCTGATTATGGGAATCAGAGTCCTTAGTGTCTCTGAGCCCAGTCAGAGTAGAAAACCATTCATAAAAACCCATTTTTAAGATTCTGTTCCTTAAGAACCACTCCTGGTACCAAAATGTATTAGTTAGGGTTTTCTAGAGAAACAGAATCAACAGGGAACACTTGCAAATATAAAATTTATGAGTGTCTCACGTGACCGTAGGAATGCAGAGTCTAAAATCCACAGGGCAGGCTGCGAAGCCGATGACTCCAATGGATGGCCTGGATGAACTCCACAGGAGAGGCTCACCAGCCAAAGCAGGAATGCAACCTGTCTCCTCTGAGTCCTCCTTAAAAAGCTTCCCATGATTGCATTTAGCATCACTAATTGCAGAAGACACTCCCCTTTGGCTGATTACAAATGGAATCAGCTGTGGATGTAGCTGACGTGATCATGACCTAATCCTATGAAATGTCCTCATTGCAACAGACAGGCCAGCGCTTGCCCAATCAGATGAACAGGTACCACAACTTGGCCAAGTTGACAACTGTCCCTAATCATGACAGACCTCTTTCTTATTCTGTACTCCCTGTGTTTCAGTTGTTCAAATGAGCTATACAGATAGGTTGAATTAGATTATGCACTACAGAAAATTCCAGTTCCATACCAAATAAACCTTTCTCCCATTGGTCTTAAAGAGTATGTGTGGGTCTAAAATATAGACACTGTCTTCCTTTCCCCTAGGTTCTGAATTACTTTAACCCCAACCTGTTAGGCTTTGTTCTTATCTCTAAATATCAGGTTATTTATATAAAACAGTGCCTGGAAATCCAGAAATAACAATCACCACTCTGGACATAAAAATCACCAGTCCAGACTGTAAAAGCTTACAATCTAGACCCCTGTTTTCTTATAAGCATTTTCTAAAGGTGACCATACCATTCTTGTTCTTTCTGGCTTATTTTGTCTCACCAAACGTCCCACATGTTCATTCACATCATTGCATGCCTCATGACTTTGTTCCTTTCTGTAGCAGCACAACCTTTGTTCATAATATACACCATCGTTTGCCTATCTACTTCTCCATCCTTCAGCCACCAGCATTCATTGGGCAAATGATTTTTTTTTATTTCAAACGGAAACTATAGCACATTCCTATGAGTTATCAGATTCTGCTCCTATTAAATGTCTGAGCTGTTCTGCATTCCTTTTACAAACTGCAGATAACCACATGGTTTATTACCTACCTGTAAACTAGACTGGATCCTGTGCTCTTGGACATATTATCCACTTGAAAGCCCAGTCAGAAAGATAATTTAGTATCTTTTGTACAGTGGGCCTCAAACAGACAAAAGATGTTCAATATCCCCAGTCCCTTGACTTACTGTAATACAGGGTTCCACTCTTCCCTAAGTGACATCACACCTTCCCTAGGAGCATATGACTTGGAGAGAGCAGTTATAAAACAGAACTTTAATACCACCACAAATGCCCTTCTCATCCTTCAGGCTGAAGTTAAAGCATGAGTTCTTACAAAACAGACAAGCTCTGGGTACCCTGACTGCCCATGAACAATGCTATATTTATGTCAGTAAGTCTGGCATTGGAATAAATAACCTAAATGTTTTAAAAGACTGTGTTAAGATCATTCATGATACCAGTTAGGCTTAAACATTTCAATAGACAGAGTTTTTCCTTCTGTAAATCAAATGCTAAAACTGTTACTAAAAACAACCTTTAGAAAATATATTCTTTACCTACAGAATGCCTTCATTTATTTCTAGTAATGAAGATATTCATTTTACTGGGCAGATCATTAAAGCTCTAAAAGTTTATAAATAAGTTGGCATTATCATTGTCCCTATCATCCTCAATCTTTTGAAAAGGTGAAGAAAATAAATGGCATATTAAAATTTTAACTGTCTAAGTTAGCTGAGGAAACTGGGCTGTGTTGGCTTAAAGTTCTTCTACTGGCCTTATGATCAAAGTGCCCCTTTTGGAAAATGTAAACTTTCTCCCTGTGAAATTATCACTGGAAGACCTAAGTCAATTGGTCTCCACCTTAACATTGATCTCCTGCTCCTGCTTCCCAGCGGGAGATACTCAATATTGTAAATCTCTAATAACTTATGCAAAAAGTTCTCTCCAACAGGTGAGGGATGCATTTTCAGATCAGAATTTCCCTCAGACTCTTGGTATCCCAACTTCTAGTGGCTAGGTGTACTGGAAGCAACATCAATGCAAAATAGCACTCGTGTCACACTGAAAGGGGCATGACTAGCTATATTTAACTTCTGACACAGCAGTCACAACTTAAAAGGGCTCCATCTTCCAACAATTGGACCTGTGAGCAAACCAGAGAGCTACAACTTAAATTTACAAGGTCAAGAAGTAGATGGCTTCAGGGGCTGTACAACTTCCACCCAAGATCACAGAACAAGACACAATGAACCCCTGAGTTCCTGTCATTTACCTTTTTATTACCTTATTGTTCTTTGCAATTATTACATTTCTATTGTTTCCACACCCATTTTGCATTGCTTACTATCTCAATTGGAAAATTCTAAACCAAAAATATTTACAATCTTCTTGTTTGTCTCTTTCTTCCTTCTTACCTTGGCGTGGAATGACAATGTTATCATTCGTTTTTCACAGGCCTTGGAAAAGAGAAGGGATCTAACTGGCTTTGGGATCTGTCACCACTAATCACAATGAGAGACCCAATGGCTCTTCCAATGGTCAATCACTCTCAAGTCTTAAATACCCTTAATATCTCTCGTCCTCTGTCTCTCTCTCCTTCATGTCAATCAGGATTGCTACCACAAGAGCTGATTTCCCTTAACTCATGTTTGTATAAACTCAGGCCTTCATCTACACCCTGTGACAAAGATAATGGCATAACCATTAGATGTGCACCCTTCTTACCCACCTCCCCGGGCAACCCAGAAGAACACAAGAACTTCCAGTATTCAAATATCCAGAGATGTCTCAGAGATGATCTCAGCACCTTTAGGAGTGGGCTACACCTTTCCAGGGTTTATTTTCATTTGTGGAAAAAATGAACCTCTAGCATTTGGGCCACTCTCTGCATAGGTTGTTGGGCAGTGATGGGACAATGCACCTTTGGACGGCTTCTTTTCCCCTTAAAAATTCATAACAAATCTGAAGCTTCACACTGTACTAATCTACTTAATTTTATTCCCAAGCCAAAAGCGAATTGCCTGGGGATGTCATTAATTCCAAATGGTCCTTTTTCATTAGAATTTTATTGGCTTAGTTAGGAATTAATGCTAATGAAAATGTGATTCAAAAGTATATCTATAACAGTAGGAAAAATTGCTAATTCTGCTACAAAGGCTATTGCTGCACAAGAAAAATCTTCTGATTCTTTAGCTAAAATTGTTTTAAATAATAGAGTTTTGCTTGACTACTTGCTGGGTGAACAAGAAGGCATTTATGCTGTCATCAGTACCACCTCCAATA
This sequence comes from Tamandua tetradactyla, assembly GCF_023851605.1. Classification (NCBI taxonomy): domain Eukaryota; kingdom Metazoa; phylum Chordata; class Mammalia; order Pilosa; family Myrmecophagidae; genus Tamandua; species Tamandua tetradactyla. Next base: position 48,270,307 of record NC_135331.1, read on the forward strand.
CTGGGATACACACTTCTGGGGAAGTCGAAGCACACTTACATGAAATAGTCAAACAAAGCACCTGGCTCAAACAAGTCAGTGCTTCCTCAAGATCATTTGTTTTTTTATTATTTTAAAATTTTTTATTATTTTATTTTTTACTTAATTTTATTGTGAAGTATAACAGACGACATCTGTAACATAGACTTAATCACCTATGAGAGCCAGACAGAACCAGCAGATAGGAACTGAGAGTGGCACTAATGCCTTAAATTTTTACCTCAGCCCTTGGCTTGGCTGAGAGCTGGATTAGAAGGAGTGGGGGATTGATAAAATCCAGTAGACCTAACCGGAAGTGCCCGTTGTAAGCCTCATGTCAGCAAAAACAAAATCTAAATAAGGTTCTATTAGCTCCAGCTGGACCAGAAAGCAGAATTCAAATCAGCCCAATCAGCTATCACCACCTCCCTATTCTTACCCCGCTAACTTGCTCATTGCTAAGCAACCACCTGCACTAACCATATTAGGAAATGTAATCTGCATTAGCCCATGGAAATTTCCACCCAATGTACTCCCTATTCCTGCCCATAAAAGCCCATTTCTCTCTTTGTTCAGGGGGAATTCCTCTCTACTTTGTGGTGATTAGAATCTCCCCAATTCATGAATGGATTCAGTAAAACTCGGAAATGTAACCAAAGTTTGCCCAAGCTGTTATTTTAACAGTGAAGATTCTACTGTCAGTTTTCTGAGGAGCCTGTGGAAGGTTTTGGTCACAGGAATGACATAACAATATTTACATTTTAAAAGAATCACTTTGGCTACTTATTAGAGCAGGAATATTATCAGGGAAACTTGTCAAAGCTTTACAGAAATCTAAAAGATGAAGAGATGGGAAATGACCAGGTTTGAACTATACTTTGAAGGTAAATATGAGTACATGTATTGTTCAGAAGGAGAGACATCTACAGAGATGTCAATCCACTCCAATACGGGTGTCAGGATTGCCAGCAAAAGCATGCCTCACACAGGCTCTGCAGGAAAGATATTTTACACACATAGAGAAGAGACAGAGCTAGGTTGGCTTCACTAGTTGGTGTTGGTTCCCCATATCCAGCGGGTCTCAATCCATAGCCAACTTTGGGGGATGTTCCATGCACAGCATCCCTCTCTTGGGTTCACATGCTGCCTCAGTGGAGGAACCCCACTCCCTCCTCTCCAGGGGTAGATTTACCACTGGGGGGTGGGGGGGGAGCTGGAGGTCAAATACATGCCCACTAGAGTCAGACTGTTTTCAGTGAATGTCTACATATGCTCAAGGCAATAAGGGAAGGAATGTACCTGTAGTTCCCTTATCTACTAGGGGTTTGTGTTTTATCCTGCCAGGCCGACACACCTGGTTCTGAGAATTGGATGCATTTATGAGTCTCAGGAAAAGACAGCAGGCTGTGTTCGGATTGCCTCCTGCCACAGTATTTGATTAAGATGTTCAGATGATAAAGTATCAGTTTAGCACTTAAATTCAAGCAGTGTGTATTGGTCCTCTGTCATGGTCAGCTTCGTGTGTCAACTTGGCCAAGTGGTGGTACCTGTTTGTCTGGTTGGGCAAGTGCTGGCCTGTCTGTTGCGATGAGGACATTTCATAGAGTTAAGTCATGATCATGTCGGCTACATCCACAGCTGATTCCATTTGTAATCAGCCATGGGGAGGGTCTTCTGCAGTGAGTGTTGCTTAATCTGATCACTGGAAGCCTTTTAAGGAGGATTCAGAAGAGAGAGGCTCTTCCTGTTTTGGCTGGGGAGCCTCTCCTGTGGAGTTCATTCAGACCCTCCATCGAAATCATCAGCTTCACAGCCTGCCCTGTGGATTTTGGACTCTGCGTTCCCATGGTCATGTGAGACACTTTAATAAATTTTATATTTGCGAGTGTTCCCTGTTGATTCTGTTTCTCTAGAGAACCCTAACTAATACAGTCCTCTTAATATGAGTTTCTGTGAAATAGGGATCACAGCTTCATATTTCCTGTTTAAAGGCAGCCTGCTACTTAGTGTCACATTCAATATAATTTAACATTCCAAAAAATGCATTGTAAAAAATTCAAACTTTTATTGGATTATCTTGCAAAGCATCAGAGGGTATCATCTGTCTCATACAACTCACTTCTTAAAATCCCTTCCTACTAAGTGAGTGCAAGGGTAGTTCAGTGGTAGAATTCTTGCCTGCCACGTGGGGGACCTGGGTTTGATTCCCAACCCATGCACTGCCCCCTAAACAAACAAACAAACCAAACAAAAATGAAATTAACAAATGGTGCTGCAGTAACGGCATACTCACATGGCAAACGAAATGTGACCTTACCATACAGCATAGACAAAAAAGGAAAACAATCCACTCTTTCCATCTTTTTCTCCCTCTATTTCTTATGTGGACCAGCCATTGACCTTCATTCTCTTACCTCTCTCTCTCAAGTCTCTCCAGCTCAACCAGCACCAACTCATCTCTTTCTTCTCCTCTTCTCTTGTCACTTTAAATCTCTCTCTCTCTCTCTCTCACTATCTCTGCTTTGAAATGTTTTTGGCCTCTTCTAATGAAAATCGAGGGTCTACTCTGGGTTTATCTTTGATTTCTCCTCTCTACAGGTCACCCGCTCAGAACAGTGGAGGCCAGACCGGCCACTGTCACAGCAGCAAGGTCACCTGAGTCTTCAAGGTCAGGACATCACACTCATACACTGATGATACATGTTGCTCCCTCTTATTTATTACAGGTCAGGAGCTCGAAAGCACAGGTCTAAGAGATCTAGAATTTGGTTTAATTTAAACTAGAAGTGTCATTAGCTCATTTGAGGAACAGTGCTAAAAGTAATCATCATGCTCTTTGTTCACCAAAATTGAAAGACTTATTTGTAATAATAAATAATTGCTTGGACAATCAAGGAACAGTTTTAAGATATACAATAAACCATACATTATTTAGATACGTGAATCTTTTAAACTTTCAGCTGATTTAGGAATCACTATTTTGAAATCTCTAATTTAGTGGACATTAACCCATCCTTAGTTTGATATTCCTATTTATAGTTGTTGTCTAAGTTAAATGCTTTTCTATTAATTTTCTAAATTTATTTTTCATTCACTCAACAATTTTAAAATATGATTGTTATACAAGCTGATTAGTATTTTAAAATACAAATATAATTGTCTGCATATATAATTATAGAAACTGTACTTCAGTAATCCATGTTTCACAACAAGAAGAGCAAAAGAACTATTAGATATGATATATCATTCTGAATGCTTTAATAATTAGTGTAATTACAATTTTTATTCCCTAAATATACTCAAGATTGCTTACAGGACATAAAATATGGCATTATAACTGTGCTTTTTAAACCACTTATTTTGAAAAACCAAAAAGGACATATCTGAATCAGTTCTCTGTTTTCCATATGCTTTGCAATTTTCCTTTATTTTCTTTTTCAGCCAATGATGTAACCTCTTATTATGAACTTGCTAAGTAGCTCTCTAGATAAATACATGTATGAAAAAGCTCATTTAGAAACACACAAAAAATCAAATACTGATTAAAAAATAACTTACTTTGTTCTGTTAATAATAGTTTATTATACAAATGAATGGAAAAAAGAAAAATATATATAACATTTAAAATAAATCAGCAAGAATACCACCATAAAGATATAACACCCATTTTGGTATATATATATATATAGTTTTTTCTCTTTTCTGTAAATATATACAGTAACATTAATTATTATAGTATTTTGTGTACAGTTTTTATATCTTGCTTTTCATACTTCAGCATTGTGTGTGGTTCTATAGCTCACAAAAACATACTCTTAATCTTAAAGCCCATTCCTGTGGGTGTGAACCATTGTAAATAGGATCTCTTAAGAAAATATATCATTTTTAGATAAAGTGAGGCCTCCCTGAGTGAGGGTGGGCCTTAATACAAATTAGGAGGCTTCATCAAGAGAAAGCCAGAGGAAAGAGACGTGAATGGAGAAAGGAGAGAAGTGCCCCAACCTAGTGCTGGAACTAGAAGTGCTGAGAGAAAGCAAGTCTTCTAGCCTCCAGATCAGTGAGCCAATAAATTCCTGTGGTTAAGCCAGAACCCATTGTGTGGTATTTGTGATAGCAACTTAGACAAACAAAGACATTGTGTCACTTGCATTTTCCCATGAAAATAAAATTGATTTGATAACAGATTAATTTCGCATATTTCCATGTGTGCTGTAAACTAAGTTGTGTTTTAGAATCACAGATTTAGGGTATCAAGCAAGGACTAGGAATTCCCTTCAGGATTCATGGAGTTTTTAAAAATAAGATTAAAAACCTACAGATTGAGATTTAAAAATTAAGCTAAAATCAATCTGAAATTAGAGACACCTCTATAGGCCCTTTGAATTGTACCAGGAAGGAATGTTTTATTCATTTGGAGCATGCAGGAAGAAAAAATTTGAAACTTAGGCGTTTCAATTAATATGACATACTTTGTACTTGATTGATTAAATCCACACCAATATTTATGATTTTCTAATTTCAGGGTAAGAGCAACTTTGATATGATCAAGTAGGATATAATGTTAGAATAAAGTGTCATCCAGGACCCTGGATGGCTCTATTAAGATTTGAAGTGTTAGTGAGAAAGACAGCAAGAAAAATCCTTACAAGGAATAACAAACAGCAAAATTTCAGATACAAGAAATTATACATCTTGGAAGGCAGACAGTTATCAAGGCATCTGTGGTCAATGTTTTCATCTTGTTTTGTATAGAAGGCTGTCTCACAGGGGTAATCTCATGCCTAGTGTCAATGAAGAAGTGACTGTGAGTTACGGTCTCCTGGATCCGCAAGTTATTGAGAATTGTTGTTGAGGTTATTAGAAAAAAAAAGTTCGCCTGTTATTGGATGAAGGATATGGATTCTTTTGCCCAATGTGGTCAATAACCAATTTTTGAGACACTGGGTTTCAAAGAGAGAAAGAGTTTGTTATTGCTAGGCGTGTAGTAGGAGACCAGATGTCCTAGCAGCCCAAAATCTGTCTCCCTGAATTGCAGTAATCCTGGTAGCTTTATAAAAATGCAAGATAGACAGGGTTTAGGATAATGACCACAGTGGCCCCAGATAGTAAGTATAATTAGAGGTGATTTAATTATTGAGCATGTGCAGATTGATTACATGCTTAGAGTATATGGGTAAGAAAATGGTGGAATGCGGGATAGGTGACTTGTAGGTTGAAGTCCAAGCTACTGCACATGTCCAGCAGACCCTCTTTTGTTAGATTCAGTCAGTTATCAAGATAACTTTGGACGTGGGGTAAGTTAGGTCTGGGTTGACCCAAGACCCTTCATTAACTAACAGTAGGGGCTGTCTTTAGTGACTACAAGGCTCTAAAGTTGAAAAATTGGATTATTGGGTGCAAATGAAGTTTAGTCACAAGGTTTTTACAATCACAAGGGTAGAAGATAAGGGCTGTGCAATCATTATCAGAGATCAAGGCAGCTGGATCACAATTTAGGGATTTCGGGAATTTCCCTCTGTTACTACAACATACCAGAAAACAAAAAGGAATATCTATATAATGATTCAGTAATCAAAATCATCCCTTAAATCTTGATTTCTCAATTATAAGCCCAAATCTATCCAGAATTGTAAGGATTTTAGAAACACTTTTATCCACTTCACCTATTTTAATTCTTATAAGATTTAACATAATTTTCTAGAAGAGAACATTGTATATCTTGGAAGCTAAAAAATGTACTGATGAACATGTAGTCAATAAGTGATGGAGCAAAAAATGTAAACCCAGTTTTTGTTTATTTTTTTTAACTCTGAATTCCTTTATCATACAATCAGTCTAGTCATGTGAAGGGTGCTCAGCTTCAGAGACATTAAAAATCATCTCTCCCCATTCTTTATTCTAAGAGATGAAAAGGTAAATACTGAAGATTCCAGAAAAGGTATCTTGCCCAAGACGTAGGCTCCAGAAAATAAGAGTTGGGACTAAATTCAGATCCTGTCAACTCCAGAGTGAGTGGGAAGGGTTTTAAATTTCTTGTTACTTTTCTATATTTGACATAAGATTATTGGTGAGTGCTAGTTTCCTTTTACAATTTCATAAGGTTAAGTCTTTGAGATTTAGAAAAAATAGTGGAAATGTACGTACGAAACCTGTCTTAAGATTTGTAGGAGTTTCTGAAAATTTTGTGATGATTCAAGCAGATTCTGAAGGAAACTTGTTTTCATTTAAGTGTAAATTTCATATGAATTTCATTCAATTCCACAAATATGCATTGCGAATCTACTATATACAAATTAGTATGCTAGATCTAGCAATCTAAAAACATCCTGTGATTCCTTAGCTCATTTCCAGAGATTTTTTCCACAGAGAATTCTTTCTGGCGTATGAAATGGCAATGCATGTAAAGGTTGCAACTATGGAAAGAGTAAGTGATTGAATCAGAAAGTCCTTTTTAAAGACTAATAAATCAAAAGTTAAAAAATAAATAAAATAAAGTCTAGCCCATTTGAAAACAGTTGCTCAACATATTTAAATGATACGCTAGATGCTTTTAAAGAAACAGCTATGTTTTCTTTTCCACTGTCAAGTTAAAGAACTGAAAATACAGGTTAGATATGCTCGTCATTTTTTTCCTATGCAAAAAAAAATTAAATAAAGTCTATGATTATTAAAGTGATTTGTAAAAATTGGTAGAAACGTACTTACTACTTTAATAATTGGAATAAAGCTTGACAATTTATAATTTGCTACAGATAGAGGAATTTGCACCATTTTCTTTCCTTCCTGTTCATAGGCTAACTGCTAACAGATCTAATAAAGATGGAAGACTAACAACTGATGTAAGTACCACAAACAACACACATATGAAATAAAATGTGTTACTCAGGGATCACTCATGCTTCTTTGTAACTGTTCATATGTGTCAAACACAAAAATCAGTGGTTAACTATGGGCACTGATGTTCATGCTTGAAGTTCACAGTTAATTTTTTTCCATGTTTCAGATTTCTCTCCTTAAGGAGTTGTCTTTTTCTTTTCCTTTCTCTTATTTACTCCCTATTGTGAACTGTAGCATAAATTCCAGAGAATGTAATATGTAGATATAGTTTAAAAGTAATATTGAAATAAACACAGCTATGTACCTAACGCTGAGCTTCAGGGTCATAAATGCCACCTGCATATCCTTTCCTGGTTTCATTTCCACCTTTTCCCTCCAAGAATACCACTTCTTTTTTAATATAGGCATTTAGGGCAATAAATTTCCCTCTCAGTATAGCATTTGCTGCATCTCATAAGTCTGATATGTTGTATTATCATTTTCCTTCATCTCCAGATAGTTACTGATTTCTCTCTTAGCATTTCTTCTTTGACCCACTCATTAAGAGTATGTTATTTAATTTCCATATATTTGTGAAAGTCCTTAATATTTGTTGTTATTGATTTCCAGCTTCACTCCACTGTGATCAGAGAATGTGCTTTGAATAACTTCAATGTTTTTAAATTTATAAAGACCTGTTTTGTGCCCCAGTATATGATCTAATCCTGGAGAATGTTCTATGAGCACTAGAGAAGAGTGTATATTCTGGTGTTTTGGGGTGTAATGACCTACATATGTCTGTTAGGTCTAATTCACTTATTAAATTGTTTAAGTTCTCTATTTCCTTGCTGATCCTCTGTCTGGTTGTTCTGTCTATAGAGGAGAGTGGTGCAGTGAAGTCTCCTACTATATTGTTGAAACATCTATCACTCCTTTTATTTTTGCCAGTGTCTGTCTCATGTACTCCTTGAGACATGAGCTCCTTGACTGGGAGCATAGACATTTATGATTGCTATTTCTTCTTGGTTAATTGTCCCGTTTACTAATAGATAGTGTTCTTCTTTGTCTCTTATGATGTCTTTATGTTAAAATCTGTTTTGTCTGATATTAGCATAGCTACTCTTGCTTTCTTATTGATACTGCTTGCATGAAACATCTTTTTCTTTCCTTTCACTCTCATCTATTTGTATCCTTGTGTCTAAGATAAGTCTTTTGTATGCAGTATATGGGAATTATATTTCTTAATCCATTCTGCCAGTCTGCATCTTTTAATTGGTAGCTTTAGTTCATTAGCACTCAAAGTTATTACTGAAAAGGCATTTCTTGGATCCACCATCTTATCATTTAGATTTTATTTGTAAGATCTATATGTTCTCTTCCAGATCTATATGTTTTTCTTTTTATCCTTTATGTTACCCTTACTGGTACTCTTCAATTCTGTGCCCTCCTTCAGACCTCCTTCTCCTTGCTTTTTTTGTTTGTTTGTTTTTCAGCCAGCAGAACTCCATTTAGTACTTTTTGTAGAGCTGGTCTCTTGTTGACATTCTCTCAGCCTTTGTCTGTGAAATTTTCAATATCTCTCTCAGTTTTGAAGGACAATTTGGCTTGGTACAGAATTCTTGGCTGGAAGTCTTTTTCTTTCAGGATCTTAAATACATCATATCACTGCCTTCTCACCTCCATAGTTCCAGTTGAGAATTCTGAACTCAGTCTTATATAGTTTCCCTTGTTTATAGTAGATTGTTTTTCTCTTGCCACTTTCAGGATTCTCTACTTCTCTTCAACATTTGACAGAACTGATTAATATGTGTCTTGGGGTAGGCCAGTTTGGATTTATTCTATTTGGAGTTCATTGGGCTTCTTTGATTTGCATACTTGTGTCTTTTATAAAGGTTGGGGAGTTTTTACCCATCATATCCTCCTCTAATCTTCTTAACCCTTTACTCTTCTATTCGTCTTCTGATGATTCTTAGATTTGGGTGCTTTGTTTTGTCCATCATTTCCCTGAGAACCAATTCAAATTTTCCATCTTTTTTGTAATTTGCTATTTCATGTGTTCAAAATCAGTTGTCCTGTCCTCTAATTTGCTTATTCTCTCTTCTGCCTCTTCAAATCTGCTATTGTGTGTCTACTTTTGTTTTGGTCTACAGCATCTTTAATCTCTGTGCTATCTGCTATTTTTCTATTTATTCTTTCAAATTCCTCTTTATGCCTTTCTAGTGTCTTCTTGATCTCCTTTATGCCATTAGATACCCCACTGATTTCATTAAGTAAAATTATATGAACATCTTTGATTAGTTGTTCCAAAATCTGTGTCTACTCTGGTTTTTAATTTGGTCATTAGGCTGGGCTGTATTTGTCTGCATCTTCTGCTGCCTTCACAGCATGTAAATATCTTGATAGGGTTACTTTGGATATGGATTTCCTTTACTAGTCTAAAACTTTGTATTTGTGGGATGGACATGGAGCAAGATGTGGGGTGTGGGGAGGGGCACAGCAGTGCGGTGACAGGTTGCAGTTCATATGCAATGGTCAGGGATTCTACACTGGTGCCTGTGAGGTGCAGATCATGCAGTTGTGGACATGCGGGGTGGGGGCCTTGGGTGCGAGGGGCATCTCAAGCAGGGCTTGGAGTGCAAGAGCAGGGTATGGTATGGAGAACACAGAGGTAGGGCATGGCAGGAGGCAGGCAGAAGGCTAGGCAGATGTGCTGGGGCTGCTATGTGGGCAGGATGCAGGTGGACGTGTGAGACGTGTGGGTCATGGGTGTCAGCGTGTGAGGTATAAGGCACAGAAGTTGGGGCATAGGGAGGTTGGGGCTCGGGTGTGTCCATGTGCTAGGGGATGGTTTCAGGGGGGCCCCTGATGCACGAGTGTCTAGGGGCAGGGCACAGGTCAGAGAGGTTGTGGGGCATGTGTTAGGAGAGGGTGATGATGGGTGGGCGAGGCCCTGGTGCTGGTCCGCAGGTACAGGGGTGGGATGTGGTAGGTGTGCCCACTTGTGCAGGACAGAGGCTCTGTGGCACAGATGTGCCTGAGACCACCTGTCAGGTGTGGGAGAAGAGCACTTGTGCCATGGGGTGGGGCAAAGGTATGCACGTCTGTAGGGCAGGGGGTTAGAATGCAGAGGTCAAGAGGTTGGTGCACGGATACGTGGGTGCCCAGCAGAGAAGGTGTGATTGTGCAGGTGCTGGATCTGGTGGGCGGGGCCCTGGTGTGCCACTGCTCAGAGCTCAGGAGCAGCTGGGTGGGGTTTTGCCTGCATGGGCGAGTAGTGGGTATGGTCCAGATGCGCAGATCAGCGCTTGCCCAGAGTTGAGGGGGCATAGCGTGAGTGGGTACGTGCATATGTCCGCACCTGGGGGGCCAGATGCTGATGTGCCCATACGCCGAGCCCAGTTGCGTAAGCTCAGTCGCTCAAGGTGAAGCGACTGTATGGGCTGGGTGCAGGTGCGACCTCGGTATGAAGTTGAGCACCTGCAGGGTGCAGGGAGGGGGAGGTGGGGGCTGAGGGGCGGCCGCAGGTACGTGGGACTCTGGAGGGGCGGGGCGAGACTGTGCGCTTGCGCGGGAGAGCTGGGTTGGGCTGGGATAGGCTTGAACGCATGCACTGGGCGGAGGTATGGGGTGGAGTTGCTTGCTGGGGGCCTGGATGTGTGTTTGTGAACGGGATCAGGTGCACTGGGCGTGCAGGGAGTCACAGGTTGTACAGAGCATGTGAGGGTGAACCCTGCTTGGCTTACTTCCTAGTCCCTGTCTCCCTGTCCGTGCACTCCTGAGAGCTCCAGGCCCTCCTCTGGAAATGGACGCCTAGGCTGTTTGCACTAGCTGGCCAGTCTCAGGTTCTCCGGGTCTCAATTCTTCTGCTTTTTCAACAAGGGCCTCCCTGTCTTCTATGGTTTCCCAAGTTTCAGTCATGATTCCAGGCAGAGCACGTGTAGTTTTTTTAATGTATCACCTTCTGGTGTTTTTTCCCTTTTACATTTATGTATGAGCCTGTGTTTCCTTATCACTAATACAGAGTAACAAATTATATGAATAGATCATAATTTACTACTTTAGTCTACAGATAATGAATATTTAGGTTGTTTTCAATTTTTTTTTTTTTGCTATCATGAACAAGTTACTATGAACATTTCTGCACCTGTTTAGAAGTTCTATTTTAAAACCGAAGGCTCCACGCTCAAAAAACTGGCACAAAGTGATGTCAATGCTTTAAAATATGATTAGGTCTAACATACTGAAAATTAGTATACCTGTATTGTACTCTTATGACTAGTTCTACATACTGGGGGGGGTGTTCCTGGCAACTGAAATTAATGTAATCTTACTTTTACATGTGTGTTCGTTTAAACGTAAATTTGAAAATCTTCCTATATAAAGAGATACTTAAATATTTCTGCAGAGAAATAATTCTCTTATAAAATAAGTAATCCAAGGCTAGTGAATAAGCTACAGCTGTAGAACTATCAAAGCTACTTGGAGAAGATTGCGACTTTTGTATTGAATGAATGAATTCTTCTCTCTACCCCTGCAGTCCCCCTCAATGTCACAGTGTCTCTGAGCCCTGTGTGTTTGACAGTTCTTTTGGCTCCTGAGCTCCCTAACAGGTGTGTGTGGCTGTATGCAGCGTGACAATGCTTTATCAAGGGCACATTTGGGAGGGCTCAGGCTACTGAATCTGCTGATTACTCAGCCACAAAAGGTCGGGAGTCTCAATGCCCTTGTTTAACCTGAACACTCAAAGTGAGAATCTAGTGTTGCTGAGTCTTATTCAACAACATTTCCAAATGGAGCCTTCTTCGTGTATTATATTTTCCCAGTTATATATTTCATATCCAATATGTACCTTCTCTATACAAATCAAAGCCCAGTTAAACTCATGCCCTTTCCTATTTCTGTGCCCTCATTTACATGGAATCTCCTGCTCAAACCTCTCTTTTAAGCAGATTTACTCATTTGATAAACATACAAACTGGTTTTAAAAACTGAATAATAATAAAAAGGTAGATTTTGTCTTATTTAAAACACAAGTGATTACTTTCACAAACAGATCCAATAAAGGTACAAATTGTTCTATACAAATGGGTCGAGTGTGGGAGATTGGTATTTATTCAGGTATAATATCACGAATTTCTTCTTATACATTATGTTTTATAAGAAAAAAAATAATTTCAGAGCACTGAGCATTTGATATTTGATACACATTAAACAAAATATATAAATGGTAGGAATATAAAAGCATATGCTTTTTACTATTTTTATTATGATTCATCCATTCTACAAATAGTTTTAAAATATTAGGTACATGCCAAGCCCTGTTCTTGGTGCTAGAGATACAAAGGGGAATAAGACAGTGAATGCTCCTGCCTCCAAGTGTGTCTTGGAAGGTGTCTTAATAGGTTGAAAGATAATAAATGATGTAAAAAGGTAATAGGTAGCAAATCATACATTCTAGTTATATGCCTACACATATATCGTGGTTATGTATCGTGATTTGTGCTCTGACTGAAACAAATAGGGTGCTGTGATAGAGAATAAATGGAAGGAAAGTGCTTTAGAAACACAGGAAACAACGCTTATGAGCTTATGATCATGATGTTCTTTTCTAACAGCACAACATTTATCATTTCCAACTTTTCCCTTGTTCTGATATTTCATAACCCTATTACTGATCTGGGAAGTGATTTGATAGCAACTTTCATATGCATTTTATTTGACTATCTGTTTATCAGTTAGCCAATTACAAGGCATAGATATAAGATTTCATCATTCAAAGCCCTTTTGGTTCAGAGTTGCAATTATACAACTTTCACAACATAATTTATTGGTGAATTTATTGGTGGAGCCAATAAGTTGGTAAAGTACTATATGTCTTGATGGCTTCATTTTAAGTTGAATGAATTATTTCCATACTTTTATGCATTGCTTTGTCTCCCCTGTTAGATTGTGGGCTTCCGGAGTCAGGAAGTGGATTTAACCCCAACGCCCGTGTTGTAGTTTGCTAGCTGCCGGAATGCAATATACCAGAAATGGAATGGCTTTAAAAAGGGAAATTTAGTAAGTTGCTAGTTTACAGGTCTAAGGGCAAGATAATGTCCCAATTAAACAAGTCTATAGAAATGTCCGATCAGAGGCATCCATGGAAAGATACCTTGGTTCAAGAAGGCTGCTGAAGTTCAGGGTTTCTCTGGCAAGTGAGAAGGCACATGGCAAACAGGATCAGGGTTTCTCTCTCATCTGAAAAGACATGTGGCAAACACGGCGTCATCTGCTAGCTTTCTCTCCTGGGTTCCTTTCATGAAGCTCCCCGGGAGGTGTTTTCCTTCATCTCCAGAGCATTGGCTGATGGACTCTCTGCTTCGTGGTGCTGCAGCATTCTCTGTTCTCTCCAAATCTCCTTCATTCTCCAAATGTTTCCTCTTTTTTAGGACTGCAGAAATTTCTCAAGATCCACCCAAGTGGGTGGAGACATGTCGTCACCTAATCCAGTTTAACAACCACTCTTGATTAAATCACATCTCCAGGGAGATGATCTGATTACAGTTTCAAACATACAGTTGAATAGGGATTATTCTGCCTCTATGAAATGGGAGTTTGATTAAAATATGACTTTTCTACATACATCCTTTCAAACCAGCACAGCCCGGTATGGGGCTTCATGATAGTAGGGAGTAAAACATTATTGAAAGATTGAAAGAATTACCAAGAGGAGTTTCTAAGATGAATATTAACAGGGTGATCTCTTATCATCGTTATGTATTTTTTGCCCCAGTAGGGCCTAACTTCACAGAAGGTAAATTCTTTGTACTCTTGACTTCGAACCCTAACCCCCTCTTCACACGTGTGAAGGTTGAGGACCTTAAAAAGAAAATAAGAACAATTTCTCTGTTCTTCTCATACCAAAGAGCTAGTAATAGGGAAAGCTATTTCTGAGCATTAAGGAGTATGGATCATTTGTGTTTGGTTCTGTAATCCTTTTCATATTCTGATGAAGGCTCCCTTTCAACTGGACAGAAGAGAAAACTCCAAGAGGAACTGAAATAGAAGTTCCTTTGCAGATAGATGAGTATCAATTGATTCTAGCAGATCTGCAGCTGTTGGAAAGTGGTGTCCTCAGAGCCCTGGGCAAACAAGAGCAAAGACGTACAAATGGGAGCAGAAAAATTTGTCAGTGATAAATAGGAACACTGCTAAGCTTTTTTAAAAAGTATGATATGCCTCAATTTCTCTCAATGTTAAGTAATTATGCTAATTATGAGAGTTCTGATGTGTGCATAACCTATTAGTTGATAGACAAAAATTTAAAAAATTCAATATTTCTCTGACATTGTTGCTTTGAAGAATAAAATTGTTTTCTACAGTACAATACTTTTCATGGCAGAAAAGTGGTACAAAAATATGTTTCCAGAGAGAAGTTGATGAGATGGGCCTTCTCATGAATTCCTAGTAGAAGTGTAAATTCATCAGTTTATTCAACAAATGGCATGGAGATATGTCAATAAGCCAAACAGCACCCCTTCCATCACGGAGCTTACATTTTAATTGGGGACATGATTGCATACAAACATAAATTCAGTAAAGCACATGGTAATTTATGCTAAGGAAAAAAATAAAGCACTTTAAGGGAGATGGGGAGTGTTCAGATCTGGGGAGGGGGATTGCTGACATTTGAGCAGAGTTGTGCAGAAAGTGGGGCAGCTAGCCATAGAGATATTTGAAGGAAGGACACTCAAGATGGAAGGAGCAGGAAGTACTACGACTCCAAGTTCTATACAAACCTGGGGCATTTGAGGAATAGCAGAGAGCCAAAGGAGTTGAGGGAAGTGAGTAAAGAGGAGACAAGAGATGAATCCAGGGTCCAGCTGTGAATGAGATGGAAAGACCCTGCTTTTTGTTTGAAAAGGTGGTTTTTAGCTGGAATCATCTGACTTGTGTTAAAAGATTCCCTCTGGATGCTGTGGAGATACATTGTATTTGAGCAAGAGTTATAGCAGGTAGATGGATTAGGAACTGTTGCAGTCACCCAAACAAGAGACAACAATGGATGGGAGCAGTGGCGTAGCGATGGAGGTGGGGAAATAATTAAGTTCTAACTGCATTTGGAAATATTACTTTGGGGTAAAAGGAAGGTTTAGGCAAGGATGATTCTAATAATTTTAATCTTGAAAAATTAAGTGGATAGAGTGGACAATTCATGAGATAAAGGAGCTTGCAGGACAATCATGTTTTAGGGAATAAACTCAGAGTTTGGTTTTATACATGTTCAATTTGAAATGCCTACTAGAAATCCAGTTATACTCATCAGTACAGAAGTCTGGAGCTCAGAGGGAAGATCTTGGGATTGACAACGTAGAGATGGAATTCAAATCCTTAAGACTGGATGACATTAGCTAAGGAGTCAATGCAGAAGGAGAAGGAAGAAGATGGTGAATGGGACCATAACTAATGGGTTCAATTTTCCATGATAATAGAGCTTAGATTAAGAGTATGGGCTCTGTGGTCAAAATTTCTGAGTTCAAACCCTCGTTTCAACATTGATTCTTGACCTTGGACCATAGTATAAAATGGGGAGGTGATAGCACCTCTTGTAAATATTGTGAAGATTAAATGAGACACTGCTCACAAATCACTTAGCATATAAGTTCTCCATAAATGTTAGTCATCATTTTTGGCATCATCAGCCTCATCATAGATAGGTGATTTCTAAGGAAAGACCAAAGATGGTAAAATGTACACTAATGATCTTCAGAAGATAACAGGCTTTTGCACCCATCACAGTACCAAGTTTCCTTTCGCTCCTTCATGAATCTTTTATATAGACCTCAGTTAACTTAGAGACACATGAACTATATCTCTCCCTATGTTAAATTTCTTGATCTTTCTTTTATTGTAATATTGCCATGCTTATTGTACTATCATAAGGATAGATGGGCTTTTAGATGGTTTGTTCTGTTTGCCTGAGTCTAAGTTTATACAAGTACCCCAGCTACTCTGTGGTCTAGGGATCTGTGAGCTGATTAAAAGGAGCAAGTCAGGAGAATTGATCCTTAGGCGAAGTTGGTTAAGGACAAATGATCAGGAAGCCAAAGGAGTGTGCATGCACATTCATGGGAAACCAGAAAGGCACGTGGAAGATAGAAGTGTTCAGGGGAATTCCCTCATGGACAAGAGGAAGAGAAGGCACCAGCAGGTAAGTGAGATGTTCTCCAGATGATAAAGAGCAAGAAGAGGAAGACTGATGATGCTAAACTCTGACCCCGAAAGGGCTGTTTGTTTGCAGTACAGGAATAAGTAATATGGTTGTATTCATTAGGGACCTCAATGAAGGAAGTATTATTATGATTAAAACCCATTTTCCTCTCTGTTTGTTTCATTCAAATTCAATATTGCTAATTATCATACATCCCAAATGCATGGGTGTTAGCAATCAGGCAGTGAGCCTAAAGGAGTTCAATACACTCTTTTCATTTTGACAAAATTGCCTTAATAGTAAACAGAAATGATTTCTAAACATCAGAAATGTACTTGAATGGATCCATGTTTCTTCCTCTCCATTTAAATCTTCCAGAATTACCTGCAGAATGTGGTTTCTAGGGGCTTCTATATTTTAAAACTGCAGGATCTGAAGAGAATGGTGTTATCATTGCATTTTTATAGCTGATTATCAGTAACTAAAGCTCATAGATTATTTTTTTTTGTATGCAGTATGGCAGGGTCACATTTTATTCTTTTTCCATGTGAGCATCCCATAAAGCTCATAGATTCTTATTCAGTAATAACAAATCATAGTTTTATGTTGGTCTTAGGCATATATTTACTTATTTTAAATTTGGAATTGTTTAGAGCAGGTATCTTAACCCGGAGTCAATGGACTCATAAGGGTTCAATGGAAGGGCTTCAGCAGATCTACAACCTCCATGAAATATGAAAAGTTGTGTATTTGTGTTACTGTTTTTCTGAGGAAAGAGTTCAGAGACACCATAGGATTCTCAAATGGATTTCTAATCTCCCACTGATTTAATACCAACTTCCTTGGAGTTTTCTTATTAACTCTAAAACTAGCCCACTTAATTTTACAATTTATCAACTATTTAAAATGAAATATAGATCTTCAAACTTTGGTGGATTAAAAATTGGAAAATCTATCAGTAAGATATTCCCACTTCCAAACACCTGTGAGCTTCTTTAGTTACATTTCTCAAAAATTATTTATCCTAGACATTCTCTAAAGATTTTTTTTCTTCTACTTGGACCATAAGGTGCTTAATCTGGGTTGTTTTTTTTTTAACCACTTTCTCCCTCTAGCATCTGTTCTGAGTTATGACATGCATCTGAATCAACACCAAATTCTGTGAGCTTCCCCTTTCCCCTTCCCAAGGGTTTTGACCTATTAAGCTGAAGGGTAGAACAGAGAGGTTTTAAGAGCTATAATAACTCACTTTTATTTGTAATAAAACACTGCTTTGCTTTATTTTAATGGATTTGATAGAACGTGTGGAGAATAGAAAGAGAAAATGTGAGATTGAGGGGGAGAAAGAAGCAAAGACAGATTAAGGGGGAAGTATAAAAGAAGCTTTGCTATATAGAAACACATTTACTTCTTTGGGACCTTTCGAAAGCTCATTGCTAATCTGTTCAACATATGAGTACTTCCAGTTTAGTGGATATGTTTTGTTTAATCAATTTGCAATTGCATATTTCATTCACACTAGATGCTTAGTGCAGTTCTAGTCATTGAGGAGAATAGAAGAGAAATAGAAATCACACCATTGCCCCTTAAAGGATTTATAACTTTGGGACATTCAACTAATAAACACCAATTAAATAGAAGAAAACACAAATTGACACAAACACACATACACAATAAACACATAGAGGGAGGGAAAGATAAATGCATATATACACACGCACAACACACAATCAACACTGTATTTATTAAGACTGATTTTGTATGTCCTCCCTTCATTTTAAAAATGTTGAAATTATGAAACAGTTTAAACAAGCAATTGTAAAATATAACATATCAGTAAGATACCCATAATGAAGGTCAAACAGATTATCTTTTTGACATATTTTATTAAATTCTATTATAAAATAAAATAAATGAAATGCTATAGCTACAGCTAATACCCATCCCTTTCACTCCTCCCCTCTCTAGAGGTAATTGCCTTCAGGAAGTTGATGTGTATCATTCCCACATGAGATTATGCACTTTTACAACATATGTTTACATTCCTAAGCACATTTTGGGAGTTTCAAAATTTTTCATAAACGGTATTATACGGTACCAATAATTTTTTTTGCCTTTCTTCCCACTGTTTTTTCCTTCACTATTTATGCATGTTGTTATGCTTAAATGTATTTCATTCATTTTAAGTGCTATGAGATATTCTGTTAATACATTTCTATGCTTAAAGAATAGTTAAGTTGTTTTTACCATTTTGCTAAATGAATAGTCTTTTCACAGGTGTGAAATATTGTCTAGAATAGATATCTAGAAGTGAAACTGCAATGTCAAATGGCCTTTAATCCTCAACTTCACTCTCTCCAAATTGCTCTCCAAATGGATTTTCTGTAGAAAAAGACATCTGATTTCTTCATGACCTGATCTACTCTGGGGGTAATTAGTTTTACCCTCTCTGAGTGCACAGGGAGGAATCTCATTGTTGTGTTCATTTGCTTAGTAAAGTTAAACATCTTCAGATGTTTACTGACCTTTCAAGCTTCCTGTTTTAGGGACTGTTTCTTCTATCCTTTGTCCATTTTTTGTTAAATTGTTTGTTTTCTCACACATTTTTCCCAGCCTGGAACACATCCTTTCATTTTGTTCATAGTGGGTTTCATGGAACCCAAGTTTTAAATTATATCAATCCGTTAACTCTCTTTCCCATTATATTTGTATGTTGTTGAAGAAATACTCTGCATCGTAGTTTGGAAGACATGGAAGTCTAATAAGTAGAAACTGGCATGGTTGGTGGACAGCAAGCAGACTGGCTTGATTGCAAAAAGAGAAGAGACCATAACCTCATTTTTCCCACCTTCTTTCTTATTAGACATAGAAAATGGTAATATTTCAGGCATCTTAGGATAAATGGCAGGGTTTACTCAAGGATGAAGGAGTTGTCTTCTGAGTGCAGCTGCCCAGTCCACACCAAGCCACTCCACGGCCAAGGGGATCAATATTTTGGCACACTATAACCATTTGAGACACACAACTGCATAAATTGCGAAGCTCAGATATTTTGCTGCTAGGGCGAATGGACACTGAACTATTGATGCGAGACCTTTGCTGAATTTAAATAAACTCAGAGGTGTATTTTCCACTACCTCAGATTATAAACCCAACACATCTCTTTCCAATAAACATTTCCTCCTAGCTAGCTTTATTTTTTTTATATCATATCTTATGTCCATTCAATTTTTTAGTCCATTATTTTATCTGATGTAAAGGCAGGAATTTTTATTTTATTATTATTATTTTTGATCATTGCTCTCAGGTTAGAGTTCTTACTAATTGATGGGTGTGCCAGTTTGAAAGGATTATGTACCTTAGAAAAGTCTTGTTTTAATTCTAATCCATCTTGTGGAGGCAGCGGTTTCTTTTAATCCTTTTCAGCATTGTGGGTTAGAAATTTGATTAGATTATCCCATAGAGATGTGGTGTGCACAGTTGTGGGTATTAACCTTTGATTAAAGGGAGATGTGACTCCACCCATTCCAGGTGGGTCTTCATTACTTTACTGGAGTCCTTTAAATGAGGAAACATTGTGGAAAAAGATTTAGAGCCATGAGAACCATGAAAGTCCACACAGCCAGAGACCTTTGGAGATGATGAAGGAAAATGCCCCTGGGGGAGCCTCATGTAACTAGAAGAACTCTCCAGAGAAAGCTAGCTGGTGTCGCCATGCTCACCATGTGCCTTTCCAGTTGAGAAAGAAACCCTGAATGCCATTGCCCTTCTTGAACCAAGATATCTTGGACATTTCCATAGCCTTGCTTTAACTGGAACATTTCCACGGCCTTAGAACATGTAAATTTGCAACTTAATGAATTCCCTTTTTTAAAAGCCATCCCGTTTCTGACATATCACATTCTAGCAGCTTGCAAACTAGAACTATCCCAATTTCTTCTTTCAGGAATATTTCTAATTATCAGATTAGCTTTAAACTGAAGTATGGAGGGAATGTAGCTTAAATTTACAAACCAATGCAAGTGTTCTTTATTCAGCTACTTCATTGTTTTGCAATCTTTTTTCAATATTGTTCTCAGTCAGTTCTTTACACAGTGTTGTGTCTACTCTGGAGCAAGCAAAAAACAATACATTTTAGTAAAGCAAATTATAAATGAAAAAAAGGGCAGTTGAAATGGATATGGCTTAAAAATTGTTTTTTAATATTCTGAAAACTCACTAATATGTTTACTTTGTCTTCTGCTTATCTTTCTGAAGAATAAGAGGGTTAAAAGAACATTACCAGATTACCTCCACACACATCCAAAAGGTACATATATAGGAAAGTATTTGAAAGAATGAGGCCAATTGGGAAATAGGTCACTCAAAACCATCATCTATCACTTCCACGTGTGCTTATGGGTACCAAGTCAATCAAAATGGAATGGAATGAAAACAATTCTTAAGGTTCATATGAGTTTAGCAAACAGTGACAGGTGCATGCTTCTCAAATAAAAGCACACACGTTATTAGGAAAACAAACTAGCTATTAGACCTCTGTAAAACATTACTACATCTTATAAAATAAACACGGACTCCTTGGCATAGATAATTATGGATTTTGATTAGCATCTAATTTTCATAATTTTATACACTGATCCTAATATTTTTCACTGGTTTATTTTCCAGTTAACACCAAGGAAGTTAACACCTCCACTTTCCACATTTGCCCAAAATAATATTATGTAGGAAATTCATAAGAAAATATACTTATATATTGCTAAAGACATTAACAATTCCTGATATGTTTAGTAAAGAGCTGCACTTATCTATATGTTAGGAAATACATTGTTTTGAATATAGTTCATTTTATTATGGCAATTGCCTAGGCAATCAACTGAAGATTTTGAAAACACACCTACTTCCCCCACCCTCCTCACTTAAAACAACCTCTGGCCATTTATATTATTTAGAAAAAAAACAAAACAGCAATCCATCTGATATCTAACCTATCACCAGAATGTCAGGAAATATTTTCAGTTTCTCCAGTTGTGTTTCCAGTAGATGAACCACATCTCAACATTTCAGATGAAAACAGAAGTGTGGTAAAGGGATCAACAGTATCAGCTACACCTGGGAACTTGTCAGAAAGGCAGCTTTCAAGCTCCATAACTGACCTACTGAATCAGAAATTGCAGAGGTGGGGCCCAGGGGTTTGTTCTGACAAGCCCACTCAATGATTTTCGTACAAGCTCAAGTTTGAGAACCACTGCATCCGTTCAATGATTAGGAAAAGTGTGCTGCCAAACACGTATCAAGACCTAAATATTTATGCCTATTCTTAATTCCTACGAAGGACATGGCCGTGTACTGTATTACTTTAACATTATTACATCAGTCAGAGAAAATCTGGCTGCCCTAGCATTCATTCTACAGCCTGTGATGCCATGAGCTCCCTTTGAAGTATATCTCACTGTGATTAATTATTTTAACTTGAAATCACTTAATAGCAGAAATAAAAGGGAAAATCTGAGAGGATTCTGAATTGGCTGGTAGAGAAAACTGGAAGCCAATTTCCTACTAGATTTTTCAGAATGTTCATAATGCATATTAACCTAAGGCATCATAAAGTTCCCTCTGGTATCATAATCAAATAATCATTGATGGAAAGAACTTCTGCCTAATGCCTCAATCGTATTACATAGACCTGCTTAGTTTGAGATTGTTAAGCTTAACCTAAAATTCAGCTTAATACACATAAAAAGATTAATAAAAATATGATTACAAGTTTTGAGTAATGTTATATTTCAGAAATAACAAATGAGAAGGAGGCCTTGCTTTGTGTCAAAATCCAATATTAGGTCTGAAGACAGAAAATTAGCAGGAATTTAACTGAATCTGTATGATTTAGATTTATAAACTAATAACTAAAGCAAATTGATCTATAACAAAAGCAAAATGAGTATATATATATATATATATATTGCTAACAGTCAATCAAACTTTTCAAAAGCAAAAGCAAACAGAATTTCTTTTCTGGCAGGGAATAGGTATAAGATGAAGCAGAATAACGACAAGGACCGACTCATTACTTCCGAAATAGAAAGGAAACATCCTTCTCCCATCCCATCTCAAACCCCACTAACTGCATAGACCGAGCTGGAGCTGAAAGAAGGGCATGCCATGCAATGGGTTGCGCTAAGAGAAAGGAATTCTAAACCTCCAAACTGTGCAGCTGCCATCCCAAGGCAGCAATAGGTGGCCCCTTACCTTACCAATCACCTGGAATTGGCATCACCTCAACACCTGACTTCAGGCTGCCAAGGGAGTCAGGATGGAAGGGGTGGGCTGCTCTCTGCAGGGAGACACCCAGCATTTCCACATTTCTGCACAGTCAGGACCTCCTGAACCACAACCAGCAATGTGGATGAAACAATGAGTGAATGGCAAACGAGCCTTAGATGTTGAGGATAGTGAAATACCCAGGAGAAGTTTACAGATACATCTTTCCCAGAGTCATTTATTTGCCTTTCAAAGTGTTGCAGCAACTTAGGGACCATCTCCTCTTGCAGGAGAGGATTTGTTTACATTAGAGAGCAAAGGTTTCTCTTCCTGCTCAGGAAGGGGTGAGGGAAATCTATGCAACAATATCTATACAAGTTCTAAGATTCTTAATTTCCCCCTATAGGCTCCTCATACCCCTCCTACATAAAAAGTAATATGGCTTCATCATAGTACCCCAAAAAGGAAATGGGACATAGAGAAACAGCACTGAGATTGCTATCTAAGTCAGTAATCAGTCTGCCTCTAATTCAGAAAACTTGTGCTTACAGTCAGGATAAAATAAATATAGATGTCAAAAATATCACTCTTCCTCTGTGCAACAGACATTTATCAACTTCTTTGGCAGCGCTATCTTAATGCACGTATCTTAATAAATTGGATTTATTTCCAATCAGGTATGAAATGACTTTGAAAAGTTTGCCATAAAACAATTGTCAATACAGTCAAAGAATGGCAGAAAATACAGACCATGGTCTCTAATCACAGTGGAGGTCAGCTAAAATCTGTGACAAAAATGATACAAGCAAGTGCAGATATTTGGAATGTTTTTCTTTTAAAAAATTCTATTTCCAAATAACCCATGCAGAGAGAAGGTCATGATAGATTTTTTAAAAATGAGGGACAATAATGATGAAAAGATAAGATCATAATCTGTGGGATACAATTACAGATATTTAGACTGAAATTTATAACCTTAAATGTATTTCAGAAGAAAGTCTAAAATTTAATGAGCTAAAGATACAACTTTCAAAGTTGAGAAAAAGAAGAAAATAACCCCCAAAAAGTAAACAGAAATCTGAGAAGTCATTGAAATGGAGAACAAAAATAAAACTGAGGGCAGCAAATTTGAAATTGGTAGTTAAAAAAATAATTTCTCAACTGGCAATATTGACTATGGAAAAAAGAACAAACAGTTGTCAATACTAGGGATATAAAATTCTAAAGATGTACCAGATCAAATTGAATGTTTTTTTTTATAAAGATCATTAAAGGAAGTGTCTCAGTAATTTAAAATCTTTCTAGAAATAGAATATAAAGTCTAGACACTTTTACAGGTGATTTCTACCAAATATTCAAAGAATAGATAATTCTAATACTGCATAAAGTCCTTCAGGAAATAAGAAAAGAGAAACCCTTCTTTCATGATACAAGAACCAGATGCAAACAATATGAGAAAAGAAAATATCCCATATCACTGGTTTCCCTAATGCATAAGCACATTTTAATCCCTGGAAGATGTATGACTAAGTAAATATTTAAGTAAATAAAACTATAACATTAATATTTTTGTGTTAAAGATTTCTAAATATTTGGTATTTTATGTATCTGTGATGTTAAAAAGGATGTGATCTATGCAAGTAGCAAGTCAACATTGCGGTTTTGTTGTTGAATAAAAGATTTAGATTTCTAATTTTAATATGAAGTATTAATGCACACATAACATTGAAGCATATAAAAGAATTAAGAATCATATTTGTTAGAGTTATAAGAATTACTTAAGTACTCAGCATGTTTTCAAATTTTTAAACAGTGAAAGCACTTTAAAACAAATAGACTATATCAAAATTGAATGGAACCCAGGTCTCTGGTATGGCAGGTGAGAACTCTGCCTGCTGAGCCACTGTGGCCCACCCAGAACTCAACTTTTTAATAAATTGAAAGTCAGTGCAAAGATATAAATAATCTTTTCCAAGCACAAAGGCTACTTTAAGGGTGCACGGGTGGTTTAGTTGTAGAATGCTCACCTCTCATATGGGAGATCCAGGTTTGATTCCCAGACCATGCACAGCACCCCTTCCCCCCTCAAAAAAAAGAAAACAAAAACCAGCTATTTTAAGGGGCATCTGAACAGAAACAGGAATGGTGGTGATTCATCTATGGACTGACTAAAGTTTAGGCCCCGATGCCTGCTAACTGCTGCCATTATCACCTGGGTAGGAAAATTCCACAATATTCAGAAGTCAGTTCTACTCCAATAGGTCAATAGAGGCAATTTCAATACAAACCCTAGCATGTTTCATGGTACCTTACCAAGCTAATTTAAAAATGTGTATGAAAAAGAAAGGTCAAGAATATTCAAGATACTTTTATAAAACAAGGTGGGGATCTTGTGCTACCAGATATTAAAAGCTATTATAAATGCAAGTGAGGCCAGACAGAAAATTCTTGCGGCCAAACTCTTTTTTTTTTTTTTTTGATGTATTCACTCACTTTAATAACAATATGTTTACCATGTTATCACCATGGAATGTAAAGTCAGACCAAAAATTTTCACAAGTGCAACAAAGCATTCTGTAGTATATCAAATCTGTATATAATCCCTTGCCAAACCAACTTGTTCATAAATCACTTATCACCTTCAATACAGGTAAGGTGTTTTGTTCAACATTTGTGAATCTTACAGAGAAAATAAACAAATACTATACACATTTCAAGTCCTCATTTTCTTTTGATTAGCACTTTACATACTTCTATTTCAAGATGACGTTTAAAAGTTATAACAGCAGTAAAAATATAATTCTGCAATTATGAAAGAGTTAAATGGAATCCATAATTAAGTTATTCTCATGTTTATTAATAAGCATGATTCTAAAATAAATACTACTTCTGAACAGCTCTGTTACCAGGTTTTCAGGTTTAGTTTAAACACACATATGTTCAGTTGTGGGAGACATTACAATGTTGTATTCCATGCACTTTTCTGAAAGAGTTCTTTAAGAGTCAACCAGCCCTAGAAACCAAAATGCGAAACAAGTGCAGAAGGTCGGCAGAAAAAAATTAAATTAATTTGGGTAAATGGTATTCTTACATAACAGCCAAACAATGTGATATTCTGCCTGCTGTCTTTTTTAGAGCTAATTTCACCTATAAGAGTTCAAAAATGTGGACATTTTACCATTATCAAGATAATCTGAATGACATGTTTCTTTTGTGCTAACTTGATTTCCCTGAATGACCTGGTTAGTGAACTTGTCACCAATAATTTGGTCACCAGACAAATCAAGCCTGAAAGAAAGGAAGCCAATATTCAAAAAATTGTGTTACTGTCTGAACGTACTCAATTTATTTTCAGCATATATGTGTAACCTCAATTTGAAGTGTCTTAACGAAAGCAAATACCACCAGCAAGACCATGACATCATCTCTTCTTCTAAAGTTAAGGTTTTGCCCAGTATTCTTTGTACATGGAATAGCCCATATCAAGAGTCATTGCTCCCACAGCAAAGCCTTGGGCTGCAACACGCATGTGAATCAGGTGAACAGACATTTTAGTATTTCCCCTGCTCTTCAGTTTGTATAATCCGTATGCAACAATTGCTGCAAAACCTGCCATCCCAATAGGGACAAATGGTGCCTCTCTAGCTTTTCGGATAAGTTTAGACCCCTGATCTTCATCATATGAAGATAGAGAAACATCTGTGTTGGTTGACATAATGATTGGTTGAAGAATCTTTCACTACCGACGACACCCGTTAAAGTCTCACCGGTATTTGCGTGGCCAAACTCTTTACTGTGCTCAGAGAGGGCAGTGTCAGGGTTTGGAGAATCCCCACCTGAGGAGGGAGGACAGCGCCGGCACCACCTAGGGCATTGTCCAAGCCAACGGTCGGTGAGAAGGGCTTCCCATAGGTTGCGAGGCTGGGCTACACCCTCATGAGGACCAGGCAGGATGAGCCCGCAGTTCAGGGAAGTGGGGAGCCCCTGGATTGGCAGAGAAACGAGATTCTGTGGCTGGACTTGAAGGGACGAAGGCAGAAATGCTCCCTCTACATAGGATTGTTCTCTAAACCCTGCCCTCTAAAACATATCCTAAGAAGACAACTGGACAAGCGAACAAAGACAAGTGTTTAAGAGGCTTTGTTGCAGCTTATTTGCAATTTCAAAAACTGGGAGCAGCATACAGGTGCATCAATTTAGAACTGCGTAAGTGAACAACGGCTTGACCTTTCAGTGGGTGACTCGGCAGCTGTGAAAGGAACCATGGAGACCTGTATTTATCAACCTGGAAAGTTGATATATAGCCATACATAGATAGGTATTTGCGTAGAGAACCATCTGGGAGACCATGCACCCAACTGGACCAAAGGTTATTACTGGTGGTGGAATTTAGGGTGCTTTTTTACCTTCTTTACACTTTACTTGCTGTTTACTTTTATTGTAGCTATGTATTATTTGTATAACCAGAAATATAATGGTATTTAATATGCAAAAATATTTATTAATTTTCACATATTGATATGCAAACATAACTTACATTTTGGAATAAATAAAATCTGCAATTCACATTTTTGAAACTTCAAAAAAGCAGCTATCAAATTTAAGACCGCATGATATTGGCAGAGGATAAACAACAAGAGCAATGGAATAGAATTGAGTCAAGAAACAGTTTCCTATATATAGAAAGCTTGCTATGTGAGAGAAGATCAATGGGGGAAAAGACCATTTGACAGCCAACCATGTGTTAGTTGGCTGTCAAATGCAAAAATGCTGAAAATGGATCCCTACCTATATACCGTAGGTAAGAAATTAATTGCAGGTGAAGTAAAGACCTAAATGTGAAGGAAAAATTATACATATAAATCTTTTGTATGCTATATGGTGGGAATCACACTTCATTCTTTTCCCATGTGAATATCCCGTTATTACAGCACCATTTGCTGAATTTTTGTTTTTGTCTGTTTGTTTGCTTGTTTATTTTATTTTGGGGAAGCGCATGGGCCAGGAAACAAACCCAAGTCTCCCATATGGCAGGCAAGAATTCTTCCACCAAACTACCCTTGCACCCCTCCCCACCCCTATATATATTTTTAAATAGGGTGATATGTGTATTAGTTTCCTAGCTGCTAAAACAAATACCGTACGATGCAATGAGTGAAACAGTGGGAATTTATTGCCTCATGGCTTTGAGACTAGGCAACATCTATAACTGAGACAGTAACAAGACACAGCTTTCTCTGTGAAGACTGTGGTGCTTTAGGGCTGGTTGCTGGGGATGGAGTCCCTTGGTTTTTTTTGCCACATGACAAGGTAGATGGTAGCATCCTCTTCTTTCTCTTTTGGGTTCCATTAACTTTCAACTTCTGGCTGCTCCCTGTGGCTACTTCCCTCTGTGCCCAATTTCCTTTGTGTTATAAGACTTCAGCCATGTTGGATTAAGGACCACCTCATTCAGTCTGGGCATACCTTAGCTAGTAACATCTACAAAGGTCTTATTTACAAATGGGTTCACACCCACAGGACTAGGGTTTGTGACCTGAAGATGCCTACCATGGGGGAATAATTCAATCCCTCCCTCCAAAATATTAGTGACTCCAAGTAGAGCATAATCTCTTACATAAAAAGCACCAACCATAAAGGAAAATATTAATAAATTTTACTTGTCAAAGTTACTGTCCCGTCAATCGAAAGGCCTGATTAAGAAAGTGAAAAGGTAAATGAAAACCCGAAGATATTTTCAATACATAGAATTGTCCGAGGACTAGCATACATATTATATAAGGAAATCACACCAATTAAAAAAAAATTCAAGCAACCTAAGAGTGGAATGGAATTAAGATATGAATGACATTTTACAGAAGAGGGAAAAAATAAAAAGAGTCTCAACCTCATTTGTATTCCTAGAATTCAATATTAAAACCAAAATTAGAAGGAATTTTTCACCCACTAGTCTGTAAAAATCACGATTTCAACAATGTAAGTGTTAACAAGTTGGTGGAGGAATACAAATTCATGTAGGGTTGGGAGCATAAATTGGTACAACCATTTTGGAAAACAATTGGGCATTATATAATCAATCTAGGTATAATCACTTTACCCAGAAATTACACCCCTAAGTACAGGCATATATATCCTTAGTACCTAGCCTCTAATGCGATTCTTCACTAAAACGAGTCAGAATCCTTGGAGTGGAGCTGATTCTATGACTTCATGTTGTGAAAATCAAGATAGTCTAGGATGACTTTTTCTCTTTTTTTTGCCTAATAGCAATACAGGGGTCAGTTTAAGGGGGCCCTCTTTGGCCAAGTTGTGATAATTTTAGTATTAATTCTGTGCAATCATGGCAAACACTAGGAGGTATGCTAAAGGAAAGGTGGACTTGCGTTTCTATATATAAAGGAACACCTAGGCTGAAAAACCTTTTAGGGAAAAATGTCACACAAGATTGAGTAACAGCACTACAATATAGATGGGTGGGATAGGATTGCTTCAACTCAAATTTTGTAATGAAATCTATGAGAGATATTTTGGTTAAAAAAGCACATAGGGTGTACGGGTGGTTCAGTGGTGGAATGCTCGCCTTCCATGCGGGAAACCCAGGTTGAATTCCCGGACCATGCACACTCACACCACCCCCGCACATAAGGGAGGTGAGTAATAAGCCAGATTATACAAAAAAAGGAGGGAGGAGGATCTTGAAGATTCTTATTTCTAGAAGGAGAGGCCCAACTTAGTAAATGCCAGCTCGGGTCAAATAATTCCAGAAGATTCCACCAAGACTCTGTTCCAGTCATTGATTTCTAAAGAAGAACTGAATCCTATATGGTCCTGAATGTTCAAGCAAGTTTTCTTGACCGTCCTGCTAACATGGTAATTCTACCTCAGTACTCCTTGTTTTCAATAATTTGATCTTACTACCTCAAGAAAATGGGAAATCTGGTAACAATTGAAAAAAATAATAACTGAGAGTATGTATATTGGCTTAGTACATGTAAGAAAAACCTTGAAATCATTGTGCAGCTTCAACTGTGCTTTATTTATTCTTTTAAGCATGCTACATTCAAGAGAATACACTTTACCGAATTTTGAAGTTTGCTTAATTAGATTTACAAGGGTTACATACATGCTTGGAAACATTTAGGCGTATAGATTTAATCAGATAAATCTGGAACTATAGTTTGAAATGTCCAAAGAGAATTAATTAATCTTCTTTGTAAATGCTGTTAACTGTCTAGGAGAATATAATCTGTCAAATTTATTAATTAATTTGGCATTTATCAAAGTGAAAGTGAATTGTTTTCCTCTTAACACAAAATCACTAGATTCATAAGAAAAAATAAGCAGCTTAGTGATGTGAACTTTAAAGCTTAATTAAAATTAGGTATTTTAAATATACAACTTTAATTGAATTCCAAAGCACAAGTAATTGTGAATACTCACTTCTCTGTACTAAAATACCCTTCATACTTTAAAAAATTGTTTTAACCCATTCATAATTTGAAGGCCAATCAAATACAGTGGTATTCCATGATTTTGTAAGATACAGAGATCTGAAATTGAGTCTCAGCTCTGGTACTTGATAGATCTGGGATTAGGACAAGTTACTTAACTTCTCTGAGCTTCAGGAGTGTTCAATGTGAATATGGGGTCTTAACTTTCTAGGATTGCTGTAACAGAGTTCTGCAGGTTATTGGTTTAAACAACAGACGTTCATTCTCTCACAGGGTTGGAGACTAGAAGTCAGAATTAAAGTGCTGGGAGTGCAGCAGGCTTCCTCTGAAGTCTGTAGCGTGTTCTGATTGTGGCCAGCCAGGTGATATTCCTTGTCTTGGGACATAACTCATCTCTGCCTCCAACGCATGTTCATTGCTGTCTCTTTTTCTAGTATCTTTCTTACTTCATCCAAATTTCGTCTGCTTTTAAAGACACCACACATTGGATTGGGATTTACCCCAATCCAGTTTTGCCTCTTCTAAGCTAATAACAACTTCAAAAACCCCATATAGAAGTAAGCTCACATTCACAGGGCCAGGGGTTAGGACTTGAACATGCCTTTTTGCGGGGACACAATTGAATCCATACGAGTTGGGGATGGTAGTAGTACCTACATCCTTTTGATGATTACTGTAAATGGCTTGTTTTAGATCCTGGTAAATAGAAATCATGCAAATGGAAGATCCTAGAAGAATATACGGTAGAAGGTGTAAATGTCCAGTAAGAGCTAACCTAGTGAGAAAGACTGAAAAGGTAGGTGGATAAAATGTACACGATTAGAGAGGAGAAAGCAGGGAGTTCCAAAAATATACTCAGAGGTAGGAAAATGCAAAGTAAATTTGAAGGTCTATAAACCAAAAGTTTTACCAAAGGTTTATGTTGAGGAAATAATTATGAGCAAATGAATTAGCTTCAGATTGTACAGGACCTGGAGTAAGAAAGGAGTCTGAGTTTAAACTACTTAGTCAATAATGGCTTAGACATTTAAGGCTGTCAGGCAGAGACAGCTGAATACTTAATAAACTGAACGCTGGAAATAGATATAAATGGAATGATTGCCAAAATGATATTTATTAATAGACTAAAATATATAGATATGAAAAATTGCTTCCCCATGGCATATTCTAAGAACAAAATTAAGTTTTATTTGGCAGTAATCCATTTAAACATGCATAACATTGTAACTATTTAATGAATTTTGTTTTTAAAGATGACTAACATATTTTGTTCCTGTTTTAGAGATTTAAATGATTTTATCACAGAGCTACTAAGCTAATATAAAAATGAACTAATTCTAAATGGCAGAGTCCTGAAGAAAAAGTGTCATTAGATTTAGTTATGACCTCAGAAAATAGTCCTGAAATATGATTCTTGTCTTTTTCTTTGCTTTAGGAAATGTAATCCCTTCATCTGATGATATAATAATATGTTGCCTCAACACGGGATGTTTAAAACTAAAATTGTTCCATGCAGAGTCATAAAGAATTAATCTGCCATCCTTATTATTTTAGAAACAAAAGGAAGAAGCTTTTAAAGAATAAAAGAAGTTTATTGTTGAAAAAATCTACATTAACCTTACTTTGAGAGATTAATTCTTTACGCAGCACTGATTTTCTTAGGCGAATAATGTTTAGTTTTAGAATGGAGGAGTTTTGTTCACATCATCATCATTATTATTATTGTTATTATTATTTTTATCATACTGCTATATGGAATTTCAAAAGCCAGTCAATTGAAAATCAAACTGAGTTTGCTGGTATGTTTTCAGAACATTGAGGAAACTTTAGCCCCATGGTCCTCAAAGTGTGGTTTCTATACCAGCAGCAGCACTGGAAAGTTTAGAGATGCAAATTCTTAGACTCTACCTCAGACCTACTGAATCAGAAACTCTGAATATGGGACCCTATAGTCAGTGTTTTTATAAACCTTTCAGAAAATTCTGGTGCATGCTAAAGTTTGAGAACCCCTGAATCAGCCTATTTACTTCTGAATTAGAGATTTTTCAATGAACTTTAAAAACTGTCATGTGTACTTAATACAACGAATATAAATTTCCTACTTCAAACATTATTTTCCATTCAGCCCAATCAACATGTTATAATTCCTTGACTTTTTTATTTCTACTGTTCATATAAACCAAAGAAACTTAAGTAGATACCTGCTAATTTAAAAATGGTTTCTAAATAACTCCCCACCAGACCAGTGTTCTGGTATGCTTATGAACACAAGTAACATGAGTAACTCAAACGTAATCATGAATCTAAGAATAATACGTACATAGAAAATTGCTGAGGAAGAGGGAATAGTTCCATTCTGTCAGCAAGTCCTATTCTATGAGATCCACCCATTGCTTCTATATCAGATGACCTGGCACACATCTGCAGAATGGCGGTATGAAGCTGTGCTTCCTTGCAAAGTCTAAAGAGGAGCAGAACATACTTTCTTTCACTAATTCGGGTGTGACATCTATTCACCTCGTACCTTTTTTATGAATCCACACATAACTCCCTTGCTAAAACCTTTTAAATCCAGGGACCATGAGTGTTGCTGTCCCAAGCTAGAATTAGTACATTTTTCCCCTAAAGAAACAATTTTATCAATTGTTCAATGCCGGTAACCTGAAGTACTGTATTTCAAATACAATACAGACTTCGTCAACTGGCTTAGGAACCCTACAAACTTAAAATGTTTCTCTGAGGAAAAAAGAATGTCCAAATGGAAAACCTTGCCAAAAAGAATTCCTTATCTTGGGACCACTATGTTCCAACCCAGTATTGTCTAAAGAAATATATTGCGGGTGGGCCATGGTGGCTCAGCAGGTAAGAGTGCTTGCCTGCCATGCCTGAGGACCCAGGTTCGATTCCCGGTGCCTGCCCATGTTAAAAAAAAAAAAAAAAGAAATATATTGCTAGCCACATATGTAATTTCAATTTTTCTAGTAGTCACATTAGAAAGGCAAAAAGAAGCAGTCGAAATAAGTACTAATAATAAATTTTGTTTAATCAGATACAATCAGAACATTATCAAGTCAAAATGTAATCAATATAAAATGATTAATGGTTAATTTATACTTTTTGGTATTAAATGTTTGAAATCTGGCAAGCAGTTTATACTTAGAGCATGTCTCAGTTCAGACTAGTAGGTACTGTAACTAGTGGCTATTGCGTTGAACATCTTAGTTCTAGTCTCAGAAACAAGATGACTTTTGTCTTAATTTCCCAGCTACTAAAACAATACCTTCCAATGGGTGGGCTTAACAACAGGAATTTATTGGTTCATGGTTTCAGAGGGAAGACGGCTTGCTTCCATCTCGGTAGATATCTTTTGGCTGGCCAGCAGTTTTGGAGTTTCTTGGCTTTTCCATCACATGACAATGTACATGGCCATGTCTTCTCCTTCCTCTTCCAGGTTCTGTTGACTTCCAGCTTCTCCATTGCTGCCTATGGATTCCTCCCATGTCTAATTTCCTTTGCTTTTAAGGGTTTCTGCTATATTGGATTAGAATCCACCATCTTTCTGTTGGGCACTCCTGAACTAATAACATCTTCAATGTCCCATTTTACAAATGGGTTCATACCCAGAGGACCAGGGATTGGGACCTGAACATGCCTTTTGTGGGGAACATGGTTCAATTCCCAACAATCTTCCAGGGACATGAGAAAAAATGAAAAAAAAATTGATTTACTATATCCATTAACCAAGTTAAGTTATCCTATAAAATGGTATGCCTTTCTATCTGACTAAAATATGGAAGGACTTTAGACTATATATGAAAACAGTTTTTGTTTTTTTTTTTCAGGGGAGAAGGGGGAGGTTGGGCCTAAAGGGTTAAGTTGCTAAAGAAATGCTCTTTTTCTATAATTCTTGAATATATGGTAGATGTTCGTATACTTGAATTTACTTCGGAGTGTTTTTACTGAGCCAATGTCATTTTACTATTTCCATAGCTCCATAACTATTGAAGCAATATGATATTAATGAAACTATTTCTATATTATGCTAATAAAGACAAGGAAATTTTCTTAACTCAGCCATGGTTATAGTTGCTTTTTACAATTGGGCTCACTTTGGAAGAGGGATAATCAAATGGAATTTTGCTGAGTTGTACTGAACATTCAGCTCAAGGATCTGATATCCATAGCCATGAATATTTCAAACTTATCTTGGCCAAATTCTACTCTTTGTCTCCCTGGGTAATTTCTCTGTAAGCTTCCAATAGACTGAATTTCTTTATCTTTTGCATGACAGATATCTTAAATCTTCCTTTTTAGTTTGAATTGTATCTTCAACATTTTGTTCTCCTAAGTAACGAGATTTTGACACTTTCTCTGAACATCCTTTATCCAGTTATGCTCTATAAAGTTTAT
This sequence comes from Tamandua tetradactyla, assembly GCF_023851605.1. Taxonomy (NCBI): domain Eukaryota; kingdom Metazoa; phylum Chordata; class Mammalia; order Pilosa; family Myrmecophagidae; genus Tamandua; species Tamandua tetradactyla. Next base: position 48,304,456 of record NC_135331.1, read on the forward strand.
ACTGTCCTTTTATAAATGCGGTATATTTAATAATATCAATTTTTTTAATCTAAAAGAGAGCTTAAATTTTTACAAAATATCCAAAAATTATTTCTGCGTTTTAAAGTGATAGTACATTTAAAATTTTGGAAATTGTATTTGAACTTTTGCCATCATATTTTCTCTGTTATTAACAGATATGCTAACTTTTGAAGAAGCTACAAAAAATATGTAGCTTTTTAAGGAATTAAATAAATCTTACTCAACTAAGTGGTGTTGAAATGCCCTCAAATCATAACACTTGACAAGAGAAGCTCAAAGAACAATCCCTGCTCAAAAAATTATGCTATTCTTCATTTTTAAATATTTTCCTGTGTTTATATTTTGGTGAGTCATCTCTCAGTCACAAATTTCTGCTCCACAACCCTCTGATATTTTTCAGTGAGAAAATGCTATTTGGTTGGAGAGCCATCACCAAACTCATTAAAAATGAGTAACTATAGCAACCTCAATATCACATCCCACTCACTCTGAAAAAGAAATAATGACAAAATATGTTGAGTTAAAGCAAAAGGAATAGAAGAAAGGAAAAAAAAAGCCAGGCATGATGTTCAGTGCTGAATTTTGAGCTACTATGTGAAATAGAATGATCAACTACATATTCCCCCCAAATCATAACCCATTGTCCCAATTTCTTTCCAATCAGGTTTGTTTTGTGATTTTCATTTTCTTTTTTTTTTTCTATATATTTTTAGAAATCTTTCAGCTCTGTACTGTTGTATACCATTTTGGAACTCCCATGCATACAGATGCTTCTGTTGTTTTGACCTTAGGCTAGTATGTCTTTCTTCTATTAAGAAATATTTTTGGCCTTATCTTAAACATGGAAAGAAACCTCTAATATTCTGAAAAGGGATAATTATAAGCATTATGCTTCTAGTCTGGTTCCATTTTTCATCCTTCCAACTAGCCAAGAATTCAGACCATAGATGGCTTCTCTATCTCTTTGAAGATCCAACTGACATTTTCCCATCCTGTTCAAGGACTTAGAATTTTAGACGTGACAAAGACCTCAATATTTAAACCCTTGGCTAACAGAGAACTCAGACTCCAATAACACTCCCTGCGTTCTGATGGGATTCTTTCAAAATACCCAAGCCCTTTTGCAAATGGACTCATTAAATTCAAATGTTTTCTTTCCCCAGATCTATAAAAGTCCTTCATATTATGAAACATTACGGAAGTTTAGCATTTGCACTCTACCAATGATTCTAAATTTCCCAAATTTGGACTTTTGTTTCCTAAGAGAGTGTCAGACAACTGGAGTGTTGCCTTCCCTATTCCTCCTGCTGGGAACAGCAATCTTTCCTTTGAGATGGAGAATAACAGTATTTATTTTGTCCTCCAACCATACACTTGCTCAAGCCCATCCGTGCTTTCGGCTAGCATAGAGAAGCAGGTTCACATCTTAACAAACCATCACAGTAGTTTTTTTTTTTTAATTAGCTATGAAAAATATTGGTGAGGTTAAAATTTCCTCCTCAAACTGCAGGCAGATAATTATGGTCCCTTCTGCTGCTTCAGAGAGACTTTTATTTGGGGATGCTGCTATCTAGAATGTCATTAGTCTATAGGCTATCAGAGGCTATCTGGAAAACCTTTCTTATTCTTTCAGTTCCATTTTACCTTACAGTGTACAGCCCTGTACATACCATCATTAGACAGACGTTTTGTAGGTTAAGTCTTTTCATCTTCAGGATTTCCCCATCAACATGCAAACCGCCCTCAGAGGGCCATGAAACAGGAATGCTAAGAGGCTATTTAATAGATAGAATCCTGAGGAAGCTGCACTTCTCAGCTCAGGATTCCATTACCTTGGAAGAGAATTTGAAACTGTGCCTTCTGCCCTGGAGGCAAGCAAGGTGGTATGCACTAGGGCCCAGGCAGAGTAAAGGAATCAGCAGGGTGTAAAGCAGAGAAGCAGATCTAAAAGCTCAATGATCATGAATCAAATAGTATGAATGAGTCATCTGTCATCAGAGAATACTCTTCTCATTCATGATTGGAGAGAAGTGCACCATGGTGGAAAAATAGATGGCTTGCATTCAAAAGAGCTGGACTTGAGGCACTCGACTAAATGAGCAGTATCATAACTTGGAGCTCAGTTTGGGATTTTAATTCCAGCACTGTATTTACCAACCACGTGACTTTGTCCTCAGTCACTCTGCCCCAGAGTAGAGGTGACAGCTGTACCTTTCTCAAAGGGCTATTTAGAGGATTGAATCAGATAAAGCATGTGAAATGTGCTGGGGAAAAGGTTAGTTACTATGACTGTTACTATTATTCTTATCACTACAACCCACCTACCAGTTATGGAGTCCCTACTACATGTCAGATACCATCCTAAGCACTTTACTTGACTTAATTTAATCTTCCCCCTTCCTAACATCAGTAGGTAGTTCTTTAAAAATTCCCATCACACTGATGAAGAAACTGAGGCTCAGAGATATTAAGCAACTTGCCCAAGATTTTACACTTGGTGAAAGATAGAGCCAGGGTCTGACTCACACAGTTGTAACCCAAAAATCAGGATTTAAGGGATGATTTTAATTACTGAATCATTATACAGGTATTCCTTTTTGCTTTCTGGTATAATGGCAGAGGGAAATTCCTGAAATCTCTAAATTGTAATCTAGCTGCCTTGATCTCTGACAATGATTGTATAGCCCTTACCTTCTGCCCCTGTGATGGTAAAAACTTTATGACTAACTTTCATTTGTACGCAGCTTTTCAATTTTAGAATCTTGTAATCACTGAAGACAGCCTCTGATGCTTATTAATGAAGGGTCTTGGGTCAGTCCAGAACTAACCGAGACTGGATTTAACCAAAGTGGGCCCACTGGACAAATACAGTAGCTTAGACTAACTTGCAAGTTACCTATACCTCATTCTGCCATTTTCTTACTGCTAAGCATGGGGTTGTTAAAGGATTGCACATGAGCAAGTTAAAGCTTAAAGGGTTTATTGCTAGAGAGAAAGAAACAGAGTGAAAGCAAGGGAAGAGCAGGCAGGTGGGAGCGAGCGAAACCTGCTAGCAAAAGGAAAGGAAAAATGGCCCTGACTTTCTTTCTGACAGTTTGTGGTTTTAAAAGACAAAAACATGCCAAGAAGGGTGGGAGGTAAGGTGTGGCTGCAGGCATCGCCGGGAGATATCAGACTGGTGCACATCATGACTTCATGCTCATGGCCTCTGGTCCGGCCTCTGGCAGGTGGGGTGTTGGCCCATCCATGCTCGTTTATCATCAGGTCCTGTCAGAGGAACTGCTGAGGGAGAAAAACTGAAGAGGCCCCCATGCCACAGAATCCATTTTGCATATTAAGTTTTATTTTCTGGGACCTGACACTTACATCTGTTGCATGACTAAGCATGGAATCAATCTGCGCATGCTCAATAATTAGATCACTTCTAATGACATCATCTGGTACACTGTGTTCATTATCCTAAACCTTTCCCAGCTTTTTCTCTAATAAAGCTATGAGAATGAGTGCAGTTTAGGGGTACAGTAATGAGGCTGCTGGGCCATCTGCTCTCCTACTATGTGCCTAGTGATAAACTTTTTTCTCTCTGAAACCCCCGTGTCTTACGAATTGGTTGTGGAGCATATCAAGCAAGAGGATACACGACTTTTGTCCAGTAACAGAGCTGATACCAGAGCCAGTGTTAGCACTTACGCTGTACTTCTGCTAATGTTTTCCTTTTCCTTACTTATTGTTATTACTATGTTATACTCTTGGGAATTTAAGTATTATTTTTAATAACTCCTGAAAGCCTCAATATCCTCATAAGTACGCTAAGGATACATCTAACCCCACAAGTTTGTTGTGAGGTTTTTTTTTTTTTTTTTTTTAAAGGAAAGACAGAGAGAAGGAAGGAAGGAAGGAAGAAAGGGAAACATCTTTAAACATTTTCTTGTTTTATTGTATTCTGTTTCTCCGTTTTTGTTACATGGGTTGGGGCCGGGAATCGAACCGAGGTCCTCCGGCATAGCAGGCAAGCACTTTGCCCGCTGAGCCACCGCGGCCCCCCTGTTGTGAGGTTTTAAAGAAATAATGTGTTTGTGCTAAAACAATGCCTCTCTAAATTTAATGTGCATATGAATCACCCGGGGCTCTTGTTAAAATGCAGTTAATGATTTAGTAGGTCTGGGATGGGGCATGAGATTCTGTATTTGTAACAAGTTTCCTAGGTGATGCTGATGGTACGGAGACCTCACTTTGGGTAACTAGATGGTAGGAAACTCTCGGAAAATCTGCACTTCTGCTTTGAGGCCATGTGACAAGTTTTCCTGTATCTTGGCATGGGGATCTTGATAAATATTACCAGCATTTTACTACAGCAGAGTTCTGCACAGACCTGGCCATTCCATTATCGAAAAATATTTTATATGTTACAAAAAGATAAAGAATGGGAGTTTGAGATGCTGCGCACACACACACAAAAAATTTCATCTGATTTGTCCTGAGAAATTAAACATGCCACTACTTTGTCCTTTTCCTGCTAGAGAAAAGGGTGTTTCCCAAATGAGAAAATTTTTAATTGAATATAATCTTTATCAGTTATATGTGACATAGAGGAAGCTTTGACATCTTGCCCCTTGGAAATGGTAACCAGGTGCCACCTAAAGAGATTGTATTTATGGATGGAATTATCTGGTTCACCTCTCCAATCCTTCTTCTTTAAAGGCTGCAATGGGGGAGCATTTCAATGTTGACACTTTTGAAATGAAAGAAACAACACCCGAACAGAGGGCTGAGGATAATTTTGAGTCCCATGTTGTCTTGATAAAAAATCAAAAATAATATCTTTGCTAAGAAAACAAACCCTTTTAACTGCTGTACATTCCTTGGAATTCTGAATCTTTCATTTCCTGTCTTATTTAAAACAAAACACACACAAAGTAAACAAAAAGTTTATTAATTCAAGATCTCACAGGGAGAAGGGAGTTTCCTTGAACTGTGGCTAATCATGCCTCTAAAATTATTTATGAACGTTCTTAAGGACCATAAAATACCAAACAAATGGTAGGTAGTGTAATCAGCATGACTGCATGAAACTTCTTCACAAAGCAGTAAAGAAGTTTGTTTCTTAGCTAAACAGAGCCAACAGTGTTTGGAGAAGTGTTTCTTCCTGCCAGTCCTTTGGAAGGTGACAGCAGATGCTCAAGTGATGAATATCTAATCCTTTCCCCTTAGCCCACTCTGGACAGTTTTCTTAGCAAAGGAATAAATTTAAAAATACATAGTCTTTATAGTGACCATATGGACACGTGAGTGTAGGTAGGTTGTATTCATCATCATCCTTGAAAACTTATGACTGGCATTACATTTCCTACAAATGAGGACATTCACTACATAACACTTAAAGTGCAAGTTCAAGAACTATTACTTTGATATAAAGCTTGCCATCTGTGTTTCAACTTTTTTCATGTCCCAATAATATCTCTTTTGAGCCTTTGCTCCCCCTTTGTTAGATCTCATCCAGGACCACATGTTGCATTTACTTGTCATTCTTTAGTTGCTGTTCTTTAATTGGGGGAACATTTATCTAACAAACTTTCAATCCCTCCCAAGCCTCACCATTTCACTGGGATTAATCATATTCACAGCATTGCATTCAACAGTGACCATCTGATTACTTCAGTCTTCATTTATTCATTCCTCCACAAGTGTTTAAGAAGATTCTGAGACAGAGAAAAAAGGCCCTGAGTGTGCAGGAGGGTGTCACAAGGTACCAGCTTTACCCACTTCATGCGTTTGCCCTTACTCATAACAAATGAATAAAGATGGAACCGACTTGAAAATTCTGTTACTATTTTCCGAATGAGAAGTTTGGCATGATAATGGTAAGTGTTGTCAAATATTTTTTAAAAAGGTATTTAAGACTGTCATTATTTAGAATAGAAAGTGTTTTCATTTTCTGTACATTTAGTTCTTTGGCAAATTAACATAATATGAAAACTGCAACCCCCTGATAATAAATTCTGTTGGAAAGTATGTAGCTAGATTGACATTCATGCTCATAGGGCGATTTTGGAAATAAAAGCACATAATGTTAGTGCTCAACTCTGACATTTTCGAGTATAACTTCCAAATGGTGTGTGAGGCATGTCTTATCTTTAGATAAATGTGTGATATGGAAAGAGGGGCATAAATGTCTCCCAAATGTGAAAATCAGAATCTTTTTGTAGTGCATAGTGTTCTGTCATACTGTGAGATTCAAACTTTTTTTTGTAATATCTAGTATACTTTTTAAAAATAGGATTAGGAATAAAAAGACTCAAGGTTTTAAGAGCATGAAATAACTTTTTTATAAATATCATTTTCTGTTTTAAAGATAAATAGGTCAGAACAGATACAAGGCCTGAAGATTCTTTACAATAGAGATAAATCTTACAATCAAGAGAATATGTTATTGATGAAATATCTGGGGGCTTTCTGTATAAACAGGTGAAAATATTTTGAAATTCTTGAATTCAGACTGCAGTTTTCTAAGTCCTTATGACATACATATTTGGAATATACACATTCATGTGTGTGCATGAGCATATTTACTGTCACTTGTTTATTCATAGTCAACTACATGAAACTATTGCAATAAAATAGTGTCCAACACAACCAGAAAGAAAGACCAAATTCTTGAAAAGGTGTTCTTTTTAGCCTAAGAAATACAATGTGTCACACCATGACTGAATAGATGTCCTGATAAACTCTCCCCTAGGGAAACAGAAGAAGCCACTACCCTTTCCAAACTGAGGGACACTCTGAAATGCTTTTTACAGTGCTGATGAATAATTTACATGAACAGTCTGTACTCTTCCACCACAAAGGCAAATTAAACACATATTTGAGAAGTTGGGTTGCCAAATTTAGCAAATAAAAATAGAGGATGCCTTGTTCAATTTGATTTTCAGATAATAACAAAGTTTAGTATAAGTGTTTATCATGCAATATTATGTAACCATGTCCCACGTAAACTTTATGCTATAAAATTATTCCTTGATAATCTGAAAATCAGGTTTACTGAATGTTCTGTATTTCATCTGGCAAGACTATTGCGAAGGCTATTTCAGGTCAGAGCATTCATTGTCTGTAGCAAAATAGTAGTGCTTCTACTAGTGGTAGCATACAGCTGCAGCCAAGGTAACAATAGTAGAGAAAAACAACTATTTATCATTTATGGAGAGCTTCTGGTTTATTCCATGATCATTATCTCATTTACTCTTCCTGACAATGCTCTCTGAGCATTAACCACAGTGCCTTGTGATAATATCCACCAATATCTGTTAATCATTTCTTTTTGTTTTGTCTCCCACCATAACAGTTCCTCTTAATGAAAAACTTGAGTCTCTGAGACTACATTTTCCCTCAGGTAAAAGACAGCACCCTGGGGTTTGAATCATTGCTTCCCTGATTCTAGAGCCCAGGGTCTTAGATGCCTCATTCCACTGTCGTAGATGTGGTTTTCCTCTTTGCACATTTGGACCATCCTAAATAGCTGAGTCTTAAGGTTGCCTTCCTTTGTACCCTGTTTTAACTCATGTCAACATAACTGTGGTTGGCTGGAACAAGTTACATAGCTCAGAAACCAGAATGCTGTACACCTATATAGACCAAAGATTTAGAAATTGACTTTTAATTTTCAGTTTCTCTTTAATAGGGACAGTCTCACAAACATGTTTGGCTACTCTGACCTTGATGTTTTAACAAGTCATTAATTAAACTGTCATGCTATTTTTCTCTCTATTTCACTGACTAAATGATGAAACTGGGTGAAGATGTGGAGTTATCAGAATGACTTCCAGTGTATTTTCTCTTTCTCACCTCTGCTGTTTGAAACATCTGATCTCTGTGGCAGGTTTATGGTATAAGGCATTAGCTATTAAAAGCTGATGTCTGAGTTACTATTTATGAAATCTTACTATTCAGACATTGAATTAATAAATTTTTCTCAACAAAAAGAATATACTCAAAGTTGGACTATCAAGAATGGAAATGCCAATAAATTCATAGGTAATGAAGAATATTTAAGAATTTGCCACAGGCTTAATGAGTTAAGTAAGTTTAATTGCATAAGTGCGTAATAGAGATACAAGAATATCTGCTTGTAGAAAGAGTCATCATCATAAAGTCATAGAAATTTTCTCTCAATCTGGCAGGAAAGGGTAGCAATATAACACGATGGTTTTGAGGGAAGGTCTAAAAAGGAAATAGAGGTAGTGATCTAGAAGCATGATAGTTTGGGGCCACTGGAATTCACAGGTATTCACAGATAGCAACAGAATTTTTAGTAGCAAGTGAGAAAAAACTCAATACAAGTAATGGAGGTAGTAGATGCCTGAAAAATAACAAATTCAGGTCCTCCGACTCCCAATCTTGATCAAACAGTGTCATCGTGTTCGTTTCTATTTTTGCTTCCTATGCATCAAAAAATTCATCAATAGAACTGCCATTTTAATAATGCCCATGAATTTTCTTTTCAAAGGCATATAATGCAGAAATCACTGCTAATATCTCTATTACACACTTATGCAATTAAACTTACTTAAATCATTAAACCTGTGGCAAATTCTTAAATATTCTTCATTACCTATGAATTTATTGGCATTTCCATTCTTGATAGTCCAACTTTGAGTATATTCTTTTTGTTGAGAAAAATTTATTAATTCAATGTCTGAATAGTAAGATTTCATAAATAGTAACTCAGACATCAGCTTTTAGTAACTAATGTCTTATACCATAAACCTGCCACAGAGATCAGATTTTTCGAACAGCAGAGGTGAGAAAGAGAAAATACACTGGAAGTCATTCTGATAACTCCACATCTTCACCCAGTTTCATCATTTAGTCAGTGAAATAGAGAGAAAAATAGCATGACAGTTTAATTAATCACTTGTTAAAATATCAAGGTCAGAATAGCCAAACATGTTTGTGAGACTGTCCTTATTAAAGTGAAACTGAAAATTAAAAGCCAATTTCTAAATCTTCATTATTTACCACTAATGTAATATTCAACTAAATTCTTATTTTTGTTCTAAGGATACATGCTTCCAATGTTGTTGCATATCATTTTCAGAGTTGTTGCATATCATTCTCACAGTGTCTCATTGCTACCAACAGCAGATGATTTTAGACAATATGTCAATGAAGTTTAATGGAAAGTTTTTTTTCCTGCTTTCTACAATGATACAGATATGCCTAAATGAATCCCAGACTTAATAGTAATATGTATTTCTTGTCTACAGAAAAAACAATGGTGTTGGTTTGGGGCTTTAGGGACTACATTTTTCTGGTAATTCTATAGAGAGCAGGAAACTCAAACTGCATATATGTATGATCTGTTTAGAAAAACAGAACAAAGAATTGTACATATTGTTCCAGGGTGTCTAACTTAAGGCTTTAGAAATATATCCTCAGCATTAGAGGTGATCTGTTGTGTATCACAAAACAGAATACATTAATACATTAATTTGAAGCATTGTCTTATTAGGCAACTTTTTTCAAAGTTTAGCTGCAAAGACAAAATCCACTCTTCTCAGGCAGCTAGGGAATGAGCAACAGTAATTTTGATTTTATATATCTTGCCATGATATGTGAGAGTATTACAACTAGTATGAGTAATTTTAATATTTCGCCAGATAAACTGATTTCTCCAGGTGACAACTTCTCCGTTCTTTTCTTTGGAAATGTTCATATACTGATTAGTCTAATAGTGGTAGAACTTGACTGTAACAGAAGGTAGTAATTAGTTATTCATGGAAAACATAAAATTATCATTGAAGAAGATCTGCTTGTAGAGAGAGTCATCATTATAAAGTCATGGAAATTTTCTCTCAATCTGGAAGGAAAGGGTGTCAATATAACACGATGGTTTTGAGGGAAGGTCTAAAAAGAAAATAGAGGTAGTGATCTAGGAGCATTCAAAAGCTGTTTTACAGATAATCAGCATGGATTAACAATGATATAAGTGGTATTTTCTGCACCCTATTCATACATTTCTCTCCCCAACTTTTCTAGCTATCAAATTGTGAGAGAGAACAATTTTTTCAAGATTATACTGTATACGAAGGTGTCAGAGTCAATCTGAGGAGTTTGCAAATGTATATTAGAAGATTGATATGAAAGAGAGGGCAAGTGAGAGAAAATTGAGACATTCAGAAACTCTGATAATAGAAGTTTGCCATTACAATATAACTTAAGGGTCAAAATAAAGGCTTTGGGCCTCTAGAAAAATCAGCAAACTTAAGGTTAAATCACAGATGTAAATTATTGCATTATTACTTATTTTTTTATGTGACATGATTATAAAAGATGATTATAAATGATCAGCAAAACACCTCTTTTATATAATAATATAGTCACAGAGAACCTTGAATCAAGAATTCTTTATCAGGCAGAAATAGAAGAGAAATAAGATGACCAGTCACTATAATGTAGAAAAGATTTTCAGATATATGCCACTTTGTGGTATTCCGTGGAAGAATCTTTGTGTAGTTTTCCTTTTTTTCTTAACTTTTTAATTATATAACATATATACAAAGCAAAGAAATAAAAAAGCAATAGTTTTCAAAGCACTCTTCAATAAGTAGTTACAGGACAGATCCCAGAGTTTGTCATGGGCTACTATACAATCCTTTTAGATTTTTCCTTCTAGTTGTTCTAGAATATAGGAGGCTAGAACACATAATATATATTTTTTTACATGGGCAGGCACTGGGAATCGAACCCAGGTCCTCTTGCATGGCAGGCAAGCATTCTTGCCTGCTGAGCCACTGTGGCCCACTCCATAATATTATTTTTAGCATCACAATCAACTTTTTCTTTCCTTTTTGTGAAAAAATAACATACAAACAAAAAAGCAATAAATTTCAAAGCAGCACCACAATTAGTTGTAGAACATATTTCAGAGTTTGACATGGGTTACAGTTCCACAATTTAGGTTTTTACTTCTAGCTGCTCTAAGATACTGGAGACTAAAAGAGGTATCAATTTAATGATTCAACAATCATATTCATTTGTTAAATCCTATCTTCTCTGTATAACGCCACCATCACCTTTTATCTTTCCATCCCTCTCTTTGGGGGTGTTTGGGCTATGGCAATTCTAAATTTTTCATATTGGAAGGGCCTATCATTAATATGCAGTAGGGAGATGGAACTATGTGATCTTCTGGAGAGGCTGGGCCCTCTAGGTTTCAGGAGTTATCTGGTCCAGGGACCCATCTGGAGGTTGTAGGTTTCTGGAAAGTTACTCTAGTGCATGGAACCCTTGCAGAATCCCTAGGTGGTCTTCAGGATTGGCTGGAATGGTTCGGGTTGGCATCTGGCAGATTATGATAGGTAGCAGTGTATAACTGAAGCTTGCTTGAGAGCAACCTTCAGAATAGCGTCTCGACTATTGAACTCTCTCTGCCACTGATACTTTATTAGTGACACTTCTTCCCTCCTTTTTGGTCAGGGTGGAATTGTTGATCCCACAGTGCCAGGGCTGGATTCATCCTGGGAGTCATCTCCCATGCCACCAGGGAGACTTTCACCCCTGAATATCAGGCTCCACATAGGAGGAAGGACAATGATTTCACTTGCAGAATTGGGCGTAGAGAGAATGAAGCCACACCTAAGCAACAAAAGAGGTCCTCCAGAACTAACTACTCCAGAAGTAACTCTTAGGCATACCTATAGGTAGGCTAAGCTTCTCCACTACCTACTAAGCTTCACAAGAGTAAGCCTCAAGATCAAGGGCATGACCTATTGATTTGGTTTTTCCTAACATTTGACACAGTATCAGGGAATTCCCTGATGGTAAAGTTTAATAGTTCCATATTTTTTCTCCCATCCGTCAAGGGGCTTGCCAATACTTTTTTATTATCTGCATAATATACTCAGCAGATGTTTTCCTATTCCATACTGAATGCCATATATGCATTTATTTGGACCTGACAGAATCTAGGAAGGCAATTACAATGACCATTTACCAAGTCTCACTATATTTTATTTCCTATTAACAGATGTATACATCTTCTGTATTGGTTTACTGAAGCTGTCAGAATCCAATATAGCAGAAATGTTTTTTTTTTATAAAGGGAATTCAATAAGTTACAAGTTCACAGTTCTAAGGCCAAGAAAAAGTCCAAATGAAGGCACCAATAAGAAGGTTGCTTTCATTCGAGAAAGGCTGATGCCATCCAGAACACCTCAGTCAGCTGGGAAGTTACCTGGCTGGCATCTGCTATTCCCTTGCTCCTGGACTCGTTTGCTTTCAGCTTCTGCTTCTTATGGGGCTCCTCACTTGACTTCTCCAAGTTCTGGGTTTCATCTCTCAGCCTCCCTTGGCTCTCTCCAGCTTCTGGCTCACTTAACATCTCTTGGGAAGACACATGGGGTTGTCCGCTGGACTCTGCCCGTGTCTTGGCACATGCCCTCTCTGTTGGTACTCCAAGCATCTCCAAACCTCGGTGTCTCTGTTAGGTCTGAAGCAACTGTTCTCCAAGTATTTGCATCTGAGGTTTCTTCAAAATATTTCCCCTTTTAAAGGAATTTAGTAAAGTAATCAAGACCCACCTTGAATGGGTGACATCACACCTAATTGTGGATATATCACATCTCCAGTGGAAGTAATCCAATCAAAATTTCCCACCCTAAACAATGGGTATGGCCATATAAGATTGCATCAGAATTAAAAGATGGCTTTTCTGGGATACGTAATAGTTTCAAACATCTTCTAACTTAGAAATATAATCTTCTTTTCCCTTTACTTCTTTGTTCCTTCCCTCACTTTCCTTCTCCACTTAAAAATAACACAAAGTCCATTCTTTAAGTAATTGTAAAATAATTACCTCTCCATATGAAAGATCTCCCCTTTTTTCATGAATTCCCTACAAAATCGTTGGGAAGATGGTATTTATACTTATGCTAGGAATTAACCCACACATATTGGAATTCTCAATATGTAGACATTTTTCTTTTAGTCTAACTGGTAGTAGGAATTAGATATTTATGTCAAAGTGGAACATGCCTATTTTGCATGCCAGTTTTAAAAATTAACCCTAGAGAAGGGCATGCCTTACCACAATAGTAACAATATCTGTTCACATTTTTAATGAATAATGTCTAGGAACTAACAGTCTTTGATTTTGAAATCTCATTTTCATATCCTTAATATGCCCCTTATTAACTACCAAACCACCTTGAAATTCAAACGAAGTGAACATTTGCTTGATCACTTTCACCCCTAATGAAGATACTAATTTTCTAAATTACAAAGGGTCTTAACCAGTGATTTTTGGAGAGATTGGGGCCTATTAAAGCTATAGACACAAACAGGTTTTCAAGAGTGGAACTGAACTTCAGGGAGGTAAAATAAGGATTCAGTTATAATAGGAGAGATTGGAGCCTATTAAAAGATGGTGACCCACTGAGTGAAGTTGACTCACCACCCTTAGCCATGATACTGTCTCAAACTTGGCCTTGCTCCCTAATAAATTATAGGATATGGCCCATGCTTTAAAACTGGCTTTATGCTATTCCTCTTTCTAAACCATATCTGGAAAACTGTGTTAGGTTATTAGGATTTTCATGCAACCAATTCCAACACAGAAATGCTCACTCTTAAGTGGAAATCACTGGGGGTGTATGCCATAGAGAACGTTCCTATTATTGGTCAGAATTTTTCAATTTTTTTTTCAGTTTTCAATTTCAATTGAAATTGGAGAATCTGTACGCCTTCAGAAAGAAACATTTGAAAAACAACAGAAAACATCATTCTCTCCATTGCTGATACTTTGTTGGGGTATGATTTTTCTCATACGTGCATTTCTTAAAATATAAGTTATCTATTGTTACATACCAACATTACTAAAAAACAGCTGAAAACAGCATGCATTTATTGGCTCACAGTTCATGAGGGTCAGCAGTCAAGGCAGGGAGTAGTGGGGTTCTCAGCTCAGGATCTCAAAGGCTGCAATCAATGTGTTGGTGGGGGCTGCAGTAGCATCTGTGGGTCATCTGGAGAAGCATTTACTTCCACACTTCTATGATTTTGGGCAGCATTAAATTCCTTGCAGTTTGTCAGACTGTGGTTCTCTACAGCTCAGGCAGCTCAGAACATGGCAGTTTGCTTCTTCAAAGCCAGCAAAGGTGAAAGTCCTTGCAATGGGGCAATTATAATGCATACTAAAATGTAATCATAGATATGACACCTCCTCACACTTGCTTATTCTATGGAGTAAAAGCAAGTCACTGTTCCACCCACACTCAAAGGGAGGGAATCACACCAGGGCATCAACCCCAGAAGGCAGCAATCATGCTGGAAGCAGAGTCTGCCTACCACAAAAGGCAAAGAACCTATTAACATAATTATGGGGGAAGCTTTTCTTAATTATATTCTAGGATTTTTTTTTCATTTTTAAAGCTTAAAACAATTTTTTTTTAATTAAAGAAGTTGCAGGTTTACAGAAAAATCATGCAGCAAATAGAGTTCTCATATACCATTCCCACCTCACAATACAGATTTCCCTCTTAACATTTTGCATTCATGCAGTATCTTTATTACAATTGATGAAAGAGTAGTATTATAATTATACTATTTTCTACAGCCCATAATTTTACCTATAGGCCATAACTTATGTTAGAACTCATTGTTAGTGTGGTATGGTCCTATGCATTTTTTTTTTTGGACATGCTGTATGGTGAGGGGGTCTTGTGACTGTCCCATTATTGCAGCACCATCTGTTGAATTTTTTTGGGTGGGGGAAGTGCATGAGCCGGGAATTGAACCCAGGTCTCTCGCGTGGCACTGAATTATACCACTGAACCATCCTTGCACCCCTCTATGGTTTCTTTTTAAAATTCTATTCTAGTGGTATAATACAACCTAAAACTTTCCATTTTAACATAATTCAAATATATGATTCAGTGGTATTGGTTACATTCACAATGGGATGCTACAGTCACTGCAATACATCATCAAATTTTCCATTAACCCAATCTGAAAGTTTATACCAATTACCCGCTAATCCCCATTCTCTACACCACTTCAGCCCTTGGTAAACTGTATCCTAGTTTTTTACTCTATGAATCTCCTTATTCTAATTATTTAATATCTGTGATATGGTACAATATTTGTCCTTAGGTGTCTGGCTTATTTCACTCAACATGATATCTTCCATGTTCATCTATGTAGTCACGTGTCTCAAAACTTTATCCCTTTTATACAGCTGAAAAATATTCCATTGTATGCTTTTCATAAACACCTTTTATCACTTTGAGGAGCCTTCATTCTATATCTTCTTTTCTAAGTGTCTTTATCAAGAAGAGGTGCTGGGTTTTGTCAAATCCCTTTTACGCATTAATTGAGGTGAATGTCTTTCTTTTTCCTTTATTCTGTTAATGAGGTGTGTTACATTAATTGATTTTCTTATGTTGAATCACCCTTACAAATCTGGAATAAATCCCACCTGATCATGGTATATAATTCTTTTAATGTGCTGTTGTATTAAGTTTGCTAGTATTTCATTCAAGATTTTTGCCTTTATATTCATAAGGGGTATTTGTCTTTACTTTTCTTTTCTTGAGGTATCTTTATCCTGCATGGGTATTAGAATGCTGTCAGCTTCATAGAATGAGTTAGGAATATTCCTTCCTCTTCAGCTTTTTGGAAGTTTGAGCAAGATGGGTGTGATTTCTTATTTGAATATTTGGAGACATTCACTAATGAAGCCATCTGGTCTTGGGCTTCTCTTTATTGGGAAGGTTTTGATTACTAACTCAATCTCTTTATTATGTATTGCTCTGCTGAGATCTATTTCTTCTTAAGTCAATGTAGGGAGCTTGTATGTTTCTAGGAATTTGTCCATTTCTTCTAGGCTTCTGTTTTTAGCTGTTTGTGTTTTCTCTCTTTGTTTCTTTATCAGTCTAGATAAAGGTTTGTCAATTTTATTGTTTTTTTCTCAAAAAACTAACCTTGGGTTTTGTTGATTCTATTATTTTTAAATGTTATTCTCTATTTCATTTATCTCCATTCTAATTTTTGTTATTTTCTTCCTTTTGCTTGCTTTGGGTTTACTTTGCTCTTCTTTTTCTAGTTGCTCCAATCGTGAGGTTAGGTGTCTGACTTGAGATCTTTCGTCTTTATTAATACAAGCATTTAGAGTTATAAACTTCCCTCTCTGCACTGCCTTTGTTGCATCAATAAGTGTGCATATGTTGAATTTTTATTTTCATTCACCTCAAGATATTTCGTATTTTTTCTTGTGCTTTCCACTTTAACCCATATTGTTTAATTTACATATATTCCATGAATTTCCAGTTCTCTCTGTTATTCATTTCTATTTATTCCATTGTGGTATGAGAAGATATATCATACTTTATTTCAATTTTTTTTAATTGTCAAAATTTGTTTTGTGACTTAACATATGGTCTATCCAAGAGAATGATCTACATGTACTAGAGTCTAAAGTGTATTCTGCTGTTTTGAGTGAAATGTATATATGTCTATTAGGTTTAAGTTGGCTTATATAGTATCATTCAAGTCTTCTATTTCCTTATAGATCTCTCTAGATGTTCTATCCATTCCTGAAAATGTTGTATTATAGTCTCCTACTATTCATGTAGAACTGTCTATTTCTCCATTCAAATATGTGAATATTTGCTTTGTGTATTTATACTTGTGATGTCGTCTTATTGAATTGATCCTTTTATCAGTATATAGTGACCTTCTTAATCCCTAGCAAAAGATTCTGACAAAGTTTATTTTATCTGATAAATAATATAGCTACTCCAGATTTATCTGGTTACTATTTGCATGGAATATTTTTTCCATCTCTTTGCTTTCAATCTACTAGTATCTTTGAAATAAGGTCAGTGCTTTAGTTCCTGGCTTCTAAAGCAAATAATATACAATAGATTGGCTTAAACAATGGGAATTTATTGGCTGACCATTTTGAGGCTAGGAGAAGTTCAAAATCAAGGCATCATCAAAGTAATGCTTTGTCCCAAAAGATGTGGCATTCTGAGGATGCTTGCCAGTGACCTTTTGTCCTTCACTTTTTTGTTACATGGCAGCACACCTCTCCTGGCTTCTCCTTTCTCTTGAGTTCTGTTGACTTTCAGCTTCTGGCTGCTCCCTGTGGTCTTCCTTATAGGCCTTTAGTGATAGAATTAAGACCCACCCTGAGTCAGCTGGGTCACACCTTAACTGAAGTAACTTCATCAAAAGGTCCTGTTTACCAAGGTTCGCACTGACAGGAATGGATTAAGTTTAAAAACATGTGTTTTTTTCCCTAGGGTACATAATTCCAAGCCACCATAATGAATGCCTCATAAATAGTGCATAGTTGAATTATGCTTTTATATGCATTCTGCCAGTCTCTCCCTTTTGCCTGGTGAGTTTAACCCACCTAGAAACACTTTTGACAGGTGCCTTGAAGTTCAGTCATGCTTTATGAGTAGCCATCCCCTCAATTCAGCTGTATGACATGCTCAGACATGAAAAAATTCATTGCAATGCATACAAACAGAATGGAAGATGTTGTGATAGAGTCTAAGTAATGCAGATAGTGCTGTCAATGTTGGAAAATGTAAAGATACATCCAAATTAGCAGGATGAGATGGCCAAATTAACAGGATGAGACGTCACTCCTCTCCAAAGAGAGAAATCAGTCCAGGAATTACAGAAAAAGAAAAAAAAAGTGGGAACATAAAATATGCAGAAATGTAGGTAAACAGACAGGCAAATATCTAACCATGAGTGAATATCAAGAGAAAGACAGAAAGTAAGTTTCAGGGAGGAGCTATAGACACAAACAGGTTTTCAAGAGTGGAACTGAAGTTCAGGGAGGTAAAATAGGGATTCAGTTATTAGAAAAGATGGGAGCTTTTCTTTCCTCTGGGATATCATTTACCAAAAAAATTTTTGTTTTCATTATAACCTACGTAAAGACTGTTTAAGATACTTTTTCCTAATTTCCCCCTCCCATGAAATTTTAATACCACAGATACATTGTATAGCTTCTTATGTAACTTATGTACATCTATGCTTTGTGTATAAGAAGACCGAAAATTTTTTTCACTCCTTAAAGAACTAATTTTGGTCCCTTGAGGGTGATATTGCCCCCACTGAGAATGCATGCTCTAGAATAAGGTAAGTGCCCATAAAATTAAATGGACCTATAAGACCAGATTTGGTCTAACTACAAGGGAATCTTACCCTTGAGACTTCTCATCAGAAAATCACAACTTTTTTTTTTTTAATAACATGGGCAGGCACCGGGAATTGAAGCCAGGTCCTCTGGCATGGCAGGTGAGAACTCTACCTTCTGAGCCATTGTGGCCCACCCAAGAACCACAACTTTTTAAAGGACAAATCTAGTCTGAAGCCTGGGTTGTATCAAATCCCTGGTTGGGGTTGAATTACTATCCTCAGAGTGCTGGTTGATGGATCAAACCCAATCTAGAGAGAGAAATCTAATGATATGGGCCTCAAACTCATCCTTTATCTTATAGACACTAATTAGGTCCAACATTTTTATTTTTAACTTGTACACGGATTTTGAAATCTTGCTCGTCAGATTTAAGCTCTCTATGAAGCTGAAAAGATAACTAATAGTTTGGAAACAGAAAATATGTCAGAAGATATATGATTTCAATCCCAGATTTGCTTTTTAATAGTATATTTCTTAGCTATTCAGCACTCTATTTCCTTCATCTATGAAGTTAAGATAATAGCAACTATCACACAGGGTAGTGAAGCGACATTAAGGAAAGCAATTAGCTGGATGCCTGGAAGATAAGTTTAATCAGTAATGATAACGTCAATATAATGAGTACTTTCTATAAGCCAGGAACTAAGTTATGTCTTATAGGCCGTATGTTAAAAATATGAATATTCCATTCAGTTCAGGAATCTGAAAATCAAAGTGGTTTATAACCACTTTTCAAACATCTTAACACACATAAGTGATAAACTGAAAATGACAAAATGAAGTTTAATAGAGATCAACCTAAAATGTTTACTGGTATCCCAAAGGGAACTGCAAAAGCCTAGAAGGTATGTGGGAAATGCTAATTGCACAGTCTACGACGTAAATGTGAGTTATCAGTGCGATGTGGTTACCAGAGAGCAGGTAACCTTTCAAGGTGGCACTAATGAAGCAGAGTGGTCAGAACAAAGAAGGTGACAGCCTCTTTCTACTCTGCCTTAATTGAGCTTCACTGCAATGCAAGAGGTCTGCTCTGGGGACCAGAAAGATGTAAAATAATTGTGACATAGTCAAAAAGAGCAACAGGTTAATGAAAACCCTCAAGTTGTGCCATTTGTGGAATGATTGAAGGATATAAAGATTGAAAAGAATTATGTGAGAATGTGATTATTGTGTTTAAATACTTCACAATTATCCCATGAAAGAAGGCATAGACTTTCTGTAGGTTGTCCCAGAAGGTGTTAATAGAATTACTTGAAAATGGCAAGATTCAGGAATTAGAACGTTTCAGAGCATGGGCTAGACAATTGTATGACATGGCTGCCTTAGGGGGATTCTAATAAATGGTACCTTCCCAAGGTTATCTTTAAAATTTTTTCTTAGATTTTTTGAATTTTTCACTATATTGTGTCTTTGTATAGATTTTCAAAATAATGCTCGGGACTTACCAGTTTTTTTGAATCTTTGGTTGGTATCCTTTTTCATTTCTAGGGTACTCTCAAATATTGCATTTCCAAACATCACCTCTACCCTATTTCTCTCTCCTCTCCTTTATAAGCTATCTTTAAATATCTATTAGACTTTTCTATTCTATCCTCCATGTTTCATAACATTGTTTCTCCTCTTTTGTGTTCTTTTCAGGATAGTTTTTTCATATCTATTCTCTAGTCCAATAATTATATTTTCAGTTGGGCCTAATATGCTGTTAAACTTACCATGAAATATATTTTAAGTGAATATCTGTTCCTTGCAATCAGTTATGGTTTGACTAAATCTGATACATACTTGACTTTTTGTGGATTGATTTAGAATATGTTCATGGGGTTCCATAATCTTCTACCCTAAGAATTACATGTAGACTATTCTGTATTGATATTTAACTTGGAAGATCTTATATATAAACCATAAGATTATGGTAGCTTTAAGTATCTGATTGGATATCTCTCAGACCTCGAGTTAATGTTTCATGAAAAATTTTCCCTAACTATTTTAATAATTTATTCCATATTTTGCATTTTTCAATGTAAACACCTTTCCCTATCTTTCATCGCTAATCTTAAATTGAAAGTCCTCCAAAGGTTTCTGATATGTTTAGTTAGTGTGCTGGTTTGGAAGGATGTATGTACTCTAGAAAAGCCATGTTTTAATCCTAATCCTGTTTTGTAAAGGCAGCTGTTTCTTCTAATCCCTATTCAGTACTATAAATTTTGAAACTGTAATTAGATCATCTCCCTGGGATGTGACTCACTCAAGAGCAATTGTTAAACTGGGTTAGGTGGAGATGTGTCTCCACCCATTTGGGTGGGTCTTGATTAGTTTATAGGGATCCTATAAAAGAGGAAACATTTTGGAGAAAGCGAGAGATTCAGAAAGCAGAGAATGCTGCAGCACCATGAAGCAGAGAGTCCACCAGCCAGCGCTTTGGATATGAAGAAGGAAAATGCCTCCCGGGGAGCTTCATGAAATAGGAAGCCAGGAGGGAAAGCTAGTAGATGATGCCATGCTCGTCATGTCCCTTTCCAGCTGAGAGAGAAGCCCTGACTGTGTTCTCCATGTGCCTTCTCACTTGAGCAAGAAACCCTGAACTTCATCGGCCTTCCTGAACCAAGGTATCTTTCCCTGGATGCCTTTGATTGGACATTTCTATAGACTTGTTTTAATTGGGACATTTTCTCGGCCTTAGAACTATAAACTAGCATCGCGTTAAATTCCCCTTTTTAAAAGTCATTCCGTTTCTGGTATATTGCATTCTGGCAGCTAGCAAACTAGAACAGTTAGTATTATCATAAAATGGAATTTTAGATATTGTTAAGATTGTATTTAATTTTCCAAATAATTAAACTTACAAAAACATTGTCTCCTTTACATTTATTTTGTTCATTCATAAAACAAAATGAGAAACTTACAGTGTTGAAATGCTGATTTCTGTATAGTTTTCTTCTGATGAGTTTCTAAAATGATTAAAAAAAGTCTTTAATCAAAGTCCTGCTTGCAGTCAACTTTTTTTGTTAGAATAAAATGAATTGATTTATAACTATTAAGCATTTCAGAACATCCAGAATGGATTGGTTTTTTCATTTCCTCAGTGATGTGCTGAATATTGGAATCCATCTAGGCTTATTCAAGAATGCAAATTTAATCTTAGTAGATATTTCTCTGTGAACTATAAACAGATTTGGCAAAAATCTTTTAAGATCTCAAGGTTTGTACAGAGAGATTTAAGTAATGTCACTATTCAAATCATAGTGGGATTGTGGGTTTGAAATATAATTCATCATAGAAGTTTTTAGTATAGGTAAAATCAAAGGTTAAGTGAAAAGGGAAAAAAAGCAATTTTAAAGATAAAGAAATGTTAATCCTTGATAATTAGAAATGGACAAAGTCAAGAGATGCTACAAAAAATAAGTTATCTAATGAAATCCTTGTTAGACTATTTCTAACTTTTCTAAATCCTTCCATCCCCTTTGGGGAAGTTATTTTATAGGAGTTAAAATATTAACAATAAACACACACATATAGCTGACAGCTATGTAATAGGATGGTTTACACAGCATAAGTTTATATTCCTTTCATTCTTTATAGATGTTTATTAGTTGAGACCTTTTTCACTTGCAATTTCAAAGAACCTAATTCAAATTGGCTTTAGCACATTGGCTAGCCTAGGGATGTCCCAGGCTTCAAGTGAGGGTGCAAACTTTGCCATCAGGACTTTGTCTCTCTCTACTGACTTTATTCCAGGCAAGTACTGTGCTCGTGGCAGCTGCCAGCAGGTACAGGATACAGACTGGCAGAAAGAGAGCTCCTACTCAGGAGTAGCAACAAAAGCCTGAGATTGTATACTCTTGGATCTCCAGGATCCCTAATCCTTTATGAACCAATAAGTGTCATCAGTGTGATAGAAAACACTGATTGGCCAAACTTAGGTCATGAGCCCTCAACCCAATCACAGGCTCAGGAGGCCGGCGGAAGCTGGGGTGCCAGAGGATGATCAGCCCACAAACACAAGGACTAAGAGATGAGGAGGGAGATTTTCCCCAAAGTAAAATGTATTGTTACCACAAGGCAAAATGGTCACTAGATAGGCAAAAACTACAGAGGGCAATGTAGCATATGATGGAAGGTAATGTAGCATGTGAATCAAATAAAGCCTTTAAAAAAAGACCTCCCTGAGTGCTCTGAGTAGACTGAAGATTTCCTGATGTTTTATGGAAATAAGATTTTTGCTCCTATGGGTCACCAAACTTGATGGACGCTGGTGGTTTCATGATTACAGAACTTGTGAGTGACCAAGGACAAATGGAAATCTAGTCAAAATAAACACTTTGATGGACCTCATCAAGCAACTTGCAAATTCTGTAGAGTACAAAGAGGCTCATTTGAAATATATATAAAATGAGGAGTTTCGTAATATGGTATTATTTGAAGTTTTAATTTATTTTTAAAAATTTATTAATTTCTGCTAAGGGACACCACTTGGTAAAGCAAAATCCAGTCAGGAGTCTCTCAAAATCTTCAACAGCAAACATTAAGTAGGATTCTAAGTAAAGACCTTTAATTCCAAAAAATTAACTATTCATAAAGTTGTTATGACAAGAAAATTCCAGCTCTGAGTCTTAGTTGCTTTATAGCTAAAGACAATATTGTCATGTATAAATGAGGAATAATAATATCTATGTTACAGTAACTTTATATGAAGATCAAATGAGATAATTTATATTAAAATGTCTGGCATATGGGACAATTCCAAGGTATATAATAGTTCAAACAAAATAGAAAACTATTTCTCACTTATCTAATGCTCCAAGATGGTATGTCTGCTTGGCAAAGATGATTATTCCCCATGCAATTATTCAGTGGCTTTGGCACTCCAAGACCTTATCATTGTCATGTGTCCAGCTGTGAAAAAGAGAAAGGAAGGGGAAGCATACCCAATTCTTCATATTATGAAAATGGAACCCCTTCAATTTCATGGCCAGGCCCAACTCATGAGATGTTTGAAGAACGTGCCCTACATTTTCATCCAGAAAGAAGAGGAAAATGTTTATTTCTCTCTGCTCATTTTGTGACTATAGTGATTAAATGTTTGGATCTACCTGATGTGAGACACAAGACTTCTCAAGCTTCAGTCAAGATTCTTATTTACTAATGGCAATGAGCAAGACAGAAGTTCTTTTTCAATCATGAACTTTGCTCTAGATATGATATATGGGGTTGTATCTACATATATATATTAATGAGGATGACAGCATCAAGTATATTGAAAGAAACAGACCTTTCAAATGAAGCATCACTTTTGGAAATAGGGCTGCTATGATAACATGTTTCAGAATAAGAATGAGCTAAGAAAATGGTAAAGGTCTCAGAAGCAAATTAATGGAAGTATAATTTCAGCACTATTTCAATTTTATAAAATTTAAAATACTATCACCTCCTAAAAAGATATTTTAAAAGTTTTCAAAATCCAAAATTTTCTAAGCTCTAAGTTTCTCATTTTTACTTTGTATTGCAAATTAAAACATTTCAAACACGAGAAATTTATTGCAATTTGCAAATTATTTGGCCCTTTTCAAAATAGTCAAGTTATACAAGTGAGGCTTGGAGGTTTTGGCATTGGAAGAACTTTAAAATTCTCGCAAATATAATTAACCACAGAAGCTACTGATTTTTCATAAGGTTGTCCCTCCCCACCCCACCCCACCCCCACTGCCCCAGGAACTATCTAGGCCCTTGTTCTGACACTGTAGGTCTACCATCTATCCCTGTTTATGACTATATTCCTCAGACTCATGCCCATTAAGCTGGCACAGATTATATGACTAGTCAAGAGGCATATAGAGGCACTGGCTCACAAGACAAAATTAAAACCATCTGAACTGAAGCCGTAATAATTCCCAAGCCATATTGGAAAGGGTAAAATTGATCACCAAGCAACTTCCAAAATTCTATTTAAAGAATTCACAAAAGGTATTCAATTCCTCAGAGCCCATAGCCTTGTACAGAATTATCAATCTAAGCATAAGAATAAAAGACCCTATATAACGATGCTAATAGAATAAAGTCAGTGCTTGAAACCTCAAATCAACAGAATAGTTTCTGTGCATTTATATAATAATTCTCTTGCAAAGAGCAGAGCATGAACAGACATGGCTTTTGTTGTCATGCAATTTGTACCCACCCAGAGTAAGTCAATAGATGAGAATGTGACCCTTGGTCAGAAGAGCACAACCGAGCCCACTGTTAATTTGATCAGACACCAGAGCATAAAACAAAGACCCTGAGCCGGAAACCTTGTCAGTTAGAATGTAAATGAATCCTACTGACAGAAAACTCTTTTCTGCATCCAGAAGCCAGATTCATCATAGGAGGCCCTGTGCATGGCTGCCTGTCAAAGCTTGGGGAAAACCAGGGTTTCTGAACATAGGTTATGTGGCATTGAGAAGAGAAGGAGGAGATGAAAGCAATAGAGCGCTGCAGAAAATGTGCTCCGTATGTTACGCAGTTTAGAAAGCTCTAAAAGTCTACTGAAGTTCCTTTTTTTCCCTACACTGTTAAGTTTTTGAATTCATGGGATACTTCAAAATGAGAGAATTGGGGTGAGCCAATGAAAATTGATGCCTTTTCTATGTTAACAGTATCATGGCTCAATTAGTTATTTTCTGGTTTCCAGCATAGTGGAGAGGAAGCATTTTCCAGCATCATTTAAAGGCACTGCCATCGCTGTAAAACTGCCCCAGAGTTCTGATTCTCATTGACTTCAGAATTAAACCTCTTAGGATCTTAATTTACCAGATGCTGCAGTTAACAAAGAAAGGAATTTCTAACACGGGGCCCCAACTAACATGGTGATGTCGGGTGAGGGCAGAGATTGAGAAAGCTGGCATGAATAGCTGGATGGTAACAGGATTCCCAATACATAAGATTTTATCTGCCAGAGGATACTTGTTGAGGGGGAGTCAGGGCAGGAGATGGAGATGAGTCTGAGCTCTGGGACTCTGTACCTCACTTGTGCTTCCTTGGAGACAATCGTTACCTGAAACACACCCGTGTTCTAGGTATTGTAGTTAAAAGCCCAAAAAGCAAGCAAGCAAACAAACAAACAAAAAACCATTAAATATTGTTATTACAAAATACAGGTTTCTTTCAATTGATCGTCTGTCAAAATTGCACATTTGATCTTCTGATTTGAGAGCAATAAGATTACCGAACCATACTTTGCAGATCTGCAAATCCATTTTCCTCCCTCTTCTTCCCTCACACAAAAAGCAAAACTACCTAAGTAATTTCTACTTCATTGCCTGCTCTTTGTAAAACTGAAATTACTTATGGAATATCCTTTAACATTCCAAACTGCCTCTTCTTCTGCACTCTTACAGTATGCCTGGTGATTTTCCTCTTTTTTTTTTACCTTTTGCAAATAAGTTTGTAAGAAACATGTTGGATTCCATTTGTCATTCACATCATAGAGTGAATTAAGTTAATTCAATGACAAGTTGCTTTCTTCCCACTGAGCTGATAAGGTCAGTTGCAGACCAGGTTAGAAAAGAAGACAATTCTGAAGTGTGGGACACCGTAGGCAGAGGGGAAAGTTGAGTGGGACTTTGAGGCCATGAATTTACATGGAGAAATGTGATAGGCATGGAAATCCCAGGTGCTGGTAGGGATCTGTAAAAGGGAAGAGGAGGCATCACCAAGAGGTGAGAAAGAGTCTCTGAAAAGAATAAAGAAGTCTCTAAATTCTAAAAAAATTTTGCAAAGAATGGAGCCCCACTCTCAGCAGGTAAGATTAGGGAAAACAGTGATAAAAACTAGCAGTTTGAAGGTTCATGTTACACATTTTATGTATTATATTAAGGCATGAGATTGGAAAATATTTGGAACATACAATACCACAAGATAAGACCACTAAAGTCTTTTTCATTTGTTTACTACTGGAGTATTCAAGCTATTACGGAATCACTGCCATGCATTGGCCCAACTGATCAAGATGTGTTCTTGACCAGAGTTAAGTCTCTGTGAGCAACATGATGACCTGCTCTGCTGAGCATCACTGCTATGGCACATGTTCTTTCTGATGTTCTTTCTTAGACCCTTTAACAAGTCTCTGTCTTCTACTCAGTAGAAAACAGACCAGGGACAAATGCACTTTCCTTTGTTCACAACTGGCAGAGAATCAATTGTGCTATGGTTTTCGGAGAAGATCTAGGCCTCTGGGGTTGAGCATACTTTGAGTCAAAACCCAATATTATCACTAACAAACTGCATAACTTTCGGCAAGTTTGCTTCTCTGAGCCTCATTTTTTAATCTGAATGAGAACTCTCAGGATTATTGCGAAACATTAATATTTACAAAAGATACAATAAGAGATACAACTTCTATTAGGACCAGCTGTTTTGACAATTAGTGCTGACATTTTCTCATGATTGTGCAGTAACCCAGTAACTCATATCAAAACATTACAGAAGTGGTGGCATAGTAGCAATAGGGATGAGAGACCAGGAGTTTGCTTCTAAGACAGTCTTAACTTCGGGTTTAGGAGTCCTATGGAACTTTGTAGATAGGCAAACGGATGGAAGGGCTCCTGTGATGCTATTCCAGGCTCTGGGTTTGTAACTGTCAGCCTTCCCCAGTTACCCTACACTGCACCAGATCCTCAGTCTTTCTCCATTGCTGTCATTAAGGCCCTGAGCAAAAGTGGAATCTGGTGAATTTTGGAATTACCTGCCTCCTCCTTTCAATGTCCTTCAGTCTTGGTCTCCTGTCAGGTTCTTGATGCATTCCATTTCCTTAGTAACTCAAGGAGCACCAGCCTCTCAAAGGCATTCTGGTCACACATAAGTATTCATGGTTCCCTGTACTCTGGGATCTTTCTTGCACTTATGCTTGTCCTCTCACTGTTCCCTCTGCCCGGAACTCTCTGCTCACGTTCTTCAGTGAACTAAACCCTATTTCTTTCTCAAGAACGTCTCAGTGTTTTGCTACTCCAACTACACTGTAGGGTCTTGAAAGATGAATCCTTTTGCCATATTCACCTATGTAACCCCCTTGGTAGTTTTCACAGGGGTGTTCAGTGTCTTGCAATTATCTGAAATCCTGAAAACCGAATTATATTGCCCATCATAGTTGCTACTCCTTATTGAGAAAAGTGCCTATTTGAAGAATGATTCTGACACACACAAGAGTGGAAAGAGAACAAATAGTGTGTCAGTTTTCCTCACTGTTTGAGATCAGAACCTTATCAATTGAGTTGAGGGATTCTGGAAAAAGGTTACTTTTGATAGAGAAAGCGTAGAAAATTGATAAAATTAATAAAAATAAATACCCTCAAAATGCATATTTATAAGCATTTCATATCCACCAAGCATATATCCCCCAACCCAATCCCCTGGTAACCTCTAACCTATGTTCTGTCTGCAAATTTGCTATTATTAGATATATCTTATATGTGACAATATTTGTCTTTGTTTCCTGCTTATTTAACAGAGCATGTTTTTGAGGTTCTTCCATGTTGCAGCAGGTCTTAGAATTTCATTCTTTATTACCCATAAATAATGTTCCATTGTGCATATGAACCACATTTTGTGGATCCCTTCATTTGTTGATGGACCCAGTTCCCACTTTTTGCCATTTGTGAATAATGCTGCTAAAACAATTGGTGTACAAGTATCTGTTTGTATCACTTTCTTTGGGTATATACCTAGAAGAGGAACTGTTGGGTCATATGGTAATTTTGTATCTAGTTTTTCTTAATAACTGCCATATTGCTTTCCACAGTGACTACATAATATTATAGTCCCAACAGGGCACTAGTGTTGAAATTTCTCCACATCTTCTTCACGCTTTTTTTTCAGTAATAGCCATCCTTGAGGATATGAAGTAGTATCTCATTGTGGTTTTGATTTGTATTTCCTTAATGACTGTTCTCTAGAGAAACAGAATCAACAGGGGAGATCTGTAAATATGAGATTTATAAAGATATCTCATGCAGCCATGAGAATGGAAAAGTCCAAAATCCATAGTACAAGCTATGAAACTGGCAACTCCAGTGAAGGGTTTGGATGACTGCACAGGAGAGGCTTGCTAGTTGAAGAAGCCGTGAAAGAATCTCTCTCCTTCTTTAAAAGTTTTCAACTTTTGAATTATCTCACTGGCGGGAGACAGGCCTTAGTTGATCACAGTTGTGATCAGCCACAGCTGCGATCAACTGACTGATGACTTAATATACCAGCCTTCCAGTTTATCAACCAGGAATGAAATACCCTTGCAGCAGCAGTCAGGCCAGTGCTTGCCTGAACAGATAACTAGTCATAATCACTTGGCCAAGTTGACACCAGAACCTAAACATCACAGTCCATCCCTTATCAACTTGACAGCTATACACATCACCTTGAAACATGCTTAATCTCCAAATAAAACACAACTACAGGCATATTTTTTACCTAACAATACTCAACTGCCCTGCATACAATTGGAAACGCACTACATCTCTCCAGAATAGGGTGCAAATCCTTAGGTAACATTCACTTTTAAACTTCATATTCTACAATTTAAATACTATAATATGAAAAATACAACTTATGACATTTAAGAGCAAAACGATATTTTCTTATGTACTAATGCAAACATACTCATAACAAAACAGGGAGGAAATATTCATACAATCGCAGTCCTCATTTCTGTAACTGGTCACATGGTCATAGCTCATACTTATCATTGCCTTCTTCTACTACCCATTCCATGCTCCCTTTACCGTCAGCAGGAATTTCAGCTGGCCATCCTTCTTTGCCAGGTGGGGTGACCCAGACCTGCATTCCTGAAGATTCTGGGCCATTGGTAGTCCTGCCTGATTGGGTTGTTGCAGTTTTTCATTGACTTTAATCACAGGGCATGGTAGTACTAAGAACAGCCCTAGGGCATCTCCTGTATTTCAGGAAAACTCTTTTTTTTTTTTTTTTTTTTACCTCCATTGTGTTATTGCAGTCCTATTTCCCTTTTCTACTCAGGATCAATCACCCCAGACAGAACAGTAATCGCTTCTTATGCCTATTGATTCAGTGACATAAGAAGCCCAGGTGGCCAGGCAGCAGTTTTAACTTCCAGTTCAATGAAATCATTGTTGTGTCTCCTGACAGCACCACTCCTCCTTTTGGAACTAAGACCTGTAGACTAGTAGAGCTTAAAGTTTCAGGGATAGAAAGCAAAAATTTTCCTAGTAGATCACTATGAGTGATAGTGAGTAGTGCCACTCCCATTTCTACCCCTTGATTCCTGGACCCATGAATCTTGACTATGGAAAAACAGCACCATAGAATGGATGCTGATTCAAAGCATACACAGCCTCGTGGGGAACACTGCCTCAGTCCTGCAAGGCATTGCCACCTAGTTAACACCAGTCTTCAAAAAGCCATTCCACTGTTCTATCAACCCAGCTGCCTCTGGATGATGGGGAACATGGTAAGACCAGAGAATTCCATGAGCATATGCTCATAATTGCACTTCGTTTGCTGTGAAGTGGGTTCCTTGATCAGAAGCAATGCTGTATGGCACATCATGATGGTGGGTAAGGCATTCCATAAGTCCATGTGTGGTAGTTTTTGCAGAAGCATTGCATGCAAGGAATGCAAACCCATATCCAGAGTATGTGTCTATTCCAATTAGAGCAAATTGCTGCCCTTCCATGATAGAAGCGGTTCAGTATAATCAACCTGCCACCAGGTAGCAGGCTGGTTATCTTGGCAAATGGTACCATATCAGAGACTGAGTGTGGGTCTGTGTTGCTGGCAGATTGGGCTCTCAGCAGTGGTTGTAGCCAGGACAGCCATATAAGTGGAAGTCCATGTTGCTGAGCCTATGCATAACCTCCATCCCTACCACCATGACCACTTTCATGATCCCATTGGGCAATGGCAGGAGTGACTGAGGAAAGAAGATGACTTGTATCCACAGGACAGGTTATCTTATCCACTTGATTAGAACCTTCCTCTGCTGAAGTCACCCTTTGGTGAGCACTCACATGGGACATAAATATCTTCATATTCTTTTCTCACTCAGGAAGGTTTATGTACATACCTCTTCCCCAAACTTCTTTGTCACCAATTTTCCAATCATGCTCTTTCCAAGTCCCTGACCATCGAGCCAAACCGTTACCAACAGCACATGAGTCAGTAGACAAATGCACCTCTGGCCAGTTCTCCTTCCAAACAAAATGAACAACCAGGTGCACTGCTCAAAGTTCTTCTCTTTGGGAGGAATTCTTCTCACCTATGTCCTTAAAAGACACTCCAGGATGGAGTTATAGTGCTGCAGCTGTCCATTCTGGGCAGTTTAAAGGTGGTTTTGCATGTTGTGCAGAACCGTTTGTAAACTAGGCCTGAGTTTTCTTTTCCTCAGTAAACTGACTATAAAGAACTCGCCAAGAGGCCATAGATCTGGTCTAGAAAAGAAAAGGGAATGTGGGAGAAGTAGAGGTCATGGGTATTTGGGTCAGTTCCTCATGTAACTTACTCATGCATTCAGGACCTGTTCAATCCCTATCTATAATATATCATTTCCATTTTATGATGGAGTCCTGCTGTGCACGTCCAACTCTATGGCTTGGTAGGTCAGACAACACCCAGCTCATGATAGGAAATTCAGATCTCATAGTAGTTTCATGGCCCATTGTTAAGCTTTCAGTCTCCAGTAAGGTCCAGTAGCAGGCTAAGAGCTGTTTCTCAAAAGAAGAGTAGTTATCTGCAGTGGATGGTAAGGCTTTGCTCCAAAATCCTAAGGGTCTGCATTGTGTTTCTCCTATAGGGGCCTGCCAGAGGCTCCAAACAGCATCCCTATTTGCCACTGGCACTTCCAGTACCATTGGATCTGCTGGATCATAAGGCCCAAGTGGCAGAACATCTTGTACAGCAGTCTGGCCATGCCACAGAGCCTCCTGTTGGTCTGGTCCCCACTCAAAACTAGCAGCTTTTCTGATGACTCAGTAATTGGGCCAGAGTAGCACACCCAAATAAGAAATATGTTGTCTTCCAAATCCCAAGAGGCCAACTAGGCATTGTGCCTCTTTATTTTGGTCATAAGCAGGGACAGTTGCAACAGCTTATCCTTCACCTTAGAAGGGATATTTCAACATGCCCCATATCACTGGACATTTAGAAATTTCAGTGAGGTGGAAGGCCCCTGTATTTTTGCTGGGTTTATCGTCCATCTCTTGACAAGCAAATGCCTTACCGATAAGTTTAGAACAGTTGCTACTTCTTGCTCACTAGGTCCAATCAGCATGATATCGTCAATATAATGGACCAGTGTAATGTCTCGTGGGAATGAGAAACAATCAAGTTCTCTGCAGACAAGACTGTGACATAAGGCTGGAGATTGGATATACCCCTGAGGCAGGACAGTGAAAGTATACAGCTGGCCTTGCTAGCTGAATGCAACTGTTTCACTGGTCGGGTGGCCCTTACTGACAACTATTGAGGTAAAAGCATTTGCCAGATCAATAGCTACATATCAGGTACCAGGTGATGTGTTGATTTGCTCAAGCAATATTACCACATCTGGAATAGCAATTACAGTTGGATTCACCACCTAGTTAAATTTACGATAATCTACTGTCATCCTCCAAGTCCCATCTGTTTCTGCACAGGCCACATAGGAGAGGTGAATAGGGATGTTTCAATTCCTAAAGAGTGCACTATCTCTGTAATCCTCCCAGGAATACAGTATTGCATCTGATTTACTATTTTGCTAGGTAGGGGCAGTTCTAGTGGCTTCCACATGGCCTTTCTTACTATAATATCCCTTAATCCATAAATCAGAGAACCACTGAGGGGATTCTGCCAGTTGCTGAGTATGTTGATTCCACTTGTGCATTCTGGAACTGGGAAAAGGACCAAAGAATAGGTCCGGGGAACCACCGGGCCCACTGTGAGACAGACATGAGCTAAAACTCCATTGACCACCATAAGCCCCTACTCTGACTGGTGGACTAGGGTTATGTTTTGGATCTCTTGAAATTAATGTCACTTCTGAGCCAGTGTCCAATAATCCCTGAAATATCTGATAATTTCCTTTTCTCCAGTGCACAGTCACCCTGGTAAAAGGCTGTAGGTTTCCCTGGGGAAGGCTGGGAGGAAGGTTAACAGTACCAAAATTTTTTACAGTGTAAATAGATCGTTCCCCGAGATTATCTGGTTCTCTTTTCATTTGAGGGACTTTGGTCTGTAAACTGTCTTAAGTCTGGGAATTGATTAAGGGGCCATGATTTTTTTTTGTAATTCAAGTCAGACTTCTGCTCACTTGAACTATAATTCTGCTTATACAGCTCAAACAAGAAATTAGTAGACTGTCCATCTACTTTATTTCTAAGTACTCCATGATCTACTAACCAACACACAAATCTCTGCGAGTCAGATTATTTTGACTGCTAATTTGAGTTTGCTGTACATTATGGTGGCCACGCCCTCCTTGTCTGTGGTGATTAACGGTCACCACATGGCTTCTGCCAACTTGGGGTCTGACCATCCCCATTGTGTTTAAGGATTCCAGGTCGGTGACAGCTGTTCCCACAGTAATATCTGACCTACAGAGAAGGGTAACTACAGAGCTCTTCAGGGATGATGGAGCTTGTCTCATGAATTTATTTCTCAAGGTTCTGGTGAAAGATGTGTCCTCCGGATATTCCTGGGGTGTATGAGCAGGTCTTCCATGATAAATCCACTCTAAGATTCCAATCTCTCTAAGCCTCTGGATCCCCTCATCTACATTATACCACAGCAGTTCTGGCATTTCAACTTCAGGTTGGCCACCTTTGGATCCATGTTTCAGCCAACCATCCAAAGAAACTGTTAGTGCCCTTACTAACCTCTCAAGCTACAACACTGAATGCAGAATCTCTGCTTTGTGGGCCCATACCAATAAATTCAGCTTGATCTAAGTTGGTATTCCTTCCACCATTATTCCACACCCTTAATATTCATTTCCACATGTAGTCCCCTGATTTCTCTCTCTATATATTGGAAAGCTCATGCAGTTGTTTTGGAGTATAGTATACCTCCTCATGGGACACACTTTGTACCTCACCTTTCAGGGTCTGTTGGGACTTTAGTCTAGTTATAGGTCTCGAAGAAAAGAGGGGTCATGGGGTGGGTTATGAAAAGAAATTGAAGTGTCTTTCAAGCCAATTACCTCAGGGCACTTCATTGCCCTATCATTTGGTGAGACATGATTAGTTGCTCCAGACAGAGGAGTGAGGACTAATTTCTCAAGTGAAGTGGTTACAGGGTTAGCAGGCAGTGAAGGGTTAATTTTGTTAGGTAGCCTTTGAACGGCAGACTCCTCTGGGGAAACTAGAGGCCAGGAAGCTATTTTCTCAAGACTGGATGGAGGTCTGAAAGATCAATCCTCCAGGCAATCCATCATAGGTCTATCTAACAAAGGCTCAGCAGATTCCAGTGTCTCCATCACCATCATTATCAAGCCATATATCACCATCCCATGTTTCAGGATCCTATCCTTTTCCAATAAAAGCTCTGACTTTAATAGCAGACACCCTACAGTTTGAGATTTTAGTTTATGCTGTAAATCTGCTACTAATACAATGAGGCTTTATGTCTGGTTTAGAGTTCTCAAGTCTTCGACCACTGGAAGTAAGATTTTCTTTCAGGACACACTTTCTTTTAGGAAACGTTTACATTGTTCATATGGCACATAAGATGCAAATTTAAAGCCTTCAATTCATCCCTCTCCCTCATCACTATATCCAGCATATCTAACAACAACTAGTCAACATCATTATACATCTTAGTTCTATAAAACTCCATAATGGTGTAAAACATTCTCACCCTGAGCCTTGTCTCATATAAGCATATAATTAACATAATCTAATGGTGATATTTTTTGTATTTCTTTTGCCAACTCAGCACATGGACCATCAGTGCCATCTTGATTATTGGAAAAAGAGTCATTAGTGCTTCTGAGTCAGATCAGAATAGAAAACCAACTGTAAAAACCCATTTTAAAGATTCTGTTTCTCAAGAACCACTCTTAGTACTAAGCTGTGTTAGTCAGAGTTCTCTAGAGAAACAGAATCAGCAGAATGGTCTGTAAATATGAGATTTATAAAGTTGTCTCATGCAACTGTGAGAAAGGAAGAGTCCAAAATCCATAAGGCAAACTGAGAAATTGGCAGCTCCAGGGAAGGGTCGGGATGAACTTCACAACTCCTTAAAACCCTTCAATTGGTTGGATTATCTTGTTGTTGGAAGCATGCCTTTGCTGATCACAGATGTAATCAGCTATAGATACAATCAACTGACTAATACTTTAATATATCAGCTTTCCACTTTATCAACCAGCCATGAAATATCTGTGCAGCATGATCTGGCCAGTGCTTGCCTCACCAGACAGCTGGACTTAATCACTTGGCCAACTTGACACCAGAACTTAACCTTCACAATGGCTAATGATGCTGAGCATCATTTCATATTGGCCACTGGTATATCCCTCTTTGGAAAATTGTCCATTCATCTAAGCATTTTTCAAGTGCCTACTATGTACATTCCTTGATAGGATACAAACACACAAGATACGGCATACAAAAATAATATACAAACGAGGACAATATGCCATTAAGGTTAGTTTGAAGCAAGCATCTATTAAATGGAATAGATCATAAAAGCACTGTAGACTTGTAGTTAAGAATTGCAGAATTTCACCGCAGGATGGGATCTTAGAGATGTTCTCCCTCAACAATGCAGGAGCTACCCACGATTCAGGATAAAATCCAAACTCCTCCACATATCACACAGCATTCCTTAATAACTTTCTTCTCCTCATCTCTCGATCTCTTGACATTCTTCTCTCCCACTTTAGGACCTGCACTTGCCCAAAATTATCCATTCTCATTCATTCCTGAGCCTTTGTACTGTCTTCACTGTCTGCGGGGGTCATGTTTTGGTTTGCTAAAGTTGAAGAATGCAATATATCAGAAATAGAATGGCTTTTATAAAGGCACTTTGTTAAGTTGCAAATTTACAGTTCTCAGGCCATAAATATGTCCAGACTAAGGCAGGGAAAGATGCCTTGACTCAAGGAAAGCTGATGGGTCTGGAACACCTCTGTTACCTGGGAAGGCATGTGGCTGGCATCTGTGGGTTCTTTGGCTTCTGGTTTCAAACAGCTTCCCCAAGGACATTACTTTCTGCATTCTCCAAAAATCTGGCTCTGAATCAACTGCTCTCCAAGTGTCTTAGCTTCCTATAAAATGTTTTCCATTTTAAAGGACTCCAGTAAACTAATCAAGACCCACCTCGAATGGGTAGACTCATGTCTCCATCTAATCAAAATGTCCCACCCACAACAGGGTGTCACA
Organism: Tamandua tetradactyla; assembly: GCF_023851605.1. Lineage (NCBI taxonomy): Eukaryota > Metazoa > Chordata > Mammalia > Pilosa > Myrmecophagidae > Tamandua > Tamandua tetradactyla. Next base: position 48,340,048 of record NC_135331.1, read on the forward strand.
TTTCAATGGAAGCAATCAAATGAAAGTTTTCACCTCACAATATTGAATCAGAATTAAAAGAAACATTGCTGCCTCCACAAGATTGGATCAGGAAAAAGGAAATGGCTTTTCTAGGCACATAACAGCTTCAAACTGGCACAGATCATCTTATGTGGCCTTTCCTCAGGCCAATTACTGATCATCCAGCCTTACCTCTGCTCTCCTCTGCCACCTTTGGAGTCAGTGCCACTTCTCTGAGCTCTCATAGCCCTCTGAGCTCTGTCAAAGCTCTAAATGCACAGTGTGAGCATGGTGTTTCCCCTTGAAGAATAAGTTCCCAGGTGTCTGTCAGTATCTTTTGAACCCTAATGCTTGAGTCAGGACATAGAGGGCACTCTTCTGAGATTAGCACATTTTCCCTGAAGTAGATATTTTTGAGTAACTGCCATATTGCTTTCCACAGTGGCTGCACCATGCTACATAGAAGGACATCAAGCCAAGTATTAAAAAATGAATAGAACTCAGGTGGAGAAGATAATGTTGGAAATTCAGGTGGAATCTAAGAAAAAGTAAAACTGAGGCCTGCTCAGAACCCAACAGGTGGACCAGTTTGACTTGAGTAGAGCATTAAATGGAGGCTATATTTAAAAGGCAGACAGAGCCTGTATTAAGAGGTCTTAAAATCATGCAAGAACACAGACGTCTTTCTTTGAAGAAATTTGATTTCATTTGCCCTTTTATATTCATTGAGATTTTTTATGCTTTCAGGGATTAGGAAGTTCTAGAGGATTTACAGTGGAGACTGATTCTATTAATCCCATATAAATTGATTTAATTGTTTCCTTTTGCTAAAGCTGTTGGAATGCAATATACCACAAGTGTACTGGCTTTTAATAAGGGGATTTATTAGCATACACATTTACAGTTCTAAGGCCATGAAAATGCCCAAATTAAGGCCTCAGTAGGACAATATCTTCTTTGAAGAAAGGCTACTAGCATTTGGAACACCTCTGTCACATGGGAAGACACATGGCTGGCCTCAACTGGTCTTTCTCTCCTCGGTTTCATTGCTTTCAGCTTCTAGCTTCAGTGATTTCCTCTCTCAGTTTCTGTGGGTATGTCCTTGTTCTTTAGCTTCTCAAGGACTTCTCCAAATTCTCTGGGTTTCATCCCTTAGCTTCTGTATGAGTTTCATCCTCGTATAAAGTACTCTGGTAAGTGGATTAAGACCCACTTTGAATGAAGTGGGTCACATATCAATTGAAACAACCTAATCAAAAGGTCTCACCTACAGGGCGGGCCGCGGTGGCTCAGCGGGCAAGAGTGCTTGCCTGCCGTGCCGGAGGACCCCGGTTCGATTCCCGGCCCCAGCCCATGTAAAAAACAAACAAACAAACAAAATATAATAAAACAAGAAAATGTTTAAAAATGTTTCCCTTTCTTCCTCCCTTCCTTCCTTCTCTGTCTTTCCTTCCTTAAAAAAAAAAAAAAAAAAAAAAAAAAAAAAAAAGGTCTCACCTACAATATGTCTACACCCACAAGAATGGATTAAAAGACCAAGATCTTTTCTGGGGTCCATGACAGCTTCAAACTTGCACAAAAGCGAACTACTTAAGAAGTTCTGAAGAAGCAGCAGAAAGAAGACTACAGTTGAAGATTATAAAAGATTCATATTTAGAGGACTAATGCATACCAGGCTCAGAAAGCATCAGGATAATGTCTCCTGGGCAACATAGTTTAATTATATGCCCACATAAGCGGTCAATAAAAAAGTAAATGCCCAAAGACATGATAGACATCCTCTGAGACAGATATTTGAAAAATGTTAGCCCCTTCAATTACACCAAGACAAGCAAAGACTGCCAATAATTTCAACGTTTAGAGGGATATGAATTTCAATGAAGTGACAATCATTTACCAGAATGCAAACTGACTGCATCACTGTATGTCTTATTCAAGCATGCTCCACTCTCTTTGGTCAATCATGTGGCTGCTAATAGTTCCTGAAGGTTAGTTAGTGGTTTTCTGGAAAAAACTAGAGAGTCATCCTACCATATTCTGCTGAGAGTGTGTAGGTGTGCTGATCCTGTTGCCCATATGTGCTAATGAACAGAAATAGTCAATTACTTACCTCAGTTACAGTATATGGGAGGTGATATTTTGAAATTTCCTCTCCATGATGCAGGAAGTAGTTCTTTCCTTATTAACACAGGCCCCAATTAAAGATACACAATTACCAATTACAATCCATCCTGCGACATGACAGTTGGCTGTGGTGAGGAGAAGTAGAAATTTGTTTCAAAATAAAGTTTTGCAAAAAGAAGGTAATGTGTTCAATTGAAGGACAATATATGAAACAGTATTTTGAAGGTTTGTCTGTTTTACACATGAAACATTTATCTATATACTAAAGTTAATCAAGAATCTTTTTATGAGTAAAATTAGCTGAATTTATCAAATTGAATGCATATTCTAGAATTCGGGTAAGGCTCTAAATGGACAGTGTTGATTTGTTTTAATTCTGTGGCTCGGCAGCAGAAACTCTATTCCATAGTATGCCTAACTCATCTCTGCATCCTGAGGAAGATGGATGTATTTTATGGCATATTAACAAAAGGCTGAAAGATGTAGAGCTTTTTAATAACTAGAATATGAAGTAGGAAGGCACAAGATACAGTTATTATGTGTTTCTTAATGGCTCTTCAGCTGGAGTCACTATCAACATGTAACTCTGTGGGGAGGGATGTAGTCTGCCTTCTTCATTCTCAGTGGACAATCACATCAGGTCTCAAACATGAAATGGCCCATCTGCTGTCTGCTCTGTAACTGATAGGAAATCGCTTTATTAAAATGCGATTCCCACAAACTTTTTTATCCAATTTGGAGATGAAAGCAGAATTTTAATGGATATTTAATGTTGGAAAAATAATGATCAGTAAAAACTAGAATCCCGAAGAAAAGTAAAGAAGAAATATGTGGAAGGCACAAGCGATTGGTATTGCTGAACTCAACTCTGCCACTTAGTTTTTTGGAACCCACAGGTCACCAAGTTAACGCAGGGACTACAAATGCATGAGGCAAACTAGTTGGGGAGTGCCACAAAAAAAATTCCAGGATTTAAGATAATTATTTTTCAAGAAAGTCATACATATACATAATTTACGTGCACGCTGATTTTTTAATGTCGTAGTCTAAACCTAACTAAAAATAGAATAAATTGAAAGCAAAACAAAACATATCAGTAGTCTGGATTCTGCCCACAGGTCTCTGAATGGGGTCCCGACAGCATTTCTAGGTCTCAATGTCTTGGTGGTTAAAGTAGAAACTGAAGTAGATGACCTGTAAGGTACTTCAGCTTTAAGATTCCCTCCCGGTTTTTGGAGCACATCCTCTAGAGAGACTAAGAGTCTGCCCTCTCCTTGCTCTGAACCAACACCCCTTCTGCCCACCTCTGTTCAGATTTATTTTTTCATGTTCTTGATCTACAGTCTTCTTGATTTAAAATATGGGAAACTACTGTGATGAGAATTTAAAAAAAGATGAAATCAGGAAATGACAGCAATTTTTAACTTAGAAGTCTATAAATAATTATGGCATGCATAATATATGTACATTCATGAAATGTGCACACTATCACAATGATTTCCACAGTTAATAACTTAAATGGCTGTTTCCACCACCTAGCATTTTTATAGGACTTTTAGCTCTTTGGAGACAGGTATTATATAAATGCCTTTTTTTGAGATAATTGTGATATATTTATACTAAAAGACAAAGTCACAGTGCAACATGGAGAATTGAATGCAATGCCTACATGGAAAAAAATATGAATGTCATTTTCTTTTTCTTGAAAAGAAAACTTTAATTCCATATCCTAAATGGTTTGTACTTCTTTGCAGCAAGCTGCGTCATGAGGGAAACCATGGATAAGGATCAGAACAACTCTGTTAAAAGCTATCAGCTTCTTTCCGTAGGTTTAATAGATCTAGAGGGAATGAATGCTCTGCAATGTTTGCCTTCTAACTGGTCTTTCTGTTTGTTCCCTCACCCCAAGACCGTCTTTTCTTCACACAGCAGACAGAGTGATCCTTGAAAAACAAATCTGCTCACATAACTTTCCCACTCAAAAGTCTCCAAACACTTCCCATGACTCTTGCAGTATAATTCCAGTTCTTTACCATAGTCTGTGAGGTGATTTTAAAATATTCACAGATACTTTTCTTCCATCAAGAGGTAGAATCTCATCCCCATGCCACCCCCATCAGGGCTGACTTCCCTTGAATATTGAATGCATAAGAAGTGACACTGGGTAAGTTCAAAGCCTAGAACTCAACAGGCCTTCATGTTTCTACTCTCAACCTCTTGAATTATTTCTGCCACCAAGTAAAGAAGCCCACGTTGGAAAAACATCTTGGCTGAGAGCCAGACAAGTGAGTAATCGTGGGCCATCTTAAACTGTGAGTTCCAACAGAGCTGCTAGCTGACTGCAGTACCTGAGCATGCCCAGGCAAGATCAGAATTGTGAGAAATAATGTGTCACTAGGCTTTGAGCTGATTTGTTATGTAGCACTCAGTGATTGATATAGGCTATCATAGACTACATGACCTGACCCCTGGGTACCTTTCCTCTCTTATCTTCCAATCCTCATTTCCAGCCACTCTGTTCTTGCTGTTCCTTAAACGTATCACACATGCCCTGCTCTTTCCTCTGCCTGCTGCCCTCTTCTTCCTGATAACCGTGACTCATTCTTCATTCACTAAGGTCTCTGTGCTGGTTTGAAAGGATTATGTACCACAGAAAAGCCATGTTTTAATCTTGACCCTATTATGTGGAGGCAACCATTTCTCTTCATTCCTATTCAATCATGTAGGTTGGAAGCTTGATTAGATTATCTCCATGGAGATGTGATTCACCTAATTGTGGGTTTGAACTTTTGAATAGATGCAAACGTGACTCCACCCATTCCAGGGTGGGTCTTGATTACGTTACTGGGATCTTTTAAAAGAGGAAGCATTTTGGAAAAGGTTGGAGATTCTGAGAGAGCAGAGAATGATGACAGCCACAAAGCAGAGAGCCCATGCTGCCACAAAGCTTTGGAGACAAACAAGGAAAACACCCCTGGAGAGAGTTTTATGAAACGAGAACATGGTAACAGATGTCACCATGTTTATCATGTGACTTTCCAGTTGAGAGAGAAACGCTGAACTTCATCGGCCTTTCTTGAGTGAAGGTAATCTCTTGTTGGCACCTTAATTTAAACATTTTTATAGACTTGCTTTAATTGGGGCATTTTCTTGGCATTAGAACTGTAAACTTGCAGCTCATTAAATTCCACCCTTTTAAAAGCCATTCTGTTTCTGATATGTTGCATTCCTGTAGTTAACAAACCAAAACAGTCTCCCTCACCACTCTGCCTAAGACAGCAACATCTCCCTTCCTTGGTCACTCTGGAAGCCCTTTTCCTGCTGTACTCTTCATGGTTCTTATGTACTGGAATGTAAGTTAATAGTATGTTTATTTTCTGTCTTCCTTAACCTGAATGTGAACTTCATGGAAGCAGGTGTTTTATTTACTTTGTTGATTATATATCCTGACTAGCTACAACAGTTCCTGCAACATAAGTACTCTATACAAAACTTGTCAAATGAATTGTTTTTTAGTTCCTAGAATTTATTCCATGAAAATCAAAATAGAAAACCTATTCCTCATATATGCATTCCAGTTTATGTACAATGCATTCTAGGGATTAAGAGGGAATCTGAGAAACAAAACAAAAACACTTAGCCTAGTATTCTAGTTCGCTAGTCGTCAGAATGCAAAATACCAGAAACGTTTTAAAAGGAATGGCTTTAAAAGGCAAATTTAATAAGTTGCTAGTTTTATACTTGTAAGGCTGAGAAAATGTTCCAATTAAAATAAGTCTATAGAAATGTCCAATCAAAGGCATCCAGAGAAAGATACCTTGGTTCAAGAAGGCCGATGAAGTTCAGGGTGTCTCTCTCAGCTGGAAGGGCACATGGCAGACATGGTGGTGTCTGCTGGCTCTCTCGTGGCTCTACAAAAAGGGACTCTTCAAAGTGTTTCCTCTTTTAAGGATTCCAGTAAGCAACTTCACCTTCAGTAGGTGAAGACACACCTCCATGGAAATCATCTAATCAAAAGTTACCACCCACAATTGGGTGGGTCACATCTCCATGGGAACAATCAAAATGCTCCCACCCAGCAATATTGAATGAGGATTAAAGGACATGGCTTTTCTGGGGTCCACCACAGGTTCAAACCAGCACACCTGGAAAAGAGAGGTTAATTTATATATGCTCTTAAGTTACCCTGGAACATATTAAAATTAGAGCTGCCTCCAGGAAGCAGTTGAAGATCTTATATTCCCACTAACATAAAAAAAAAATTAATGGCATTCCCTACTCTATTGAACCCTTTCCCTTCACTTCTAAGACAGATTTGTGGACTTTTAAAAATAACCCTTATGCATCAGCTCCAATCACTACACCTTGATTGAAACAGCTGGACATTAATGAAATCTCTAGGAAAGACCCTAACCACAAAGGTTGCATTACACATGCCAAAGAGATTAAGAAAGCATACCTGGTGCTCATTGCACAAAGGTAGGAATCACCATTACCCAGAAAATGTATACTGCATGTTGCTGAATATTTTAAAATTCGTGCACATATTCCAGAACCTGTTCATGCTCAGACCAGTAACTTGGGTGTCATGCCAGACTCCTTCCCTTCTCTCACTCTCTCCCCATGTTTATTCAACAGGTGATTTAAGTGTAGGCAAACTAATTTTCTAAGTAGCTATCTAATCCATCCTCTTATCTTCCTCCAGCCCTTCCACACAGTCATATCCAAGGTACTCAGTATCTCTTGTCCAGATTATCACAATAATTTTGTATCTGGTATTCCTTCCTTGCTCTGTCTCCACTTCATAACAACACTTCAGCAAGCCTCTACATTCTGAAACATAATAAGATAAAGCTATCTATCTAGGTAAAATGGGTCATTATTTCTTTTTGTTCACAGGCTTAGGCTTGGCATTCAAAACTTTACCTTTTTAAAGTCTACTCTCCTATAACTACTTCCACTCTTGTCCTCTGTCCAGTTGTATCAAGGTAGTTTCTACTCACTATGTAGACTTCTGCATGAAGTGTTGACTCAAGAATCAATCTCTGCTCTCTGCTGTTGTCCATTTGCTAAACTCTTTCTTATACTTCAGCGTGTGTGTTTGTATAGGGTTATATCCTTCTAAAATACTTTCCCATAAACTCCCCTTCTCCCCATCACCAAACAGGATTATATCTTTCCCCAAATTATCCCTATATCTTACAATTGCAGAATCATATTCTATTATTAGTTGATCCACAAATTGTTTCTGAGCACCAAATGAAGCAGCCCCTGTTCTAAGCATTAAACATGTGACAGCGAACAAGACATGCAAACATCCTGTTCTCAAAGAGTTTACACTGTAGTGGGGGTTCAGGAAGGAGAGGATATACAGTTAAGAATGTTTTATTACACTTTTTTCCCCTCTGCAAGTCTCCAGAGTCTTTCAGAAAAGGACTAGGTGTTATTTAATGTGAAACTCCTGTTAACCTAATAAAATGCCAAACATTTAATTTATCAAAATGGGACAATGTAAGAAGATGGATGGGTACAGAGCATTATGTGTAAGAGTTCATAAATGTAAGAGAAAGAGACATTTTGATAGTTTTCCAGTCCAAATACACTGGGATAAAGTCTAAATGATTCCAGCAGTTCATGATCTGTGAAATCAAAATTTAGGATGAGATCCTTCAAGTTATCTCTGGACTTGCAAAGTGCTTATTAAGGGATGATGGAATAGTAGCTTTGGTTGAGGACACCAATAACCGTTGTAGGTGCTTTTGAGATTATTATCATAAAATCATTTCCAGGAGTTTTTTGAGCCATCCATAATTATAGCTTTTGGAAAAGGATTCGATAAAGTAAGAAGATTGAGACTTGAGCTGACTTTTCTGGTAGCCTAGGAGGGAGCAGAGGAGCATATGTACATCATCAAAACAGATCAGAATTTCAATCAGGAACTGAATATACAGCAGCCATGCCATGGAGAGTGTAAGTGCACAATCAAGCCAGGCCTTTCCTTTCAGTGTAGAGTTTGAATGGAAACCTACAGAGGGAGGAACAGAAGTTTTCTCTTCACCCTTTTATTTTACAAATCATCTGACTTTCTTCAATATCATAAGGAAGAGGAAGGTAGGAAGAAGAGATAACCCAAGCTTCCACAGCCTGAAGTTTGAAGACCAAAAATCACTTATTTCATGGCCATCAAAAGAATTCCTTAGAGCTCAGTGGGAAATGTATGCTCTCTCATTAGAGAATAGGCCAGTTACTTAAAGTAAGCTTAAGCTGCTGCCCTGTCATTTTTCTTGCCAGCTTTAGTACTCCAAAAATCTATCACAGTTACAACATCATAGTAAACCTTAAGTTTGAAAGAAAGTTGGCCAGTGTCAAATCTATTTCTTTAGTTGCTAGGGAGGTCAGGGAGAGTCCAGTATTGTTGCTTGTTGCAATTTGATGCCTATGATTCTACTCAGAGAACTTAACATATTTTACTGAAGTCTCTGGTCCAAGGTAGAACTCCAGCAACCTGCAGGAAGAGGTCATTGGGTGTGTTTGCAGGTTTTGGTGGTGGTAAGTGGATGGAAGTGACAAGAGAACCAGAAGTCGGAAGTCACCTGAAAGGGTGGGGTGATAAAGGTGGGCTGATAGGTAGAGGAATCCCCATCTACTGAGTCTCTATGTGCCAGGCCCTGTGCTCCTTGACCACTTCACTTCCTTTTCACATCTAATCCTCCAAAACAATCTTAAAAAAGCAATCTGTCTTGATTTTAGAGACCAAGAAATCAAAGATAAGAAGCCAAATAACTTGATGCTCTTTATAAGTAGCTGAAACCGCAAACAACAATCTCTTTATTGTCCTTTGAAAAGTCAATATCATTGAGCAATTTAAAAATCTCAGCCTAACTGCCAAGAGGACATTTTCCAAAACCACCAAAAACCTCAAGCTCACCAACTTTGCCAGAAGGCAATTTCTGTGGCAGTTCCTCAATGAACTTGTAATTTCTTTTATAGGTTACCAACATCAATCAAACTTTAAAAAATCTAAACTCAGCACAAAGGACCATCTTTGGAAATAAAGATTTCCCATATAATTAACAATGCCTGCTGCAAAATGGTAGATTTGAATATACATTCTTCCACAAAAGTAAAACTGATTTAAATATATCAAAGGTGCTTCTACAAATCTTTCTACTAACATTTCTGACAGCATTTTTTGTTCTTTAAATTGTTTGTTTATGCAAATTAGCATCTGCTTTTCCAAGTTATAAACATGCAATCATCTCCAACTTGGAAAAGGAATCCTTCTGAAATACCATAAGATCAGATTTATTGTTATTTGAGTTGGCAAAAAATTAAGGGTATTGTTTTCAATGACTCACATTTGGATATGTGTATAGAGTACATCTGAACATATTCATATAAGTAATTTAGAATTATGCTGTTTTTCCATAAATAAAAAGCTTACAGCCTAAGTATTAATTACCTTAAATCCCATTTTCATTGCGCCAGAAAAAAAAATTGTGTTTTAAAAACTAAACACAGTGTTGTGCAAATGAGAATGCTTTTGCCAAAATGTGTGAAAATATAAGACCTCATCTAACATAATATGCATTGTATTTTGTGAAATAACAATTATGTTTCTCACACACAGAGATGTGTGATTAGGAAGCACAATAGGGGCACCAAGCTGTTATTCTTTGGGGTGAATGAAGCATGGTATTGATCAAAACTAGGACTCTCAATGATGCATTAAGTGCCTTTTTTTTTCATAGGTGGTATCAAAACAATGTAGCTTCCAGATTTTTCTAATTGGATATGAAGTTAGGTCTGCACAGTTTCTGAAGCTTAATTTTCTCATTCAAACAAATCTGGAAACAAACGTGATGGGAATAAATTTTATTTTCTTTTATTTAATCTGATTATAGATATCTACATCATTTTTTGTATCTTAGAATTTAGAGATTCATTAAGCCCCCTTTTCTGGTCTTATATCACATAAAACAATTCAATATCATCACTAAAATAAATACTTAGTAATAATAATATACATTTGTATTGTCTTCTTCCCTTAACTAGAAACTACTCTTTGATCTGCTTTCTCTCAGAAAGACATCATGTGAGAGAATGAAACATGTTATTCTCTATCACCTTAGGTAGGTTATTTGAATGATTATAATCTCATTTAACCCACTTTTAAAAAGGACAGCATCTTTCTCCCTTTCATTGCTATTTCCTGGAAGTTTTATGAGAATTGTGCCTTGTTTTTAGACAAAAATACTTTAATCCCTGTGGGAGGATAAGGTATATGATTCCCAATCCCTTTTTAACCTACAGATTCTCCATTTTATGTCTGCTGAGCACAAAACATTGTGGAGGTGTCATGAGAATCAAAATAAAATGTAAGACATGATCCCTACTCTCAACGATCATATAAATTTTTTGGAGAGATAGAATGCAAACATCCAGAAATGACCACACATTATTTTTGTCCTTGAAAATCATTTAACTTTGTTCTAACAAGTTAAGTACTGTCAGTTTACTTCAAGGAAATCATCCTTTCCATCTATTACAGCTCAAGCAGTTTGGATAAGACTGACCCGACACTCAGATACAGATGCCCTCTCTTCCCTCCTGGATCTGAAGTTGAAAGAATTTAAGACCTGCCACTACAATTGCCTTGCAAGCATGATGATGAAGACTGTCTGGAAAGAAATCCAATGTCACTTGTGCAGAAGAGTAGAGTTAAGCTATCAGACAGAGGTACTGGTAGCCATTCCATACCCTTGCAATGAATTGGACTAAAGCTGGTGGTATTGTGCTTGACTTTAGATAATAGGATGAGATTTCTATCACCTGCCACCAACACATACATGACATACCAGGGAAGAATGCAAATGATGAATGTGCACATTTTGTAGTCCAGAAGATAGAAGGAAGAATTTGTAGTTCTGAATATCTCCATTACATGCACACACAACATTTAAAATAATATCTCAGTAATTTTAAATGAAGTAGCTAAATTTTTTAGCAGTAATCCTTTTCCCTCTGCAAGAATAAAGAAGTGACATACTGCACTCCTTTGGAAAGTTTAGTTCTTGGGTAAAATCAATTGTGAAATGGTTTTAATACAAGAAAAAACAAGAAAGTCACTGTTCTGGAATGGAAATTTTGGTTCCTCAGCTCTCAATATGTGAGGAAATTTGCATTCATGAGCTCTCAGTTTTTCTGAGAAGCACAAAATGTACTTTTTCAATAACTACATAAGATAAGTAATCAGGAAGGTGTCTCTTCCAAGAGGACTAAAGGAGAACAAGATGAGAGAAAAGACTTTCTCCTTTCTTGGCTCTATAATAGTGGATCTCAACCAGGATGACTTGGCTCCAACAGGACATTTGGCAATGTCTGGAGACACTTTTTTTTTTTATTGGAGACACTTTTGATTATGTCATCATGATTACTTAAGGAGTGCTTATGGAGACTCTAATCATAATGGATTAAAGCTACCCCTGATTCAATTTTGGCTCATCCTAGCTAATAAAATATTCTATGATCTTATTTACAAATGAGTCCACATCCACGGAGCTGGGAGTTAGGACTTGAACACGTCATAACTGGGGGTGAACGGGACTACTAGCATCCGGTGGGCAAATACTGGAGAGGTTGCTAAACTTCTTACAGGGTACAAGAAGCTCTCCCTACCCCCTCCAGTAACAAAAAATTATCTGGCCTAAAATATCAAAAATACCAAGGTTGAAAATCCTTGCTGTATAAAATATATCTCTTAAATTATCCCTTTCTGTATATTTCTGTACTAATCAGGTAGCTATGTGTGATAGGTACCTATAAGTAAGATACCTAAAGGTGTTTTATAGTTTGTCTCGCCATGTTGCCTAGCAGCCATCATATAGTATATCAATAACTATCAAGCATTAGGTGGCTTTGGATTTAAATCCAGAAGTCTTTGGTGCTGGGTAGCTAGGCAACCTTATGATTGAAATTGGGTAGTTTTAACTGGGTCATTACCCACATGATTCATTTAGGTGCATTGCATCTGTGACCTTGTACTACAAGATTTCAAATCTATATCAAATCGTCCACAGTTTATGAATTTCCTGCACCTTGAATTTAAGAGTAATACTCTAATTCTAAAAATTGGTCAATAGGGATGTTCATTTGAGGCAGAATTTTCTGAGAGGTTTATCTATATTTGAATTCAGAAATGCAGCGACATTAATATAAAGCTAAAGTAGCTGAGTCATTAAAATGAAATCTGATGTTCAATTTCACAGACACAGGGTTCAAGGACACTGTAACAAGAATAAAGCTTCTAATAAAATCTTTTTTTAAATATATGACCTAAAATTTCCCCCTTTAACCACATTCATATATATATTTCAGGGCTACTAACTACATTTGCAATGTCGTGCTATCACTGTCATCTTTACCACAACTTTTCCATTATCCCAAATAGAGACTTTGCACAATTTAAGCATTAACTCTTGTTCTAATTTGCTAGCTGCTGGAATGAGATATACCAGAAACAGAATGGCTTTTTAAAAAGGGGAATTTAAAAAGGTGCAAGTTTATAGTTCTAAGGCCATGGAAATATCCCAATTTAAAGCAAGTCTATAAAAATGTCCAAATTAAGGTATCAACAAGAGGTTACCCTCACTCAGGCAAGGCCGATGATGCTCTGGGTTTCTCTCTTAACTGGAAAGGCCCATGGTGAACATGGCAGCATATGTAAGCTTTCTCTCCAGGCCTCATGAAGCTCCCCCAGGGGCATTTTCCTTCTTCATCTGCAAAGGTCTCTGGCTGTGTGGACATGTATGGCTCTCGTGGTTCTCTAAAAAGGACTCCCCAAAATGCTTCTTCTTTTAAAGGATTCCAGTAAACTAATCAAGACCCACCTGGAATGGGAAGGAGTCACATCTCCCTCCATTCCAAGGTTAATACCCACAATTGGGTGAGTCACATCTCTGCGGAGATAATCTAATCAAGTTTCCAACCCACAGCATGGAATAGGTACTGCCACAAGCTTGGCTCAGTATTAATAACATGGCTTTTCTAGGATACGTAAATCTTTTCATAGCAGCACAAATCCCCATTCCCTACACCTAGTCAGGCCCCTGGTGACCTATATAATAGTCTTTATTTAAATTTCTTTCTTCTAATTACTTCATAAAAGTGAACTTGTATATAATCTTTTCCCTTTGGTGTCTGGCTTATTTCACTTAACATGCTGTCTTCAAGGTTATGTTGTCACCTGTGTCAGAACTTCACTGCTTTCTACAGTTGAATGATATTCCATTGTATGCATGTTTATCCATCCATGGGTTGATAAACACTGGGATCATCTTTTGATAATTGTGAACAATGCTGCTGTGATCATTAGTGGGAAAATAGAAGAAAAATTTGAAGTCCCTGCTTTCAATTCTTTTCAGAATATACGTTGAAATGGGATTGTCAGGTCATATGGCTATTGTGGTAGTTAGATTCAGTTGTCAACTTGTCCAGGTGAAGGCACATAGCTCTGTTGCTGTGACATGAGCCAATGGTACATAAACCTCATCTGTTGCTGATTACATCTGCAGTTGGCTAGGAGGTGTGCCTGCTGCAATGGATGATGTTTGATTTAATTGGCTGGTACTTAAGTGAGAGACTCAATGTAGCACAGCCCAAGCAGCTCAGCATACCTCATCTCAGCGCTCACAGCTCAGCCCAGGCCTTTGGAGATGCAGAAAGAAATCACTCCGGGGAATGTTGTTGGAACCCAGAGGCCTGGAGAGAAGGCCAGCAGAGACCATCCTGTGCCTTCCCACGTAAGAAAGAACCTCAGTTGAAATTTAACTGCCTTTCCTCTGAAGAACTAACAAAATAAATCCCCTTTTATTAAAAGCCAATCTGTCTCTGGTGTGTTGTATTCCAGGAGCTAGCAAACTAGAACAGTTATTAAATATTTAATTTTCTGAGGAATGGCAAAACTTTCTTCCACAGTGGCTGCGCCATTTTACAATCTTACTAACGACAAATGAGAGTTACTATTTCTACACATCCTCCGCGATACTTTTAATTTCACATTTTTGTGAACAGTAGCCATGCTATGAGTTTGAAATGGTATATCATTGTGGTTCTGTTTGCACTTCCCTAATGGCTAATGATAATGAACATCTTTTCATGAGCTTTTTGGACACCTGTATAACTTCTTCAAAGAAATGTCTAGTCAATTCTTTTGCCCATTTTAAAATTGTGTTGTTCATCTTTTTGCTGTTGGGAGTTGTAATGATTTCTTTATATATTCTGGATAGTAAGCTCTTATCAGATATGTGGCTTCCAAACACCTCTCCAAACATTGCACAGATTGTTATTTTACTTTCACAATAAAGTCCTTTGAGGTACAAAAGTTTTTAATCTTGATAATGTACCACATTAATCTGTTTTTTCCTTCATTGCTTGTGCTTTGGGTATAAATCAGAAGAAACCATTGCCTAATACAAGGTCCTAAAAATGCTTCTAGAAGTTTTAAACTTTTGGTTCTTATTTTTAGGCCTTTGATCCATTATGAGTTGATTCTTGTATATGGTGTGAAGTAGGGGTATACTTTCATTATTTTGCATATGGTTATTCAGTTTTCCAAGCACCACTTATTGCTGAGATTATTCTTTCCTAATTAGCCAGACTTGGAACATGGTTAAAAATCAGTTTTGTGGAGGCAGGGCAGGATGGCAACATCGGGAGGTGTGGAATTCAGTTAGTTCTCTAAAGCAGCTAGTAAATAGCCAGGAACTGTCTGGAAAAACTGATTGGGGGACATCTGTGACCAGACACGCATTATAAACCAGTCTGGAAAGGGTGGAAGGACTGAAGTCACTGCATAGAACTGTAATAAAAGCTTCTAAATTGTGGACACTGGTGACCCTCCCCAACTGGCATGGCAGGCTGATTTAGAGTCTCTCCCCATTGGGAAACAAAAGTACTCACTGCTAGGAGCAAGGAAAGGTAGCTCAACTAAGCTCTAATTGTGTCCCCCCATCCCAAGTGGTCTTTTGTTTTCTTGGAAGAAGCAAGTGTCTAGTTGACATTCAGAAATGATCAAGAAAGGAAGAGGGCCAGCTCTCCAATGTGACACTAAAGTGGCCATTTAAAAATGATCTTCACTAACTATGCTACATCTGTGTACTAATGAAGATGGTGTGGTAGGATAATTTGCCAATTTCTGGGTATCTCCCTGTTTTTTTTTTTTTAGAAAGTAAAGAACATGGAGTACCTGAGAATTTAGAAACAGACTCAGAACTGATGCCTCCGGTCTTTCTTTTTCAAAGATTTAAAAGAGGTTTATTGATATATTTATCACTTTCAATATAAAATACTTAATATGTCATAGTTTAAGACATTCAATAATTTCACATGTATTGGTTGAGTACCTACTCTATTTCAGGCCGGTTTAATGTGCTCTCAGAGACATAAGCCCTACAAACATGTTTTCAAATACTGAATTTCTTAGAGTAAGAAACTAGTGGTTTACCAGGAAGACAATGCAAAGTTATTTATTTTCTAGTAACAACACATCCTCTAGACCCCATATAGTGTAGGCAATATTTTCAATTTTTTCATCACATAATTGTGTATTCTTCATTATTATCATTTTTAGAACATTTGCATCACACCAGAAAAAGAAATAAAAAGATAAAAAATGAACTCACATATCCCATATCCTTTATCCCTCCCTCTCACTGACCAACAATATTTCAATCCACCCATTTTTTACCCTTTATCTCCTCCCATTATTTATGTTTTTCCTTATTATTATTATTTTTACTCATCTGTCCATACTCTGAATAAAAGGAGCATCAGACACAAGATTACAATCACACAGTTGCATTGTAAAATCTATATTGTTATACAGTCCTCTTCAAGAATCAGGCTACTGGAACACAGTTCAATAGTTTCAAGTATTTCCCTCTAGCCTCTCCAATACACCAAAACTAAAACAGATAACCTCTTGACTCTTTTAAATCTCTTAGCCACTGAGATTTTATTTTGTCTCATTTCTCTCTTCCCCCTTTTGGTGAAGAAGGCTTTCTCTTTCCCATGATGCCAGGTCCTGGCTCACCCATGGGAGTCAGGTCCCACATTGCCAGGGAGCTTTACACCCCTGGAAGTCATGTCCCAAGCAGGGGGAAGGGCAGTGAGTTCACCTGCCAACCTGGCTTAGAAAGAGAGACCACATCTAAGTAATAAAAGAGGTTCTCTGGGAGTGACACTTAGGCATAATTATCAGTAGGCTTAGTCTCTTCCTTGAAGGAATAAGCTTCATAGGGGCGAGCCCCAAGACTGAAGGCTCAGTGTATTGAATTGGTTGTTCCCACTGCTTGTGAGAATATCAGGAATTCCCCAGATGGAGAAGTTTAATATTTCCTCCTTTCTCCCCAGTCCCTGCTCAAATTACTCTAATCTGTATAAACCATCAAGACCTAGAGTTAGAGGACCGAAGCTAAGAAAGTCAGCATTACTCCATTCGGCAACTGTTAAAATACTTGTGAAAGTGATGAGACTTTGTCTAGAGATATGAATGAAGCCAATCTAGATAGGACTAAGGTAAATCAGAAGATTGGGTAAAGGATAATATGGCTCCTATTTTCAAACTTAAACCTCTGTGTGAGACCATAGGAAGAGAGATTTATTTGGTGCAAAATTTATGTTTTGGGTAGCACATTATCTAATTTAATTTGTCTGGTCAGTTTATTTGAATGCCATAATTACATGGAATCTTGAATAGGGCATGAGATCTTGTTGGTTTATACAGATTAGAGTCATTTGAGCATGGATGGAGGAGAAAGGAGGAAATATTAAACTTCTCCATCTGGGGAATTCCTGATATTCTCACAAGCAGTGGGGACAAACAATTCAATACATTGAGCCCTCAGTCTTGGGGCTCACCCCTATGAAGCTTATTCCTTCAAGGAAGAGACTAAACCTACTGATAATTATGCCTAAGAGTTTACCCCCAGAGAACCTCTTTCATTTTCTCTCTCCTTTTTTTTTTTGCATGGGCAGGCTCCAGGAATTGAACCTAGGTCTCCGGTATGGCAGCCAAGAAGTCTGCCTAACTGAGCCACAATTGCCCGCCCTCTCTCTTCATTTCTAACAATTTTATTCACACATCACACAATCCAACCTACGTAAATAGACATGCCTTAGCCACCATCATCTATATGAAGGCATTTCCTTTTTTCCCACAAATAATCCATACTCCTCCTCCATGCCCCCACTTTTTGACGTTTAGTGGAAGCACATTACAATGTTACTGTTGACTAAACACCCTAGCTTGCATTGATTGTACTTTTTCCTGTATGCCATCCATTTTCAACACCTTGTAATGTTGACATTCATCTGTTCTTCCTCATGCAAAAACATTTTTTATATTTGTACTTTTAATCACCATCATTGCCCACTCTAGGCATTCCTAAGTTATACCATCTCAATCTCTATCTTCTACCTTTACTTCTGATGTCATACATGCCCCCAGCCCTTCTCCCTCAACCATAATCACAATCAGCTTCATTCAGTGTACTTATATTATTGTGCTAACATCAGGTACTATTGTGCTATCCATTTCTGAATTTTTACAATCAGGCCTGTTACACATTCTGTATCCCTTCAGCACCAAATGCCCAATCTCTACCCTGTTTCTATCTCCTGATAACCTGTGTTCTTAACCTTAATTCTCAAAGTTCACTGTTTAACATCAGTTCATATTAGTGACACCATACAGTGCTTGTCCTTTTGTTTCTGGTTAATTTTACTCTCTTCAAGGTTCACCCACATTGTTACATGCTTCATGACTTTTATTTGGGCTGTTTCCACCTCTTGACAGTCATAAATAATGCTGCTATAAACATTCATGTGCAAATGTTCATTAGTGTCCTTGCTTTCAATTCCTCCAAATATATTCCTACTAATGGGATTACTGGATCATATGGCAATTCAATACTTAGCTTCCCAAGGAACCACAAAATTGCCTTCCAGAGTGGTTGTACCATTTTACATTCCCACCAACAGTGGATAAGTGTGCCTCTTTCTCTACATCACCTACAGCACTTGTCATTTTCTGTTTTGTTTTGTTTTTTAATAGTGGTCATTCTAGTGGGTGTGAGACGATATCTCAGTATGATTTTGAATTGCATTACCTAATAGCCAGTGAAGTTGAGCATTTTTTCATGTGCCCTTTCACCACTTGTATTTTCCCTTCTGAAAAGTGTCTGTTCATGTCTTTCACTCATTTTTAATTGGGTTGTGTTTTTGTTGTTGAGCTGAAATTTTTTTTTATGTATTCTGGGTACTAAACCCTTATCTAAAATGTAGTTTCCAAGTACTGTCTCTCATCATGTAGGCTGCCTTTTTACTTTCCTGCAAAGTTCTTTGATGCACAAAGGTGTTTAATTTTGAGGTGGTCCCATTTATCTATGTATTTTTTTTCCATGCTCATTTTTGGGTATAAGGTCTAGAAAACCACTTCCTATTATAAGAGTCATAAGATATTTCCCCACAGTTTCTTTCTTTCTTTTTTTTTTTGGTAGGGAGGGGTGCATGGACTGGGAATCAAACCTGGGTCTTCTGAATGAAAGGCGGGCATTCTAACCACTGAACTACCTGTGCACCTCTACATTTTCTTTTAACAGTTTTATGGTCTTAACTCTAACATTTAGGTGTTTGATCCATGTTGTAGTTTGTACACTGCCAGAATGTGATATACCAGAAATGGAAGAGCTTTTAAAAAGGGGAATTTATTATGTTGCAAGTTACAGTTCTAAAGCTGTGAAAATGTCCAAATTAAGGCAACAACAAGAGGTTACCTTCACTCAAGAAAGGCTGATGAAGTTCAGGGTTTCTGTTTCAGCTGGGAGGGCCCATGGTAAAGCCTGCTAGCTTTCTCTCCTGGCTTCTTGTTTCATGAAGCTGCCCTGGGGGAGTTTTCCTTCTTCATCTCCAAAGTTCTCTGACTGTATGGACTCTGTTGGCTCTAAATTTTTTTCCAAAATGGTTCCCTTTCAAAGAACTCCAGCAAGCAGCCCCACCTTGAATGGGGGGAGACACATCTCCGTGGAAACCATCTGTTCTAGTTTGCTAGCTGTGGTAATGTGCTTTACCAGAAACAGAATGGCTTTTTCAAAGGGGAATTTATTAAGCTGCAAATTTACATGTGAGAATGTCCAAATTAAAGCAAGGCTATAGAAATGTCCAATCTAAGTCATCCAGGGAAAGACACCTTATTTCAAGAAGGCTGATGATGTTGGGTTTCTCTCTCAACTGGAAAGACACATGATGACATAGAGATATCTGCTAGCTCTCTCTCCGGGCTTCTTATTTCATGAAGCTCACCTGGGGTGTTTTAGTTCTTCATCTTCAAAGGTCTCTGGCTGTGTGGGTTCTCTAGCTTTTGTGGTTCTGAAGCTTTTTCCAAAATGTTTCCTTTTTAAAATTATTCTGGCAAACTAATCAAGACCTGGAATGGGTGGAGTCACATCTCCCTCTAATCAAAGGTTAATAGCCACAATTGGGTGTGTCACATCTCCATGGATATAATCTAATTAAGTTTTTAAATTACAATGCTGAATAGGGATTAAAAGAAACAGCTGCCTCCACAATATGGATCAGGATTAAAACATGACTTTTCTAGGATACATAATCCTTTCCTGGTGCACTATCTAACAAAAAATTACCACCCACAATTAGGTGGGTCCTGTCTCTATGAAAACAATTAAAAGGATACCACCAGTAATGCTGAATGAGGATTAAAGGTCATGGCTTCTATGGGGTACACAACAGATTCAAAACAGCACAATCTATTTTAAGTTAATTTTTTGTATGTGGTGTGAGATATGGATCCTCTTTCATTCTTTTGCATATGGCTATCCAGTTCTCTAAATACCATTTATTGAAGACTGCTTTGTCCTAATTGGTTTGGCTTGACCACCTTAACAAAGATCAATTATCCAGAGATGAGAGGGTCTATTTCTGAACACTCAGTTCAATTCCATTGGCCAATATATCTATCTTTATGCCAGTAGCATGCAGTTTTGACCATGTAGCTTCATAATATGCTAAAGTCAGGTACTGTGTGACTTCCCACTTCATTTTTCTTTCTCCAGATATTTTTAGCTATTTGGGGCACCTTGCCCTTCCAAATAAATTTAGTTATTGTTTTTTCTATTACTGCAAAGTAAGTTGATGGGATTTTAATTAGTACTGCATTGAATCTACATATCAGTTTGGGTAGAATTGATATCTTCGCTATATTTAGCATTTTAATCCATGAAATGGTATACCCTTCCATTTTATTTAGATCCTCCATGATTTCTTTTATCAATTTCTTATAGTTTTCTGTGTATAGGTCTTTTGTATGCGTAGTTAAATTTGTTCCTAAATATTTGATTCTTTTGGTTGCTATTGTCAATGGAATTTTTTCTTGGTTTCCTCCTCAGATTGCTCATCACTAATGTTTAGAAACACTACTAATTTGGGGGTGTTGATCTGGTACCTGCCTCTTTGCTGTACTTATTTATTAGCTCTAGGAGCTTTGCTGTAGATTTTTTAGGATTTTCAACAACTAGTATCATGTCATCTGCAAACAGTGAGATTTTTACTTCTTCCTTTCCAATTTGGATGCCATTTGTTTCTTTTTCTTGTCTAATTGCTCTAGCCAGAACTTCCAACACAATGTTGAATAACAATGATGATAGTTATTGGCCTCCATGTATTGTTCCTAATCTTAGAGGGAAAACTTTCAGCTTTTCCCCATTGAAGATAATGTTAGCTGTGGGTTTTTCATATATTCCCTTTATCATGTTGAGGAAGTTCTCTTCTCTTCCTATCCTTTGAAGTGTTCTCATTAAGAAAGGATGTTGAATTTTGTCAAATTCTTTTTCTGCATCAATTGAGATGATCATGCGGTTTTTCCACTTTGATTTATTGATATGGTGTATTACATTAATTGATTTTCTTGTGTTGAACCAGCCTTGCATACCTGAAATAAAATACCACTTGGTCACGGTGTATATAATTCTTTTATTGTGCTGCTGGATTTGATTTCCAAGTATTTTCTTGAGGATTTTTGCATCTATATTCATTAAAGAGACTGGTCTGTAATTTTCTTTTCTTGTAGTATCTTTGTCTGGCTTTGTATTAGGGCGATGTTGGCTTTATAGAATGAGTTAGGAAGCTTTCCTTCCTCTTCAATTTTTTTGAAGAGTTTGAGCAGGATTGGTCCAGTTGTAGTTTTAATAAAGAAATTTGGACTGCTGAATGCAAGCTCTGAGCATAGATAAAACCAGAGAAGGCAGGAAAGTAACCCTAAAAACAAAACAAAACAAAAGTAAACAAAAAATGGAGGCTTCTGGAGTAGGTTGAGCTCAGATTGCTGGAAGGAGTTGTCCCCCCTCCCTCCAAAATGGCAAATATATCTGGAAACCAACTCTGGCTCTTGAGTGGTGAAGCTTAGGGACCAGGGAGACTGGCTCTGAAAAGGGATTTTATTTTATTTTTCCTCTCTTTTTTTTTCCTTTCTTAAAGTATTCAAAGTAGCTCATTTGAGAATGTCTCAGGCATGATCAATTGCCAGTGCTTGGCCCACAGAAGGGCAGAGTTAAGATACATCTGGGAGACAAAAACAAGCCAAGTAAATGAGATAATTCCCTAAAAAGCATATCTTCCCCAAGAAAAGGTGGACAGTGCCCAGCTCAAGTGGCAGCCCTCCTTCAGAGAATTCAGATCCCAAGTGCTAGGAATCAGAAATACTCTAAACTTCCCCTCAATTTCAGCCACTTGAGGCTGAGAATTAAAGGTGCCACACCATTCTACACAGGTGGGGAGCCATGGGCTGACAAATGCCATCTTCTGGGAAAGATAAGAAAAACAGAGTTCTAGAGGCTCCACAGAAAGCCATATAACCTGCTGGGTCTCATTCTCAGAGAAACTTGATATCCATTACAGCATTCTCCTGAGACCACGCCCTGCCTTATTTGTGAAAATCTGATTGGAGTTGATGAAAACAGGGAGGATCCTTCTCGAAAAGTTTCCATATTGGTAAGGCAAGAACCAGGAAAACAAGGGCTGAAAAGTTCCAGCCTGTTAAATAGAAGCTATGCTAAACATCTAGAATAAGTTGAACTGAATGCCAAAGAACAAATAGGAGCACAGCCAACCAGAAAGAGAACCTAGGTAAAGTAGTGAGAATGACCTCCAGTATAGACTAATCAAGGAACTCAGATGCCTAGAAACCAGCAAAAAAAATATGAGTCATGCTAGGAGAAATGAAGATATGGCCTAGACATAGGAACAAACTAACACTTTAAAGGAGATTCCGAAGTTGAAACAACTAGAGATTTTCAAACAAGGATGCTAAATCAATTCAAAAATCAAATCAACAAGTTGAGGGAAGATATGGCAAAAGAGATTGAGGATATAGAGAAGACATTGGGTGACCATAAAGAAGAACTCAAAAGCTTGCAAAAGAAAATGGCAGGATTTACGGGAATGAAAGACACAATAGAAGAGATGAAAAACACAGTGGAGACTTCCAACAGCAGATTTGAAGAGGCAGAAGAAAGGATTAGTGACTTAGAGGACAGGACATCTGAAATCCTGCACATAAAAGAACAAATAGGGAAAAAATGGAAAAATATGAGCAGGATCTCAGGAAATTGAATGACAACACAAAGTGCATGAATATACATGTTATGGGTGTCCCAGAAGGAGAAGAAAAGAAAAAGGGGCAGAAAAAATAATGGAGGAAATATTCACTGAAAATTTTTCATCTCTTATGAAAGGCATTAAGTTACAGATCTAAGAAGTGCAGCATACACCCCAAACAGAATAAATCCAAATAGACCTATTCAAAGACACTTACTAATCATATTGCCACATGTCAAAGACAAAGAATTCTGAAAGCAGCAAGAGAAAAGTGATCCATCACATACAAGGGAATCTCAGTAAGACTATTTGTGGACTTCTCAACAGAAACCATGAGGGTGAGAAGCAATGGTATTATATATTTAAGTTACTGAAGGAGAATACTGCCACCAGAAATTCTATATCAGGCACAACTATCCTTCAAATATAGAGGAGAGTTTAAATTATTTTCAGACTAAAGGACACTGAGAGAGTTCATGAACATGAGACCTGCTCTACAAGAAATACTAAAGATGGCACTACAGGCAGACAGGAAAAGACAGAAGAGGGAGGTCTGGAGAAGAGTGTAGAAATGACATCTATCAGCAAGGGAAGAAAAAGAGAAAAAGTAATAAGGTATATCAGAATAACGCCATGATGCTTGTAGCAGCATAGATAAAACTTGAGGACATTATGCTGAGTGAAATTAGGCAGTAACAAAAGGACAAATACTGTATGATCTCACTGATATGAACTAACATGAATGAGCAAACTTTGAGAGTTAAAGTTGAGAACACAGGTTATCAGAGATAGAAAGATGGTAGAGACTGGGCATTTGATGCTGAAGGAGTACAGAATGTTCAACAGGATTGACTGTAAGGATCCAGAAATGGATAGCACAATACTATCTAATGATAGCATAATATTGTAAGTATAGTGAGAATAGCCAAGTGTGAGTATGGTTGAAAGAGGAAGGCTGGGGCATGTATGACACCAGAAGGAAATAGAGATAATAAAGATTGAGACTGTATAACTTACTGAAACCTAGAATGGAAAATGGTCATGAATGAATGTACAAATATAAGATGCTTTTGCATGAGAGAGAACAAATGAATGTCAACAGCACAAGGTGTTAAAATGGCATGTATATGGGGAAAAAATGCAGTCAAAGCAAACGAGGCCCTTTAGTTAACAGTAACATTGCAATATGCTTCCATTAAGTGTAACAAAGGCAATATACCAAAGCTAAATGTTAATAAGAGGGGTATACAAGGGAGGAATATGAGATTTTTGGTGTTGTATGCCCCATTTATTTTATTTGTCTATTTATTCTTTTTTTTCCCTTTCTTTGTGGAAGAAAGAGAAATACCCTCATAAAGATGGTAAGGTGAATGCATAACTACTTGATTATCCCAGTAACCGTTGATTGCTTACTTAGGATGGATTTTATAGTCGTGAATACAACTATTTAAAAATAAACAGAGAGATAAAATTGCTGAAGAAAATGTGGAGAGAGAAATATACCTATTCTCTGTTGAAAGGGAAGTAGAATGATGCAGTCCTGCTGGAAAACAGTGTGGTGGTTTCACAGAAGGCTAAGTATAAGGTTGCAATATGATCCTTCAATCCCATTATTAGGTATATACTTGGAAGAATTGAAAGCAGTAACACAAATGGACACTTGTACACTGGTGTTTATGGTGCTAGTATCATAATTTGCAATGGATGGAGGTGGCCTAAGGGTACATCGACTGACTAACGGAAGAGTGAATTGTGGTGTTATATACAATGGACTACTGAGTGGCTACAAGAAGAAATTATGTTGTGAGCCAGGCGACTAGGTAAATGGACCTTGAGGACAGTATTTGAGTGAAATAAGCCAGGAATGAAAATATAGATATTATAATGCCTCACTAATATGGACTAACTACAATGTATGAATTCTGAGAATTGCATTTGAAAGCATATGTTTTCAGGAGAAGGCTTATCATAAAGATTTCTAGATTGTAAGCTCTTACAGAAGTCACATCTATTCCTGAGTTGTAATCATTCTTTCTAAATTTTGAGATGCTGAGTTCTTTGTGTATAGTCAAGTCAGTCCCTAGTACTTTTGGTATCTGTGTGACATCTGACTCTCAGAGCTAGAATTTTACAGCTATGAAGGTCAGCATTACCCCATACAGTAACTGTTAAAAAAAAAGCTGAAAAAAGAAATCAGCCTTCAATTAGAGATACAAATGAAGCTGATCTGGTCAGGACTAAGGTAAATCAGACTAAAGGGTAAAGGATGATATTAACTGTGTTTTAAAACTTCAACTTCCGTGTGAGACCAAAGGAAGAGATATTTATTTGGTGCAAAATTTATATTTTCTGCAGCACACTATCTAATTTAACTTGCATGCCCAGTTTATTTAAACACCATAACTACATGGAACCTTGACTAAGGAGTGAGCTCTTGTTGGTTTTTACAGATTAGGGGATGCCCAGATACATCCCAGAGTAATCTGGGCAGAGTTTAAAAAAAAGTATTTGCAGAGTCCAATTGAGGGACTGGGGAAAAAGTTGTAAATATTAAACTTATTCACTAGGGAAAACCTGACATTCTCCCAAGCATTGGGAACTACCAAATTAAAAGGCTGAGCCCTCAATCCCGGAGCATGCACTTATGAAATTTATTCCTGCAAAGGAGAAGCTAAGCCAACTTATAATGATGCTTAAGTGTCACCCCCAGAGAACCTCTTTTGTTGTTCAAATGTGTCTTCTCTAAGCCAACTCTGCAGGTAAACTCACTGTCCTTCCTCCTCCATAGGACAAGACTCCCAGGGGCGTAAATATCCCTGGCAATATGGGTCATGACTCCGGGGATGAGCCTGTCCCTTGTATCATGGGATTGAGAAAACCTTCTTCACCAAAAGGGGGAAGAAAAAGCTAAGAGATTTCAAATAGAGTCAAGAGGGCATTCTGGGGATTATTCTTATGCAATATATAGATATTCCCTTTTCAGTTTTTCGTGGATTGAAGTAGCTAGATGGAAATGCCTAAAACTGTTGAACTGTAATCCAGTAGCTTTGATTCTTGAAAATGATTGCATAATTATATAGCTTTCATGGTGTGACTGTGTGACTGTGAAAACTTTGTGATGAATACTCCATTTATTGAGTGTACAGATAGATGAGTAAGAAAGTTAAGACAAAAATCAAATAAATAATAGGAAAGGAAAAAGGGTATGGGATGTTGTGGCTGTTCTTTTTAAATGTTTATTCCTATCTTTGTTGTTTATGGTACAATGGAAATGTTCAAAAATCTATTGTGATGGTGAATGGACAACTGTATTACACTGTAAACCACTGATTGTACACTTTGGATGATTATATGGCATGTGAATATGTCTCAATAAAATTGCATTTTTAACAAGGAAAGAAAGAATCAGTTGAATAAATCTAAATTTTATTCCATTGGGCTATATGTGTGTCCTTGTGAATATATCATGCTGTTTTGATTACTGTGGCTTTGCAATAAGTTTTAAGATTGGGAAGGAGGCATCATCCAATTTCAATCTTCATTCTCAGATGGCTTTGGCTATTCAGGGCCCCTTACTCTTCCATAGCAATTTAATGATTGGTTTTTGTATTTCTGTAAGGAAAGCTGTTGTCAGGATTTTGATTGGGATTGTGTTGAATCTACAAATTGCATTGCATAGAATTGACATTTTAACATTATTTAGTCTTCCAAGCCATGAACATAGAATGTCCTTCAATTTATCTAGATCTCCTTTGATTTCTTTTAGCAATTTTTGGGTTTTCTGTGTACAAGTCCTTTACATTTCTGGTTAGATTTATTCTTAGATTTATTATTCTTTTAGTTGCTGCTGTAAATGGAAAATTTTTCTGTATTTCTTCTTCAGATTGTTCATTACTAGTGTATAGAACCACTACTGATTTTGTGTTTTGAATGTGTACCCCAATACTTTGCTCAATTCATTTATTCTAGTACCTTTGTTATTGATTTTTTTCAGGATTTTCTGTATATAGGATCATGTCATCCATGGACAGGAAAAATTGACTTCTTTTCTAGTTTGGAGGTCTTCTATTTCTTTTCTTTCCTAGTTATTGTGACTAGTACTACCAGTGTAATGTTTAATAATGGAGATAGTGGGTATTCCTATTTGTTTCTGATCTTACAGAAAGGAAAGCCTTCGATCTTGCACAGGTAAGTCTGAGATTAGCTGTGGGTTTTTCATATATGCCCTTTAGCATGTTGAGGAAGGTTTTTTGTATTCTTGGTTTATTTTTGTCAAGTAGGAGCGCTAGAGTTTGTTAAATAGCTCTTCTGCACCAGTTGAGATGATCATTTGCCCTTTTTTCCTTTCTTTTTGTTAATTTAGTGTATTATATCAATTGATTCTTATGTATAATACCCTTGAACACCTGGGATAAAAAATCTAATTGATCATGCTATATAACAATTTTAACGTGCTTTTGAATCCAGTTTGCTAGCACTTTGTTGAAGATTTTTGCATCTATGTTCATAGATATCGGTCTGTAATTTTCTTTTCTTATGAATGTATTTTTTTCTTGTGATATTCTTATCTGGTTCAAGTTTTAGGGTGATCTTGGCCTCAGAGAATGAGTTAGAATGTTTCCTCCCCTTCAATTTTTTAGTGTTAATTCTTGGAATATTAGGTAAAATTACCTTGTGAAGCCTTCTGATTCTGGGCTTTTCTTTCTTTGGAAGATTTCTTTGATTGCTGATTCAAACTGGTTACTTGTCAGTTTGTTGAGATCTTCTGTTTTTTCTTGGGTCATTGTGAATGGTTTGTGTGTTTCTAGGAATATGCCCATTTTACTTAGGTTATCAAATCTATTGGTGTACAGCTGTTCATAGTAGCCTCCTCTAATCCTTTATATTTCTATAGGGGTGGTAGTAGTGTCCACACTTTTATTTCTGATTTTAGATATTTGTATCCTTTATATTTTCTTTTCTTTTTCTTTGTCAGTCTAGGTAAAAGTTTTTCAATTTTACTGTTCTATTCAAGGAACCAACATTTTCTAAAAAGTCTGTATTTCATGTTTTCCACTCTAATCTTTGCTTATAGCTCCTTTCTGCTTACTTTAGGCTTAGGCTACTCTTTTTCCTTCTAGATCCTTCAGTTTTGAGGTTAGGTCTCTGATTTAAGATTTTTCTTCCTTTTTAATGTAAGCATTTAGAGCTATAAATTTCTCTATCAGCACTGCCTGTGGTGCATCTGATAAACTGTGGTATGTTAGATTTCCATTTTCATTTGAACCAAGATATTTCCTAATTTCCCTTGTAACTTCTTCATTGACCCATTAGTTGTGTAAGAGTACATTGTTCTATTGCCACATATTTGCAAATTTTCCATTTCTCCCTCTGTTATTGATTTGCAGTTTCATTTCTTTATAGTAGGAAAAGATGCATTGTGAGGTTTCAATATTTTTAAAATTTTTGAAACTTGTTTCATTTTATAAAGAAAGTCCTGCCAGATATAAAATTCTTGCTTGACAGTTGTTTTCCTTCATCGTGTTAAATATTTCAACTTACTGTCTCCATCCTCCATGGTTTCTAATGAGAAAATAGCACTTATTCTAATTGGGCCTCCCTTGTGCAAAACGTGTTGTCTTTCCCTTGTAGCTTTCAGAACTCTCTCCTTGTCCTTTGTATTCAACAGTTGACCACCATGTATCTGGGTTTATTTGTCTTCATGTTTAACCTGTTTGATGTACTCGGCTTCCTGGGTGTATATATTAATGTTTTTTCCCAAGTTTGGAACTTTTCTTTCATTATTTCTTTGAACAGTCCTTCTGCTCCTTTCTCTCCTTCTTCTTCCTTTGAGAATTCCATAACATTCCATATTGGTACGCTGGATGGGGTCCCACAGGTCTCAAAGGCTATTTTGGCTCTTACTGATTCTTTTCTCTTTGTCATTTTCAGCCTGATTCATTTCAATGACCTTGTTTTCAAGTTCACTGATACTTTCCTTCTGCCAGCTCCAATCTACTGTTGAAATAGCCCTCGGAATTGTTCATTTTTTTGTTGTGGTGATCTTCATCTCCAGTACTTCTGCTTGGTTCTGGTTTTTGTTTTTTTCATTTTAGAGAAGTTGTGCATGAAAAATACAGGATTGCCATATACCATACTATTATTAATGCCTCACATTGGTATGGAATGTTTGTTATTTTTATATTTGCACTATTAACTGTAGTCCATGGTTTAATTTAAGGTTCATTATTTGTGCAGTTCCAGAGATTTAAAAATTTTTTATTCTGTTACCATCTATACAATCTAAAATTGTCCCTTTTAATCACATTTACTTATATATTTCAGAGCTGTTTTTTACATTCACAAGGTTTGGTTCCTTTTAAAATTTTCTGTCTCTGAGACTCTCATATTGTTCATTCATTGTTTTCCTGATATCCTGTAGCTCTTACTCCATATTTTCCTTAATCTCCTTTCACATACTGAAGATCATGTTTTTAAAATCATTCTGGCATATTATCAGCCTGGTCTTCATTGTTGGTTGCTGTATTTTTACCGTCATCCTTTAGATGGGTCATCATTGCCTATTTCTTTGTTTGCCTTGGAATCTGTTGTACACTATACATTTTAATCCTTTATAATGTTAACTCTGAGATTTAGTTGCTGAGCTGTTTCTTGAGTTTCAATCCAGCTAGTGACATAACACAGATTTTCCTGTGTGCCACAAGATAACAAAGCTCACCAAACCCTGCAAAAAATCACCTTTGACAGTCTTTGCAAATTGTCTTTGCACTGGCTTGTGCTCTCCTTCGGCTTTCAGCCCTCCTATCAAGGAAGTCAGCCCAAGGCGAATGCAAAGTCAGGATTCTCCCTGTGTTTTCTGTGCTGACGCCTAGTCCTCGGCTTGTGCTTGCTAGTGGCCCCGTAGTCTGAATTCCCCTCTGTACTCCAGGGAACACTTTCTTCCTCTCCTTGTTGCTTTGCTGCAAGCCTTAAAGCAGGTCAGCCTCTGCCCCAGGCCCTGGTCTGGATAGTCTTACACCACTTTCACATTTCAAACTTCATTTGTCTGGAGAACTAATTCTAGAAGAGGGGCCAAACTGGAGAGGAGTTTCTCAGGTCAGTCTTTCCCAGATGGAACAAGGCCAGGGACACACAAAGTAAGTACAGGTTAGTGGCACATGGCCCTGCGGAGGGGGTGGGGAAGGGTCCCAGCAAAGGTGTAAAAGCTTCTCCTTTGGCTCTTTGAAGCTATGTTTTCTTGACACAATATTTGCCCGGTAAATGCAACCTTTAACTGTTTTCTATAGTTCTGAGGAAGCTTTAAGGCTTTTCTGCCACCTTTGCCTAAGATGGGTTCGAACAAGAGCCAGCCTCAGAACTAGGCCCCAGGGATCTGAATTAGCTAATGGAAAACAATTATCGGCTATTGGACCACTCACCCCCAGATCTTGGGGGACTAGATTTTTATATTCCACCTGGCAGCAGCAAGCTGCACCAGAGGCCGAGGATGAGTACCTCACTGCTGCTGCCACAAGTCTGGGGGAATGCGGGATGGTAGCCACTGTCGACAAAGTGCGATTCACTGATACTTACCATGATTTGCTTGCCTCTTCCTCCTGCTCATCCCCGAATGCTGCATAGTGTTCTTCCAGGCTCCAGAGTTTCAAAACACTTGATTCAGACAGTTCCTGCATGTTTAAGAGCTATTCTGGGGGAGGGTCTGATTTGTGGGATTTCTACTCTGCCATCTTCCCACAATCCTGTCCCTAACAGAATCTTTGTATTGCCAAAACCAATCGCATATTTAATTTTATATAACATTTCATTGCAGTTATTATAAGATTAAAAATGGTTGTTTACCAGAAAGACTCTATGGGAAGTTTTGAATACCGAAGGAATAAAGGCAGCACATCTTGAATCATCAAAAACAAACATATAGAGGGTGCACAGGTGGTTCAGTGGCAAAATGCTCACAGTTCATGTGGGAGACGAGGGTTAGATTCCCAGACCATGCACCCAAAAAAAATGCAAACTTATTAGTAAATTAATTAAAAAGTTAAGCCTAAGGTGTACATATTAAACATAAGAAAACTTTGCTCTTGAGTTGAGTGATACTTGAGAATATGAAAGTTCAAAAGGGGCACATTCTATCTTCTGTTTACAAAGAATAGACTTTTCAGCCTGCTTCTATCTGGCCATCTTTTGATTATTAGTATTACCTATTAATTTTAGAGAAACTAAAAAAGCAAAACAAATGAAATCACTTCCTTCTTGTGGCACAGCAGAAGTAGTCTGATGCACTCAGAAGTAAAAAAGAAAAAAAAGCATCTTTGACATTTGTACCGAAACATCTTAGAATGCTTCTGCAAATTGATCAAATAAAACCCCCTACTACAAATTCTAGTTAAATTGAAAGTAACATTGTACTTTAGCATTCCCAAATCAGAAGTTATTTCTTCTAATATAGTTTTGTTTTTTAATACAAGATTTTATAAATAAGAATGGAAAATGTACAAGCCCACATAAAATTGTTAACAGCTTCTCTTCCCTATGTAAGATTTGCAGTAATAAAATGAATGAAATACTCACACTTTACAACTCAAATCGTATCAACTGTTATGTGCCCTAAGCAAATAATTCTGCTGCCGTTATAGGTCAAACCCCAACAGGGGATGATTTTATTGTCCACTTCATCTTGGTAAGACAAGTGGAAAAAAATGTCATTTTTTAATGCTATAGATGAAAAACTGGGACCAGAACATCCATTTGCTCAAGGTTACCCAGTGGTAGGATCAGAAATGAGCCAAGACTGTAAGAAATGTATTAGATGCAGAACAAGAATTTCATTATAGTGAGATGACCAGGAAGTTTTAAATAGTTGTAACTGCAATCATTGCTGTTTGAACACACTTGTTTACAGATAAAATGTCAGGATTGTTTCTCATTGATTTATTTTGGTTTTATTTCTCTTTTTCCTTTTTTGCAAGATGAAACTGATTTGATTACATGAAATAAGGGATATCCTCTTACCCAGCAGGCTCTATATACTTACATTTACCATTTAACAGGAAAAAAAATACGTAAGAATCTTCTAGCTCAATGTTTTGCAAACTTTCCCACTGAAGTAAGCCTAATAAGTAGAGACAATATAAGTACATCCTATAGAATCTGAGCTTTAGTCTGGCTCACCCACTGTATGCCTGCTATATCCTTGAAGCATAGCATGTTATATTAAAAATGCATTCACATTTAGCATTCAACTTCATAAGATATGAGCATTGATGGTTTATATAAAATTAATATTCTAAATATTCATCATCAAGCTATGCCAGGCTTATTAAAATCCTGTGGCTACAAGTAACTATCCCAAATAAAATTGCAAATCCCTAGTACAATGATGAATATGCCTGGGTGGGTGCTAGTATCCTGGATTGGGAGACATGGCACTGTAGCAAGTTAGTACTTTGGTACACATAGGTCTTACCACTAGATATATTCTAAATGTTACCTAAAATGGCATTTCCAAATGTGTTGGCAGCTCCCCAGTGCTTGTCTATTCCTGCCTTTGTGGCTACAAAATCTCTCTTGTGGAGACAAAAAAATTTTACCTATTGCATGGTAGTGAGTAAACCATTTCATCTCTCTGTACCTTTAATCTCAGATAGATTCAGGGAATTAATAGATTATTAGACCCCACTCAAGAGCCTGAATGTGGACCCCAGCTTTATTGATTACTCATTACCAACATTTTTAAATAGTTCTTTCAGATGAGATACCAAAATGGGTTATTATAAGTAAAATATTAATTTAAGGTGAGAAAATAATATATTGACATTTCTTGCACAAGGCACAGTCTCAATGAAATCAAGTTAATGAATTTGAGGAGAATATCCATGGAGCACTTATTCAAAGCTAACTAAACTTGTTTATATAAAATACAGGCCAAGACAAAAGTACTATAATATGCCCAGATACTTCCATAATAATCCATTTTCAACCATTGGGGTTATTGATTATGACTTTAAATAAGAAAAATAAACAACTCCATACCCAAGTTAGCACAAATCCTTTCTGTATTTACATGCAAATAAAAAGCAACATTCTGACTTCACAGATAATAGTTGATGGTAGGAAAAAAATGATGACTATGGCAGGACAGCAAGTTTAGGTTTAGAGAACTGAACCACCCAAAAAAGAGTGCTGGGATTTGAAACTAAAATGTGCAATCTGATTGGAGAGGCTATCTATAGGTGTGGAAGTCAGAACAGGCTGTCCATGGGGGGTTCAGGTTTAAATAGAACAGGATACTTAGATGGAGAGAGGACATTTAAAAGTGTGTGATGGAATGTTTGATTCTTACAATGACAGGGCACTACTGGCATTTAACGCCTTGAGACCAGGGATGTTACAAGCCCAGCAATGAACGAGAAATTTCCACCCACTGAAGACTTGCCTGGCCCAATGTAATAGTAGGATACCCATTGAGAAACAACAGTGGAATAAAGCAAATGTTATAAATCAACTATACCTAATATCCCTCAAGTTCAGAAATGAGATCTAGACTAACAGATTCAGGAGTCCAGTCCATGCCCAGACTTTGAGCAGTGAGAACAGGGCATCAGAAACAAGGCGTTGGCTGGAATCACCAGGGTCTACTGAATGATGATTATCACCACTACTGATACAGAACCTATGCTATCCAGAACTTAAGGAGAAAGATATAAGACATGTTCCTTCCCCTCTGATCTACTATGGACCTGAGTTCTTTATCTCACAGAGGTTCCAGCCAGATTGGAGTGACCAGCACTGCCTTTAGAAAAACAAATATATTCATGAAACACATTGCCAGTCTTGCAGTGTTGTTAATCCAATTGAGGAAACATAGTTTTCACTCCTTTACCCCCCAATCCCTGCTTTGTGACTCTTAAACCTTACTTCACAGTCCAGGGCCAGATTTCTTTGACCAAGATATAAACTGTGGTCAGCAAAGTCCCTTATTCATCAACAAAGCTCCTTGACCATCCCTATGACTTCCAATCCTAGATAAGTGAATATACTCCTTGGCTCCTCCACAGGCCCTCAGAGTCCATGGAGAACAACACTTTATCAGTTCCATACATGACTGGTCTTGCTCCCAGAGCATAAGTATATGCATCAGTGTCTGTAGACTATTCTGGGGCCTATGATTTGTTCCTCCACTATATATATATTTTTATATTAAGTTACCTAAACTTTCCTTCTGAGCACCAAGAATCAAGGACATTTAACGCTGCAGCATTTTAGAGGCAGAAGTTGGTTTTTACTGTTAGAGTTAATAAACTCTGTACTTTTTTAAAAAGTACAGTTCCTAAAAGGGAAGCTACAGCACACATGATACTCAGAGCAAAGATCTGCCATGAGACATAGGAGGGTGAGATTAGGCAGAGGTGGACACCTCACAGGATCATGCTGAACACTTACCCTAGGGAAGCACTCCCTTATTTTTATGAAAAGCTGTGTGTGTTTCCAGAAATACTGCTTACTTATCATATTCCCACCACCGGGTTCTTCTCTCACTTATCAGCCTAAGATTGGTCCTCTATAAGGAAGCTTGGAGAAACCAAGAGCTGTCATGCCTGACCACCTTCAGCCCATGAAACAAAGAGAGGGGGAAGCGTCTGCTGAGCCTGCTTAAGAATGGGTGGGGGCCTTCTCCATTGAAGGGACCAGTAACCGGGCTCCTAGGTAGAAGAACTTACTGTGATCTACCTCTCCCTACTCTACTTGGTTATATAGGACTCTCTGTTGTACAAAATGTGAGGCTTGTGGCACATTCTTCAGGCAGAGACAAATGGCAAAAGGGAAAATCATTTTCCCTTTGGATCTCATAGATAAGTGGATGTTCTTCTGGGCAGAGATACAATCATTTTGCCATTTCCTTGTTTTTGAGGAAGATAATAAATGCATTACTATTACTGACAACAATATTCAAACTATCTTTTTGTTTTGTTTCATGCTCACAGAGTTATGTGTGGTTATTTTAGAATTACTTTCTTGAATGTAAGTTCATTCCTTTCTATGTTTGACTCCCTTGAGCTTCAGAAATAACCCACTTGAATTATATATCTTCTTACTAAGTCTTGTAACACTTTACATACTCACAGTTCATAAGATAATCAAATAAAATTATAAATCATAGGCATCTAATGTAGACAATTATCTTCCCAGAATTAAATTCCTCCTGGGAATCTATTTTTACTCAACTGTTTCACTAGAACAGATTTCTTCTAAAGAAAATATGATAACATCTTAATCCATTATTAATTCATTGCCTTATTTCTGTGTAGCAAAGAATCCCAAGATTTAACATGATACTATGATATATCCGTTTGAATAAGTTCCTACCCATAAATCAGAAAAAAATCTTCCTTTCAGAAAAAATGTAGGTAATTAGACTGCAAAATATCACACTTTTCTAAGGAAATAAGGAATTGGTATGTGTTACATAACTTCCATTTCCAAGATAGAGTTATATGGATTGAATTTACTCTCTCATCTCGGACAACAACATGAGTTTTTTAGTTCTCAAGAAGTTTTACAGTCCAATAGGGAGTAGGAAGGATGGCAGGTATTATTATGGAAGTATATGCCAGGTACATGCAGGAGTATACAAAGAGGAAGTGGTAATTGGATACAGAAGATGATTTGGTAAGGGTGCTTCTTATTCTAAAAGGCAGTGAAGCATTCACTCTACCTCACTCATGGACTACTATTGAAAGCAACTAGAAAGCCAGAGAAAGTAGAGCAGCCTCTCTGGGCCAGTGGATCTTTCACTCAAGGAGTCTGTTTCTGCCAGTGGGTCTATCTGCTGTGCTCTCTTTACTCTGTGGACTTCAGTTTACATGGAAAATAGCTCTAAACCTTAGCTGTTCCTATAGCTACAGGCCCAATGGCAATCTCTTTGTTTTCCATCAACCCATTCCCCAAAAAGAAGTCTACGAGACCCCACCCAACTTTTTGAGGTGGATCATACCATGAGTGCTGTGTTAGTTAGATTCAGTTGTCAACTTGGCCAGGTGAGCATACCTAGTTCTTTCACTGCGGACATGAGCTAATGGTACGTGAACCTCATCTGTTGCTGAATTACATCTGCAGTCGGTTAGGAGGCATGCCTGCTGCAATGAAGGATGTTTGACTTAATTGGCTGGTGCTTGAATGAGAGACCGCAAGGTAGCACAGCCAAGCAGCTCGGCATTCCTCATCTCAGCACTCGCAGCTCAGCCCAGGCCTTTGGAGATGCAGAAAGAAGTCACCCTGGGGAAAGTTGTTGGAACCCAGGGGCCTGGAAAGAAGACCAGCAGAGACCATCCTGTGCCTTCCACATAAGAAAGAACCTCAGTGGAAAGTTAGCTGCCTTTCCTCTGAAGAGCTAACAAAATAAATCCACTTTTATTAAAAGCCAATCCGTCTATGGTGTGTTGTGTTCTGGCAGCTAGCAAATTAGAACAAGTGCCCTTTAAATTAGGTGTCCCTTCCCTTTATCCAGTCGTGACTGGAAACAGAACATACTATCCTCCTCATCTGTGTTCAGGACATATTCAAAGAGGTTTGGGGAG
Source organism: Tamandua tetradactyla (assembly GCF_023851605.1). Classification (NCBI taxonomy): domain Eukaryota; kingdom Metazoa; phylum Chordata; class Mammalia; order Pilosa; family Myrmecophagidae; genus Tamandua; species Tamandua tetradactyla. Next base: position 48,376,416 of record NC_135331.1, read on the forward strand.
GTAAGAGTTCTTCACAAGGATGGAGCTAGAAAGATGAATGGAGGTTTGCTAAGAAGATGAAAGAAATGAAGAATATTCCACACAGAGAGAAAACCAAAGAGATGTGAGTACTCAACATTTAGTGCTTGAAAGATAAATCTCTTCATATTGGCCTCCTCTGCTACCTAGTAAGATTATAATTTTTAAATACAAGTCAGTTCCACAATCCTATCATCTTGTGTGGTCCCTTCTTTGGCCTGGTCTGCTAATGAAAATAGTTCATTCAAGGATCTTCTGGCTAAGTATACTGCATGAATAGACAAAAAAGTATCCAGAAAGCATTCTGGGAAGCACCCTTAGTGAGCTGTTGGCAAAGTGAAATAGATTGAGAAGAAGTAATAAGGAACAAGGGGAAGAAAACCAGTTCTTAAAGAATAATGGAAGAAACTTGGGCCATTTAATTTGAAAACAAGAATGTAATTAGCTGGATGCTACTGGACAACTAACTGATTGAAAGACTGATTTCAACTCAATATAAGGAAAAACTACTCTTAACAATTATATGATGGTAGCTACTAAAAAGAAAATTGGTCTAATCTCCAGGAATAAGTCTCAAGCCTCAAATTTTAAAATATTGAAATCATAAAATGTATCTTTTCCCAATCACAATGACACGAAGCTAGAAACAAAAAAACAGAAATCTATTTTTAAAATATGCATAAATTAAACCATACAATCAACCACTGGGTTGAAGAGCAAAGCACAAGAGAAATTGTGAAATATCATGAAGCAAATGAAGGCAAAAACACAACAAATCAAAACTTTTGAGATGCAGCAAAGGCAGTGCTGAGAGGGAAATGTATCTCTCTTAATGCTTACGTTAAAAAGGAAGAAAGATCTCAAATCTGAGCATACTGGGAGAAACTAGTAAAAGAAGAGACACCTATAAACCCAAAGTGAGAGAAGAAAATAAACAGTAAAATTGAGATAAATGAGGGCAGGCAATGGTGGCTCACTGGCAGAGTTCTCACCTGCCATGCCGGACAGCAGGGTTCAATTTCTGGTGCTGCCCCTGCCAAAAAAAAAAAAAAAAAAAAAAAAAAAAAATTGAGATAAATGAAATAGAAACAAACAAACAAAAACAACAATAGAGATAATCAACAAAACTAAAAGGTGGTTTTAATCAGTCACAGATGCTATCAACTAACTGATAATTTAATAAACCAGCCCTCTGATTTATCAACCAGCCACAAAATATCCTTGCAGTGATAGTTAGGCCAGTGTTTGCCCAATCAGACAACTGGGCACCACTACATGGCCAAGTTGACACCTGAACCCAACCATCACATCTTCCAAGAATTAACACCAATCTTGTTCAAATTCTTTTAAAAAATTGAAGAGAAAGTAATGTTTCTAACTCTTTCTATGAGGCCAAGATTACTCTAATACCAGAGCCAGTTAAAGATGCTGTAAAAGAAAATTCCTATATCCTTTATGAATATAGATGCAAAAATCCTCAACAGAATAACTAACAAACTGAATCCAATAGTACATTAAAATATTTATACACTATGATCAAGTGAGATTTATCCCAGGTATGCAAGAAGTGTAGTTTACCATAAGAAAATATATTAATGGAAAAAAACACATTACTTAAATAAGAAAAAAAAAACCCACATCACCTCAATTGATCCAGAAAATGAATTTGACAAAATCCATCATGCTTTTTGATAAAAACACTCAGGAAATTAGGAATAGAAGGAAATTTCTTCAACATGATAAAGGCCAAATATGAAAATCCTTAGCTAAACCATATTCAAGGGTAAAAACTGAAAAATTTCCCCTAAGATAAGAAACAAAATAAGGATGTCCACTGTTACCACCATTATTCAATACGTACTGGAAGTTCTAGACAATGCAATTAAGCAAGAAATAAAAGGCATCCAAATTGGATAGGAAAAAGTAAAACTTTCTCTATTTGAAGATGACATGATCCCATATATTAAAAATCCTGAAAAATCCACAACAAGGCTACTGGAGCTAATAAGCAAATTTACAAAAGTGTAGGAGCACAGGATCAACACACAAAAACTAGTAGTGTTGATATAGTAATTAACAATGTGCAGAGGAAATCAAGAAGAAATTCCATTTATAATAGCAATTAAAAGAATCAAATATCTAGGAATAAATTTAACCAAGCATCTAAAGGACTTGTACACAGAAAACTACAAAACATTGCTGAAGAAAATCAAAGAATACCTAAAAATGGGTGGACATTCTGCACTCATGGATTAGAAGAGTAAATATTAAGATGTCAGTTTTACCCAAAATGATTCACAGAATCAATGTAATCTCAATAAAAATTCCAACAGCCTTTTTTACAGAAATGGAAAAGCCAATCATCAACTTTATACAGAAGAGTAAGTGACCCTGAAGAGCCAAAAACATTTGAAGAGAAAGAACGTAGTTGAAGTTGAACATTGTGAAGACTCACACTTTCCAATTTTAAAACTTATTACAATGCTACAGTGATCAAAACTGTGGTACTGGTGTAAGGACAATCATGTAGACCAAAGGAATCAAATTGAGAGCTCAGAAATAAATCCTTACATCCATTGTCAATTTTTTATAAGGCTGCCTAACCCAATTATTGGGGGAAAGAATGGTCTCTTCAACAAATGGTGCTGGGAAAACTGGATATCCATATGCAAAAGAATGAAGGTGACCTCCATCTCACACCATACACAAAAGTTAACCCCAAATGGATGCAAGACCTAAAAATAAGAGCTAGAACTATACAACTTCTACAAAGAATTATAGGGAAATATGTTCAGGACCTTGTGTTAGGCAATGGTCTCTTAGACTTTATACCAAAAGCTGAACAACAAAACTAAATGGGGCTTCATAAATATTAAAAAGCTTTGTGCTCAAAATGACTTAATTGTGAGAATAAAAATATAAGTGGTAGTCCTAAAAGAAGCACTTATGGCTACTGGAGGAATTAAAAAGTAAAGACTACCTACAGAATGGGAGAAAGTATTTGGAGACCACATATCCATTAAGGGTTTAATATCCAGAATATATAAAGAAATTCTACAACTTAACAACAAAAAGACAACACAATTAAAAATGGACAAAAGACTTGAATAGACATCTCTCTGAAAAAAAGATATACAAATGGCCAATAAGTACATGGAAATAAGATCAGCATCATTAGTCATTAGGGAAATGTGAATAAAATCCACAATATGATACCATTTACCACCCTCTAGAATGGCTATTAATAATAGAAAAGTAAGGGCTGCATAGGATGTGGTGAAATAGGAGCATTCATTATTGTTGGTGGACATATAAATGTTATAGCTGCTGTACAAAATAATTTGGCAGTTCTTCAGGATGTCAAATATACTGGAAATACCATATTACCCAGCAATTCTATCTCTAAGCATCTGCCAAAAAGAATTGAAAGCATAGAGTCACTCAAATATTTGCACACTGATATTCATAGCAACATTCACAAATGCCAAAAATGGAAGCAATGTATCCACTGACAGATTAACGGATAAACAAAATGTGGTATATACATACAATGGCATATTATTCTGCTGTCAAAGAAGTAAAGTTCTGACACATGCTACCACACAGGTGAATCTTGAAGTCATCATGTTCAGTGAAAGAAGCCAGACACAAAAGGACAAACATTGTATGAATTCACTTATGGAAGAATTATAATATGCAAACTTTAAGAGTCAGAAACTAGAACGCAGTGCCAGGGTGAGGTAGGGAATAAGGGTTTAATGCTTAACTTGTAGAGGGTTTCTGTTTGGAGTGATGGAAAATTTGGGTATTGGATGGTGGTGATGGTAGCACAACATTGTTAATATAATCTGCCACTGAATTGTATATTTGAAAGTGGTTAAAAGGTGAATAGAAATTTAGAAAACCCATAGAATTAACTGTAAAACATGAATAATGAACCCTAATGAAAATTATGTACTACAGTTATTAGTTTATTCGCAATAGTGTTTCATCAATTTTAACAAATGTACCCCACTAATAGGGAAAAATACTGTAAGTGGGAGGTTTCATGGTAACTATTTTCTGCATGTATTTTTGGGTAAACCTACAACTTCTCTAATAAGAAAAACTAATGCCTCGTTAGATATTGAGTGGGAAGTTGGGGTAGGGAGAAATAATTTGGCAGTGTCTCATATGGATATATTTGAGTTTGCTTAACAGAGATGGTTGGACTGAGAAACAAAATTAAAAGAAAGATTGATTTCAGTTTTGATATGGTGTGTTTTGGGTAGAGGCATAACTAGAGTATAGATTTTCTGATTCTCTGAGTATTTTCCCCTTTACTCTTTGATGTTTTTCCCTGAGAAATTTCCTCCCTTTCATTTTATTTTAAACTTCTAGCAGACAAGTTATTCAATATGATTAGCATTTTCACCTATTCAAAAGTCAGCAAGATCGTTAGATGAAATTCGTTTATATTTTCTCTGTATGCATTAATTTTCAACTGCATATTTTAAGATCAATATCAGAGAGCATATAAATAGAGGGGAAATCTAACTGATATTTAAAATTAGCTTGCCATTGCCAGGCACAGTGCTAGAAAACATGCTTTAATTAGTCATAACCTTATGGAGTTATAATTATCTCTGATTTATAGATGAGAAAACTGGCTGGGACAAGCGAATTAAATTTCCAAAATTTCAGTGTAGGAAATGTGTGGGGTAGAGAATGAATCGTGAATTAAAACTCTGAATTCTTTCCTTGACTACCTTCAGCAGATAGTACCTCAATATTGGTGGTAGTCCTAAAGGAAGCAGTGATGGCTGCTGGAGGAATTAAAAAGTAAAGACAGTACTCATTTTTATTCCTTTTGAGTATACTGTATCATCTTTTCTGTTTAAATAAAGTAAATCAAATAATGTTGACTAGACACTATTAACTGAAATGCTTAGGGTTGAAAATTATTTCTCATTAGTTTTTTATGTCAATGAAAAATTGGCATTGAGCTATACTGGCATACCACATAATCATCCAAAATGTATAGTCGTTCACAGACTCATGTAGTTGTACATTTACCACCACAATTGATTTTTTGAATATTTTCATTACTTAAAAAAATACATACAAGAATAAAAATAAAAATGAAAAAGAATACCCAAAATATCCAATACCCCTTATCCATCCATGATTATTTATCTCTTGTCCTTAATTTTTACTCATCTATCAATACACTGGATAAGGGAAGTGTCAGCCATGAGATTTTCACAATCACATGGTCACATGTGGAAGCTATACAGTTCTACCATCATCCTCAAGAATCAAGGCTACTGGATTACAGTTCAAGAGTTTCAAGCATTTACTTCTAGCTATTCTAATACATTAAAAACTAAAAACAGATATCTATATAACACATAAAATTAACCTCCAGAATGATCACTCTATTCTGTTTGAAATCTCTCAGCACTGAAACTTTATTTCATTTATCTTCCCCTATTTGATCCAGAAGACTTTCTCAATCCCATGATGCAAGGGCCAGACTCATTCCCAGGAGTCACATTCTACATTGCCAGGGAAATTTACACCCTTGGGAGGCATGTCCCACATATGGGCGCAGGCAATGAGTTGACTTGTGGAGTTGGCTTAGAGAGAGAGAGATCACATCTGAGTAACAAAAGAGGTTCTCTATATGACTCTTAGGCATAATCATAAGTGGGCTTAGCTTCTCTTTTGCAGTAATGAGTTTGATAAGGGCAAGCCCCATCAACAGCTCAACTTTTTAAATTGGTAGTCCCTCAATGCTTGCAAGAATATCGGGAATTACCCAGGTGGGGTAGTTTAATATTTACAACTTTTTCCCCAGTCCTTCAAGGGGACTTTGAAAATAGTTTTTCATCTCTGCCCAGATTACTCTGGGATGTATCAGGGCATCCCACTGACCTGTAAAAACCAACAAGAACTCACTCCCGTTTCAAGGTTCCATGTAATTATGATGTTTGAATAAACTCAGCATACAAGTTAAATTAATGTGCTATGGAAAATATAAATTTTGCACCAAATGGACATTTTTTCCTTTGGTCTCACACAGGAGTTGAAGTTTTAAAACACAGTCAATATCACCCTTTACCCTTTGGTCTGATTTCCCTTAGTCCTAACCAGATCAGCTGTATTCATATCTCTAATTGAAAGCTGATCTCTTTTTCAGCTTCTTTAACAGTTGCTGTATGGAGTAATGCTGACGTTCAGAGCTGCAGAACTCTAACTGTGAGTCTCCGGTGTCTCACAGATACCCAAAACTCCAGGGACCAACTAGGTTATACAGAAAGAGCTCAGCATCTCAAGGTTCAGAAAGAACTGTTACAACTCAGGAATAGATGTGACTTCTGTAAGAGCTTATGATCTAGAAATCTTTACAATAAGCCTTCCCCTGAAAATCTATGCTCTTGGATTCAATTCTCAGTTTGTACATTATAGTTAGTCCATCTTAGCAAGGTATTACAATGCTTTTCTCTTTGTTTCCTGTTTATTTCACTCAGCATACTGTCTTCAAAGTCCATTCACCTAGTTGCATGTCTCACAACTTTATTCCTTCTTGCAGCTGATCAACATTACATTTTAAATATATGTGACAGCGTGTCTTTCCATTCATCAGTCAATGTACCCTTAGGCCAACTCCATCCATTGCAAACTGTGAGTACTATTGCCATAAACATGAGTGTGCAAATGACCATTTGTGACACTGCTTTTCAATTCTTCAAGTATATACCTAATAACAGGATTGTTGGATCATATTGCAACCCTACACTTAGCCTCTCATAGAACCACCACACTGCCTTCCAAGGGGTTGCACCATTCTGTTTCCCCACCAACAGTGAATAGTTACATCCCTCTCTCCAAATTTTCTCCAGCACTTGTAACTTTCTGCTTATTTCTTACCCTGTTTTATTTACACACTAGGCAATCCATCCTAAGTAAACAATTAATGGTTCCTGGTATAAACAAATGGTTACGCATTCACTACAATCATGTATATGGGGACATTTCCATTTCTTCCATGAAGAAAAAGAAAGAGAAAAATGAGAAATAAAAAAATAAAATAAAATAAAAGGAGAAACACCATAAACATCAAGAATCCCATGCTCCTCCATTACATCTCCGTTATTGACATTTAGCTTGGGCATATTGCCTTTGTTACACATAATGGAAGCATATTACAACTGCTATGCTATAGTTAACTGTTATGTTAACTATAAATCCTAGTTTGAATTGATTGGGGTTTTTTCCCACATATCACCCCATTCTCAACACCTTGCACTGTTGACATTTATTTGTTCTGCCTCATGTAAAAGCATGCTTATATTTGTGCATTTAATCACTATCATTGACCACTCTAAGTTTTGCCAAGTTATACAGTCCCAGTCTTTATCTTCTATTTTTCCTTCTTGTGTCATTCATATCTGTAGCCTTCCTTATTCACCCATACTTTGTTCAGTGTACTTACAATTTTATGCTACAATCAGGACACAGAAATGTGGTGTCCATTTCTGGATCTTTACAATCAATCCTGTTGAATATTCTGTACTCCTTCAGCATCAAATGTCCAATCTCTACCCTCTTTTTATCTTTTGAAAACCTGTGTTCTGAACTTTAACTCCCAAAGTTTGCTCATTCATTTTAGTTCATATTAGTGAGACCACACAGTATTTGTCCTTTTGTTTCTGGCTCATTTTACTCAACATAACATCCTCAAAGGTCATCTACATTGTTGTATTCATCATGACTGTATTGGGAAATAATAATTCCCCTTACTGATAGACATCCACTCTACACTGCTCTCCAGACCACTCTCCTGTCTTTTCCTATCTACCTGTCATGCTCCATTTAGCATTTCTTATAGAGCAAATCTCTTGTTTACAAGCTCTCTGTGTCCTTTTGCCTGAAAATATTTTAAACTCTACCTCATCTTTGAAGGACAGTTTTGACAGATGTAGAATTCTTGGTTGGCAGTTTTTCTCTTTCAGTATCTTATATATATATATACAAATATATGTATCATAACACTGCCTTCTCACCTCCATGATTTCTGCTAAGAAATCTGCATATAATCTTATCAAGCTTCCCTTGTATGTGAAAGATCACTTTTCTTTTACTGCTTTCAGAATTCTTTCTTTGTCTTTGGCATTTGAAAATCTGATTAGTAAGTGTCTTCGAGTAGGTCTATTTGGATCTATTCTGTTTGGAATACACTGTGCTTGTTGGACCTTTAATTTAAGGCCTTTTACAAGAGATGGGAAATTTTCAGTGAATATTTCCTCCATTATTTTTTTCTTCCCCTTTTCCTTCTCTTCTCTTTCTGGGATACCCATAACATGTATACTTATGCACTTCATGTTGTCATTCAATTCTCCAGACCCTGATCATATTTTCCATTCTTTTCTCTATCTGGTCTTTTACATGTAGGATTTCAGATGTCCTGTACTCCAGTTCACTAATCCTTTCTTCTGCCTCTTTGAATCTGCTGTTGTTAGTCTCTATTGTGTTTTTCATCTCTTCTTTTATGCCTTTCATTTCCATAAGTCCTGTCATTTGTTTTAGTAAGCTTTTGAGTTATTCTTCATGGTCACCCAATGTCTTCTCTATATCCTTCATCTCTTTTGGCATATCTTCCCTTAACTCTTTGATTTGATTTTTGAATTTATTTAGCATGCTCATTTGAAACCCTTTAATTAATTATTTTACCTCCTGTATCTTATTTAAAGGGGTAGTTTGATTTGTTCCTTTGACTGGGTCATATCTTCATTTTTCCTAGTATGACTTGCAATTTTAGGCTAGTGTCTAGGCATCTGATTTCCTTGATTAGTTTGTTCTGAGAGTCATTTTCCCTCTTTTACCTAGGGTTTTCTTGTTAGTTGGCTTTGTTCTCTATCTGTTCTTTGGCATTCAGTTAAACTTCTTCTACACCTCTAGCATAGCTTCTGTTTAACTGGTCAGAATTTTATAGCCCTTGTTTTTCTGGTTCTTGCCTTTTTAAGGAAGATCTTCCCAGATATGATCAAACCCAATCAGACTTTCTTTGAAAAGTCAGGCCAGGTCTCAAGAGGAGGGTGAAATCGTTATCAGGTTTCCTGATGATGACCCAGCAGATTATATGCATTTCTTATGGAACCTCTAGACTCTGTGCTTTTCCTATTATACCCAGCACCCTCAGTTCCCCTGCCAGCTTGAAGTGGTGTAGAGACTTTAATCTTCAGCCTGCAGGAGTATAGATGAGGCAGAGGCTGAGGTGGATGGCAAGCTGAAGCTGTTTCTGATTCTTATCCCCTGGGGTCTGAATTGTCTGAAGGACAGCCACTAATTGAGCTGCCCCCAACCCCCTCTTCCTGGGGGAAGATACACCCTTTATGGAATTACTTCCTTCATTGGACTGGTTACTTTGTCTTTCAGATCTATCTTAATTCCACCCTTGCCCAGGTCAGTACGGACAATTGAAATGCCTGAGGCTTTCCCTAAGGAGCTTAGACTACTTTAAGAAGAAAAAAATAGGGAAAAGAAAACAAAACAAAATTCCTTTTCAGAGCCAGAACCCAGCCCACAAGGTTCACGCATCAAAAGCTGAGATTCATACTCAGCTTTATGTTTCCCTTTTCTTCAGGCACAACCCTTTTCCAGTATTCTGAACTTGGCCAACTCCAATGCCCTTGGTTGTTCCCCCCACTCTCAGCCCCATCTCCTCCATAACAGAGGCCTCAGGATTACTTTCCTGCATTCTCCATGTTTACCTATGCTCACAGCTTATATTCAGCCTTGCAAATTTGAAAACCACAATTGGAGCTTGGTTGTGCTATCTTCCTTTGCTCCTAGTAGAAAGCGCTTCTTTTTCCCAGGTGATACTGTCTCCTAGAACCCGCCTGCCAGTGAGGGAGGGGCGCCAGGCTCTGGAGTTTGGGAGCCTAACTTACAGTTCTGTGCTGTGATCTTGGCCCTTCTACTCATTACAGACTGGTATATAATGTTTGTCTGGTTGTGTTAGTTAGATTCAGTTGTCAACTTGGCCAGGTGAGCATGCCTAGTCTTGTTGCTGCGGACATAAGCCAATGGTACATGAACCTCAACTGTTGCCAATTACATCTGCAGTCAGCTAGGAGGCGTGTCTGCTGTAATGAGTGACATTTGACTTAATTGGCTGGTGCTTAAATGAGAGATTGCAACGTAGCACTGCTAGCAGCTCGGCATTCCTCATCTCAGCACCAGCAGCTCAGCCCAGGCCTTTGGAGATGCAGAAAGAAGTTACCCCGGGGAAAGTTGTTGGAACCCAGGGGCCTGGAGAGAAGACCAGCAGAGACCATCTTGTGCCTTCCATGTAAGAGAGAACCTCAGTGGAAAGTAAGCTGCCTTTCCTCTGAAGAACCAACAAAATAAATCCCCTTTTATTAAAAGCCAATCCGTCTCTGGTGTGTTGCATTCGGCAGCTAGCAAACTAGAACATCTGGTCATTTAAGCCCCCATGTCAGTTGTTCCAGACTCTTCCTGGCTGTTTACTAGCTACTCTAGAGGACTAACTAAACTCCACACCTCCCTATATGCCATTTTGTCCCACCTCACTCGTTAGGTTTTTAATGGAGAGACACTTGTCTGCAATATCCAAGTATCAGCGCTGAAGGGTTCACTAGTGTAATTATCACTGCTTGCATTCAGCTTAAATATATTCTAGTCAAATGACTGCAAGTCTAAATGAAATGGTCTTTCCTCTAAAGCAAACCCAATGCAAAATCTTTTGCCTACCTAGTCTAAGCTAAGAAAGAGGTCTCCTAATCAACAGGTCAACCATGTATATGTAGGCTTTCTCCATGTTTGAGAAATGAGAGAACTACTTTTAGTGGAGGCATCACGTATTTGAATAGTTCAAGTTTGACACTATGAACATTATTACATATTGATATAATGATGAGACTATAGAAGACAGAGGCACTGATCCTCCATCAAGATACTTTGAAGAAACCTATGTGAAGCTGCTTTAAAGAGTAAATTAGGAAATAATCTATTAGGTTTTTATAAGCTTTGTTTAATTATATCTCCATTTCAATTTAAAAAACACTTGCAGGGCACCTGTTGTATGTCAAGCTTTGGGGACAAAGATGAAAAAAGGAAGAGGAGAGGGTCCTGCTCATGATCAACAACCAGTCAAGTAGAAAAAAAAAAGTGAAAATAGTCTGGTCTTCTTTGTCATCAGATCACATGTGAGTCTATGAACATGGCCACTATGAATGAAAACTTGATGAAAAAGTAACAAAGATTCAGTCATATCAGTAAATTTTCCAAGAAAGTATAAATTTTCAGTTATATAATTTGTGGATTTACATTTATTTCTTTCGCAAAAATTTTCTGTTATGAGGGTAAAATATAAAGTAACATAAGAGCTGTGACTAATATTTCTGGGGTGAACATGATACAGACTTCAGGTTCTTGGTTTTAAAAGGCCAGCCAGTGAACAGATATAACAGCAAGCCAGTTAAATGTACTTGTAGCCTGAAGTAGGTGGACGTCATGTTAAGCTGTGCTATGTTTCTGAAACACACTATAGTCAGCAGTGAAGTCACAAGTACAGTCAAGAAAACAAATAGCAATCTTGGGCAGAAATATCCTAAGTTATTTCCAATTCAGACAGAGATAAAACACTGGTGAACCCAGGTTGGATGGTCTCCAAAACGGGGAGTGCTCCCTGAGACATCACAAAAAAACTAGCTCTGATCTGAGATAGGGCTATCTAACCAAGGACTGAAAAGGCCCACGTAGAGATTTCCATAATAGGAGAGCCAACATTTTATTAAATTAAAATTTAAGGCATTTCCTATTGACCCTTTCAATCCTTCTCTGCTTTTATACTTCCTTGCCTCCTTCTTTTTATTCCTCTCCTTTCCTCCCTTTCAAGAATGGATGTATTCACAAAACAAGTATAATAAGACCCCATACTCACAAAAATGAATGGTGATATTTGACTTTTGATATGATATAGCCAGATGTTCTGATCTCTTTGAAAATCTATTGTAGCTTGACAAGAGTTTGGTAAGCCATGATATTAAAAGCTGAATCATAAGTGATTGCACATTATTCTTTAGTGAAGTTTCTAACTACATAGAAAAAGCATCACTGACTTTTTCTATATAGTGGACAGATGCTCTGAGAGTCAGCTGGAGACATCAAGGGAAATGTTAGGCAGTAGCTTTCCCCCATTGGTGGCTGTTCTAGTTTGCTAGCTGCCAGAATGCAATATGCCAGAAACAGAATGGCTTTTAAAAGGGGGAATTCAATAAGTTGCAAGTTTACAGTTTTAAGGCCAATTGAAGAAAGTCTATAGAAATGTCCAATCTAAGGCATCCAGGGAAATATACTTTGATTTAAAGAAGGCCAATAACATTCAGGGTTTCTCTCTGGGCTGGAAGGGCATGTGGCGAAGTCTGCTAACTTTTTCTTCTGACTTCTTGTTTCATGAAGTTCCCCCAGAAGCATTTTCCTTCATCTCCAAAGGTTGCTGGCTGGTGAACTCTGTTTCACAGCTCTTGTCATTCAGTCATCCTTCTCTGCTCTCTCATAATCTCTAGCTTTCTCCAAAATGTTTCCTCTTTTGTAGGATTCCAGTAAACTAATCAAGACCCGCTCGAATGGGTGGAGTCACATCTCCATCTAATCAAGTTTAATACCCACAACTGATTGAGTCACAGCTCTCTGGAGATGATCCAATCAAGTTTCCAGCATATAGAGCTGAATAGGGGATTAAGAGAAACGGTTGCTCCCACAAGGTTGATTAGGATTAAAACATGGCTTTCCTAGGGTACATAACTCCTTTCAAACCAGCACAGGGACTAAACTCAAGTTTCTATCACAATGCCCTAGAGAAGTGACTGGCTTCTTTGGTTCTGGAGATACACTCACACTCATTATATCTTCTTGCGTTGGCCCTTCAAAACTAGCTTCTCTAGCACCATTTGTTCCAGCATGTCTCTTACCTACCTGCCTCATAAATCCACAGCTTATACTACATTATATTTTATGCAATCACTTTTTAACTTTTCACCTTATACAGCAACACCAGAGCTTATATATTTTTCTGGTGTTCAAATGATCACCTATCAAAAAAATAAGTATTTAATTCAGTGACTCTGATGGAAATTCTACAGCAAATGCTAAAAAAAAAGTTATGCCTGGAATTTTCCTTGTCTTTATGAAACATTCATATTTTCAGTTTTCACATCAGTTTGGAACATTTCAAGGCAGAAGAGGTGTCCCTGTAACAAAGAAAAAGGAATCTTTAAAATGTTTCAAAATCAGAATTTCGTGGGACAAAAGCGCTCTTTTTACCTACTGCTGTTTAAGCTAAGCACTTCTTATAACATATACAATAATGATTTGACCAAAAAGAAAAATAAGGACGTTTCAAAGAGGTTTTCCAACATGAAAATGCCATTTAACCCACTGCATAAGCCCCTCAATTCCTGCAGGCAAATTGTGTAGGAAATTTCAGCAAGCTGCAGAGCAGTCCCAGAGATAACACTGTGATAAGATTTTCCCCACAGTCAGTATAGATGTGACCAGAATGCACTATTGAATACATTGGTGCGCAAAGGAAGAGGAGGCAGGAATTCAAATTGAAAGCCTCTGCAAAGTTCTCCAAGGCTGCTCGCTGTCATGTGCCCACCTGAGTTTGATGGAACTGGAAGCAGTTTACCTGGCTCTCCCTCAGGTGGTAATCTTGACTTTTTTTCCCTTCCTTGTTTTCTCAAGAAAGAATTACATGTGGAGTCCTTATAAACCAATCCTCACCTTATTCACTGCCTTCCAGGCATTTAGAAGTATAAAACCAACTTTCTGGACTATTTTTGGAAATGTGACATTTATGCTCTCCCGACATTACTCAGTTATTATAGCACAAAGTTTTGGAAAAAAGAATCCTTTATTATGTGCATTTACAATATCTTTCAACATAAAGAACACATTTACTGTGCTTTCTGAGTGCTGATGGGAATGTCTGCTATTATTAGTTATGGGGTTGCAAATATTTTAATTGCATATGCTGCATAAATACTTCTGTACGGATTAGCCTAATCTAGTTTTGCTAAAGCTCATTTAAAGCTATTGCCGTAAAAGTCTTTTGTGTGTTTAAATTGTTTCAAAGAAAAATAGTCAGGATTCCCCCCACCCCAACTACTGGAATAGTTCCCACTAAAATAGGAAAAAAAAACAACAAAAAATTGTCAGTGAAATTATGTATCACACCTGAACTGCCCTGGCCTAATTGCAATATCTAATTACAGGTTGCTATACAATTAGAACCATTCTATTTTAATAATGCCTCCATGTGTCTAAGTACCTACAGCCTCTCATGAGGTTAGATTTTAAAAGTACAGTATTTCTTTCTTCCTTTCATAGACTACTTTTATTAAGAAATAAGGGTGGGAACCTCTGCAGTAATAGCAGTGATGGTATATCACAATCTTGAGTGCAAGATCAAGCATTGTGATGGCTCTCACTCATTTTCCCTGCACTACACTTCAGATACACCACCATCTGTTTCTGATTTGGGGTCATACAGAGTCAGGCTTTCTCTGTTAAAGTCCAAGAGAAATGAGCTAATGTTCCTAGGCAGAGTGCCCTGCTCAGAGAAACCACTATTCATCAGCAAGTCTAGCTGCTCTCCTGGAGACTGACAGCACGGAAGGTGGCATGCCCATCAAGCTAGGTCTTTTGGGACACTAATTTAGGACAGACTTATCAGAACTAAGGGAGTCTAAAGGAGCACTGTGCACTGCTGTAATTGCATTCACTGCTATTTAAGGCTTGAGTTAATGTGAAACATTTCATTTCCCCTCCAGAAACAACTATTACTACAGCAGGGTTGTTGAATATTTTCCTTTTATTTATTCTGATCAGTTTAAAATTTAGAAAGTTGAATTGAGTGAAAACAAAAATGCATAATGTCTATTTAAAATCAAAACTGCTTGGATACAGTTCAAAATTTTTTTTCTTTTGGGGTAGATGATTTTAAAAGGAGAATTGGTAGCTCTTTCAGGAAATAAATTTCACTGGCTGTATGCCTTTGTAGCTTGAAAGCAAAAGGTGAGAAGTATGACCATTGTGTATTTAGTTTTCAGATGTTGTGCCTTCCTGTTAATAAAAGCCTAGTTTCACCTAAGAGGGTGGAAGAGAAAATATGGTATGTTTGTACAATGATCATTTCAACCACAAAAGAACTCATGAATTTCAATGTCAAAACAGAAAAGGGCTTAGATAAGTCACAAACAATAGTAATTAAAGTAGTTGTTTGCAAGTAAATGAAGTCAGAGAAATATTAACTTCAAAGTGGCAATCAAAAATTATAGAGACATTTAGTTTCAGCTTTTGGATGCATATTATTCCATTTTAGAGATTTGAAAGCAATGGAATCTGATACCACATTTGGAGGTTTACTCTTTTTTTTTGCTCCACTTTGACTTTTCTTGCAGTTGTGAGGAAATCATGGGTCTGTCTAGAATATTCTGGCATCTTCCATAAATTGATTTAAATACCTATAAAAAATGAGGTACATATAGAAACTCTGTATGTCTGCCTCATGGGTCATCTTTAATCCCTAACAGGTAGAGGCAATCAACAGGCACAGTAGAAGAGTCTACGAAGTGTGAAGCAGTGAGATACAACTAAAAGTTACCAGCTGACTACCCACGCCAGTCAGTTACGTTCCCAGCATCATAAGGTTTAAAACAGAGAAGTAAAAGATGTGCTTGGTTATAGATAATGTGTGTGCAGGAGAAGGGAGGTATTTGCTTCAAATATCATGATCTGCTTCTAATAAATTTTGCTCCCAACTCCAGAAGAAAGGGCCATGGTACTGACTGTTTGGATTCTCTACACAGGGCATGCAAACTTGGATGAGGGGAGCAGAGCTGAATATCAGTTGTGCCAAAATCTTCAAAAACTTACAAAATAGCGATATTCTCCTGGGCTCTCCAAAGGGACAGATCTGCAGATGTCACAAAGCTTAGTGATCTACAGTACAATGGATGAGGGCACTGAGGTATGGAAGATCTGACAAGCTAGACTAGTGGTTAGAGCCACCAAAATTACATTAAACAGAGATAAATATAAATTCTGAGCTTCTAGTTAAGAATGGCAGTTTGGGCACTTGCATTTATTTCTATTCTCTTCCCAAACTCCACAGTTAAAGAATTTTAAAAGGACAAATCTACAAGGTCAAAGAGGATGGGAGAAAAGATCACAGTAGATATGCTGGTTTGAAAGGATGTATGCACCCTAGAAAAGTCATGTTTTAATCCTAATCTCACTTTGTAAAGGCAGCCATTTCTTCTAATCCCTATTCAGTACTGTATGTCTGAGACTGTAATTAGATCATCCTCCTGGAGATGTGACTCAATCAAGGGTGATTGTTAAACTGAATTAGGTGGCGGCATGTCTGCATCCATTCGGGTGGGTCTTGATTAGTTACTGGAATCCTTTAAAACAGGAAACATTTTGGAGAATGTGAAAGATTCAGAGAGAGCAGAGAAGAACTACACAGCCATGAGAAGCAGAGTCCACCAGCCAGAGACATGTCTTTCCAGATGAGAGAGAGACTCTGACCATGTTCGCCATGTGCTTCCTCAGATGAAGGAGAAACCCTGAACTTCAGTGGCCTTCTTGAACCAAGGTATCTTCCCCTGGATGTCTTAGATTGGACATGAAACAATCAAACTCATATCACAGAGTCCTCCCCTCATGCCCCTCCTCCACCCAAACACTCAGGAACTGTAGTCACCAAATACTTCTGAAAACAGTGGTATTGAATGGGCTGAAAACAGAATGGTTGTAAGTGCATGTCTACTGTTTTCCACCCAAACAGAAGAATGGATGTTTACTCCTTGGAGGCAGTGATGAGGGTAGAGTTGAAACATTTCCTTGAACACGGTCAATTGAAGGAAAGTTTACACTTGTGCTTGGTAAGCCAAACCCTTCAGGTTTTCTTCCCTTCCTCCATTCCCAGAGCTTGTCAACCAAGCTTTCACCCAGACAAAAGGATATTAAAAGCTTCTAGGGAAACTTACCCTGCCCAAGAGTAGCTGCATTCCGAAACTGATATTTGAGCATCTCCCAAAAATGAAATGTCCAGGTCCCACCAGAGAAGACCACCATTGGGCACCCTGCCGGTAGATGTTGACTTTCCAATCAAAATTTTAGATCCTCCTTCTTAAATATGGGCCTATAGCCAAGGCTCATCAAGCTCTGTGGAAACCCTCAAAACAGAAAAAAAAAGGAAAATAAGAGAAGGCAGAAAACAGATAAAACTTCAAGTTATAATTGATACGCTCATGAAGGAAAGATGTTTTTATCCAAGAAAAAGAAGAATTATAAAGTGAGCTATGAAAAGGAACAATTAGAATTTTAAAAGCACTTAGAAATTGCAAAAGATAATAGAAATTAAAAATTCAGGGGAACAAGGATATAGAGAATATCTCCCAGAAAGTAGAGTAAAAACACAAGGAGGCTCAATTCAAGAGGCCCAACAGATAAATAAGTTGTGTATCAGAAAGATAAGAGAATGTAGAAGGGACGATTTCAGCCAAGAAATAATATAAGAAAAATATTTCAGAACTGTAGGACATGAATTTCTAGTTTAAAAGGACTTAAGACATTTTAAGCCATTTTACTACAAAACTTTTGAGTACCCGGGATAATGAGAAGATATTAGGCATTTCTATTAGAAGAGCTAAAAAATAAAGCAAAAAGGTCACATGTAATATACTAAGTATTAGAATGACATCAGATTTCTTGATACCAAATCCGCAAGTTAGAAGAAAATGGAGTAGTGCTTTCAAAATTCAGAAAGAAATGTACTTCCAATATAGAATTTACATCTGGGCGAAAGATGAAATAAAGTGTGAGTAGAATTAACATATTCTCAGGCATACAATGGCTCAAGAAAATTTAATTTCCTTTATGAGGAAACTGCTAGAGGATATCATCTATCAAAATGCAGGATTAAACTGAGAGAAAGACATAAAATAGAGGAAATGGGATTCAGCAGAGGTGAGAGATGAAAGGAATACCCAGGAGGATGGCAAAGAGAGCTGGACAGTGGAACTGCAGTTTTAGAGATCAAGCAATTCAGATAAGAGCAGAGGAATGAATGACCCCAGAATAAACATGGGGTGGGAGGGTGGCAGGGGTGCCTCTATTAGAAGGGAGGGGGAGAGAAAGAAAGAGAGAAAAGAAGATATTACTTGATGTTTGTTCGAAAATCAAATTTTTCAGTTTCAAGAAAAAATTAAGGTTTGACTTAGGTATATAGAAAGGTTAAACAAAAACAAAAATGAAAAAACAAGGGCAGTTATTAACTCAAGGGAAAATAAACAAAATAGATAGGAGAAGAATAAATATAGGGTTCAGTTGCGGGTAATATTTCTAAAGCCAGAGTAGAAACGCAATATCATTTTTTATAAAAATGACTTATGAACTGGTTTTCATTGAGATGATCCTGGGCAGCCAGAAAGACTGGTTCCTTCTCCCTCCGTCACGGCAGCAGGATTTACAATCGTAAGCCGGCTTGTTCAGAAATTGTAACTGAAGTCATGGACTCAGCATCCACGGCTGAAGGATGAACCTCTAGGTGAGGCAACCCAGAATTCCGGGCAAGTTTCAGGGGTTTCCTGTTACTATAAAGGGATGTGGAGGCACAGACCCCTTTGCAGGCAGAGTCCTCCCTTCATTCTTAAGGATGACGATAAATCAAGGGCTGGATCTGAGCTGAGAAGTGGGTAAATCTGGATTCGATTCCTTTGGGATTGTGTTCTGTGGAGGGAGAAATAAGATGATTGGTTGACTTGGAGAATCTCACGAATTCATAGAGAAGCTTCTTTGGATAATACAGCCATAAGCCGAACCTTCCTCCTAACACCCATATAACCTGAGATAGTCTAAAACCTTTCACTATATTTAATGGGCCCCTCCTGGAATCTTCTGTTTGGTTGAATCCTGTTGTCCTGACTCTCATGTGCAAAGAGATGTTTTTACAGGAAATGATGACATTTCTGTAACACTTAGAAACCGAAGAACTACTAAAAATGTAAGTAAAGCTTAAAAACAGGAAATGGCAAATAGCCTGAAGTACAATTTTCCACAAGTTTTACTATCAGAAGACCATGACTGGCATTTCTGATGATCAGTCTCTCCCAGAGTAGAAAACAGAAGCCACAGGGTATGGCTGCCCACAGCTCCCCTGAGATAATGGTGGCTGACAAGTGAGTGTGAAAAGGATATTCTAAAGCCATACATTTTTTTCAGTTGGGCTTATGTCAGCTACAATCGTTGCCTGCTAAATATGTAGATAAAATTAAAACTGTTTCTTTGATGTAGCCAGAGTAGAGGAACTTCATCTTCCAAAGGAACCATTAGAGATCTGAAACATTTTGTCCCTGTGTTTCAATCTCCATGGTTGACAGTGCATTGAGGGGCCACTCAGGGTGAGCCTTCCCAAGATGTAGAAGTAGCTTAATTAAAAAAAAAAGGGTGTGGCAGAATTTCTTGTGGATGGCAGCCATCCTAATCGGAGTCCAGTTTTGCTGTTATTTATATCTTCAGAACATGAGTGATGTGACAGTTGATTAGAATTTCTATAAAATGTAGCACTTGGATAAAATAAAAGGAATCCAGCATTGCTATTTTTAGAAACAGAAAGGTGAGAACACCTTAATGAAATCATGATTCTATATTTAAAAAGTCTCTCTCTAATACTAAAGTTATGTGCATACAAAACTGTTTAACTGATTTAGAAAACTGTCTGTTATGAACGGACCTTAGAGTTTCCATGTATCTTTCCACAAAAAATAAAAATTGTCTTTCTGAAGTACCTTCCAACAGTGTTACTCTGATTTGCCTTTTCAAACAGATGGGGCAAATTTCCATAATGCCTAGAAAGAATTTTTAAGTGTCAGACTTTTTTTTTTTTAGGAATTGTGAGATATAATTCATACACCGTAAAACTCACCCATTGCAAGTATGCATTTCAATGGTTTTAGTATATAGACAGAGTTTCGCAACCATTACGACAATTTAATTTTAGGACATTTTTATCACCCCCTAGAAGAAACCTGGTACCCATTAGAAAGTCGAGAGTGCAGATTTTTGCAGTTTCATCTCATTGCTTAAAAGAAGAGGAAGGAAAGAAAGAGGTTTAATGATTGATTAGACAAATCCTCCAAATGCTCTTTTAAGGGTAGCTTGAGAATGTTCTCTGGTATCTAAAAGATTCTCCAGCATTATGCTTCTCCTAAAAGGTTCGTGAATGTCATCAGTTGTTACACTGAGGCACACTAACACAACATTTACCGTGTGCCTGATTGTCTTAGTTGACTAGGGTTGCTACAACAAAGTACCACACACTGGTTGGCTTAAACAACATAAATTTCTTGGCTCACAGTTTGGAGGTAGGAAATTCAAAATCAAGATATTGGCAGGCCATGCCTTCTCTAGTGTCTGCCGCATTCCCCTGTAACTTGCTGGAGGTCAACTTCTGCCTCCATCAATGGCTGTCTGTCTCCTTTGATCTCCTTCTGTGGCTTTTTACTTCCATGTCCAAATTTCCTTTGCCGATAAGGGCCCCAGGCACACCGGATTAAAGTCACCTCCTCCTGCCGATTCGGTTTGGTTTCATCTTAACAAGATCTTTGACAATCCTGGTGACAAGTGAGTTCATATCCATAGGACTGGGAGTTAGTACTTGAGCATGTCTTTGTGAGGGCCATGATTTAACCTTACCACAGTGATAAATACTTCATGTGCATTAGCTCCTTTAACCCACATTTTACAGAGGGAGAAATTGAGGCTTGATGAGATTAAGTGCTCAAGAAGTATCCTTACTTTTTATTACTTTACTTGCCCAGTCATTTGGTATTACCTGTAACTATTGAACTATATAAAGCCCTTATTTCCAGATTCATCTAAAATCAGTCAGAATTCAGGAACTTTCTCTACAAACTGTTTGGGCTAAGTGAATATTCACTTGCATTCCATCGACTGTGAAAATCATTGTAAAATGAATATAGCTGTCCAATTGGTAAATGAACTTAATTTATATATGCATTCCAAATATAAGCTATTTTCAAAGCTTATGTGAAAGTTCTTTATCTGGAAGGTGAAATACATTTGCTACAAGAAAGAGTAGTATTTGATAGTTGCAATGTCCTCAGGCAAGTGTACAAACACCCAAGATGGACTTGAAAGTATAACCTTGGAACCACTGGGCTGTAGATCCATTATAGTTTAATGATAAATTTGCCTTTGGGTAGATTCTGGAATCCAAAGGAGACCCCCTCTATCACCTCTGCTACCTTCTGCTCCCCCTATCTAAAGGGGAAGGAAGTTGCACGTGTTGTTTCTATACGTGAAGCATTCAGAAGAAAGCCAAACCAATATCTCTTGGCTCTTAATCTCTGGAGTTAGACTTAAAAATGAACTCAAAGAAAGTATATGTGAGAGGCTGCCTGCAAATCCAATATTAAGATTGTGAGATGCAAGCAGCAGTAAGATAACTATGCTGAAGGGAAGGGCATGGGAAAAGCACAGGATGAACGCAGAGTTGATGATCTCTTTTACCCTGAGAACATATATTTTTAATAAATGATAGAATATAGTTAGGGTTAAGAAAGGTGATTTTTTTTCCCAAAAGCAAACAAAAGTTGTTTAAGTGTCTCAGAGTTTCACTGAGAGGCTCAGAGAATTTCTAAAATGTCTGAAATCCTTGAATGAGGACTTCATAAATGTTAAGCCATAGGTTTACAGATAAACAGATAAGAAAAGCAGCGTAATGTAGGAGTTTAGAGAGTAGTCAATGAGGCCAGACTGCCTGGATTCAAATCCTAGCTCTACCAATCTGAAATACATCTAGGTGTAATGAGATTTTGGGTGTTTTTCATACGTACATAATATACATTGTTTTATACATACACACACATACACATTTATGAATAGTGAGAAGCGCAGAGGGATAATCAAACTCTTTACAAGATTGTCCCAGAAGAGTGAGAGTGGGAATGAAATGCCTTTTGCTTTTTACCATATGCTTCTGCATTTTTTATCCTTTTTGTGGTAAACATTTTTTTTTTTTACTTTTAGCCATCATAAAAGGACATGTCATGAATAATGTTTTTGAAAATTCCTCGAGCTAGGGGGCTGCAAGGGTAGTTCAGTGGTAGAATTCTCGTCTGCCATGCAGGAGACCCAGGTTTGATTCCCAGTCCTTGCACTTCCCAAAAAACAAACAGACAAATTCAACAAATGGTGTTGCAATAACAGGACACTCGCATGGAAAAATAATGAACTGTGACTGCACCATACAGCACACACACACACAAAAACACTTGAGCCAAAAAATCATTTATGATCCAAACAGGTAACTGAATCTCCTATTGGGTCAAAACATGGATGTCATGTAATCTCCTACTTAGTGCCACTAAATTCTTATTTAATAATTTCAGGCCTGCCGTTAGGTATACCCTACTGTACATACACATGTATGTATGTGTATCTAGAATTCAAATCATTCTATTCCAATTAAATATAATATAAATATTAAATTTTGAGTCTGATTTCTATTGTGGTTATATTGTATGCACCTTATTTTTGTCTTCTAATTTTGGAGACTAGGTTGTTTCCCTAGTTTCCCAATACCCACTGGATCTCTGACAGTGCCTTGCCTAATAAGTATTTTCAGAATTAAATGTACTGATTAAAATAATAGGGGCTCAACTGAAAGAGAGAAAGACTATGCATTGCACAAGTGATAGGAAAATCCTCAGGTAGGAGGTTGCATTGAGTTGGGTTTTCTTGGAAAGGTGGGAAGGACTTTGAGAGGTGGAGAAATGAAAAGCACATTGCAGGAGAGGAAGCAGTGTGAGCAAAGACACATCAGAATGTAGAGATCTGTGAGGGGAAGATTGGGGTATTGACTTGGCCAGAAATAAAGTGCAAATGGAAGAATTTAGAAACTTATGTTGATGTTAAACACAGGCTTAGTTTCTTCTTTTGAAAGATGTAAAAGATGGCTGGTAACGTAGCAATGCACGAACTTTGTGTGGGATTCAAAAGCCTATAATTACAGGTGTGTTTAGAGGTATAACTACAGGTGTGTTTAGAAGTATACATAGAAAATCACCCTTCCTTCCTCATTAATAGCCACTGAATAAAGACATGTGAGTTTCCTAATTATATGTAACTTGGAGTTAAGGGTCAGGAGCTACACATTTTTGCCTGACAAGAGAGAGAAAAGGTAACTCGCTTTTTCAACCTGAAAGTTGAGATGCTTTACAATTTTACATATACACAGGTGGCCAATGTGAAGTCCCAAAGACCACTCAAATACAGATACTTTAAAAATATATTCTTTTCAACTCAGAAGATAAGTACTTTTTTAAGTAGGGTGCCATTTAAATTAATAAGACCCTGCATTTCTTTAGCAATAAGGGAAAGGAAAGAGAATATGGTGCTAAAGGGTATTCCTTAGTTCCTGAGAGATCATCCTGAGTAATTTATATTCACATACATGTACTGACATAAACTCTAAAATATATCCCATATATATTTAAATCCCAAGACTTTTCTTGTAGCACTTCCTTAGGGTCTTAGAAAGGCCAATAGCCATATCATTGGGAAAATATAGTTAGTTTCTTTGCTGGCTAATTCTACTTGTTAGTGCTTTCAACTTTATCTTAATCAAAACTTTCCATATCAAAATTCTGGCTTGGGAGAAATGAAGTGTCATTTCCATTAAAATTATCTCCAGGATATAGCAATTTGAAGAAGAGATTATAGCATTTGGACTTAACAGACAAGTACATATATTTTTCTTCAAACATTCTCCATGCAAGAAAGGAGTAGATGAAAATGTTTGATGACATCTGGATTTTACTGAAGATAAATAAGAATTTTAAACCTCTGTAACCTTATGGAACATGTCGTTTAGTAGAGAACTACGATTCTGCATGTAATTAAGCACTTCTCCTTATAATTGTACTCATTTTTCCAATACTACACTAAGAAACACAAGCTTCCTGTCTGAAGTCATCATAGGCAAATCCACATTTCAGGAAGTCAATCTATTATCAGCCTTTCCAGATGTTCTTCAACATATTTGAGGGGGCCTGCAACTAATTCACTTCCTTTAAAGACACAGGGCCCTTTCCGTTCCCTTTGTGACTGTCCTCAAGTTGAGTGTAGAGCACTTGCCCAACATTTCATTCATCTTTCTAAAATTACTGGTGTGTGTGCCATTCTCTCATCTCCGGAAAAGTGTGTCATTGCAGCTTCCTTGGTCAGAAAAGTCCTTCTCACAAAAAGGAAATGTATTGTTCCTTTTCAAATACTGAAAATTCTGAAAACCCCCAAGCCAACCTGGAAGTGTCTCTCAATAATCTTTTCCTACAAGGTCAATGTCGACATGCAAGAAAATTTATTAGGGGGTTTTATGACCTCTCTCTCAAGGTCTCACCTGGTTTTTTGGACTTCCTACTGCTCCAGATGTTAAGTGGGAAATGCCGTAATTGTGCATGTGATTGGTTTGTCAAATTTGCCACATATTGCATGCTCTGGAGCTTGATGAATAAAAATCACAGGCATCATGTAGAGAGATATGGAAAGTTCACTGCCACTGATAGCCTGGTAATCAAGATTAGGACTCTGAAGAGATATATTTTAAAGCATTTGTAAGATATTTTACTTCTGTTTTAGCTGCCGTGCTTTTTTAAAAATGTCAACCTTTGTGCCTGACTTGGGATGAGAATGTTCACTTAAGTGATGGAAAGCAATTTCAGGAAATCATTGACTTAATTTGTTTTCTTCTCTACATAGAAGAAATGCCCCATATACTTGTCTCTGTGTACTAATCTCATTCCCTGCAAGAAGTGCCTTTTTTCCAATCTCCTTTTCCCAGCTTTCATGCTCACTTTACTTAAATAGTAAATTTCTATTCACCTTTAACACCCATTAAAAGGGATATAATGGGGCGGGCCGCGGTGGCTCAGCGGGCAAAGTGCTTGCCTGCTATGCCGGAGGACCTCGGTTCGATTCCCGGCCCCAGCCCATGTAACAAAAACGGAGAAACAGAATACAATAAAACAAGAAAATGTTTAAATGTTTCCCTTTCTTCCTTCTTTCCTTCCTTCTATCCTTCCTTCCTTCTCTCTGTCTTTCCTTTAAAAAAAAAAAAAAAAAAGGGATATAATGTGTCATATTTGATATGGCAAAAGGAGATCTATGGTATAACGGAAAAGAACACATTTCAGCAGGCAAGCACATACATTCCATTCAAATGCGAAACCTGTGAAAGAATTCCCTGTGAGCCTCATTTCCTTAGCTGCAAAATGATGTCATCAAAGTTACCTCTAAAGATTGCCGTAAGAATGAGTTAGCACACTTAAATTGCCCAGTAGAATGTGGGGTGCCAACAAGCATTTACTGAGAACAGAATACTGTATGTCAGGTGCTGTACTAGGTTTTAATATTACAAGGTGGAAAAAGGTAGTGACTCAGCTTGTGATGAGACCATAACTCTGAAGTCAAGGTACTGAATGAAATGCAACAAAAAATAGAACTCATAAATAAGTTATCTTATTCTATAGCCATACTATGTTGTTACAACAATGATATTTTCTGTTTATAACATTATGACCTTAACAGAGCATGCTAAGTCTAAGCAAATAGCCATGGGTGCAAGGCTGAAAGAAAGATGTCTAATTTGAGGAGAAGGGTGATAGAGGATTGTCCCCTCAAAGGGGAAGTTATTTTTAAGCTTCACATTTTAGAGAAGCAGGAAGAGGCCATTTCGGGAAACAAGAACAGCAAGGAAAGATGCAAGGGTATGCACAGAGAACAGTAAAACGTCCTCTGGGGGGGTTGGTCATGGTGGCTCAGCAGGCAGAGTGCTCCCCTATCATGCCAGAGACCTGGGTTCAATTCCTGATGCTGGCCCATGCAAAAAAAAAAAAAAAAAATTCCTCTGAGACAATCGGTAGCACATAGCAGGAAGGGAAGCTGTAAGGGCAAAGGACTCAATTATCAAGGGCTTTGAGTGACATGTTCAGGAATCAGGACTCGTGTTAGAATCAATGGGAAACCACTGATTACTTACTTGATAAGGAAAAGAGCAATATGATGACATCTGTCTTCTAGAATGGAGGCTCTATTTTCAGCATAGAGAATGGACTGGATGGTAGCTAAGCTAAAGAAATGAGACAAGTGAGAAAACTATTGGGAAACATTGGAGAGAGATTATTGCAGAAACTAGGATTGTGCTGGTTTGAAAACAGTGAAAAGGAACTAATGGAGAGCTATTTTGGCATCTTCTCATTAGCATATCTGACCAAATGATCAGAGAAAGAATATCTCTTCACTGTTACCTATCAAAATATCATCATGCAGTCTCAGATCGAAGGGGGCCAAGATGGCAGCTTGGTAAGGTGCGCACGTTTTAGTTCTTCCTTCAGAGTAACTACTAAATAACCAGAAACAATACAGAGCAGCTCCTGGAGCCACGACAGAGACTGGACACGCAGCGTGCCCCAGCCTGGACCAGCTGGACCGGCTGCGAGTCTCCGCGGTGGTGAGTTCCCTAAGCCGCGCGCACTTTCCCAAGCCGTGGCGGCTGGTGGCTGGCACCCCTCCCTCACAGGCGGCTTCCCGGACCCGGCTGCGAGGCTCCGGAACAGCGAGTTCCCCAAGCCACGGCGGCCGGTGACCGGCGCCCCTCCCCCACAGGCAGCTTCCTGGACCGGCTGCGAGTCTCCAGACTGACTGCGAGTTTTGCAACAGTGAGTTCCCCAAGCAGCGGAGGCCAGTGGCTGGTGCCCCTCCCCCACAGGTGGCTTCCCAGAAGGAAAGGAGGGAGTCTCCAACAGTAGCAGGGACTGAGTCCGACCGAACACAATAGTGGCATTAATGAACAAATTCTCACTACTGAAAATAGGCCCCCAGCTCAGGCAAAACTGATCGGGGCGGAAGTCACCTATTGGGCTGGCTGGAAGGGAGGAAAGGGGATGAAATAGAGCCTTTTGCGGCTATTTCTATGGAGGCTTGGTTGCCTCTGGACTCACCGCCGGGATTACACAGGCTGCAACTGACCCAAACGCAGAAACAGGCTGCTTTCAGGGCGTCTCCCATCTGAACCTTCCCCATGGGAGGGTTGAAATGCAACTCAGGTGGAATCCCTCTCTCAAGGAATTCAGACCCCAGGGCTTAGCAATCTGAATCCATTAAAATCAGCCTACAACCTTTCCTCTGTCTCAACCATGCCCCCAGCAGGGAGAGCCTTCCAAAGTTAAAGGAGCCACAACATATTTTGCTGGTGGGACCTGTGGACAGACAAGCGTCACATACTGGGCAGGATAAGAGAAACAGAGCCCAGAGACTTCACAGGGAAGTCTTTCAACCTACTGGGTCTCACACTCAGGGAAAACTGATGCAGGTGATTCCTTCCCCACAAAAGGACGCCAGCTTAGTCTGGGAAAACCCAGCTGGAGTCTGTAATACCCATGTAGAACCTCCTAAGGGTAGGGAGGGAAAAGGCACCTTACAAGCAGGACAAGAAACAAGAAAATAAGAAATGAAAAATTACCCTCTGTTAAACAAAACTTAAACTAGAGGCCCAGAAAAAGCTGAACTGAAGGTCAATGAACAGATAGACAGCAAACTCATCTAGCAAGAAAACCCTAGGTAAGATAAGTGAAAGCAATCTCCAGAATAAACTAATTAAGGTAATTAAATGTCCAGACGCCGGCAAAAAATAACAAATCACACGAGGAAAATTGAAGATATGGCCCAGTCAAAGGAACAAACCAATAGTTCAAATGAGATACAGGAGCTGAGACAACTAATGCTGAATATACGAACAGAAATGGAAAACCTCTTCAAAAACCAAATCAATAAATTGAAGGAGGACATGAAGAAGGCAAGGAATGAATAAAAAGAAGAAATGGAAAGTCTAAAAAAACAAATCACAGAACTTATGGGAATGAAAGATACAGTAGAAGAGATGAAAAAAACAATGGAAACCTACAATGGTAGATTTCAAGAGACAGAGGTTAGAATTAGTGAACTGGAGGATGGAACATCTGAATTCCAAAAAGAAACAGAAACTATAGGGAAAAGAATAGGAAAATTTGAGCAGGAGCTCAGAGAATTGAATGATAATATGAAGCGCACAAATATACGTGTTGTGAGTGTCCCAGAAGGAGAAGAGAAGGGAAGAGGAGGAGAAAAACTAATGGAAGAAATTATCACTGAAAATTTCCCAACTCTTATGAAAGTCCTAAAATTACAGGTCCAAGAAGTGCAGCACACCCCAAAGAGAATAGATCCAAAGAGGCATTCTCCAAGACACTTACTAGTTAGAATGTCAGAGGTCAAAGAGAAAGAGAGGATCTTGAAAGCAGCAAGAGAGAAACAATCCATCACATACAAAGGAAACCCAATAAGACTATGTGTAGATTTCTCAGCAGAAACCATGGAGGCAAGAAGAGAGTGGGATGATATATTTAAATTACTAAAAGAGAAAAACTGCCAACCAAGACTTCTATATCCATCAAAATTGTCCTTCAAAAATGAGGGAGAAATTAAAACATTTTCAGACAAAAGTCACTGAGAGAATTGGTGACCAAGAGACCAGCTCTGCAAGAAATACTAAAGGGAGCGCTAGAGACAGATAAGAAAAGACAGAAGAGAGAGATGTGGAAAAGAGTGTAGAAAGGAGGAAAATTAAGTATGATATATAAAATACAAAAGGCAAAATGGTAGAGGAAATTATTACCCAAACAGTAATAACACTAAATGTTAATGGACTGAATTCCCCAATCAAAAGACATAGACTGGCAGAATGGATTAAAAAACAGGATCCTTCTATATGCTGTCTACAGGAAACACATCTTAGACCCAAAGATAAACATAGGTTGAAAATGAAAGATTGGGAAAAGATATTTCATGCAAATAACAACCAGAAAAGAGCAGGATTAGCTATACTAATATCCAACAAAGTAGACTTCAAATGCAAAACAGTTAAAAGAGACAAAGAAGGATACTATCTACTAATAAAAGGAACAATTCAACAAGAAAACATAACAATCGTAAATATTTGTGGACCGAACCAGAATGCCCCAAAATACATGAGGAATACACTGCAAATACTAAAAAGGGAAATAGACACATCTACCATAATAGTTGGAGACTTCAATTCCCCACTCTCATCAATGGACAGAACATCTAGACAGAGGATCAATAAAGAAACAGAGAGTTTGAATATTACAATAAATGAGCTAGACTTAACAGACATTTATAGGACATTACATCCCACAACAGCAGGATACACCTTTTTCTCAAGTGCTCATGGATCATTCTCAAAGATAGATCATATGCTGGGTCACAAAGCAAGTCTCAAAAAATTTAAAAAGATTGAAGTCATACACAACACTTTCTCGAATCATAAAGGCATGAAGTTGGAAATCAATAATAGGCAGAGTGCTAGAAAGTTCACAAAAACGTGGAGGCTCACCAACACACTCTTAAACAACCAGTGGGTCAAAGAAGAAATTACAAGAGAAATTAGTAAATATCTCGAGGTGAACGAAAATGAGAACACAACATATCAAAACCTATGGGACACAGTAAAGGCAGTGCTAAGAGGGAAATTTATTGCCCTAAATGCCTATATCAGAAAAGAAGAAAGGGCAAAAATTCGGGAATTAACTGTCCACTTGGAAGAACTGGAGAAAGAACAGCAAACTAACCCCAAAGCAAGCAAAAGGAAAGAAATAACAAAGATTAGAGCAGAAATTAATGAAATTGAGAACATGAAAACAATAGAGAAAATCAATAAGACCAGAAGTTGGTTCTATGAGAAAATCAACAAGATTGATGGGCCCTTAGCAAGACTGACAAAAAGAAGAAGAGAGAAGAAGCAAATAAATAAGATCAGAAATGGAAGAGGAGACATAACCACTGACCTCACAGAAATAAAGGAGGTAATAACAGGATACTATGAACAACTTTATGCTAATAAATACAACAATGTAGATGAAATGGACAGGTTCCTAGAAAGGCATGAACAACCAACTTTGACTCAAGAATAAATAGATGACCTCAACAAACCAATCACAAGTAAAGAAATTGAATCAGTCATTCAAAAGCTTTCCAAAAAGAAAAGTCCAGGACCAGACGGCTTCACATGTGAATTCTACCAAACATTCCAGAAAGAATTAGTACCAATCCTGCTCAAACTCTTCAAAAAATCGAAGTGGAGGGAAACTACCTAATTCATTCTATGAAGCCAACATCACCCTCATACCAAAACCAGGCAAAGATATTACAAAAAAAGAAAACTACAGACCAATCTCTCTAATGAATATAGATGCAAAAATCCTCAACAAAATTCTAGCAAATCAAATCCAGCAACACATTAAAAGAATTATACATCATAACCAAGTAGGATTCATCCCAGGTATGCAAGGATGGTTCAACATAAGAAAATCAATTAATGTAATACACCATATCAACAAATCAAAGCAGAAAGATCACATGATCATCTCAATTGATGCAGAGAAGGCATTTGACAAGATTCAACATCCTTTCCTGTTGAAAACACTTCAAAAGATAGGAATACGAGGGAACTTCCTTAAAATGATAGAGGAAATATATGAAAAACCCACAGCTAATATCATCCTCAATGGGGAAAAATTGAAAACTTTCCCCCTAAGATCAGGAACAAGACAAGGATGTCCACTATCACCACTGTTATTCAAGATCATGTTGGAAGTTCTAGCCAGAACAATTATCCAAGAAAAAGAAATACAAGGCATCAAAATTGGAAAGGAAGAAGTAAAACTATCACTGTTTGCAGATGATATGATACTATACGTCGAAAACCCTGAAAAATCCACAGCAAAACTACTAGAGCTAATAAATGAGTACAGCAAAGAAGCAGGTTACAAGATCAACATTCAAAAATCTGTAGTGTTTCTATACACTAGCAATGAACAAGCTGAGGGGGAAATCAAGAAACAAATTCCATTTACAATTACGACTAAAAGAATAAAATACTTAGGAATAAATTTAACTAAAGAGACAAAAGACCTATACAAAGAAAACTACAAAAAACTGTTAAAAGAAATCACAGAAGACCTAAATAGATGGAAGGGCATACCATGTTCATGGATTGGAAGACTAAATATAGTTTAGATGTCAATTCTACCTAAATTGATTTACAGATTCAACGCAATACCAATGAAAATCCCAACAACTTACTTTTCAGAAATAGAAAAACCAATAAGCAAATTTATCTGGAAGAGCAGGGTGCCCCGAATTGCTAAAAGTGTCTTGAGGAAAAAAAATGAAGTTGGAGGTCTCATGCTGCCGGACTTTAAGGCATATTATGAAGCCACAGTGGTCAAAACAGCATGGTATTGGCATAAAGATAGATATATCGACCAATGGAATCGAATAGAGTGCTCAGATATAGACCCTCTCATCTATAGACATTTGATCTTCGATAAGGCAGTCAAGCCAACTCACCTGGGACAGAACAGTCTCTTCAATAAATGGTGTCTAGAGAACTGGATATCCATATGCAAAAGAATGAAAGAGGACCCATATCTCACACCCTATACAAAAGTTAACTCAAAATGGATCAAAGATCTAAACATTAGGTCTAAGACCATAAAACAGTTAGAGGAAAATGTAGGGAGATATCTTATGAATCTTATAACTGGAGGTGGTTTTATGGACCTTTCACCTAAAGCAAGAGCACTTAAGAAAGAAAGAAATAAATGGGAGCTCCTCAAAATTAAACACTTTTGTGCATCAAAGAACTTCATCAAGAAAGTAAAAAGATAGCCCACACAATGGGAGACAATATTTGGAAATGACATATCAGAAAGAGGTCTAGTATCCAGAATTTATAAAGAGATTGTTCAACTCAACAACAAAAAGACAGCCAATCCAATTACAAAATGGGAAAAAGACTTGAACAGACACTTCTCAGAAGAGGAAATACAAATGGCCAAAAGGCACATGAAGAGATGCTCAATGTCCCTGGCCATTAGAGAAACGCAAATCAAAACCACAATGAGATATCATCTCACACCCACCAGAATGGCCATTATCAACAAAACAGAAAATGACAAGTGCTGGAGAGGATGCGGAGAAAGAGGCACACTTATCCACTGTTGGTGGGAATGTCAAATGGTGCAACCACTGTGGAAGGCAGTTTGGCAGTTCCTCAAAAAGCTGAATATAGAATTGCTGGGTATCTACTCAGAGGACTTAAGGGCAAAGACACAAATGGACATTTGCACACCAATGTTTATAGCAGCATTATTTATAATTGCAAAGAGATGGAAACAGCCAAAATGTCCATCAACAGATGAGTGGCTAAGCAAACTGTGGTATATACATACGATGGAATATTATGCAGCTCTAAGACAAAATAAACTTATGAAGCATGTAATAACATGGATGAACCTAGAGAACATTATGCTGAGTGAGACTAGTCAAAAACTAAAGGACAAATACTGTATGGTTCCACTGATATGAACCGACATTAGTGAATAAACTTGGAATATGTCATTGGTAACAGAGACCATCAGGAGATAGAAATAGGGTAAGATAATTGGTAATTGGAGCTGAAGGGATACAGACTGTGCAATAGGACTAGATACAAAAACTCAGAAATGGACAGCACAATACTACCTAATTGTAATGTAATTATGTTAAAACATTGAATGAAGCTGCATGTGAGGTATATTTTTTTTCTCTCTATTATCATTTTATTTCTTTTTCTGTTGTGTTTTTATTTCTTTTTCTAAATCGATGCAAATGTACTAAGAAATGATGAATATGCAACTATGTGATGATATTAAGAATTACTGATTGTATATGTAGAATGAATGATTTCTAAATTTTTTGTTAGTTAATAAAAAAAAATTAAAAAAAAAATCATCATGCAGTTGTCCTTTGAAATAAGTGCTCCATGGAGACATCCTCACTCCCTAGGTTTATTTTGAGGGGTGGGGTGGGGAGATGGAAGGCAGAAAAGAAATGTGTATTCTGCCTATCTGTCTTCCTTATTAAGAACACCTTTCTTTCTTGCCTCAGTCTAAAACTCTCAGTGGGTTATTGTACTGACTTTCGGAGGAGAAACAAGATCGTTAGAAGCAGGGAGGATGGGCCTGAGATGTGGGGAAGGGGATATTTCAGAGCTTTTGTGGTCTGTGACAACAGAAATGTGCTCTGGACTCAGCAGGTCTGGTGGTGAGAGGCCTGTCCGTCACCTATCAGCTGTGTCTGTGACCTTGGACAAGGCACTTAGTGTCACAGAGCTTCAGCGACATCATCTGTGGCAGAAACACGACTACAAATAGTACCTGCCATGCCTGCTTGCTGAAGACATGTAAGGAAACAAACATGTCTGAAAATTCCTCGCCAAAGAGCTATGTGAATGTAAAGAATTATAATTTAAGGGTCACAAATGTTGATACAGCAGGCGTGTCACTTTGGAGATGAAAGACACTGTGTCTGTTCTGCAAAATATGTTTATTACATAAAGACATATCTGTATCCACAAAGGCATACATCATTCCCTGGAGGTGTGGAGAACAGGGTTAAATCCAACCACTTGATTCAAGCATGCTATGAGATTTCTACACGCTGTTGTCAAAGAACAAAACGTCTGGACCTATCAATAATGAGCTCATATATAATGACATAAATGGACTAGGCGCTCCTTCAGGGTTTATGTGGCATTGCAGGACCAAAACTCACCCTTTTCTCATCAGTGAGATGGGGAAAAATACTTATGTCACAATAACAATGTAAATTAATATAGATACTAATACTTAGCACAATGTTTGACAAAAATAGGGTTTTGTTAGTATTAATTTCCGTTCCCAAACTCCATTCATTCATTTAACAAATTAGGTATATATCTAGTATGCCTGGCATGATTCTAGAGTTGAATACAATACAAATTAAGAATGACAAAGTCCCTGCCTTCATAGAGCCAGTAGGGCAGCTGGGGAAACAATGCAAGTAAACAAGGGAAAGACAGATTGTGATAGGTTCTGTGAAGGAAATAAGATGCTACTGCGGTAGAAGAATCACTTTCAGCCTGGTGGGTAGTGAGTGGAGAAGCTACTTCAAAAAGAAGAATCAGGGAAGATCTTTTTGAGGATATGACACTAAGCTGAGATTTGAAGGATGTGAGGAAGCCATGCAGGCAAAAACAAAGAAAAGAAAGGAAAAAAATCAGGCAGAAAGCTAGATATTCCAAGCAGAAGAAATAGCTTCTGGAAAGGACTGAAAGTAGGGAAAGGATTTAGGCATGTTTGAAGCACTGCAAAGAGGCCAGGGTAGCTAAGAGGTAGGAAGCAGGGGGGACAGTGGTGAAGGTGAAAAAGATGATGATCAAGAGAAGTTTGACCACGTGGGGTTTAGGAATCCATGTGGGAATTCATATTTCATTTTAAGTTCAGTGGGAAGACACTGAAAGCTTATAGAACTAACATGACCTGAATTACAGTGCCTAACCCTGTGCCTTACCTATAACAGGCATTAAAGGAACTAATGTTATGAGTTCTATATGTATTTTACATTCAAAATGCCATTTATTTTATAGAGGTGGCCAAAAAAAGTTCTACCCTCCCAGTGAATGGATGCAATAGAAACTCTACCACTTGTAAATATTTAATTTATAATTTTGCTTAATGCATTTGATTAGTTATGAGGTCCTCCTGAGGACCAGTTATTCCAGGTCTGATGTAACTGAACTATTTTCATCATTCAGATTCAAATTTTCTGATGTAATTTCTAGATTACTTAATAATCTAGCATTAAATCAGGCAAAAAAGAAAAATCTCTTTGATGCCACAGACTGGCTTTTTTTTTCCCCTTCTTTCAGTGAAATCTATTTTCCTTCTTCCTCAAAATAGGAAAAAGATGATGACAGGATGGGGGATTATTTTCTCTCGTGATCTGCCATCATTATACTGACCAATACTAAGAAATCAATTTTCTTTGCCAGCCATTGTAGTTATCAAGCCATTTAGAAAGGAAAAAGAATATATGTACTGTATTCTCCCTTTCACATTGAATTCATTTTTTCCATGATGTGTGCTGCGTGAGGTCAGGTCCAGCTCTGTCAATTTCTTGTCCTATGACAGGCTCTTATCTGACCAGTATAAACCGCACTATTTTGTATGGCAACCTACTGCTTGGTTAGAGTCTTCCACAAATCCATTCTTATTCTCTCTCTTTATTTTTTTTCTATTTCCTTTCTTTTTTTTCCCCCAGAAAGTGAAAGAATATAAAATTTCAGATGGGATTGTGTCAGGAAAAAATTTACACCATTCTTCAGCAGTTCCTCCTGTGTAGTTAACGAGGTGTTCTGTATTTGCTCTCAGCAGTGGGCCATGATTTTTACTTTAAAAACCAAAAGAAAAAAGCGTTCAATTGTTTAGAAGAGGATTCTCCAGTGCTGGGCTCATGGAGGAGTGGTAAAATTATCCTTCATTCAACAGGAGCCTCGGGGGGACTGGGTCTCTTATCTTCATTTCCCACTCGTCACAGAGGGAGGTCATGTAAGTGGGTCAAAGTGGGCACATAAAGATAGTAAACTGTGCCAGTGACTAAGACAAAAGTAACAGAATGGGGGTCCTTCATTTTGAATGGAGGTAGTGAGAACCAATCACTGGGGGGAATTTTATATGAGGTCTAATTAAAGGAAAACAACAGCAGTTTTAGCCATCAAACGTGAAAGCATGCAGCAAGTTCCCTGGAACTGTTGGATGCTCAGTAAATGTCAATTGAACCAGCAGAAACAACAGATAAAGCCCTTGCCTCTTAAATCATATTTGACTTGCACAACAACCCGTGTGTTAGTAAATAGTATCCACGTTGCACAGATGAGAAACTCACACTCAAGGAGAGTCAGGAACTTGTTACGGTCTGCGATCAAATCAATAGAGAAGGTTCGCAGGTCACCAGCACATCCTCAGAGCTAGACCAGGTGGGATTCTCTGTGGTACCACCACTTACCAGCCATGGGACTTTGGGCAAGTTACTTACCTCTGAAAGTCCTAGCATTGGGGATAATAATAAAACCTGATTCAGAAGTCTTATGAGGAATATTAATGTCATGTAGAGAATTCACTATGTTTTCTGGTATATGGTGACCACATAATACTTTTAGCTTTATAATCAAAATAAAACTGTGATTGAAGCTCCTAATCTGTCTTCATATCCCATAATCTAAAACTTTGAAGTTCAGAAGATTTTGGGGATTTTCTCACATATATTGGATGTTGAATGACTTGCATGTAACTGAACATTTTTTTCTTTGGTATTAGTTGTCACATAATCAGGCACTGGTGTCCACATTTTCTTGGCCTTGTAGCAAAAGTCATAGTCATGTTTTTGCAGTAAATCCAGACTCCTCACCCTCATCCTCAATGACAGCCTCAGCCCTGATGAATGGGCTGTTCTGAAATCATATTAAGGCAGCAGGATTCACATAGGGAAGGGAGCATAATTCAGAGGAGGGCACCCCACACCACCCTTCTACCCACCAGAGATGGGTTTTTACTCCCTTATCAGTCTCTCTCTTACCCCATTGCCACAGCAAGCACTACCTACAATTTCTCCAATCAACCTCTTTTGTGTAGGTATCATTCCATACTATTTTTGTGTAGGTAATAGGTGTTCCACAAACCCTTCTCCCTCTAGGGAAATAGGATTCAAAAAATAGAAACCGTGAACTATTGGTCCACAGGTTTAATGCAGTAACAGAAGTGTTTTATTTGGTCTATACACTATATTACAAAATTAAGCCAACACTTAGAAAATCCTGTTTTAGTAAAAATTTGATTTTCCAACTTCTCTTGCACAATAAGAATATCTAGCAGCAAGGGGCTCACATTCCCACACTGCTACAGTGAGCTGGAGCTGCTTAGAAACCATCCACTTTGGAGGATCATGTGTTTTCCAGCTTGTCTTAGTCCCCTCTCATCCTCTATGTATTGCCCACTTCACTCATTTAGATGTATTGCCTGAACATTATAAGCAGTGGGGCTTGCAAACCCTTCTGTTATACATTCCAGGATTTGGTAATTCTGCTGGTATAAAAGGATTATGCACCCTAGAAAAGCCATGTTTTAATCCTGATCCATCTGGTGGAGGCAGCTTTTTTTTAAATCCCTATTCAGTACTGTAGGTTGGAAACCTGATTAGATTATCTCCACAGAGATGTGACTCTCCCAATTGTGGGTATTAACCTTTGATTAGAGGGAGATGTGATTCCACCCATTCCAGGTGGGTCCTGATTACTTTACTGGAACTCTTTAAAAAGGAAGCATTTGAGAAAAAGCTTTAGCACCACAAGAACACCAAGAGAGCACACTGAGACCTTTGAAGATGAAGGAAAATCTGCCCCCGGGAAAGTTTCATGAAACAAGAAGTCTGGAGAGAAAACTAGCAGATGTCACCGTGTTTACCCCATGCCTTTCCAGTGGAGAGAGAAACCCTGAACTTCATCAGCCTTTCTTGAGTGAAGGTAACCTCTTCAGCCTTTCTTGAGTGAAGGTAACCTCTTGTTGGTGCCTTAATTTGGACATTTTTATAGGCTTGCTTTAACCGGGATATTTTTATCATCTTAGAACTGTAAACTTGCAATTTAATAAATTCCACCCTTTTTTTTTTTTTTTTTTTTTTTTTTTTTTTTTTTAAAGGAAAGACAGAGAGAAGGAAGGAAGGATAGAAGGAAGGAAGGAAGGAAGAAAGGGAAACATTTCCAAACATTTTCTTGCTTTATTGTATTTTGTTTTTCCGTTTTTGTTACATGGGCTGGGGCCGGGAATCGAACCGAGGTCCTCCGGCATAGCAGGCAAGCACTTTGCCCGCTGAGCCACCGCGGCCCACCAAATTCCACCCTTTTAAAAGCTATTCTGTTACTGGTATATCACACTCTGACAGCTAGCAAACTAGAACAGTCTGTATACTTTTCTCTGTTTGCTAGTCTTTCCTTATGTTGTATTTTCTCATTAAGCTTCTGAAGGACAAGAGCCACCACCTATTGATAAGTTCTGTTTAAAAACTACCACATGAGGGCGATGCAGTGGTGGTTCAGTGGCAGAATTCTCGCCTGCTATGCGGGAGACCCGGGTTCGATTCCCTGAGCCTGGCCATGCCACAAAAACATAAAAAAACTACCACATGACCATGTTTCCTGTATAGTGAGTGTCTGTGGTATTGGGGGGACCCCCAAACTCAGTGATGTCACTGGGGGATCCTGATCATACCAAACTTCACTTCATCTGTCCTGTGAAGGAGCTGAATATAACCAAGCCCTGAATTGCTCAGGCCCTCATCTGGTTTTGACCACTGATCTAAAGTGGTTGTGGAAACACAGCAGATTCTAAGATCCCAACCTTTTTGCCCCAA
Organism: Tamandua tetradactyla; assembly: GCF_023851605.1. NCBI lineage: Eukaryota > Metazoa > Chordata > Mammalia > Pilosa > Myrmecophagidae > Tamandua > Tamandua tetradactyla. The sequence goes on from NC_135331.1 coordinate 48,414,918, forward strand.
ACTTTATGTAGGTAGAACACTCCTTGCAATTATCTGAAATATTCTGAAGGATGTTCAGGGGCTTAAGATCCTGTGCTAACAGGCAGGTTCATAGCCAGGTTTCAATGATAATTATTCTCCAAAATATGCACTTTGGCCAAGGATAAAGGACTCTTGGTGACACTACTATATAAATACCCCCATTTGACTCAACCCTAGGCCAAAATCAAACTAGTGCCTCCTTCATGGATCACGGCTTGCATCTTCTCAATTGGCCCTCCTTTGACACCTTTCTTGCACTACCCTTTGAAACAAAGTTGGTTCTAATTAGTCAAGAGCTTACTTTTCTCCCACTGTTCAGCCCCAGTGTATTTTCTTATGTTCTTCTGAAGTCTTCAGTTGCCCACTGATTGAGTCTACGCTTCCTGATATTACCTTAAATTTCACTATTACCCCATATTTTCATTTCTTAGCATTATTATCGTGTTGCTTTAGGGGTGTTGATTTTGACTATATATTCAGCTCAAACTCTTTAATAGACTTTAAGAAACAAAGAAGAGGAATATTATCTTTGATTAATCAGTAAGCACTTACCTAACTTTGTGTGCACAGCAATGCTCTGAATGTGCATACGGAATAGATGTAGTTCATTGACCCAAAGCATTTGCTAGGGCAGCACTTAGAGAATATGAGAAATAAGTAACTGAATGAGAGAGAGGATCAAAGGCAGGGGTAGCTAGAGATGGTTTTATGAAAACAATGAGACTTGAGCTGGGTCCTGAAGGATGGAGGAGATTATAATAGGCAGGGGGTGCCCACCCTACACACCTCCATCCCAGCCCATTAGCACAGTTGGCAGCCCCAAACACAATAGTTCTAAGATATCTTTCAAGTGTAAAAAGATGCATTTGGAAAGAGCTTTAAAAACAGCAAGGAGTGTCAAAGTCATAAAAGACAAGGAAAAAAGTATCAACGTCATCAAAGACAAGGAAGGACTAAGAAATGGTCAGATTGCAGGGGTATAGGGAAACATGATAACTAAAGACAATGTGGTATCCTAGACTCAATCCTGGAAGAGAAAGCTGAAGAAAGTCCAGAGTTTAATTAATAGCACTGTACTAGTGTTAATTTCTTAGTTTTCATGAATATACCTGATTATGTAAAATGCTAACATTATGGGAAGCTGGGTGAAATGTATACAGAAAATCTCTGTTCTACCCATGCAACTTGTATTAGTTAGGGTTCCCTAGAGAAACAGAATTAACAGGGAACACTTGCAAATATAAAATTTATAAAAGTGTCTCATGTGACCATGGGAACACAGAGCCCAAAATCCGCAGGGCAGGCTGTGAAGCCAATGATTCTGAAGGAGGGTCTGGACGAACTTCAAAGCAGAGGCTCGTCAGCTGAACCAGGAAGAACCTGTCTCTTCTGAATTCTCCTTAAAAGGCTTCCAGTGATTAGATTAAGCATCAGTCATTGCAGTAGACACACCCCTTGGCTGATTACAAATGGAATCAGCTGTAGATGCATCTGACACGATCATGATTTAATTCTATGAAATGTCCTCATCACAACAGACAGGCAGCACTTGCCCAACCAGACAAACAGTACCACCACTTGGCCAAGTTGACACATGAACCTGACCATGACACAACTCTTTTGTAAATCTTAACTTATCTCAATAATAAAAAGTTTAAAAAAGCATGAAGATAACATGAAACTTAGAGAAATAACTGACAATTCCAGAAGAAATGTGGATGCGAATGCTTTTGGAAATCATTGGATTCATTGTATTTAGGAAAGCAATGTTTAAAAAAAAATTTTTTTTTTTTAAATCAAGTTCTGTTGGGGTAGAGGGTGAAATGTTCCAGGGTCTAGTCTATGGTATCTCAGTGAGGAAACAGCTTACCATATTCTTAGGAGAATTTCAAGCTAATAAAATAAATCTGGCAAAGACCTTTTGGGAAAAAATCTAAAATACTATTTTAATCTGGTAGGATTTTTATGATTTTTTATACAGAAATCCATAGTTTATTTTTAGTTTGTTTGCTGTATGGCAGGGTCACATTTCATTATTTTTCCATGTGGGTATCCTCTTACTGCAGCACCATTTGTTGAATTTTTGTTTGTTTTGCTTGTTTTTTAGGAAGCGCATGGACTAGGAACTGAATCCAGCCCTCCCGCATGGCAGGTAAGAATTCTACCACTGAACTATGCTTGCGCCCCCTCATAGTTCATATTTGAAGGGAAAGTTAAATCTTATTACAATGAGCTAAGTATACCACTGTAGCACAAAGAAACAGTTTGTGCTTTCCCCATGAAATAGAGAGACAGGTAGAGAGATGAATGTTCCTTTGAGTATAGAGAAAGGTCTCTACGCAGAATTTTGTTTTTTCTTTCCACATGTTATGGTTGGGTACATATGGCCAAAAATAACTCCTACTTATCTGCCATCTTATCAAATGGGGATTTTAACTGGGTTTTTTAAAGGGTGGGTAATACCATGTAGTTACCCACACAGGGCAGTGATTATGGCATATAGTGTTTACTCAATGAATATTGTTTTTTAATTGACTTGTTCTAGCTGTTGAATGATTTACCAGGTAGATCTTAAACAAATAAGACATAGAAAGAGGAATTGTTTTAGATTAAAAGTCAGCAACCCCTAATTATCTATATTTAATTAAAGATTTGTAAGCAAATCTTAAAAAAAGCTATGTTGATATCTCTGACCTTTGACCAAGGCTGCTTTCTGTGGAGCTACTCTTTCTAGCCCCTTTTCCCCTCCAGAGGCTGTTTGAACACTCTACTTCATACATCAGAAACCTTAAGAGGGAATGTGCCCTAACTTATAGGAAGTGTTTATTCAAAGTTTTAAAAGTTTATGGGCACACATTATATGTAGGATATTGATATCATTTAACCAGCGAACCTTAATGACTGCCTACTCCATGCTTAACATTGTTAGCACAAAAGAAGCATGTATGGCACTTTAGGAAATTAATTAAGTCCTAAATTATGAGGCATAACATGCTTTGATTGGAAGTGACCAAGGAATGGATTGGAGGATTTGGAATGAGAGCTGTTTCTAGCAGGCCTTTCCCAGTCCTTCCCAGTGGATTCACTAATGTCTTCTATGCATGGGCTTGGTCTCTTCCAAATCCAAGTCCATCCTGACCATGCCTAGGCCTCACCAGCCAGCAGAGTCCACAGTGATATCTGCTGCTTTAGACCCCATATATGTTCTTAAAGATGGTCAAGCCCCAACCTTTAAGGTCTACCAGGTTACCACGTTGGGCAATTGTATGATTCGGCCTTTGCTTCAATTACCCTTCCCACCAATAACACTGGGCTTTCTAAGCTAGGGCATAATGACCAAAGGACGGGGAGAAACGAGATGTGTGGTGTGTATGAGGAAGGGAAGGAATAAAAAGCTTTCTCAAAGTATGGAGAGACAGAAATAGAGACCTGCCTCGGTCTGAAGTATGGTATTGGTAAGTAATAATTGAATTCCCTCCACCAATAACACTGGACTTTCTGAGCTAGGGCATAATGAGAAATAAAACCAAAGGGGACAAATCACGTAGAACTCAGGTGGGGTTGTGTCTCAGGTTTATAGGGGCAAGCAGGGACTCCGTAACAACAGTGGAGGAACAGATGTTTTCACTCCCAACAATATTCCATCAGGATATCTGCTGGCAACAACTGGCTGCTGCCAGACTGGAAACCACAAACATAATATGGGTAATTCTGCAGCCAACTAAAACGCCCTCCAAATAATTGAGGATTACCTGCATGCCACAAACTATAAGGCATGATCATAAATTTACAGGGGAAGGGGGTGGGGACGAAAATGTTTTCCTAGGTATTTCATCTTATTTTTTCAATGCTTGAGTGATTAATAAGCAAGTCAGAAATGAGGAGTTCAAAGAATTAATAGACACCATTCACTAGCTTCTCCATAGTTTTAGGCAGTAATCCTTAAACTTTAGCAAGCATCAGAATCATGTGGGTGTGGAGTTTCTGATGGGGGTAGGGGTGAAAGACAATGGATTTGCATTTCTAACAAGTTCTCAGGCAATGCTGAGGCTGCTGATCCAAGGGTCACGTTTTTGAGAAACTTTGAGAAATGCTTGTCTATGGAAAGAACCCATGATCACTTTTGTCTGAGAAAAACTTGGCTTAGAATTACATCTAATTACCTCCTACTGCTCAAGAAGAGTTTGATAGACCAACATCTTCCACCCACAGCATTAACAACTCTCTTCCTCAAAATATAAAAATATTCCATACCGTTAAAATTTGATGTTGCCCAAGAAAGATAAATGAGGGAGCAGGAAGCAAGAAATATTGTTTCTTTTTGATTATTTTAATAGAGTAAACATATCATCAGATAATAGTCAAAGAAGAAAAGTAAAGAAAAATGATAAAATTCCTTTCATTCAATTGTCTTGCTCCATGTAATCCTGATTTGAATTAAAATAAAGGATGGGTTTTATATATATATATATATATCTTAGACCACTAGATTAGTCAAATTTTATTTATTTTAGAAAAAAATTGCATAATATTTTTAGATATTGTTTAACTATTTAACAGTTTAATTGTGTCATTAATGTAGAACTTTTAATTCCTTTGAAATAAAAAGCATGCACAACTTTGAGTGGTTCTATGTAGTCAGCCTGCATATATAAGGTCTTCAACCCTGAAAACTGTGAAGTAAAGTGAAATATTTGAAGTTTCTTTATAAACTCCATGTTCTAGTTTGCTAGCTGCCAGAATGCAACATACCAGAAATGGAATGGCTTTTAGAAAGGGGGATTTAATAAGTTACTTATTAAATTACTTATTTAATAAGTTACAGTTCTAAGGCCAAGAAAATGTCCCAATTAAAACAAGTCTATAGAAATGTCCAGTCTAAGGCATCTAGGGAAAGATACCTTGATTCAAGAAGGCCGATGAAGTTCAGGGGTTCTCTCTCAAGTGAGAAAGGCATATGGTCAGAGTTTCTCTCATGTGGTAGGGCACATGGCAAACATGGTCAGGCTTTCTCTCTCCTCTGGAAAGGTATGTGGCAGACACGATGTCATCTGCTAGTTTTCTCTCCTGCTTCCTGTTTCATGAAGTTCCCTGGGAGACATTTTCCTTCTTCATCTCCAAAGGTCGCTGGCTGATAGACTCCTCTCTGCTTCTCATAGCTATGTCATTCTGCTCTCTTAGAATCTCTTTTTCTCTGAGATTGTTCCTCTTTTATAGGAGTCCAGTAAACTAATTAAGACCCACCCAAATGGGCAGAGACATGTCTCCACCTAATCCAGTTTAACAACCACTCTTTATTGAGTCACTTCTCCAGGGAGATGATCTAATTACAGATTCAAACACACAGTACTGAATAGGGATTAGAAGAAACGGCTGCCTTTACAAAGTGGGATTAGGATTAAAACATGGCTTTTCTAGGTACAAACATCCTTTCAAACCAGCACACTCCAGGATATAATGCTGCTAAAAATAAAAAGTTCCTCCCCTACCTGGAAAGGGCTGATTGTTCTTTGGCTTTAGCAATAAGGAACCAACCAAAACCAGTCTCAAATGAGTACTGATCTATCAATAAAACTCACTTTAGTAACCACACATTTGAAAGTCAGCTAAAAAGCAACAGTCTGTGAAAATAACCATGCTTCCATCTCTGAGCATCTTTGAACATCTTCTGCTTCCAAAATCTGCCAACCCTGAACTTAATGCTTCCCAACCCTCTAAGTTTAGGTCTCTGCTCTGCTTAAAGAGACTGTGCCTTACAAATATAGCTCTCCCTTAAAAAAAAAAAAACAATAAATTCAGTAGGAAAAGCAAAAAATTAGCTTTTTGTTTGTTTCAAATGTGGAGTGGTGACCTCTTCCTTTGATGCTGCACTTAGAGGGTCATCAATTGTATGGACTGATTACCTATTCTTTTTTCTAATACCTACTCCTGGGAATATGTGATCTTCTCACCAGTACCTAGGATCTATGCCAATGGTTATCAACTGGAGGCAGTTTTGCGCCCCAAGGGGCATTTGGCAAAACCTAGAGACAATGTTCATTTTTCACTGTCTCCGTGGGGGGCTGAGGTAGGTAGCCACTGGCATGTGGTAGGTAGAGGCCAAAGATGTTGCCAGACATCCTATAATATACAGGACACACCAACACCCACCCCAACAAAAAATTACCCTACCCAGATAGTGCTGCCCTTGAGAAATTCTGGCCTAATGCAACAAAATGTGAAGAAAAATAGTAGAAAATGAGGCCTCCAAAAAAAGAAAAGCTTAGGAGGATTTGAACCACTTCACTAACCAGAAAACATTTCCATTGAATTTCAAATATGTCAATTCTTTCCAAAATATTTCAAAGTATCCATAACAGCAGGGGATTTCTAGACTCTCCAGAGAGTAATAGTTTTCTTCATTCTACCCCGTTGGAGACCCTACTGTACAAAAGGAAAACTGATAGACACCTTGACCTGCTAATCAGGTCTCTCCAGAATTGGACTCATGATATAGTTTTAAAACCTATCTCCTGTAACTCTCATGAAGGCATCAGATTGCGTCATTGCAAATAGGTTTTGCAGGAAAAGACATTCCTGTTTCTATATCCAAGAGTAACTTCCTTTTCAAACTCTTGCTATAAACCATAAGAGTTGGTTCCCATTGCTCACTTTAACGATGAACTCTCTTTGCTTTAACTCTGACATTTATCTGTCCTCCTGGACCCCCTTCTACTTCCCCTTAAATTTAACATTTCCTGAAGTTTTGCTTCTGGTTCTTTTCTTTCCTTATTATGATATCCATATCCCAAGTCTGCATTTCCAGCTCCAAACTATCTCCATTATCCCATATTTATTGTTAAATGTGTTTTACTTTGGTAGAACATATAGGTTCGACTTGGTTGTCCATACACAAGTTTTCTCCTGACTTTGTTACTGAAATTCTCATATGCTGTTGGTGGAAGTATTACAACCCATTTGGAAACTTTGTCAGTATCTACAAAAGCTGTATCTATCTTGTGGCTTGAGATTTCCCTTCTAAGTATATACCCAATTGAAGTGTGGATACATATGTGCCAAAAGACTTGTACAAGAATATACATCGCAGAATTAGCCATTATCACCAAAAACTGAAAACAATCAGATTGTCCACCAATAGTAGAAGGGATAAACACACCTGTAGTATTTTTCTCCAGTGGAATGCCATATAGTATCGAAAATGACAACAGTAAATGCATCAATATGGATGAATCTCACAAATGTTGAGCCAAAGGAGTTAACACAAACAAATACATACAATAAGATATGTTTATAGAAAACCCCAAATAACATATCAATCCATAGTGACAGAAGTCAGAACAGCAATTATCTTTGTGGGGTAAGGAAGAGCATAAACTTCTGGGGATCAGGCAATGTTGCATATTGTAATATGGGTGGTGGTTACATAAGTGTTTCCACTTTGTAAAACTGTTTCCAGCTATACCCAGTTATGGTTTGTTCATTCTGTACAAACCTTTGAAAAAGTTTACTTAATTTGCTGGTATATATCCTTAGATAAACATCTAAATGTGTGCCCATGCTCTCTTGCTGTAACCAACAGAACCACAATTTTCTAACAACGCTTTGAAGTGTTAGCCATTCCCAACACTTGTCTGTGATTGTTTGTCCTTCTAGAAGAGTGAATCAGTTGCATGCTTGTCAATTCACTAATAACTGCATAGTAGAAAGCCATAATTATTTATATTGAAGATGAATTCAAGAACAGAGACCAAAGGAAGCATCATTTACAACACATGACTCTTACATTTATTCATATTCTTTATAAAGAAAGTTTGGAAATCTTCTCTAAGACAGAATTTTCTTTTTCTTTTTTGAGAATGGATCTCTTGACCCATTTTTCCTTTCAATGTGACTGGATTTCAATGTGATTTTCTAGTTTCTTAATAAAAACTTAGCCTTAGAAAACATAAACCTGAATTGACTTTAACCCCTTAACATGTCCACAAATTAGCATAATTGCACTATTTTCCCACCTCAAAAGTAATTTAGATATATTTGCTTTCATAATTGTGTTTCATTGTGAGAATCTTTTTTTGGCTTTTAAATGTTTTTACCCTATGCAGGCATAAAATGAAAACTGTCAGTTTTAGAGAAAGTCCATCAAATATAAGTTTGCCCTACTCTTGCAGCTTGAATTGCTAAGATCATATAAAAATGAGTTTCATATAGCTGCTCAAGAATAAGAAAAATCTATAATGTGTTTATACATAAATTAATTAAAATCCCTCTATGGCTTTAAAATAAGTGATTAACTGGCAAAGCTGTCATTTCATCATTTGTCACCTAGACCAGTTTTCTAATATTCTGACTTTCTCTTTTTCATTCAAGATCTAGCATTTTTATCATAATTTATCATCTTCAAATGATAATCTTAGATGCTGTGTCATCATATCAAAAGTTAAAAATTCATGGCTAATAAATCTCTGAGAATAAAAATCAGCAGAAACAGAGAAGTTAGCTTCAATATAGTGCTCGGATATACAATAACCCAATAGGCACACCTTGCACAAGATTGGAGCATCAAAAATATTTTGGAGAGAGTTTTATAGTTGACACCTTTTAAAGGGGGTCAACATACTATGGGAAAAAGTCAAAAGTTCTTTGGAGTTTTTCATACTTACTTTGAATTTAGTTTACTTTAAAAAAAAGCTTAAATATAGTTGGCATGGGCACACCATCGCCTTTTTGCTACTTAGGGCAAAGAGAGATCTTACTCAGGGACTCCTTTAATACCATTCCTGGTGCATAAACATCTTTACAAAACAACGGGGGAAGAAAAGTTATAATAAAAGGACTGCAGCATAAGAGGTGTGAGGGTAGTTCAGAGAGAGAATTCTTACCTGCCATGAGGGAGGCCCGGGTTCAATTCCTGGCCCATGCACTTCCCCAAAAAACAAACAAACAAACAAAAAACCAACCAAACAAAAATTCAACAAGTGGTGCTGCAATAAGGGGATATTAAAATGGAAAAAGAATGAAATGTGACCCTGCCATACAGCAGACAAAAAAAAAGGCACTGCAATATATACTTTTTCCCAAAAAAGAAAGAAAAAAGTTTATTGTGATAAAGGCACAGGTATATAATGATATTCTGAACCACCAATTATACACTTTGGATGATGACATGGTATGTGAACATATAATAAATATCAATAAAATTGCCTTACTTTTTTTTTAAAAAAAAGCAGTGCAACATGGAAAATGCACATCTAGGCATGACTATTTCAGTTTCTACACAGCGATCTCCCCAAATGAAAGAATACCACAGAGACAGAGTAATATCCAAGCCACCTTGCGAGAGACATTCTGGTCGCTCCTCACTTGGGATTTATTTTCTCCATTAACAAGAGAAGTATATTTGGTTCTCAACTGACAGCCAACACTTAGCTCTCCGGTGTTTTTATACGAATGCCTTTGCTGCACCTCCAAGATGTCCTGGCAAGGAAGAATTTTGGCAGTAAAGAAAAAATATATATGCACAAGTAACAAAAATCCAATTCAAAGCACTTACAGTTCTGTGTTCATATCCAGTCCATAAGGACATGCCAGTGCTCCAGAGATTCCGTCCTTTTTCTGCCTTACATTATGTACTTTCTTTGATCAGGACGAAGAATTCTAGAGAACCCCAACTCTAAACCTGTGACTTTCCATTCTAAGTGTACATTGAACTCACCTGAAGAAATAAATTAAAAAAAAAAAAAAGAAAGAAAACAGTAACCCACCTCCAGAATCTGAATTAAATATTCTGGGTGGGGTTAGGGAGGTGATTCTAATATACAGACAGAATTGAGAAGCACTGCTCTAAACCTAACATTTATTCAGAAGTAAAACTTCTTGGGTTCTTAATTCCTCTATCACCTGCTGATTTTTACGTTGGAAGCAAAGCTTCTTAAAGGTGTAGCTCATTGAAATCACTGCAGCAAAAATAAACTGATATCCTTAATTTCAGTTTTTTTTTTTGCCAACTGTCATATTAAATGAATCAGGAAATATTCACCTGCATTCTTCCCCTGTAAGGACAGGCATCAAAAGACAGACTATACTAACTAGAAAGGAATCACAGCTTCTCAGGAAATCCTCAGCTGGATTTACACATGGAAGGCACCTTAGGGGTCTTACTTTCAACATCCCTCCTTAAAGCCTTAACTCACTCCCTAGATGCCATTTCTGCTAGCACTCAACAAAATAACATGGAGAAGCAGATGTGGGAAATGTTTAACAACTATCTCTCTGGGGATGAGGTGGGGTTGGGTTAGGGAAGCCCTGATTTGTATCGCATTTGCTGATATCTGTGGTATAAATACTCTCACCATAGCCAATTTCAAGCTATCAATAGTTTAACAACTGTCTTGCAAAATTCTGGAAAACTTAATCTCCTGAGCCGCTATGAGCTGGCTCTAGTGTATCTCTGTAAAATTAACCTAATTGTGTATCAGAGTCCTGACTTGGTTGGAACTGAGATTTAGTTATATCTAGTATGTTAGTTCACATTTCTCCCTGCAAGTATCAATTTAAAATTTTCATACACAGTGGCTTGAGGAAATTTCTCCAGATGGGGATATCCTTGAGCCATGTTTTATCCACAATTTGAATTCAGAAATATACAGATTTATCTGTAGAATCCAGAGGGAAAAGGGTAAAAGAAATAAGATTTTAGAGACTTTAAGAAAGATACCATCGAAAAGACTTTCATGATAGGCTGGATTTAGCAATTAAGCCTGAGAGCCAGAGAATAGTTGTTATTCTGAGTCAAGATCAAAATGATAGATACTGGAAGTTATCTAGATGCAGCTCATTTGTGCCATAGGAAGAAAAAGAGAAGAATTGGTAAACTAAATGGGTCACCTCACTAAACTCTCTATCAGATGTGCTGCAGGCTCCATTAACCATGTAATTAAGGGAAGGATGCATTCTTCTTACTTTTGAGAAAGCTGTCATATGAAAAGAGCTGATTATCAGAATGTCCAGCTGGAACAGGCTCAGAAATAGGTAGAGTCTTGATAGGGACTCGAGTCCCACAGTAAGTAGTTGGAGACTTAGAACTGTGAGGATCCTGGCTTTGCTGTTAGTTTATTAAAATTAGAGGTCTGGGGATATACAGGTTATTAACTCTTCATCATCTCCTGCATGCAATTGCATACCTAGACAGAATAGCATAGTATTTAAGAGTGCAGACTCAGAATCAAACTGCTAATCCTAACGCCACCACTCAGTATCTGGGTGACTTTGGTATACATCTCTGTATATCAGTTTTCTCCTCTATAAAACAGAGATAATGATAACACCTATTTTATGGGATTATTTCATTAAATAAGATAATACATACAAAATATTCAGCAGAATGCCTACATGAAACATTCTTTTGTTTTGCCCGGGATGTCAAGAAAATAGGAACAAAAGATAGAGTAGGAAGTAAATAGTGTTACCTACACTTTTGCAAAAATGTGCTAGAAATTTGAAATATCTTGCCCAGGATCGTGCAGTCAGTCGGCTGTGATCCAGAATTTGTCCCTCATCCTGCCCGATGACTTAAAGCTCATGTCCTTCCCATATGTGTCCAAAAGATGAAATAGAACTTCCAAGGTGCTTATTTGCCTCAAAAGCAGTTCTTTTTTAAACAGCTCTACTGCTAAGCTTTTGATTTTTTTTATAAAGAAAGGTCAAGGATGGGGCATTTAATTAAGCAATACAGTACATTCCAAAATTGACTAGAATCAAATTTCAGCAGCAGGCTTCCATTACTTGGCCTCTTCATCTCTTGTCTACAAGCATTGTCTTTCTCCATCCAGGGACTAAGCGTGAGTCAAGACAATGCAACTTATACAGTTGTTTCCTACTCTGCCAGGTTAGATGCTCCCTGTTCACCACTCTTAAGTGCCCAGGGGCCGAGTTCTCTGTCATAGCACATGGTTGCTATCAACCAGTCAGCTATTGGTTTTCATCCACTTCCATTGTGGCCATCACTCTCTGTTCTCGTTTTGTTCCCCAGAAATAATAATATATACACTTTCCTGAGATGTGTGCAGAACACAAGGTCCTTGAAATACTAAAAAGTGCTTGGTGAAAAGAAAGCACTATGTGACCTAATAGATTAGGAAGCCTCTGGGCTAAACAAAGTAATATCAGAGCCTTTAATATTCTAATACACCTCAGGTATCTTCAAGAAGGAAATATTTGAAGCATTTGCAAACACAGTTTCACAGTTTTGGAAACATGAAGTGCCCTATACCCACCCACTCTATTTTCACAACCTTCATTGTTTTGTGAAGGTCTTAATTCCCATTCATTTGCACTTTTCCTCACAGGCTGGTTCTGCAAACCAGAAACACTAGTTAAAAAAAATCCATTAATAGCTGCAACTGTGGGTCTTGCCCAGTGAATTATAAAATACAGCTACATGAATTTGGTGCAGAATATTCAGAACAGTTAACTTTCTGGGGCTAAACTTGTGATTCACCTTTCACTGCAACAGAAAACTCCTATGAAGCAAGAAGCAGAACTTTCCAAGTATATCTGAAATGTATGGATGGCTGGTTAATTGGATAATAAACTCGTGGGATAGTTCTAATAATGAGCAGTACTTTATATTTGGATTAGAGCATAAACCAATATATTGGGAACTACATAAACTGATTATGCAGAATGAAGGAATGATAACATGTGATAAAGGCTAACTGGAAAATGCCTACCTAGTTAAACATTAATCTGCCTGAAAATACAATTTGAGTCCCAGTTGCATATTCCTGTTTCACTGGGCAATTTTCCACCCATTTTTCTTTTCTCTTATTATCATTTGCTCTTAAAAGATAAGCTGGAATACTTCCAGGTTAATTTTATTTCATTTTGAATGGCGTAATTTTTATTCTTTATGCCATTGTAGTATGCGTAAACTGCAGTTGCTTCATATGACGTTGAACCTTCTCATTTCACCTTTTGCACCACAGGTTGTTCATTCTTAATTTGAATGGATGGAGCATCTCTTTAACCTTGAACAGTAAGACTACTGGAACTTCTTTCAGCTGAAAGTTCTCTTTCTCTCCCCTTAGAAAAAGTAAAAAGTGATGAAAATATTAAATGAATCTATCCTCTTGAATGTAATCTTATCAAATAGTACCTTACCTAATTGTGCTGATGTGTACCAATTAATGTCAGTTACATATATTATGTTAACTTACTTTGCTTGGGGAGAGGTCAAGTTGCTAAAAATATAGGGACTTGGAAGAGTGATAAAATGTTGAATTCTGCATAGTTAAAATAATACAGCCCTGAATGGTAAACTAGAGCTTCTGTGAAAAAAATGATAAGTAGTTACACATGGTGATAAATTTTCCATTGCCTCATTAACTTAACTAGTATGGAATAAGAAAACTACCTCCCAGCTTTAAATTGTTCATATAGAAGTCCACAAATCCTAGTGTGAAAAGAGCAATTTGTGTATGTTAATACCAACCTTAATAGTAGCAGGCCAATTGTGAAGTTATTATGAAAAACTTTCCCATGTGGAAAATTGCACTAACATGACCAAATGACTAGTGGTTTCACATTAGGATTCATTCACACACATCTAAAGAGAAAGGTGTGTCATTTGAAATTTTGAATCTATTTGACCCCCACTTTTCTCTAACACACAAACATCAGGGTGTTTGACTTAAGATATTACCTAATATTTCCAGGAAAAGTAAACCAAATTGAAACATGAAAATGTAATTCTTTGTAGCTGTTGGTACACTTATAGTGGTTATATTGGATAGTTTACATTGTAAACTATGGGATTATAGTGATTATACCGAATAATTTACATAGTAGACCTATGAAATGGCTCAGTAGTAGTAACACAAAATGCTTTAAACACTTGCCAATGATGAGGAAGAGAAGAAGTATTGAAAAGGCTGAGACTGAGAATGAAGGTAAACATCTCTGCTTCTTTAGACAAAGGAGGCTAGAAATAAATTTTTTTTTTTTAATTGTGGATTCTTGACCTATAAAGTTTAAAGTTCGTTTAAATTACAACTGTCCTATTAAAGAGTCTGGTAAGATCAACTGATTAAAACCTATCTTCATACCAAAAAAAGTGAGGCAAACTATATATGCGTATAAATGTATAAGAAAAACATCTTTATGTCTTTTAATGCCATATTAAAATAAGAAGGCTTTTTTCTTGTTTTTATGCCATTTAAAAATGATGGCTTTTATTTTACCCAACAACTACAAAAAACTACATTTTCATTTTTCATTAGCATGCAGCTAAGTAAGTACATCAGAAAATGCAAAATGATTGTATCTAATGTTTTCAGAAATGCTCTTTAAAAAGGCTTTACTAAATATCATCTGGTTCTCATCTCCGGTTGCCTCCCCATTTTTCCTTTGACTAGCAATAATATAGTATTAAAATCCTTTGCTGCTCTGGAACAAATATTGCCTTAATATTTGCTTTATCTTTATGATCTGCAATTTGGCTGTTAAAATGATTTTGCAAATGTTTTTGCTTTACTGCAGATGGAAGGGGGCAGGCATTAATCATTGCAAGTAAGTACAAGCCAGAATAATGACTGCGTTGGTAGGGAAGGCAAGAGTCACTGAACCAGTGTGGACAAAACAAAATGTGTGAATGAGTCACTGGCTGGGTAGCATGAAATGTCAACTTTCTCACAAGGTTCAGCAGAGAATGAAAATTTGAATTAGGGGGAAAAGAAGTGTTTTGCTGAGAGGCCTTTGAAAAGACAGGTTTCTCTATGTGATCTGAATATTAAAAAATGAACCAACTCAGGAATGCTAGAAGCAACGTATTTATCCATATATATTTCTATGCTGACCCAGCATCCAAACCTGGACGGGCTGTAATTTAACATTTTTGATGATGTAATTTAACATCATCTTTCTGGACATTGCCCAGAACCTAGAAAACACATTATTAACTACTTATTATCACTGGTCCCTTCACCACCACCCCCATAAAACCCCAAAAGAGTCACTCTAATATTCAAGTATTCTAAAAGGAAGTAATCAGTTAAAATTAAAACTATTAATTACTCCACAGACTTTATTATTTAACTTGCTGTTGCCCTATATTGCTTACATAGTTTTTGGATGTGTGAGAGTGTGGTTATTGTTGTCAACAGAGTGGAAAAGCTCTTACTATAAGAAAAGTGAGAACAATGTTTCCTTGTGCATTTCTTTAATACAGAACTAGATATAATAAAGGATGATTGATATCTACTAGATCTGTAGTTTGCTCGTTTTAAGAGGTTTATGTACCCTAGAAAAGCCATGTTTTAATCCTAATCCCACTTTGTAAAGGCAGTCATTTCTTCTAATCCTTATTCAGTACTGTATATTTGAAACTGTAATTCAATCAGCTCCCTGGAGATGTGACTCAATCAAGAGTGGTTGTTAAGTTGGTTTATTAGAATTCTATAAAAGAGGAAACATTTTGGAGAAAAGGAGAGATTCTGAGAGAGCAGAGAATGACATAGCCACGAGAAGCAGAGCCCACCAGTCAGCGGCCTTTAGAGATGAAGAAGGAAAATGCCTCCCCGGGGAGCTTCATGAAACAGGAAGCCAGGAGAGGAAGCTAGCAGATGATGCCATGTTCACCATGTGCCCTTACAGATGAGAGAGAAGTCCTGACTGTATTTGTTACGTGCCTTCTCACTTGAGAGAGAAACCCTGAACTTCATCAGCCTTCTTGAACCAAAGTATTTTTCCATGGATGCCTTAGAGTGAACATTTCTATAGACTTGTTTTAATTGGGACATTTTCTCGGCCTTAGAACTGTAAACTTGCAACTTATTAAATTCTCCTTTTTAAAAGCCATTCTGTTTCTGGTATATTGTGTTCCAGCAGCTAGCAAACTAGAACATGTAGTTATTTTTCACAACTTTCTTTATCTTGGGGAGGGAATAACATTCTTCTTCTTTCACAAATTGGAAAACTGAATCCCCATATCTTTAGTTTACCAAAAGTGGCATTTCTTTAAGTATCACAAGTGCCTGATATGTTCAAAATCATGTAAAAAATTCATTTAAAGGATCCCACAAGGACACAGTGCACTCTGTCCATTTTGTTATGTTCCAGATTGTTCAGTTGTAAAACAAGGTAGGTTGACTTGCTTATCTTAGCTGGAAGTAGTCTTCAGCATGGCTTTTTAAAAGGAATCAAACCTTATGAATGTAATTAATAGCACTGAACTATATCTCTAAGTGTGACTAAAAGGGGAAATGTTAGATTGTATGTAAGGTAACAGAATAAATTTTTTTTTAATTCTCTGGAATGATACTTCACAAACAGTAAAACATAAACTAAACCATGGACTATAATTAATACCAAAATTATAAAAATGTGCTTTTATCAATTTTAATAAATGTGCCACACCGTGCAAGGTGTTAATAACGGGGTGATATATGGGAACCCCACATTTTATGAAAGATAGTTTTATAAAATGTCTAGTTCGCTAATAATAAAAATGTTTCTAACAACAGGAATCCTACACGAAATATTTTCCCTGGGCCATATACACCCTATGGGCAGCCTAGAATGGAAGTAATTCATATCTGCTCAATGTAATTTTATCAAGCAGGTATACAAGTTAGGGTCCTTTGCTACATGTGAGAAAAGTGAAGTATTTGTAGAGTCTTGAGAAGAGTGGGTAAGATTTAAAATAACAACTAATGGAAATAGGAGACAGAGTTATTTATGGGAAAATAAAATGGGTCTTAATCTGTTTTAAAGACCTTGTTAAGCAAGGAAATGAAAAATCCATATTTACCAGTCTACATATTTGAGGAATTTTGCTATAGCAATCCCAAAAGCTTAGATATAAGAGCAGAAAAGGCAGATTGTGAGATTAATTATAGGATTATTTTTATTAATTATTAAAATTAAAATAATTTAAAAATTCTAATAAAAATTAAATAATAAATAAAAATAAAGACTAATTAATTAATTAATTAAGTCAGGATTTACCAGGCATAACAGAAGGACAAGGATACAAGGGAATTTAAAGAGGGTCAGGGGTCGCCCATGCTTTCAGGATGAGTACGGTTTCAGGGAAGTAAGGTGAGGGAAAATGAAACAGAGAGGGCAGTGCACTGGTGGCTCAGTGGCAGAATTCTTGCCTGCTGTACTGGAAACCCGGGTTCGATTTCCGAGCCTGCCCATGCCAAAAAAAAAAAAGAAAAAAAGAATCAGAGTTTCTTGGAGACAAAATTCAGAGTGGAAGACTTCTGGGATGATGAAAGAGTAAGAGATACAGGAGAGCTAGGTGCCAGAGTCTTCTATGACTGTGATAAGAAATTAGACATTTAAGGATATATAAACAGATATCATAAACCTCCATAGAGGAAGGCTGTTGTCATGAATGTTGATGAGTAATGGTATTCTAGTTTCCCATTGATGCTGTAACAAATTCACACACATTTAGTAGCTTAATGTATGCAAAGTTATTATCTTATATGACTGGTGGTCAGAAGTACTCAGTTTGACTGGGCTGAAACCAAGGTGTCAGCAGGCCTGTGTTCCTTCCAGAGGCACTAGGGGCGAACCAGTTTCCTTCCCTTTTCTAGCTTCCAGAGGCAGCCTGCATTTCTTGGTTTGTAAACCCTTCTGCCTTCAAAAACCAGCAGTTTAGTATCTTCTCTCCTCTCTGACTTCAGTTTCTGTCCTTGCATCTTCTCTTTCTCTCTTACTCTGGTTCTTCTCCTCATCTTTACTAATTTTTCTTTTTTTTTCTCTTCTCAGATAAGGATGTTTATGATAATATTGAACCCATCTGGGTGATCTCAAGATTATCTCAACAGCCTTAATTTACTCACATCTGCAAAATCTCGTATATCATGTATGTTAAGATGCTCATAGGTTCTGAGATTAGGATGTAGATGACTTGAGACCCATTATTCAGCCTTTCACAAATGGTGAGTTGAGAGAATGAATACTTTTGCCTGTAATGCTCCAGGAGCACTCGTTTTTGTAAAGAATGGCAGATTTTAGCTAAATAAAGAAAAATGAAATGTTTGTTCTGTGGGGGGGGGGAAGCTCTGGCAATTAGAGGATTTAGTTAGCCCTTGAATGAGGGCTCTGGAAAATTACAGTTGAAAGATTTGGTAGAGAAGGAGTAGTGAGTAGGAGAACTAAGCAAGAGCAATGTGAGATTGAGAGTATGGGAGAGAGCAGAATATAGGACAGAAGTACTTGTTAAATGCTCACCATGTGCCACCATAATGTGGAATGATAAGTTTCAGCTCAAAGATGAAATAGTTCTCTGGTGTCAAGGCTGGGCCAAATCACAATACTGAGAGTGCCAAGAGATTCAGCAAGAGGACTCTAGAATGTGAAATTTACATTATTTAAATCAGAAAAATAAATTTACAATGCTCAGAAGGAATCAGTGTACTTTTTTCATGTTTGCATTCTTTTCTCATTTATAGAAAAGGACACTCCACTTTATCACAAACTTATAAAATTGAAACCTCTCAAGCTCCTATTTACTTGAAAATATATAAATTTATAGTAGATTCTGAAACTCGAGAAAATTATTCCATTACAGTGGAAGGAAATTTGTCTGTATTTCATATTTGCATAATATGCTTATTCTGTCAGCCTAAATTGAACAGAATGAGAAAATATCAATCATGTCAACTTTAAGTAGTCATTTTGACAAAAATTAAAAAAATAAAAATAAAAACTGTGTATAAATATCCTAAAAAATTCTAGGTATTCTGTTTCTTAAGCAAATACTGTCCATAACTGGCTAGTTATTTTAATAAAGTTTAAACATTGTTATTATTTTTGCTTCCACACTCTCAAAATTGATTTTCTTCAGACAAATTGCTTCCCAGTATACTCAATGAAAAGCGGGTGTGGATTATTATTTGTGACTTGAATGAAGATTTAGTGTGGAATCTCCTCTGGCCCTCTCACTGCTGGCCAAGGGTAAATTTTTCAATGTTTTCTCTTTATTTTCATCCAAAATGCTAGTGGAGCCAAGGTGTTGTATAAATCTGCCTAATATAATCTTAGCTTAAGCCCTTTTATCTCTTAGACATTTAAATCCATTTTCTATCCTTTTTCTGCTGAGAAAGTTAAAGCAAAAAGTAGAAAGATGAGAGAGAATACCCTGCCTTAAATTCTAGTAGTGCTTCCATGAGTGATGAGATGGTATTCACGGTTGAATTGTATTCTCCCAAAAGACATGTTCAAATCCTGAATCCCCAGGCCTGTGAATGGTCTTTTTAATTTTTTTGCCTTATTTATCAATAGCGTCTTTGAAGTTATTTTAGTTAAGGAGCCAAACTGGATAAGGTTGGATCATTAATTTAATCCAAGAGGAAATTTGGATGCATAGGGAGAGAAGATGGCCATGTGACAACTGAGGCAGAGATGAAGCCCAAGGATTGCCGGCAAACCACCAGAAGCCAGGAGAGAAGAGAGCAGATTCTTCCCTTTGAGATGTCAGTGGGAGCATGGTCTTGCCACCATCCTGAATTCAAACCTTAGCCTCACTTGTGACGCAATACATTTCGGTTTGTGTTGTTGTTGTTTTT
The DNA here is from genome assembly GCF_023851605.1 of Tamandua tetradactyla. Lineage (NCBI taxonomy): Eukaryota > Metazoa > Chordata > Mammalia > Pilosa > Myrmecophagidae > Tamandua > Tamandua tetradactyla. Next base: position 48,434,516 of record NC_135331.1, read on the forward strand.
CGGATGCACGGCCCGGGAATCGAACCGGGGTCTCCTGCATGAATGGTGAGCATCGTACCACTGAACACCTACATTTCTGGTTTTTAAAGGCACCCAGTTTGTAGTACCTTGTTATGGCAGCCCTAGCAAACTAAAACAGATGGGAAGTTTTATGATGTTCTATCAACCCTCTTCTTCTACCCGGTGACCCGACTGTGAGGAGCACTTCCTATCTCCAGGGTCATTTCCTCTCTAACAGCAAAATGCTGGCAACTGAGTCTGGCTGACTGGTAATAGCCCTCCCACCTCTATCAAATCATAAGCAATTTCTCCTTCAAAGCACACAAGAGATAGAGTTATGTTTTCTTCTTCATTAGAACCAAGAAAACTGATGCAATACAAATGTGTGGATTTTAACTTCCTTAATGGCTTTTCCTCTGCAGACTTCTTTTTCCCCTTGTGTGCCTTATAGCCAAATATCAGGAATTTTTCACACAAAGCTACAAGTTAAAAAGCTTTAAGGAAACTGTAAATGTTGGGTAAATACATTTTTTTCCAATCATAAGAAGAGCCAAGAGGTACTTCACCCATGAACAGTAGGAACATACTTCAAAAGTTCAAACCCAGGGTCTGGAGAGAAAGTATTGTGTCAACAGAGCAATGTTATTTCAGAGAGCACAACAAATATGAAATATAGAGGTTTCTTTGTCTTAGATTTCATCATAACATCTTCAATATCAACCAGCGTGAATGTGGTAACCCTGGTTAGCTTATGCTCTGATTGGCAACAATATTTGTTAATTAGTCAAGAAAGGGAAAAAAACAGTACTTAAATGAATACTTCTCTTTTTTTATTAATTAAAGAAAAAAAAAGAAATTAACACAACATTTAGAAATCATTCCATTCTACATATGCAATCAGTAATTCTTAACATCATCACATAGATGTATGATCATCATTTCTTAGTACATTTGCATCGATTTAGGAAAAGAACTAGTAAAACAACAGAAAAAGATATAGAATGTTAATATAGAGAAAAAATTAAAATAATAATAATAAAAAAAGAAAAGGAAAAAGAAAAAAAACAAAAGACACAAACAAGCAAACAAACAAAAAAACTATAGCTCAGATGCAGCTTCATTCAGTGTTTTAACATAATTACATTACAATTAGATATTATTGTGCTGTCCATTTTTGAGTTTTTGTATCCAGTCCTGTTGCACAGTCTGTATCCCTTCATCTCCAATTACCCATTATCTTACCCTGTTTCTAACTCCTGCTGGTCTCTGTTACCAATGACATATTCCAAGTTTATTCTCGAATATCGGTTCACATCAGTGGGACCATACAGTATTTGTCCTTTAGTTTTTGGCTAGACTCACTCAGCATAATGTTCTCTAGGTCCATCCATGTTATTACATGCATCATAAGTTTATTCTGTCTTAAAGCTGCATAATATTACATCGTACGTTTATACCACAGTTTGTTTAGGCACTCGTCTGTTGATGGACATTTTAGCTGTTTCCATCTCTTTGCAATTGTAAATAATGCTGCTATAAACATTGGTGTGCAAATGTCCGTTTGTGTCTTTGCCCTTAAGTCCTCTGAGTAGATACCTAGCAATGGTATTGCTGGGTCGTATGGCAATTCTATATTCAGTTTTTTGAGGAACCACCAAACTGCCTTCCACAGTGGTTGCACCATTTGACATTCCCACCAACAGTGGATAAGTGTGCCTCTTTCTCCGCATCCTCTCCAGCCCTTGTCATTTTCTGTTTTGTTGATAATGGCCATTCTGGTGGGTGTGAGATGATATCTCGTTGTGGTTTTGATTTGCATTTCTCTAATGGCCAGGGACATTGAGCATCTCTTCATGTGCCTTTTGGCCATTTGTATTTCCTCTTCTGAGAGTTATCTGTTCAAGTCTTTTTCCCATTTTGTAATTGGGTTGGCTGTCTTTTTGTTGTTGAGTTGAACAATCTCTTTATAAATTCTGGATACTAGACCTTTATCTGATACATCATTTCCAAATATTGTCTCCCATTATGTAGGCTGTGTTTCTACTTTCTTGATGAAGTTCTTTGATGCACAAAAGTGTTTAATTTTGAGGAGCTCCCATTTATTTCTTTCTTTCTTCAGTGCTCTTGCTTTAGGTTTAAGGTCCATAAAACCGCCTCCAATTGTAAGTTTCATAAGATATCTCCCTACATTTTCCTCTAACTGTTTTATGATCTTAGACCTAATGTTTAGATCTTTGATCCATTTTGAGTTAACTTTTGTATAGGGTGTGAGATATGGGTCTTCTTTCATTCTTTTGCATATGGATATCCAGTTCTCTAGGCACCATTTATTGAAGAGACTGTTCTGTCCCAGGTGAGTTGGCTTGACTGCCTTATCAAAGATCAAATGTCCATAGATGAGAGGGTCTATATCTGAGCACTCTATTCGATTCCATTGGTCGATATATCTATCTTTATGCCAATACCAAGCTGTTTTGACCACTGTGGCTTCATAATATGCCTTAAAGTCCGGCAGCGTGAGACCTCCAGCTTCGTTTTTTTTCCTCAAGATACTTTTAGCAATTCGGGGCACCCTGCCCTTCCAGATAAATTTGCTTATTGGTTTTTCTATTTCTGAAAAATAAGTTGTTGGGATTTTGATTGGTATTGCACTGAATCTGTAAATCAATTTAGGTAGGATTGACATCTTAACTATATTTAGTCTTCCAATCCATGAACACGGTATGCCCTTCCATCTATTTAGGTCTTCTGTGATTTCTTTTAACAGTTTTTTGTAGTTTTCTTTGTATAGGTTTTTTGTCTCTTTAGTTAAATTTATTCCTAGGTATTTTATTCTTTTAGTTGCAATTGTAAATGGAATTCGTTTCTTGATTTCCCCCTCAGCTTGTTCATTGCTAGTGTATAGAAATGCTACAGATTTTTGAATGTTGATCTTGTAACCTGCTACTTTGCTGTACTCATTTATTAGCTCTAGTAGTTTTGTTGTGGATTTTTCCGGGTTTTCGATGTATAATATCATATTGTCTGCAAACAGTGATAGTTTTACTTCTTCCTTTCCAATTTTGATGCCTTGTATTACTTTTTCTTGTCTAATTGCTCTGGCTAGAACCTCCAACACGATGTTGAATAATAGTGGTGATAATGGACATCCTTGTCTTGTTCCTGATCTTAGGGGGAAAGTTTTCAATTTTTCCCCATTGAAGATGATATTAGCTGTGGGTTTTTCATATATTCCCTCTATCATTTTAAAGAACTTCCCTTGTATTCCTATCTTTTGAAGTGTTTTCACAGGAAAGGATGTTGAATCTTGTCAAATGCCTTCTCTGCATCAATTGAGATGATCATGTGATTTTTCTGCTTTGATTTGTTGATATGGTGTATTACATTAATTGATTTTCTTATGTTGAACCATCCTTGCATACCTGGAATGAATCCTACTTGGTCATGATGTATAATTCTTTTAATGTGTTGTTGGACTTGATTTGCTAGAATTTTGTTGAGGATTTTTCCATCTATATTCATTAGAGAGATTGGTCTGTAGTTTTCTTTTTTGTAATATCTTTGCCTGGTTTTGGTATGAGGGTGATGTTGGCTTCATAGAATGAATTATGTAGCTTTCCCTCCACTTCGATTTTTTTGAAGAATTTGAGGAGAGTTGGTACTAATTCTTTCTGGAATGTTTGATAGAATTCACATGTGAAGCCATCTGGTCCTGGACTTTTCTTTTTAGGAAGCTTTTGAATGACTGATTCAATTTCTTTACTTGTGATTGGTTTGTTGAGGTCATCTATTTCTTCTTGAGTCAAAGTTGGTTGTTCATGTCTTTCCAGGAACCCGTCCATTTCATCTAAATTGTTGTATTTATTAGCGTAAAGTTGTTATAATATCCTGTTATTACCTCCTTTATTTCTGTGAGGTCAGTGGTTATGTCTCCTCTTCCATTTCTGATCTTATTTATTTGCATCCTCTCTCTTCTTCTTTTTGTCAATCTTGCTAAGGGCCCATCAATCTTATTGATTTTCTCATAGAACCAACTTCTGGTCTTATTCATTTTCTCTATTGTTTTCAATTTCATTTATTTCTGCTCTAATCTTTGTTATTTCTTTCCTTTTGCTTGCTTTGGGGTTAGTTTGCTGTTCTTTCTCCAGTTCCTCCAAGTAGACAGTAAATTCCTGAATTTTTGCCTTTTCTTCTTTTCTGATATAGGCATTTAGGGCAATAAATTTCCCTCTCAGCACTGCCTTTGCTGCGTCCCATAGGTTTTGATATGTTGTGTTTTCGTTTTCATTCGCCTCGAGATATTTACTAATTTCTCTTGCAATTTCTTCCTTGACCCACTGGTTGTTTAAGGGTGTGTTGTTGAGCCTCCACGTATTTGTGAATTTTCTAGCACTCCGCCTACTATTGATTTCCAACTTCATTCCTTTATGTTCCTAGAAAGTGTTGTGTATGATTTCAATCTTTTTAAATTTGTTAAGACTTGCTTTGTGACCCAGCATATGGTCTATCTTTGAGAATGATCCATGAGCACATGAGAAAAAGGTGTATCTTGCTGTTGTGGGATGTAATGTCCTATAAATGTCTGTTAAGTCTAGCTCATTTATAGTAATATTCAAATTCTCTATTTCTTTATTGATCCTCTGTCTAGATGTTCTGTCCATTGATGAGAGTGGTGAATTGAAGTCTCCAACTATTATGGTATATGTGTCTATTTCCCTTTTCAGTGTTTGCAGTGTATTCCTCACGTATTTTGGGGCATTCTGGTTCGGCGCATAAATATTTATGATTGTTATGTCTTCTTGTTTAATTGTTCCTTTTATTAGTATATAGTGTCCTTCTTTGTCTCTTTTAACTGTTTTACATTTGAAGTCTAATTTGTTGGATATTAGTATAGCCACTCCTGCTCTTTTCTGGTTGTTATTTGCATGAAATATCTTTTCCCGACCTTTCACTTTCAACCTATGTTTATCTTTGGGTCTAAGATGTGTTTCCTGTAGACAGCATATAGAAGGATCCTGTTTTTTAATCCATTCTGCCAGTCTATGTCTTTTGATTGGGGAATTCAGTCCATTAACATTTAGTGTTATTACTGTTTGGGTAATACTTTCCTCTACCATTTTGCCTTTTGTATTTTATATATCATATCTAATTTTCCTCCTTTCTACACTCTTTTCCACATCTCTCTCTTCTGTCTTTTCTTATCTGTGTCTAGTGCTCCCTTTAGTATTTCTTGCAGAGCTTGTCTCTTGGTCACAAATTCTCTCAGTGACTTTTTGTCTGAAAATGTTTTAATTTCTCCCTCATTTTTGAAGGACAATTTTGATGGATATAGAAGTCTTGGTTGGCAGTTTTTCTCTTTTAGTAATTTAAATATATCATCCCACTGTCTTCTTGCCTCCATGGTTTCTGCTGAGAAATCTACACATAGTCTTATTGGGTTTCCCTTGTATGTGATGGATTGTTTTTCTCTTGCTGCTTTGAAGATCCTCTCTTTCTCTTTGACCTCTGACATTCTAACTAGTAAGTGTCTTGGAGAATGCCTATTTGGTTCTATTCTCTTTGGGGTGCACTGCACTTCTTGGATCTGTAATTTTAGGTCTTTCATAAGAGTTGGGAAATTTTCAGTGATAATTTCTTCCATTAGTTTTTCTCCTCCTTTTCCCTTCTCTTCTCCTTCTGGGACACCCACAACACATATATTTGTGCGCTTCATATTGTCATTCTGTTCCCTGATCCCCTGCTCAAGTTTTTCCATTCTTTTCCCTGTAGTTTCTGTTTCTTTTTGGAATTCAGATGTTCCGTCCTCCAATTCACTAATTCTAGCTTTTGTCTCTTTAAATCTACAATTGTAGGTATCCATTTTTTTTCCAGCTTTTCTACTTTGTCCTTCACTCCCATAAGTTCTGTGATTTGTTTTTTCAGTTTTTCTATTTCTTCTTTTTTTCAGCCCATGTCTTCTTCATGTCCTCCCTCAATTTATTGATTTGGTTTTTGAAGAGGTTTTCCATTTCTGTTCGTATATTCAGCATTAGTTGTCTCAGCTCCTGTATCTCATTTGAGCTATTGGTTTGTTCCTTTGACTGGGCCATATCTTCAATTTTCTGAGCATGATCTGTTATTTTCTGCTGGCATCTGGGCATTTAATCAGATTTCCCTGGGTGTGGGACCCAGCAGGTTGAAAGATTTTTCGGTGAAATCTCTGGGCTCTGTTTTTCTTATCCTGCCCAGTAGGTGGCACTCGTGGCACTCGTCTGTCTGCGGGTCCCACCAGTAAAAGATGCTATGGCTCCTTTAACTTTGGAAGACTCTTGCTGTGGGGGAGTGTCACCAGCTGAAGCAGCTTGGGGGAGTGCCAATCCGAATCTCCCAGCTGGTCCGGGGCGCCAAGTGTGGCGGGGGGTGCCAGCCTCTGTGGCTTGGGGAAGCGCCTGTCCAAATTTCCCAGCCGGCCCGGGGCACCAAGCGTGGCGGGGGGCGCCGGCCGCCGCGGCTTGGGGGAGCGCCTGTCCAAATTTCCAAGCTGGCCCGGAGCGCCAAGAGTGGTAGGGGGGCGCCGGCCGCCACGGCTTGGGGGAGTGCCTATCCACCATTCCCAGCCAGACCAGGAAGCCACGTGTTTGGAAGGGATCCCGGTCACCAGTCTCCGCAGCTTGGGGGATCTCTGATCCAATTCTCCCAGCTGGTCCAAGGGGCCGTGTGTGGGGCAGGGGCACCAGCCGCCGCAGCTTGAGGTTATCGCCTGTCCAATTCTCCCGGCCGGCCCGGGAAGGAGAGAGGGAGGGACTCCAGCTGCCTGCCACCCCGGCCCGGGGAAGCACGTGCCCCTCGATGATCTCACCACAGCATGTTCTCCCAGCCAGTCAGCCATTCCAGAATGGGGTACGCTGTCTTCTTGGTCTCTGTCGTGGCTCCGGGAGCTCTTTTACTTCTATCAAGGTATCATTTCTGCATAACACAAGGATCTCTGTGTATTGCAGACTACACAGGACCTGAGACTCAATTGGGTGGGGTTGGTGTGCAGGAGGAAATGAATACTTTTCTTAAGTAGACATCTTTTAAAATGGTGGTTTCAAACTATAATTTATTAAATAAATTTAATATGTCAACTAGGATTTTTATGAAATAAAATAGGAATATCTAGAAATCTTTTAACAGTTAAAGCATGCATTATTTCTCAATATTTTTGTTGCAGTGCATGACTGCGCATATGGCTGTGTACTGCCATGATATAAAATTTATTTCTTATCATAGATTGCAGACAATATTTGAAAAATACTACTTTGCAAAACTGAGGTCCTTGGGGAAAGATCATTGCAATGAGATCTCCCTTGTATAAATGAGCCCTGACTTTGTCTGCAGGAAAGTGAGAGCCATGCATTGAGATTGGGTAAAGACTTCAATCTTGGTAAAATTCCCATCAAAGTATGGAATGAAAACTCTAGGTGATAGATCAGAAGAGGTTATTGGAATACATTCATGATGGATATGTGTTATGAAGTTACCCTAGTAAGTTTCTATGGCCTATTGTCAGTCCTTTTTTCTCAAGCATATTCAAGAGAAATACACATTTAGTCATTTTTTCAACAACAAAAATGATATATTTCAGGGAATGGTAAGCTCTCCTGTGATTACTAGTAAACATAGTTTTAAGAATGCAAGCAAAAGTCACTTCTTTCTTGCTTTAAATCTAGGAATAATTGGAAGGTCAGTTTTTAAAAGAGAGGTGAGTCAATTGATGCCATTTCTTCATCACTATATTTCAGATCCTTTGGAATATAACCCCAGAATAGTGATTTCAAACTATGAATCATTCAATAAATTTAATATAATACCCAGATTCAGGAATAAAGTTTCAAACAGGTCTTTTTCCTGGGAGAAGAACCAAAAAGAGATTTTTCTCTAATGTGGGGCTAGGGACACACTAGCATAATCCAGTCAACCAAATTAGTTGGGGAGAAAAGTGAGAAGTTGACCCTGGTTCTCATTGTTTGGACAATTGCCTCCTTCCAATTAGCCTCCTGTAATGCTGTTTTCACAAACAAAACTTCTTCAGGAAATCCTTATTCTGGTAGTCTCTTTGCCACATGTATGTGTTAAGTGAGAACCAGATCATTATGCTTATATTGGAAATTAAAGTAGATTCTTGAGAAACTGAAGAGTTTTTATTTAATTGACCAAAAATTGTTTAAGTATAATAGTCCATGTCATTAATAGTAATAAAACCAAGCAAAAGTAATTTAATGTGTTAAATGTCCCACCTTGACTAATTAGTGGATTCAGAATGAGAGGTCTGATTCAAACTGTTAATGAATATTTAAACGGTACTTGTATGATAATCCCCAAGAAAATTACCAGTTGAGCTGACTGCTGAAAGAAAGAGAGAACTGCAAAATTCTTTCTTTTTTTTTTAAAGTGAGATCATGTATTTTAGAAACACCATAGGAAATGAGTAGAGGCAAGGCAAGTAGTTACTTAAGAATCAAAAGAAATGGAATATAAGAAGAAAGAAACCTATAAAAACAGAATTTTTAAAAATTATCTTTTCCAATTTAACTTCATATAAAATATTTAAATTTAGGCTGAATATAAAAGGGACATTTCTTCATTTAAATAATATGCTCAGGGTGCGAGGGTAGTTCAGTGGTAGAATTCTTGTCTGCCATGCAGGAGACAAGGGTTTGATTCCCGGTCCATGCACTTCCCCCCACTCCCCAGAAAACAACAAACAAACAAGTAAAGCAAAGAAAACAAACAAAAATTCAACAAATGGTGCTACAATAGTGGGATAATCACATGGAAAAATAATGAAATGTGGCCCCTTCATACAGCATATAAAAAAAAGTAAATCATATATGTACTCAACGTCTCATTCTTCTAAACAAAATAACCTCAGCCTGGGGTTTGTTTAGCTTTGAACTCAAGTTTTCCAAAGACTTCTACATGGATCTGTCACTGATGACGCTATATGTAAAGTTAGTGCTCTGGAAGTAAAGGGAAGAAAAGATTATTAAGATAATTCATCTGTTCTTTTGAGATTCATCTTAAAGGTAAAAACAGTGGTAATTATCATAACACTTGTCCTTTCCAAAGGACCTAATGATTCTCTATTTCTCACAGCTGCATTTCCCAGTGCCCTGATACACTAGCTCTCCTGGAAAGGTGGGACACCAGTATCATCATGTTAGCAAGAATACCCCGAGGTAGCCACCTCACCTCAGTATATATCGGTACTGGCTCTCCTCTGTCTGTTTTGTGTGTACTGAGACTTTACATCATCAGTACCACCTCTTCTTGTTCTGGAATGGGCCTCAAGTAACAGTGAACCATAGTCAGAAAATTCAGCACTTGTCAATCATTCCTCACCCTTATTGATATCAAGTATGTGAATGATGGTGCTGGGGCTTAAAGAAGAAACAAATAAAACTAATGATAATGAACATTTATTGAGTTCTATTATTAAAGTTTTACATGCGTTCACTCATTTAATACCACCAACAGCCAAATAAAACCAACAAACCAATTTTATTCTAATAGGAAAAAAACTGAGGTTCAGCTAGGTAAATTTTTTCTCAGAACTAGGTAATTGTTGAAGTCCATATTTGACTCGGTGTGATAATAGAACCTATGGTTTTAACCAACATTCTATAATTTTTCACAATAAAGAAGAAAAAGAAAAAAATATGTAATGGAAATCATATTTGCACAAAGAATATGAATATGAATATTCAAAACCAAACTTAAAACCTGTAAAACATGCCATGAAGGTTGACGTTGTGCAGCATCAGTAAGGTATCTTGTATTCCCCGCTGTGCTGGGGCAAGGCTGTGTGTCCACTCACGGACCTATGCAACACATAATAAAAGAATAAAAGAAAGAAGGCCCGTGAACATGAATCTGCGGAAACAGAATCAACTCTACTAAGATTTCAACATCGGCATCAACCGAAAATATATGTAGAATGTAATAGAGATAAAAGGAATAATTCCAAATATGAATAAGAAACATGAGACTATCAAATATGATTGGGCAAATTTGAAAAAGAGCAAACAGAACCACTATAATTTAAATATATTAGCATGGAGGACGGTGGGATGGTGGCTCAGTGGCAGAATTCTTGCCTGTCATGGGGGAGACACCCAGGTGTGATTCCTGCTGCCTGCCCATGCAAAAAAAAAGTTAGCATGGAACTTGAGCATACACTAAAATGCACAAAGAGCAAAGGGCCAAAATTAGCTACCATACTCCTCAAGTAGACTATTTGAGGAATTCAAAATTATTAAGATAATTATCAAGACATCAAATGCTCTAATATTTAATATGTGTGCTATTGTTTGCAAAGAGCTAGACACAGACTACTGCACTTGAATAGAAAGCAGAGACACAGATCTATTCATGTATAATATCTTTATATGATAGTGAAGGATTGCACATCAAGGGGGAAAATGCTATTCAGTAATGATGAGGGGACAGTTGGTTACATTATACTGCACACGCAAAAATTCCTGATAGATTCACAACTTAAATGGGAAGGCCTAAAATTTAAAACTTTAGTAAAAAATGCTCAAATTTATTACCTTACAGAAGGGAATGATTTCCAAAACAAGACACAAGTATCGCAGTCATTTTTTTTTTAATTTGATGAATTTTACTAAACAAAATAGGGAATTTTTGCTCATCAAACGACACCATAAAGAAAATGAAAAGACACATCAGAAACTGGGAGAAGATATTTTTAAGACACACACTCAACAAAGGATACTTACCTGAACATGTAAAGAACTTTTTTTTTTTCTTTATGCAGTCTAGTTTTCCACATTTGGGGAAATCACAGGGGTCAACACATCCAGAGTGCAATGGATAAGCCTCGCCCTGGGAAAACCACCTTTGTGATCATGGTATTTCCCCTGCCAGGTAAGTATAAGAACTTCTTAAATCTGTAAGAAAAAGACATATAATCCAATAGAAAAATTAGCAAAGATACAAATAGTTGTGCTGGTTTGAAGCTGTTATGGACCCCAGAAAAGCCATGTCCTTTTTCCTAATCCAACCTTGTGGGGACAGACCTTTTGAGATTAAGCGGTTTCCATAGAGCTGTATCTCTGCCCATTCATGGTGAATCTTTTTGTTTTTTGCTTTTTGTTTTTAAGTGCATCGTCCTGGAATCGAACCCAGGTCTCCTGCATGGAAGGCAAGTATTCTAGCACTGATCAAGTTGGGTCTTAATCCACCTACTGGAATCCTTTAAGAGGGAACCATTCTGAGAAAAGCTCAGAGCTGACACAGACAAAGATGTCTGGAGATGCAGAAAGAAAACTTCCCCACGGAAGCCATTTGAAATGAGAAGCCAGGAGAGAAGACCAGCAGAGGTTGCCATGTGCCAGAGAAACCCCAAAGGCCATGGGTCTTTTCTACAAAGTCAAGATCTCTTTTTCTGGATGCCTTAGTTTGGACATTTTTATGGCCTTAGAATTGTAAACTTGTAACTTAATAAATCCCCTTTATAAAAATCAACTCACTTCTGGTATTGTATTTCTAGCAGCTTTAGCAAACTAAAATATCATTTCACAAAAGAGCAAAATTCAAATAGCTCATAACCATGTTAAAAGATGTTCAAAACCATTCATACTAAGGAAAATGAATAATAAAATTATGATACACCTTTTCACATCCATATACTCTTAAAAATAAAAATTTAACAATACCAAGTGGTGGTGAAAATGTACAGTAATAGGACTCATATAACACCTGGTAGGTCCATTAGTCCAATTGCTTTGAAAAACCGGTAGCATTACCTAGTAAAGTTGGACATGAGCATCTATAACTATGCATTCTACTCCTATATATATATATATATATATATATATATATATATATATATACACACCCCAGGGAAGCGCTCATGTATGGATGTGTGGAAACATGTAAAAGAATGTTCACAACAACACAGTTATAACACCAAAAAAAACTGCAAATTACCCAAATATCCACTGATTGGAGAATAGATATACATGTTATTTTTGTTCAATGGGAGACTTATTCAAAATGATTAATTAGAGCAATGTACATCCACAAGGACGATTCTCACAATGTGTGACATAAAGCAACATGCAGAGAATCATATGCAACATATTATACACATATGACATTTTTAAACATGAAAATTATATTCTTAAAAATGTATACATGCAAATTAAAACTAAATGAACAGCAAGAAAATTATTAACACAAAATCTAGGCTAGCAGTTTTCAGGGAAATAAAGGTCTGTGTTGGGGAAAGGAATATCGAGGGCTTTAGGGTACTTAAAATGAGTAGTAATACCTTCTTCTGGGTCATTTCTGAGATTCATGCTTGGTAACACACTAAAGACATTGGGCTTTGAAATATCTTGCTGAACTAAACACTCGCAAATGTAAATTTGTGATATTTTAATGCATATTAATACCAAAACTTTTTTATAAGAAATTACTCTCAAAACTCATTAGGAGGTGTTATTGAGAGGGAACTTAAATGGAATAAAGAAATCACCGTGAAGCTACTGAATGGCTTGCCCTAAATATTCTGTCCCCTCATCATATTTTTGCATTTCCAGCTACATATTTTTTGAAAAGGATTTCAGAATACTGTGCACTTAGGCACCATCCTGTGCTATAACTAATGCAATAATTTTGACACTGCAGTTTCAAAGATAACCCAGAAGATCACTTGAAATACTATGATACTTCTTAATTTTCTCCTCTCTGGCTGTCTGTAATTTGCCTCGACCTGTCTTTTTACCTTATCCTGGTAAGTCTGGTCTATAATTCCTTACCCTAACACAAGACTTAATTTATTTATTTATACAATTCTAGTGTCCATCCTTAACTCTGTGCTTTTCTTTCCTTGTATTCCCCCACAGAATGACTTTCTGATCTTCCTGATCTCTGTTTCCTATATCCAAACTTATTTATTATGAGTATATCAGAAGAAACTTAACTGCTTTATAGCTCTCTAATGAACATGTGCCCAGACATTTACATATTGAACTGCACGTTATTTAATTTTATTTAATTTTCTTTTATTTCTATTTCCCCTTTTTATCAGAGTTATTTCATTACACTGATCTTTTTGAGTGTGTGAAGATGAGTTGTTACCATGAACTTCATTGTCAGATAATGAAATAGTTATTGTTGAAAGCTGCATGGTGTGTAGACAGGTAGTCATTTCATTATGATTTGTTTTATTTATCATATATGTCATGCATATTTCTTTTGTGTGAAATCTTTCATAATGAGAAAAAAGAAAAGAAGCCTTTCCTTTCTCCAGCAGTGTAGGAGCAGTGGAAATAAAACTGCCTGTGGGAGAGGGGTGGGGTACCTAGAAATACGCATGTGAGAGGCAAACCAAGGGAATAACGAGAAGGGAGAGAACCTTCCACATCATTCCCTATTCACAAACCTTCCACCTGCATCCTGTATCTAGATGGCAGTTTCTAAAAAGCCATGAAATCCTGCCTTTTCTTAATTCTCCATGGAGATGGTAAACTAAGAGTGATGCAGCAGTTGCTTTGCCACCAAAGATTTCATTCAAGAATCCGCGGCTCACAGATTTGAACTCGCATGCTACCACAACCTCTGCACAATTTACCAAGCATGGTTGAAGGTTCACCTGAGGAGAAAAAACGGAGTGGACCCTCAGGCAAAAGGATGCATGCACAGACCCTTCCAAGGTGGAAAATCTGGAAATTAGGCAGCCTCTGGAGTGCTGGAAATGAGTAGAGGTCAAAGTTTGTATTTCAGGCTTGGAGCTAAAACATTTTTTCTCACCTAGCACAGTTAAGACCAATCCCAAGTTGACTTAAATAAGGATCTTGGAGCACAGAAGTAAGCCAAAGTCATATTTCCTGGAACTGAGTCTAAGGCAAGGGCTTAACTACAATGAAAATATCAGATTCCTGGCTATACAGCAGAACCAAAGTGAATAAGGCAGAAAAGTGATACTGTTTCCTAAAAGTCAAAAGTAAGGTTTGCCATTTATAAACCACAATGTAGATAATCTAATAAACAAAATTGACTTTATGTTTGCTTGACATTTTAAGCTATGTCATATTTTCCAAGATTATGTTATTTAGAGTGGTAAATGGAAGCCAAAAGTCAGTGAAAGAAGAAAAAATGTTTTATTATAAAGGGACCTACAGAACAGGAAAAAGACATTTTTATTTAGCTTTATGTACTATTTCTGTTTGAGATAGTCACAGTAAATTATCAGATTTAAACAAAACTTTCTACTGCCAACTCTTTTATGTGGCTTACTTTTAGATTGAGTGAATATCTGATTTTTTGTTTTAATGTTGCGAAGTATGCTATTTGGGACATAGGGGATTTTCAAATATTTTAAAATATAAACAAAGGTGTTTTTTCCCCCTTTAATAACCTATTATAAAAGTAACAGATTCTATGCTATAAATATAGATTCAGTTCCATTTTCAAGTCAAAAGATTGTTTCCTATCAGGAACATTTCCCAAATGTTCAGAATTCTACTTTGACAGTCTAGCTTTCAGTATCAGAAGAATAGAATTACAAGCAGTCTTGAGATTTGAGAACTAAAATTAGGGACTTCTCTCCACATTAGTACCTCATAAAATGTTCCAAATGTTAGACTCTCTATAAAATGCACTCAGTCTTAAAAGACAACTTTGGAATATTCAAGCACGTTGCCTTGGGAGGTAAGAAGGATATAGGATTAGCTGGCCAAATAGAAACATTGTCTGTACTCAGCTAATTGCACAAAACATTTTGCAAGAAGCAAATTAGGAATCTTCTGTTATCAGTTTGACCCACACGTTATATAAGCCCCTGCTGCAGCGTTTGCCCAGTGTTACACTTCTTGCCAACTTCAAGACCAATGATCTGCCTGAATGTTAAATGAAATTACTTAAAGAGCATGCAGTTATTCACCACCTGCATTTCTTAGTCTTCTTGAAAGCCAAATGTAAGGCAAAGCACGCTAAGTCTAAGACAGGACTATGGTATCACATTTACTGTCTATTTAGTGCATTTGCATGTTTAATGCTCAGTCCTGCAAGCTAAACATTAAATATTTAAAATGTAATGAAAATACAGTTGAAGGGTAAATGCTTTTTGGTTTCTTTCTCCAAAAGTCAAGGTGGTTCAAATCCTGGCTTTGCCCCTCCTTGGCTGGTGGCCTTTGGATGTGGTTATATCTGTGTCTCAATTTTGTTATATGCAAAATGAGTACCTGAGAGAATGATCTTTGAGGTCCTTTGTATAGTTACAGATTTCACAGCCATCCGCATAAGCTGTATTGTTTGGCAAAGTCTTTGCTTGATTCATAAAGAGAATAAAGAACTATAGTGGAGAAGTATGCTGTATTATAAGGAGAAGGGAGAAGTTGTGGCTGGCCAAAGAGGGTATGTAAGAAAAAAGACAAAAGAAAGAAATTCCAGCTCTTCTTTATAAGTGACCATATCATTGTAGTCTCTCTCTATGATGTGGACTTTTATGTTAAAGAACTTTAAATCAGACTATGTCATAGAGATGCTTGGATACAAAACAGAAGCCTCTTTTCATGAGGGTAGGCCTAAAGGTAATAGACAAAAAAGAAAGGTAGGGAAAATCCCAAACAGAAAAATCAAGAATTTCCCTTCAAGTAAAAATTACAACACACACAGCCTTCAAACATTCTCAGAGCTTGAAACAAGTTATGCCAATAACTTATTTTACCTAATGTATTATAAATACATTGTAGATACTTGCAGATGCTTTCTGTCAAAAGAAATTTTTTAAAAAGCTTTCTCCTTCCACATTCAAGCATGTGCCTGAACTAACAGTGCTGAAAATATAACTTCCAGGATGGGAGCTATTTTTAAAATGCTTTCTCCTTCTACACCCAAGCATTGTTCTTGAACTTTATAGCCCTGAAACTATAACTTCAGGTACTGGAGCAATCTAATTTGTATCTTTATAATAGCAATATAATTACAATGTAGAAAATAATGAATTGGACTTCTGAGGATTAATTTTATGGGGATACTGAGTCCAAAATGCAGTGTTTTTTAATAAAGGAAGAGCTGAACAAAGAAATCTGTGGTGACAAACTTAAAAGCATCTTTGCAAATAGACTCTTGCTTTTAAATTGAGGTCTGCCTTAATTCACAGTAGGTTGAAAGGTGATTCACACTGGTTTAGAGGCACCGGGAAAGATACAAGAAAATGATGGTAAAACTTGATGCATCCTTAAAAAGTGCTGATTGTTAGATGAGTAGTCCGCATGTGCATTCAGAACTCAGGGCTACCTGATGGCCTTCATAGCAACATCAGTTTTGGTCTTTTGCACCCTCAGAAGTAGGCTCTTGAAATAATAAATAATAAATGGATAAAGAAAGAGAAA
The DNA here is from genome assembly GCF_023851605.1 of Tamandua tetradactyla. Lineage (NCBI taxonomy): Eukaryota > Metazoa > Chordata > Mammalia > Pilosa > Myrmecophagidae > Tamandua > Tamandua tetradactyla. The sequence continues at coordinate 48,450,904 of NC_135331.1, forward strand.
CTACATTTATTGTATGCCTCTAACGGGGGCATATCACAATCACTCTGTGAAAAGCTTTGCCTACATTGTCATTTCCTTATGTTGCTTTTGAGGAACAGTAACTTCCAACAGAAATGAACTCATCCCAGACCACATTGAAAATAAGTGGGGCGAGGCTGGGATTTGAGATTCGGCTTCTCTGATGTAAAAAGTCAGTACTTTTGCCCTCTGTGCTGTGAACATCTGTGGTTGTAAGACTTCAGTGGGAATAATTTCTTGAAATAAAAAGCCTATTCTTTCTAATTAATTATTTACCTTCAGGTGAGCTAATTACTGCCCCCCTGCCTCTTGGTCTGAAAAATGGGGACAAAGAGTTCCTTCTTGCTTGACGGGCATGTTCAGATGCTCAGTTAATTGATGCTTCTGGCTGATGTGTATTATTTAGGTATCCGTGGAAAATTTATCCAATATAATAGGATGGGTATTTTGAGGGTCCTTTTTGTTTCCATGAGAGGATCTTAAATGCTTGCAATTGAAGCTCAAGCCCACTTACCATTCAGTATGCTGTTCTTGGATGTGTCTCCCACTGAGTTGAACATTACTTGGATCAAGAGTTTCATCTAAAGATGAGGCATGAATTAGATACTTTACAAAATGCTACATGCATGAGCTCAAAATATGATCATTATTAATTTTAGCAATAAGCCTGATTTTTCTATATTAATGTGTGTGTGTTCCATTGCTATACTCGTAAGCTAATGCTAATGTTATATGAAAGCCACATACAGGATAGCACTCACTAATTATTCCACAGTTCTGTTAATCTAGAAATCTGAGTGCCTTTCATTTTCATCCGAGACAAAGTCAAATAATTGAATTTAACAACTCATAATGGAAAATATTTGAAAATGTGGCCATTTTAAAACAGTATATTGGTCATTGTTCTAGTTTGCTACCTGCTGGAATGCAACACACCAGAAATGGATTGGCTTTTAATAAAAGGGGGTTTATTTTGTTAGTTCTTCAGAGGAAAGGCAGCTAATTTTCATCTGAGGTTCTTTCTTACATCGGAAGGCTCAGGGTGATCTCTGCTGGCCTTCTCTCCAGGCCTCTGGGTTCCAACAACTTTCCCCGGGGTGATTTCTTTCTGCATCTCCCAAGGCCTGGGCTGAGCTGCAAGTGCTGAGATGGGGTATGCTGAACTGCTTCAGCTGTGCTATTATGTTGTCTCTCATTTAAGCACCAGCCAGTTAAGTAAAACGTCATTCATTGCAGCAGGCACAGCTCCTAGCCTACTGCAGATACAGTCACCAACAGATGAGGTTCACGTACCATTGGCTCATGTCCACAGCGACAGAACTAGGTGCCTTCACCTGGCCAAGTTGACAACTGAATCTAACTACCGTAGTCATGATAGGCTACTTTAAGCTATGATAAAATGCTTGGGGACTCAGTTCCACACATTCATACAGGGATCCAGACTGATGAAGACTCCTTCACCACCCTGAAACCCAGGGCACCCTTGGTTACTGTGCCAGGGAGAAAAGAACTGGAAATTCCTTTACAGGCTTTACATTGCTTTAGCTCTATCACGCAGGTCACCTCCATTAACATTTCATTGGCCAGAACTAATTATAAAGTACTGCCTAATAGCACAATGCCTGGAAAGGTAAGGGAATGAATAGAATGCTTGGTGAGGTTTATTGGTGCTACCACACACAAGAACCTTTTAAATCGCAACTGATTCTAACTAGGCAGGTTTTATGAGCTCAGCAAAATGCAACATAATCTGTCAAGTCATTGCACAAATCTTTCCCAAAAATGTTTACTAAATTCACATGTGAATTTTACATCAAGCTTCTTCCTTGTTTAAGATATATTACAGTGTCATAACCTGCACAGTTTTCCTATGACATTGGTCAAAATGCACCACATTACATTGTAGAAAACTGAAACTGCAGAGATCAAGTAAATGTCCTAAAGCAACAGATAATAGGGGGTGAAATTGTGACTTTAAAATTGATCTTTCTGAATACAGGACACATTTTACTAAAATGGGCTTCCTTCATATCACAACAGAATTAGATCTCTGCAGCTTTGAAGGAGATAAGCGTTTTCTTTTCCAAGTCGAAGTTCCTTCTGAAATTAAAACTACCAGATCTCAGCTATAACAACATTACTAGAATAACTAATTTCTTTTTACACCCTGAAAGGAGAATTCCAATCTATCATGAATCTAGAAACAAGTCACACCCCATATAAGAATCTGAGCTTTAGTCAGAAGATGAGGTAAAGCAGATGTTCCTTACATTAAGCTAGGTTTTTAGTAGAAATTTAGAAACTTACCTTATGTAAGCTAATATATTTATCTGCGTATTGTGTTCTTACTTCCCCAAGAATTATATTTGAAAACTCTGGGGTCTAATCATTTTCAAATTTCCTCATGTGGAAATAGTAAGGAGATGTCATTCTCCTTTCTTTAAGTTCATCCTTTTGGAATCTACAGGACAATTTAGCTAAAATTCAGGAAATAAAAATTCATTAACCTGCCAAATATGAAAGTTGTTTGAAGTGTGTCAAAGTCAGAGTCTAATAAAAGAAAAAAATACACAATTTAAACTTGACAGATTTATGCCAAAAAGTAGAATACTCTATTTACTACCAGTAATCCTTTAAAGGCTAAACAACGTGTTTTGAAATGATCATTAGAGCAGGCATTATAATGCTATATAAATTACTTCGAATCACTGATACAAAGAATTGTCAAAAAATTGATTTTTAAATGTATTTTTTTATTTGAAATGATCTCTCCTTGTACTCACCTCTGTGTTTAGGAATATCAGTCAATCTATGTTTTGTTTTCTTGACTTACACATCAGATTATTTCCAGAGTCCTTAGGAGATGGATGCTTAATGTCTAATATGTTAATACATCACTTATCCAGAGACTACTTACCTAGTGACCTTGAACACACCCAGAACCCAGGAAACGCAGAAAGGTCTTAGACCAGCTAAGCTAGATTGCAAGGTTCAGCAGAGCCAACATGCACACACAGAGTTCCTCTTGTCCAGTTTATTCAGCAGCAATCGTTAGGTGGACTGGGACCAAGAAAATGACATCAGTCCCAAGCAGGGGAGGGAGCTCTGCTTATACGAGATGGTTGGCAGGAAGCAGGGGAGGGGAGGTGGATTTTAATTGTCTAGCTTTGGCGGGAGAAATTGGCAGGCTAAGTGGAGAGTTATCACAAGCTTGTGGCTTCTGGGACTGTAACTTCTAGAGAGGGTATGTTAGATAAGGAAGCTATCGCAGAAATGCAGCTGTAAGAGAGGAATGCAATGACACTCATGCCACTGCCTTGTGGGCTGGGACATGTTTGGTTTTGCAAGAGGCTGGTCACATCATGGGAGAAGGGGTTCTGCCTCACACTGATAACACAAAATATGTTCATTTACTTTTAGGAGATCCCATCTAGAACATACTCAGAGCCTGTGTGCTCATCTTTTAGATAAAATTCTACTGTGGCAATGTAATTCCAATGAGATTTACCTATGCAATAAATTGGAGGTGGGATATTTGAAAATGAGTGAGGGAGTTCATTGAGGCAGGTAAGCTCCACTTCTTTTATATTATTCCTTGTTGTTAGATAAGTAATTGTAGCTAGAATAAGAGTCAAAGGCCAAAGGCTGAGTCTTGTTTCAGATGGAAGTGCCCAAGTATTGACAGGGTGTTTTTCTCATGGCAAGTGTACCATGGTAACAGTGTTTTGGTAGGGAAAGGAGTAAAGGTGGAAAGACCTAACTATGGCACTAGGGGAAATGCTGGGGCTTACAGGATGCATTGGGCTGAGTGAGGGAAATAAGAGTAAGAGTTTCAAATAGAGATCAGAGAGGGTAGCACTGAGGTCAACTCAACAATTTTTTTAGCTAGAGTCTCTATAGTGTAGTGTACAAATGTCTGTAGGACAGGGGACAAAACCTTCAAAGGACCAACAATTCATACCTAAGTATATAAAATGGCCTTAGACCTCATGGTTTTCTTAATCAAGGCAATAAAGATGTATATGCACACACTGCATTTACCTTTTCCTTTCTTCATTTCTACCCAAACATTATCTGTCCTTTAAGATAAACCACCTATCAGACTTAAGTTTTGCTTTTGTTCTTTAAGAAAACCTCTTTTTTTGACAGGAAAATGGTAAGAAGCTGACCCAGATTAAAGAAGGAATGAGAAGGCACAAGCTTCCTTGAGAAAAAAAAAATCAATAACTTGCAATTAAAAGAAAATTGCATTTTTTCTAATAATTCCTGAAGTGTTATTTCAGTATTGATGGAATAGCTTCAATCCTTCTGCTGATAATAATTAGAATATCTGGACATTAATACATATCCTTCGATGTTTGGAGGCATCAGTGAGCTGTTAAGACAGTGAAGAATTAGAGACATTCTTTAATAGTAAAGATGTTTAAATAAGTGTTAAGGAATAATCGATGCACTCTTTAAAACAAAAGAAAACTTGGTGAAACTATCACTGTAAAGAAATGCAAGGATTTGATTGCCATTGGACTCAGAAAAGTGATTACTTTAGAAGAGGGGTAAGAGGAGGGAGCGAGGTAGAGGGATATGTTTGGGAAGGGGTGCCGTGGAAATTGCCTGTCATTGCCATTATTGTTTCTTGACCTACTTGGTGGTATATTGTTGGGCTCTATGTTTTGTGTGTGCTTGTGTGTGTGTGCACCTTTCTGTCTGTTATTTCATAAATGTAAATAATTAGTTAAAATATCAGTGTTCACAAACAATATCTTGGTTCTATTGTCAAATAATTTAATTATAGCATACTAATTATTTTTAATTGCATCATGAAATATCATATTCATTGTAGTACTTTATAAATAAATTTATAGCCTCAAAGGTTTTTCATTTTAATTTTAATAGAAGACTATGACTTGGGCAAATACATGCATAACCACTGGGACGCTGTATTTCATCTCTTCCTCCTCTTTTTAGGGTCTTTGATTCTGTCGCTCATCATTTCTCCCTCTCCAGTGGGTCATTCCCCACGCCAGTCTAAGTATGTTGTAATATTTCTCATCTTATTTAAAAACAAGACAAAATAAAATCAAACAAAGATCTTCCTTTGTTTTTTGACCTAGCATCACCCTCTAATAACCATTCATTGTCTTTGTCTCACTTCAGACCAAAACTCCAAAAACAGGTGTCTAAACTTGCTGACTCCACTTCTTCAGTTCGTTCTGGAACTCATTTCAATAAGGCTTTCATCACTGCTCTTGTCTATTCACCAGAGACTTTCACTGTTAAATAAAGTTGTTAATTTTCCATCCTCTCTTGTTCAACCTATCAGACACATTAGAGACAGCTGACTGAGCCCACCTTTCTCCTTGAAACAATTCTCTTGGACTCTCAGACACCACTTTCTCTTGGTTCTCTTCCTACTGACAGGCTGCTCTTCTCAGGGTCTTTTTATGAGAATTTCCTCCTCTTCTGAAATTTTAAACACACCCATATTCAAGAGTAATATCCATGAAAAGGGGCACCTTAGCTTTTTTCTTCACTAACATATCTCTAGCACTTAGAATAATGCGAGGCACATAGTAAGTATTATATAAATTTTTGATGATGAGAAAATGAGTGAATGAAAAAACCTACAACCATAGTACCAATGACTTCACTCATTTCTTTAGACTAGGTTTATCAGAGATTACCCATGCTAATGGTTTTGATCGATTTGTGCTTTGTTTGTTTAGTTTTTAGTTATAAGAAGCCTAGTGGGCACGTTTCTGTTTCAACATTGGACCAAGAAATGGTTTCATCTGGTTGATTTCATCTTCGGCTACCTTGTCCCATTTGAAATTATTATTTCTGATTCAATATTACTCTACATTATACTCTTACAATGATTCATGATTAAAATTCAAAGACTTGGGACAGGGCACAGTGGCGCAGCAAGCGGAGTTCTTGCCTGCCATGCTGAAGACCTGGGTTTGAATCCCAGTGCCTGCCCATGCAAAATAAATAAATAATAAAATGAATAAAAAATTTTTTAAAGAATTGGTTCGATAATAAGCTCAAGTTGTTGCATCATTTTACGACATGCTGGTTTCCACCCATTGACCCCGTGTTTTTCACTGCCTTTCAAGTTTCTGTTTTCATTGCCTTTAAAGTTTCCCTTGAGGCCAGAGAATCCTTACTACCCTTAACTGGGCTCTGACATTTTCTTGTCAAGGCCCTAAGAAGGGAGGAGAAAAATGGGGAAGAGTTTGTCCATTTTGAGAAAACAGCTTCTACTCCCCCCCCATACAAAAATATACCCATCAATTTACTAGACATTTATTGAGCTCTTATGGGGTCTAGATACTTGCCAAGGGCTTCATAAACAAGGAGTAAAAAATTATTGCTACCTTTAAAATTTCATATTTTTCAATTGAGTCAAACATTAATTCATTATAGAGTTAACAGTTTGTTCTGTCATGAAACAGTATTCATCACTTGGAAAAGAAACAAAAGAGATTAAGATTATTAAGTGTTCTTTTAGTGAAATGCTGGACATAACTGTCTATTGACTGGGCAATTTTACAGCTCTCTCAGGGCAGAGGTTGATATATAGACTTTTGTCCAACAGAGATGCAAATAATTCCTCTCTTGGGGAACAAATAATTCCAAAGATTTATTTCTCTTTAAGACATTAACCAATTTTGTGAGCTAGAAACCTTATCTTAATACTCTTTAATTGAATTGCATATATATCCATAACACTGGTGTGATGAAGCCAGCTCAGACTGGCTCAGAAGAAATCATCGCTTATTTTCAGGAATTTTGAGGCCTGGTTGTCTGCATGTTGATAGCTTAAAACCAGCCACGGTGGGAATAATTGTACCATAGAAATAGATGGACACTACAAATAAGAGCTTTGTTTGGTTGCTCCCCAGAGAGCCAGTCAAACTATTTTAAAATCTTATTGGTTCCCTCATTAATAAAGTAATGATTTAAATAGAAGCTTTGGCATATGTTCATTTTAGATTTTCATAAAATCCAGGTTTTACCTTTTGAAAATTTAGCAGTTGATGCCACTTGCCTTTTGCAGGAATCGTCTGGCCTCATTCCATTGTGTAATGAAGATCTTGATTTCCACAGTCACTGAAGCCAATACAGAAAGACTAGCTCAATGTGGCTTACTCTAGGATGACAATCTAAAAGGTTACAATACTGACAATTCAACTCAGCCAAAGGGAAAAAATAGACAAAATAAAGTACAATTTCCATAATGATAAATACCTGAATGTCCCGAATTCACCAGTTTTTTACAAAGTAAAGTCTAGTTCTCTTTAAATGTATGGGTTGACTGCTTGTATCGTCAGCTATTTTTGAGAATTTTATTTACTAGTTCAATTGAAACTCTAAAGATGCAAATTCAAATCTTCACTTTTCAGGATAGAGATGATTATTTACGTTTTTAAATAAGAGCTTTGTTAGTCTTTTCAATAAAAATTCAAAAAGTGATTCTAGTCCATGCTTGGTCAAGGCATCCTGTTAAATTCATTTTTCATTTTTGCAAAATAGTTTAAAATATCAGTTAAAACATCAGTGTTCACAAGCAATAAATGGTGTCTGTTGTTAAAGAATTTAATTATAACATATTAATTATTTAATTGCATTAATTACACTAATAATTGGAGAACTCAACAATCTTGTGAGCTTCTTCCTTATAGGAAAGGAAACAAAGGTCTAGAGCAATCTTAGGAAATATCATATAATAAGTGACTGTGGTAGATTAAATCATGTATCCGAACGAAAGAAATGTTCTTAGTTTCACTCCACATTCCAGTGGGTTATTATTCAAAATAAAAACTTTTTGAAGATCTTATTATTAGTTAAGGTGTGGTCAAATTGGATCAGGGTGGGTCTTAATCTGTTTTACTGGAGATCTTATGAGAAGAGGAAATTGGATGCAGTGAGTCAATTGAAACCAGAAACCAGGAGAAGTCAGAAGATGTAGAAGGCAGAAATCAGAGAAATCTGCAGAAGGGAACATTGTGACAGAGGGAGAGATGCAAGCCAAGGAACCTCAACGATTGCAGCAAGACAGCACCAGAATGCTACAGACTTCAGAGAAAGCATGGCCTTGCTGATGCTTTAATTTGAGACTTTTGGTTTCTAAAACTGTGAACCTATACATTCTTGTTGTTTAGAACAATCCATTGTGTGGTTTTTGTCATAATTTCCAAGCCTGGGTAGCTTGGAGCTCTGTAACCCAGAAAAGCATGTTCTTAATCTTTATCCATTCCTGTGGGTGTGAACCCATTGTAAATAGAACCATTTGATGAGGATACTTCAGTTAAAGATGTATCCTTTATCAAGGTATATCTCAAGATATATCCTGAATCAAGATATATCTCACCCCAAGCGTTTTAAAGGAAACCTCGAAAAAGGAAGCCAGAAGGAGTAGCCAGAAGCTGCATATCATGGGAAGCCAGAAGAGAAAGAAGACTCTACCATGTGCATTGCCATGTGGCAGAAAAACCAAGGAACCCCAAATATCACTGGCAGCCAGTCCCAGAATGTGAGAGTCTTTAGGGAGAAAGCATTGCCTTGCTGACATCTCAGTTTTAGACTTCTCCTAGCCTCATAACTGTGAGCCAATAAATTTCCATTGTTTAAGCCAACCCATCATTATGATATTTATTTTAGCAACCAGGAAAACTGATACACAGCCTAGCAACTAAGGCAGCAACAGAGCAGAGATTCAAACCCAGGCCTTGTGACTTCAGTTGCAGTGTTCTTCCCACAATACAGGGTGGTTCTGAGGTGATTTGACTGTGACACTGTATAATGCAGAAAACAGAATAAAGATAGTTTTAATTAATGTAACAATTTTATATCACTGTCCAGTTAAACGATGTAGCCAGTATACAGCTGAACATCATACTAACAAGACCAAAATTAAAACTAAAGTTAACTTCCCAAATTGTTTTATTTTCATGCATATTGAGCAGATAACTTATCACTGCCAAAATCTGGCAAGCAGAAAAAACACTGGGTAATTCAAGATGCTTCCTTTGTGTGTTAGGATTTTTAATTTGTGGATTTGCCATGGAACAAGTTATTGGCTCTTAACAGAAGTGTCAATGTTCCTTAGGTATAGGATAAATTAGGCTCTTGGGTGTCTTTATGCTTTGGCCATTTGGCAGCAATTCTTTATTTTATTATGGGGTTTTGCATCACCAATGGAATTTTGTTTTGAGTCGCTGTTGTGTTTTTCACAGTTGGATGTTAATTGCGGTTTCTTAAATAAAAGCTTAATGAAGCTGAGTCATTTCAAAGCTTTTCATTGAATACACATGTTTTTTGGTAGCTAAGGTAATTCCAGGGAAGCTCTTTGATGAGGTCTTTGTCCTTTAGGATTTCTACAAAGGAGAATTCTTAAAAAGGCTCAAGGAGGACACCACAGTAGGCCAATACCCCCTGCTTTAGTTTCACTTCAGACATGGAAAAGACAGCTATATTAAGGTCAGATCCATAGATAGCCATGAATGAAATAATTGTTACTCGAGTGAATTGGTATGAATCTGATTGTTGTTCTCTTTATTTTCTCAGTGAGAATGCAAATACAACTTTAATTTATAACATGGTTGCTTGCTTTTTGTCACTTTCTTGATTGGCCTCAGGGGAAAAGGAAATGAAATAGGAATTAAAACTTTGGTCTGATCGTGTATCTCAGAAGTAAATCCCTCAAGTTATGGCTCTGCCTTATTTGAGCATACCTCTGGATCACTGTCCACTTGGCTAGGCTGAATTCCATTTACCAGAATTCCCTTCTTTATGTTTCCACTTAAGGTGGTTCACAAGCCATATGAACAAGACTTTAGGGGAGAGTTGGAGGGCAACGCAGCCATGCTGTAGCTCACCTGTGTTGTTGCTGACCTGCTGACTTACCCTGTGGATGAGAAGCAACAGCTGGGCCTTCAACTGCTCCACCATCACCTGCATCCTCCTTCAGCTTCTCACTCTGAGCCGTGTGTGCGCGCGTGTGTGTGCATGTGTGTGTGTGTGTGTGTGTTTAGTTATGTGAGGAAGGGCCTGACTCCAGAAAGACACCAATGTCACTAGCACCAGGGGAACAAGAACTGACACGGATTTCAGTCCTTCCTTGTGGACTTTCTGCTAATGCTTTTGGATTCCAGCCTACTCTTGGTCTCCCCCACTTTTCATCGCCCTTTCCCAACTGCTTTCTCTGAGTGCTCTAAGCACCAGCATCAGATGAGAAGAAAAGAGACTTACAGAGTCTGCAGCTTAGTGAGTTGCATGAGGTTAAATTCCTATAAGGGTTGCATATAATTCATTCTTATATTTAAAATAAGGTAGTGGTTATGATTCTCTGGTTGAACCCTGAACGACACAGGATCCTTCCAAAATACAAAGGGCAGCTGAGTAGTCTAATAAACCCCCAATATAAAACTTTTAACAATTATAAAAAATACGAGAGACTGCAGTCCACCAACAACTGCCCATGTCCCCATCTGAATTCTATTTCCCCAGGCCTTCAAGAAATAGACATGTTGAAAGAATATACAACGCCAGGTACTTTGAAGAGACTGCAAATAGGTCCCAGATAAAGAAAAGGTAGTTAAGAACAAGGACCTATTCTGTATCTGAGCAAATAGAAGAGTTGTATGGAAGCTGACCATGTTAAATATGGTAAGAAGAAAGAAATAGCATGATAATGATGCAAAAGTTAAGTGAAAAAAAATAGAAAAAAAATCCTCAGTTATGTAAGATAGGCAAATCATCCAACGTGTGAGAAAAGAAGAAAACATTCAGGAACATTTGTTTTGTATATAGAAAAAATTAAAAGAAAATGAAATCAATGAGACAAAATGCAATTTTACAATGATATGATGGGACGAATAATGTCCAGCCTTAAGTCAATTAAAGACATTACTCTGTTACAAATGAATATGGAAACTATAAGGGTTGAGTTACAACACAGACGTGGCTACAACTTAATTTGGAGGCATACAGGAAAGGTTCAGCATAGCCACAGTGAGGGCCAAAGAAAATAACGTTGATAAGATTCAATTTGAGAAAGATAATAGATATGGTAGATGGATAATAATAACACAGTTTAAGGGTATTTAATGAGTTTGAGGTTGAAGAGATTATAAACAATATAGCAAATATCTACAATGTTATGACGGGGTAATTTCTCTGAAATAAAGGGAGAGTAGGACTTGAAGATTAAATGGGAATTTCTAGAAAATACTGTTAAAAATGTATCAACCTGGGGCATATCTTGATGAAGTTACTGAATTTCTAGAATAAATTGTTATTAAGATGCATAGACGGAAAAATAGGGTATTAAAATTGTGTTATGGAGGAAGGGCAAAATGAAAGGGGATCAGGCTGGCAGAAGATTCCATCACAGCAACATGCAAGCCGGAAGAAAATAGAATAATATCTGCAAAGTTCTGAGGGGAAGAAAATGTGAAGTAATATTCTGTGGAAGTCTCCACTCCAACAAACTGACAACCAATGACACACAATTGAAAACTGAGGACACGCACAACGGGTTCAATTTTAAATGCTCCAATAAAAGACCTACGGAAAGTGTAAACAGTTTAAAGTAATCAACAACGAATAATGAATCCCCCAAGGATGAGGGGGACAGTGGGAAGCCACAACTATCTCTAGACTTGACAGAGTAAAAAGAGGGAACCGTGTAAGTTTAACCTTGTGAGAAGGATCACCTTAGAGGAAGCGTGACCAGAGAAGAACACAGGGGCTTTTTACAGCCATATCCTAGCAGATGGGTAGCAGGGGTACAAGGAACAAATACTTCAACTCCTCACCATCTGTTTTTGTGTGACCTACAAGCTAAGAATGGTTTTTACATTTTTAACTGGTTGGAATAATCAAAAGAATAACAGCATTTCATGATACATGAAAATTATATGAAATTCTAATTTTGGTGCCCATAAATAAAGTTTTATTAGAATACCGACACGCTCATTTGTTTATGTTTTGTTTATGGCTGCTTTTTTGATAAAACAACAGAGTTGAGGAGTTGCAGAAACCATATGGCTTCCAAAATCTAAGTGCTTTTTTTAGAATAAGTTTGTCAACCCCTGTTCTGTGTTAATGTACCACAATTTATGTATCTGTTTGACTATCAAAAAAGCATTTGGGTGGTTTCCAGTTTAGGGATATTGCAACTAGTGCTGCTATAAGCATTCTTTCCTTTGTGAATATATATGTGTGTGTCTATCACATATGTACTTAGTAGTGGAATTGCTGTGCTTTAAGGAGACACTGCCAAAATGTATGCTAAATGAAATGAATGAGTTTACTCTCTATTTGGCAATGCTTGGGAGTTCTGGTTGCTCCATACCCTTTATAACCCATGGTTCTATTTCTTATTAATTTTAGCCATTCTGGTGAGGTTTTAGTAGCACATTAAATTTTTATTTTCTTCAAGGAACCTGGGATTTATCCCCAGGTATTCAATTTTTTCCAGTGTTATTGTCCAAGGGGTCATCTCAAAATTTGTATTTCCTGTTTGTGCACTGCTGGTTTGTACAAATACAATGTATTTTTATGTATTGACTATGTATCCAGCAACCTTGCTAAATTCATTTATTAATCTTATAGTTCACATCTTCTTTGGATTTTCTTACCATGTCTTCTACAAATTATGAAAACTTTATTCCTTTCCAGTCCTTGTGCCTTTTCTTCCCCATCTGCTTCCCTTTTTTTCTTACTTTACATGTCAGACTCTCCAATGCAGTGCTAAATAGAATTGAGATACTTGGCATCCTTGTCATATTTTGAACCTTAGAGAAACCTTTCAGTTATTTCCCCATGAAGCATATTTTTAATAAGTTTCACAGATAATCTTTTTCAAACTAAGGGTATTTTCTCCTATTTATAGTTTACTAAGAGGCTTTTATGAAAATTCATGACCATGTGCTGAATTTCATCAAATGCTTTCATATATCAAGCATAGTCATATGATTTTTTCCCAACTTATCCCTTTTAATGTGATGAAGTACATTGGTTTAATTTTGAATAATGGTAAGCCACCCTTAAAATCCTATAAGTTTCCCCACTTGATTGTAATGTACTATCTTTCATTTATTGCTAGATTGGATTTGCTGATTGTTAAGGACTGTAAAGAGTCTGAGATTTTTACCTTGCAAACTCACATGTTAGACAGCCACAGTTTAATGGATGCTGGTAGAAGATACAAGACTCCTGGGTCTGGTAGAAGATACAAGACTCCTGGGTCAGAGAAGATGAAGACTTATATTCACAGCAAGAGCAGTAGCCATAGTATCAGCATTAGGTTGGTTCCCTGAGCCCCAAATTCCCAGGGCAATTCAAAGGGGGCCTGAGGATGCCTGCAGATGCAGTGGATAGAATTAGAAAAGAACTCTGAGTTTAGAGAACCCGAATCTTTTATAATGGGTAGTAAATATGCTGCCCTTTACTATGGAGGGAACCATTGTCCTCTAAGGCTGTTCGCTCTACAAACAATCTTGCAAAGAGAGTCCAAAACAAAAGGATTGTTATTGTCTCATGGTGAAAAGTGCAGAAATGCAAGAGACTCAGAGAATTATGTCCCAGAACTATTCAGCCTTTGTTTCTATTCACTTTTAGCTTTTGCTGAATTCCCCCATGAGTATGTCACTTTTATTAATCTGACTGACAGAGTCTGGGATCAGATCTGTCCAGTTTGTCTCATTTGGCATTTAATTAAGGGTATTATCAACAGAACTTGGAGCAGCAAAATGAAACAAACCTGAAGTACTAATTTTAAGCAGGGTCCCCACTGTCCTGGGCCCAGACAACTGAATAATCCCACAAGCCATCAGGGTCTATCTTAGGATATCAGGAGGCTTTCTCCTTAGGTATCCGGAGTGAATTTTCTCTTGAAAAAGATATATCAGTTATCACATAGATTTTGCATTGGTTTTCAAGGAGGAAGACTTGGGCAAGTCTGCCATCCTTAAAACCCCTAGCCAGCGAGTGGAGGCTGACCTGAACGCTTTCCAGAGCTGAGATGGTGTCATTGATGACTTCAGCTAAAGTCATTAATGTTTTAACTGTATGATTCCCAGCACAAGAATAACTTCCCTCAAGGTTGCTTATAAATAATGAACCACATATCAAGAAGCTCTCTCAGTTAAACAAGGTAGCCTCATTTTGGAGAAATCTTCAGTCATTTGAGGACTATGTGATTTACTGGTGGTGTTTCCTCAAATATATGAAGACTTCTTGTGGCCGTTCTTAAAGTGCAATCACTGTTTTGGAGAAGGAGGCTGTCATGGTCAGGTTCATGTGTCAACTTAGCCAAGTTGTGGTACCTGTTTGTCTGGTTGGGCAAGTGCTGGCCTGTCTGTTGCAATGGGGACATTTCATAGAATTAGATCATGATCATGTCAGCTGCATGCACAGCTGATTCCATTTGTAATCAGCCAAAGGGGAGTGTCTTCTGCAATGAGTGATGCTTAATCTAATCACCGGAAGCCTTTTAAGGAGGATTCAGGTGAGCCTCTCCTGTGGAGTTCGTCCAGACCCTCCATGGGAGTCATTGGCTTCACAGCCTGCCCTGCAGATCTTGGACTCTGCGTTCCCACAGTCATGTGAGACACTTTTATAAATTTTATATTTGCAAGTGTTCCCTGTTAATTCTGTTTCTCTAGAGAACCCTAAGTAATACAGAGATGTCTCTGAAAGATAAAAGGTCATTAATGTCCCTCCTTTCCCTGTGCCTCAAAATCTAAGTTACTACTGACCCAGGTATCAAAAATGCTGCTCTCCCACCATTGTCACAAAATTCATGTGCTCCTCTCTAAGAGTTATAAATTTATCTTTTGTCCAGTCATCCCCTACTCACTCCCAGACATTTCATTAAAAGGGACATTTTATTTAAAAAGATTTTTTATAAATCTTACAGAGGCAGTACCTCTTTCTTCCAAGTTGTGAGGAAATTTGCCTTTTGCTCAAGAGGAAGATACTGTATCTATCTTCCAAGGCTATTTGCTATACAAGCATTATTAAAACAGTTCTGAACAAAAGAACAGGGAGTACCTCATTCTCATGATGTGCAGAAACATGAGGGACCCGTGAAGCAATGTCTCCCAATGATTGTATTTAGGATTTTTGCAGCTTTGCTTATGAGAGAGGATGTTCTGTAATTTTCTTTCTTGGAAAATCTTTGTCAGATTTTGGTGTCAAGGTTTTCCAGACTCATGAAATAAGTTTGAAAATGTACTCTCTGTATCCTCTGAAAAATTTTAAATAAATTTGTGTTATTTCTTTCTTAAATATTTGAATGAATTTACAAATGATGTTATCTAGAGTCTGGAGTTCTCTTTGTGGTTTGGTTTTTAATAAGAGTTTCAATTTCTTTAATAAATATGATTTTGAATTTTCTATTCTTTTTTTTGTCAGTTTTGGTAAGTTTTGTTTTCAAGGAATTCTTTCATTTCCTACAAATAGTCAATTTTATTGCTGTAAATTTACCTTGCTTTCTTTTAATGTCTATAAGGAGCTGTAACTTTGGTCATCCTTTTATTCTTAATATTAATTTTTGCTTTATTTTGTTTTGTTTTCATAAAAAGTCCTACTTAAGGTTTTATCAAGGACGAAATTTTGGTTTAATTGATTTTTTATGATACATTCGCTTTCAATTACATTGATTTCTGCATTTTTTTTCCTTCAAATTTCTTAGGTTTGATTCTCCATTCTTTTCTAGTGATATGTGAAGGAAGTTTAGACCATTCATATTCAGTCACGTTTATTCTCTAATGCATTCATTTAAGGTTTTAAGTTCTCTCTGAGCATTAGCTACTCACCCTAAATTTTGATGTCATCTCTCCAGTATAGTTTAGTCCAAAATATTTTATAATGTTCATTATAACTTCTTGATTCATATAATAATATGTTGTTACATTTGTATAAAATTGAAGATCCCGTTATCTTTTTGTTATTGGTTTCTATCTTAATTTCATGTTGCTCAAAAAATAAGTTGAATTATTTCAATTCTTCAAAGTTTTGAGGCTCTCTTTATGGTCCCGCTTATGTTCTATCTTGGTAACCAGAAGGCTACCGCTGAAATTGTTGATTTCAAAGCACGACTGTGACTGTGAAATAGTCATTTAGGAAGCTACTGCAAAGTCTATCCAGCAAACACAAAGCTAGTAACTGGTCATTGGGCTGCAGAATTGCTCACCATCTCCACCACCACGCAGGCCAGCACTGATAGCAGGGCAACAGGAAGATGGCATTTGTCCTATGTCCATCTTCCAAATTCTGTTAAGAGCATCTCATTGATGAAGCATAGTTTGCATCCCTAGCTTCAAGAGAATCTTGGAAATACAGTTTTCAGCCTTCTACCTTCTGCAGTGCATAAAAGTGCTCTACAGAGCATTTGAAGTGGGTGATATATGCCAGTTCACCATATTCCCCACACAGTACAATCTCCTAAGAGGATTTTTTTCTTTTTTTAGGGTAATTCATATTCTGAAAACAGGTTATATTGAGCCTGAGGAACAATGACAATAATAGATTTAATCATGTCCCTTGATCTCCCTCAGAGAAACATTTTTTAAAAAATCTTTCCATAAAGTGTATCAATAGGTCGTCAGCACCTTAAGAGGGAATTGACTGAAGACATCAGGAAACAGTAATATATACATATAAAGGGCTTTAAAATAGTCATGTACTTTGACCCATTTCCTTCTACTGCTAAAATAAAGCAATAATCATAAAGAGCTATTTACTCAGAAAAGCATTTATGATTTTAATAACTAGTGAAAAAAATTGAAACAGCAAAATGTCTTAAATTATGAAAATGACTAAGTACATTGGAAAAGTATATAATATATAAATATTAAGATTATGTTATTATATAGTTCTGTATATTATATATTTTCTGGAATATCACATTTTAAGAAAAGAATATCAAGTTAATGTAGATTTGTGAGTGAAAATGAACTAGTCAGATAAGATGGATTTAGTCTCATTCACTTGTGAGTGGAGAGTTTATAATTAAATAATAATATCTTGCCCTTTCCACAGAGCTATTCATGTTGCATATATTCAATTGGATTCTAATTGAAGTTAGTAGAGATTTCTCCCTCTCCATCCCTTGAAATAAAATCAAACCTGCGAAATTTTAAGCACAGTATCATTTTAACTATGTAAAAAATGTCTGAATGAATGATAGGAAAGAATTAAGCCAAAATGCTAAACAATCTTTCCCTCCAGTGATAAGATTATTAGTAGTTTTTTAAAAACTTGTCTTCTGCTTCTTTATACATTTAGTCACTTCATAAATTTACCACAAGAAGCAAGCATTTATTTTGTAACCAAAAATAAAATAAAATAAAAAACGTTTCATTCTCTCTAATAAGATAACCTGGTATTTGGAAAAAAAATTGTTTTCTAACTGTTGAGATTATGTGGGTTAAAGGTAATTAGAAAGAATTAGGACCTGTTTCTACTCCCCATGGGCAATTCTAAAGGAATGTTGTTAAAGAAAGAACAACTGGAGAAAGTGCAACATTGTATTCAGCTGATCTAGAATTTTGAAGAGACTTGTTTAACATTCTTACTTTTGAAATATTTAAATAATAAAAACTGGCCAGCTGATCTTGTTGAAAACAAAAAGAAACTTATCAAAATGCCAAAGTTTTTAACAACCCAGATTCTCAGTTGGGCCTTTGGGGAATCCCAGAAACAATGCATAGAGCATATGACAGGATTTTTACTGTGACTCAACTTCTGACTTGACCTGACTAGAAAAATTCTATGCGGATATATGGTCCCTCAACTTAATCCTAAAATCATTGCAGAGGACTTTACGACCTTTCTTAGGAAGCAGTTTAAAAGCTTTACAAAGCAACTGAGTTATCTGAGCCCTCTGAACAATTCCTTTACCCTCCGCTCTAGAAACTGATGTTGGCAGACTAAACTGTTCCTCAGGATTTGATCCTGTGTTTTAACTATGGTGGATTTCCAAGAAACTTAACAGTATCTTACACAAGAATAATGTATTCACAGGAATACATCATGGGAAGCAATACTCCTGTCTAAAATGCAGATTTTAAGGATGGTTGAGTATCTGCATTTGGATGGAAAAGAAATAGATTGGGAAACAAGAAACCTAATTATAGATGCTATTCTATCATTTAGACTATCACTGAGAAAATCCTTAATATATCTTATTTCCTCTTTTTTGCCAAGTGCATGCACTTCTTCCCAGCCCTAAACCTTGGGGAGAGGAATTAACAAAAGGCTACATACCAAACAACAAGTTATATAGAAGTAGATTGAAAGCAATCAATCTACTTCTATATAACTGTCATTAATTAACCTAGCTTTTCCTAGTAGTTAGTTGTTGTATGAATTTTGACACTTGGACGAGGCTAACAAAAAGCAAAATTTATGTTTGCAAAATGTTTGTTACATAAATTTATAGTAGTTTAGAAATCTTGCCTTGCCAAATCTCCTCACTTTAAAGATAATAGAGTTGGGAAAAGAAGGCATGTCTCCTGCCTCTTTGTTTTCTTTCTCCTTTACTACAAATTTTCTTTAATTTGACAATCTTAAAACGAAAGCTTATATACTATTAATGGCAATAGTTTTGTCCTATACCCACATATGATATATTTCTCTCTTTTGCAGCAATATTTACTGGTACATCAAATTTTAAGAGAAGAATATCAAGTCAATGTAAATTTGTGAGTGAGAATGAGCCAGAAAGGATGGATTAAGTCTTACTCACTTGTGAGCAGAAATTTTATAGTGAAACAATAAGATTATGCTCTTTCCTCATAGCTACCTACGTGGGCTACCCTTTTTCAGTGGGTTTCAACTGAAATTAGTAGAGATTTCTCCTTTTTCACCACTTGAAAACATAATTACAATTAGGTCTTTAGTTTGATTAATTTGTTCATGAGAGTGTTCTTCTGGGTGTAATTAAATGCATCTCAGAGACACGTTCAATCTTAGGTTGGGAAAATGTTTAGAAGTTGCCTAGTCCAACTTGACAACTCATGGAAATTTACCAACTTCATTAAGGAACAAGCTTTTTGGTATATACAGGGAAATATATTGGAACTGAAGCTGATGGTCCAGGGTCTTAGTAGAAGAGCCAGCAGTTGAGTTGAGTTGAGTTGAATATAGGAGGATTCAGGAATCAGTTTGGAGACAAATCAAAGCAGAGGGCAGATCTAAGAGATAATCTTGAGCCAAGGCAATGCTAGAATCAGGTGTAGATAAAATCCAGAAGGCAATGAGGCAATTGATCAGGCATAATGAGTGAAGTTTCTGGTTCACTAGGCTAGAAATACCTAGAGTTGTGTCAATACTCTTCAGCCAAAGACTCCCAGGGAAACACATCTAGGTAAACATGGTGAGTTTATTACCCATTGCAGCAAGGGAGAGTGTACACAAAAAGCATTTCACTAAAAGGGTATCAAAAAGAACCTATAGAATGTAGGCTTTAGTTGAATACTTTGAGGGAAGGTCCAAGGTAAAGGAGATTTTGCTTGGGTTTTGTCAGAAAATGGGAACAATTTCAAATCTGAGTATCTCAATAAATATTACTTATAGGGAGAGCAGACTAAAGTGAGGTTAATGCTGTGATTGATAGAGAAAGAACTATCACTCTGTATTAACCAGAAGAGGAGGGTGTTTGATCATCTTTGTAGTTAGAAGAGTGTTTTTGTCTTGATCCATCATATTCACAGAATGGCCTTATCTGATGTTGACGTTATGTGAAATGAGAGAACACCAAATCCTAGCTGTGAACACCAAGCCAAGACACACTGCCAAGGCCTAGCTGATTGACCTTGCCAGCTTCAGGATGTCAGGGGCTGCTTTTCTCTTTCTCAGTGGGAAACAGTCCAGTAAACCATATAGCTCTGCAGGAGAGCAACTCTATCGAAGAGAGTCTCACTCAGGCCTTTATTCTCAGTAAATCCTATAAGGTATACTCACAATGAAGCTTGATTTTAGGATTCAAATATTGTGGGTGAGATTGATCTATAAAAGTAAGTTTTTTTTCCATTTTAACTAACTTGTTGGTATGAGTGTGTCTATCTACTCTGAAGGATTTTAACATTTGAGTTGCATGAACCTGGTATTAACTGGGAGGTTATGAAAGAGTTGCAAAAATTGGACCAAATGCTATGCTAGAGTGAAGCAAGATTGGGCTTGTATAAAGAATATTCGAGACATTCTATTGACAGATGAGTAAAATAATATGAGCATGGACAGATGATTAAAAATATATGGATTAAAAAATAATCCATATTTTTGGAGGGACAAAGGGTAAAATAAATTCAGTAGATGGAAATACTAGTGGTCAATGAGAGGGAGGGGTAAGATATATAGCATGTGTGACTTTTTTCTTTTTATTTCTTTTTCTGGAGTGATGCAAATGTTCTAAAAAATGATAGTAGTGATGAATACACAGCTATGTGATAATATTGTGAGCCATTGATTGTATACCATATATGGAATATATGTGTGAATATTTCTCAAGGAAAATATTAAAGAAAAATAGACATCCATCATAGCAATGCCAGACGATGGTCTGAATGAAAACTCAGATATACAGAATCATAAAGAAACACTTGTTAAAAAACCTGGCTAAAAAGAAGAGCTCAAAAAAAGAATATATATGGAGGAAGTGTCACTTCTAAATTAACTCTGCCATGCCTCCAGCCTCAATTTACATGGCCCAGGCTGGTTCTTTACAGATGTCTCTTCATAAAGGTACTCAGGGCTTCCACATGCTTGCAATTCAAAATTACTCTTTATTTTAAGTTCGTAGCTGTATTTGAAAAATATGTACACATAAAATTAATGAATGACGTATTAAAGTTTAACAATAAAGAACAATGAAGTCAACCAACTTGCTACCTTGTGAGAAAAGTCTCATTTTCTGAAGATTTCAGAATGAATATAAACCTGCACACATAAAATTTTTCCCAGTGCAAACATTCCCACAATGTATTGTGCTTGGCTTAATAATGACTAGATAAGAATCGGAAGTCTGTGCTGATGCAGGTCAACCAGCAGTGGTGACAATAGCACATGAGAGATATTTTTTGCACTTATTTTCATTGCTGGATTTTGGAGTGCTCATTTTATTTGTTTATGTTCTTCTCTTATTTTGCTCTGGGTTGACATGTAAGCAGGGTGGTCAAGGAGCTTACCGGAGCTAGGGGGTGACATCTGTATTCATCATGAGGAGCCCTATAGGTGGCAGGAACTGAGAATGGGCTCTTTGAATAGAAAACAACACATAAAGCAATCATAGTGCTTTGCACATTGTGAGAGTTCAGTAGATACCGGTTCTTTATTTCTTCTGTTATTATTAATATCATTTACGATCAATCTGAGTCCATTTTCTTCCTGAAAACAGGTGCTCTGTCTGCATGGTCTGTCTCACTGCCCAGATGACAGATACTTGCAGAGGTAGAGTATGGGTTTTTCAATAATTCACATGGTTTATGCCCCTGTGTGTTTTCCCTAAGACAGAAAAGACACATCATTTTGGAGGCATCGCAAGGATGATGTTTGTGTGCGAATTTTTAAGAACCATTTTTATTGGCACTCCTTATGAAATACATCAGTCTCTCCTTAAACAGAGTCTCCTAGGCATAATTTCACTTCTTTGGATGACTCAGGGTCAGCATGAGGACCAGGATTTATAGTTTTTTGCTCTAATTTACGGACTTCCTCAGGTCATCACTCAGGATGCCAGACTGTTTGCCCCAATGCTGGATGACTGCAGGCTGCTTTGTTGGGTGCTTGTTTGCCCTGTAGGCGTTTAATTTTTAGTTTCACATTCTGATTTCAGACTGATACATCACCCTCACTAAGTCTGACTGCTTCCAACTGGTTTACTGTGGCCCTTCTCAACCTTGTTTTTTTGTTGTTGTTGTTTGTTTGTTTTTTTCGCATGGGCAGGCACTGGGAATCGAACCCAGGTCTCCAGCATGGCAGGCGAGAACTCTGCCACTGAGTCATCGTGGCAGCCCCCAGGGCCTGCCCTCAATTATTTTTCGTCAGAGTCCTGAACTTGGTTGCATTTCAACCCTCAGCCCTTGCTAAGAATATCAGCTGCTCCCTGGTGGTTCACTAGCTCTGGGGTGGAACATGATCATCTGTATTTTTAATAAATGTCTTAAGTAAAGGAAAATATTGCACAGTTGGATAAGATACCATATAAACAACTTCTTAAATGTGTTAATATTGAGAGTAAATAGAACAGAAGTGAGGGCTTGATATATTTTCCTTTGAGACAATACTGAATTATCCTTTGGAAATTATTTTAAATATTAAAAAACCATATAATGGATACCTGAATACACACCACTCAGATTTTTTAAAACTATTTAGGTGAACATTTGTCACATTTGCTTCAAAATTTTAAAGATAAAATATTAGTAAATAATATTAATTAATTAATAATTTATTAATTAAATAATATTTTACTATATTTATTCTTGTATTTATCCATCCCTTGTTCCATTGTTCCATTGCATGAGAATTACATATCTTTATACAACCTGCTTTTTAAACTCAACATGATTTGGGCCATCTCTCTATTTGATCTATATGAATCTAATTAATTATACACTGCTACATAGTATACAAATGTGTAACTATTTCATCATTTAATTTTCTGTTCACTTCTGTTGGGTATCTGTTTCTAGTGTTTTGCTCACATATTCAATGCTGCCATGTATACCTACCTACCTGTCTCCTTGTACATATGTGTACCTGTGAGTGGTTGTCTAGCTTATACGTGTTCAATTTCATTAGAAATTTCCCAATTGCTCTCCAGATTGATTATCAGCAGTTGGTGGAGGTGGTGCCAGGTTGTCTGCACTGGCCTGTCTGTTGCTATGAGGACACTTCATGTACTTAAATCATGATTACGTCAACTGCATCCACAGCTGACTGTGTTTGTAATCAGCTAAGGGGAGTGCCTTCTGCAATGAGTGATGCTTAATCTAATCACCAGAAGGCTTCTAAGGAAGATTCAGAAGAGGCAATCACTCTTCCTGCTTCAGCAAGTGAGCCTCTCCTGTGAAATTCATGCCGACCCTTCATTGGAGTCTCCAGCTTCACAGTCTGCTTTACGGATTTTGGACTCTTCCACTCCCTGGGTTATCCAGCCAGCCTCTCCTGAGAACTCACTGAGGAACTTCATTGGAGTTGCCAGCTTGTGGCCCGCCCTACAGACATTGGACTGTTACATCCCACTGTTGCCCAGCCAGCCTCTTCGGAGGGTTTGCTGAGGCCCTTCACTGGAGTTGCCAGCTTGCAGCCTTCCCTTCAGACCTTGGTTGGACTCTACATTCCCAAGGTTATGTGAGACACGTTTTTAATTTTTATATCTGCAGATATCTTCTGTTGATTCTGTTTCTCTACAGAGCTCTAGCTAATATACCCTATAAACTCACTAACAGGTAATATTTCAGACTTTCAATATGAGGGGTATGAATTGGTGTCTTGCTGTTTTAATTCCTTTGATGACCAGTGAAGATGAGCATTTTCTCAAATGATTCAGTGAATTGACTTTTCTGATCCTTTTCACATTTTCTATTGGATTGGTTGCCTTTTCCTATTGTTTCTTATTGATAATTTTGTCTTTATAAAATCTGGATACTACCCCTTTGTTCATTATGAACATTGCAGGTAATATATTTTGTTATTACAATGTTTAATATTGTCTATTCTTAGCTTTCAAGCATATTCCTGATGAGATTGAGATTGCCTAAAAAGTACCTGAAGGTAAATATTCCTAAAACAGTTACTTGTCCTCTTCATTTATAAGCAAAAATATATTATTTGATTTAAGGTGATTTGAAGCCCAAGCCAGACTTTTCATCCTTTTTGTTATATACATAATGGAACAAACATAAGTTAAAACAAAAAATAAAAAATGTGCACTTGATAAGCTTTAATATTCTTTTTGTTAAAGCAATTATCTTCGAAGTTGAAGTAATTACACCCTTCACATCTCTTCCTACATTAGCTAATTTGGGAAAATTATTTTAGAGAGATTTCAAGTTGTTATACTAAACTTCTTACTAAAACAAATGTATTCTTCTGTCAATGAAAACTGAAAAGATTAAAGGGCACATTAACACGCAAAAGATAGTAAAAAAAAAACTGCTGAAAAATCAAAATTTCATGTTGCTAAGTCTTTTACTGAAAGCACTTCTATAGATTTTGCTAGCAAACTAGAGGTTAAATACATTTAAACTAATAGACTGAGCCTAGTCCCCCAAACCACATTCGACTTAATTTCTCCTGATAATCAAAGAACAAAAGGGTTGGGCAGCTATTTCTTTCAGCGTAGAGATAGACTTTCATTTTTGTACATATTGATTTATAAACATGTGTTATTCACTTTTTTGCTCACCGTTAGTATTCTGAAAATGCAGAAATCTGTTCATTTTAAGAGCTTTCTATTAATTGAAATGGGAAGACGTTCAGTATTCATGAGAAATTTTTATAAATTTGTATTCCCAGAGTTCTTGACAATGTTTTTGAATTTTTAAATGGAACCACTTGCTTGTTTTCAGAATGATGTGTTCTTTTTTTCTGAACACAGTTTTGTCTTATCCTTTTTTCCTTATGCAGTTGGCACAAAATACTCCCTCCATTTTACCAGTACAAACTGTCCGTTGGCCTAATTAATTAGAGATGCTGTTTTTTGAATTTTTGCTTATTTGTCCAATGTGCCTCATAGAAAATTTCAATCAGAATACTAAAAGGATGGAGTATGGCCTCCAAAATCAAGCATTAATATTTTAAAACTTAATAGGAGAATATGTCAGCCTAAAGCAAAATTCTAGGAGAGGAATAGGTTATCTCCAGCAACTTTCTCATCCTTATCTCACTTTCTTCCTATAAGCATTCTTTCTGACCACTTCCCCTACCTATATACTCCTCCCCTCTGCATACAAATATCACACACACATACACACACACACACGCGCACACACACACACATCTTTATGACCACAGCAGTCAACATGCTTCTCACCTCTTGTGGCATTTTTAATTAACCACCAACAGAGACCAATATTTTAAGCTCATTCCAAGTAAAATGAGAGACCCAGGTAATAATATGATATCCCATTCTGAAATATTTATATTGTAAAAGATGTTGTGAAACATGTTGCCTAGTTTGTTCCTTACTCCAGCATCCTCTTAGCCCTATGTTGGGACTAAGCTTCAATTTGACTCATAGCGACAAAAAGTAAAATCACCCTACATGAGGAGTCATCAAACTTTTTCTGTAAAGAGCCAGATAATAATTTTTTTAGGCTGTATGGGCCATCAGCTCTGCCACTGTAGAGAAAAAAAAAAAGAAGCAAATGATGGACATAACTCTGTTCTCATAAACCTTTATTTGTAAAAACAGACGTGGACAAGATCTGTCCTGGGAGCCACAGCCTGCTGACTCTTTCCCTAGATGCTTGATGATACAGCATCCATTTAGCTATGCTCATTCTTTCACTCATTTATTCGCTTACTCAATGCTTCAGTAAATGAATATTGATAATCTTTTCTGTATTAATTTGGCAACCCTCATTATATAATGAGTCAAAAATGAGATAAAAGCTTTCTCTTATAAAAGTGCAGAGTTCAGATGGAAAGATAGATTGTAAAAAAATAATGTGTGTATTGTCTTGAAGTTGTTATTATTGTGGTTGCTATTGCAAGTGGTAATAAACCTGTTTAAAACTGACAAGCAAAAGATGGCATATTGACTCTGTAGGCTAAAGTGTCAGGAGACGTTGATCAAAGAACAAGCCGGGATCCATTTTCAGGGCCCCTGTAGGGGTCTCCAGAAGATTTACAGTCATATCAGCACCTCAATTAATATCAGAAGGGATAATCCACCTCCGTGACAGCACAAAGCTTTAGGTTCAAGTCATCTTGACTCATGAGTTAATTTGGGCCATATGCCCATTCTTAGCCAATCACTGTGGCCAGGGGGATGGGATATACTGACTGATGCTGCTTATGCCACTTTCTCCAACGCCGAAAGCATTTGCACTGAGTGGAGAGATGCTGTCCCCTCAACTTCAAACTGGGTGCTGCTGTATAATGAATGGATGTTGTGTGAACAAAACAACCAGTGCCCACGGCAAAGTAAAAATGTAAGAGTGGGCAAGATCTGTGGGAGCAATTTCATCATTCTGCCAAACTAGATTATTGTTTGTGAATCTACTGCTTATGATCCACCTTCTGGAAGACCAGGATGCTGACTTGTACACAGAAGACAACTTGATCCTTTCCCTGGTTCTTTATGTCATTACCGCAGCTTTGGACCTGCCGGGGGAGGAGAGGAAGGCTATGTGTGAGAGTCTAGGGTCGTAGCACTGTTCTTGACCCTTAGTGTCCATGACTTAGTTATTGATATCTTCTCCCAGACCTCCCTGGAAGGAGTTGCCGGCTGCCAAGACCTACAGCTGGCCAAATCCCTTCACACTATAATCTGTCCACCTACTGGGTAATTGGCCAGCAATCTGGAAGTCTTGATTGTACAGTCCAAGGAGACAGTATAATTGGCATAATTCCTGGCCATACAGGCCCTCCATGGCTATGCCTATTTCCATAGCCCTGTTAGGAACATGTTGTGAAAGTGGAATTTGAGACGTATGACATCTTCTGTGATGTGGAAATGTTAAGAGTTATTTCTTTTTTTTTTTTTTCAAACAGAAATAAAAGCTCAGCAGGTCTGAAATTTTCTTCATTCTTCTCTTTGAATTATAAAACAAGACTAATGAGTAATAATTTTACCAAGGCAACACTTGGAAATTATTGCTAGTAAATGAACCCATGTGTTTTTAGTAATACTTTGCTACAACATGCATGTCTTTCTACTTTGAATTTAAATGCTAGAATTCCTCAGTTGTATTTTACAGATCTCTTACCTTCTTTTCAATAGGACATCCATATGAATATTAATTATTCATGGAACATGAGTGAATTCACCACTCATTTCCAAACGCATAAATTTCAGAAGATTCATTGGGGATTAAAGAGTAAGTGGTAGAACTGCAATTGAGGTTACTTTTGTTTCGGTTTTAGGCACAAATTTCTTCTTATGTTTATTGCCTTTCTGTCATCATAGTAAAAATAAGGAATGCTTGCAGAAAAGGTCAAACAATACACACCAAAATCTTTTTTTCCCACAAAAATGAAGGAAAGATGAGTTAATTCATCCTTCATCAATGTCTAATTGTGTATATTATCAACCTCTCTCCTTCACTCCATTAATACAGACTATTAGAAAATATGTTAACATGAAATGACTTCAATAAACTTTTTACTAACAATTCTAGCTAGTGTTTCTTAAATTTTTAATATGTTATCATATGTATTCAAAGCGCCTAACAATGATAATCTCATTTAATCCTCACAATCCCATCATAAAGTTACTATTATTAATACTATTTTACAGATGTGGAATTTGCGGCACAGACAGGTTAAGTAACTTGCTCCATGTCACACAGCTAGATAGTGCTAGAACTGGGTTGAGAACTCAGGCAGTCTGACTCCAGAGACCACAGCATTGTTCAGCCTCATGCTTCCTTTTCTCACCTACTGAATAAAGATCTGCTGAAAAGTTGGTTGAAATCCACTTATTTCTCAGGAGCATTTGCAATTTTGGCCATGGGGTTCATGCAGTTACTTTATCAAAGCAATAATATCTATTAAGCATCAATCTTTTCCTGGTGCATTTTTTAGTATAACCCTTTCCTTTCCTTATTTGTACCGCCCAGGATTTGCCCCTGCCTAATTAAAGATGATGGCCATGTAACCCTTACCTGAGGATCATAGATTCTGTTAATGGAAACACTCTCACAACTCAATCTGTGACCATTGTTGTACTGGACAAGTCCCTGCCAAAGACTCTGTGATTTAAATCATGAAGTCACATAGCTGATTGGATCAAAGATAGTCAAATCATAGATGAAATCATAGCTTATGAGGTATCCTGGCAAAAAATTTCCATCCAAAGAAGGAAAAGAGAAACTAAATGGACCAAAAAGATTTCACTTCATGAATATGAACTAGAGACAGAAACACATGCAGTTTGGGAAACAAGAAGGCAACTAAATTAGCAACTTATATGGTTTCTTATCTAATATTTCCAAACTTATTTTTATTCCAATAGCCCGATAATAATTTTGCAAGACTATGGATCTGATTGCTCATTTTAAATTGTCATCTACAATTTGTATCGTAAGCTTATATAGTTGAAAAAGATGATTTCGAGCATCTGTAAATATTCAAAATGTTAAAATAAAAATGGTCTTTTCAGTGAAGTAGCATCCTTAGACCCAAGCAAGAGGGGCCTAGTTCTGGGCCCCACCTACAGCATGTAAATAGATGCTTTATATAAACTTACAGCAAGTAAATTCATTAAAGAACATTTGGGACCCTCTGCCCTTCAGGATCTGGCTTCTAACACTCACACAGAATGACCTGTAACATCTTCTCTCAGTGCTAACACCATACAGGATTCAGGAAATCGTGTTTCCACATCTCATGCCCTCATCCAAAAAGAGACTGCATCTAAATGTCAGACAAGCCTGTAGGATGTGCTGTGCTGATGTCTGAGTCAGTCACTGCTCTGGGAGGCAGGGCAGATTTAAATAGAGAAAGTGCTTAAGAGAAAAGACAGATGAACTCATCAAATACCTTTATCAGATGGTACGAATGCAATAGATTCTTGCATAACAGTAAATTTCCTATAGGGTCAAATATCACTTTTTACCTCTCTTTGCTTTCTAATTAGAACAGTATTTGCAAGAGTTGCACATGACTGAGGAATATTTATCCATAATAAATCATTCATATTACCCTTACATTTGAATATATGTAAAGTTAAACTAGTGTTTTCTATTGACAACGAGATGGAAATGGAACAATATAATTGCAAATAATTTTTTGTATGTGTGTGTAAATATTTAATATGTAATTCAATGCTCAAAAATTAAGTAATTTGATTTTAAAATTGTAGTCACTGATTTTAATTTATATTATGCCTTCTAATTTTATGTAGGTCTTTTTTTTTTAATGCGTCTGAGCACAGCTGGTCCATCAACAAAATACCCAAACCCACACAACAATAAATACATTTAGTACTCATTGATATTTTGCCAACTCTGAAATATGTGAAAACCAAAGCTTCATATACCTGTTTTTCTGTCACATTGAAGGTACATTTTACAAGGTAGGAAAGAACATATTTTCCTTAACAATTTAACAACTTAATAATTCGTTTGACTTGTAACTCTTAAATATTTGAACATATAATATGTGGACCTCCATTTGTACTTGAAGTCCAGGCTCCAGTAATATTTGGAGGGAGGTAGGCAGTTTAAATGTATCTAATAAAATCTAAAAGCCACAGTTTTTATGCTAACAATCATCCACTTAATAATTAATTATCAAAAAATTTTAAAAAAAATTAATTCTCACATTTTTCTTTAAGAGGCGAAAACTTTCATTGTTCCCTTCTGTCTTTGTATCAAATTTCCATTTCACTTCCCCAGATGTTTATCTTAATGTAATACCCTAATGAATGTATTCATGCTTGAAGGGCTGTTATTAATTAGCTTATCATTGTTTTCTGCAAAAAGTAT
Source organism: Tamandua tetradactyla (assembly GCF_023851605.1). Taxonomy (NCBI): domain Eukaryota; kingdom Metazoa; phylum Chordata; class Mammalia; order Pilosa; family Myrmecophagidae; genus Tamandua; species Tamandua tetradactyla. Next base: position 48,480,597 of record NC_135331.1, read on the forward strand.
TTAAGTTGAATTTGTTTAATCCTGTGCCTATAAGTCTTTATATATTAAAATACTTTATATGAACTGAGTTTTATTACAATTATTGATATATCAATCATTAAAATATATTGGGACAGCTTGGGATGCTTTAATTTGTTCGTGTACCCACAGGTACTTATTACTTGTTGCTCAAATGGGGTTCGGTTTCAGCATCAATTCTGAACTATGTTTCTATTTTTTAGAGATTTAAGTGCTAAGAAGCCTTCCTCACATAAGTAAGTAGACTACAGGGAATAGAAGGAGCTTTTAATTGTCTATCAACTAGATTAGCCTTCAATTTTATTAAAAAGCAAGGATTAGAATTTGGCCATTTCTTTCCACTGCTTTCACCCTGATTGAGCCACAATCCACTCTTGTCTGGATGATTACAATAGGATTTTCAGTGGTGTCCCTGCTTTTACCCTACCTCCCTTCACTCCATACTCACTTGGTACAACAGCCACCATAGTGAGTCTGTTAACAGAAAAGTCAAATAGACCTACTACTCCGACTTAAAATGCTCCCTTTGCTCCTCATCAAAGCAAAAACAAAAATAAAGCCAGAGGAAATTAAAAGCAAATAAAAGTTTAAGTATCCCCAAATACCATTATTAGTTTCAAACGTTTACGCTTCATATACTATGAAAAGAAACCATTTTGGTAGGAGTAAAGTGGGAGAAGGACAATCGTGAAAGAAGAAAGGGAACCGGCCTGACAACTTGACATTACTAGGCAAAGCAGTTTCAGGAAAGGGAATAAGTGGAAGTGGAGAATCTGGGAACCAAATTCTCCTGGAAAGTCCTATGTACTCTCAAACATAAATATTCCCTAGTTTAAAGACTATGGATATAATCTATCGGAGGGGTGTCACTAGTGTCAAGCATTGGCAATCACCTGATATCACAACTTGCCTACAGCCATAGTTTCTTCCAGCTGTTGTGATAAGATGTTAATGGATCCCTTCCAAAAATATAGGGAATTTCACCCATCCTCATGCCAGATAATCTCTACCTTCCAATTCTTTGACCATTTCCTCAAAGGCAAATCAAGTAGTCCCCAAATTTCCATTTTAACAATTCAACATACTTTCTTCATTATTCTTTTTGTTTGTTTTGGTTTTGGTTTTGTAACAGATACATAATAATCATTTTCACACCCACTCAGTCATTAGGAGTCAAAAGAAATGGCAGAAGCAAGGCCCAGAGGTGAAAACCACATGATGAAGAATCCACTCATCTCAGATTACCAGATTGGAATGATGAAAGTCCAACAGCCAAGACTGTAAATTGCCAAGTGTAGAACTAGCTTCCATTGGCTAAAAACACACGAATGCATTCAAATCATAGATAAAATGTAAATATATGTAAATGGGCTCAAAATATATAAACAATGTACTGTTGCATGGTTTTCTTTAGGATTTTTGCACACATGATATGTATATGTTTGAGGAATAACAGATATTAGTAGTGTTATAGTAAATCAGACCACATGGGTGGTGTTAGCCTAAGTATGTCTATTTAGAGGAAAGAGTAGTTTGGTAGGAAGTGAAAAGTGATATAAGAAGACATATTTTGGGAAACAGAGCAAGTGAAGCTGAGTTATACTACTGCAGCGGTGAGGAGAGACCCACCAACCTGAAATTGAGGAAGTGACAGACATGCCTGACCAATAAAACTCGTCAGAAACCTGAAAGATTTCCTAACCACTAGTGAAATCTCCAAGAGATCTACTTGTTTGATGTCCTGGAAAGATTCACAGCTCTCTTATTATGAAGTGAATCCTTAAATTCTCAGTTTTGAAGGTAACCTGAGCAATTCCTCTTCCTTTTGACACAAATATTGTTTTAGTGATTTTTAAAATAGCTTATTTGCTTTATTTACCAAATATATCATAGCTTCATTTTATATCATATGTGTTAATCTATTTGATAGATATATGATTTTATTTTTTCTTTTATTTTTCATACAAATGGAAAAATGCCTGGAAATATGTCAAAATGTTATCCGTAGTTAATTCTGGGATGAGGTTTTTAAAATTTTAAACATAACTTTTTATCTGTATGCTATAGGTTCGTTTTTAAAAATCAGTAAACATGATCAACTGTGACTCAAAAACAAATAAATTCTGTTCTTTTGAAATAAAAGTTATTTTAAAAACACTACTCGTGAAAAACCCAGGAGGACTCTTTATGAAAACATGCTTCACAGAGCAATTATGTATTTTAAGCAAAACAGTCTGATAAAATAGGAAATGATAGCTTCCTATTTTGATGGGGATGATATATGCTTGTGTGTCCATATAAGAGAGCCATTTACTTCTCCCTCAATGGGCCTCCCCAGACTACAATCTAAATGGAAATTCTGACAAAGCAGATTTTTTCTTCATTATTCTAGATAACCATACGTATCTATTTTTTCTATTATACTCAGAGACTACTTTTATCATAGGAATTTTTTCTCCCTCTATGATTCCAATGGGAGACTCACAAATCAAAGTTAAACAGCAACAAACGTTGTTGTACCAAAACAAGCTTGTCAGAATTTTCTCATGACAAAATACCTAGGAGTCATTTTTGGTTTCTCTCTCCCTAAGCTGGATTCCGTGAAAGCCAGACTGCCTGGCCAAGCCTATCGTTCAAATACACCTAAACTACTCACTTCTGACTGTCTCCTATTCCCCACCCCCCATTCAAACCATCATCATTTTGTAGCCAGACTATTGCAGAAGCTCTCCTAACTGGCCTCCCTGAATCTACTTTTTCTCTTATAAAGGTAGTCCATATTCCGCATGATAATGGGTTATATTATGAATTCAGAAAACACATGCATACATAAACACATGCAGAAATCCAGATGGTTTAAAGGCCTAAATAAGAAAATAAAGAAGCATATGTCCGTGAGCTCGCAGTAGATCATAATGTCCCAACAAAACCAAAAAGGAACGCAAAGGAGATTTTAATTGTATTTGTCTTTAATTTCCTTGGCACTCTGAAGAAAATAAGGCAAAATACCAACAACTCAAATGGGCCCTTCTTAGGGAATCTTCTCCTGATCAGCTAATCTAAAGTAGATCTTCAACCTCATTCTGATACCTCAGCCTCCTTGACTTTTGTCATGGTATTAATGCTGTTCTTTCTCCTTGCATTTCTGCTGATGGTTCATGTGTGGCTTGTTTGCAGGCCACATCCCCCCATTAGATGGTGCACTCCCCACCAAAACGACCTCTTCAGTCTTGTTCTCCTTGTGCGTTTCCAGTGCCTACAAAAAATATTTGGCACAAACTAGGTCCTCAATATTTCCTACATGAACAACCATCCCCACATACAACAACTGCAATAATAGTGTATCAGCTTATTATTATTATTGTCAGTGCATATCTCATTCATTTCTAAATAATTTGAGAGGAAAGGTTAAATGAAACGGTTTTTAATTCTTTTGCCTCTGTCTTCCTTTCTCATGCACATAATGTAATACAGGAAACAACCTCAAATAAACGAAATACAATTAATAGAAATTCTTCATTAACCACTCATGTTCCAATTTTAGCAAAAGAAGGTATACAAAGCAAGAAATAAGCCAGTAACAGGATAATCTTTCTCAGGACTACGTGTCCTCATCCATTAGAAAAGGGTTTTAGCTACAACATTGTGTGCACCATGCATTTCAAAATGATTTTAAACAAGAACTTAAACAGGAAGAGGCTATGCATTGTTTACCGAAAAAAAAAAAATCATGAGCAGGAAGGTTACGGAAATTCCACACACGGTAGTTAATTGCCATTTTGAAGTTCTGAGTGTAAAAGAATGACTTAATCCTAAAATGATTAAGTGTATCAAACACAGGTCTAACCGATTCTACTTCATAAACTTTCTTGCCTTGAAAAGGTAGGTTTAGTTAGAAATGAATGTGAAAGCTTCCCCGCCAGATCAGAGGTTCTTAACTCTGGATACATATTAGAATCGCTGTTGAGTTTTAAAATGCTGATGCCTAGGCCCCACCCCAGACTTATTAAATCAATTTCTGAGTGTGGGGCTGAGAAGTCATTCATTCATTCTTTATTTCTTTCTTTTCTTCCTGTCTCCCTTCCTTTCTAAACCCTGTGATCATTTAGCATACAGCCAGAATGGAGAAACTTTACATTAGATTGTGGGCTTATTAAACTTGGGAACATGTCTTGTTTTCCACTTTATCTGCAAAGTTTACCACAGTGCCTGGCATATAGGATGTCATAAAATTCACAGTGAAGTTTTATGATTTAACAGCTTTAAAAGTGTAAAGACTATTAATTTAAAACAAACATCATTTGAAAGTTTAATTATATTTCAATTTCACATATACTCATTTACTTATCTGGCTTTTGATTAATAAACTTTTTTTTTTTTTTTTTTTAAAGAGAGAGGGAGGAAGGGAAGGAAAGACAGAGAGAAGGAAGGAAGGGAGGAAGAAAGGGAAACATCTTTAAACATTTTCTTGTTTTATTGTATTTTGTTTGTTTGTTTGTTTTTTACATGGGCTGGGGCCGGGAATCGAACCGAGGTCCTCCGGCATGGCAGGCAAGCACTTTGCCCGCTGAGCCACCGCGGCCCGCCCCTGATTAATAAACTTTTAATTCTGATTTTCTCCTTCAGTCCTCCTTGTTATAGGTGGCAAACATTGACTGAAAAATAATTGAAATTAGAAATAAATTTATTCAAATTCCATAAAATCAAACAAGCATATAATAAATGAAAGTAATTTTCCAAGTTTTCATTCTAAGTTTTCTTATTTGAAAGTTTGTAGCATTTATGTTTGAAGATTTTAACACTTAAAACTCCACTAAGATTTTGGAACATGCTATATATTAAGGAATCAATAATTTGTATAGTTGAATCTGCATCTGAATTTTGAAATTCACTATCCATAAGCGGTCTTATTTCAGCTCTTTTTGCATGAAGAGGTAGGAATGCTTTGGGCTACATGTAAAAATACAAAAAGGTAGTTTAAAAAAGTTCACTTTTTCTCATATAAGAAATCTAGAGATAAGCAGGTGCTAACATTAATTTAGTGGCTCAAAAATGTCAGGGCAACACTTTCCTCATGATTACAAGATGGCTGCTATAGCTCCAGACTACCCATTCAAATTGATGGCATAAAAAGTGAGTTAGGGTACTTACAGTGGCTGCCAGTGACTGATATTTCTATCAGAAAAATATATCCTCTCTCAAAGTCCTCCCTGCAGATTACTGTTTAGATTTTATTAGCTAAAATTATGGCATATGGCTACCCTCTCACTACAAGGGTTACTGAGATGTAAAGTATTTAATTTTTCTGTCTTCTGATTTGGTTTATTGACAGGCAAGAGAGAAGGAGAGTTGGACATCGCTTAACCAAAAGTTTCTGCCATATATCTTCTTGTAATGTGATTCTCATTTCCTTTTATCTTCCCCATCTATCAAGTGTGAAGACAAATATTTCTAAAGCTGACAGATCTCTTGTTAGATAATATCCTATTTTCTTCTAAAAAATAAAATGTCTTAAAAAAACTAGAACTTTTCTTTAAAGACTCCCTTTCCCAAGAGTAAATGTGGCAGCCACAGATTTGCATTCTCAGAGAAAATTCCCTTAATCCTTTTAACAATGGACACAATATTAAGAGTCATTAATGAAGGTAGGTGGGCATTCCTCTGCAAAGTGCCATCAGTGGGAAGTGTTCAGTGGGAAAATAGCAAGGTATAGCTCATGCCCTTTGGAGACATTTCATTTTTCTTTAGATTAAACAGTATCGTAGGCTATTGTACTTTTTAAAGTTTCACATTTCAAGTGTCATAGGATATTTCATTTTTAAATTTTCCCTCACTTTCTTGTATCTGTTTGTTAGACCTTATATCTACCATTTCCTTCTGAATGGGATCTAAAACAGAATCTCAAATTTTCAGTGCTTAGCCATTTTCTTTTTTTTCTGACAAGACTATTTGTCTTACCTTTATGAATTAATCATCATATGGGATCAGATTTTCTTTTTTGTTTTTGTCTTGTTTCTGCACAAAGTCTCTGTAGAATGTACCAGTTCTGGAAGTATATTTCCTAAAAAGCATCAAAACAAATTCTTGAATGCATATGCATTAGTTTGCTAAAGCTGCCAGAATATAATATACCAGAAATGGTATGGCTTTTAAAAAGGGAATTTAATAAGTTGCAAGTTACAAATCTAAGGCTGTGAAAAATGTCCAAATTAAGGCACCAGTAAGAGGCTACCTTCACTCAAGAAAAGCTGGTGCCAACTGGAGCACCTCTGTCAGCTGGAAAGTCACATGGTTGGCATCTACTGGTCCTTGTTCATGGTTCTGTGGCTTCCAGCTTCTGATGCCAGTGGTTTTCTCTCTAAGGGTCTGTGGGCCTAAGTCCTTCTGGGTTTTGGTTTGCTTATCATCTCGTGGGAAGGCACATGACAACATCTGCTGGGCTCTGCCTGTGTCTAGGCATCTGCTCTCTCTGTTGGTACTCCAAGCATCGCCAAACATCCATGTCCTTGTCAGCTCTGAAGCAACTATTCACCAAACGCTTGCATGTGAGGTTTCTCCAAAATGTTACCCTATTAAAGGACTCTGATAAACTAATGAAGACCCACCTTGAGTGGGTGGAGTCACATTTCCATTTAATCAAAAGGCCACATCCACAATTGAGCACCCCACATCTCCATGGGGATAATCTAATCAAAGTTTCCATCCTACAGTGTTGAATCGGGATTAAAAGAAATGGCTGTCCCTATAAGATTGGATCAGAGTTGAAGCATGGCTTTTCTGGGGTACATAATTTCAAACTGGCACAACATAGTACAATGATATTAGGAAAATACTAAAGTTCAGACTAATTGGTATATATATTTATCCAGATAAAAACAAATATAGTTTGGAATTTATCATTACTGGCAGTATTGAAATGTGTTACAAAATATTTTCAGCAACATAAGTCACTGTTTTTGGGTTTCACAGGCACTGACAGTAAATATAAATGTGCTGTTTTAAGAAAGGCTTTTCAAGATGCATTTGTTTTGAGCTAAGCATAAATAAATCAGAATTCTTGAATTACAGATCTTTTACTGACTTAGGGGTCTAAAAAGTGTACTTCATATGACATAACTCTTTTTTTTAGTTCTGCAGATATATTTGAGCACATATTGATTCATAAATATTTACTGAGCACCATCTCATGCGCCTGACATTGTGTTAGGTGCTGGAAATAGAACCTTTGCTACCATGGAATGTATAGGCTTGTGAGAAAGACAATGGACAAAAGTCAGTAGATAAGGAAGCACACAAATAGGGACTTCATTGAAAATTATAAGTAGGATGGAGAATATCAAGAGACCCTACTGTGGACTGAGTGACAATTTAAGGTCTTTGACATGTTGCTGTCTAAGAAGAGAGCAAAACAAAAAGAAGTTAAACATCATTCAGATTTCGAGGAAGAGTCTTGTAGTAAGACAGACCACATAAGGTTTCAGAAGCATGAAAATGTTTGGAGCATTTAAGGCAGGAATATGAGCAAAAACGAAAGTATATATGACATGAAACTAAAGAATAAGGCTGAGGTTTCAGGTCACATGAGTTCATATTAAGTTGGACTATGAATCTGGAATCTGGACACATAAGACAATAGGATCACATTTATATACATATATATTAAAAAAAAATATATATATATATATATATATATATTTTTTTTTAACATGGGCAGGCACCGGGAATTGAACCCAGGTCCTCTGGCATGGCAGGCGAGCATTCTTGCCTGCTGAGTCACTGTGGCTCATTTTTTATATTTTTTAAAGTTTGCATGGAAAACGTATTGACAGAGAACAAGAGAAACACAAAGAAGAATTTCTCACACGAATTTTGCAAACATTACATATTCTCCTTTCTTATTAGGAGTCGAATTCGGTTGAGATTATTCCGGATATCTGGGTGAAAATTGAGTGGCTTGCACTGGAGTGGTGGCCGTGGAGCTGGGGAGAGATGAACATGAATGTTGGAGAAAAGAGCCACGGGATTTGTTGAAAGACTTGAAATGGCTGTGAGAAGAGCCAGGAATGAGAGCTGACCCCCAGATTTCTGGTTTGAGAAAGAGAAGGCCAAGAGAATAACAGCCAGTGAAAGGGAGAGAGAAAAAAATTAATTTCGAAAAGGGGAATTAAAAGAAACGATCCAAGCACCATTTGGCAACATGTGCACTAAAACTGGAATAATACAGAGGAGACACCATGACCCTTCAGCGTGAAGGGTATGCACATTTGTAAGGTGTCCCATCATTTTTTAAAAAAACTAGCTTGATCACTCCCTACAAAAAGAAAAGTAAGAAGAATAGAAAAAAATAAAATGTATAGTATTACTAAGAAAAAAATTGAAGGAATAAAATGAAGTATGTTTCTTTGCACACTAAATGCAAATGTCAAATTGGGTTAAAACAAATTGGATTGTCAAACTGGAATGTTAAATTGGGTTAAAACAAAACACCCTGACACCAGCTATCTACTATTTATGAGAAATATACTTAAATTGGTAAATAAAATTAGAAAACAGAGGGATGGGCAAAAAGATATTAGGAAGTTCAAATAAAAATTCATGAGTGGCAATGACAATATCAGTCACGGTGAATGATGAGGAACTAACTAGGATAGAGAGACAATATGTTATGCTAAAAGGCAAAATTATGAAACAAAAACAACAGTCATAAGCCTATGCATCAAGCAACCTGACAACTGAATTCATGCAAGAAAATCTATTAGAAATATTAAGATAAAATACCTTTATGTTGGAAGATTTTAATATACCTCTTTCAGGATATATAAGCAATGTTAATTATTAATAATGCTATAAACATTTTATATACATTAAGATCACAGTATCTTCACATGGAGGTGTTGCGTTGGCTGCCCAGGGCTCAGACAGCACACTCATAAGGCTTAGTTTACATGTAATGCTGCCATATCCTTTTACAAGGTGAGATGGTAAGCCCTTTTACTCTGTTAGACCTCCAAAAACTAGAGGCTGACATGGGATAAACGTTTTCAGGACAAGCATCAAGAGAATGTCAGTCACAATGGGACAAACATTAACGGGCAGAGACCATTCAAAAAGGTTTTACTACTCTCTATTGCCTAATCAAGAAAATTCTTTAGCAATAGCCAGATATTACATGCACATTTCATAAATGTGATAAAAGTTCAATTGCCCGGACACCTAACCTCATCTAGTTTACTGGTCTTTAGGCAAACACAGAAAACTTTGCCAACAACCCACAGGCAAGCGTAAGGGAATGAGCAGGCAATTATTTCAATTTCACATGTGACATCTAATTATCGTTCTTAGGTCACTTGTGGCTCGTTCAATGTTGACATCAAATCAACATCCTTAACACTCTTTTGGCACCAAAAGATGAGATTTTTCCTATTCCCTATAAGAAACTTCAAGCAGCAAATGTGGGTAATTGCTGGACAAAGAAATTTCTCATGGAAATTTGCAATATGTGCAATTTGCCTTCTATCCTTATTACAGTATATATAATTTAGCTTTTGAGAAATGAATGGGAAAAGGGCACAGAGATTGTGTTGCAATGTGGTTATAGTCACAGCTTGTTAATACCACACTTTTCCCAAGAGAAATGGGAAGTAACATAGCATCACTATGTCAGAGGATCTCAGTAGGGACTCCCATGACACTGAAACACTGATTCTGTCAAGTGATCCTACACATATATATTTAAAAGTATAAATTGTTGATTGTTTTACTATCATGTTAAAATATATTAATGAGAATGTGCTATACTTCATTTCAGCCCACCATCTTTCTAATACTGAGGTATAAGGTATCCTTAGAAAGAAAATGCTGTAAGAAAAAGGAGTGTTTTTGAAAGAAACAGTCTCTGGATGTCTGAAAGAGTAAGTCTGTTTCAAGGGTGCCTCTATATCATTAATTAGATTTAGGTTATTTGATATATTTAATATAAGGTGCTTTTTAAAGTTGTGCTCCAGAAACAGAGTCTGGGTAATATCCAATCTGTCAGCAAGGTACTATTTCAATGACACAATGACCATGGAAATAATCTCTTTGCCATATGACAATGAAGATCAGAGACATTAGCTTTGTTTATTTATTTTTAATTATGGTGGAAATGGTCATTAATTCAATAAACATTTTGTAGCTTCTATCATAGACCAGGCACTTTTCTAATCACTGGAATATGACAATGGGAAAATAGACAAAAGTCCCTGCCATTATGGAGTTTATGTTTTGAAACGTAGGCATGAAGCTGCACAGGTAGAGATTCATATTAGGAGAAGCAAAATGAATGGTGGCTTGAGACAAGTCTGGATAGAGACAGGGGAATAAGGTGGAAAATAGAACGTAAGTCTTTCCTGACAGCCAAAGAGAGAGTACTTTAGAAAGAGTCAAATGAGCTTAAATAGAAACATATGTGGGTTCCCATTGCTTTCTTTTCACCACAGAGATTGAAAAGGTCAAAATGGGAAGAGAGGAAGATTAAATTTACAATCATTATCATCTACTAAAACATAGAGACCATTTAGAAGACCAAAAATAAACGAATAAAAATTATTTTAGCTCAACTGGTTTCTCTTTAAATAAAAATTAAAAACATGTTCATCTAGTCATTAGCATCTTCTGACAGAAATAATAGCTTCAGTTCATTCTAGCATCAGGATTAAAATGGCATATCCCACACCTTCCCTCTCCTTCCCACCCATTCACACATCCTTCTTTTCTGAAAAGCCAGAATAGGAAATACGATCATTCCTTTGAGCTCATACTTTGCTTCTTACACATATGCCCAAACTCCCTGAAGAGTTTGCTGCTTGAAAGATACAAGAAACTATTTAGAAGTTTGAATGCGCTGACTAGATACAAAAAACATAGGGACATATGGAAATGATTACTCTACATTACTGTTTATATAGGCATATTGAAAGCCTATTTCATTTACTTCAGAGTAATCTTGAAAATGGATTGTTCAGTTTATCTTTTAGGTATCCCAAACTTTTAGATTCTTTAATGCAGACCAACAAAAAAAAGTTTATGAAATCCTTCTCTTCCCCAATTACTGGGGAGATGTTAGAGAAACAAATCAGATGTTTTTAATGCTTTTCTTCAGTATATTGTTTTATAAGAAACCCTGTTTGGATGAGTAAAAATTATGGATAAAAAAATACGTAAATAATAGGGGAGTAAACTAAATTGGGTAGATAGAAATACTAGTGGTCAATGAGGGGGAGTGGCAAGGGTTATGGTATGTATGGGTTTTTTCTTTTTTCTTTTTATTTATTTTTCTGGAGTGATGCAAATATCTAAAAATTCTCATCGTGATTAATAGACAACTATGTGATGATATTGTGAGTCATTAATTGTACACCTTGTATGGAATGTATGTGTGTTGAAGATTTGTCAATAAAAATATTTTAAATAAAGAAAAAGAAACCCTGTTTGGATATACTCATTAGAAACTAAATGGTTTTAAAGATATTTTGGTTTAGAACAAGAATAAATCGTTTCAGAGAAAAAGAATTTATTTTTCTATCTCACACTCTGCAAAACAATTTCTATTCAAAGCATAATATTAACAGGATACATTGTTTGGCTTGTTCCTTTAGTTAGTGTCTAACATGATGCTGCCACAGAAGGCATGAAATATTGTATTAATGGTTATCCCAGTAATCTCTAAGGATACAAACAATCTCCTAAGCAATGGAAATAAACCACTACTTGTCAGATGAAAAGGGAGATTCAAAAACTTACCCTTGGGATTTCACATTTTTCTCTGCCTTAGATGAATAAAAACATACAAGACCTATGAGTTTCCACAGTTATTCTTAAAACATTGACCTAAGCAAGAAAAATGTTATGGTGCAATATATTGTTTAAAGTTCCTAGGACTACTTTCCACGCCAGAGGAAGTGGCTTACAGCTATGAAGGCATCTGTAAAAGGAGAGTGTTGTTCTTATGATCACATTTCAAACTACCCTTGCCCCCATCCACCCATATTCTGCCTTACAATACAAGTGGAGCATATGAGGAAGTACTGAAAAAATAGCAAGTAAAATGAAGTTGGCTTCAGCAGATGGCACTGAAAAAGGATGCAGAGATTTATCAAAACAAAGGTGGGGAAAGGAGGAAAGGGAAGGGCCAGAACTGGCATCTCCAAGAGGAACTCAATAAAGATAGCTGAGATGGCTGGTGCTACAGAATGGAAAATCCAGAGATTTGGAAACTACATCACTTTAACTCTTTTTGGTTGAGATTATGATTTTGTGAATGGTAAAATTTAAATAATCGAGAAAAAATAAGCACATCTACAGGATTATTCTAGAGTGAGCACTCAAAAGAACTGGTCATGGTAATAGTTTGTGGTCCCTGAGACCATTCCTCAGGTTTGAAATTCACTAGGAAGACTCATAAATCTCACCTCTAGTCTTATGCGGCTAAGATTTATTGCAGCGAAAGGATGCAGAGTAAAATCAATGAAGGGAAAAGTTGCATGGGGCAGAATCTGTGGGAAAAGAGGTGTAGGGCCCCCTCCCATTGGAGTCATACAGGATATACTTAATTCTCCCAGAAGTGAGTTGCGACAACACATGTGAAATGTTGCCAGCCAGGGAAGATACCCAGCACCCAAGGGTTTTTTTACTAGGGAATGAACATGTAGGCAGCTTCTGCCAGTCATGTACCAAAATTTCAGAATCCCAGAAGAAAAACAGGTGTTCAGCATAAATCATATTGTTTGCCCAAGTTGCACATTGTTGTAAAAGTGACTCATAATGAACCACTCTTATCAGTTCTGGGAATGCTGGGAACTCTCTCAAAATCCAAGTTTCCAGATATCAGCCATGGGCCAACCTTATAAGCAGACATCTCAAAGGACAGCAGTCAGGTTCTTTTGTGCACAGTGGCACAGCCAAAGTCTCAGAGAGTAGAGAGATCTAGGAGCATCATATTTGGTGGCAAATTTAAGCCTTAACAACAACCATAGCAATGAGGAGGATGACATTTGGAAATTGCAGGGAATATTCTACATCCTCATATAATTTATAGATCTGTAAGACAATGTTAAAATAGGACTCTTGTTCTCACTTTTGCTAAGGCCCTAAGACAATAGGCACCAAACTCTCTCTCACACTGCAAAGTGAGGTAACAGACCATGTAAGCAGGATTTGCAAAGGAGGTAAGCCAAAAGGAGTCGATTGACCCTTATGTTTCCCAACTCCCTTTATTTAAAAAAAATTATTGAAGTTGAAGAGAGCAAGCTAGTTGCATGGCTTCTTGAGAAAGAACAGTCTTGTTGGGAGAGGACTAGTTGGAGGTATGGCTGGAAAGTCACAGGAGTACAATTATGCAGGTCCTTGAAGCTGAGACTTTGAGCAGGAGATCAGTGCTCTCATCCTACGTGTACAATGACTTCATGTGTGACACACTCTTGTGGGCTGGACTGGGTTTTTTCCCATTCCCATGTGTCAATAGATATTTTACCCTTCTCTTCTCCACTTAAGACATCATATTGGAACCCAAGTAAATAAGAATGACAGTATTATAAGTCAACCTTGGACAATCTTCTCTTTTTTTTTTAAGTAAATACTTTGAAATTTTTGGTTTTTTATTATTAGTGGATACTACACACTTGGCTGCAAGACAACATTATTTTGGGCAATGGTGGTTCAGTGGCAGTTTTTTTGCCTGCCGGTGCTGGAGACCTGAGTTCATTTGTTTACCAGTGCCTGTCCATGTTAAAAAAAAAAAGAGAACAACATTATGTTGAGAACCACTGCTGGAATCCTTGCAATCAGAAGCTTGCTTCAGGAAGCTACACCTGGCAGAGGAGAGACTGGAAGCAGGGAAATGCGTTGCAATTGCCTTAGAGTAGATCATGAGACAGTGGCAGGAAGCATGCACAGAAGGTGAAGGTGGGGGCATGGCAAATAGAAACAGGACAAGGATACTGGTGATGGAAGAAAGGGGAAAGACAGTAATCAAAAACAGCGCTAAGGTTTTGGCGTGGGCTACTGAGAAAGCCCAGAATTAGGGTCATGCTTTGGAAAAGAAATGACTTCAGATCCAACAAATTAAATTTTTGCTACCAGTGAGATCCCCCAAATGTGAATTTCTAGCAAGCAGCTGGAGGTGTGAAACATGTCCAGAAAACAGACTGGAGTTAGAGTTATTATTTTGGGCATAGAGGCCATGGTGTTTATGAGTACCTTTCTAAAAAAATTATTTTCCATATGTTGACATTACTTAACTGATTTTTTAATCCAAATTTTTGTCTCAGAAAGAAAATATCTGCAGAAGTTTCAATAATCTCAGTAAACACTTAAAACAAAAAGTTCAAGTAGTCATTCCTATTAGATAATAGGAGTCTCAGATTGGTGAAAGGACCCTCGAAAGGAAATCACATTTAAACTTACTTTTATTGTCAATATGATGATGGCTAGATTCATGAGTTAACTTGGTCAGGTGATGGTGCCCAGTTGTCTAGTAAAGCAAGTACTGGCCTATCTGTTACTGCAAGGACATTTCATGGACTTATGTCATCACTTAGTTGACGGTCTCATGCCTGATTATATCTATGAACAATTCAGGGTAATGTCTTCTGCAATGAGAGTACCCAATCTGATTTAATCCAATCAGTTGAGGCCTTTTAAGGGAGAGGTGATGACTTCACCAGTCAGAAGAAAAATCATTCATCTCTACTTCAGCCAGCTAGGATCTTCTGGGGAATTCATCGAAAATCTTCAGGGATTTGGCAGTTTACAGCCTGCCCTCTGGAATTGGGACTTATGTATCCCCACAGTTGCATGAGCTACTTTTATAAAGTCTCATATTTACAAATATCTCCTGTTGGTTCTGTTTCCCTAGGGAACCCTGACTAATAAAGTCAGAGACCCAAATTTTTAAAAATATGCATGTGTAAACACACATATTCATATGTATGTATATAAATAGATAAAGTTATATAGTTATATAGAGAGACAGAAATAACTGAAGAGTCTTTGCAAAAAACGGAAGCTGAAGCTGGGAGAGTGAATGTTATATAGAAATGATGATTTGCTCATGGATTCTATCCAGTTCTACTTGAGCTTTGATATCCTTTTGTGTCTCTATTCCTACACATGGTATCTAATGCCCTACCTTCTGCTCAGGGGCTTAAAAATAGCTGGAAATATTGCAGGGTGGCATTTCCATAGGGACAAAGTGGGGAAGAGATTCTCTTTGTCCCGCCCCTCCCCTCTCCCATCCATTCTTACTCTTCTCTGACTTGCCACTCCTCCTTCTCTTTCCCCTTCTCCAGACTCAGTTCTTTATAGTCTCTGAGAGAAGAAAAACTGATTCCTCAAGTTTGCAGACAGGATGTTCTAACTCTGGAATCTTGGTTCTTGCTTTGGAGAGTCGAGAGAAGAAACTGTGTTCTGTGCACTCATGACAGAGCAGACAGAAAGGAACTTTTCAGATTCCTGCTGAGCCACTCACGGCTTGTTTGTTCTTCCTCTTACAATAAAGATGTTAGTAATTTTTTTTGTTTATTGCACTTAAAAGACCTTTAAAAATATGAAACTTGCCTTACACAGCACAATTAGCATTTGCTGGTCAAGTAACAGTGAAGGAATGAACAAGTGAATGAACTTTTATTCCCGGGAAGTAAAAATGTTTGAATAGGGCTTTTTCAGTTTGCAATTTCTTTTATATACATTGTTGCTTACTTGTAATTAGAATTGCATGAAATAACTTTAGAGATAAAAAAACTAATACAATTGCAATGCTAAATAAGACTTGAACCCAGGTCTTCTGACTCTTACGAGTTGTCATTTTAACTCTGTTACAGTGTGTCTTTGGAAAAATGAGAATAATTGGCACAATGATATCCTAGGCTAGAAGTTAAGGATGTTTATCACATGAACCCCATAGATTAAGCCAATAAAACACAGCTAAAGTCAGTGGTAGGAGTGGCCCATTGGGCTAACCCCATCTGGTGCTTCCTTCCTTTGCTTGTTGCTACAGGAGACTACCTCATCTCTTGGGGCTGCATGGATTTGCTCAGATCCCCAACATCTTAACTACCAAATCCTGTTCTCTACTCCAGGTCATGAGTGGACTATGGTTCTCACTTTGGTGAGTGGCCCTCCCCCCCATATAAACTCTGCAAGACTTTCTGGCATCTCCTCTTGTAGGCCCCTTTGAATGTGCACCACCCTCAATCTGACTTCAGTATAATACCTGATCCCATGCTCTTAGGCCATTCTTTTGCAAGCCCTCTCTACTATTGTGTTAGTAATGATAACTTCTAGGTATTATGCTGTTCCCTTTAAGTTTATAGCCTTTAATCCTTAAACATGCGTATGTCATTTACACTATAATTTCCTTTTTCATGGGCAAAAAGGAACCAGGATCAAAAAGATAAAATAACTTGGCCAAGGTCAGTGACTGGGCTAATAAGTGCTGAAGCTGCATGTCAACCTCAGGTCTGACTCCTGCCAAAATTTGTGTGAAGGACACAGGGCAAAACTGTGCCTTCAGTGAGTCCTTCTTGACAGTCATATCTGAAACAGAACCTGTCCACAGTTTCTGCTTTGTTTCTCTTCATAGAGCTGATCACCTGGCATATGAGCTACTTATTTGCTTATAACTTGTCTCTCCCCTAACTAGAATTTAAACCCAAGAGAACATTTGTCATTTTTACTCACTGCTGACTTCCCTGGTGTGTAGAGCAGTGCCTGGTAATATCTGTCCCTCAATAAATATTTTTCATATGTCATTGTACAATTCTTGAACACTCATTATTCCATTCTTTAAATATACTTTCATTACTAAACTCCCCTGTGAGAATGAAGACAAAGTTATATAGGAAAATTAAGAAAAATGCCCAAGGTAATTTGGGCAACACCCAGTAGGAAGATTAAACTAATCTTCCATTTACATACCCTAACTAAGGTACATACCCTATCTTACTGACAAATTCAATAGTCAGCTTTTGATGCTGTAATAAACATCCCCCAAATTCCAGTGGCTAACAATAACACTTACTTCTTGCTAACTTTACATAAAGGCTACTAGTTAGCTGCAGATTTGTTGGACTTGACTCGGCTCTATAGGTCTTAGCACTGTGAATTCCAGGCTGAAGCAAAGCCACTATCTAGAACATGTTATTCTCATAACAGAAAAATGTTCAAAGAGAGACATGGCCAATCTCCATAAGCACATGTAATACCCTGTCTGTTCACACTGCATTAGCCAAAGCTAGTCACACAGCCAAGTCCAAAGTCAATGGGAAATATTTCCTGCCTACAGGAATGTGGGGCAAGGGTAGGGAGAGAAAGAATACAATATACTACACAGTTTTATTCCTAGACCATTCCCTTCATGGAAGATCTTTCCTTCATAAGTTATACAAATTTATAACTAGGTCATCTTATATTTGTATCAGGTTATTTCTTCCTTACACCCTCTTGTTTCTACTGAATGCATTCCAGATTTTAACTACTCATTTTTCTTTTCAATTTGGTGCAGACATGATGATTTTTAAAATGAATCTCAAACTTACTCTCTCAAATTTGGTGTAATAGATAAATTTAACCTTTGCAGTCAAATATTACTTAATTCCATGATGGACTATGTTGTTAGGAAAGTTCCTTCTTTGGGGAACACTAATCTCATGAGATAATTTTTCCATAATTTAAAAAAAAGTAGTTTAATCTTCAGTTATAAAATACCTTACCTGTTTATTCAGAGAGAATACAGTTCAATTTCAAAAACTTTCTTAAATATGATAATTTTCTGTTCTTGGAAGAACTTCATCAATATTTCATCATGATATTCTTCCCTGCAGGAGAACCTAAGAGAAATATTCTATTAATCATGGTGATATTAAAGCTATCTGTGACTTGTAGCATGCATATGTAATAAGGTAATCAGATAAAATTGATATCAGAGACAAATGGTTCACATTAAAAATGTCTGCTTCCAGTTTTAAAGTTGTTCCTTTTTTATGATGATCTTTATAACTAAACTTTTCAATTTACAAATGAAGACAAATGCTAAATCTCAGTATTGTGAAACAGCAAAGAGAGACCTAAAGGGGCTAACCTGCAAGATCTCAAAGAAGTGCTTCCAAACTATTGGACAAAAATAAATATATTTATCCACCTGTTATTTTCTTGGACACCTGCTTCAAATTCTCCATAATTTTATTTAAAAAAACTAATGATATTTGGAGATATAGAAAGTAAATACCCCCAGACAAGCTGTTGGAAACCAGAAGCCAAAGACCCCAGCAGACACCAGCCACCTGCCTTCACAGCTGACAGAGGTATTCTGGACCCACTGGTCTTTCTTGAGTCAAGGTGTTCTTCTCTGGATGCCTTAGTTTAGATATTTTTATGGCCTTAAAACTATAAACTTGCAACTTAACAAATTCCCTTTTTAAAAGCCAAAAAAGAAAAGAAAACAAACAATGGACCATGTGATCTGGAGCAAGGCTCTTTATATGTTTGTGTTTCCATATTTTTAATTTCTATCTGAAGATTTAGACTAGAATTGGTACCTTCTATACGTCCTATATATGCTATTAGGTAGTCCATTTGAAAACAAAAGTGTTTGAGGTAAGGGGGAGATGAATGAAAAAATAATTTAGAGAATGCTTCATTACAAAATACTATTACTGGCCCCCCAATATCCATTCTCCCCTTCTTCCTCACCGACAGAACTGACTTGACTCAGAGTGACAGTATTTTTGGTGTCTAAATTCACTTACACAGACTCCCTGAGTGCATGTGACTTAGTTCTGACTACCAAATTTAGACAAAAATCTACTGGGTAGAACCTATAAAAGCAACTGTAACATAATACCTGTGGATGTGAATTCTTTCTTGAGAATTCATCCCAAAACATTAGCTGAGCAGAAAGACTGAAGTTGCTCAGAAGTTGATGATTTAACAAAACTGTGAGTCAGCCCTGGACTGCCTTTCCCTGAACTACCTATAAAGGAAAAAGAAAAAAATCTTTATTTTAAGCCCAAACATGATTGGGTTACTCTTATATGCAGTGGAACCAATCCCTGATTCATAGAATCTCACTCTGGAACATTCATTCTCATATATGTTTACTAGCAAAATAAACATTCTGAAAAGTCCTAAAAATAAGGACACTAGTTTAACTTTTTCTAACTCAGAAATTCACAAACTTACTGATGATACAACCCTTAGTAATTTCCCTATGAACTTTCGAGGATCTTAATAATTACACATTAATAAACATCTAACTAGAGATTTCAAAAGTTTAACATGCAGTAATTACATAATTAATAATCTAAATGGCCATATTCATAGCCATAATTGCACCTTAATCAGATATTTCTTAGGATATTTTTGGGAAGCATTGTTATCAAGTGACAATTATTACCATATGACATGATAATGACTGTTGGTTTATACCTAAGGTATATGATGATCTATCTAATTCTCAAAGATATGTAGACAAGAAAGAATTACACAGCCTTTCTTTGGAGTTTGGTTTATGTTTCCCAACTTCTAGTAGTATGAACTTCTAGTCAACATTCCATGTTGCTGGTATTTAAGCCCCCTCATCTTTTTCTCTACCTGGTCATCAACTTAACTTTCTCTTTCATATATATGAAGGAACTTAGATCAATCCACTAGTCAAAACTGAACATATGAAAAATGATTTGTCCATACCAATATTTTTTCAAAGGAGTATCTGCATCACTGGATAAATATATTCTCTATTTTCAGAGTTTACATAAAAAGAGCCTCAAAAGGGATAAATATTTTGTCTCTTATCCTATGTTCTAAATGCAGAGGAAGTGCTTATAGAAAAACAATTGAGAAAAGTGTTGCTTCATCATTTGTGGTTAGAACCAAATGGTAAATTTCTAATTTCCATAACTTCATGTTGCCTCAATAGTAGCTTTGCTAAAAGTAAATTATATGTAAACCGTAAGTGTGCCGGTTTGAAACTGTTCTGCACCCCAGAAAAGTCATGTTCTTTTTCTTAATCCAGTCTTGTGGGAGCAGACCTACTGTTTAGGGTGAGAGCTTTGATTAACTTGTTTCCACTGAGATGTGACCCATCCAACTGCGGGTGGGGGCCTTTTGATTATGTGCTTCCATGCAGATGTGTCTCCGCCCATTCAAGATGGAGCTTAATCTACCTACTGGAATTCTTTTAGAGGGAACCATTTTGGAAAAAGCTCAGGGCTGACACAAAGATGTTTGGAGATGCAGAAAGAAAATTTCCCCAGAGAAGCCCTTTGAAAACAGAAGCCAGGAGAGAAAGCCAGCAGATGTCACCATGTACCTTCCCATGTGACAGAGAAACCCTGAATGCCATCAACCTTTTCTTTAGAGTCAAGGTACCTTTCTCTGGATGCCTTTGTTTGGACATTTTATGGCTTTAGAACTGTAAACTTGTACCTTAATAAATTCCTTTTATAAAAACCAACCCATTTCTGGTACATCGCTTTCCAGCAGCTTTAACAAACTAAAACAATAACTTTTTTTTAAGCATTAGCTAGGAGATAGGGCTATTATCAGGGTGGTTGGGACCATTGCATTCTGTTTATCACTCAGTTTGTCTTCTAAGCCAAACTATATAGACTATTGCCTGGTTCCTAGGGCAAATAGGTTGTAATCAGACTGTCAGGAAAATTTAAAAGAGTAAAAAACAAAATTTTACTTTGAATCAAATACCTTGTTCTCATTCAATATGATGGTTGTAATTTTTGCAGCTATGGGAGATGGAGCCAGTCAATGTGGCAATAATAAGAAATTGCACTACTACATCCTCAGAGATGCAGGAGTATACTTGACACAACTGTCAGAATCCTTGACATGGAGCTTCAATGATCCCAGTAAAGACCCAGAGCAACAGCAGGATCTTTAGTAGGCATGGGCAGCACAGTTGCTTACTTGGACTTAGCAACAAGAGAAGCTACCACTGCTGCTAACAGAGGACAAGAGGATAATTTCCTTGAGCACATGTGGGGAATCTGAAAGGGGCCAATTTCTCAGAAAAAAATACTGATTTGTGAACTTATTTTTACTCCAAAACTACTATGATATTTTAAAAAGTGAATTTTGGGTAACACTTTTAAAAAGAAGAAACTATGTATGCAAAAATAATTTGGGAAAAAAAAGATTTTGGTGGGCATGGACCTTGTAAAGGAAGATTATATGAGGCTGGGGTGGAAAGGTCAAACTGTCAAGAGAAGTTGGGTCAATCACAGAAAATTCATTAGAAATGAAAAGGGATAAGGAAGATGAGTCAATCCAGTGTACAATAAGGTTAATAAAAAAAACCCAGAAAATGTAAGAGAAGCATGAACCCATTCAGAGTTTCCCCTCGCTGGGAAAGTCATGATTATAAATACACTGGTACTTTCCCTCTACTCTCATTGGCAATGGCTGAGGCTGGTTATAGAGCCCTAAGAAAGTGTACAGATAGGAATGTGTGGTAAAGTAGGGCAAATTACAAAGAAAAACTAGAAATAGAAAACTAAAATTCTGCCACTGTAAGGTCAGGACACATGAACTTCAAAAGATAGGGAAGATAAAGGGTTATTGAAATATATAGGCTTTAAATATAAATAGTAGGGGTTTTTTTTTGTTAAAGACATGTGCTCTTTTAACCCTATTAATACCTATTTGACCAAAAACATTATTGAGCCCCTGTATAGCCTAGATATGTATTTTTAGAATGAAGAGGTATCTGACAATTGGGAAAAGAAAACATATTAGTAATAGTTTTTAAACATAAGATAACCTATCAACTCTGGAAAATACAGATTTGTATAGCCTTACCTGTGAGGCAAAAATTAAAATCCCCCAAATAATATTTAACATTCATGAAGAAGACAACGTTTTGGGTAAAAGACAACAGTTTTAT
Source organism: Tamandua tetradactyla (assembly GCF_023851605.1). Lineage (NCBI taxonomy): Eukaryota > Metazoa > Chordata > Mammalia > Pilosa > Myrmecophagidae > Tamandua > Tamandua tetradactyla. The sequence goes on from NC_135331.1 coordinate 48,502,546, forward strand.
TTGGACAACTAGCAGTCTAATTGAATATCCTCCTGTTCTGGTTTGCTAGCTGCTGGAACGCAATATACCAGAAATGGAACAGCTTTTAAAAGGGAGAATTTAACGTTACAAGTGTACAGTTCTAAGGCCATGAAAGTGTCCCAATTAAAGCAAGTCCATAAAAATGTCCAAATTAAGGCACCAACAAGAGGTCACCATCACTCAAAAAAGGCCGATGAAGTTCAGGGTTTCTCTCTCCACTGAAAAGCACATGGCGAACAGGCAATGTCTGCTAGCCTCCTCTCCAGAGCTCTTGCTTCACAAAGTTCCCCGGAGGGTGTATTCCTCCTTCCTCTCCAAAGGTCTCTGGTTGCGTGAGCTCTCGTGGTTCCTGTCATTCTGCTGTTACACTGCTCGGCTCTGCTGTGGCTTTCTCCTGGCTCTAAAAAGGGACTCTCTCCAAAATGTTTCCCCTTTTAAAGGATTCTAGTCAAGGCCCACTTGGAATGGGTGGAGTCACAACTCCATGGAAGCCATCTACTCAAAAGTTACTACCCACAATTGGGTGGGTCACAGCTCTATGAGAACAACCAAAAAGCTCCCAGCTAGCAATATTGAATGAGGATTAAAGGATATGGCTTTTCTGGGGTCCACCACTGAATCAAACTGGCACACCTCCCATAGATGTTTCTTTATTATATTTTTACAAATGTAATCAGCAAATATACATAATTTTAATATATATATATATATTCAGCAAGAGCATATATACCTTTAAGTCCCTTTGAAACCAGGATAGGTTACCACCAAGCTGGTATGGTATAATTGCTGTTCCTGATGGTAGAATAGTGAATTAAACAATGATTTCAGGCATAATTATGGTATCTTCTTTTAAACTTTTCTATTGTGTAATATAACATATATACAAAGCAAAGTGAGAAAAAAGCAATAGCTTTCAAAGAACTCTTCAACAGATAGTTACAGGACAGATCCCAGAGTTTGTCATGGGCTACCATAAGATCCTCTCAGATTTTTCCTCCTAGTTGCTCCAGAATATAGGAGGCTAGAAGGCATAAATACATTTTTCAATCATCACAAATGACATTATTTTCCTTTTTTGTGAAAAATAACATATACACAAAGAAGCAATAAATTTCAATGCTCAGCACCCCAATTAGTTGTAGAACAGGTTTCAGAGTTTGCCATGAGTTATAATTCCACAATTTTAGGTTTTTACTTCTAGCTGCTCTAAGAAACTGGAGACTAAAAGAGATATCAATTTAATAGTTAGCATTCATATCCATTTGTTAAATCTCATCGTCTCTGTATGACCCCACCTTTGATCTTTCTATCCCTCTCTATAGGGGTGTTTGGGCTATAGCCATACTAAATTTTTCATGTTGGAAGAGTCTGTCAATAATATGGATAGGGAGATGGAACTATCTGATGTCCTGGAGAGGATGGGCCTTCTAAGTTTCAGACTTATCTCGACCAGAGACCAATAATGCTATCTTTGAATTCCAAACTGCATAATCCATTTGAGATCCCTGACCTACTTCTAATGTTACAATAAGCATTTAAATTGGCCAGCTCCCTATGTTTTACTAAAAGGAGTAGGAATTTGAACCAAACTGGAATTCTTTGCCACAAGAACCTGAAAAGCATAGTTCCTAATCTCTCTATAGACTCACTGTCAAGACATGTTTCTATTTGCTTATAATTCAAAATAGATTCCTACATAAACATAGCTCCATCTTCTAAAAGCCTCTTCAATTTCTCTTTACATATTTCTACTTCAAGTACTCTGTTAATAAGATTTTATTCATGGACATATCCTTAACAATAGTGGAGAAAATCCACTGTTTTTCCTTTCTACAAAACTGAGTATTTATCATTAATTACATTACATCTCTTTAAATTAGGGTAAAGATTATATTGCATTATCATATCATTATCATATTATCATATTAGAATAAAGCCCTTTGTAACTAAGAGTCTTTATAAGCATTGTGGAAATGTGAGTCCAGTATGGTTAATTTGCTTAGAAGATTCTCCCATTGTTAGCCATTTTAGGCAAGAATATATTAGAGTCTTAATTTGTTTGAACTTGATAGTCTCTTCAAAGCTTTCTAGAGATAATTCTCCTTTTTATGTGAACAAATAGATTTGGGTTATTATGTGGGAGCTTATGTGTTATAGGTATATTATGTTATAATTCTTATCATTTATATACGTAGGTTTGTAAGAATATGAATAATGTTAGTTAGACTGAAAAAATAATTTATAAGGTTTTCCAACATTTTTGGATAGTGCCTATAAGATTGTTTTTAAAAATGACACTTTTATATCCCTGGTTTAAAAAATACAGAATAAAGATTATACTATTTAAGAAAATAAAGAGAACAAAAAACATAAAGTTAAAATTTACTTTTGATAAAACTTGTGACTCATCTGTGGGTCAGAGTAGCAATTGGGACAAGGACTGACAAATTCAGAGAAGGCAAAGTGGAGAAATTAAATCGGGCTGGATGCCTATGGCTGTAGATCTCAGGCTAAATTGGCAGAATTTCAAAACTAGTTAACACCACCCAACATCTTTTAATTGAAATACCAACATATATGGGCCAACCATGGGAGCTTTCATGAAATAATATGGCAACAACAAAGCAGGGCAACTGAAGTTCAACAAATTTTCAGGAAGCCACTAATCAGTAAGGGAGGGCAAAATATAACAACACAACTGTAAGTATATGTGCAATTGCTCATTTATTTGGGGTAGAGGATAGAATCACCCAATACACGATTCTTTATCACAAGGAGCAAATCTACAAATAGTTCCGTGCTAATGAAGCCCCTATAAATAACTGATTCAGGATGAAAACTAATTTCACTAAAGACAACACATAGTAAAACACTAACCAGCACTTGTTCTTTATAAATACAATATCAAATGAAGGAATTAAAAATGGGGAAAGCAAATAGTAAAGAAAACTCACCAAAAAAAAAACCTTGTCACTGAGTAGATGATCAAAAATATCATCATGAATTAAAAACACTTACTGAAATGATTATCTATATAAAACAAGCACTCAAAAAATGGAAACATGAGACAAGAAGAGTGAAACACGTACTGACAGGCTGAAGAAGTGGAATAGAAAGTAAAACCATCATATAAATACAAATTATATTAGGAGGACAAAATGAAGCAAGGGACGGGAAAGACAATATTGACAACAGGAAGCAAAGTGAAATGATAATGAAGCGTTAAAAAGACAGGGCAGGCCCCAGTAGCTCAGCAGGTTGAGCACTTGCCTTCCATGGGAGAGACCCAGGTTCGATTCCCGATGCCTGCTTATGCCTAAAAAAAAAAGATGAAGAGTTAAAAAGACAAAACATATACATAGATGGTGCATCTGAAGGTGAGAATCAAATAATGGAAAGGAACAAATTTTTTAGAATATAGCGGCAATAAAAATTTTCAGAAATTAGAAAAATAAGTCTAGAAATTGAATGAACACAGCATGTCTCAGGAAAACAAAATGGATATAAAATGATCAGTACTAGAATGGTAAAATTACGGGACCTCAGAGATAATGAAAGAGTCCTTTAAATGTATAGATATAAAGATCAAGATACTTATAAAGGCGCCAGGCTTGTCTCTGAAGCTCCATAGAAACACTAGATGGCAATGGTTCATTAGACAACCTCTAATGTTCTCAAAGAAAGAGAGTATGATTCAATAATTTTATACCCAGCTCTATTCTCATGAACACTAGAGGCAACAAACTTTTTTAAACATTAAAGAACTCGGTATATAGCACCCATGAATTTTTCTTGAAGAACGTGCTCAAAAATGAATTTCAGCCACCCAAGAAGTAAATGGAGACATGGTGGTTTAAAAAAAAACTAATGATGAGTGTTAATTCCATTTAACTCTAGGACCAAGAGGAAACAATTACAGAGATTATAGTTACAGAACAAGATATGAAAGTTATACATCCCAAAGAATTTATGTTTCTTGCTTGCTGTCTTTCTCAAGTAAGGACTAAGGTATGTCTCAAAGGTGAAGAAGCAGTGAGATGGTTTAAGGTAGAGTCGTAAAGAGGGTGTGTTCTTTTTCAGATTGCCAAGAGAGGAAAGAAGCCATTTAAGGCTCAGAGAAGAGGCTCTTTCCCAAAACAAAACCTTTATTTATGTTGGTGTGTCCCTCCCTGTACTATTTCTCAGAAACTGAGCCTGGTGGCTAGTGTATGGGAGAGTAAGTTACCCATCTGACCGAGACGTATGGAGCAAAATTGGCTTAAGCACCTAACACACTCTCCTATTGATTGTCCCCAAGGATTAAGAAAAAAGAAATTCCAGTTTATTAGGGCTCTAAAACTGAGTGGATTGCTAGTTTCACGGAGCCAAAATATAATATAATCCATTTAACCTGGTAAAATACAACTGAATCTTCTATTAAAACCATGCATCTTTAAAAACCAATATCCGTGACCTTTAAAATATTTATAAGGAACACACCAGGCTAAATATTTACTGATTTCAGGCAAACTTTGGAAATTTTCTTGGTTTTTAAAATAAATTCACAGCCAGAACTTTTTATGTATCTAATTTCTTCTTTTAGTTATTATAGTTTAATTTCATATTTAATTAATATTAAATATGAGTACGTAGGGCAGGCCATGGTGGCTCAGTGGCAGAGTTCTTGCCTGCCATGCCAGAGACCCTGGTTCGCTTCCTGGTGCCTGCCCGTGCAAAACAAAACAAAAAAATGAACACATAATAACATTATCAAGCCTTTTCCAAATTCCATACATTGTTCTAAGTACTTTATACATACTACCTCAATTAATTTTCCCCATAACCTTGTGGGGTAGGTACTATGATTAAAAAAATTTATAGATGAAGAAAAGGAGGTACACTGCACAGAAAAAAATGGTATAAAATAATAACTGGTCACTGAAATAGGAATCCTAGATTCATGTTCCAGCTCTACAATTTAACTAGTATCATTTTGAATAAGTTACTGAAACCAAAGTTTCAGTATCTTTAATCATGAAATAATAATAATAGTAATAATATTAATAATGATGATAATATTATTAATAGTCCTGTCTGTTTTACAGGGGTGTTTTGAGGATCAACTCACATAATGTACATACAATGCTTTAATTATAAAGCATTATACCAATTTATTAATATTATTATTGTTATCATTACATGGTAAAAATTCTCCAGTTGATCATATCAATTCTAATTAGCAACATAATAACTGGCTTTATGTATTTAAATGCAATAGTGATAGACAATTTTTTCAGTAAAACTAAAACCATTAGTTCCTTTCTATAAGAAGGATGTAAAATTCTGGTCTCTGAATGCCTGATGAGGGATGGTTAATATCAGACTCTCAAGGGATCTGTATTTCAAAAGTTTTAAGGACCAGTGATCCTGGAAGGAATTGCTTAATAGTTGCTGCTGGTGGTTTTTAATCATAGGAGCTATGTGCAAGCAAATTCAGATTTATGTTATCTCTGTATCTCTAGGTGCCTTGAACTTTCCCTCTTTGCTAAAATGACTGCATCGACCTAGGAACAACAGGAAGCTAAATGATTCAGGCCAATTAATTAGAAACTGTTTCTCATGGTTACAATTTGAGTATAAAATATTCCAACAGTCAAGACAGAATTTTTAAAAATATTCTAGATGTTTACATTTTGTTATTTTTTTCCTCTTTGTTCTTAATACTAATTTATTTTTTCTTATCTCCTAAACTACTCAACTCTTTTTAAAGTGTTTTTCATAAAATGAAATAATAATTCAGGTCAATTTTTAATATAGTCATCTTTAAATCCTCTTTCCTACAGACCCTTTTCCTTTCCTTTAGCAGGCACTAATGAGTAAATCATGCTTTTCTGGGGGAAACGGCTTCATGGGGTAAAAACTGGCACTCAGAAATCTATAAAAAAAATGATGAATCAATTTTATATAAAGGACACTTGCAACTCAATAAGAAAAAGAAAACAGAACAGCAAAAATTGGTGAAATTGCATATATTTAATATTTGGATACTATAAGCATCTGTCTCTTAAAATAGTTATGTTTTTTACTTTCTTATACTCTTGTTAGATCCTTTTATCAAATTTTAGACCCATTCTCTAATTTGATGAGTTAAAATGCTATTTAATTATTCTTTTTAAACATTTTAAAAGCAATTTATTGAGGTATATTCACATACCATACCATCCACACACATTGTGCAATCAAGGGCTCTTCATCTAATCACAGTTCCGCATTCTTCACCACAATTAAATTTAGAACAATTTCATTCTTCCAAAAAGAAAAACTTGATACCCCTTAGCAGTTACCTCTCAATCCCTCTATCCTTCCCCGCCCTATAGAACCACTGACTTAGTTCTATTTCTATAGAACGATTTATATTTACATTTTTAAATAAATGAAATCATACAATATATAGTACTTTATATCTGATTTCTTTTAGTTAGCATAATGTTTTAAAATTATTTATTATTTTTAATTAGGTTACAGGTTTACAGAAAAGCCATGTAAAAAATACAGTGCTCCCATATACCCACCCCATTGTTGATACTTTGCATTAGTCTGGAATCTTTGTACAAATGATTATAGAATATTAAAATATTACTGTTAACTACAGTCCATATTTTACATTAAGTGTATTGTAGCCATATACCGCTCTATTATTAATATGTAATAGTCTCATACATTTGTTATAATTCATGAAATAACATTCTTATATTTGTACTATTAACCCCAGCCCAGCATCCACAACAGGTTCACTGTATTATACAGCCCCATGTTTTATCTTCTAACTTTCCTTCCACGACACAAAACTTGCCCTTTCAACCACATCCACCAACATAACTCAGCATTGTTAATTACACTCACAATCATGTGCCGCCACACCACTATCCACTTCCAAACATTTACAGTGAACCTAAATAGAAATTCTGCACAAATTAATCATCAGCTCTGATCTCTGCTTTTCTTTCCCTCCTGTGTTGGTCTCTCACGTGGTTATAAAATCCCCATGCAAACAGCCTTTACATGGCTAATGGAACTAGCTTCCAAACCTTTACATCTCTTTTACCATTCTCAACTTTCAAATGTGAAAGTGAAATCCATTTAATTTAGCTTGCTCCTTTGTTTCCTTTGGTCTGGTGACGTGCAAGTGACATTACATGTGATGTCTGAACACAAGGGAAGAAGTACAAGGTATGTCGCAAGGGGCAAGAGAACTAATAACACTGAATTCCAGAAAGCTAGCAGACAAAACTGTCTACTTCCTTTCCACTTTTTAGCACTCCCTTTCAAGTCTTTTTAAGGCAGATTCAATCCGATTTCCATGAATTACATTTTCTTATTTATAATTTTTTTAAAAGTTAGTATTAAAATGCTTGTCATAGCAAGACTATCGTCACTTCTTAACAGGGAAAATTTCAAGGACTTTTTCTTTTTATTTCTATTTTTTTTTTTATTTTTAGGTAGTAAGCCTCTAAGTTCCACCCATAAAAAACTCCTACTTCTATTGAGGTAGGTTTTATTAAAGAAATAAAAATATACAAGTTATTACTTTCCTGAAATCATTTCCTTCGAACCCCTTTTTCTAAAAGGAGATTTTAAAACATTCAAACCCTCATCAATGTGTTTATATATTTGTGAAATATCTATATTTTAATTTTTTACATCTTTTGGGAAAATTAGGATTTTAACTATTTATTTCTCAGGATACTTAATTTTGTACAGATAATACATATTAAACTTGTAACACTTTCAGAGAAATGGAAACATTTTGCTTTCTTTAAGGTTTTATCTATCCTTTTATTAATTTTTTAATATATTAACACCTAATGAATCAGAAAGAAAACTATTTCTTTTATTAAAAAAGAGGACTAACATCAAATTCCTGCTAATGATACTGCCATTAAGTATGATTAATTATGCACATTAAGTACAGTCTTGATATAGATAAATTATGGCTCAGCTGTGCTGTATTTCTTAAGCCAATGTTTTTTAATGAAATACATTGAAAACATTTTATTCTCATATGACATATGAAAATCTGAAACACCTTTAATCTTATAAAAATGAAATACTTGATATTGCTTAAAGTCCTTGACGTGTTCACACATATAACAGGGAAAGAATAGACAATAATTCAAAACAATCTCACTTTTTAAAATGTTGTATTGGGTGATACAACGGTGCCCCAGTGGCAGAGTTCTCATTCCCGGTGCCTGCCCGTGCAAAACAAACAAACAAACAAATGCTGTACATTTGACAAACATACGCTATTTAAAAAAATGCAATATGTTAAATGTTTTGAAGGTGAACTGGGATTTCTTTCACTCAACTCATCTAACCACCATCCATGTGATCAAGTGAGCAGCGTAGATATTAGAGAGAAGCAATCACAAGCAAGATACCATTTATGTTCAGTTAGTGTCAGGAAATACTAAATGTAACCCAAAGCAGAAAGGGAACAAATAGACCCTAACTTAATAAAGCTGAAGTGACTATTTCACTCACACTTACACTCATGCCTCTGCCCCTGTCACGTCCATACACACACACATATGGAATTGGAGTGCAATCCTAGGAAGAATACAGATTTCCTCATGTAAGCTAAACAAGGAAATATATAAATTAATGCTTGTTTGTCAAAATGCATTTTATTTTATATTCCTGAGGAGAAAGCCAACCAAAGCCCATATTGGCAGTAGCCTTTTAAACTTCCTTTGGGATTGTAGATCATGAAATTTAATCCCAAAGTATACAGACTTTTGCTTATTGAGAAGGAACAGTGCGTCACTCAAAATAGAAGCATCAACAATGTTGGGAAAAAATTCCAATTAGCCTGGTTACACGGCAATACAATCTGAAACACTCTTCTCCTCCCATTTAAAAATACTCATAAAATATACTGAATGGCAAAAATGTGCAAGAGTGCAGAATATAAAGCTTAGAGAAACTAATGGGGGTGGGTCAGTCATTCCATTACTTACAGTGCCAGTGATGTTAGATTAAAAAAAAACACGATTGAGACACAAGTGAATAGGAAGCTACCTGAGATGGCACGTATAAAGAGTCTAAAATATCATTGTAACAAATCAGACGTGGGCGGGCCATGGTGGCTCAGTGGCAGAGTTCTGCCTGCCATGCTGGAGATCCAGGTTCAATTCTCGGTGCCTGCCCATGCAAAAAAAAAAAAAAAGAAGAAGAAGAAGAAATCAGACGTTGGTACCAATTTATTGAAATGTTCCTCATAGAATGCCTTATGTTACTGCTGAAATGTAATTAGCTTTGACTCCCACTGAAGTAGACAGTGCCCTCAAGTGGGCATTGGTTTCAAAACACTCCTCATAGGCGTCACCTGCTTCCCCTGAGTGCTTCTGTAACTCACACAGCAAGTTTGCTGTAGACACAGTTCAACTGCTTGGAGAGTCCACCCTCAACTCCGAGACTGGGCAGCCGAGAGCCAGCCAGCGCCGAGTACGTGCTGCCTCCAGAAATTCTGATCCAAAGTCATGCCTGCACAGTGCAACGGCCAGGAATGAGCGGCAGGTTTTAAGCATTCACCTTGTCTTCAAAAAGACTGTTGGTTCAGAGACTTTGAAATGAAACTGAGAGAGAACAGGAACTACAGAGAAGTAGGAAACAATTTTTCCCATCACAAGAAAGATGTCCTTTTAAATATATTTTGAATAAGACTAATTATTTGCAGGTGAATTAGTCATTCTTTAGTGATTGAGGGTGATTAATACTCTATAAGCTTTGAGTAACAGAAAACTGCAAAAAAAAAAAAAGATAATTCCAAATAAGATAAAAACTATCCATGCTCAGTGCACAAAATAAGTGACATGGTTTGAACATAAGTAGGTAGACAATTCATTAATTTAAGCAATAGGTTCCTTCCTGTCCCCAGTAAATAAATGTTAAATATTTAAAGATTATCTCTTTGAAATGACAATAAATTATTACTTGTGCAAGGTAGCCTCATATTTCAGGCAGACTTTACATAATCCTTGACTGCATTTGCCCAAACCAAACCTCTGAACTATGACAGCAGCCAAGGCTGGAAATAATGTACATATCATAAATATAAATATAAATATAAATATATAAATAATAAGCACATTTATATGTGTGTATATTTATTTATTTTATATAAATATATAAATACAAATACATAAATATAAATATAAGATATACAATCCTCTAGTTTAGGGATTCAGGGAGTGCCCAAATCACAAATCCAATAATCACTACATTTCCTGCCTGGGAAGTATTTTCTAAACTTGTCAATCAAAGTCTAATAAATAGGTCAAGGCCATGGCAAATTTTATCTTTGGATACACGGTCTCTTCAAAAAAGTAGCTACACAAAGACAGAAACAGAAAGAGCACAGGAGCTTTCATTGGCATTGGAGCTATATGTCTGGCGCAAATATACAAAAAACAAGCTAGCAGGAAAAAAAAACAGAGTAACTATAATTTAGGCACTGGAAATAAGACTCAAAATGCTGATATGCTTAAAAACCTCTCCCAAATCTAAGGTTGATGAAGGAATTCTTCCAGCACTCAAAGGGACAGGGAAAGAACTAGGCTGCTGCAGCTTCGTATGTTGGCAAAATATGTATATGAACCAAAGTGATGTCTCAGCTTACAGCTTTTGGAAATAGGAGATTTTCTTGTAACCTAAGGGGAAAGGAGCATTAACTAAAAGATGCAAAGGAAGACATGTTTCTGCAAAAGATTTATTCTATTAGGTTAGGGGGAAAAAAGCATATCGATTGCTTCCTCTTTTGGAAAGTGTGATAATGCTGCTATGAACATTGATGGGCAAATGTCAAGTGTCCATCAATTGGTGAATGGATAAACAGAATGTGATATATACATACAATGGAATATTAGTCAGTCATAAAAAGGAACAAAGTTCCGATACATGCAACAACATGGATGAATCTTGAAGACATTATGTTGAGTGAAATAAGTCAACACAGGAAAATATTGCATGATCTCACTGTCATAAAATAATCAGAATAAGCATACTCATGGAGTCAGTAATTAGAATACCATGGGAAGTTAATGCTTAATTGGTACAGAGTTTCTGTTTGGGATGATGGAAAATTTTGGTCACGGATAGTGATGATGGTAGCACATCATTGTGTGTATAATTAACACCATGGAATTATATATCTGGTTGAGCTCCAAAGGGGAAATTATAGGTTGCATAAGTGTTACTAGAATAAAAATTTTTTAAAGTAGGACCGTACAACACAGTAAACTCTGATGCAAACTATGGACTATAGTTAACAGTATAATTATAATAATACTGTTTTGTCAGTTGTAAAAAATGGATCACACTAACGTAAAGTACTAAAAATAGGGAAAACTTTGTGTGGGGGGAGGTTTATAGGAACTCTGCATTTTTTGCAGGATTTTTCTGTAAAACTACAACTTCTTTAAAAAAAACATATGTTATTCCTTGGGAAATCAGTATTAATTGTTGCCATATATAGTGAATAATCACTTAGATTCACTTACACAGTTAACATTTTTATTGATCTTCATTCCTTCCTATAATTCCATGTTTCTATCTGGAATCATTTCCCTTCTAGGTGAAGAATTCCCTTTCTTCTTATTTCTTGTGGTGCTGGTCTCCTACAAAGAATTATCTGAATCTTTGCCTACAAATATTTTTACTTCACCTCTACTTTTAAAGAAGTGTTTTACTAGGTAAAAGAATTTTAGATGATCAGTTACTCATTTTCAACAATTTACAGATTTCATTTCACTGTCTGGCTTCCATGGAGTCTCTGGAGAATTCAGCCATTATTCTTATTTCTGATCCTGTGAAGGTTGATATATCTTTCGATACATCTCTTATTTTTGTATTTTTTCCTTGTCTTTGCTTTGAAACAGTTTTATGCTGATGTAGTTAGATGTGTTCTTTGTTTGTATGTTTTCAAAATTTATCCTTGATTAGGGTTAGTTCTTCATGAATCCTTGGCTCAATCAGTTTTTGAAATTTTACAAATCATTTTGTCTTTGAATATTGTTTCTGCTCTAATCAATCTTTCTTCTTCTGGTACATCAATTATATATATACATATATATGCATGTATACATATATAATTACTATATATATATATATTACAATTACAATATATATCAGATCTTTTCATTGTGTCCATATGTCTGTCATAATCTTTTTGTGTTTCACATTCTTATACTCTTGTGCTTCAGTCTTTCTCATCTTTCTTGATATGCATCCTCATCTGTATCAATCAACTGTTAAGCACATCTAGGCAGTTTTTATTTTAATTTATATTTTTAGTTCTACAGTTTTCACTTACAGATTCCTGATCTCTGCTGAAATTAGCCCGCTCATCCTCTATTGTCTTGGACATGTTGCTTACAAGAAATTTAAAGTCTTGTTTTGCCTTTTCTGTTAGTCCACATCAGCCATGGAGCTAATTCTATTGTCTGTCCTTTTCTCTTGGACATATTTCTTGGTCTGCTGGATAATTTTTTCTTTGGGCAGGAAATGATGAAAGGCATTGGATGAGGATATCTGCCTCCAGAGACCTTTAACCCCATGTTCTGGCCAGTAGCCAGAGTACAGGCAGAGTTTGGCTTCAGATAATGTAAGGTTTGGTCTCTGACTCTTAGGGTATAGAGCCACCTCCACCCCACCCACCACCCTAAAAATTATGTTTGGGAGGTAGCTCTAACACTAATCAGACAAAGAATAGCAAATTTATGGCCACTCAAAACTGTATAAAGGGAAAAGAGGTGTATGGTAGCAATTTCCAGCCAAACCTACTACCCACTAGTTAATGACAGTCATTTTTGACATTGCCACAAAGTGTAGTATCGGCTACTTGATTGATGAGTTGATACCACTAACTAGTTGGGCATTTCTGATTTAGATGTTTACCTAAATACATGGCCCGAACAAGAAAAGCTCTTGAACTTCTTCCCAGCTTTGTAGTGTGTTAGTCAATTGATGGTTCTTTAATGATTTTAATAGTTGATTCACTTGTCATATGCTAACAGTTTAAAATCCTTTATTACCACATAGCAGTAATAAAGATAAGACAAGGGAATATCCTGCCTGCCCTCTTGATTCTTAATATCTCAGTCATCAAAGAGGAAAATGTCTCTAAGCTGTAAGTGATATGCGATGATGGTATTTATTGATTTATTGTGTTGATGACAGCTCTTCCTATTTTCAAATAAATGGACACAAAGGAGCTACATTGGAAAAAAATATAAGGAAGCCCACTTGGCATTTTGCAATTTTGTGATGGAGTTATAATGCTTTTCCTTAAAATTTTGTCAGAAATCAGGATTTAGGAGTGCTTCATGCATTCAGTACTTTAGAAACAAATATTCTCCAGTAATCTGTTAATCTTTGGTGATTTTAGGCATGAAATCATTAGTCAGTTGAATGGTTAGCAGAGCTGTAAACACGGACATGAGATTTATTTGTGAAAATAGAAATTTCTTATAAATTTTATCACTGCTCAGGGATCTGAAATCCAGTAAACCATCAGCAGTGCCTCGCTTTTCCTTAGGTTAGCACTTATTGGCAGAGATGTTTCACTGGTATACATTCATGTTTTCTTAATACCATAACTTGCTAAATTTCCTATCATTTTTACTTAATGTTTATTGAAGTGGAAAGATCCTCTCTAAGTACATTCTTAAAGGGAGATAAATATAAGCTCTTAGCCTTCCAAGCCTGGTTAACACATCTTCCCTTTGCTTTTTTCTGCAAAAATGAAAACTTCATATTTGCTTTGTCTGGTAATAAAAGAATGCTCCTATCCAATTGCTAATCCCTCTCCCGAAGTTTTCTTCTGCTTTACCTTCATTTTCCAATGAAGAGAAAGTGTTTCCTCCACCAATTTTTTTCATCCCCAGTGAATATGTTCATGATATTTAAAAAATTTTTTAATCTCTATCTTAATTTCTAAATAAACAGGAAAAAACAATTAAGTCAAAAGTCCATTACTAATCCTCTAATAGATTCACCGCTAAATTTTAATCTTTTCTAATCCTTACTCTGTACCATTGTCAATTAATATTTTTTAACACATTAGTTTTCATTTCATTTTTAGCAATGGGGTGGATCAGTTAAGTTAACCATGAAAATAATCACTCCTACAAGACACTTGGAAATGTGGTATAAATATATATATTGCATTAATCTATAAGTATATTTATAAATCTCTTAGAAGTAATATACATATTATAGATAGATGGCTGAGATCATAGAAATGTAATGGGAAAATCACCAGGATCCTAAAATGAAGAACTAACTCCAGGCCACAGTGATAAGCAGAGAGCTGAAGTTCAGGTACCTTCAGGTGTTTGATTAACATTAATGATGAGCTCAAGTTTTTTAATGACCCTATCAGGACAAGAGACAGGGTTCACTCAAGACAGAGAATTAGAACACAGATTCCAAATAAAGTTGATATTCCTAAAAGGCTACCTCCTCAGTTAAAGGAGGGGGAGAGAAAATTCCTGCCTCAATAAGGATGGAGGAGAAAATCTCTCCAGGATCTCCTAAACCCATGCAGTTTGGGGATTCAAATTTAAACTACCTCCATATCTTGCATACTCTATACCAATAAATTGAAAAAAAAAATTGACAATCGAACAAATACTTGAAAGTGGCAAAGAAATATGTCACATGGGTATGAGGAGAAAGGTTTTATTCAAAATTAGAGACTAGCAAATGCAAGGACCCTGGAATGGGACTACATTTGAGGAACAGAATCAGACTGGAGTGGAATGAACAAGGGAGAGTACAGAAACATGTTGCCTGACAGTTAATGGTGGGCCACATTGGAATGGACCACATAGACCACTGTGAGGAATTTGTCTTTTACTCTAAATGAGAAGAGAAGCCATTGGAAGATTTGAACAAGGAATGGCATAATCTAATTTATATTTAAGATCATTCTGACTGTCATTTGAGAACACACCCTTCAGGAAAAGTATAGAAGCAGGATACCTGTTAGGAGTTTCCTGAAGTCAGCCAGAGATAATGATGGCTTGAACCAGAATGATATTCGTGAAAGTGTGAGAAGAAGTTAAATTCTTGTATTTTGAAAGATGATCCAGCAGGAATTTAGCCACATTAAATATTGAGTGAGAAATGAAGAGGGTAGTGAAGGATGGTTCACATGTGCTTTTCATGCGTTATCATTAACTGAAATAGGAAAGAAAACAGAGCAGGTTTAGAGAGGGGTGTAGGAATCATATTTGGACTGGTTACGTTTGAGATGCTTATCAGAAATCATGGACATGCGAGGTAGACTATTGGATATACAAGTCTGAAATTTAAGAGAGATGTCTGAGCTGGAGATAAAAATGTGAGACCCATGGACCTAGAGATAGTATTTAAAGTTAAGGCTGGATAAAATCACCAAAGGAAGATTGTATACACAAAGAAGACATCCAAAGACAGAGAATTAGATTGAGTCAACAAGGAGAGGCAGGGCTGAAGGGAGGTGAGCCGATGGATCTCACATGGTGATGCTGAACCTGATTCAAGAGAGGAAACCTGAGAATATAAGTTTCTTGCAGAGTGGGCACTGCATCTAGTGAGTGAAGATTCTGCAAACAGTGTGTACCTTAGCCTCAGCATGGTGAGACTAAAGTGACTCCAGTGCCAGGTATGGCCTGAAAAAACAGGCAAGTAAAAGCATGGACTAAAGTTCAGCATCTTGCGTATCCACCCAACACACAAACACGTATTCTTTCCTTCTTCTAACATTCATATCACTGGTGATTATGAGTGGATGAGACATGTTACTGGCACTGGAGGGACAGCACCACTGCCATGAGGGGAACTTTTCCCAGATGCCTTCATCACCACTCAGCATGACCTGTTGTCCACTGGCACCCATAGGGTAAGATCTTATAAAGAGGACATTAGAGTATACATCAATTTGTTGCATGAACCTAGAGCCTCCCGTGACCCAAGACTGGGCTATCCTCAGGCCCTAAAGCAGTGTGTTTCCCTCCTGTCCAGGGTATGTCAGCCCACTTTGGGCCCTCAATGTGTAACAAGCCACTCAAACTTCAGGTTGAGCTACATACTGCATGCATGAGACTTGCTGTAGAACAATGTCTTCTCAAACAGCATGGCCCATTTGAGTACCAACTTGAGCATTTCTACCAGGTCAGATGTTCTATACAGAGAAACAAAGCATAGAATGAAGCATTCTAATGTATGTCTCTTAGGACTTGTGAATAGGAAACATAAAGAGAAGGGGAAAAGAAAATATTTGAAGACATAATGACTAAGAATTTCCCACAGTTGTTTAAAAATATAAAACCACAGATTCAGGAAGATCAGCACATCTTGAGCAGAATAAATAATAATAAATCCAAACCTAGATACATCGTTAAAAGAACAGAACACCAAAGACATAGAGAAAAATCTTATAATGATAACAATTTCAAATGGTCATCCACTTACTTTAAAACCATCTGTCATGGTCAGGTCCATGTGTCAGCTTGGCCAAGTAGTGGTGCCTGGTTGCCTGGTCAGGCAAATGCTGGCCTGTATGTTGCTATGAAGACATTTCATGGACTTAAATCGTGATCATGTTGGCTGCATCCACAGCTGATTGCATTTGTAATCAGCTAAGGGAAGTGAGTGTCTTCTGCAATGAGTGATGCTTAATCTAATCACCGAAGACTTTTAAGGAGAATACAGAAGAGATAGTCTCTCGTCTTCCTGCTTCAGCAAGCCAGCCTCTCCTGAGAGTTCACTGAGGACCTTCTTTGGAGCTGCCAGCTTGTGGCCTGCCCCACAGACCTTGGACTCTACATCCCCACGGTTGCATGAGACACTTTTATAAATTTTATGTTTATAGATATCTTCTGCTGACTTTGTTTCTCTAGAGTACCCTAGCTAATACACCACCAAATGATTCCTATAACTTAACAGATATAAAAAAAACAAACACTCATCCTGGGGGCAGGGTGGGGTATGCTTTCTGTCATACTGGACTAAGACTGTCTATCTTTACCTATTTTTTTTTTACCTTGCCTAATAAGCATGTCTACTCAGTCTGTAGGCCTGTGTGTGTCGTGTGTATTCTGAACTGAGTTTTTTCTCATTTATTGTCTTACAGAGTGCCCTGTTCTCTGCCATCACTACCCTAAATCTTACCCACAGTATATATTACATGGTTGTCTCAGTTCCACCTTGAAACCTTCCCTGATTCTGCCAGCCCACATCTGTATTACTCAATATATCACATGACCATTTAATGCCCAATACTTTTCCTACTTATAGATATGTGTTTCCTTGAACAATAGAACTATTGTCTCTTAAAGGATAGGGGTAGTGACAATAGTTTAAAACTGTAGTCTCTCTGGCTCTTGGACCTTTCAGATTTGGAAAATTAGGGTGATATTGCCTTCCCAGGTCCTTTTTTATTTTTTATTTTTTGCTGAAAATATGTTAAAAACCAGTAACCATCTGGGTGGGCCACGGTGGGCTCAGTGGCAGAGTTCTCGCCTGCCATGCCGGAGACCCGGGTTTGATTTCTGCTGCCTGCCCATGCAAAAAGAGAAAAAAAAAACCCAACCATCTAGCATTTTAACACCAAAATTTAATAAGGATATGGTCTCATTAAATTTAGCTTAATATGAAGCTCACCCTATCGCTCTTATCTCCCTTTTCCAAAAACAACTAATAAAATCTTGATCAAATGTAAGGAAGTTCTAGTTGTTTCAAGGACAGCATTTAGATATCACTGTTCTACCATTAGTTTGACTCCTCTCCTTCCTGCCTTTAAATATTTGAAAATATTATTTTCAATAAATATTTGAAAGGATAGATTAAGTAATCAAATTAGAATTACCTTGATTTCCTTTTTCTGATGACAGATGATTTCCCCAGCCAGGCTATTAAGGGTTTTTGAAAATATAGGTTACCAATGGAAAAAATAAAACAAACAAAAATTTCCTTTTCAGAATGCTTAACTAAAAACTTTCTGGCTCTCTTTGTTGCAGGAGCAGAGTTTTTATTTGTACCTCTACTTAATGTTTTAGAAGTACATTTCAAAGTCTACTTCTAGCTTTTCTTAGTGTCTCTTATCTTGACGCCTGTTTCTTACTTTTTCCTTTTTGTGTTTAAATCCAAATTCATTTACCATTTTCAAGCACTCTCTTTTCTCGTAGTGGCCTGGTTTTTACTAGAGTGCTTTTCTCATATATAGATTTAGATGCTTATAAAATGTTAATCACTTATTTCTACCCACAGTTTTCATTTCCAGAAATATTCTCCCTGGTGCTCTTAGAATCCATTATTTTTATTAAATTACATCTTCTGTTTTTAAAGGATTTCAAATTTATCAGAGTATTTTAAGATTTTTTTAAATAAAATAAAATCACTCAGAAATCCTGTGTCCAATGAGAACCACTGCTAACATTTTGATGTATTCACTGAAAGCTATTTTCTGGGTTTCACTTTCCCCCTCCCTAGACAAAGCATAATATATAAATAAATAATAATATAAATGAATTTGTCATATAATTGACCAAATAATATTCATTGGTCCTAGAGGTAAAAGAATACAAAGAGAGAATTTATTTTCAGATATTTTTTACCACTGTCAGTCTGTTATCATCATTAGAGAACAAGACAATAAATCAAATCATACATATGAATTTTACTTAGCTTTTTGTGTTTCTTTTTTTGTGTGTGTGTGTGTGTGTGTGTGTGTGTGTATGCTATATGGCGGGGTCACATTTCATTCTTTTTCCATGTGAGTATCCTGTTATTGCAGCACCATTTGTTGAATTTTTGTTTGTTTGATTCGGGGAAGTGCATGGGCTGGGAATCCAACCCGGGTCTCCCACATGGCAGGCGAGAATTCTACCACTGAACTACCCTTGCATCTCTTCATGTGAATTTTAAAGATGAAGAAAACCATGACCCAATTTCCATGGTGATTGAAATAACCATTGCCCTGATCTATCTAACTCTGCTTTTGAGAACAGAAGTCTTTTTTTTTTTTTTTAGTTTAGCAAGTCTTCCAGCAGTGTCTCCACTGTGAAACTAGTTTGGCCATCATTACTAAGTGGTATACAAAGATATTAGCTAATATTGCTCTCTCAGGCTGCAGATCGATAGGCAATTTCCTGCCTTCTTTTAGGAAAAGCTTCTACAGCCCAAAACCTTGCTGTGGGGGCGATGTTACCACACCCACCCATTCCCCTGCAACTCCCCCTGACACACACGCATGCACACGCGTGCACACACACACACACACACACACAAACACACGCACACACACCTCACCAGCCACTGTTAATTATACCAGTTGTCAGCACCAGAACTCAAAGTGAGCCAATACATAAACTGGCTTTTCTTGGTTTTCTGTTTTTCATTTTTCTTAGAATTTTGACTTAAGGAATGAGTTACATCACTGTGCAGGCCAAGCAGTCATGCAAGTCAAGAGCAGAGACCTCTACTTAAGGTGCAATGTTGCACCACATGCAGGGGAAGCAACAGCAAAAGTTCGCATAGCCTTAGAAAGAGTAAAAGCCTCATCTTTCTAGATCCTGATAACTTTCTGGTACCCACATCAGGCTGCCTGGGGTCCCCCTCTTCTTCCTGTCTGCATTTCTGTGCTTCGAGCAGCACTCATCTCCTTTTCCCCTTGAGCTTTCTCAGTATGTTTTTGTTCCTCGCAAGTAAATAATGACTGAATTTGGTATGAAAAGGGATAAGACTCTATCTGAACATGAAAAGATGAATGGAGACTTAAGAAAACATTTCAAGGAATCGGGGAGGAAAACAAAAACAGGAAAAAGAACAAGCAAATGAAAGAAAGCCTTCCCTGCACAGAGAAGCTTTGCCTTGCTCGTTTGTTTGTTTTTAAGTAGACTGTTAATTTGGGCACACACATACTGCAAAATTCTGTCTCACTGCTGCGGGCAACATCTCAACTCTCAGTTTAGTTTTTAAACTTAGCTGGGCTGCCAGACATTTAGATAGAGCCTATACACAGTATCTGGGACTCGTCCTCTCTGACTTCCTCCATTTCTGGTCTCTCTCCCCCTGGATTTCCAGTGACTGCTGAGCTTTGTCTTCAGGTTCTCCAGGCTAGTGTACATGTGGGATTTCCACCAGAGCTTTAGCTCCCCTGAAAGGTGCATGCTAAGGCCTGACCACAGGATAAAAGTCTCAAAACGGGGAAACTCACTTGTTTCTGTTCCCTTCTTCCACTTGTCATTTCCCTCTGGTTTCTGCTGCTTTTGTTCACTCTCCAGGCTTTCAGTGTTGTTTTATTTATATTTTTTCCAGAGTTGACAGTTTTTATCTGTGGGAGGGCTATTCTAATCGAACTATTGGCCCATACCGAAAGCACGTCATCTTTACAGTCTAACTTTTTCATTCTTGTCTTTCCCTCAGTTTTAACCCCTCAGTCAGATGAAGTGCCTCTGCGAGTAACTCTCTCCATAATGTATGTATAGGTGGAATATTTTCTGAATCCATACATGGCCAGAGAATATTGTTCTATTCGCATCCTACAGTAAAAGCAACTTGGCTAGGTGCTAGTGTGTCACAGCTGCAGATGAGTATTGCAAAGGGAGAGCATTCGTAGAACCAGGCAAGAAGATGGCAGAAATTCCTCTTTGGGTTTAACAAAGCCACACACGATGAATGTAAGAAAATCAAGCTGTAAATCTGAAAAACAGAATTGACTAACATATTTTTGCAGATTACAGCCAAGGGTATTCCACACACTGTTTATAAAGAGAGGGGAACAGATAGCAAAGAAAAACAAATTTAAAAAAGAGAGAAAGAGAAGACTTTATTTTTCAGGAATCCAGAAAAAAAAAAAAACAGGAAGCTTATCAAACTGGATAAAAGAAAATAATTTAATAAAGGATTTTTTTTTTTTTTTTACCAAGGTGTGGCTTGAGCGTAGAGAAATCAAGGAAAGATTTTGCAGAAGCCTATGATTAAAAACTGCACAGAGAGCCTTTCCTGCTTCTGGAGTCTTAGGGGGTATGGTAGTTAGATTCCAGTGTCAACCTGGCTAGGTGAAGGTGCCTAGTTCTATTGCTGTGGACATGAGCCAATGGCATGTGAACCTCATCTGTCGCTGATTACATCAACAGTCAGCTAGGAGGCGTGCCTGCTGCAATGAATGATGTTTGATTTAACTGGCTGGTGCTTAAATGAGAGACTCAACATAGCACAGCCCAAGCAGCTCAGCATACCTCATCTCAGCACTCACAGCTCAGCCCAAGCTTTTGGAGATGCAGAAAGGAATCACCCTGGGGAAAGTTGTTGGAACCCAGAGGCCTGGAGAGAAGGCCAGCAGAGATCACCCTGTGCCTTCCCACGTAAGAAAGAACCTCAGTTGAAAGCTAGCTGCCTTTCCTCTGAAAAACTAATTAAATAAATCCCCTTTTATTAAAAGCCAATCTGTCTCGGTGTGTTGCATTCTGGCAGTTAGCAAACTAGAACAGGGGGTGAGGATAAGGAATAGTACTTAAGGCCCAGAGAGGGTAGTCACAAGGCAAGTTCTCTCTTAGGAGATGGAGAAGCCTCTACAACCTGGAAGGGTTGGAGGTAGGCAAATAAATATCCTGTATCTCATCTTCCTCCTGCCCTCTGATCTCCTAATGTGCTCCCTTTGGCTGAACCCAACTGGAAGCCAGCAGTTTACCCAGCCTGGTAAATAGTTCATACACATGAGTACATGACAGCACACAGCATGGAGGGTGAAGAGTGGATCTAAAGGGGCAAAAAGATAATGACCCCAGTACAGAACCAATTTACTGTAGAGAAGGGGAAAGAACATCATCATAAAGTAAAAACATGGTGCAGACTTCTGAAAAGTATTTATTATATGAACTGGAATTTGGCATTCTGAGCAGGATGTGAAATGAAATAATCTGTATGAAACATAAAAATAAGGCTTTAAGTACAGAGCAGAGTGAGATGTAAGTAAAACTAGATAAAATAAAGAAGGATTTTTTAAACATTAAAAGTATAGTAGTGGGCGGGCCGCGGTGGCTCAGCGGGCAAAGTGCTTGCCTGCTATGCCGGAGGACCTCGGTTCGATTCCCGGCCCCAGCCCATGTAACAAAAACGGAGAAACAGAATACAATAAAAAACAAGAAAATGTTAAAAAAAAAAAAAAAAAAAAAAAAAAAAGTATAGTAGTAAAAGCAGTAACTAGAAACATCAGCATGTTAGAAAATCAAATGATCACTCTGGTCCTATGGAAAGCTCAGCTAATGTGCAAAATCTTTCCTCCCACCTCAAACATGAAAATGATACAGTAAACTAGATTGATAAAATAACTAATAAAATTTAAATTCAAGGCCAAGATAAAAGTAAAACTGGGAAAACCTCTGGCGCCAAAATTAACTTACAAAAAGAAACATGTGAGAACTAAAATCAAGCGTCCCCTAGAACATCTGAATGAAATAGATGCCTAAATGCCCAGATCTTTAACTGCTTCACTGATAGGCCTGTGGTGGCCATGAACTTCCTAAATGAAGAGTCGAATCCTCCAGCACTATCTCGCCCATTCTGAGAGACCAGAGAGATGGCACACTGGTCTCAGGCTGTGGGCCTGTGGGTGTCCAATATCCATAGGATAGCTTTCTCCCTGACACTAAAGTATTATTTAAAGGTAAGACTGAGTTGGGTACAATGGTGGCTCAGTGGCAGAGCTCTCGCCTGCCATGCTGGAGACCTAGGTTCAATTCCCAGTACCTGCCCATGCAAAAAAAAAAAAAAAAAAAAAAAAGCAGCGATATACTTACAGAAGGTGCAATTTCCAAAGAAAGTACTCGATAAGAAAGGAAGTTGAGTCCTCAGGAATTTTGTGTTTTAAGGTCCTCATCTTTTCTGGGCAAATAAAATGATGTATTTTCATGTTGAGCTTTGTTAAAGACAACTATGTGCATGTTATAATGTAAAGATTACCTTAAAGCAGTGGTTCTTAACTGGCGGGTCTTCTCCCTTGGCTACATTTGTGTTTGTCACAAGTGAAGAAGGTAAGCTACTGTCAACCAACCGGTGGTGGCCACGGTTCCAGCTAAACTATCCTGTAAGGACAAGACAACTAACTGCCAACAGTAAAGAACTGTCTGGGTCAAAATGTCAATGTGCTATTAATGGAAAACCCTGATGCAAAAGAATAAAATAGAATGTATATCATTGAAACCAATACAGGAAAAAGGGAAATGAGGTTACCCAAAGAAGGCATGAGTCTGAAGGAGGAAAGAACCACATGATAAAATAACATGATAGCAATGAAATCATTATCAATTAAGCAAAAAAAACGTGTCATTTAAAAAGTAAACATTCTCAAATTGGGTAAAAATAAAAGAGATTTAGCCATATGGTATTTACAAACAACACATTTGAAACTTAATGGCATAGGAAATCTTAAAATAGAGGTGGAAAAGGATACTAATCAAGAGAAGAGCAATATAGCAGTTTATTACTTTTAGATCAAATAGAATTCAAAGCAAAAGAACATTATCTATAAATATGGACAACACTTGCTTCTAAAATAATTATGAACCTATAGGCACCTAATGATGTATATATATAAAGGAAAAAACTGTTAAATTTCCAAATAGAAATAAACAAACCCACAACCACAGAAACTTTTCACAAGAACTGATAAATTCAGCAGACAAAAGAGTAACACTGGAGAAAATTTTTACAATATGCTTAACAATCTTGAACATGTAGAAAAAGAAAGGAACAAAAATTAGGTTGTCTTCCAGGTGCATTAACATGATGGCAATATTAAATAGCTTACAAACATGCATGGCCCTGAGCTAAGTTAACAAAGGCCAGTAGATTTCTGCTTTTCAGCTGGTTAGGTTTTCCATTTTTAACTGAGCCTGAGAATAATGCCTAGAGCCAAAACTTGAACCTAGATTTTTAAAAATTCCAAGTACAGTAGATTTCCTCTCTATCACATTGTGGGTATAAGAAAGGTACCCAATTTTGCCACAATTTTGAAGAGCTCTGTAGGTGCTCCATGATCCTGCAAAACAAAGGATGAAAAATCTCTGCCCAATTTTCTGAAGAGAATTGAACAATGAATAAAAATGAAATTCTGTAGTCTGTATAATTATTTCCTTCCCTTTTATGTCTCTAACTTTCCATAAAAATTTGTATTAATTCCTTGCTTAAATATAAAGTTGGATAAAGAAGTTTGGGAGAAAAGGGAATTGCCACATATGGACATTGTAAAAAGTTGCTTATGGTCAGGGAAATTTACTCTGGAACCTCGAGTAGTTCACCAATTTAATTATTTCCTCAGGGAATTGAAAAACTCCAGAAATCATCCTTAAGTTTTCCCAACTTCATCCTTCTCCAGATGATGAGAATAAAAAGGTCATGCCAAAGCTAAAAAAATTTCACAAGATTTATATGTGGGTGTAAGACTATGTATTGATATGCCCACCAACATTGCGTATGTCAGCAATTACCAAGCACTACAGTAAGCTATTTAAAAATCCATGTAAAGCAAAGTGTGTTGAACCATAAGTTTTCATGTGAAGCAAAGTAGATTAAATTTGAAATAAAAATTGTGAAAAAAATCATGCAAGAAAAAAGCTTCCTGAAAAAACTTTCTAAATCGTTTATTTATCATAGCCAAATTCAATGAAATAAGAAGGCATGTATGTTTGAAGAGGGGTATAGTAGTAAATACACTAAAAGCAAAAAATATTAAAATATGTAATATTCTTCCTTTAACATTTACGCAATTGCTTAAGCATTTCGTATAATGTGCCGGCTTGAAGAACTGAAAAGTGAATGGAGTAGTTTTCCTAGTATTATCTGTTCATACATAAATACCATTTCCTCCAGCTGCAATCACAGTATTAAAAAACTGTTCCTTCAGAATGGGGGAAGGATTCCAATAACAAAGACAGGCTTAAAATTGCCATGTTTGTGTACAACTGAAAAAGAAATTCTTTGAACTGTAATTGAAAAAAGAGCCTTCAAAATCAATAAAACCACATAAAAGAAAAAGAAAAGAGGAGAATATGCAAAGAAACTACACCAAGATAAGGTTTCAGACATCTTCCCAAGTGATATGTATTTAAATAAGCATTTACTCTACATTCATATTATTTGAATGTCATTGGCTTATCCTTACCTATGTTAAAAAGAATCTTTATTAATTTATATTTGCTGTTACATTGCCAGAAATCCTCACATAATGTACTACATGCTCTGCTCATAAAAGTATTTCACAATGTGCTTAAATTGCTTCAATAGAATGGTAATACATATCCTGTACCATTGACTTTCTCAAGAGATATATCCTAATGCCCTGATGACTCCTTCATATATTAAAAGCTCAAAAAGTATTTCATAAACTGCTGACTTCCTCCTTTTTTATATAAACTAATAAATTGCTCCTTTATCAGTACCTTGTCGGTCCTCTGCATAACCTAACACAGAAAATTAACTGATTTTTATTAGCATCTTTTCTCTTATTGAATGACTACTTTTGTCACAAAGAAGAAAAGTTTTAATGCAGCGATATAAAATACATCAAATGACAAGTAAAGCAGAAAATTGTGTTGTGATTGCCCACTGGCTAGTTAAACAACCTACGAACATATGCCAAGCTGGCGATATGCAAATAAAATTCATGGGTTGGCAAAACTAGAAATTTCTATAAATCTTGGACCTCTTAAATCCTACTGGAAACTTTGATTGTTGAATCTTCAAATATCAAAATTCTACTGTATGTGTGTCTATGTGTAAATGTGTATGTCTGTGTATTGCATGGATCAATAAACATTTTTCATAAATGTCCAAATTGTAAATATTTTAGTCTTTCAATGCCATATGGTCTCTGTGCCAACTACTCAACTCTGTCACTGAAGCAGGAAAGCCGCCAAACATTACACTTTAATGAAAACTTTATTGACAAAAGCAGATGGCAGGCTAAATTTATCCCTCAGGTGTACTAATTGATAGCCCCTTAGGTACACTATAGCAAGCACAAAAATTTATGTGTATACGAATGGATTAATGAATGTAGAGCACATTTATTAATATATAATACATACATGTGCCCAAGTATATGTACATTTATTGACTATCAATTTCCAATATTTTGAAATGTACTCTTTTCTCATATTTTCATTTTTAAATTTGTATTTTGAGGTCATTGCAGATTTGCATGCAGCTGTAAGGAGTAATAGAGAGATCCATGTATTCCTTACCCATTTTTCTCCAATTATAAAATTTTATAAAACTATAGGAAAGTGGGTGGACCATGGTAGCTCAGTGGCAGAGTTCTTGCCTGCCATGCCAGAGACCCGGGTTCATTTCCCATACCTGCCCATGCAAAAAAAAAAAAAAAAAAAACCATAGGAAACTATCTCCCAGGACATTGATATTGATTAGTCAAGATACAAACATTTCCATTTCCACAAATTTCCCTTTATAGTGCTCTCATTGGCCACAACCACTTCCCACCTACCTACAATCCCTTCTTAATTATTGCCAGTCACTAGCTGCTCTCTTTTTCTGTAATCTCATTATTTCGAGAATGTTATGTAAATGGACTCACAGGCATGTAACCTTTGGGATTAGTTTTTTGAATTCTGTATAATTATTTGGAAATTCATCCAGGTTGTTGCAGGTAGTAATAATTCATTATTTTTATTGCTGGTATGGATATACAATATATTGTTTAATACACCCATTGAAGGACTTCTGGGTTGTTTCAAGTTTGGGGCAATCAATCCTCATATACAGGTTTTTCTGTAAACATAAGTTTTAGTTTCTCTGGGATAAATTTCCAAGCAGTGCAACTTGTCAGTTGTATGGTAGTTGCACGTTTAGTTTTTGAAGAAGCTACCTAAATATTTTCCAGCATAGCTATACCATTTTACATCCCTACACACAATGTTTAAGCAATCCAGTTTCTCAGCATCCTTACCAGCACTTGGTGTTATCACTATTTTTTTTTTTTTGACATGGGCAGGGTCCAGGAATCAAACCCAGGTCTCTGGCATGGCAGGCAAGAATTCTGCCACGGAGCCACCATTGTACCATCCTATCACCATTTTTATATTAGCCATTCTGATAGGCGTGTGGTGATTTATCACTGTGGTTTGAATTTGCATTTCCCTAATAGCTAATGGTGTTGAACATCTTTGTGTGCTCCTTTGTCACTCTGTGTCCTCTTTGGTGAAATGTATCTTCATTTCTTTGCCCATTTTCTAATTGGATTGTTTCTTTTTACACTGTTGAATTTTGAGAATTCTTTATATATTCTAATACCAGTCCTTTGTTGGCTATGTGATTTACAAATATTTTCTCCCAATCAGTAGGTTATCAATTCATTCTCTTATCAGGGTCTTTCAGACAGCAAAAACAATTAAATTTTGATGAAATACAATGTATCACCTTTTCTTTGCACGGATTGTGTTTTGGTGTCAAGTCTAAGAATACTTTGCTTAGCCTTAGGTGCCAAAAATATTCCCCTGTTTTTTGTTTGTCTGTCTGTTTGCTTCTTTTGTTTTGTTTTGTTTTTCCCCTGTGTTTTTTCTAAAAGTTTTATAGTTTTACATTTTACATGATAATCTTGTCATCTGCAAATAGGGGCAGTTTTTCTAATATTTATGCTTTAAGTTTCTTTATCTTGCTTTATTGAACTGGCTAGAACTTCCAGCATCATGTTGATTAAGAGTGGTGAGAATGGACATGCTTGCCTTCCTGATGCTTTTTGCCCTTTAAGGAAAAAGCATTCAGTCTTTCACCGCTGGTAAAATGTTAGCTGTAAGTTCTTTTGTACGTATTCTTTACGTGTTGAGAAAGTTCTCTTCTACTTCTATTTTTCTAAGTTTTTATCACGAACAGGTATTGAATTTTGTCAAAGGCTGTTTCTGTACTGATAAATACAATCACGTAATTTTTCTTCTTTAGCCTCTTAATGTGGTAGACTACACTGATTGATTTTCAAATATTGAACCAGTTTTGCCTCCCTTGAATAAACACCACTTATTTATGGCACATAGTTCTTTTCTATATGTTGTTGAATTCTAGATGCTAATATCTTGTAAAAGATTTTTCTCTCTTTTTTTGCATGGGCAGGCACCAGGAATTGAACCCAGGTCTCCAGCATGGCAGGTGAGAATTCTGCCACTGAGCCACAGTCACACGCCCAAAAGATTTTTGATTCTTTAGTCATAAAGGATTTTGGTCTGTAGTTTCTTTGTGCTGTCTTTGTCTGGTTTTGAAATTACAGTAATAATAGCTTCTTAAAATGAATTGAGAAGTATTCCCTCCTTTTGCATTTTCTGGAAGAAATTTTCTAAAATTGATGTTAATTCTTTTTTGAATGTTTGCTAGAATTTTCTAATGAAACCATCTGAGCCTGGAAATGTCTATGGAAAAATTTTAAATTACAAATTTAATTCCCTGAATAGTTACAGAGATATTGAAATTGTCTGTTTCATATTGGGTGCGTGTGGTAGTGTGTAATTCTTGAGACATTGACCTGTTTGTTCCAAATTGTCGAATTTATGTGTGTGGAGCTATTTATAATATTTCTTTATTATCCTTTTGGTGTAGGCAGGATTTGTAGTGACATTCCTGTTTTTTCCTGCTATTTGTAATCTATATCTTCTCACTTTTTTTCAGTCAGTGTTGGCAGAAGTGTGCCAATTTTTTGGATAAAGAACCAGATTTTTGTTTCACTGAGATTTTCTGTGTTTCTCTGTTTTCAATTTTATTGAATTCTGTTCTTATCTTTGATGTTTCCTTCACTCTCTTTGCTTTGAATTTATTTTCCTATTTTTTTGGGGGGGGGGAAGGGGAAGTATACTTGGTCCGGGAATCGAACCTGGGTCTCTCACATGGAAGGTGAGCATTCTACCACTGAACTACCCCTGCACCCCTTCTCTTTGTAGATTCTTGTAGGAGTAATTTAGATTATTGATTTGAGACTTTTTCTCTTTTCTAAAATTCGCATTTAGTGTTTTTAATTTTCCTCTCAGCATTGCTCTAGCTAAGTCCTACAGATTTCAGTATGTCGCAATTTTATTTTTCTTTGATGTAGTGTATTTTTAAAATTTCCCTTGAGACTTCATCTCTGGCCTGGGGATTTCCAAGCATGTGGAAATTTTCCTGTTATCTTTCTGTTGTTGACTTCTAGTTTGAATCCATTTTGCTCAAAAAACATACTCTATGATCTCAATTACTTTACATTTGTTCAGGTTCTTTTTTACATCACAGAATACAGTCTGTCAATAAGCTTTGCATGCATTTGACAAAAATATGTATTCTGCTGTTGATGGATGAAATGTTCTATAAATGTCAATTAAATCCTATTGGTTAATGATGCTATTGAGTTCTGGTTTTCTGTTTGGTAGTTCTACCACTTCTTCAGAGAGAGATGTTAAAGTCTCTAACTATAACTGTGGATTTGTCTATTTCTCTTCTCAGTTCTATCAGTTTTTGCTACACATACTTTGCAACTCTGTTGTTTGGTACAGAGATTATTGAGATTATTATGAGATTATTATGATTAATAATTAAATATTTAATAATTAAATATTGAGATTATTATGCCTTCATGGTAGATGGATCATCCTATTATATAGCGATAATTATACAATTATAACTAATAATTTGTCTCTAGCTATTCTCTTTACTCTGAAGTGCACTTTAACTGATAGTAATATAGCCATTATTGTTTCTCTTTGACTAATACTTTGCATTATATATCTTTTTTCCATCCTTTCAATCTATCCCCATCATCATATTTGGAGTGAGTTTCTTATAGACAGCATATAGTTGCATCATGTTTTTTAAATTGATTTTGCCAATATTTGTCTTTTAATTGGTTTATTTAGACCATTGACATTTAATGTAATTATTGATAGGCTAAAGTTTACCATTTTATTTTTGTGTTATGTTTGTGTTTTCTCTTTTTTCATTTGTTTTCTTTTTTATGTCTTCTTCGAATTACTTGAACAGTTTTTAGGACTGCATTTTGATTTAACTAGTGTTCTGAGTGTATCTCTTTGTATTTTTTTAGTTCTTGTTCTAGATATTACATTGTACATACACAACTTCTCACAATTTACTGGAGTCATCATTTTACCAGTAAAAGTATAGAAATATTACCTCTCTTTGTCCATTTACCTTCCCCCATTCATAATATAATTTTCTTAAATATTTCTTTTACATTCATTTAGAACTACATCAAACAGTGTGATAATTTCTGCCTCAGTCATCTAACATGTTTTTGAAACCTCAAAAAGAGAAGGGAAGCCTACTGTTTTTGCTTACAATCTTCATTCTTCTCATCCGAACCCATGGAACCTAGATAGAAGAGACACAATGTTTTTTAACTGCTGAAAGAAAAGAACTGGTTACATCAGAATCCTGTACTTGGCAAAAAATATTCTTCAGGAATAAAGGAACAAATCAAGATATTCTCAGGTTAGAAAAAAAACAAAAAAATTAAAAAATGAAGAGAATTTGTTGCTAGCCAATCTACCTTCAGAACATTGTACCATCAGGAAGAAAACATGAATACAGTAAGACAAACATGGTAAAAATGGTATGATTCTTCTCTGAATTTTTGAAAGGTTCCTTCTCTTATTGTTTCTTTTCTGCTAGAGAATTTCTTTTAGTCATTCTTATCTAATGTTGGGTTTTATGGACTAATCCTTTAAATTTTTAAAGTTTTTTTTTCTGTTTTTCAGGCCTTTGCATTCTGTGCCTACTTTCTGACCACTGAAGAGAAAAAAACAGATGCCAATATCTTACATTTACTCCAACAAACAACCAAGTTAAACTGACTTTCACTTGACCACCTCTAGACTTGACCAGCATCACTCATTGAAAAAATAAAATTAGACTTATACCAAGGCATTGTTATGACTTTAGTCCTCACGAGGAACATATTCATCATCTGGCATTTCATAATAGTAGGGGAAAAAGATCTAAAAACTTTCCAGAAAAATTAAAAATAAAGCATGGTAGCCCAACTTTGGAATAAACATTTTAGCACTCCTTTCTGAAATGCTGGATTTGTTGAACATTTGAGGAAAGGCTCTTTTATGAAGTATAGAAACCAAAGCCAGAAACAGAAGAGGATGAGATGGAACCATTCATAGGAACAAATGAGCTCTTCTGTCTTTGAGGAGCTCTGCTTTCTCTCAGGAATTTGTTAACATCTGTCCCCTGGGATTTTGTGGAGGTTGAGGTACGATATGCACTTAGGAGAGTGTGGGATGAACAATGGATGGGACAGATGATTTATAAAGTTCATATTTTTGGATAGAACAGAAGATTCATTGAATCAAGAGAGTGACAAGTTTCTCTTATTATCATGTAGGAGACAGTGGAAACTAGAACATTTGGTGACCATGAGCTTCACGTGAGACACGTCCCTATTGGCCTTTACCCAGCATAAAGAAACCAGGGGAACTAGCACATGTAAACACTTCACATACTCTCAAGGTGTCGATGTCCAAGATGTAACTGTACACAGACTATCTAACTATAATGGTAAATCATTTCTCAAGGGCATCATTGCAGCCATAGTTCTAGGGGAAACAAATGAGATGAAAGAAATGGACTTGCCCCACCTCAGACTCACAACTCAGCTTGTTGAGACTTTCAGATTGGTAGTCCAATTCTGTGTCTCTGTCAATATGTGGGAAAGAATGTGTGATTCCGACTGATGGTCGATATCCAATTTGTATTGTACCCATGAGGTCTAAAAATTTTTCCTGTTACTTCTGTCATTACAGGTATTTCCAAAATATATGTAGAAGAGAAACTGATTAGGTTTTGTCTGCCACCTTCTTATGCTAGCTAACCCTTGAAATGAGAATTAACAATTATAGTGTGCGAGTAATGCGGTAAATGTTATATAGATACATATTTATGTACATATGCAAGTTAGATTCTTATTTAACACTTATAACAATACAGGAATATAGGTATTCTTATTTTTCTTTCAAAGTTGGAGAAATGGAAATGCTTGGGATAGGTAAGCTATTGAATCCCACAGAGTTAACAAGTGTCAGAGCTGCATTCAAACTAGGCGTGTTGGATTTCAAAGAACATGCTCTTTTCACTGCCAAGATGCATTTCATAAGAGAAGTAACAGCAGGGAGAAATGAGGCAAAAGGACAGAAAATAAGAAGTCATTGTGAAGGAGCAAGAGCATTATTTAACAACATTTATTGTGTGTTTTTTTAAACTTGTAGAAAAATACAAGTACATACATATGCATGTATACATACATAATTAATGTATATATATTACAATTACAATATATATCAGATCTTTTCATTGTGTCCATATGTCTGTCATAATCTTTTTGTGTTTCACATTCTTATACTCTTGTGCTTCAGTCTTTCTCATCTTTCTTGATATACATCCTCATCTGTATCAATCAACTGTTAAGCACATCTAGGCAGTTTTTATTTTAATTTATATTTTTAATTCTACAGTTTTTTAAACTTGTAGAGAAATACAAGTTTAAAAGTATCAAATCCTGGAGCCCCAGATGTTGAGTGCATCTGCATTCCCACAGAGGTCTCTGCTCCCAGCCCAGGTCTCTGCTCCCAGCAGCCTGCATGTGCATGCTCAAGGCTCCTGCAAAGCTGATCATCTAGTGACCTGCCGCCTGACCTTCACCCCATTCTGGCAGCCTAGAGCTGCTCTGGTTCAATCTACTCCCAGTTCCATCAGCAGTCAGTAGCCTGCAACCAGAAACTTCACCTAGTACCTAGCAAGTTCTGAGACTCAACAACTCCCTGCGGACAGTCTTCCCTGAGACCCCAGAGGGAAGACTCCTGCAAGTTCCATCAGCATAGTTTCCCAGTGGCTTCTCTGCCATTCAGTAAGCCACCCTTGGGCCCCTCCAAAGAGGCCACATCTCAGCCCTGGCACAGGGCAGGGCTCTTCCGAGAGGGCTATATCTTGCCCAGGTGGTAGTGGCTGGTCCTCAAATCTGCTATGCCTGTATTCTTTAAAATATTCCTCAACTTTCACTAGCTGATTCCCTGTTATTCCATTCTACTGTTAATAACTCCTTATATATTAATCTTTTCTTGCCCAAATCACCCTGTGGTTTCTGTTTCCTGATTTGGCAAGACTAGTAAGACATCTTGGTCAAGAAATTGCTTTTGATTTGGACCTTTATTTACCAAAGAAGAGAACAAGGGTATGTCATGAATAACAATAATATATAACCTATATTGAGTGATTATTATATGCAAAGCATGGTGCTAGACACCTGAAAGACATTTCAGTACCTGAGTATCACAATACCCTACAAGATGTGCAGTATTAATGCTGTGCCACAGGTGAAGAGATTTGCTCAGAATCCCACAGCTAACAGTAGCAGGAGTGAAATTTAAAATTTGTACCCCAATATATCCAACTGTAGAGCTCTGGCTTTGAACACAAGCTTCCCAAATGATATAATATCTTACACTAGAAAGCACAAAGTGTTCCTTGTCATATTGTAATAGTCTTAAAGAATCCTAAATATTAATAACCAAATGGGATGTAGAAGAATTAGACATTGGTCTATACTTTTTATACCACTCTGCCACTTTTCTGTGAAGTCATTTTAACATATTCAGGCTGACAAGAACAATTAGAGGTCATCTAGGTCATGGCCCAGACTTCAAGTTCACTTGTCAAATAATGCAGTAGGAAATTGGGCATGAAGAATTTTTTCTCTAATATGAACTGTGGCAGTAATTCTAAGATAAATTGTCAAATTACTCATTTAGCAGCTATAAGTCACAGTAGTACTGTTGCTATTTGTATTATACCCAGGGAAAAAAAACTTAGATATCCAAGTTGACATTCTATGGTATTTCATTGTCAAGTTCAATTTTCTGTATCTGTAAAATTTCTCCAACGATTGCTATCATTTAGTATGCAAGCTGATACTCTAATTGCAGAACATGACATCTTTATCAAGTAATACCATTCAAAAAGAGTATTGAACTAGGCTACCGAGCAAAACTAGAAAGGGGGAAAAAAGATTAACTGAGAGAAAGAAAAGTTTATAGTCTCACATTAATTCTCTAGAATTTGTTTCTGTGAAGATTAATTAATGTCAACGGTATTCATCAATTTATATTACAGATAGTTAGCTGAGCAACTCTGCTAATTCCCTTTTCAATTCTAGATCATAATAGCTATGTGAGCTTGGGGAGATTCTGTTAACATCTTTAATCCTTAGTTCTCTTATCAATGAAATGGGTATAATAAATTATCTTACAGACTGTTGTAAGTACAAGTGATAATGGATATGTACATATGAAAAGCTTCAAACATATTTCTCTCCTCTGTCCCCTTCCTCAGGACACTAATGGAAGATATGTTCAACCTGGGCAAGGGAAGGAAGACGTGGAATTCAAGAAAATCCAACAAAGGAGTGAAGCAGAAGGAATCACACCATTCCCCCATTCTTACGATGGAGAGTGGAGAGCCAGGATAGCCATTTTATTAGAGCAGGGAGGTAGAGGAAAGATAAAGCGACTGACAACAAAACTGGTAGATTACCTGATGTGTTTGAAAATAACAAGAAGACATGAACAAATGATTGGTACCTAGGACGGCAAATTAAAAAAAAATAGAAACAAAGATAGCTATTATTCCTATGATGCTCAAAGTTGTGCAATAAGAGAAAATGAAATAAAAAATATGACATATGGATTAGCTGTATATAATATTTACAGCCAGTGTCTAAATACAGGATTGAGCTAACCAAAAATTTGGGGGAGGGAAGGGGGACTGTGAGACGGCTTAAATTCTTACCTCCCATTAACAGGATAATACATAAAACTGAAAACTCAAGAAATGGAAATACAAGCATTTTTTTTTATTCCCTTTCTGAATTTATAAAATCAACTGTATTTTACAGGTAAATTTTTGTACATTTTCAAGTTCATATTATTGCTGGTTTTTTTTTTTTATAATAATGACACATGGCAGAAGAAATTGCCAAATGACAAATTGTTCTATGAGGTGTTTACAACACCCTGACCCACCCTTTCCCGTCTCCAATCTCACTTTTCCAGAGGAAACCATTTTTGCTCTTTTAGGATATTCCTAAGAGCAAAGGTTAAATTTTTAGAGAGACATTCTATAGATATCTCTGCCTATCACAGGGTCTAATACACAGTAAGTAGCTGTTTCTTCTACTGTGTTGTAGTCTTTATTACATGAAGAAAGATGGTTATATCACGTTATGGTCATAGGAATGCTTCAGGAGATGTCATTATGGAAGTAAAAAATCCCAAAATGCTAACCAAATGGTTCTTGCACTGATGGTCAACAAGGTGGACTCATTTTGTACTCTTATTTCCTAGACAGGCACTGTTCTAGTTTGCTAGCTGCCAGAATGCAATATACCAGAAACAGAGTGGTTTTTAAAAAGGGGAATTTAATCAGATGCTAGTTAACAGTTCCAAGGCTGAGAAAATGTCCCAATTAAAACAAGTCTATAGAAATGTCCAATCTAAGGCATCCAGGGTAAGATACCTTGTTTCAAGAAGGCTGATGATATTCAGGGTTTCTCGCTCATCTGGAAAGGTACATGGTAAACACAGTCACAGTTTCTCTCTTGGCTAGAAGGGCAGATGGTAAGCAAGGCATCATCTGCTACTTTCTCTCCTGGCTCCCTGTTTTCATTCTTCATCTCTAAAGGTCGCTGGCTCATGAACTCTCTGCTTTGTGGTGCTGCTGTTTCTGAATTTCCCATTCTCCAAAACGTTTCCTTTTTTATAGGACTCCAATAAACCAATCAAGATTCACCCAAATGGATGGAGACATGTTGTCACCTAACCCAGTTTAAGAACCACTTTTGACTAAGTCACATCATCCAGGGAGATGATCTGATTACAGTTTCAAACATACAGTATTGAATAGGGATTATTCTACCTTTATGAAATGAGATTTTGATTAAAACATGGCTTTTCTAGGGGGCATACTTCCTTTCAAACCAGCACAGGCACAGAGAGACAATTTTTTTTTTTAATGGGGAAGGGAGAAGGGAAAGAGAGACTTGAAAAGTCTGGACATTGGTTAACTTAGAAAGGGTAATAATCCAAACAATCTTTTTAGGATAAAAGAAATACCTTGAGACCCTGCAGTGTTTCAAATATGCTGGAAAATAACTGCTAACACTCACATAGAACTTACTAGTTCCTCAGGCTTATTCAAGAAAGCAGAATTACATCAATTCAATCTACACTGACAACTGTGCCAGTTAGAAACTGTCATGTACCCTAGAAAATCCACGTTCTTTAATCTTCATTCAATATTGCTGAGTGGGAGCTTTTTTATTGTTTCCATAGAGCTATGACCCACCCATTTGTAGGTGGTATCTTTTGATTAGGTGGTTTCCATGGAGCTGTGCATCCATCCATTCAAGGTGGGGTTGCTTACCGGAGTCCTTAAGAGGGAACCATTCTGGAAAAAGCTTTAGAGCTAACAGAGCCCACACAGCCAGAGACTTTTGGAGATACAGAAAGAAAACACCCCCAGGGAAGCTGTTGAAGAAGCCTGGAGAGAAAGCTAGCAGACATCACCACATGGCTTCCCAGCTGAGAGAGAAACCACGAACCTCAGTGGCCCATTCTTTGGAGTTTCTCTGGATGCCTTAGTTTGGATATTTCTATGGCCTTAGAATGATATACTTGCAACTTGATAAATTCCCTTTTTAAAAAAAAATGCCATTCCATTTCTGGTATATTGCATTCTGGCAGCTTTAGCAAACTAAAACAACAGCACTATATGGTAACTAGACTATTTCTATTTTAATATTACATAGTGGAATTTGCCCAATATTACGAGTCTGGTCTTGCTCAGGACTCCCTGCACTTCACCACTACTCCATGTAATCGAGGCCCCTGGGGAACAATACTTGAGTCTGCGTCTTTTTATGATGTGAGGATCTGACAGGAGACAGACAGGATAAGACAGGTACAGAATTCTGTGCATTAAGATGTGCATGTCTGCATTGGAGGTGCTTTCAGGTGGAGAGAGGAGGTGGATGAGAATGAACTAGCTGATATCAGGTTAGCATTTATGGTTCCTGCTGTGCCAACAGCAGACTCTCCATGTACTTCTAATAGAACTCCTCCCATAAGCCTATGTGCAGCCTCCCAGAATATGGGGCCTCTGGAGCATGAAGGGGAGAAGAGATCATGTCAGACTCAGAGCTGGGAAGTGCATTTTTCTTCTCAGGAGTAGGAAAACTGGATCTAAGGGGCTGTAAATCCAGGGAGTGTTCTGGAGTCAATGAGGAATGGCCATGACAAATTAGAGAAAAGATAGATGGAGAGAAAGACGAACACAAAACCCTAGACAAAAAGTGCTCTTAAAAAAAGTGTTCTTTAATTCTAAGAAGCTTTAATGATATTTACAAAAGAAAAAGGAAAAATAATTTGCAAGAAGTAAAAAGGTCTATTTCCAAAAACCAAAGCTGATGATTACTAGGGACCAACGCAGGGCAGATTTTGCAAATCTGTTCAGGTTTTATTCATTTTCAGTAAAGCTGTTCCAATGCTTGAATGCTTCCCTAATCGCTACCTGAGGAGACTAGAGCAGGTTCCAAGATTCCCTGGGGAGGAACTCCAGAGAACATAATGGACACCCTTTGCAATATAAACAGGAACAACATTTAGTGAAGTATAGCCTTGCTTAAACTCCTGCTCTCACTCAGCTGTGTTCAGGCACTTGGCTGCTAGCAGAGAAAAAAGAGGCAGAGCTCCCCAGAGGCCCACAAAGTCCATGTTCTTTGCTATACGGAGCTCAGCTTGCAAAGAGAGAGTACCATTAACCCTTGGTTAGTGACTGGATATATTTTTGCCAACGGAAATCTAAATTTAAAAATAATTTGCTTTTATTAGCTGCTGAACATAATGTCATCTAAAATACTAAGTATGTTAAAGGCATGTATAGTTCCTATTTCTGGAGCCCTATGGACTAGCCACGGTCATTTTTCTGTTGTAAAGCTTGATCTGGCAGAGATCAGCCTTGAGAGTCCATGTTGCAACATGTTAGAGGCAGGCTCTGCGTCTGTTAAGTGCATCCCTCTCTCCCCACACTCCTCCAAAGAGGACAGCTCTTTCCCTTGTGTAATGGTCTCTTGTTGTTGGCATCTTAGGTGCTCAGTAGAAACTCATTACGTTAAAGGGAAGCTAGAGAATTTGAAGAGGACTGTGTCCTCCAGAATCCAATTCAATTGGTAATAGCAAAAGAACATTTTCCAGACCTCTGTGCTTACAGAGTTCTATGGAACTTATTCTTTTTTTACACACAAATTGATACTCCAGAAATAAAACCTCTCATTTATGGTTTTATTCCTTTTTTATTAGAGAACTTGTAGATTTATAGAAAATCATGGATAAAATAATGAATACCCATTCACCACTCTATTAATAACACTTTGCTTTGGTATGGTACATTTGTTACAGCTGGTACATTTGTTACAGATGATAAAAGAACATTTTTTATAATTATGTTATTAACTGTAGTCCATGGATTATTTTAGGATTCACTGTATGTTATTGTGCAATGGATTTTTAAAAATTTTTTATTCTAGTAACACATATATAGCCTAAAGTTTCCCCTTTAACCACATTCAAATGCATAATTCAGTGCTATTAACGACATTCTTAATGTGTCACCATCATCACAATCCATTACTAAAATTTTCTATCACCTTAAATAAAACCTTTGTACCAATTGAGCATTTAACTCCCTATGATTTTTTAAATTTCTAACTCTATAAATATGCTTATTCTAATGATTCTTACTAGGGCAATCAGACAATATTTGTCCTATGGTGTCTGGTATATTTTACTCAATATGATGTCTTCAGGGTTCATCCATGTCAGCAGGTATGTAAACTTTGCTTCTTTTTAGAGAAGAATAATATTTCTTTGCATGCATATAACACATTATGTTTATCCTTTCATTGGTGGAAGGACACTTGGGTTGCTTCTACCTTTTGGCAATTGTAAATAATGCTGCTATAAACAATGATGCACAAATATCTGAACAAGTCCCTGCTTTCAATTCTTGGTATATACCTAGAAGTGGGATTACTGGGTTATATGGTAATTCTATATTTTAACTTTCTGAGGAAGCACCAAACTGCCTTCCACACTAGCAGCACTATTTACATTCTCACCCATAATGAATGAGTGCTCCTATTTCTCCACATCCTCTCCAACAGTTGCAATTTTCCTTTTTTTTTTTAAGATGCCATTCTAGTGGGTATGAAATGTTATCTTATTGTAGTTTTCATTTGCATTTCAATAGTGGCTAATGATGTTGAGCATCTTTTCATGTACCTTTTGGCCATCTGTATATCTCCTTTGGAGGAATGTCTATTTAAGTCATTTGCCCATTTTTTAAATGGGTTGTCACTCTTTTCATTGTTGAGTTGTAGAATTTCTTGACATATTCTGGATACTAAACCCTCATCATATATATGCTCACAGAATGTTTTTTCCCATTGTGTAGGTTGTTGTTTTACATTCATGATAACATTCTTTTATGAACAAATTTTTTAATAATTTATCTCATTTATCTATTTTTATTGTTGTTGCTCGTGCTTTGAGTATAAAGTCAAAGAAACCATTGACTAAGGCAAAGCACTGAAGGTACTTCTCCCCGTTTTCTTCTAGAAGTTTTATAGTTCTGGTTCTTATATTTAGGTCGTTGATCCATTTTGAGTTGATTTTTCTATATGGTGTGAGGTCCACCATGATTCTTTTGTATTGGACATCTAGTTTCTCCAGCACCATATGTTGTATAGACTATTCTTTTCCAATGAGGTGGGCTTGGCAAACTTACTAAAAATCAGTTGACCAAAAATATGATGGTTGATTTCTGAATGCTCAATACAATTCCATCAGTCTATATGTCTGTCCTTTTTTCAATATTATGCTGTTTTGATTATTGTCACTTAATAAGTTTTAAGATCAGGAAGTGTGAGTTTTTCAACTTCATTCTTTTTCCATGATGATTTTGACACTTAAGGCCCCTTACCCTCCCATGTAATTCTAAAGAGTGGCTTTTCCATTTCTAGAAAGAAGGCTGTTGTAATTTTGATTGGGATTACATTGAGTATTAAATCACTCTGTGTAGAACTGACATCTTAAGTAAATTTGGTCTTCCAATCCATGACAACGCAATGCCATTCCACTATTTAGATCTTCTTTGATTCTTTTTAGCAATGTTTTATAGTTTTCTGTGTTAAGGTCATTTATAGCTTTGGATAACTTTATTCCTTGATATTTTATTCTTTTAGTTAACAATGCAAGTTGAATTTTTTTTATTTCTCCTTATTGTTAATTCCTGGTGTATAGAAAGACTACTGACTTTTGGGTGTCAATCTTGTACCCTACTACTTTGCTGAATTCTTTCATTAGCTCTGCAGCTTTGTTGTGAATTTTCAAGATTTTGTACATAGGATCATGTCATCTGCAAATAGGGAAAGTTTTATTATTTCCTTTCCAATTTGGATGCCTTTTAAAAAATTTTCTTGCCTAAATGCTCTGGTAAAACTTCTAGTACAATGTTGAATAACAGATCTATATTCATGAAAAATATTGGTCTCTAATTTTCTTTTTTTGTAGTATCTTTATCTGGCTTAGGTATGAGTGTGATGTTGGCCTCATAGAGTGAGATAGGACTGGTTCCTCCTCAAGTTTGGGAGAAATTTTTGAGCAGGACTGATATTAATTCTTCTTGGAATGTTTGGTAAAATTCACTTGTGAAGCCATTTTGCTGGGTTTGTGGTTGTAGTTGGGAGTTTTTTGATTACATGTTTAATCTCTTTACTAATAATTGATTTGTTGAGATCTTCTATTTCTTCTTGAGTCAGTCTAGGTGATTTGTGTGTTTCTAGGAGTTTTTCCATTTCAATTAAGTTATCTAATTTGTTGGGATACAGTTGTTCATACTACCCTCTTGCAGTCTTTTTTATTTCTGTGGAGTTGGTAGTAATGCCCCCCCTTTTCATATCTGATTTTAGTTATTTTGTATCTTCTCTCTTTTTTCTTTATCAATCTAGCTAGATTTGTCAATTTTATCAATCTTTTCAAAGAATCAACTTTTGATTTTGTAGAGTCTCTCTGTTGTTTTTTGATTCTCTATTTCATTTATCTCCATTCTAATCTTTTTTTATTTTTATTTCCTTCCTTTTGCTTTGGGTTTAGTTTTTCCTTCATTTTCTCGATCACTCAGTTTTGACATTAGGTCTCCAACATGAGATTTTTTTCTTCCTTTTAACAAAAGCTTTCAAAGCTATAAATTTCATCTGAGCACAGCATTTGCTGTATCACATAAGTTTTAGTACATTGTATTTTCATTTGTCTCAAGATATTTTCTAATTTACTTGGTGATTTCTTCTTTGACCCATTGGTTGTATAAGAGTGTGTTGTTTAATTTCCACGTATTTTGTGAATTTTCCATTTCTCCCTCTGCAATTGATTTCTAGCTTCATTCTATTGTGGCCACAGAAAATACATTGTAAAATTTCAATATTTTAAAATTTATTGAAACTCATTTTGTGATTTAAGATACAGTCTATCCTAGAGAATGATCTATGTGCACTTAAGAAGAATGTGTATTCTGCTGTTATTGGGTGAAACATTCTATAACATCTGTTATGTCTAGTTAGTTTAGATTGTCATTCAAGGATTTCCTTATTGATCTTCTGTCTAGATGTTATCTCCATTCTTGAAAGTGGTTGTGCTGGTTTGAAAAGATGCATGTCCCCTAGAAAGCCATGTTTCAATCAAAATCCTATTTTGTAAAGGCATAATAATTCCTATCCAATACTGTATGTTTGAATCTGTAATTAGATCATCTCCCTGGAGAAGTAACCCAATCAAGAGTGGTTGTTAAGCTGGATTAGGTGACGACATGTCTCCACCCATTTGGGTGGGTCTTGATTGGTTTCTAGAGTCCTATAAAAGAGGGAACATTTTGGAGAATGAGAGAGATTCGGAGAGAGCAGAGAATGCTGTAGCACCACGAAGCAGAGTCCACCAGCCAGCGACCTTTGCAGATGAAGAAGGAAACCTCCAAGAAGGAAAATGCCTCCTGGGGAGCTTCATGAAATAGGAAGCCAGGAGAGAAAGCTAGCAGATGATGCCATGTTTGCCATCTGCCCTTCCAGATGAGAGAGGAACCCTGACCATGTTCACCATGCACCCTCTCACTTGAGAGAGAAACCCTAAACTTCATCAGCCTTCTTGAATCGAGGTATCTTCCCCTGTGATGCCTGTGATTGGACATTTCTATAGACTTGTTTAGTTGAGACATTTTCTCTGCCTGAGAACTATACACTAGCAACTCATTCAATTCCTCTTTTTGAAAGCCATTTGTTTCTGGTATATTTGCATTCCAGCAGCTAGCAAACTAGAACAGTGATGTATTAAAATCTCCAACTATTAATTTAAATTGTCTATTTCTCCATTCAAATCTGTCGGTATTTTCTCATGTATTTTGGGAATCTGCTAATAGGTGCAAAAATAAATGTTACATCTAATTACTGACCTGACCCCTTTATGAATATATAATAATCATCTTTGTCTCTCATGCCAGTTTTCGATTTAAAGTCTATTTTATCTCCTGTCTCTTGTCCAAAGCAAACTCGAACAATGGCCACCCTCAGAGCCGGGCCCCCAGCTATGTGAATAGCTGATCAAATCAATAATCAGCAATTGGACTGCACACCTCCGTATCTAGGGAAAGTGGGTCTTTATATTCCACTCTAGCATCTGCAGGCTGCACCAGGAGCCAGGGTTGATGGCCCCACTGCTTCCTGCTGCAAAGGTGGGAATAAGTGATGGTAACCACGGCATAGAGAGTGAAATTCATTGTTCTTTACTGGAATTTACAGCCTCTTTCTGCTACTCTTCCTCGGATACTGCACAGTGTTCTTTTATATTCCAGAGTTTGAAAAACATTTGATTCTGACAGTTCCTGCCAGTTTAACAGTTCTAGTGGAGGGACTTGCTCTGAGAGCTTCCTACTCTTGAATTTTTCCACAATCTTTTAAGGAACTCATTCTTAAAATGTAGACAGGATCAAAAGAAAAACAAACTGGGATGGTGTCTTAATATGAATGCTTTAAGTTGTGAAAGATTTTAAAAAATTTCATCACTAAGTTATGCAATGCAGTTTTTGGCTGCTTGGAGTAATTGGGACAATGTTTTTTCCTGAAAATCTCATGTGTCTGTAGTAAAAACATCTGTTCAACATCTGCCAAGTGCAAGCATGCACGCACACATTGAGGAAATTGCTTTTGTTCATGAACAACGAAACTTCAGTGAAAGTTGACAAAAATTTTAGCTTTTATTTTATTGGAATTGTTTCTGAATTTGGGGATTACAAAAGGAGTATTTAAAATGTAAATTGTTGCATGGTGCTCTTGTTAACTGAGGCCAGCTGTGCAAGTCAGAACTAAACGTTACTTTTTATCTGATTTTTCTCTTATGTCTCTTCTCCGGTTCCCTGCACAGACACCTTTCCAACATGAAAACACACTGTACTACCTGTCCAATGTCATTAAGGTGAAAACAAATGAAGCCAATTCACGATTTACAGATCCCTTTGGGAAAATGCTTCCAATGTTTCAAAGAATAGAGACAGAGATCACACTGTTGATCTATTAAAATGAAAAACATGCAAATTCTATGATAAGTTTTTTTCTTAATATCTATCTGTACCAGTCACTATTTCATCAGAAATGTATGAACACTAGGAGATAAATATATATTAAGGGTTTTGACCTTATGCAATTGTGGGAGCTGTGTGCATAGACTGTGAGAAGTTGTTGTTTTGACGTCCAGTGTAGACTGACGCCTGAAATCTCCATGGCAGGCAGTCAGGATGGAAGATGGAAGTGATGTGGGAAAGAAAGGACAAACTGGAACCTGAGTGGGTGAACCTAAAGTCATAAGCAAAGAGGAGAAACTGCATCAGTCTCTCACTACCACTAAGCCTCTAGCTTTGATGATGGTGGCACCCTACAGAACGGGTGTGAAAATGTGCTTTGCCCAAGAGTAAGAGAAGGTGAGCAGGAGGTCAGCAGGAGCTGGACAAGCTGTGGCCCAGCTTCCTTCCCATGTCCATCTCATGAGTCACCAGAGAAACAGCCATGTGTGTGAGCTGCAACACACTTTCTATCCGGCACCAGACTTCTGAGCGTAAAAAGAATTTGGCTCCCACTTAACTTCCACCTTCCAAATCTTATGCAAAATGTTTCTAATGGCCAAAGCTAATGTG
Source organism: Tamandua tetradactyla (assembly GCF_023851605.1). Classification (NCBI taxonomy): domain Eukaryota; kingdom Metazoa; phylum Chordata; class Mammalia; order Pilosa; family Myrmecophagidae; genus Tamandua; species Tamandua tetradactyla. Next base: position 48,546,925 of record NC_135331.1, read on the forward strand.
GAACTATCTAAGTAAGGGAATTCTGGAAAGCATATTTCCAGAGCAGCAAAATTGACACATACAAATCTGCATACCCAAGGAGACAGGTCCAGAAATGTATGCTGCAATTTTTTTATGTGTGTACGCTGGGAGTATCTCATTGCAGCATCATTTGTTGAAGTTTTGTTTGTTTGTTTGTTTGTTTTTGTGAAGTACAAGGACCAGAAATCAAACCTGGATTTCTTGCATGGCAGGTGAGAATTCTACCATTGAACTACCCTTGTACCTGCTGCATTTCATTTATATAAAAAAATTAGAAACCACTTTCATGCCTGAGATATATCCATATAAGAAATGCTCCAGTTCTAAAAAATAAAGCCTGAGATAAATACTTACATGGAAAGAGTTTCAAGCCATATTGCTAAGTATAAAAGGAAAAGATATATGTACAGTATGGTACCATGTTTTTAAAAAATATACACAATGCAAATTAGCATTAAATTTCTCCAGGGGTATATTCTGTTCATTTCTTCAACAGACTTATCATTTACCATGTGCCAAGTGCTCCTGTAAGCACAAGATATGCAGAAATAAACAAAAGAGAATAAAAATCTCTGCCCTTATGATCTGTTATGTTCTAGTTGAGGATACAGACAATAAGAAAATAAATTTAAAAATATCTATCACAACTTAGGTGATGCTAAATGCTATAGAGGCAAATAAAGCTCAGAAAAAAAGAATAAGGTGATTGGTTTGGAGGTTGATTGCAATTTAAAAACAAGCAGGCTGGGGGAGGCCTTGGTAAGAAGACGGCATTTGTGTAAAGGCTTGAAGATGAGAGAACCAGCCATGGGAACAACCAAAGAGGAACTAGCAATTTTGAAAGCTGTGAAGCAGGGTGTGCCTGGGGCACTGGGGGGATTTCAGCAAAGCCAGCACAAGAGAAGCAAACAAAGAGGAGCAGAGGAAGCTGTAAATCAGGTCAAGTAGTACTTTATAGGTCATAACACAGACTTTGGCTTTTACTCAAAGAGAGAGGGAAACCATATGTTAAAAGGGATCATCCTAACTGTTTTGTGGACAATGGACTACAGTAAAAACAGGCACCAGTTAAGCAGCTGCTGCAACGACAGAGGTGGGAGATGAGGTGGTTTAGATGGGGTAGGGGTGCTGGTTGGATTCTGAATATAATTTAAAGGTAGAGCCAACAGGATTCTCTGACATCCTGGAAGTGTGCTGTCAGAGAGATAGGAGTCCAGAAATTTCCAAAGCAAGCTTTTTGGCCTGGGCAATTTAGGTAGGAGAGAAAACGCGAGGAGTAGTTTAAAAGGCATGAAGTTTGGACTGGTTAATTGTATAGATGCAGCTTATCATGGTGTGTGTCATTAGGCTTATGTGACAAAGAACGATATATGGCCCTGTGCCATCATTATTCTTTTATTTCATGACAATCTTCTGGGTTTGTGAAAATTACTTTCCTGAGATATGCTTACTGAAATTCCTATGGAAAATGAATGAATTATAAGGTTTTGGCCCTTCAGTCAGGTGAATCTAATTTTATGGAAACAACATAAGGCTCTAAAAGCACTTAAATATAGACATTTGAAAAATGGATGATAGAAATAGCAAAAGCATTTTCAAAAAAATCAGACACCTATATTATTATTTTTAGTTTTCTACAATCACATGCTTAAAATCAATTCATAGGTGCTTGTTTCCATTAATATGAAAGAAACAGCTTGTCTTCTTTCTCTTTTCTTTGGTGCCCAAATACGAAAGACTGCTGAGACAAAACAAATCATTATACATTCTACAGGCAACTCTCTTGTGACAGCCATTCAGAAAAGAATTAGGACGTTTGAATATTAAATGCCAACAATTCTTGATGAGGAGAAGGTCAGTTTCAAGGATAAAGACATTTTTGAATTGAGTAGTTTGTTACACTTGCATATAAACAATTTCAACAACAAGGCTTTGTTATTGTGTGTCTAATTTACGGGACACAGTTACTTCATTTAAAAAGAAAGACAAGTTGTACATATGCACACATTCTCTGTTTCTTTTTCACACACACACATACGAATACACATATGCACATACATTGATCACTGAATTGAATGTCAATGGCTTTTTTATTCAAATAAAGCATAAGCTGTTATTACAGAGACTACGAGGAAAACTCACCTGTTGATAATGTTTTGATAATGTTATAAAAATGATACCTATTTTTGCATTTTGAATTAGTTTTCCAAGTTTAAACTGCCATCATCAGCAATGACACAGCTCTTAGGGTGAATTTGATTAACTCACACTAAATTCTATATTTTAAATCAGAAATCAACCAACTGGGAAACACTTTTTTTATACCGTTAAAATCATTCATCAATTTTGGAGTGATGATAAATTAACTATTCATTTACCCACTAATTTCTATGCCTCATTAGCAAAGTCCCTAAAATACACATAGCTCTAAATGCATACAAAACTATCACCACAATTGGAGTTATATGAAACGGGAAGGTTTTAGGTGTGATAACGGCATTGCAGTTCCTCAACAATATAACCATATTTTTAGGGATGCATATTAGGGTGTCCATGATGTCTGGTGCTTCACACATGAAAAAGGATAGATAAAGTGAGTGCATAAAATCTTGATATTAGTTAGGGTAGATGGTCATATGGGAGTTCTTTATACTATTCTTTCTTCCATTCATATGAAATTTTTCATAATGAAACAAAATCTATCAGCTTGATTCTATCAATCAATAGTTTGCTTTTCTATAAACAGTAAAATGAAATTTCACATGCAGAAATATAATTCTTTAGCTTATGATCTTGATACTGGTGAGGCCTGAAACTGTGCTAAAAGATGTAGGGCTTACTGTGTCCAAAGAGAAGGTGGGAAAACTAACACTGATGGAAAAGCTACTTTTTTAAGGCACATTAGGCATGAAAGCATTTAATCCATACAACAGCTCTCTGTAATTTCCACATTGCAGTTGGAAAAACTGAGACCAAGAAGGAGGTTAAGTAACTCACCAAATGCATAAAAGTAAAAGCAGTCAGTGCAGGAGTTGAGATTGATTCTAGATCTCAGTGCTTCCCTCTTAACCGGACCCTGGATCTTTAGGGTGAATTCCTAAGGAAATTCCAATGACCACCATTCATGTTAATCTAACACCAAAGCATAATTCTGTTCCTGTGCCTCTGCCAATAAAAGACCTTTATTCTCCCCTCATTTGCTAAGAAATAGAAAAAAAGATCTTTAGAGGGCCTAAGCATGCATGTTCTTCATGAACAGATCCAGTTTTCCCATCCAACCTCAATCCTCACAAGTTGCTCCACACAGACCTACCTTCTTGCCAGAGTTACTCTTGCACATAACCTTCTCTCAACCTCAGATGTCCCTTATCCTTCTAGATGCAAATGCTGTATCCTCTGGGCTGCTTTCTGAACCTGCTAGGAAGGCTAAAAGCTCCCACCACCATGCCATCAAGGGCCCCATAATACAGAAGGCAGAGTACTTGTCACTTAGTTCTATAGCAACAGTTCATATATTTGATCTTCTCTACTTGCTACTATTCTTATAATTTTTTTAAATCTCCAGGGCTAGTACATAAAACAGTCAAGAGGCAGTAGTCCAGGCAAGAAGCAATGAAGGCGTGAAATGTGAACGGGCAGAAGCAATGACAAAAAACACTGCAAAGGAGGTTGGGGAAAATTTCAAGCAACAGGATCTGGCTGCTGCTTTTGGAGGGTGAGGCATCTTGTTCTCACCATCATGCCCTCTTACCGCTTTCTTTTCATACTCTCCCCCTACTGTACTTGTTCATTCTCCTTAGGCTTTAAACGTTCTCAATCCTTGGCGATTTAAAACAAACCGAAAATCCAGAAACCTCCTTGAACCTCACAGCCATCCAACAGCTCACCTTTTAATCTCATCCAAGCATGCTAAAAAAAGAAGGATATATTTGCCTTTTCTATTTCTGTCAATTTTCAACACACTGCCATGTGGCCACTGCTCACACCACTCATGTCCACTGACATGTTCACAAATGACCCCCTTGTTGCCAATTTAAACAATAACTTTTAATTCTTTATCCTCCTAGATCTCTCTGCTACACTGGACACTATTAAACCCAAGCTCCTTGAACATATCCATTTCTTTGCTTTCTGGGACATCACAAGTTTTTGTAGTCCTTCTCCACCTTCAGCATGGGATCCTTTTACTTTGACCAGTTAAGGGTTTCATTTTCATGCCCACTCTTCTAAATTAACAAAGCCTCCAATACAAAAACTCTACTTAATCCTGCATTATTTATCCCTGGTGGCAGCCATGCCTTCCACAGAAAACCACCAGTCATCTTTGGTACGTCCTTTACTTTATGCGGTACTTCCCACATAAAATCCATCAATATCTACTGATTCTTCCCTTTCGCTCACCCCCATATCCATTAGTCTCAGAGGTCATTTTTTAAATCTAAATTTCTAAACCATTCTCAAGTCTACCCCTTGTCTCCAAAACTACAAAAGTTTTGTCAAAATAAAGCCTTGTTAAAATAAAGTCTCTTTGCTTTTATTTCTGCCTCAATAGACTTCTAACTGCTCTGCTTACTTCTGTCATTTCACCATTCAAATAGATCCACGACCTGATGAGTCTAAAGCATATATCTGACCATACCTAAAATCCTTCAGTGACACCTAACACTGTAGAGGAAAATGCAAGATCTTCTAAGATACTGTACGAAGCGATCCATGATCTTGTACAGTGAATTTCAAGCTTTCTTTATAAGGCCCACCTTATTACCTTTACATTATGACAACTCAACACACATATATGTGGGGATAACTGATACACTTAGCTTTTCTATGTGTGATGATGATTTCTATTCCATTCTATTTCTTTTCTTTTTTTTTTTTTAATTATCAAGCTGATAAGAGTGCCCAGGTACTCCCTCCTTTGGCACCAGCTGAAAGTTTGGCTGAAAGGAAAGGTCCAAGATGGTCTCAGACATCTTGACAATGACACTGGCTGTTGGCTGAGTGCCTCAGTTCTTCTACAACTGGCCTCTCATTCTCCAGAAGTTAGATAGGCTTCCATACATGAAATTTTCAGGGAAGCATCTGAGAAAGTCTCCTGAGACCTGTGCTCTAAAATACAATGTTGTTTCCATAAAAGCTAATCATAAGACCAGTCTAGATTCAAAGGGTGCTTTGAAAGTAAAGTCTACCTCAGGTTCCTCAGTCATCAACTCACTTTTCCTCCAATCCTACTGAGAAGGCCCTTCTCTGATCATGTATCCTTCTCTTGTTTCCTTTTGCCCTTTCCACTGCGGCATCTATAATGTCCAAATGAAGGTAAGACAAGTTCCTGCCTATGAAGAGACACAAAGAAATAGAAAGGTAAGGAGGCATTTTTGGTATTGTTTTTGCTTCTAACAACCATCAGTTGAAAACTGGCTTAGCTAGGAATGTCTGAGGTTATATTTTGACACTCTTAATCAGTTGAGTTTGTATCTGAGCTCAGGTACTATGGCCTTCTTATGGGTTTTGTTTTGTTTTCTTTTTTCTCACCTGGAGAAGAGTAAGACCTTGAGTAATGCAGCAAATACTTCCTTTGGAAGTATTTACTCCTGATTTCCCTTTTTTCCTGAGATCTCCCTCGCTCAGACTACCCTACTGATATCGTTTTATGTTCACAGGGGTTGATAATAGAGCTAACTTTTTGTTTTATGACTTGTCTCAGGTTGACTTCCAATAAATACTGTACCTAGAGAAAAAGCCAAGGAAAGTTTGTGCACAATGAGGAACCCAGGCTCTCAGCCTCTTCTGATTTTCTCTATAGCTACAATAAAACAACAGATTTAGCAATAGATCTCCCAAAACCAGGAATAGGGGAAAAAAGTCCATCTTTGTCAAGTACCTTTGCAACTGATCTGCAGGTTATTTAATATTCTGTGTTTTAATCATAATCTGTCACAGTTTCTGCAAACGCTAGATTGTGTTAAGGAACCATACCAGGGACACCCAGTTGTGAAAGCCTGGTTTAATATTGATTTTTCCTTTAAATTGGTTCAACTACCAACCCAACCAGCTGAAATGTTTTACTCATGATAAAATATGAATTTTTCTTTTATTTAATCAAGAAATATGAATTTCTCTTTTATTTTTATGAATTTAGCATTCATTTATCCAACAGATACATTGAATATGTTGTTGTCTACTATTCATTTACAATTAGGTAGGGAACACCTACTCTCTGCCAGATGCTGTTCTAAATGGTAAAGAAAGGACAAAGTACAAAGCAATGTCCCTGCTGTCTTGGGGCTGATATTCTATGTGAAAGGTGTACAGAAAATATAAAAATCAGTCACTTGGATTCTGATCTCCAGGTATTTTCAGAAACTAGCTAGACAATGATAAGCATTATAACAAAGGAAACAAACAAACAAGAAATGCTATGGCACTTTAGAAGAAAAATAATTGATTCCAAGCATCAGGATCCCAAAAAGGTTCAAGCTTTTGAAATGAACTTGAAGAATGGGTAAGACTTGATGCTGCAAATGAGGTGGAAAGAAGCTTCCAAGATAAGAGAAGTGTATGAGCAATGATACAATGCTGGAGAGTTGGAGTAATGATTCCACGTGACTAGAATATCCCAGGAGGGGCAATAGTAGAAGAGAGGGTTAGTAAGGTAAGTTGCGCCAACTAAAATCAGGGTCAATTAAAACCTCTGAGGCCTTAAACACTGAAAAGGCAATGATTCCCTACTTCACCATGAAATAGATTATTAAAAGCAATACAAAGGAGAAATCCTACATTTTGCCCCACAAAATTCCAATTTTTTCCATGATGGCTGCTACACAATAAAGAGACTAACTCCGTTTTTGATGCTTGACTGCTGACATCTTTTAAAGTTCACCTAAACCTCTTCCCCTTCTGCTCCACGTCTGGGCAAGATGATTAAAAAGAAAAAGTCCTGGTGCTCCCTCCTTTGGCCCCAGCAAAGTTCAAAATCATGCAGGAAACTGCACCCTGGTCCCACTACCTAACCACTATAAACACCCTAAGCAGGTTTCCTTTCCCTGTTCTCTCATCATCTTCAGATCTGCTTAGGACTCCTGTCCTGCTCTCCCCACAAATTCTCATTAGATGAATAATAAACATTTTCACATCTTTTGAACATGTGTGTGACATTATCACTCTTGTCATAAAAACTAAATTGGGGGTGGAACCTATATCTACAGAGTGACCACAATAGCTACTTTGAGTCTGTTTTTGAAAAGATATTCTTTCTTTCAAAATAATTCAGGGACCCTGCTCTGTTCTCTATTAGGTGGCACAGCACTTGAGGCCAGATCATGGAAGGTTCTAGATGCTATGCCCTTTGAAATTGTGAAGTACCTTTCTCTGTAACTAAAGCATATCAAGTTTCCTTACACTTACATGAAATTCTTGAAGACAATGTCTACTCTAAATATATAAGAGGCATTCAATGGAAGGATATTTTAGCAATTGCTGTTGTGATGCTAGTGGGTATTTGATAGTGTGAAAGCAAATCTGAAAAAACACAGTCCAGAGATATGTGCTTCATCTAAAATGGATAATATTGAAAACTTGAGCAACTTTTCATTTATTCATAACTGTTTACTGAGCATTTGATATCACAGTGCACTCTTCTTGTTCCTGTATGATATAAAGCAGATTATACTTTCCTGCAGAGGCATTTTATATGTAGACCTAGCACATACCTCCAAGCAGGTGCACATCAGGTGGTTAATTTACCTAACCAAAGTTAAGATGAATCAATGAATGATGAGAATGAATTAACCGTTACTTAGCACTTAAATGAGTCACTTATATTCAACCATTCATGGGACATTATGCTCTATTCTGGAATGCATTTCATGCACAAGTCACATTTCTCCTTGGACAAAACAAACTACATTGAAATTTCTAAAAGCTGACAATGTTGGATGATGAGTAGAATTTTCCTCAACTACCAAATAAAAGCTATTAGATGCTAAAAACATGATTCTCATAATTGAATATATTTGATAGTCACACTCTGGCTATTTTTTTTTTGATGGCATGTTATCTCTTATTAAGAATTTCCTAGTTCTGTGAAACGAACTGTTATTGTCTTTTGGAGTAAGAAATATTTTTCTGAATTCATCTAATAATGCAATCTGGAAAATTAAAAATGCTATCATTTATAAATATATTGTCAAAGAAGATTCTCAATTAATATTAGGGAGAAGGGACAGAAAAGAGCTGCACAAAGGATCAGGAAGAATACAGAATTAATCAAGATGTTGAATTTACTCATATACGAGCTCCTGAACTAATATGGATTTTCCCCTAGTGAATCCAAATTAAATCATTAAGAGCAAGAATAATCAAAAACAGTAAACTCATCTCAATTCCAAAATAAAAGAATATGCATTTAAGAGATACCTAAATAACACCACCAGTGTGTGGTGATACAAGAGTATTTACTACAAAATTGAAAGTTGAGTTGCTAAATTTAATCAGTGAGTTTGATAAAAGTGAATGATGTCAAGTCACCTACCAAATAAATCTCCATCAGTTGAGGCAAAAGTTGTCATAACTGACTGGAGTCATTTGATACTTAGTGAATAAAGAATGAATTGATGTGGGGGGTATGTGAATCTCATACCTTTTAAACTTCCTACTACCTTATATTCTCAATTTTTCTATTTTATCTTGTGTCCTAAATTCTGAAGGATCCTTCCTATGAGCATTTGATGGATCTAAACTAAAACCTCTTATTTAAAACACACACACACACACACACACACACACACACACACACCAGGATCACACATCACCTTCAGCCACTGCCCTTTCTTCTCCCACTCAAATTCAAACATCTTTTAAAAGGGGTAACATCAGCCTTTTCAGTTCCTTATTTCACCAATCTAATCATTCCAGTGTACAGTGTGCTCTCTCTTCATCCCCAAATTTATTCCTGATAAGGACAACAATGACTTTTATGCCAGAATCTAATTAAGACACTTCATTTGCCATCTTACTCAGAAGTATTTGACATTTGTCTCCTGGAAATCGTCTATTCCCTTGGCCTCTCACACTCTCCTGACTTATCTCCTGTTACCTCTTAGCCACTTTCTATCTCCCCACCCTTTCTCAACCTGGCCCTTAATGCTGGGGTTCCTTGGAATTCAGTCTAAAGCCCTTATCCTCCTTCCACTCTGGTCGAACTCATCCACTCCCACAGTTTCAAATGCTATCAGAACATAATGACTTCAGGAGTTGAAGTTCTATAGTCACAATCTTCCTGCCAAAACTGTTCTTCAGCCAACATTCCCTTATCACTGTAAACGTCACCATCCCCTGCCCAGTTGCTCATGATGGTATACTATTTGTTGGCCCAGTTCTTTCAATCCTGCCCCATAATAATCACAAACACGTCAACAGCTTTCCATTTCCATTGTTACGTGTTTAGTCAGAACCCCCATGACCTTCTGCCTGAAGCTTCTTACCGGCTTTCCTGCATTTAGTTGTTTCTCCCTCTAAATCTTCCTCCACATTACAACTAGAAAATGACTTTAAAATGCATATTTCATCAAGCCATTGTCCTATCTAAACCTATCAGTAGCTTCCCATTATTTTTACAATAAAGACAAATGTAAAGGCTTCTCATCTCTGTCTGTCCCCTGGTACTCTCTCTTGGCTTCATGTCCTTGACTTCCTTTTCTAACTTTCCTGTACTTCCTTCCTTCTTGCTCACCTCACTGCAGCCACAGAGAAAACCATCTCTCCTCTCATCCTTCACACAAGCTGCTGCTTCCCCTGAGCTCTCATTCCCCTACTTCTCTGCCTCTCTATTTCTTATTCAAGTCTCAGCAGAAATCTTACCTATCATACAACCTTTGGTAATTTACTTAGCATCTCTTTGCCTCAGTTTCCTCACCTGGAAAATGAAGTAGTTATCAAGATAAAGATGGTTCATACAAGTAACCCTGTTGCAGCAGTGCTGGGACATGGAGAGTGCTCAATAGATGTGAGCATTACTGTTCTGATTGTGCTCCACGGAGGTAGCAGCACAGTAACTTCTCTACCACTGTGTGGGCAAGTCCAGTGCTTCCCTGGCATATAGTAGGCACTTAATGTACAATGAGAAATGACTAAATGAAAGAAGTACACTTCATGAATTTTTTTTTTTTTTGGTCTCAAACATCTTGGAGCACCCATAGCCTATTTCTGTTATTGATGTCAACCCTTTGGGTTGTACCATAAGAAGTCTCCTTGGGCCACCCCAGAAAAACAGTAATCCAGAGGCACATAAATTGAAAGGCTGTGCAAGTGGACAGAGTGAAGAAGCATTTCTGTCTGTCTCTTGGTACTCTCCCTTGGCTTCATGTCCCTTCATATATGAGATTCACTTTGCTAGAAGTCCAGACTTTCTGAAAAATAAGCCACGTGTGGAGCCCTTCCAAATCCTGCACCTGGCTCACCATGCAATCAATTCTTTCCAGACAGGCCAACAGCTCCTTGGATGATGTCCAGTGGGTAAGATTAGCCTGACTCTATAAAGGCTGTTTACAGTAGGAGATTATGGTCACTGTTTGCTCCCTGGCTGAAAAACAAGTGTGTCCTTATAATCTATTCAACACAGCCAATTATGGAATGTCTAATTTCAATATTAAAAAGCATTAATTCTTTCTACAAGACAGCAAGCCATGATCAGAGTCTATGCATGCTTGAAAGGCTGTTTCAGAGAGTGGTATGTTCTCACCTAGATCTTTAAAGCATGCAACAATAATATAAATTTAGTCAATTGATGGAAAGAACATATTTGCCCTGTCAGCTTCTGTATGCTCAGTGATTACAGAACTTCCAATGTTATTATTCTTGCCAGTTCACATGACTCCTTGACAACCTCTTACCCATTTGCATTTTGCAGTGATTTTCTGCCGGTGTAATTTGGAAGCTTTAAGATTACACATGAACGGAAGGCTGGAGAAATCTATGGCTGCTGTCTATATTATTTTGAATTATTGTAGCTGCAGTCTTATTACCAGTGATAGTTCTGAATTCGGACATAATCAGAACCATTTGTTAAATATGAATAACTACACTGTAGTATATGAATTTTGATAGATTTGGCATGACATCATTTAAAAACATGATCTTGTTACTCCTACCAAAAAAAAGAGTAATAGAAATATTCTCATGCTACCCTTGGAATACATATGTTTTAATTTCCATGGTATTTTCATTATTTACAGAAAAAGAACATAGCTCTTTAGATAGAAAGAGTCAAAGAGAATTCTCTTGATTGAATTTTGTATAAACAAAATATCTAATAGTCTGAGTGAAGTTCAAACTTCAAAAGCTCTTGAAGGGAGGAGTCTGACAAAAAGACTTTTATTCCAAAAAAAACTACTGCATCAATCATTTTCATTGGTATTTTTCCTCTTGAGTCAAAATATATTGATATTCTCCTAAAAAAAAGGGTTCTAAAAAATAGAAGTCATAGTACTATTCTTCATGAAAATATTAGACAACCTTTAAAGAAAATGAAGTCATTTCCACTTAACTTACATAAAACTTGGTCTTGCTTGAAGTTCCATTACCAAATCCATAAAAGCACTTGGATACCTGGAGGGATAACTACATTTATAAGCGCAGCAGCCTCTCCAAAGGGGGTTATCATTCATTTGTTTATATACCTCTGTAGGTGGCCACTGGCTCTTCCTAGCTCAACTTTTCACTGCACAAAACACAAATATAATGGTTCCAAACTTAAGGATCTCTGACCCTTTGAAGGCCAGTAATTTAATTTATTCAAAATAGTCTAAAAGTTCATATGCAGTGAAGCATTGTCTGTAGTCAGAATAAATAATGTCTCACATATGAAAAGTCTATACGTTTTCAAATGTGGATAGAATCTGCTGTGATTCTTAATAAATTCATGATAGTTTTGTTATCTATTTCCTCAATCATCACATTTAAAAAGATGAGTTAATCCCTACTAACTGCTGTTAAATTAGAATATCTCGAATCTACATATAGTCAGTAATAGGGACCAATTGTTGACTGCTTACTATGTTTCAGGAGTTGTGTTAAAGAAGTAATCATTTAATTTTTTACAACAACACTATGTAACATTACTAATTATTAATATTATTGGGTACAGCCATAAAGGTTATTGGCCCTAAGTCATACTTTACAAGAAGTGGAGCCGGAATTATATACAAAGACTATCTAACCCCTCTCCTGCAATACCAAATATGATGTAGTTTTTGGTGACTTGGAGCCAACTCATACTGGCCTGCCGCAGCTGAACTGGATATAATTGAAATGGAATTATTTCATTTTCACTTTTGGTTCAAATAGGTAAGCATAATCTGTCTCCTCAAGTGTATGTTAAAATGGTAGAATTGAAAGGGGTTATAGGTATATTTGAAAAGTAAAAAAAAAAAAAGTTTGCCTGTTATAATATAAATATAAAATATATATATATTTCAATATCCAACTTCCATTTTCCAACATGCAGAGGGCTTTGAAAGCATGGATCTGCCTTTTCCCATTGTCTACCATTCACCCTTCAAAAATTATTACCAGAGTAAAATCCAAACTTTGTTCCTCTCTAAGGCTTCTAATCTCCAAGTAACTTCAGGCCATAAAACCTTTTGTCATACCTTATATTTTCAAAGCTTTTACTACTAGGTGTTTTCTCCCAGAGTCATAAAGTCTCTTTGTGTCAATCATACAATACTTGATAAAGGTTAGAGGCCAGAGTAAACATTACAGTTTGTTCATTTTCTCTGCCATATATTTGGTTTCATGGCTGCCTCTTGCTCAGTTCTCCATAAGAGGCAGATGAGTTAAAAAATGACCTTTCAATGGGGGCCATAGTCATTACAACATCAGCATTTAAAAATCTTCTCCAAAGATCCTCCATTAGTCAATGCAGCAGCCGTTTTCTTGTAGATATGCTCATTGTCGTCAAAAGGATGGTATTTAACTATGGCTTCATGCTAGCATAAATTTCTGAGAACTGTTTTGATTTTTAAATGAGAGGCACCATGTGCTCATTCATCCAGATGAAGAGAGAGGCTCAGCACAGTTCAGTGGACTGGATGAGTGTAGCCAGATGCACCCTGTCCATCAATAGTCCTCAATCCATCTTCTCTGGGAGATTTTTAGCCATAAGTTATTTGTTATGGTTACTAAGGAGTAGCATGAGCACAAATAAAACCTGAAGAAAGCCACCCGCCCATCCATGAGCAATATCCTTCAGCAAGCTTGTTGTCAAAGAATAACAAACTTATAAGAGGAAAAGAAAGATAATTGTGGAGGTGGGAATATTTGTATAATGAGAGTACAGGAAAAATAACTACCGTAGAAGTCCCTTTAATAGGAATGAAGAAGTGATCATCCTATCCTTAAAACGTGCCTTCATAAACAAGACTGTGACCCCCTAACCCAACACACATTTCTATTTAGCCAACAAATTTATATTAGCCACTGCTCTTGTGATTTTTATGTAATTCTACTCAGACTCCAACTTTCAGCCCTGATGGAATTCATTGATCCCTGGATTAGACATTCTGCCCTAACAACAGAAAACTGTCCAAAGTATATTAAACAGATGATTTTGGATGCTAAACAACAGACATCTCAGACCTTTGGTCTATGAAAGAAAGGAAACAAATGAGCCCCACAATTGACCCCAACTGCTTCCTTAGGGCACTTTAGACCCACAGAGAACAGAGGAAGAAATAAAGCAGAGAATAGCAGTCCTGCTGAGATTAGTAAACAGAAAGCAGAGGTTAGAGAGATGGAGGCACCTGGAATTTAAGGGGCAAAAATACAGAGAATAGGGAGGTATAGAAAAAAAAAATGCTATATAAATCTACCTAAGCGTCCCCTTACAATTTTGATGCATACTTAAGTTGTACATGTGTAGTGCGAGAATGCATGAGATTGGGCAAAAACATTGGACAATCATTAGCCATGATTCAGCGTCTGTTATGTAACAAATGATGCAGCACACATGTATCCAATCACATATCATGTCACCTGTTGGCAAAATGCCACTTCTGTGTGGTTTAGTACATAAGGGACTACTGCTCTGTAAGCATCAGAGTGGAGGGAACCAATAAATGATGACCACTCTACCAGCAGCTCCCCGTGCCGTCTTTCAATTTGCTACCAGACCAGAGCATCTGCTCCTTGAGCTGGGACCTGACACTATGTTATTCTGGAGCCAAAATAGCCAGCACTAGCAGATCTAACCAGCCTGTGTGGTTTGATATTTGAGTACTAACTGAGAGATATTTGGATTCTAAACAGCCAGAGTCAAGAGTCATCTCCCAGGACATTCAGACAGGAACCTAAAAAGTCAAAGGCAGAGGAGTAAAGCTAGTCTGGCAAAGTCCACTTTAAGCACTTTGTAACAGAACTTGAGAAATCTTCAGTAGGAACTAGCTTATCTTCAAGTAAATTAACTATCAAATGTAACAAAACTCAACAAAATTCAGACATTCACAAACAGAGCATTTACAAACTCTAAGATCCAATAAAAGCTTTCTAGACATACAAGAAACAGAACACTATGACCCATAATCAGAAGAAAAAAATCAGTAAATAAAAATGGGACCAAAAATTACAGAGTTGATTCAATCAACAGATAAGGATGCTAAAAATGCCATTTTAAGGATGGTCAGATTCAAGGACTTAAAGAAAAACATGAATATAATAAGGAAACACATAAAAACTCAAAAAAATGGAAACCATTAGAAGGAAATAATGGGACTTCTAAAGCTAAAAATATAATGAAATGAATATTTAATTGTATGGGCTTAACAGAAGATAAGATGTTGCAGAAGAAAAGATAAGTGAATTTCAAGACCAGGCAATAGAAACAACACAAGCTAAAACACAGAAATAAATAAAGGTTGAAAAAATGAACAGAGCTTCAATGGTCTTTCAGAAAATACCAAGCAGTGTAACAAAAATACAATTACAGTCTTAGAAAAAGAGAAGAGATAAGGTAGGGCCCCAAGATATTTGAGGAATTTTCAAAATTTGATATGAAGTATAAACACACAGATCCATGAAGCTCACAACCCCCAAGAAGGATAAACAAAAGAAAATCACACCAAGCCCATCATAATCAAACTGCTGACAATCAAGAATGAAGCATCCATTAGAAAAAAGACATGATATATAATGAGGAGAAATGATAAAATGACCTTTAACTTTTCATCAGAAATAAAGCAAGAAAATGAATAAATAATTAATATCTAAAGTGCTAGGGGGAAATGTCAATTTAGGTTTTCATATTCAGAGAAAAAAATCATACGAAAATTCAAAGGAGGGTGAAATAGACATTTTCAAGCAAATAAAATATGAAATCATTTTTTTACCAGTAGTCTTCAGTACAAAAAATGTTAAAGGAAGCTATTCAAATTGAAGGAGAATGGTACTAGATGCAAACTCAGGTCTATACATAGGTTGAAAAACATTAAAAATGATAAATAAATAATAGAATATGTTCATTCTCATTGTTTTTAACAATTTGTTCAAAATAAAACATTAAAGTAAAATTAATAGCAAAGTATTGCAAAAGAAATGTTATGTGGGTGGAAGTAAAATATGACAACAAAAGAACAAAGTATAGGAGCAGGTAAATGGAAGTATACTGCTGTAAGATTCTTGAATTTACATGATGTATATAATAATATTACTCAAAGGTAGATTGTGATAAGCTGCAAATGCTTTATGTAAATTCTAGAGTAATCATTTTAAAACTACATAAAGAACTGTACCTAAAATCCATATAAAATGAACTATTAGAAAATAAATAAATCCAAAATAAGGCTAAAAAGAGAGAAAATGAAATAAAGATCATATAGGGCAAGAGAAAACTAATACCAAGATGTAGAGTTAATTTCAAATATATCTATAATTACATTACATAAACAAACCTCACTGTCATGGTCCGGTCCATATGTCAACTTGGGCAGGTGGTGGTGCCCAATTGTGTAGTCCGGGAAGCACTGGCCTCTCTGTTGCTATGAAGACATTTCCTGGAATTAAATCATGATCTCTTTGGCTGCATCCACAGCTGACTACATTTGTAATCAGCTAAGGGGAGCATCTTCTGCAATGAGTGATGCTTAATCTAATCACTGGAAGGCTTTTCTGGAGGATTCAGAAGAGACAGCCACTCTTCCTGCTTCAGTCAGCAAGCATCTTCTGTAGAGTTTGTCCAGACCCTTTCATTGGAGCCACCAGCCTCACAGCCTGCCCTATGGATTTTGGACTCTTCCATCCCCATGGTTTTCCAGCCAGCCTCTCCTGAGAGTTCACTGAGGAACTTCATTGTTGTGGTCTGCCCTACAGACCTTGGACTCTACAGTCCCATGGTTACATGAGACACTTTTTATAAATTTTACATCTATGATAATTCCTGATGATTCTGTTCCTTTAGAGAACCCTAGCTAATACAGCTTTGTCCCAGAGAAGAGGGTTGTTGCTGCAGTTTGCAAATACCAAACAGGTTGGAACGGCTTTCTAAATGGATAAGGAGAAGATTTTGCAGGAGTTGTGAGGAGTTTGGTAGAGAAAGCCTATAACGTTTTGAAGAGACTGTTGGTAGAAATGTGGACTCTAAAGATACTTCTGACAAGGTTCTAGACAGAGATGAGGCATATGTTATTGCAAACTGGAAGGAATGCAATCCTTGTTTTAAAATGGCAGATAATCAGGCAAAATTGACGAGTGGCTTTGGCTGCAAGGCATGTTTTAAAAGTCACGAACTTGGATATTTAGCAGAAGAGATCTCCAAATTAAATGTGGAAAGTACAGCCTGATTTCTCCTCACAGCTTAAAGTGAAATGCGACAGGAAAGAGATAAGCTGAGAACTGAACTCTTGTGTACAAAGAAACCAAAACTAAATGTTCTGGAAAATTCTGGGCTTCCAGGAAGGGAGTCCCCAGAGAATAGTGCCCTACATGAGAATTTGCCAAATGTGGAACCAGCCAGTCGTTTTAGAAAAAGCCAGAATTGGAGATGGGGTTATCCAGGAAGGATCTGTGGAAACTCCTGTTGTCTGATGGGCACGATCTATCCTCACCACATAGAAAGCCAACAGGAGTGCTGTGGGGCCTGTATAAACAGAGACACTGCCAGTCTGGACTGGGGTGCTCAGAAAAGGGACAATGTGAAGGTAAAATAACTTCAGAGGCAGAACCATGCAGACTGAAGTCTGAAGTCAAGAAACCTTGGCTAGGAGAGCAGATGCACCCAAGCACATGGAGAAGGTGAGTTTGCCTCAAAGCAGAGGATGGGTTTTCCACCTCGCCGCAGTGGAACCTCAGGGCTTGAAGAGGGGGCAGCGCACTCCTTGGGGGTTGGGGAGAGCATGGCTGCCACCACGTGGAGGGGTTAAGCGTGTGCCCCGGAGATGGCAGAGAGCCCGGGTGTGGCCTTGATAGCTTGGAAAGGGTGAAGCCGAGAAAAAGGTGGTCTCCCCAGTGTCCCCCAACGTTGCATTCAGAGAGAGGCAAGCCTCTGCGTAGACCTTTGGAAAGGATGGGACTACTGCTTTCTAAAGCCTCGAAGATAAATGACTCTTGGATCTTGAAATCTAATGCATTTTGCCCTGCAGGTTTTTGAAACTGCTCAGGTCCTGTGACCGCTGTGTTCCTTCCCATTCCCCCCTATGGAAATGGACAGGTATCCTATCAGTGTTCCTCCTTTTTATGTTGGCAGTGAATAACTTGTTCTGAGTTCTACAGGTCTAGAGCCAGAGGAGAATTCTGCCTTAGAACAGACCATACCTATAACTAACTTTGAGATTTTGTACTGTTTCTCACTTGCATTGCTTTTGTATTGTTACTGAAAAGTTTTAAGGCTTTCTGACATTGTGATGGAATTAATGTATTTTGTATATGGGAAAAGCATGTCTTTTTTAGGGTCCAGAGGGTAAAATATGCCAGTTTGGAAGGATTTATGTCCCCTAAAAAAGCCATGTTTTAATCCTAATCAACTTTGTGGGTGCAACGGTTTCTTCTAATCCCTACTTAGTACTATGGGTTGGAACTTGATTAGATTATCTCCATGGAGATGTGACTCATTCAATTGTGGGTATTAAATTTGATTAGATAGACATGGGTCTCCACCCATTCTATGTGAGTCTTGATTAGTTTACTGGAATCCTATAAAATAGGAGAACTTTTGGAGAGAGTCCCCTTTTGAGAACAAGGAGAAAGCCACAGAATCACAACAGAAAGAGGAGAGAACCAGAGTCCACCAGCCAGAGACCTTTGGAGATGAAGAAAAAGAAGGTTGCCAGGGAGCTTCATGAAGCAAGAGGCCTGGAATAGACATCACCCTGTTCGCCACATGCCTTTCCAGTGGAGAGAGAATCCCTGAACTTCATTAGCCTTCCTGAACCAAGGTATCTTTTCCTGGATGCCTTAGATTGAACACTTTTATAGACTTCCTTTAATTTGGAGATTTTCAGGGCCTTAGAACTGTAAACTTGTAATTTATTAAGTTCCCCTTTTAAAAAGCCAATTTGTTTCTGGTATACTGCATTCCGGTAGCTAGCAAACTAGAACACCCACCATTTAAAAAGAGATTATCAGGCTGGATTTTTTTTTTAATTTCCAACTTGAAATATTAAAATACAAGTGTGCTAAAAGGAAGAGGTGGAAAAAATATATAAGAAAGCTGGAATGAGGTTATTAACATCAGAGAAAGTAGACTTTAAGGTAAGGATTTCATGAGAAATAAAACAACAGGAGCATGTCATATGATAACAGGGTCAGTCCATCTGAAAAGAAATAGCAATCCTAATTGTGATTGCAAATAATTATAGAGTATCAAATGAAGCATAATTTAACAGAACTGAAGGGAGGAATTAACAAATCTATAATTGTAATTGGACACTTCAAGAATTCTCTCTTAGTAACTGAAAAAAGAAATATACAGAAAATCAGTAAAGATGTAGCAGAGTTGAGCAATCCTATCAGCCACCTTAAACTAGCTGACATTTATAGATTGCTATAACAAGCATATTCTTTTCACATGTGCACAAGATAAATCATTTACTAGACTAAAAAATACTTCTTACACATTTAAATGATTGCAGTCATTCAAAGTATACTCTGTAGCCACAATGGAGAAATCAATAATAAAAAGTATCTGGAAAATAAGCAAAAACACCTTTACAGCCCAAGAATCAAAGAAGAAATCACACAAGTAATTAGAAAATTTTCTAATTGAATCAAATTGAAAAGCCAGCATATCAAAATATATGGGCTGTAACTAAGCAGAGGGAATTTTATAGTTTTTGCAGCTTAATTAGAGAAGAAAGGTTGAAGTTAATGATTTAAGAATCTACCCTTAGAAGTTAGTAAAAGAAGTGCAGAGGAAACCCACAGCAAGTCAAGGTAAGAAAATAATAAAGATAAGAGCAGGAATCAATGAAATAGAAACAGAAAAAAAAGGTGTGGTATCAAATGTTAAAATATCAATATAATTGAAAAACCCGTAGCTACACTGATAAATAGAAGAGAAAAAAAACACAAATGGCCAATATCAGAAGTGAAAAATGGGATAGAAGTACAGATCCTGCAGAAATGTTAAGAATAAAAATGGAATATTAGGAACAATTTCACACCAATACATTCAATAACTTACATGAAATGGACATATTCTTAAAAACACAAATTAATAAAACCTACATACAAACAAACTTAAAATTTGAATAACCAATTTATATTTTTAAAAATTGAATTTGTAATCTAATACTTTCCACAAGGAGGACCCCAGACACAAATGGCTTTACTGGTGAATTCTAGTAAATATTTAAGGAATAGTACTGATCTTAGAGGAAACTCTTTCAGACAACAGAAGAGGGAAGACTTCCCAATTCTTTTATGTGCCCAGTATAACCATGATACTAAAATCAGATAAAGATATTACTGAAAAAAGACAACCTCAGACCAATATCATTCATTAACATAGATCCAGAAATCTTAACAAGAAATTAACAAATTGAATCCAATAATAAATAAAAAATATATCATGACCAATGAATCTCAGGAATAAAAAGTTGGTTTAATTTTCAATAATCAATCTATGTAAATTCTCTACAATAATAGAATAAAAGCCAAAATATTATATTAGAATTTCAATAAATACAGATTTTTTTTTACAAATTCAACTCCCTTCCATGATAAAAAAAAAACCACCCTCAGTAAACTAAAAATAAATGGAAACCGCCTCAATTTAATAAAAGGTAACTATGAAACTCTACAACAAAAATCATATTTAATGGTAAAAGACAAACATTTATCCCTAAGATCAAAACCAATGACCGCTTCCACTTCTGTTATTTGACACTCTAATGGAGATAATAGCTAGTGCAAAAAGGCAAGTAAAGGGAGGAAAGGGATATAAATTAGAAAGGAAAAGGTAAAATTCTCTTTTTACTAGCTGATGACAGGAATTGTGTAGAAAACGCTAAAGAATCTATAAGAAATATACTAGAACTGGTTGATGAATTTAGCAAAATCACATGATATAAGGTCAGTATAGAAGATAAATTTTATACCCATAGACACACACATACATATAGCAACAACAAACAGGAAAATGAAATTTAAAACTATAACATTTATAGGCGCATCAAAAATACATGTACTCTTAGAAATAAATGTAACAACAATATATGTGTAAGAACTCTATAAAAAAACTACAAAATATTTATGCAAGAATTTGCAACCTAAATAAATGGAGAGTTATAACTGGTTCAGGGATTTGCAGACTCAATATTGGTTTAAGAAATCAATTCTCCCCAAATTGACCCTTAGTTTCAAAGGAGAATTAATCAAAATCCTCATTGACTTTTTTGAAGAAATTTACATGCTGATTGAACAGTTGCATGGAAATGCAAAGTATATAAAATATCCAAAAAACTTGAAAAAGAAAAAATTGGGGGGGCTAATCACTGTCTTATTTCAAGTCTAGATAATCAAAACAGTTTAGTATTGACATAAAAATAGACATATACATCAGTGGAACAGAAAGGTAAGTTTGAAATAGACCCAAACTTATGCAATTGATTTTTTACATAGCAGCATAGCAATTTAATGGAAAAAGTCTTTTCAACAAATGATGCTGGGACAACTGAATATTCATATGGAAAAAGGCAATCCTTGGCACCTACTTCAATAGATACACAAAAATTAATTTAAGATAGTTCATACACCCAAACATAAAGGCTAAAGTGATAAGGCTTCCAGAAGCAAAAGTAGGAAAAGAAAATATCATTGTGACCTTCCAGTATGCAAATATTCTTAGGATTCAGAAAACAAAAATCATAAATGAAAAATACACACAAATTGGACTTCACTAAAATTTAAAACAATTAATATTACATTATACATTATATAATTATATATTATATAATTAAATTAATGAAGACATAATTAATTTTTTAATAAAAGAAAGCAAAGGCAAGCTGTAGCTTTGGAGAAAATATTTCCAATTCATATATCTGACCAAGGGCCAATATCCATAATATAGTGAAAAAAAAAATAGATCTTGATAATGAAAAGACAAACAACCCAGTAAACAGTGGGCAAAATACTTGGCCCAACATTTACACAACCATATATACAATTGCATTATAAGTTCATGAAAATATGCTTAATATTATTAATCACCAAGAAAATACAAATTAAGGCCACAACAAGATACCCCCACACACCCAGTAGAATAACTAAAATTAATAAGACTGGCAATATGAAATGTTGACAAGGAATGTACTCCAGCAATGAAAAGATACAAACTACTGGCACACGCAATATCGATAAACCTCTAAAGCATTATCATGAGCAAAAGAAGCCAGGCACAGAAGAATGCATACAGTATGACTCTATGTATATAAGTTCTAGAAGAGACCAAACTAATCTATGATGAAAAAGTCAGAATAGTGTTTCATGGTGGATGGTAATATTAGTTTCAGAGAGAGCAATTAGAAGATTGTCAGAAGGTTTCAGGCAAGATATACTAGGGGTAAAGTAGAGCAACGATAGAAGACTGGAGGTGTTGGAAAAATCGGAGAAATTCTAAGGAAATAAAATTGGCAAGGCAATGCAAGTAATTGGATGTGAGGGCCATAGAGCCCAGATTTGTGCCCTGGGGGAGAGTACCGTGAAAGGAATTACAGGACTTGAGCATGTTGAATTTGAGATCCTATAGGAATTCCAAGGGAATAGGCTTAGTATAGGGAGATTTCTGTCTGGAGCTCAGAGCACAGTTCAGGCAGGATGATGTGGGTTGGGGAGCCATCATCTATGAGGTGGCAGATACTTTAAAAGACTGAGATCATCAGAAAAGAAAACAAAATGCAAACAGTGGCAAGACAAAGACAAAGGAACATTGAGATTTATCTCAGTGGGTGTTAAATCCAGATATGCGGATGAAGACGACATAGTGCAGGTACAGTATGGAACCAACTAAAAAGATCAGAAAGGAGTCCAAGAAAGTGGCCTGATGAAATTTTTCACCTATCCCTAGAGAGATTGACTGGAAGCTAATAATAGAATCTCCTGCATAGACATCTTAATTTGAGCAATTTATTATCGATGTTTACTTTAACTGATGGATTATCTGCATGCAGTTCATTTCCATTTTCATTTCTTGTAAAAATAACTTTATATAATGACATATTTTTAAACTTGGTGAACGTTGAATAACCATCACAATCATAATTTTAGTGCCTTACTCTTTCAGTTACTCTATGGTATACACATGTACTTTTGTTTGGAGCAAGACTGGATAGTTAGTTCCTTGTTCTGTCTATAAACTAGAATTTTTATTGCTGAAGCTATAAATCCAGATGCTAATTATAATGATACACTGAACCTAGTCAATTACTTGATAGAAACCAAGACACCATTTTCAATGGTAGGTCTTGATGATTCAATAAAGCCAAGAGATTTGATTTAAACTTGAGAAGTTCAGATTTTATCATTCGATATTGTTACTCATTATTTTATATCCTGCATTGTCTAGTCTCCAAGATAGTTGGTAAAACAAATTTCTTCTTGGATCTGAGACTAATGTACATAATCCTCCCATTCAATGCTTGTCTTATCCTCCCTTCTGACTGCTCCCTTTATCCAAGTCTGCATGTGTCAGAAACCAGCCTGAATACCAATTACCAAACATTAACTTGGACACGATTAAAATTTAGACTTTTGTCCCTGAATATAAATATCTTCCTGAGCACCTCCCCTCTCCACCCAGTGACTTTTTCATGATGAGCCCCTTTCAAGCTAATATTTTATTTTGTAACTAATAGGAAATATCTTGGGCTAGCCTGACAAATTGCCAAGCAGTATCTATAATCCTTTAATCACTTTAAGAAGCAAACAGGGAGGCATTTGCTAAAAGAAAGCTCTGGTGACAGAATATATTAAGTTGATATCCTGCAGTTGGTAAAGCTTTCTACTGCTCACACTCCCCAGCAATACCCAAGAGTAAAATCACGATTCCAAAAGAGCCACATCAGATGGAACTTTGGTTTATATATTTTTTGTCTGATTTGAGCATTAATGTAAATCTTCCCCCAGCACCAAGTATTGTCTATATATGTATATATAAAAAATGGGGAGAAAAAGAAATATATATAAGAAATATGCATAAGATATAGATATATGTCTTTTGGTGGGGATTTACATTATAGTCAATAGAGTTAAGTTACTGTGGGCATACAAAAGTTATAAGATTGGATGCTGATTCTATATTTCTTATGATCTATTTATTTGCTTTCATTATTTTTATTTTGGAAACACGATTCTGTGTCCTAGTAAAAGTCGTGCCTAAAACTAGAAATAAAATAGAAACGCAATTAGCAGAAAATCAAAAATAGATATTTATACTGCTCTATACATTCTCACTTTCTGTTTTATGTCAGGCTACTTTGCCTCATGGTAAAGTAATCCATAATTGAACTTTATTGCAATATAAATGCTAGCAAAATGGACTGTCTTAGTCAATCAGTGTAAAGAAAAAAATAATCAAATGCAATTCCTTTCTCTAATGAACTTCTTCATGCACTGATAACTCACTCATGAAGCTCTATGTAATGCTGGCAATTTGGAGAAGCCCATGGATAGCTCGAGCAGTCTTCTCGGCTTGTGCTTGAAAGTCTTGGAATTAAGAAGCATAAGAAATATTAGCTAAGGGTGAAATTCATATACTTTGTAACTTCAGGAAAAGTTCACAAATCAAGCATTTACTTTTAAATGCAGTAAATGTATGGGTAGTTGCCATGGGCCCAAGAAAATGGAGCACGATCACTAAAACCATGATACCATAAGATACCTGTATGCCAGTGAAAAATTAGCAGGTTGAAAATACATTTCAGGGTAATTTAGAAACTCTTTGTGAGGTGTACCAAAACCAAGCCTTGGTCAACCCAGGCCCTTCAAGTGTCCACATGGGGCAGTGTTAAGAAATAGGCTTTAGATTCTAAGCTTGGTCCTGCTGCTTAGTGAGTGTGTGTGCCTTGGACAAACAATTAACATCTCTGTGCATCAGTTTCCTTAGCTCTAAAATAGAAGTAACAGTGCACACCATAAAAGTTTTTTAAGGGGATCCAACAAGGTAATGCATGCAGAGTGCTTCACACAGTATATAACATAGTTTGACACACAGACAGACAAGTAGACACAATTATACACATTCACAAACAAATACTAAACTGCTATAATAGACACAATTCATGTTTGATGACTGCTGCTATTCAAGAAATTATCACAGAATACTGAGTTGTTGTCAGGGAGCTCCCTCGGGATTTCCCTCTCTGCACCTTCCAGAACCAACCTCTCTCATTTTTCTTCCTCCCCTCTTACAGAGTCCAGGCATTAAGCCATTTTGATATCCTCTTCTAAAAGCCTTTCTGCTTTGATAATACCACATCCTGCCCTCCCCTTTGACTCTCTCCCTCCAAGGCTGTGGATGAAGTGGCAAAAAATAACCTCCCTTAGTTCCCCCAAGGACCCTAGGTGTTTTCCTTGTTTTATCACTGTTTGACAGTTAGCATAAAATAGACTAAGAATAACAAAGGGTGATAAATCAGGAGAAATTTCAACATATAAGACATCTCTCAAAATCTATTTAGGCACTGTTCAAGTTTTTGAGCTGCCAGAATTGCAATATACCAGAAACGGAATGGCTTTTAAAAAGGGGAATTTAATAAGTTACAAGTTCACAGTTCTAAGGCCATGAAAATGCCCCAATTAAAGCAAGTCTATAGAACTGTCCAATCTAAGGCATCCAGGAAAAGATACCTTGATTCAAGAAGGCTGATGAACCAGAGGGAACTGCCTGAAAATGTAGAGCTATGTTCCAGTAGCCATGTTTCTTGAAGATGATAGTATAAGGATACAGCTTTCACAATGTGACTGTGTGATTGTGAAAACCTTGCGTCTGATGCTCCTTTTATCTACCTTATGGACAGATGAGCAAAACATATGGATTAAAAATAAATAAATAATAGGGGGAACAAATTTTAAATTAGTAGATTGAAATGTTAGTGATCAATGAAAGGGAAGAGTAAAGTGTATGGTATACATGAATTCTTTTTCTTTTTCTTTCTTTTTCTGAATTGATGCAAATGTTTTAAGAAATGATCATGATGATGAATATACAACTATGTGATGATATTGTGAGTTATTCATCATATACCAAGTATGGAATGATCGTATGGTAAGAATGTTCATGTTTGTATGCTGTTATGTTTAAAAAAATTAAAAAAAATTAATAAGAAAAAAAGGCTGATGAAGTCCAGGGTTTCTCTCTCAAGTGGAAGGGCACATGGCAAATATGGCGGCATCTGCTAACTTTCTCTCCAGGCTTCTTGTTATATGAAACTCCCTGGGAGGCATTTTCCTTCTTCATCCCCAAAAGTTGCTGACTGGTAAGCTCTGCTTCGACGGTCTGCAGCATTCTCTAAAATGCTTCCTCTTTTAAAGGACTCCAGTAAAGTAATCAAGAACACCTATAATGGGGAGAGACATGTCTCCACCCAAGCAAGTTTAATACCCATACTTGATTGAGTCACATCTCCATGGAGATAATCTAATCAAAGTTTCCAACGTATAGTACTGAATAGCAATTAGAAGAAATGGCTGTCTTTACAAAATGGTATTAGGATTAAAACATGGCTTTTCTAGGGTACATAAATCTTTTCAAACCAGCAAGGTGGATTCCTATTAAAAGGAGATGGTTTGTGGGTAGTGCACTGGCGGCTCAGTGGCAGAATTCTTGCCTGCTGTGCCAGAGACCTGGCTTCGCTTCCCGTGAGCCTACCCATGTGAAAAAAAAGGAGACAATTTGCATTTCTGAAACCAATTTACATAGAATCAGTCTTTGGCCAGTGACAACCTGCCTCCAAGACACACACACTCACACACGGATAACTGAGTCCAGTTATCTTCTAAATCAGGGAGTCTCAGCACAGAACGTATAGGGGAGGTCTTCGGACCCAGTTGGAAAAAAAAAATTACACCTTTTTTTCACAAACCTCTAACTGAAACTTAGCATTTCCTTTATTTATCAGTAATATTTGTGTCTTTGTAACTTTAGCATTCTTGCAAATATCATTACTCTTCCCTACTTAGAATTAAAAAAAAAATTAAGGTACCTATCAGATTCATTGCAGAGCTTATCTAACATTTTAATATATGCATGTATATTTTTTAGTGTATAACATTTTATGTCTATATTCTCATATAATTCACTTCCTTTTTAACTGTATGCATTCTGCTTTAGGCATAAAACATTATTAGCTAGCAAATTATTCTTTCATTTAATCATATTTTATTTTTTATACTTTGCTGTATCATTTTGTTTCCTTCAATCTGGATATGATAGTGTACCCTTCATGTCATATTAATACTACTACTCCTTCATACCAGTTGGGTTGGAAGCTGAGGATAAAAACAAGTAAATAATAAGAAGCGAATATCCTTAAAGCCTCCCCATTTAATCTTTGAAGACTATTTTTCTAGGGAAAAAAGAGCGATCTATGCAAAGCCATGTAATTATGAGCTATGCTGCTATTGGCTTCTGGAGTATAGGAGGCTGAATGTGTATAATGTATGCCCTGAACACAAAGGCACAGCTCACAGAGTTTGCTTACTGAACTTCCCACTCTTGGAGGCAGCATGCTATATTATCAACAAGAAACACCATGAATTGTGTCATGCAACCATCTGGACAGGACTTGCCCAAACGTGTGCTTAGGTGCCGCTTCCAAAGTCTACACAAAGAGAGTGATTTCTCTTTGTTTGGAGCACATAATGACAGCTGCGTGTTGTCACCATGCTTTTTAGAAACACATTTCTAAGCTTTTTCAAAAAGCAGGGCATTCAAAAATGATGATTTGCTATTATGTTGCAAAACTGCCTCAAAGCATTATTAATAGTCTTTATGTAAAAACTGTGACTACTAAATAAATTTGGAAGGAACTCACACAGTTCCTGCAGCAAAACGATAATTTACTTTCTCTCTTAAAGTCCCTGCTAGCGTAAGACCAGCATTATATGCCTTCTTACAGAGCCCAGAATGTTTCACCTGTGTATCTCCAGGTACTCACCTAAATATTAATGCACCCAATTTTATATTTGGTCCAAATCTAGAGTATTCTGAGGAGGCAAAGTCATCAGTCATCTTTGTGAATTATGGGAAGAATTGTCTGGACGTCCATAGCTCCAGGTCTCAGACCTGGTGCAAAACTCAGGGGGAAAATAATCTCAGTCTGTTGGTGTTTTAGTTTCCTGGCTGCTTAACCAAATTCCATAAAATGGGTTGGTTTATCAACAGGAATTTATGGGCTCATGGTTTCAGAGGCTAGAAGGCTTGCCTCCTCTCTGGGTCAGTAATCTTCTGGCTGGCTGGAAACCTTCGGGATTCCTTGGCTTTTCTGTCACTTGCAGTGCACATAGCAGCATCTTCTCCTTTCTCCTCTACTTCCACTGACTTGTAACTTCTGGCTACTCACTCTGGCCTTCCCTGAAAGCCATCCCTGTGACTTCCTCTATAAGACCCCCAATAATAGGATTTAGGCCCATCCTGATGGAGCTGCACCACACCTTAACTTAAGTGCCCTTATCAAAAGGTTCTACTTACAGTGGATTCACATCTACAGCATCAAGGCTTTGGGACCTGAACATGCCTTTTGTGGGGAGCATGAGTCAGTTCTCAGAAGTCATCAGTAATATCTTTTAAGCCCTTGAGAATTTAGAATTATTTTTGAATAATGATCCTAATAATCAAAGCCATAGAAATAATACTTTGGGATTAACGAGGAATCTGCAACTTTTGAATTCCATATACTTAGAATATTTAGCTTAGTAGAGTGTGAGTGGCTTAGTGAGTGGCTTGTAACTCAAAATGAGTAATTGAGTAGACTTTTGATTTTAAATCATCTTCCTAAGTTTTAGTTTTTGATTGCTTACGATGTTAACTTCATTGAATTATTAACTTTAATAAACTAGTTATATTAGAATTATTTAAATGCTAGAAAGGTTTTATTTAAGTCAGATATATTAAAGTGCCTAAAAAAGGAAAGAAAATGATTAAATTTATAAACTTAAATGTAAAATGTTTAAAATTGTCAAATATGTTAAGTTTATAATAAATGGAGCCAAAGATTATTTAAAAGCACCTTAAAATTGCAAAAATTTTCTAGAAGTAGAGACAGAATAAATTTATAAACTGATGGTGAAATCTCAAGGGAGATCTGGATATTTGAATTTGTAAATTTAATACATTGATTAATAATTGAAAGACATTAACAGTGTTTTCTGTCCTTCCAAGTCTAAAGGTGGAGATTATAAGGCAACACCCAAATTAGTGAAGGTAGATTAGGAAAACACCCAACGGCTATTGAATACCAAAAACAGAGACAGTATTATCACAGGACTCTTAGACAGTTCCACATTCCTAATGTTCAAACTGTTGCTTTGCCCTTAAAGCTTTGCCTAAATTTCTGAAAACAGTATTTGGAGTCCATCCACATAAAAATAGCTCAATAATTTTTAAAAAGTAAATAACTTTTTTTATTTTTTGTGGGGGTGCATGGTCTGGTCTGGGAATTGAACCCAGGTCTCCCACATGAGAGGTGAGCATTCTACCACTGAACCACTTGTGCACCCAATATCTTACATTTTTAGTTAGCAGACCTAACTCTTTTCCTGATATTTAGCAGTACCACCCTACTGAGTGACTGGTAAAGCCCAAGAAAGTTAAAAGGCACACAGTGTCAATCAAAACCCTTTTGTTTGAAAGGGACTGAATATCCAACCCAACTGGCTAAAGCACACAAAGGAACTTAATAGCTCATGTAACTGAGACAGCTAAGCACAGCTGAATTCAGGGGTTCAGACACTGTCATCAAGAGCCATCTCAGCCCTTTTTTTCTTCTTTGTTGACTTCACTCACACATTATGATGATAAGATATCTACTAGAATCCAAGCCTACATGCTTCCATATTCAAGACCAGCATAGAAGAATATGCCATTCTAATGGGAGATAGAATCACCCATATAGCATCTCACTGGGTCACAAACAAATCACTGTGGATGGGGGATGTGCTGATGGGCAGGTGTGTAAGTTTCACCCTCACCTTTGGAAACAGGAGGAGAGTCAGATCAAGAACTTTACAGAAAATAAATAATCCTCCCCTGGAAATTCACCTTGGAGAAAGATGAATGGGTATTGGATAAAAGTCATTCATAACAGAATATTTACATATCTGTATTTTTTAGAATGCTTCTCTGATGGAAACTTTCTATTAACCATGTGAGAAGTCAAAAAGCCTACACAAAAGTGGAGCAAAAAGCTCAATTCTTTGTGTAACTAAGTAATTGTGAATTCAATAGACTCAAAGTGAAGATGATGTTAGTGTTTTACCACTGTCTCTACCAAACAGATGTGACAGAAGTCACTTGTTTTGCCAGTTCATGGTTCCTTATATGTCCAATGAAAACTACAGCTATAGGTATACCTGATTTTACTGTGCCTCCTTTTATTGCATGTGCTGGTTTGAATCTGTTGTATATCCCAGAAAAGCTAAATTCTTTAATCCTTATTCAGTACTGCTGGGTGGGACCTTTTTGATTGTTTCCATGGAGATGTGACCCACTCAATTGTAACTGGTAACTTTTGATTAGATGGTTTCCATGGAGATGTGTCTCCACCCATTCAGGGTGGGGTTGCTTACTGGAGTCCTTATCAGGGAACCATTTTGAAAAAAGCTTGAGAGCCAGCAAAATGGACAGAACCCCAGGAAAGCTGCTGGAGGAGTGTAGAGAGAAAGCTAGCAGCCAGTGCCTGTTCTAGTTTGCTAGCTGCCAGAATGAAATATACCAGAAACAGAATGGCTTTTAAAAAGGGGAATTTCAAACAACCTGAATGAGAGGTATGGAAAGATCAAAGTTGATGGTGGAATTATATATAGAAGATAGGACTTAACAAATGAATATGAATGCTGAATCATTAAATTGATATCTCTTTTAGTCTCCAGCATTGAGCAGCTAGAAGTAAAAACCTAAAATTGTGAAATTGTAACCCCTGTCAATGTCTGAAATATGTTCTACAACTAATTGTGGTGCTGTGCTTTGAAATTTATAGTTTTTTTGTATATATGTTATTGTTCACAAAAGAAGGAGGAAAAAAAAGTAGATTGTGATGATAAAAAATATTTAAGCCCCCTAGCCTCCTATATTCTGGAGCAGCTAGAAGGAAAACTACGGGATCTATCTTGTAACCACTTTTTGACGAGTGCTTTGAAAACTATTGTTTTTTTATTTCTTTGCTTTGTATTATATATTATACTATACAATAAAAAAAGTTTTAAAGGTGGGGGTGAATTTAATGAGTTGCTAGTTTACAGTTCTAAGGCCAAGAAAATGTCCCAATTACAAGTCTATAGAAATGTCCAATCAAAGACATCCAGGGAAAGATACTGTGGTTCAAGAAGGCCGATGAAGTTCAAGGTTTCTCTCTCAAGTGAGAAGGCACATGGAGAACATAAGTCAGTTTCTCTCTCATCTGGAAAGGCATGTGGTGAACACGGTCAGGGTTCCTCTCTCATCTGGAAGGGCACATGGTGGACGCAGCATCATCTGCTAGCTTCTTCTCCTGGCTTCCTGTTTCATGAAGCTCCCTAGGAGGCATTTTCCTTCTTCATCTCCAAAGGTCGCTGGCTTGTATACTCTCTGCTTCGTGGTGCTGCAGCATTCTCTGTTCTCTGCAGATCACCCTCATTCTCCAAAATGTTTCCTCTGTTATCAGACTCCAAAAACTAATCAAGACCCACCCAAATGGATGGAGACATGTCTCCAGCTAATCCAATTTAAGAACCACTCTTGATTAAATCTCATCTCCAGGGAGATGATCTAATTACAGTTTCAAACATACAATACTGAATAGGGATTAGAAGAAATGGCTGCCTTTACAAAATGGAATTAGGATTAAAACATGGCTTTTCCAGGGTCCATTCATCATTTCAGACCAGCACAGTGCCATGTGCCTTTCCAGGTGAGAGAGAAACCCTGAACATCATCAGCCTTCTGGAATCAAAGTATCTTTCCCTAGATGGACATTTTCATAGCCTTGTGTAATTTGGACATTTTCACAGACTTAGAACTGTAAACTTGCAACTTAATAAATTTCCCTTTTTAAAAGCCATTCTGATTCTGGAATATTATATTCTGCAGCTTTCAAACTGGAACATTGCACTTTGCAGATATTGTTTTTTACATATTGAGAGTCTGTGGTTGCCCTGCATCAAGCAAGTCTATTGGTACCATTTTTTCTACAACATATATTCACTTCATGTCTCTGAGTCACATTTTGGTAATTTGTGGAATAGTTCAAATGTTTTTGCTATTCTGTATCTGTTATGGTGATCTGTGATCAATGATCCTTTATGTTAATATTAGTTATTTTGGGGTGCCACAAATTGTGTCCATAAAACTTAATCATCCCATGGTCTGTGTGTTTTGACTGTTTCGCTGTTGGGCTGTTCCTGGTTGTTCATCCATCTCCTTCACTCTTCTTAGGCCTCCCTTTTGCCTCAGTCAAAACAATATTGAAATTAGGTCAATTAACCTTACAATGTCCTCTAAGTATTCAAGTGAAGAGAAGAGTTGCAGATCTCTCACTTTAAATCAAAAGCTAGAAATGCTCAAGCTTAGTGAGGAAGGCATGTCAAAAGCTGAGAAAGGCCCAAAGCTAGGCCTCTTGCACCAAATAATTAGTCAAGTTTCCAATACAAAGGAAAGTTCCAGAAGGAAATTGAAATTGCTACTCCAGTGAACAGAAGAATGATAAGAAAGTAAAGGTGACACAGTCTTATTGCTGATATGGAGAGATTTTTGGCAGTCTGGATAGAAGAGCAAACCAGCCATAACATTCCCTTAAACCAAGGTCCAATCCAGAGCAAGGCCCTAACTCTCTGAGAGAGGGGAGAAAGCTGCAGAATGAAATATTTGAAGTTAACAGAGGCTGGTTCATGAGGTTGAAGGAAAGAAGCCTTCTCCATAGCATAAAAGTGCAAGGTGAAACAGCAAGTGCTATATAGAAGCAAGTTATTCAGAAGTTCTAACTAAGATAACTGATGAAAGGGGCTACACTAAACAACAGCTTTTTAATATAGATGAAACAGCCTAATGTGGGAAAAAGATGCCAACTGGGACTTTCATAACTAAAGACTTCTTCACTGAGAAGAAGTAAGTGCCAGGCTCAAAGTTTCTAAGAACAGGCTGACTCTCTTGCTAGGGGTTATTGCAACTGATGACTTGGAGGTGAAGCTAATGCTTATTTGCCATTCTGAAAATCCTAGAACCCTTAAGAATTATGCTAAATCTACTCAGCCTGTGCTCCACAAACGGAACCACAAAGCCTGGACGACTGTATATCTGTTTAGAACATGGCCTACTGAATATTTTAAGCTTGTTGTTGAGATGTGCTGCTCAGAAAAAAAAGTATTCCTTTCAAAATATTACTGCTCATTGACAATGCACCTGGTCACCCAAGAGCTCCAATGGAAGCATGCAATGAGATGAATGTTGTCATCATGCCTACTAACATACAACATCTATTCTGCAGCCCATGGGTCAAGGAGTGATTTCAACTTTCAAGTCTCATTATTAAAGAAATACAATTTGTAAAGCTATGGCTGCCACAGATAGTGATTAACCTGATGAATCTGGGCAAAGTAAATTGAAAACCTTCTGGAAATGATTCACCATTCTAGATGCTATTAAGAACATTCATGATTCGTGGGAGGAGGGGAAATGTCAATATTAACAGGAATTTGGAAGTTGATTACAACCCTCGTGGATAGTTTCAAGGACTTCAAGACTTCAGAGGAGAGTTCAACTGCAGATGTGGTAGAAACAGCAAGGGAACTAGAATTAGAAGTAGAACCTGAAAAAGTGGCTGAATTGCTACAATTGCATAATAACACCTTAACAGATGAGCAAAGAAAGTGGTTTCTTTTTTTTTTTACATGGGCAGGCACCGGAAATCGAACCCGGGTCCTTAGGCATGGCAGGCAAGCATTCTTACCTGCTGAGCCACCGTGGCCCACCTGAAAGTGGTTTCTTGAGGTAGGAATCTACTCCTGATGAAGATGCTGTGGACTCGTTGAAATGACCACAAAGGATTTAGAATAATACACAAACTTAGTTGGTAAAGCAGCGGCAGAGTTTGAGAAGATTGACTGCAATTTTAAAAGAACCTCTACTGTCGGTAAAATGCTATCAAAGAGCATTAAATACTACAGAGAAAAATTTTGTCAAAGAAAGAGTCAATTGGTAAAGCAAACTTCATTGTTGTTTTGTTTTAAGAAATTGCTACAGCCACACCAAACCTGAGCAACTACCACCCTGACCAGTCAGCAGCCGTAAACGTCCAGGCAAGACCTTCCACCAACAAAAAGATTATGATTTATTGAAGGCTCAGGTGATCGTTAGCATTTCTTAACAAAAATTATTTGTAATTAAGGTATGCACATTGTTGTAAAGACAGTGCTATTGCACACTTAAGAGAACACAATATAGGGTAAACATAACTTTTATACTGAGAAATAAAAAACTTTGTGCGGCTCACTTTATTGCCTTATTTGCTTTTTTGTGGTGGTCTGGAATTGAACCCCAGAATCTCCTAGATATGCTTGTACTGCCATATCCCATCTTTTAAGGATGGGAATTAAAAGAGATGATTTGAAAAACAAGGCTTAAATATATGATTTTTTAATTATAGAATTTCTATACAAATAAAAAGCATTAGTAGTATCAGTAGCATTATCTTATGTACTATATCAGTTGGGGTTATGAGTTGTGAACAAAAGAACCCATTCTAAACAGAAAGAGAATTTAATAAAGGACATCAGGCAGCTCATAGACATCTGATGAATCAAGCTTAAAGGCCCCATAACTAGGAATAAATAGAATAAGACTGTTCAGAGGACACCAGAGTCCAAGGCTTAAGCACAGGCATTGCAGGTAGCCTTTCCAATGCTGGGCAACTGAAGCTACTAGGCCTTGTGCCATTGTTCCCTCTGAAAGTCAGGTGTCTCCTCACCATGCTCCACCACACTCACCATCAGAACTGAATTCCCATTGCACTGCCTTCTTCACGTCATCCTCTTCCCATCAGAGACCTTGTGCATTTGCATGTGGCTGGCAGAACTGCAGTCACGTGCCGATACCCCAGCTGCAAAGGAGTCTGGAAAAGTATGTTTATGGCTATGATCTTAAGCAGATGGGAATTCATAATGTAAGGAACCAAACATAGGGAGAAAAGTCCCCAAAGACCTTATTGGGTGGTAGTATGAAATTTTATAGCTTATTTTTGCATCAAATATTCTATCCATGTATAGATGATACCAAAAGAATTATATTCAGAACAGAATACACAAATCCTCAGCTATCACTGTTTTTGCATTCAGCCACTTCCATTTTTCTTTTTCTCACTGACAACAATTAGACCAATCTTACAATCAAAATTTTGCCTTTTTGTCTTTTTACCCTTTGTTTATTCAATAGGCAATTCTAGATTTTTTCAACATAAATCAACTTAGATATTTTTCAGAAACTTATATTCAAGTGCTCACTGATTGGCAGTACTCACTGATCTAGAACCTGAGATAGAGTTCCATCTTATAGCCAAATTTCAGAGATTTTTTTTCCAGAAAATCACTATGGAGAAATTCTACAGAAGTGTCATGTTTGTTCAATATTTGATTTATTGGTCTATAACAAGTAGAAATTTTTCCTTCTCTTTTCCCAAACTGGGTTCTTCTAAATCTTCCTTAAATCCTGGGCCTCTCAACCACCAATATAGGTGTGACATACAGATTAGGAATTTTGAAAGTTTGTTATTTGTTCTATGATGAAATATAATACACTTACTTCTCACTAAGGAGTTTTCTTACATAGTTTATACTGATAACAGGTCAATAATTATATCTGTTTTGTCAAGCCTATAAAATACTGAGGAAAAATAGTGAGATAAATAATTTTAAATCAAGTTAAAAATACTTGTGTAGCACGTCTCAACTGGATTATTCTTGCCCCTATTAGGTGATAGTATGAGTTTTATAGCTCATTTTTGCATCAGATATTATTTTCTGACTTTTACACTGGTAGTGCCCACTACCTTTTTGTATACATAACATAAGCATTATAGAAAAATTAGGACTTTTTGAACCTGAGTTGGGGGAAGTGAAGAAAAGGAAGGAAGAGGGAGAATTTTCTGAGAGACTAAGGCTCAAAAAGCATGTGCACCTTGCTGGGACAAGTGCAATGTATAGTAACTTCATATCCACAATTTAACTTTTATTCCCATTTTAAAATTGCAAAAAATGGAAGCTTAAAATTTAAAATTTGAAGATTCACATCTAAGGCAGGCCGCAATGGCTCAGCAGACCAAGTTCTCGCCTGCCATGCTGGAGACCTGAGTTCGCTTCCCAGTGCCTGCCCATGTGAAAAAAAAAAAAAAGATTCACATCTATAAATTATTTTACACTTTTACATGATATCATAAATATTAAAAAATGAAAATACTAACACTATATTTCTTTCTAAATATGATTTTATCTCTTTCTTTTCTAGTAGAATCCATAACATTGCATTCTCCATTTTTCACAACAATTTATTTTGCCAATCAAATGGCCACAGTTGACTTGTTATTTGATGCTTGTCTAAAAGAGAAATGAATGCAATGTCTCGGCCATCTAACATGCCCTGTTATACAGAATTTTCTAACTTGGCCATTGTGGCAGCTGGTGGAAGAAAAGTTTTAGGACAAAAAATAAAGAGTTTTAGCAATTTGAGCAGAAAAAAAGTAGAAACAACACAAAGTTATGAATGAAATTTTGGCTTTAAGGTTAGTCTAATATATTATCAAGAAGAAAAAGGTGGACAGGGCATAATTTGACAATAAAATTGACAATAGAAAGATATAAGGCTGTACTAGTCCCAACACATAGATAATAACTAAGGAAGTAGAAGAGAGGAAGGAAATATAGGGGTGGGGTGGGCAAAGGATGATGGAATTAGCACTAGGAGATTCAATTTACATTTATGAAACCTTTGTTAAACATTACTGACTCTGATTTGCTTCTATACTTAACAATGTGAGGTTGGTATTATTTCTAATTTACAGAAATAAAAAGTACAGTATCAGGATTTGTACCCAGGTATTTTGATGCCAAGATGTGTTCTATGATACTCGACTTGCTTTGACTCTAACACTTTGCAAAATGATCCCTCACAAAGCCTTTTTGAGAATTTTCTATCAGCTGGGATGTAGTTTAGCAAAAACTTGTCAACAAGTCAATTAGACCAATATTTTAGGTATGAAAGAAGAATAGTAGCGGCAGGCAAGTACGACAGCACTAGCTCAGTCTCCATAAATCTTTCTTTTAACTCTGATACATTCTATAATCAGACCCAATGACATGAGACAATAACCACAGAAAATTGAGTGCTGCTGCTTATTAAATCAGAACCGCCCCTTAAACTAATGCCTTTAGCTTAAATAGGAATTTCATGAATTGGATTATAACTAAATTGGTACACTATAGGTAATTTCTAATATGTTTCCTGGGCCAAATGGATGTTTTTTTCCCTTTGCCCCCCCAAACCCCACAAAAAAATTATGTATGAAAAAATTGAATTTATTTTATTGTTATTAACATGTTAAGAGAAAACTGGATGCTACTTCATTGTGGGGGCCATAGGGTACACACAGAAAGAATGTAATGCATTTTAAAGTGTCAGAATATAGAGCTGTAACTTGGTTCAACATGGTTATCTTGACTGATTACACAAGCTTCTCCACCATTCCAAAATCCAATTGAACTAAAAATTAAAATTTTTAGTTAGAAACCAGGACAGACTATACTTGATACAACAAATTTCTGTAAAATTTCTGAAAGAATGTTGGAATCAGTGAAAGAGTGATTAAAACACACATGTGCGAGCATGCTCACACACACACACACACAACCCAAAACAGGTAGAGAGGATGACCACAAATACAAGCCATGGATTCCAAGAGCCCCCGAGGAAAAATCAACTTTGGAATCCACAGGAAGTCATCCAATAGCACAGGCTGTCCAAAGACAAAAAATAAAGACAATTAATTAGAAGACTGCAGAAATGCTGGTTCAGTTATGCCTAGCCATTCCACATCATTCCCTATAGCACTCATACCCCTAGACTGAAAACTGGAGGCCACTTACCAAAGGAGAATTAGCTCTGTGTTGAGAAGGGACATGATTTTTACATGGGTGCTAGAGACAGATAAAGAGAAGTAAAGCCCAAAGTAACTTTAGACCTCTACAATGGAGAGTGAAAAAAAAGAAAAAATATCTTCTCCTAAAAGTAAAACAAATACAAACATGAAATAAATCCACTTACAGAACAAAATCAAACTAATGGAACACACACACCTGCTCCCCTCTCCCCAAGTTTCAATTCAACAACCTGAGAACAGGACTCACACTTTATCACATTCCCAAAACACAAACCACTCCACAAAGCATTAGTGATAAATTTCACCTTCTATTAATTATTGCATGGGGAGATTAGGAAGACATATTTTACATACCACATAGGGATAACTTAATAAAAAAACCACACATTATAATTAATTGTTCTCCCCAAAGAACCCCCCCTTCATTTTCCTCCCAATTTTCTGGCTTCAAGAATATAAAAATTTCCTTTTTCTTTATTATATTTGTGCCTCCAGAGTTCTTGCTAACTCCAGTATGTTCTTCTTACTCCCTGCTTAAATAATTGCAGTAGTTTGGTTTTTTCTTTGTATGTAAATAAAAAAGTGTACAAAGCGTTCCCAAATTTGCATTATCCCCACAACTAATTATATCTCTTTACCTAAAAAACCTCTTATAATATTTATTATCCTACGTATCTTTTAATTTAACCATTTCCCTCCAGATCACTACTAAGCATCATTCTTATACCTGTTGTACAAGTCTTTCCAAATTATTCATTTCCCTATAAAATAAGTCCATATTTGTCTTTCTGATATCTGTCTCTCCTCTACAATATTTCACATTGCCACATCAGCTAATATATTAATATGTTTAACCACTCATCTTATATTTTATGACCCTTTTTTAATAGAGAAGTTGTGGGTTTATAGAGCAATCTATAAGACTTGTACAAAAAGAAATGCAATACAAATTGGGTGCACCATAAAACAAGAACAAAGTGAGTCTTTTTGGTTTATATGATTAGTCTCAGCAAATCTTCTCTCTCTATGGTCCAGTTGACATGAACTCAATCGTAAAACACTTGTCATGCGATTGTACATTAAGAAAAAAAGACATTAGAGGAACCTTCCAGAGTTCCACAAAACGTAGCTTGCATGGCCCCCATTGTGATAAGAAGATTGACAATTACGATGTGTCTTAATCTAATTAGAACTTTTCAAATAGTTGGAAAGAATTTCTCTGAGAAATCAAATGGCATATTCAATGGCTTGAAATTTCTAGGCCAACCTTTGCAATTACGCTATTTTGATAGAATGTGCAACTTAATTTATTTGTCTTGGCTAATTAAATTTTACCTGTGATAATAAGTGTCATCATTGCTTGTCTATAAATTAAAAATATTAATTATATAAAAATAGCCAGAATTGTCATGCTTGGAAATCAATTATACAGCCATGCTTATAAGAACTTGGGCCAAAATTATTTTGAACCGACAAGTGCTGACTATTCTGCCAGAATGGCAATTAATGTTATCTGTCCAAACTCAGAGCAGTTACCTACTCACTTTTTTATCCCCCAGCTGAGCACCCAATGCATTAGTTGTAGTCTTCATATTACTATACCCCATATAAGATATAGAACATCTGAAATATATACATGGTAAGTAAAAAATTCTGAAAATGGAAAAAGTAAATTTAAATTTGATATCAAAACTGAGAGGAAAAAATAGAGCAAAAATGGAAAGGTCATAAAGATACATGCATGACTTACAAATTTAATTCTAAGTTTCCTAGATTAGAATGAAAAAGAGACCCTCTAAAAGTCTCTAGCAGGCACTACTGGTTCCTACTCAAGACCTTTTCCTCTCTGCTTCCTTATTAAGATAACCCTGTGTTGGTCAGGTCACTACCCAAATTGGAGGTAAATCTGGGTAATCTAAGGCAACCTTGGTAACCTCATTTTCCCTTCTGGTAGTTGGGCTAGAGTAAGCACTTTACTTGGTTCTGACCATGAGTTGGTAGGAAGGACTTGGGAGGAGGTGTTTCTTTGAACTTAAGAAATGCATTGAGAAAGTTTGATTGTTTTCTCTTCTGGGTATTACTGTGTGAGGTACTGGAGCTCCTAAAGCGATCATACAGCCATGACTGAGGCTAGCCTGAGGACAAGGTTGACACTGAAGATGGCAGAGCAGAAAAAGAAAGGGATCCCTATTATGCCACGAATGTCATTGAGCTGCTGAATTTATCAAGCACTTATCCAAACGACCCCCTGCCATCTTGTTCCTTGAAATTGCACATTTACTATTGTGCTCATATAGTGTTGCAGACAACCATCTCTAGTAATTAGAGATCAGTTCTTTGGGGGAAGCAATTGTTCTCTAGTAATTAACTGAATTTTTTCTTGAAAACATTCACAGCTGGCACTTCATGGAGGAGACAATGAACTTTTTGATGGACAAAATCCTCAAATAATATTCCTATAACATATTGGAGGAACAGGTTTTTTAAGCCTTTTATGAAGACAAAAGCAACTCAATGAAGCCAGTGTATCAGGGGTATTCAGTATAGATCTTCCCTACAGTTTTCTTCTGCTCTAATTTTATTTCAAAATAAATTCTAACCTATCTATAGGAGATTTTCCAAGAGTGCATCAAAGGTTAAAATGTCAGTAGATGTTCTGCCAAAAAATGAGGAGGATGAGGTGGGGAAAAGGAAGAAGGAGGAAGGAGAAAGTAGAATAATCAGATAAGTTGGGAAATGTTGGAATCATAATATCACACAATTTCTCAGAGCTTCTTAGTATGCTAATATGCATAAAGATTTCAAGAGAAGCACATAGTATGGAGCATATCCTACTTTAAACTGCTTGCAGAGCCTTTGATTCTTGGAGCATTCTCAGGGAATATTTTCTATATTCCCTTCATATAGAATATAGAGATATTGAGGGGTTTCAATACAAAGCACACAGTAAGAAACTTTGAGTAATTAATAGACTGCATATCTCCAACATCATCATATATTTGCTCTAAACTGGGTTTTTGATAAATATTGCACATTCAGCACTACTGGAATCCAGATTCCCATATACCCCCTTATGTTCTGCTTGAGGGCAGCCGCTTATCACTTCAATACTATTTGGACCAATGATTAAGTTGATAGTCATTTTATAGACAAGAAGGAGTCTGGAGAAACTCTACTGGACAGATGGACATCCCACTAGCATGTGCCTACAGTCTTAGAAGATTGGTAGTAAAATAAATTAATCAGCATTTGCCACTACTGACCTTATTCCATGTCTTACCTACAGTCATAAAGTTTCCTTCAGATTTGATTGAGGCAAATTGAGGTTCTTTCCTAATTACTTCCCAGGGTAGGAAGAGAAGTAATGCTACTTCTTTACTTAATTTATTGACATTTACTGGGAACTCTTAAAAATGAATGTTATAAGGGGGGCAAGGGGAAGTTCAGTGGTAGAATTCTCGCCTGCCATGCAGGAAACCCGGTTCGATTCCAGGCCCATGCACTTTCCCGCCCTCCCCCCCCAAAAAAAAATGAACAAAGTAAACAAACAAGCAAAACTTCAACAAACGTGCTGTGATAATGGAATATTCACATGGAAAAGGAATGAAATGTAACCCCTCACCATGTAGCATACAAAAAAAAAAAAAAGAACGTCGTAAACTGGTGAACATTTACTGAAAAAATTCCTAACAAACTGTTATAAGGTCATCAAATGGAAAAATTATTTGTTACATGCCAAAAAGGAAGAAAAAAGAATTATAAACTTACTTTTTGGAAACAGTGAGACACATCTGAAAATAAGATAAAAACCTCAAATAGTCAAGCAGATTATTCAATCTAGAATATTGTTTAATTTTGATTGCCTTTGAACCTCTCTGCCTCTCTCTCCCCTGATGTGAACTGATTAAAAATATATATATATCATATATATATATGTTAAAAGTCAAATCAGGGTCGACATTTTAGATTAGAATATTCTATGTTGCAAAAAATGGAAGTGGCTTCTGATAGGTTTCTTGACTGGAAGGAAGGACATGGGACCAAACTTGATTAAGGAAGTTTTATTGTAAGACTATGCACAGATGGGCTGTTGCTTAAGATAGTGACAGCACCGAGCAGGGGAAGGAGTACAGGTTATATAGGATGAACAGGGGAAGGGGTACAGGATGGTTGGCAGGAAGTAGGGAAAGGGAGGCAGTGGGTTTTCTTTGTCTAGCTTGACAGCAGGAAGTCGGCAGGTTTTCATCAGTTGGTTTTGGAAGAAGGGGGCTAAGTTGGGCATTGTCTCAAGCTTGCAGCTGCTGGGGCTGTAACTGCCAGAGGGCAGATGTTCGATAAAGGGAGTTACAGTAGGGCTGCAGCTGCCTGATGGGGACACAAGGACACTCATGCAAGTTCTGTGTGGGCTGGGGCAGGTTTGGTTTTTCCTCCTGAAAGTTATGAGTGGGCAAGCATTCCTGGAATGCTTGCTAAGGGTGGGTTACTTCAAGGGGAAGGGGCTCTGGCTAACAGCTTTAAGCTTCTAGGGATGGCAAAGACTTTTTTTTTTTTGGTATGCTGTATGCTGGGGTCACATTTCATTATTTTTCCATGTGAGTATCCTGTTATTGCAGCATCATTTGTTGAATTTTTGATTGTTTGTTTGTTTGGGGAAGTGCATGGGCCAGGAATCGAACCTGGGTCTCT
Source organism: Tamandua tetradactyla (assembly GCF_023851605.1). Taxonomy (NCBI): domain Eukaryota; kingdom Metazoa; phylum Chordata; class Mammalia; order Pilosa; family Myrmecophagidae; genus Tamandua; species Tamandua tetradactyla. The sequence goes on from NC_135331.1 coordinate 48,589,452, forward strand.
TGCAATGCAGGCAAGCATTCTACCACTGAACTATCCTTGCACCCAGAAAATGATTTTTATAGAACTAAAGAGAAAGTTAGATTGACTCCTATTGATTGTACAAGGGTTTGTCCCTCTTATATGGGTCGAATTCGGGCTGATGGGCTTTACTTTTTCAAAAAGTAAGGACATAGGTGTTTGATTCCCTATCTGGATCAGTCACCTTGGTAGGGATTTCAAATTCCAAAAGACCAAGAGGAAACATAAGAGGGAGTTCAAAGAGGAAATAAGGCATGGGGTACTTTCTGGCTCTGAGGTGCCTACAAGGCTTTCTCTATATGTTTTATCATATAGCTGAACTGAGACTCGCTAGTTAGAAATAGTTAATTACTCTGAAAATATTAGGAATATTATGATTTACAGAGAGCTGTAATCCCTCGTCAATTTTCTTGAAAGTCTCTTCTGTTTTGAATTCATGCAAAAACAAAACTCTTCCATTTTTTCCTCTATCGTTTCCTACAATATCCTAACCTTACTCACAGATCAGGATTGCTGGGTGCCCTACCAAGTACTTCAGAGCTGGAGGAATCATGGTTCCTGACTTCCAGAGGCTCAGAGGCTCAGAGGCAGGAAAATTGTACCATTTGCCTTCCAGAGATTGATGAGCACTTAACTATTTAAAATCATAATGAGATCAGCGAGTGGAAAGTACCTATCAATAACTATTAATCAATAACAACTGCAACAAAAAGGAGTTGATTATGATAATTTGTGTGAGGTGTTTAAATAATGAGGCTAATACTAAGACAATTGGCCAATTTGATCGTTTGAATCAAGAAACTGCTCAAATTCAGGGATTTTCATGCTTTGTCATATATGTGCACATTTATCAATTGAAATAATATTCAATTTGACAATATGTACTATGTACTATATTAAGACCATGAAGTCTGGGGCTGGAGGTGGGAGAATGATTAGAGAAGATAAAGGAGAAAGATGAATGAATACAAAAGTTTAAGAGAAGTATCTGATGGCTCAAGAAACTTAAAAAACAATGGGAGGGATTAACATGCAAATAGTTAACTACAATAGAAGACAAAGTAAAAGGGACAAAGAAGAAAGTGGTATGGAAACAGACTGAGAAACAGTGAAGGAGGGGCAATTGGAAAAAGTTTATGGGGTATGATTTCATCCAGGCATTGAAGGAAGAGTATGATTTTTTTTTTTTTTTTTTGCATGGGCAGACACTGGCAACGAACCCTGGTCTCTGGCATGGCAGGCAAGAATTCTGCCTGCTGAGCCACCATCGCACCACCCAAGAGTATGTGTTATTACAGGATAAATAGGAAACACCCTTCCATCAACACATTCCTCTGGCTTTAGGCTTTAATTTCATACTCTTCTAAAACTCTGCTTTGCCATCATTCTTGGCAAACATCATACTTGATTCCCTGACTGGGTCTTGAATTTATAGCACATAAGTTCATAAAAGGCTATCAGGAAAGAAGCTCCTTTTAATGCCAACTTTTCTAGGTTATAATGGGATTTGAGGAAAATCCATCTGTCATGGAGGTTATTTGACTTTAAATTTATATCCATTCATAAATAATTAGATCCCAAACTCATTGGACATAGCTCAAAAAATAGAATCCATGTATCAAATGTTATAGTTAAAAGATACACAAGTCATCCTATAGCTCAAATATCTTGGATTTAGAAATAAGAAAACAGAGGCCTAAAGAAGTTAAGGGAATTGCTGGGATTTTTGCAGGAGAAATGACACTAAAAATTGAGTCTACAGTTGCCAAAACCCTTTTCACTCCACCGCACACACCTTCCTTGAATATGCCTGGATTTGCCACTGGTTAAAGAATTCTGAATCACTGAGCCACCTGGTTCCATGGGAGGACTTTGTTTGGGTGCTTTTACTCGCAAACCATATGTAGAAATTATTGTTAATGTGATAAAGCAAGAGCTCATGTCTTTCTCTGAAAACTTCCCACATAAATCCAAAAAAATGAATTTTACAGTACCCCTGTTGTCTGCCTGCAACCACAATTTATGTATATTTTCCTGTCAAAAGGAATGTGCTTTATGCACAAATTAGCATCTCTCTTGTTCGTTCTGAATCTGTGTAATCAGTATAATGACGAGAGAAATGACTCATAATTTTTTGCCTTCTGTTTTTTTCAATTTGATAAATTAAAAAGAAATGCCAAATTGCAGCTAGGAAGATGCAGCTGAGATGTATGTTTAACTGCTGTGGTCTGGTACAATATTTATTGGAAGAAAAGCCACATCTGCTTCTTCTGTAAGCTTGTTTGAGGGATAATTACTCTCGTGGGAGAAACACCAGCCCAGGAATTCATATGATTTATGAACCAATGCAAATTTAACAAAAGAAATACAATCAACATGTCCTTGAAAAGAAATGCTTTTTAGTTTCTTCAGTCTGCATTATAGTCTTTGAAGAAAGAGTAAGCCAGATGATCCTAATTTTAAATTATTTAACCTATTTTTTGCTTAATTAACATGCTTAAATATTAACAGTAGTTCAAGGGTTTTCCAGAGAAATATATATTGCAGTATTATATCATCTGACTTATGTTTAGGATTTATGATTCTTAATTAATTTTAGAACTCAATAAAAAAATTTATGCCTTGATATGTTAACTTATATACAGCACTAATGTGGAGAAAATTCATGGACAAGATGACTATACAGCTGCGGGTAGTATTATAACAGTTTCCATAAATGTCATATGATCATTTTTATTACTGGACATGCACTCTTCTGTCTAGTGACAGAAAATAGATAAGCGTCTGGCAGGAAGTATAAGAAGAGATCAGAAAAATACATTAACTTAATAGAGAGGTTTGAAAACACAAAAACAAAAAAAGCCAGGATGCAAAACAGATATGAACATTTCTGATTAATAATTACACCTTAATGCTCTGATATGCCATGATTGATTCAAAATTTTACATGTTCAAATGTAACTATGACTAGCCCTTGGAATGTACTAATTATGTGAAACAATTGTTAGAATTGATTTACTGGAATCTTAGGCTTCATTACCGAGAGTATAATAGATCAAAGGAGGTCAGTAACAAAAAGAATGGAAAAGAAAGAAAGAAAGAATGTGGCTCAGTGGCAGAATTCTCACTGCCATACTGGAGACCCGGGTTCGATTCCCGGAGCCTACCCATGCCAAAAAAAAAGAAATGAGATGAGGTCAGAGTTTCAAAGAATATCACAAAAGACAAGCTCTTCTTCATAGCATCAATGTATCTAAAACTATAGGTGTAAATTGTTGGGGAATGTGATATTCATACAGTCTTAAAGTATTGCCCCAAATACTGTGTATTGTTAACAAAGGAGAAAGTTGACACTTAAAATGGAGTGATCTGGGGACATCAACTTACCCAAGTGATCAAAATGTTTTTCAGCAAAAATGGGAAAAACTGATGTCATGTACTTCTGATGTGATTTTTGATGACACAATATGACCTGTGTAGCGCTGTTGTCAAAACATTTAACCAGAACCTAATAATGAAAAATCAAAGAGACCAAAGAGATTATGGTATATCCAGTGAGACAACAGTCCTGGATTCTTTAAAAATGTCAGTGTACTTTTTCCCATAACTATCTTCTAAGAACTTTATACTATACAATAGCCTGCCTAACCTTTGCTCCAAAATGAAAATTTCTAATAGCAAATTATACAAATCATTCTAGTTAATAAATAAGGATTGCCCTTCAGTGATTAAAGAAATATTTAAACTTCAATAAGTTTAACACAAAGTAGATTCATTTCAAATAAAAGTTCATTTCTTTGAAAAAAAAAAGTCAATGTAAATGTCAATGTAATCACAGAAAAAATTAGTTAAGGAGACTTTAAAAATATTAAAGAGCCATGCCAGGCATGATCCTTGATTGTATTCCTGAGGAAGGAAAAAAAAGAAAATTATAGGGGTTATGTGTGAGAATGGCTTTGTTCTTAGGAAATATGTGCTGACATATTTAGGGGCGGCATGTCTGCAATTTAATTTCAAAAGTTTCAGGTAAAATTCATACATATATAAGAAGGAAGGAAGTAAAAATGGCAAAAATGCTAAAAATGTACAAATGTTGGTGAAAGGTATGCAAGAGTTCAATGTAGTATACTTTCAACTTTCTTTAGGTTTAAAATTTTTAATGTAAAAATTGGGGTATAAGGAGTACATCAGAAGAATTGAGCTCAATTCTTGGTACCAAGTATTAAGGGGGACTACCATATCCCACAGAAAAGTGAGAGGGTCAAAAATCAAGATAGTGGTGAGGATATCAAGAAACAATGACATATAAAAAATTGGGGATTCAATTACAAAATGGGCAAAAGACTTGAACAGACACTTCTCAGAAGAGGAAATACAAATGGCTAAAAGGCACATGAAAAGACGCTCAACTTCCCTGGCTATTAGGGAAAGGCAAATCAAAACCACAATGAGATTTCATCTCATACCCACCAGAATGGCCATTATCAATAAAACAGAAAATGACAAGTGCTAGAGAGGATGTGGAGAAAGAGGCATACTTATCCACTGTTGGTGGGAATGTCAAATGGTACAAGTGCTGAGGAAGGCAGTTTGGCAGTTCCTCAGGAAGCTGCATATAAAACTGCCACATGACCCAGCAATACCATTGCTAGGTGTCTACTCAGAGGACATGAGGACAAGGAAACAAACAGACATCTGCACACCAATGTTTATAGTAGCATTATTTACAATTGTGAAGAGATGGAAACAGCCAAAAGGTCCATCAACAGATGATTGGCTAAACAAGCTGTGGTATATACATACAATGGAATATCATGCAGCTGTAAGACAGAATAAAGACATGAAGTATGTAACAACATGGATGGACCTTGAGGACATTATGCTGAGTGAGATTAGCCAGAAACAAAAGGATAAATACTGTATGGTCTCACTGATATGAACTAACATTAATGAATGAATTTGAAGAATTTCAGTTAAGAACAGAGGTTGTCAGGAGATAGAAATAGGGTAGATATTGCATAATTGGAGCAGAAGGGATACAGATTGTGCAACGGGACTGATCATAAAAATTCAGAAATGGATAGCACAATACTACCTAATTATAGCAGAATAATATTAGAACACTGAATGAAGCTGAATGTGAGAATGATAGAGGGAGGAGGCCTGGGGGCACAAATGAAATCAGAAGGAAAGATATACAATAAAGACTAAAATGGTATAATCTAGGAATGCCTAGACTGTATAATGATAGTGACTAAATGTACAAATTTAAAAATGCATGAGGAAGAACAAAGGAATGTCAATACTTCAGGGTGATGAAAATAGATGGTAAGTCATATTTTAAAACTTTAACTTATGTGTGAGACTAAAGCAAAAAAATGTTTATTTGGTACAAAAGCTATATTTTGACTAGTGCATTTCCTAATATAAATTATGCGGACAGCTAAATTGAACACCATAAGTACATGAAAACTTGAGTAGGACATGAGATTTTGTAGGTTTGTCCAGAGTGATGCCCCGATAAATCCCAGAGTGATTTGAACAGTGAATAAAAAAAGTATTTGCAAAGTCCCCTTGGGGGAATGGCGAGAAATGGGGAAAACTCATCTTCCCCAAGTGGAGAATTCTTGATATTCTCACAAGCAGTGGGGACAACCAAAGCATTAGGCAGACCCCTCAATCTGGAGGATTGTTCATATGAAACTTAACCCTGCAAAGGATAGGCTAAGCCTACTTAAAATTAGGCCTAAGTGTCACCCACATAGAGCCCTTTTGTTGCTCGGATGTGGCCTCACTCTCAGCCAGCAGGACAAGCAAACTCACTGCCCTTCCCCTCTCTAGGTGGGAGATGACTCCCAAGGGTGTGGACCTTCCTGGCAACATGGGACAGAAATCTTAGAAGGAGCTAGGGCTCAGCATCAAAGGATTGAGAAAACCTTCTGGACCAAAACGGGAAGAGCAAAATGAGACAAAATAAAGTGTCAATGACAGAGATTCCAGAGTCAAGAGGTTATCCTGGAGGTCATTCTTACAGATTATACAGATACCACCTTTTTAGTTAAGTTATAATGGAGAGGCTGGAGGGAACTGCCTGAAAATGTAGAGCTGTGTTTCAGTAGCCATGTTTCTTGAAGATGATTGTGTAACGATATAGCTTTTGCAATGTGACTGTGTGATTGTGAAAACCTTGGGTCTGATGCTTCTTTTATCTACCTCATTGACAGACAAGTAAAACATATGGATTAAATATAAATAAATAATAGGTGGAGCAAATGTTAAAATAAGTTTAGTAGATTGAAATGCTAGTGATCAATGAAAGGGAGAGGTAGGGGGCATGGTATGTGTGAATTTTTTTCTGTTTTCGTATTTTTTTTTCTGAATTGATGCAAATGTTCTAAGAAATGATCATGATGATGAATATACAACAATGTGATGATATTGTGAGTTATTGATTATATATCAAGAATGGAATGATCATATGGTAAGAATGTGCTTGTACATTGTTATGTTGAATAAAAAAATAAACAAATAGGTACCACCAAAAAAAAAATGGGGGATTTTTCACATTCAGAATAGAAAAATCCAGATGGAATGGATTTTTTCTGTGTTACTTTTGAAAGAATGCCTCAGACAAATGATTGAATATAAAACAAGCATCTTAAGGCTAAAAAAGAGCAGAGTTTGAAGGATATCTTTCCTGAAGTAGGTGAGAGCTCAATGGAGAAGTCTTCTGACTCCCCATCAAATCTAAGAGCACATGATTTAAATCAGAAACTGGCCCCTATATAATCTTTTGGGCGCACAGTGACATTTACTGGATAACCATACCCTACAGTTTGCTTCACTGTTTTCAGACCTTCAGATACAGATCAGAAACAATAATCAGACTTCTATTCCATAAGGGAAAAGGATTAAGGATCAACACACTCATTATATGCCAGGTGTTCTAGTTTGCAAGACGCTGGAATGAGATATATCAGAAATGGAATGGTTTTTAAGCAGGGGAATTTATTAAGTTGCAAGTTTAGATGTTGTAAGGCTGTGGAAATGTCTAAATTAAAGCAAGGCTATAGAAATTCCCAATCTAAGCCATCCACGGAAAGATGTCTTGGTTCAAGAAGGCCAATGACGTACAGGGTTTCTCTCTTAATTGTAAAGGCACATGGTGAACATGGCGATGTCTGCTACCTTTTTCTCTAGGCTTCTTGCATGAAGGCCCTGGGGGGCATTTTCTTTCTTCATCTCCAAAGGTCTCTGGCTGTGTGGGCTCTCCTGGCTCTCAAGCTTTCTCCAAAATGGTTCCCTCTTAAAGGGCTCCAGTAAGCAACCTCACCTTAAATGGGTGAAAGACACATCCCCATGGAAACTTTCTAATTAGAGCTTATCATCCATAGTTGGGTAGGTCACATCTCCATGGATAATCAAAAAGTTTCCACCCAGCAATAGTGAGTGAGGATTGAAGGACATGGCTTTTCTGGGGGATACTACAGATTTAAACTGGCACACCAGGCTTTTTTGCTAAGCACTAGGGTTTTAGAAGTGACAAAAATTATGAGGTTTCTGGCCTTGAGACTTTTCAGTACAGCTCATAGTTTCAGGAAACAAAATATTGGTCAGACCCTTAACATGCTACATGTGAAACTACGATAATTTATGCCTCTGAAACTTTTGTCTTGTGATTCTTTATCAGGTAGAATCATCGTTCATTATCCCAATGCATTTACAAAATAAAGTGACTTATGATCAAACATAACAAGAAATCAAGAGTTATTGTTGTTGCATGATTGGTACATTCATTTCCCAATGGCACTGGGATTCCCTCCATTTTTCAACTCTCTCATTCTCAGAGACATCCTCAAATTTGTATCTTCACCATGTCATATATCTCTTTCTGCTTCAAGCTTCATATCCTGGCACAGCAACATATAGAAGCCCCAAGAAACTATCCATCTTTGTTTCTCAGAATCCCTACAGCAAATTTTCCCTCACATCAATCTTGTGGACCACAATTGAATTATGTGACCTTTCCTAAATCTGCTCTTGCAAGGGCAATGGAAATGTTACAATTGTCTTAGACTAATCAAGATTTAACTCTTGGGTCTGGGGAGCAATGAAACCTTGAGCCAGGCATGAAGGCACCAGAGATGGGGACAAAGGAAGGATTCTAATGCAAGGAGAATTTGAGAAAGAAATGGCAATTGGATGGGCAGCCAGCAGTGTCAGGGACATATTTTCTCTTTTGATATCCTCTTACCTTCCTTGACTACCTACAGAAATCCTACTCATCTTTCAAGATTTATCCTTTAAGAACCTTCCTTAAACACAGGAACCAAATTAGTCACTCCCCTCTGTTCACACAGGCCCTCATATACACTCAACTCCTTAGAGCACTTACCATACTGGGCCATATTGTCTAAAACATGTTATCCCCATCAGACTATGAGTTTCTGAAGACAGAAATCACAATTTCCTCTACCTTGCAAGTCTGCACCTATCAATACTGGACATATTACCTTTATCTAGGAGGGAGGGGGAAAAAAGCAAGAAAAAAGAAAAGAAGAGAAAGGGAAACATTGAAAATTGAAATTGCAAATTTTGATTGATGATTTTCAAGGTGCACCATCAATATTTAGCAAAAGCATTGAGGATTTGGCTTGGCAATTTTTATTAATATGCTTTAAAACTTACAAATAAATTGATATGTAATGTTGTTCTTTATAGAGCACTTTGTTTCAATAATTCCTTTAATAATTTTCCCTTCAGCCAATCACAGTGCCAGCCGCCTACTGAAATGGTCCCACACAGATGTGTGACTAAGGTAAGGGTGGGTAGTGGGAGATACTGTCCTCTCTGCTGAATACATTTGCAAAAGCGATGCCTATGGACACATGCTTAAAATACCATGCTAATTAAACTGTTGCTAGGATTATAATGAAAACAGAGCAGGCTTCCAGCGAAACAAATCTTCACATTCAGACCGTAGTTCATCCTGGACTCTACATACTTTCACATCCTTAGGGGAACTTGACATGTTCTCAACCTGCCATACATTTCCCTTGGCAGTCAACCTGTCAGTCGGGAGAAACCATCCAACATGAATGATATCTTTCCATTAACTCCAGCATATCAGGTGATACAAACTAATCTGCAGGAAATCGAGTCATGCAGCAACCTCCTCAGCATGTGGACTTCTAGATAAGGTGTGTTTGCCAGGAGAGCTCTGTGTTCTGTCACTTGTTTGTTCATTACAGAATCTGGACTGAGGCGGGAGGGAGAGGGGGGCTCCCTTCAATGCAGGCTGCAAAACAGCAGATTGTTGGGTTGGTCACTGTGGAAACAAGATTTCTGAGGGGAAAGAACCCATCTTCACATTGCTACATGAGTGCACTTCCAAAAAGTGACTATTTTTCCTTTCATAGAGGTCTGATTTCCCAAAGATTCTTAAAGAGCTCCTATTAAAAAGATGTCACTTTTCTAATATGTGTTTAATTTGCAATGTATTAAATTATGACTGACATAACTTTTAATTGCTTCTGGTAGGCAGAATTATGGCCCTCCAAATATGCCCACCTCTTAATTCCTGGAACCCATGACTATGTTACCTTTCATGGATAAGGGAATTAAGTTTGCAGATGGAATTAAGGGTGCTAAAGAGCTGATCTTAAAACAGGGAGAGTATCCTGGGCTAAACAGGTAGGTCCATTATGGTCAGAAGGGTCCTTAAATATGAAAGGGGGTGGCAGAGACAAGTTCAATGTGCTGTGAGAAAGGAGTCTACCTGTGTTGCTGGCTTTGAAGAGAGAGGAGGGGGAGCACAAGCCAAGGAATGCAAGTGGACTCTAGAAGCTGGAAAGTACAAGGAAATACATTCGCCTCTAGAGCCTCCAAAAGGAACACAGCTCTGCCAGCACCTTGACCTTAGACCAGTGAGACCTGGGTTGGACTTGGCACCTAATAGAACTATGAGATAATACATTTGTATTATTTTAAGCCACTCAAAGTGTGGTAATGTGTTACAGAAGCACTAGAAACTAAAAGAAAGCTTAAAGAGAATTCTTAGAGGGTGCAAGGGTAGTTCAGTGGTAGAATTCTCACCTGCCATGCAGGACACCCGGGTTCAATTCCCAGTCCATGCACTTCTCAAAAAACAAACAAACAGGCAAAACAAACAAATAAACAAAAATCCAACAAATGGTGCTGCAAAAATGGGATACTCACATGGAAAAGCAATGAAATGTGACCCCGTCATACAACATAGAGAAAATAGAAAAGGAAGAACACTGTTAGAGTGTACTTAAAAACTTGAGACCCTGTGAGTCTAGAAGTTGTGTCAGGGCCAAGACAGCTCCATGGTGAGACACAGGCATGTGGGAACAAAAGCAGGTGTGGTGGCACAGCTGACCGTGGGATTTAACAGCACTTCGAAAGCTGATCAAAGATAGAAGAACAAGGCTTTCTCGTTGATGTCAGCAGTTTCAGTTACCTGAGCAAATGCCTAACATGAATATGGATTAGTTATATGTGATGCATGTAAGCAATGGATATGGTTTCTAGGGATGTGTGAGCTTAGGAGAGAAAATAATCAATAGCAAACAACCACAGGAAATACATATATATATTTTTTCAAGATTTCTGAAAACTTCTATTCTATTTTCTACATTTATATGATATAAAAACTATTGCCATGCTGATGTCCCAGGTTCTTGAATTACAATTTACATTACAATTCATAATGTAAAGCTAGAGGACTCAGACAGAACTTAGCGTATCTTAAATTATCAAAACTAAGTTAATAGTAAATAACCGAGTTATTTCCAGTTAGCCAGCAAACAGCTACTGAGCACTCAACACATTCAAGACACTGCCTGTATGCCATGGAGTATCAACAGATATAAAAGACATTTCCCCATTTCTCAAGGAAGTAATAATCTAGAGTAGAATATATACATATAACAATATCATAAGGTTAGAAGGTGGTGAAGGAGATACAAAAGCTACAGATAAACCAGCTAAGAGAATAAATACAAATATAAAAAGGAGTGAAGTCCTGAAGCATGCGACCACATGGACAAACCTTGAAGACACTGTGTTCAATGAAATAAGCCACACACAATGGGCAAACAATCAAAGACCTCACAGATACGAAAAACTTAGAATAAACAAATTCACAGAGCCAGAAACTAAAATATAAGTTACCAGACGCCAGGTGGGGGGTAGGGAGGAGGGAGTACACACCTGACTTGTACAAAATTTCTCTTTGGGATGATGGAGTTGTTTGGTCTGGCGCTAATGACAGCACAACATTATGAACACGATAGAAGTACTGGATTATATATTTGAATGTGATCGAAAAAGAGGCAATTTTAGGCTGCATCTGTGTTACAAGAATAAACTGTTTTTTTAAAAATCCATAGGACCCTGCAACACAAAAGGGAACCCTCATGTAAACAATGGACTATAGTTAATGCTATACTAATAATAATATTCTTTCATGAATTATAACGAATATACTATTCTTATGCAAGGTGTTAATAATGGGGGGAGGGGTATAGGGGAACTTGGTATTTTCTGAGTGATTTTTTTATAATTTCTCTAGCTAAAAAAATGCTGTAAGAGGTAGCACAGCAATGAGCAGATATATCAGGTTAAAGGGCTAGATATGTTTCAAAGACAACCTCTCATCTTCACTTACCTGCAGCAGGTATTATACAGTTCATATTTTAAGATAGGAATATCAGACTCAGAAAAGCATCTTACACAAGGCCAAAGAGCTAGGGGATGACACTCACACAATTCTTATTGAGTGAAAAGCTCAGAAAGACCCAACTATATATCTGGTACTATTCTCAGTGCTTTACAGATATTAATTCATTTTAATCCTCAACAAAGTATGAAGTAAGTCCTTCTTATGATTCCCATTGGACAGATGAGGAAACAGAACCACGGAGAATTTAATTTCCTCATCAAGGTTGCACACATCATAGGTGGCAGGGCTGTGACTGAACCCCAGGCAGCACGGCTTTAGATCACACACCTCGTCATAATAATTCTTCTGTAAATGAAGACTGAGTGTTTCCCCTTGTTCATTTTAAACTGTAACCTGATATATAGCCATGGATAGGGAACCTCAGAACTTGCTATTTTGTAGGGGTACAAATTAATATTATAACATTTTCTTTGGGAGGATGGGGTGTTCCAATAGAAAAGAATCTCTGGTGAAGTAGTGAACAGTTATTACTGCTTTTGTGGCAAGTACCTGAGGCAGAGTGAGCCTCTTGCCTTGACTGCACTGGAAAGGTCTTTAGGTTTCAATCCCTTATGCTAAAATCCCTAAAGTTTAGAGAACACTCTCATTAATTTTCTTAGCACCATATAAATATTGCATGAAACTGTGGTTTGCTTATTAAAACGAAGCACTTTTGCATGTGCTTCATTCTTCTTTGGCTTAATCGTTACATTTCTTCAAATTGCCTTCCAAACACGTCTCCAGATTCTGAGAATTGGACTGTTGGCTAAATGACAAAACATGTGAAGAAAATTTTTTGAAGTGAGAAATTCTTTAAGTGTCTATTTCTCTGCTTCAGACCAGTTTTATTTTCATCTGTTTGCATTTCCCAGACTTGTTACAGTGTCACAGTGTTTTGGCAAAGCAATAATAGAATTTTTCTGGAAGATCTGGAGGAAAAGAATGCATCCTTCTTCACTTGGCAATTTGTAGCTAGTTGTTTTTCAGTGAAGTATGTCAGTGAGTTAGTCCTCAATTAGAGTAACCTTGGCCCATATTAGGGATTTGGTCTAAGATTATTTTATAATTACCTCCTTCATCAAGTGGATAGAAATCCAAACCTTGAATCTCAATTTAACCTTGAATTTTGAACTGGAAGCTACTATTTGCTACGATTTTATTCTCGGCTTCTGATTTGCTATAAAATAAAAATATAGAGATGGAAGTCGTTGCAATGGGGCATGAATGGGGACACATAGTTATACTGAGAGACTTCCCTGCATTGGAACATAAGCATAATGAGCAACAGAGGGGCTAAAACACAACAACGACAAAAACAAGAGTGCACAGTGGGCCTAGGGTCTCAAACTGTACCCCAAACCAAACAAACAAATAACAAAAAAAAAAACCTTGACTAAGAGAGCAATGATTTTTGGCCATTGAAAAAGAACCAAGAAACTCAACAAAAACCACAGACCCAGTGAATCACTTTTGCCTCCTTTCCCCTAGGTGAGGATGCTGCCAGGTGAAAATGGAGAACTTGACATCTTCAGCTACTCATTTCTGGAGGGGAGAAGGAAATGTCAGGCTTGCATCGGTGATCAGCTCATCCTGAGTCCATCCACGGGGAAGAAATTCGACCAAATCTCTCATCACACTCCTCCCAGCCAAGGTCAAACTATGCTCTAAATGTACATGAATAAAGCAAGTGGGAGTAATTTTGGATCTTTGAAAGGAAACTGAAAACTTTCATAAAAGCTAAAAATAAATTATATCTTCTAGGTGGTTAAATCCTGTTTATCTCTCACCTGATTCACGTGAATGGCTCTGAGAAATTTAAAAATGTTGTTTGTCCAACCATTGATGATTGATGAGGTCTGAAAAACAAGGAGTGATGGAAAGCTCTCCGAAAGAAAAATGAATATAAGAATGTTATATCCCAAAGCCAAATGTGACAAAATGGTAAAAAGATATTGGGAAGTATTTGTGAATAAAAGGAGGCCACACATCACACACCTTTGTAGAGTGAACTGAGCCAACCTGATATTGTCCCTAAAATGCTAAGGACACAATAACAACAATAAGGAAGAGGACAAGGGGAGAAGGAAGAAAAAGAGTGGAAGAAAGAATGATGGTCTGCCTCTCCTTACTAGTTCCCTTTTAATAATAGTTTGACAAAGCTAGATAAAGCTTGTGATAGGCTTTCTTTTATTTTATAACTCATGATTTTCATCTTATTGTAAAGATAAGTGCATTTTACTGTAAGAATTTTGAAAATTTGAAACAAAAAAGAGAAAATAAAAGTCACTCAAACTCCCTAAATATAACCACAGTTAACATTTTGATATGTTTCATTCCAGCCTTCTTGCTATGAATTTATATATTTTTTTATTCCATAAAACCAAGTTTGTATCACATAGAGTATACATTTCTAAGTTGCTTTTTAAAGAATACGCACGAGTATTTCCTCCTGGAATTAAACATGGTGACTACTCCAACATACTGATACTAATATGCAATAATCTGAAGCTATACTATCGCATAGTTTTCTTCTCTTTTCACTACCCTAATAATGTGGAGGTAAACATAATTGAACACAATTCTTTACATGCATTTTTATCATTTCATTGAGTTAAGTTCTTACATGTGAGATTTATGGGGCAAGGGCATTTTAAGTCCCTTTATAGTAACAAATTATCTAAAACATTGTGTCAAATTTTATTCCAAGCAGCATATGAAACTGCCTATGTTACTGAACTCTTGACAAGTCTGGACATTGTTTTTCCTCAAAGAATTCTTTTTCTAGAATTCTTATCAAGCTAATACCAGAGTTTAGAAGGTGGGACTGATACCTTCCTCTGATTTATTAAGAAATTAGCTGCCCAGGACCTCAAACCCTCAAGCAAATAGGGATCAAAAGGCAAATCTTGATAACAAGCCTCATCACTCAAGACCAAAGTAAAACTGAGGTTCTGGGACAATCATTTGTACTTTGGAAGTCTTCTGATAAAAAGAAAGGAAAAAAAAATCCTGATTCTTGACTGCATTTGCACTTATCCTTGAAAGCCCCCTGAGTGTAAAAAAAAGTACCTTCTTAAAAAACATAGATTTCAAGGTCCATCCCCAAAGATTCTGATTTCACTGTGATAACAGTAAAGGCTGGGGATGCGGATTTTTAACAAGATCCCAGGTGATTCTGAGGCAGCTAATTTTCAGCACACTTTAAGCAGCATTGACACCTGGTCTCAACCTTGGCTGTACACTGAATCAACTGGGGAGCTTTTAAAACCTCAGGTAACCAAGGGACACTGATGGGGAAACTGGAAGGTGATGAAAAGGCTTTGATTATTAAACACATTTTAAAAAACTTATGAAATGCTTTAGGGGCACTCAGGATCTTGTGCTGGTTTTGACAGTACTCACCTCGGTTCACAGAAAGATCTGGTAAACATAATTCTAGATAACCAGCTTGTATGGCACGCTCTATTTTTTATTTTACTAAAACAAAAAAAGAAACACATTAAACTACATAAGCTGTTCTTGAAGAAGATAATAAATGTCAGGTTTTATGAGAAGTTTCTCATTTAAATATAAGAGTATAAATAAATAAAATTTTGTTGCTTTCCTGGTACAGTCTCTTTGCACAATTGGGATGAATTTTTTTTTTCATTATCGTTGTTGAGTTATGTGTCCCTGAGTCTGGACCCATGGAAAGGTTTTTGCATTCTTTTAGTAAGTATTTAGGCCTCTTTTCCAGTATTAGAATTAGTGATTGTCACTTAATTGTTTCAGCATCTCACTTTGAGGAGACTTAGCTTTTCAAGGTCTAAATCTACTTCATTAATATTTATCTTTTAGATAAATGATCCATAAAACATTGACAAGTGGTTTTTATGAATGATACATTTTGGCTCTGCCACTATCAGTTGCTCTAAAGGTTAATAACAGGTTTGTCATGTTTCAGCGTTTCATTAAGCAGATATTGTCAGAAAGGTGTTTACCAGCAGTGACATGTTTACAGAATCAATACTGGTAATGAGGAGCTGCTTTCTGTGGAAGTAGAATTAAAATATGGTGTCATTTTGTCTGTCACATGCCTTGAATCAATGACCTGGGTCTTCTTGAAATGGCCATTTATGTTATTGGTCAGCCACAGGCAGGCAGAAAATTTGGTAAACGGCAGTGTGCTGGTTTGAAAGGAAGTATGCCCCCTAAGAAAAGCCATACTTTAATATAAATCCCATTTCATAAAGGCAATATAATCTCTATTCAATACTGTATATTTGAAACTGTAATCAGATCCTCTCCCTGGATGATGTGATTTAGTCAAGAATGGTTGTTAAACTGGATTAAGGGATGACATGTCTCGACCCATTTGAATGAGTCTTAATTAGTTTCTGAAGTCCTATAAAAGAGGAAATATTTTGGAGAATGAGAGATTCAGAGAGATTCGGAGAGAGCAACACTACAAAGCAGAGAGTCTACTAGCCAGCGACCTTTGGAGAAGAAGAAGGAAGATGCCTCCCAGGGAGCTTCATGAAATAGGAAGCCAGGAGAGGAAGGTAGCAGATGATGCTGTGCTTGCCATGTGCCCTTCCAGCTGAGAGAGAAGCCCTGACTGTGTTCACCATGTGCCTTCTCACTTGAGAGAGAAACCCTGAACTTCATCGGCCTTCTTGAACCAAGGTATCTTTCCCTGGATGCCTTTGATTGGAAATTTCCTTAGACTTGTTTTAATTGGGACATTTTCTCGGCCTTAGAACTGTAAACTAGCAACTCATTAAATTCTCCTTTTTAATAGCCATTCAATTTCTGATATATTGCATTCTGACAGCTAGCAAACTAGAACAGGCAGAAAACTGCATAGATTAAGGAAATGGACAATTATGTAAGAATTTCAGCATGGTTCTAAAAAATAATAAGGTTCATGGCCATAGGAGAAGAAAAGTATTAGTTTCAGTAGTGCATGTTGAGTAATAGAAAGAAAGTTTTGATGACCACATGAGTGCCTGCTCATATTTATGTTTAAAAAATAAATAAATGAGGCATTTAGGACAGTGACTTGACTAAGAGGATTTAGGATCAAACTTGGTCATTCCTATATTTAACTGCTCTGTAAAGTTCCAAATGTTTTTGGCTTGGCTTGTGATTTGCACTAACTTAGGGCCTCTAGTTCTTCTCAGCAACTCTAAGATGGTGACTTATTCAATGAAAATCTAGTGACTTAAAGGAGGTGATAAATCTCAGCTCAGTAAGCATTTTTATATTGCATATTTATTAGCTCCATACAGATGAACATATGCTTTCAATATTAGGTGATATTAAGCTAATTTTTAATTTAAAAGCAGGGTTGTGCTCAAAAGGTTAGGTAGAAGACTTACAGTATCTGAGTCCCACTAAAATGCAAGATGGGACCTTGTTTTGTTCACAGATTTATCCCCAGGGCTTAGAAGAGCACGTACTCTATAGTAGGCATTCAATAGGTATTGGTTGAATGGATGAATTTATTCACAGACAAATAGGTTCTCATACCAAGAATTTACTCTATTTTAATAATATGCTGCCTTTTGTGTCAAAAAAAAGGGGGAATAATATTATATATTTGCAAACAAATATGAAAGAGGGAACTTGCATGAACAACAACATCAAAAGCTAAAAGGGAAGGGAAGTAACTGGAGGAAACAGAAGAGACTGCAGACAAAGAATTACTCCCTGGAATTTTGCTGTAAAGAGAAGTGGCAAGCAAAAGTGGGCAAAAAGAGTTTCCTGAGGATTGCAGAAGTCAAGAGGAAATAAGCCACATTGCTTTGAGACCCAATGACAAAACACGACTCAGAATGAGAGCATTTTACCATCTCAAGTTTCTGTTCATATTGAAAGCATCCTGCTGTAAGTGACTGTGACTCTGCCTGAAGACTTTCTGGGGCTGCAGAGAAAGGGAGCAAGTGCTGAAGTGATAAAATGCTAGCACCTCTGGGATAGTCCATAGCCAGTAAGAAACAGAGTTGGTGACAAACAGTCCAGCTTCCTCACAGCTCAGATGGGACCACTTTCAGGTATGTTCTTGCTCCTCATCAAGACTGAGCCCCAGATGCCCACAGCAATACCTTGTTTCTCAGCACATTCTCCAGTGGCTTCTTTCTTTTCTATGCATCATGTGATCCCTCGCCCCTTCCTTATCAGTGCTTTCTAGGATCTCCTCCTAATAAACTGCTTGCTAAATCCTAGTCTGAAGAATCAAAAGTCAACTGCTCCCATTCTAATTGACTAGGCTACAGAGAGATCCTCTGAAATGAAAGTCCCATCAGGTCAATCCCTTACTTAAAAGCTTCCCAATGCCCTCGCAGTGCCTACATTGATCTGATTTTCTCCACCTCCTCCCACACTCCCGTGCTCTTCCATCCTTACTCCCCAGCCACACTGGTTTCTCTTCTATTTCTCAAACAGACCAAGTTCAGTCCCACCTTGGAGACTCTGCCCTTGTCCTTCTTTCAGTCTGAAAATGCTCTTCTGTGGATTTTTGCAAAGAAGATCCCTTCTCATCTTTGAGACCTCAACTCAAATATCACCTCCTTAGCACAGCTCTTAAAAACCCCCTCACCACCCGCCAGTCACCCACCATGAGGGCTGGGTCCTAGACTGGCTTATTCATCATAGGTATGCTGAGAATTTAGGATATATTCTAAATAACTCTCCAAGTATAATTTTCAAAGCTTGTCAGTGCAACAGATATCACCAAAGGCGACTGAAGCAGAGAATTTTAAAAACTGTTCATAAGCATGTATGGGACATCTCCTGGGGACTACCTGAATTAATTGAAAGGAATTTTGAAGGAAACTGAGTGGCTACAAAAGCCAGTAGCATTTGATTTTTACTTTTAATGTGACCTCATTAGTACCCTCACTCAAGGGAGGCTTTGGAAACTCATGTTCCATGACGAAATGTACAGAAATCCACTCACATTTATACCAGACTTGTCAACCATCTTCATTTGTGTGCTCCCTTTCGTTCTAAAATCACAGGCATATATATATATATATATTTTTTTTTTGCGTGATCGTCAACATAGGGTAGTTACAATACATATTCTACTTTCTTTAATCGTATCATGTCATATGCAGTTTAAATTTTGAGTTACTGTTTTATCACATCCTAGGTAAATTTTAAAGGATAAGGATCTGCTTCAAACCAGCCATATGGAATGTTTATCTTCCAAACCCTTGTTTAAAATTAGAACTTCAATTTCTATTCAACCCCATGCAAAGCTTTGTTGCAAGACAGAAGTTACGGAGAAATGCCTAAAGGACATACAGGCCATCCCTGTATCAAACAAGGCTGTGGCAGCTGGGTACCAAGGACCAAATCATTTTGGCCCTTGGTAGATTGTTTTTATTGAACTACATTTTATCGTCTTTGGAGGACACTATAAGAAACATCCCTGCAAAGCTCACCATTGTGTCTACTATGAGGACGCTTTGGAGTACTAGGATTATAGAGGCCAATAAATAACATACCTCTTCAAATCCGAAGTCTGGCCAATTTGAGAAAGAGGCAAAGGCATCAGATTGATGAGGGTCAGTATTTCAGCCTGAGGCTGAGCGGATTAGAGGAGGAGCTTGGCTCTGTGGCAGAACAGGCCCCCTGTATCAGCCATGACTGAGAGACAGCAGAATGAGGGCACGAGAGGAGAGCAGCAACCTCTCCCTCACTGCCCAGAGACCCAGTGGGACCCTGAAATGTGTCCCTGGTGCTGCAGAGAATTCAGACTCATAGCAGGCCGATTTGTTCCAGGAAATAGAAATGAGGGAGGAGCTGAGTCACACATACTCCTTCTCCCAAACTCCTTAGTCAGGTGAGTCGTCCCTCCGCAGTTAGGAGCACATAGCTGCTCTTCATTTCCTGCTGGAGAAGGACGTGGACATTCTTTTCTCCCACGGAAACAGGAGAAAGAGAACGCGTCCTTGTCTTCTAAAATGTAGGGCTCTGTTCACACAGGAGTCACACACTGTCTTGCTAGCAAAGACATCTTCAAATTTTATTCTAGGAAGAGCTGTTTAACAGCTAGTTTGTTCTTTTGGTTTTTGAGACAGAGCAGTTTTTTGTTTTTTTGGCTTTTTTTTTTTCCAAATTAGCTGCTAGAAATGCAGAGCCAAATCTGTGGCCCTCCTCAGCCATAAAAGGGACAAAAGGTACGTATGTTGAGCACTAATCATAGACCATGATCTTATTTTACCTACTTTAATTTCCCCTTCCCTGACGCAAACATCTTTAAAATTATTTCATTCTTACTGTACTGTAGTGGATGCATCTTTGTATGGATGTCAAATTCTTTCCTGGAAAGAGTATTTTTTTTAACTATAGCCATAATTATCATCTTAGTGGCCACATATCACTAAGTTTCTAAACCATTTCTGTATTGTTTCTATTCTCTAAGGCTGTTTCCAGTGTTTCACTATTACATATAAAACTACGATCTTTTTTTATGCAGATAGCGTTTTTTCTCTTTAGGATAATTTCTTCAGGAAAAAATTCCTATGTATAAGATAACTGGATGCAAGTAATTTTCTGACTTTTACGCATTTTTCCACATTGCTACTATAAAGGGTTGTAATAAATTATTATTACCAATATTAGATTAATATGCCAGTTTCAACAAAACTTTAATAGCCTTGGGTGTGAATGTTATTATTTTACTAGGCTAATAAGTATAAAATGACACTTCTTTGCTAATAAGGTGATTATTCTAATACTTTTTTCATTAATTGTATTTCCTGTTATATAAAATTAAGACAAGCTCTAAGACAAGATAAACTTATGAGGCATGTAATAGCATGGATGGACCTAGAGAATATTATGCTGAGTGAGTCCAGCCAAAAACTAAAGGACAAATACTGTATGGTCCCACTGATGTGAACGGACATTCGAGAATAAACTTGAAATATGTCATTGGTAACAGAGTCCAGCAGGAGTTAGAAACAGGGTAAGATAATGGGTAATTGGAGCGGAAGGGATACAGACTGTGCAACAGGACTAGATACAAAAACTCAAAAATGGACAGCACAATAATACCTAATTGTAAAGTAATCATGTTAAAACACTGAATGAAGCTGCATCTGAGCTATAGGGTTTTTTTGTTGTTGTTTTTTACTATCATTACTACTTTTATTTCTTTTCTCTATATTAACATTTTATATCTTTTTCTGTTGTGTTGCTAGTTCCTCTAAACCGATGCAAATGTACTAAGAAACAATGATCATGCATCTATGTGATGATGTTAAGAATTACTGAGTGCATATGTAGAACGGTATGATTTCTAAATGTTGTGTTAATTTCTTTTTTTATTTTTATTTTTTTCTTTTTTTCTTTCTTTCCATTAATAAAAAAATAAAAAATAAAAAAAAATAAAAAAATAAAAATTAATGCTCACATCATTGACTTCAATATCTATTATTACCTATGGGTATTTTATTTAATGTATATATCAATTTCTTGCCTTCTATTTGTTAAGAAAGAGTTTGTTTTTAATCTATTAATTTTTCTCTTCCAATGTGCCTTATGTATCAAAATGTATAAAGAGATCATTTCTTACATAAAATTGAAATGTAGTAATTTATATCTTGTCTAATTTCCAATTACATACACATAAATAAGTTTATGAATACACACACACACATATTTAACTCAATCTACCTCAAGTTTATTTGGGCGTCTTGTGTAAGGTTTATAAACTTTTGACTAATTAAAAATATTCTATAGAGCTTCTGTCCTATTATTTTATTTTCCATTTTGGTTCTGGCTATTGAATATTTACTGAAAGCCTTAGGCTTCCTTTCAAAAATGCATTTGAAGAGTGAAAAAGTGGTATATTGGCAAAAAATAATGATTAAAGATTTCTCCCATAACTTGTAAGAGATCAGTTGAAAATGTTTCACTGAACAATGCATTGCTTTCTCCACAGTTTAGTAGCACATGCGGTATTTCACCAATTTCACATCTATTCATTTGCTTCCTGTAGCAGGGAGTTAGTCTTGTTGAGTATTTACTTAAATCTATGAATTACGTGTTGTAATGTTTATTCCTGCAGTACTGGACAGGAAAAGGAAACTTTCATCTATAACTGCTTTGTACTTTTCTGGGCAGAACAAAACCAGATAAAATGATTTTAAAGAAATGAAAGGCAAATTTTCTCGGGATCTATTTTAAGTATTTCCGCCGCAGTGGCAAAAAATAAATTGTATTCTTTGACACCAAACATAGGATAAGACATGACTTCTCATTCTAGGAATCCTGTTGGCAGTGGAATAAAACAGCATATTAGCTAAGTTCTGGTTCTGATTGAGGAACTGAAAAGGAGCAAGGCACAAAGTGACATCGAATATAAAGGTGTCGATGTCCTGAAAGACTTATTAAAGAACTCTAGTTGAATAGTCATCATAGCAAACCATGAATGTTTACAGTAAAGAACGCATCCACCTATCCAGTGGATTACGTGTGCACACGAGTGAGAGAATTTCTTTCCTTGTGACCTGTCAGCAGTTTTTGTTTGACAACTGGGCTGTTGATCTGCAGGTTTGAATGATAACTTGTCATTTGTAGTTCATATAGCTGAGCCACCAGCCCTCACTCACTTGTCCAAGATTAATAATATTCTTTTTTTGCTAGATGATCCAGGAAATATTGACTTCATCTATTTTATACTTGCATTTCTAAAGCGAGTCAGAATTTATTGATGAGTTCATAATTTTTTTTATGCTTGCTTGAAGGTCTTTATTAATAGAAAATATCACTGGTGTGTAGAATCCAATATAGAATGAGTATGGCCATTAGCATTCCCTGGGGATTCACAATATGCTGGAAATAGTGGTGCTGTACCAAAGAAAGGGTGTGATGAGTGAAGCTTTCTACTCTATGAGATTTCAAGATGTACAATTGATTTACTATGATGAAAGTTACTTGCTGAGTCTGGGACACATAACTATAGTGCCAATAGTGATATCAGTCTTTTTATATTATGGAAATCCCACAGAAGAATAATTTACCTCCTTTTCTCATTTATATTGGAACATCACAAGGCTTTTCAATCTATTAGAAATATTTATTGAGTATCTAAACTATACCCAAAATTAGCCTCAAATAGTTTGAGCAGCCTGAAGAAGTTTAGTTATCACTCTTGCTTTCCCCACCACCCCTCATTTCAGTTGCTATTCCCCTATAATGTGTGAGGCGAAGGAAGAGGGAGAAAAGATCATTTTCATAATTGGGATAATCTAACCTAAAACAGATGCAGATATTTGGAAATATTAATGGGCTCTTAAACTGAATAGCACTTAATATGAAATAAACAAAATTTAAGGGAACTTTTTTAATGCCATGCTAAGGTTTACGGGTGAAAATGAAACATTTCTAGGAGAGCATATTCTTGGAGTTTATTGAGTTGTTTCCATTGTTGTTCAGCCCTGCTTAATATCACAGCTTTCCATCTTGGAGTGAAACAAAACTAAATGGAAACATGTGAATCACCAGTGTGAATAACTAGGTCATAGAGTGTATCAAATATGTAAATTTTTGTATTCTTATTCAAAGAAAATAGCTGAGAGCAATTAATATCATCCTACACTAACCAAATACTTTAATTTTCCATTTGTAACAGAATAATTTTCTTCAGAGACATGCAAAGTATTTAAGAACCTATTTAGATGTTATGTACTGCAGAAATGCAGGAGAATGTTCAACACTTATAGATTAACACTCATTAAGTACCAATTATTTCATAATATTTTGTAGAAGATCAAGCCTAAAGCATATCCAAACGGAGTCTACAAATGCCTTTCAAATATTTAGGGCTTTCAGTCAAACAACCACTGTCAGTTCAATCAATTTGGCATAGACTTTTCTTAAAAGTTCAATTATTGATATCACAAAAGAACTTATCACTTTAGCGAGGTGATGGTGTAGGATGAATTGGGAATACCAACCCCAGGAATTTTGGTAGATCAAAACAAGCCTCCAAGTTTTGCATGAGGAACGCCTCAGTCTTTTGAGTGAAATGATGAACATCGACTTGTTACTAGAAGTTATGCCCCTGATATCTCATGATTAACATCCTCAAACAAATGTCTTTGGCTCTGTTGGGGGAGAATGGAGTGGGATGGACACACTACAGTAATCAGGAAATAGCCTCGGGATAGGAGAAGAGTCAAGATCTACTGGACCAAAGGTTTGGGGACCAACTGATCTCTGTTTACTGCATTATCCTATGGTTCTATCTCTGGTACTTCTTTCAAGTGCTTCAAGTGAGTTGGCTATGAGAACTAAAAGTCAAAAATGGCAATTTTCCAGTTGGGAATACTAAATAAAGCCCTGTATTCAAAAGCATCTGTATCATTTTCAGTAAGGGTAGACGGCTGCTTCAAAGAGATCTGATAGTAACTCAGTGATCTCAAAGAATATAAAAATGCTTTTCCTTCAATTTGACAGTCCAAGGAGAGAATCTCAAACCAGGAGCATTATTCTATGTGGTCACTCAGGAATCTGTGTTCCTTCTGTCTTCTTTCCCTGACATTCCCTAGGGCAATGATTTTCAAAGTGGGGCCCATGGAACTGTTGGGGACAAGGAGAACTTATCAGGGAGAGTGAAGTCAAAATTGTTTTCATAATAATACAAAGACATTCTTCACCTTTTCCCCATGATTAACATTAGCTCTGATGGTAAGACAGAGGCAGTGGCAACAAGCTGTACTAATGGTCATTGCCCATTACCATATATTCCTAGTGTGTTTGTTTTTTAAGCCACCTATACTTAAGAGTGTCCTTGATGAAGCAATATATATTATTAGTTTTATTAGATCTTGACCATTAAGTCAGGAAATGGGTGACAAAATGGGAAGTATGCCTAAAGTACTTCTGCTAAATACTGAGGTATGATGACTGTCTCATGAAAAAGTAGTCCTGTGATTATTTGTAAAATGAACTAGCCACCTTTTTTGTGAATTGACATTTTTACTGAAATAATTTTTGGCAAACTATAGTTACTCATACTTGCATATTTGTCAAAGTTTTCTTGAAAAGGAACAAAAGGGCATTTCACTTTAAGGAAAACAAACTGTCAGCATTTGTTACCTATAATAAAATTCAGTCTTTCAAGAAAAAATTAGAATTTTGGAGAACTTGTTCCTACCACTATGATCTTGACAGCTTCATAATACTTAAAGACTTTTCTCAAGAGACCAGTGGTGCTATTAATGAATGTAGTAATTTTCTATATTGTATAATGAAATGTGCCAACATTTGGAAGAACTGCCTACCTTGGTAAACCAATATTTTCCAAATGATTAATGCATGATGTTTCAAAATCCATTTTCAACAAGATAGTAGAAAGAGCCATTCAAAGTGCAAGATAAGCTAATGGATTGTAATATAATGAAGTATGAGAAGTTCATTAGCATGGTTTCAGATCCCACAAGTCAACTAACTTTCAAGAAAATACCACTTGTCAATGATTGGCAGAATATTAAAAATAGAATATCCACAATTATCTGGAAAGTCTATAAAAGATAACCTCCCTTTTTCATCTGCTTATTTACATGAGCCTGTATTTTCTTCACATACTTCAACCAAAACAACCTCTCACAACAGATAGAAGTTAGAAGCAGACATGAGAATACAGATGCCTTCTTAATAGACATTAAAGATATTTACAAAAATATAAAACAACGTCATGCTTCTAAATATTTCTTGTTTTTGAAAATGCCATTAGTTTCATTAAAATATGCATTTTATATCACTTTAGCTGGGGTATTGCTGTTATTTTTAAATGAAATATATATATTTTTAATTTCTCATTTTTAATTTCTAATGTGGTAAAAATCAACAGATAGGGTCCACGTAAAACATTTTTTGGGATTCTCAGTAATTTATAAAAGTTTAAGGGATTGTCTGAGAACTGCTGCTGCCTTGGGGCATGTTCCCATCTGCACAGTTGAAGCTGGACCCACGTTCAGCTGATGAGAAGGGGAAGTGCAAGGTCACTACTGGAACTGGCCAACGTCACTTGGGCTCATGTTCTAAGAGTAAGAATTGAGCCACCCAGCCACACCTGACGCCAAAAAGAGCTGAAAATATGTCATCCTCACCTGGCAGCCTCATGCCAGCTACACTCTAATACTGTGGAAGGATTGGTGAACAGATTTTGCTGGACTGCTGTCAGCCTCCACGCCATCACCTAAGATGGCCCTACTGATGGGAAAGCGCTGCCCCCTTGTGGTAGTGGTGGCCACTGCGGCATCGGGAAGAACTGCTCCTGCAAACGAAGACTAAGGGGGACATCAAAGTGCTAAGAGCTGTGAGCAAGGGGGACCCTAAAAGGCACCAAGAAGAGCATGTACTTCCCATATAAAGAAGGACACCCCAAGGGCTTTGGTACTCCAACAACACTCCTGGGTGGAGAGGAAGCCATTAACTTGGTTTCATATGGCTACAGTGTCCTCCGAGGCTCTGGGGTGACTAAAAGAATCAGTTCTTTATGTGTGTAGCTTGCAAAATGCTTTTCACATATGATTTCGTTTGATCCTCACAATAATCTGGTGACGTAGACAAGGAAGAAGCTATTATCCCCATTTATAGATGATAAAACTGACATATATAATAGGCAATGGCTGTCTCCAATATCACATAATTAATAAATGTCAGGGATAAGAATATAATAGCAATATGAACTTTTCTTCCAGGAGAGAGAGATTCAGGATAAAAAATAAGTTTGAAAACACTTGGTACTATCTAGCCTGTAAGACCCAGTCATGCATAGACAACCTGCTGGCTCTTTCTACAGCAGCCATATGAAGACGTAAATAAATGCTTTCTAGAGTAATTTCTATTTTACACAAGCAGTAGAGCCAAAGCCATGTGAACAAGAGAAATAGGCTTTCTCATATGAAAAAAGACTATGTTGACCTTGGAAAAAAGTAATACGAGCTCAGTGATATTCAAGTTAATTCATTAGAAAATTTGGCCTATTTATCACCAATGGGGGGATGGATTGCAGTCAGAGACCCGCAGCTGTCATTTCACACAGCACCTGCCCGTCCTATCCCACCCCTCTAAAATTCACAGAGCCTGAGCAGAGAAAGCAACCCTCAGATCCAGCAGCACAAGAGTTTGTAAAGAGACTGCGGACGAAATCTGTTGTTCATATGGAACAACTTAGAGTTTCTCAAAAGAAAGACAATATTCTGTGTCTCTTAAAGAGATCTTATGGGAGAAGAATATGCAAGATTCAAGAAAAAGGTTGTGATTGAGGGGATATCATCAGTTCAGGACACTTTCTTAACAAAAGCCTGAAAAGAAGCAGGAAACCAAGACCCAAGATGAGGGAAAAAATTAATCAACTGAAACAGACCCAGAAATAATATAGACGGTAGAACTAGCAGACAAGTACAGAACAACTGTTCTAACTACTGAGAGTAACAGAAAATCTGCTGGATGAGATGACAATAGATAAGACATTGAAGAAGAAAATATTTGAGAAACTGAAGACATAGAAGTAGAAACTATTCAAAATGAAATAAAGAGACAACATTTTGAAAAGGAAAAGAACATCACTGCACTATGGGACAACCTGAACTGGACTAAAAGGCCATGTGTTTTTTTTTGTTTTTGGGGGGTTTTTTTTGGCATAGGCAGGCACCGGCAATGAAGCCCAGGTCTCCGGCATGGCAGGCAAGAACTCTGCCACTGAGCCACCCTGGCCCACCCAAGGCCATATGCCGGTGAGAGAGCAGAGAGAGTGGGGGACAGAAGAAACTACTTGAACAAATAACTACCAAAAATGTTGCAAACTTCATAAGAACTGTGATACCACAGACCCAAAAATCTTAGTGTGTCCCCGAACAAAAGAACATAAAGAATATCACTTAGAAAATGCTAAGGTACGTCATACACAAATGGCGCAAAAGCAGTGACAAAAAGTAAATTCGTAAAAGCAGCCATTATTTTAAAGATAAGATGCTGCGTCACCATTTACGCACTTGCATTACTCCCCACAAGAAATCGGTTGTCATCCTTCCTTTCATTCCTCTGTACGTCAGGGATTTTTCCCCTTCTGACTGCAGACACACAAGAAATGCTACTGAAAGTCCTTCACGCAGAAAATAGCACGAGGTAAAAACACAAATCTACATGGAGTGAGAAACATTGAAAATAGTAACTACATGGATAAATACATGTTCCTTCTTATTAATTAAAACTCTTTAAAAGATAACTGAATATTTGAACAAAAGTATAAGTAAAAGGCTTAAGAAAAAAACAGCATAAAGACAAGACTGAGTAGGTGGAAGTGTATTAAATTAATATTCCTTTATCGCAAGTCAGCAATAGTTGCTGACTTTGGACAAACTTTTGCTGTAAAGGACAAGATAGTAAACATTTTACTCTTTATGGACCATATGATCTCTGTCCCAAATACTCGCCTCTGTTGTTATTGAGTGAAAGTAGCCATAGGTAATATGTGGTAAAATTAACATGGCTGTATTTCAATACAATTTATTTATAAAAACAGGTGTTGGCACCGATTTGGCCTGTAAGCATAATTTACTGGCCCTGCTAAATCTACCTGCTAAAGGTAGATTTCAATAAGTTAAAGATTTATACCATAAACCCTAAATCTACCACTGAAATACCAAAGCAAAGAATTAAAGCTAATGAACCAAAGGAGAAGCTAATATGAAATCACTAAAAAAAAAAACGAAAAAAACCCCAATGAATTCTAAGGCAGAAAAAGAGGAAAAGAAGAACAAATGAAAGATAGTACATGTCAAAACAAACAGCAAGATGATAGACTTAAACCTAGCCGTACTAAGAAACATAACAATGTACATGTACTAAGCACCCAAAATAAAAAGGAGACTGTCAAACTGAATTGAAACGCAAGAACCAACCATATGCTGTTTACAAAAGTACCCTTAAATGTTAAGACTCAAACCGGTTAAAAGTAAAAGAATGAAAAAAAGATATGCCATGCTAACACTAGTAAAAAAGGAAGCTATAGTGTCTGCATGAATAACAAGAAAGGAGATTCCAAGGCAGAGAATATTATCAGGAATAAAGCGGGTCATTTCACAAGGGCACTAGAGTCAATTCATCAGAAGAACATAACAATTGTAAACTATTATGCACATCAAAACAGAGCCATTAATAAATAAACTTTAAAATCTCAATAAATTTGAAAGACTCAAGTTCTACAAAGTATGTTCTCTAACCACAATGGACTTCAGATAGAAATAAATAAGAAATGTCTGGAAAACTCATCAAACACTTAAATATTAATAGCACACTTCAAAATAATGAATGGATTAAAGAAGAAATCAAAATGGATATTAGAAACTATTTTGAACTAAATAAAAATTAAAACACAACATAAAATTTTTGGTATGTCACTAAAGCAACATTTAGAAGGAAAATTATAGCACTACATGCCTATATAAGTTCGAAAAGCAATAAGGTCTCATGGCAATGAGATGAGCATTCATTTTAAGAAATGAAAAAAACAGCAAATTTACTAAGAATATAAATTAAATAAAACTCAGTGCCAAATGAAATGAAATAAGATAAAAAATTAGGGAAAATCAGAAAAGCAAATTCTGGTTCTTTGAGAAGATCATTAAAAATTGAATAACACTAGCCAGATTGATCAGGAAAAAAGAGAGAAGTCACAAATTACAAATACAAGAAATGAGATAGATGGCATCGCTAAAGATCAGTGTCCTTTAATGCAGACATTAAAAGGATTCATGTCCTTTAATACAGACATAAAGGACAATAAGGGAATATTATGAACAACTTTATGCAATAAATGCAACAATTTAAATAAAAGCACAAGTTCTATGGAAGAAACAACTACCAAAACTAACTTGAGAATAGATAATCTGAATAGCCCCATATCTATTAAAGAATTTGGATTTGTCATTTAAACACTTGCTCACAAAGAAAACTCCAGACCTATAGGTCTTCACTGGTTAATTCCACCAGACATTTAAGGGCAAAGTAATACCAAATTACACACAAATCCTGTCAGAAAATCATAGAGGAGAGACTATCTCTTAACTCACGTTAGGAGGTATGATGGGTTCTGGTGTCAACTTGGCCAAGTGATGATGCCCAGTTGTCTGTCAACTTGGCCAAGTGATGATGCCCAGTTGTCTGCTCAGCCAAGCCCCAGCCTGACCATTGCTGCAAGGATATTTCAAGGCTGGTTGATAAACTGGAAGGCTGGGGTATTAAATCATCAGTCAGTTGATTGCATCTGTGGCTGATTACATCTGTAATCAACTAAGGCATGTCTCCCACAATGAGATAACCCAATCAGTTGAAAGCTTTTAAGGAAGAAGAGAGACTCTTTCACTGCTTCTTTAGCCAGCAAGACTCTCCTGTAGAGTTTGATCACTTTTCATCAACGCTGCCAGCTTCACAGCCTGCCCTACGGATTTTGTACTCTTTCATTCTCATGGTTGCAAGAGACACCTTTATAAATCTCATATTTACAGATCTTTCCTGTTGGTTCTATTTCTCTAGAGAACCCTGACTAACACAGGAGGCCAGCATTACCCTGAAACCAAAACTAGACACAGATGTTATGAGAAAAGGAAACTGTAGAACAACATTCCTCATGAACATAGATACAAAAATACTAATAACATGTTACCATATTTCATTCAACAATATATTAAAGGTAATAACCATGTGGGATTATTATTCATTCACAATCACATGGGGTTTGTGCTAGGAATGCAAAATTGATCTATTAGTCCAAAATCAAAAAAATGCAATTTGCCATATTAGGAAACCAAAAAACAAACCATATGATCACTATCAATAAATGAACACAAAGTTCTGGTAAAAATTCAACATCATTCATAGTAAAATCTTTCTGAAAATGAACTATAGAAAGAAACTTTCTGATGAAGAGAAGCTATGAAAACCTAAAACTAACATTATACTTATTGATAAAAGACTAGACACTTTCCCCCTAATATCAGGAAGAAGACAAGTATGTCTGCTCTCACCACTTCTGTTCAGCATTGTACTAGTGGTTTTGGCCATTTCTATAAGACAAAAAAAGTAAATACAAGTTATCCACATAAGAGAAGTAAAACTGTTACTATTCACAGAAAATACAATTAAAAAATACAATAAATTTAAAAAGCTACTTGAACTGATAAGTAAATTAAGATTGTAAGATACAGATCAGTATACACAAATCAACTGTATTTCTATAAACACAGAACATTTGGAAATTAAAAATGTTTAAATAACATTTATAACAGTAACAAAAATATGAAATACTTAGGAATTTATTTGACAAAAGCTGTGCAAACCTGTACACTGAACACTACAAACCCTGCTGAGAGAAGTGAAGACAACTTGAATGAATAGAGAACTGCACCTTGTTCACAGATTAGAACAGTCAATATTGCTAAGATGCCAGTTCTTCCAAAATTAATCTATAATTTCAGTGTAGCCCTCATCCAAATCCCACTGTGTTAGTTAGGGTTCTCTAGGGAAGCAAAATCAACGGGGAACACTGACAGATATAAAATTTATAAAAGTGTCTCACGTGACCACGGGAATGCAGAGTACAAAATCCGCAGGGCAGGCTGTGAAGCCGACAATTCCGATGAAGGGTCTGGACAAACTCCACAGGAGAGACTCACCAGCCAAAGCAGGAAGAGAGCCTGTCTCTTCTGAATCCTCCTTAAAAGGCTTCTGGTGATTAGATTAAGCATCACTCATTGCAGAAGACACTGCCCTTTGGCTGATTACAAATGGAATCAGCTGTGGATGCAGCTGACATGATCATGATTTAACTCTATGAAATGTCCTCATCGCAACAGACAGGCCAGCACTTGCCCAACCAGACAAACAGGTACCACCACCTGGCCAAGTTGACACATGAACCTGACCATGACACTCAGCATATTATTTTTTATCACAATTTACAAACTTATTTTAAAATGTATATGGAAATGCAAGAGACCTAGAGTAGTCAAAATGGCTTTGAAAAAGAGGACCAATGTTGGAAGGCTAACATTACCTGATTCCAGTTTTCATTATGAAATTACAGTAGACAAGACCGTTTGGTGTTGAAATTAAGAGAGAAAAATAGATCAATGGAACAGAACAGAGTCTATAAATAGACCCACACTTATTTTAATGAAGTATAAAGATGACTGAGATGATTTTAACAAAGTATAAAGTTGAGAACAGATTGTTTTTACAATGTGACTGAAACAATTTTACAACCATATGTAAAAAAGAGAACTTCACTCCATTCCTCATCATATATGTATATAATTGACTTGAAATGATTTATAGATCTAAGCATAAAACCTAAAATCATAAAACTTACAGAAGAAAACAGAGAAGACAAAAATCATTATATTGGATTAGGCAAGGATTTCTGAAATGTGACAACAGATGCATAATCCATAAAAGAAAATTTTG
The DNA here is from genome assembly GCF_023851605.1 of Tamandua tetradactyla. Classification (NCBI taxonomy): domain Eukaryota; kingdom Metazoa; phylum Chordata; class Mammalia; order Pilosa; family Myrmecophagidae; genus Tamandua; species Tamandua tetradactyla. The sequence goes on from NC_135331.1 coordinate 48,621,688, forward strand.
AGAAATTGTACCTCATCAAAATTAAAAACTTCTCTTTTCAAAATGCACTCTCAGAAGAATAAAAAGGTGAGCCACAAGACCTGGGGAAAATATTTTCAAAGCATATAGCTGATAAAGGACTTGTTTCCACAATATGTAAATAATTTTCAAAATCAATGATAAAGAAATAAACAATAAAAATGTGCAAAATATTTGAACAGACACTAAACCAAAAAGCGAAGCATATTAATGACAGATAAGCACATGAAAAGATGTTCTGCTAGGGTGAGCCATGGTGGCTCAGCAGGCAAGAATGCTCACCTGCCATGCCAGAGGACCCGGGTTTGGTTCCCGGTGCCTGCCCATGTAAAAAAAAGCAAAGATATTTTGCTTCATTAGTCATTATGGAAGTGTATATTAAAACCACAAAGAGGTACACCTACATATCTATCAGAACAGCAAAATTTTAAACAAGTATTAGCAAAGATGTGAAGAAAGTTTGGCAGTTTCTTAAAAAGTTAAACACACACCTAACATATGACCCAACCACTCCACTCCCAGTTGTTTACCCAAAAGAAAAGAAAGCAATGTCCATACAAAGACTTGTACAACAACATTCATAGCAGCTTTATTGTAATAAACAAAAACTAGAAAACAACCCAAATGGTCATCCACAGGAACGCAATGTCCATAGCCATACAATAGAATAAAAAGGAGCAGATATTGATGCATGCTACAATATGGATGAATCTCAAAATAGTCAATGTGAAAGAGGTCAGTTAAAGAACAAATACTGAATGATTCCATTTGAATAAAACTCTAAGTAAATGCAAAACAATCTATATTTACAGAAAGCACACAGTAGTTGCCTGGGGATGGGGATTGAGATGAGATAGAGAGAAGCAAAAGAGAGAGATTATACTAAGGCACAAGGTAACTTTGGGGTGATGGCTATTTTCATTACTGTGACTATGGTGTTTCACAGGTATGTACCATGATGGTTGGACTTATGGTCAACCTGGCTAGGTTACAGTACCATTATTTATCAAAGGCAGTCTATATGTTGTTGTGAAGATATTTTATAAATCTATAATCCATTGATTTAAGTATAGGAGATTACTTTTGAATATGGGGGTGGGCCTCATACAATCAGTCGAGCACCTTAAAAGCAAAAAACTAAGGTTCTCCAAAGAAAAAATTCTGCCACAAGAGTACAGCACTTGAGGGAGAAACACGGCAGCACAGGGAGGCATGATATTTAGTTAGTCCTCTACAGCAGCTAGTAAATAACCAGGAACTCTCTGGAACAACTGTTTGGGGGACGTTTGTGACCAGACACATCATACACCAGTCTAGAATGGACAGAAGGGCTGAGATCACAGTGCAGAATGGTAAGTAAAGTCTCCCAGCTTGTAGAGGTTGGTGCCCCTTCTCCACTGGCATGCAGGGTGTTTTGAAAACACTTCCCCATGGGAAAAATAAACAGTCCCTACTAGGAGCAAGGGAAAGTAGCTCAACTACCTCCAATTGTGGTTTTAATTAACAAATTTAGAATGATAAGTACAAGCTCCAAGAGCAGATAAAGCCAGAGCAAGCACAAAAGGAGCCCTGAGGTCTCTCCTGGTAGAGAGGAGGTGGGACTGATGGGAGAGAAAAAAAAACAGAGGCTTTGGGAATTAGCTGATCTCAGAATACTGGAAAGGGCTGGGTCTCAAGAAAAGGGGCACATACAGCCAAGCACCAACTCCAGATCTTGACTGGTAAACCTTGTAGGCTTGGGACCAGCTCTGAAAAGAGATTTCTTTCTTTCTTTTCTTTCTTTCTTTCTTTTTTTTTTTTTTAACTGTTCTAAGTAACTCACTAGAGAAAACTTCAGACATTTTCAACTGTCAGCACTCACCAAGGCAAGGGCAGAGTTAAGATAGAAGGCTGAGAGGCAAAATAACTAATTGAGTGAAGGAGATAATTCCCTAAAGAGCATATCTTACCCAAAAAAAGGGCCGGGGTGGGGCAGGCCCAGCTCATGTGGTGGCAATCATTCAGAGAATTCTGTATCCAAGGCTGGGAATCAGAAACACCTTCATCTTGCCTTCTACCTCAGCCTGTACCTCAGTTGAGCCCCTGGCAGGGCCAGGGTCTGCTGAGAATTAAAGGCATCACACCACTTTACACCAGCAGGGAGCTGTGGGCTGACAAACACCACCTGCTGGGCAGGATAGGAAAAGCACAGAGTCTAAAAGCTTCAGAGGAAAGTCTGACAACCTTCTGTGTCTCATCTTCAGGGAAACTTGATACAGACTACAGCCTCCTCCTGAGACCTGGGCCTGTATTGTCTGGGAAAATCTGACTGGGCTCAATCAAATCCAGGGAGAGGATGGGCCACTGGCTCAGCAGGCAGACTTCTCGCCTGCCATGCCAGAGACCTGGGTTCAATGCCCGGTGCCTGCCCATGCAAAATAAAATATGGGGAGACCCTTCTCAAAAGAAGGTTCCATGTAGGCAAGGCAAGAACCAGAAAAACAAGAGCTGAAAATATCTGATCAGTTAAACAGAAGCTATGCTAGAGGTCTAGAATAAGTTGAACTGAATGCCAAAGAACAGGTAGAGAACAAGCAATAAGAAAACCCTAGGTGAAAGAGAGAAAACAACCTCCCTAAGAAACTAATCAAGAAAATCAGATGTCAAGACACCAGCAAAAAATGAGTGGTCATACTAGGAAGCACAAATATTTGGCCCAGTCAAAGGAACAAACTAATGCTCAAATGACATACAGGAGTTGAAACAACCAATTAAAGATGTTCAAACAAACCTTCTAAAACAAATCAATAAACTGAAGGGCAGATATGGCAAAATAGATGAAGAATTTAAAGAAGACATTAGGTGACCATAAAGAAGAACTCAAAAGCTTGCAAACACAAATGGCAGAACTAATGGGAACGAAAGGCAAAATAGAAGAAATGAAAAATACAATAGAAACTTACAACAGCAGAGTTGAAGAGGCAGAAGAAGTTATTAATGAACCTGATGACATGACATCTGAAATCCTACATGCAAAAGAATAGATAAGGGAATAGTGGAAAATATGAGCAGGGTTTCAGGAATTGAATGACAACAGGAAGCACATGAATATTTGTGTTATGATGTCCCAGAAGAAGAGAAGAGAAAGGGAACAGAAAGAAAAATGATGGATATAATCACTGAAAATTTCCCAACTCTAATCAAAGACAAAATTACAGATCCAAGAATCACAGGTGCCCCCAAATAAAATATCTAAATTGATCTACTCCAAGACACTAATCAGATTCTCAAATGTCAAAGACAAAAGGAGAATTCTGAAAGTAAAAAGAGAAAAGCAATCCATTACATACAATAAGAATATGGGCAACTTTATCAGCCACACCATGGAGGTGAGAAAGAAGTGGTATGATATAATAAAGATACTGAAAGAGAAAAAACTGCCAATGAAGAATTCTCTATCCAGCAAAACTGTCCTTCAACAACGAGGAAGAGTTTTGAATATTTTCAGATAGACACTGAGAGAGTTTGTGGACAAGAAACTTGCTCTACAAGAAATACTAAAGTCAACACTATGGGCAGAAAGGAAAAGACAGGAGACAGGTTTGGAGAAGAGTACAGAAATGAAAACTTTCAGTAAGGGTAAAAAGAGAAAAAATAATAATTATGAGCAAACTTTGAGCGTTAAAGTTGAGAACACAGGTTATCAAGAAATAGAAAGAGGGTAGAGTGTGGGCATTTGATGTGAAGGACTGCAGAATGTTCAGTAGGATTGATTGTAAAGACCCAGAAATGGACAGCATAATATTATGTGAAGGCAGCACAATGTTGTAACTATAATGAACAGAGTTGAGTATGAGTATGGTTGAAAGAGGAAGACTAGGGGCATATATGACACCAGAAGGAAAGACAGAGGATAAAAACTGGGACTGGATAACTTAGTGAAATCTAAAGTGGACAATGATTGTGATTAAATGGAAATACAAGAATATTTTTCATGAGAGAGAACAAATGAATATCAAGATTGCAAGGTGTTGAAAGTGGGATGCATTGCAAACAATGCAAACTAGGGTCTATAGTTAACAGTAACATTGTAATACGCTTCCATTACTTACGAAGGCTATATACTAAAGTTAAATTTCAAAAAGTGGAGGATATGTGGGAGGTGTATGGGATTCTTGTTGCATTGTTGTTTCTCCTTGTTATTCTTTTTTTCCCCTCTTCTTTCTTTGCTGAAGAAATGGAAATATCCTCATATAGATTATGGTGGTGAATGTATAACTATGTGATTAAACCAGGAACCATTGATTGTTCACTTAAGGTGGATTGCACGGTGTGTGAATAAAACTGCTTTAAAAATAAACAGAAGATACAAGTGCTGGAGAAGATGTGGAGAGAGATATATACTTATTCACTGCTGGTAGGGAAGTAGAGGGATGCAGCCCCTCTGGAGGGCAGTGTGGTGTTTCCACAGGAGGCTAGGTATAAAGTTGCCGTATGACCCTGCAACCCCATTATTAGGTATCTACTTGGAAGAACTGAAAGCAGGGCCACAAGTGGACGTTTGCACACTGGTGTCTCTGGCAACAGTATTCACGATTTGCAGTAGATGGAGGTGGCCTAAGAGTACATCAACTGGTGAACGCGGAGGGCAAATTGTGATGTATACATATAATGGAATATTAAGCAAATGCAAGAAGGAAAGAAGTTGTGAGCCATGCAATTAGGTGAATGAACCTTGAGAATATTATGTCAAGTGAAATAAGACAGAAACGAAAAGACATATACCATAAGAAAACGAAAAGACATATAACATAAGACCTCACCAATATGGACTAACTGCAATGTGCAAACTGAAGAATTTGAGAGCATAGGTTATCAGAGGATGGAACATAGGCAGAGATTGGGCAATTGACAATTTAGAAGTACAAAAAATTCAATAAGGCTTATTGTAAAAGTTCCTAGATTGTAAGCTCTTATACCAATCACATCTATTCTTAAGTTTTAACTGTTATTTCTAAATTCTGAGATGTTGAGCTTGTGTAAAACTTGGTTGTTCCCTGAACTTTGGGTATCTGTGTGATACCTGCGATTCAGAGTTAGAGTCCAGCAGCTCTGAAAGTCAGCATTACCCCAAACGGCAACCTTTAAAGCAGGTGGAAAAGAGATCAGACTTCAATTAGAGACGTGAATGAAGCTGATCTGGTTAGTACTTAAGTAAATCAGAATACAGGGTAAAGGATGATAAAGACTGCATTTTAAAACCTCAACTTACATGTGAGACAAAAGGAAAAGATGTTCATTTGGTACAAAATTTAAATTTTCTGTAGCACTCTATCTCTTGTATGGCCAGTTGATTCAAACAACACATTTACGTGGAAACTTGAATAGGGAATGAGGGCTTGTTATTTTGTACAAATTAATATAATACTCTGATATATCCTAGAGTAATTTGGGCAGGAAATAAAAATATATTTGCAAAGTCCCCTGGAGGGACTGGGGAGAAATGTGGAAATATTAAATTTTCCCACCTGGGAAATTTCTGATATTCTCCCGAGCATTAGGAACTATCAATTTAATAAATCAAGAGCTCAATCTTGGGGCGTGCCATTATGAAACTTATTCTTGCAAAGGAGGTGCTAAACCTACTTGTAATTATGCTTGAGTCTCCCCCAGAGGACCTCTTTTGTTGCTCAGTTGTGGCCCCTCTCTCTGAGCCAACTAGGCAGATAAGCTCACTACTCTGCCCCCAGTGTGGAACATGACACCCAGGAGTGTAAATCTTCATGATAACATGGGACATGACTCCATGGGATGTGCCTGGCCCTGGCACTGTGAGATTGAGAAAGGTCTCTTTACCAAAAAGGGGGAAAGAAATGAAACAAAGGAAAGTTTCAGTGGCTGAGAGACTTCAAACAGAATTGAGAGGTCATTTTGGAGGTTATTTTCATGCACCATATAGATTTTCATTTTTAGTTTCTAGTGTATTAGAAAAGCTAGAAGGAAATACCTGAAACTGTTGAACTGTAATCAGGTGGCCTTGATTCTTGAAGATGATTGTATAATTATATAGCTTTCATAGTGTGACCATGTGCTTGGAAAACCTTGTGACTGACACTTTATCCAGTGTATGAGCAGATGAGTAAAAAAATAAGTAAGTTTAATAGAGGCAAATAAGGAGTAAGTGATGTTTGGGGTATTCTTTTTAATTTTAATTTTAATTTTTTTGAGTAATGAAAAATATTCAGAAACTGATTGTGGGTATGAACGCACAACTATATGGTGATGCTGTGAGCCACTGATTGTATACTTTTGATGATTATATGGTATATATCATATATATTAATTGAATATATTTCAGTAAAATTGCATTAAAAAAAGAACACAGCATAACACCTTGCCTGAGTTTCTAGCCTACCAGCTTGTCCTGCAGATTTCAGACTTGCCATCACTCACAATTGCATGAACCAATTGCTTTAAATAAATGCATGCATCAATCTCGTATGTTCTGTTTTTCTAGAGAACCCTTATTGACGCTGTCATGGTTAGGGACAGGTGTCAACTTGGCCAAGTTGTGGTACCTGTTTATCTGATTGGGCAAGCGCTGGCCTGTCTGTTGCAATGAGGACATTTCATAGGATTAGGTCATGATCACGTCAGCTACATCCACAGCTGATTCCATTTGTAATCAGCCAAAGGGGAGTGTCTTCTGCAATTAGTGATGCTAAATCCAATCATGGTAAGCCTTTTAAGGAGGACTCAGAGGAGACAGGTTGCATTCCTGCTTTGGCTGGTGAGCCTCTCCTGTGGAGTTCGTCCAGGCCATCCATTGGAGTCATCGGCTTCGCAGCCTGCCCTGTGGATTTTGGACTCTGCGTTCTTGTGGTCACGTGAGACACTTTTATAAATTTTATATTTGCAAGTGTTCCCTGTTGATTCTGCTTCTCTAGAGAACCCTAACTAATACAGACGCAAACACTTATGTAAAAAAACTATCAAACTGTACATTTTAAATATATTCAGTATATTGTTTATCAGCTATATCTCTAAAAAACTGTTTTTACAAAAAGTCAGAAAAATTTCACAGCATGAAAGTTAGTGCAGTTTCCACCATTATTAATCTGTCCCGCTAATATATTTGTATTTTGACTTTTGTTTTCTTCTCATTTTCAATACTGATTTATTTAGAAGGTAAAGTCCAAATTCATTTTTAAAATGTTTTTTTTCGCCCACTTATACTTAGAGAATTTATTCTCAGGAAAATATATTTTCTGCATCTTTGTGTTATTGAGGTCAGACAGCCTGCATCTGTATGGCCAAGGTTGAATCATATGCAACTAAAAGATACTGTCTGATCTGGTTGACTTTCTTTATTAAAGTGGCTCATCAAATATAATTTACATCACTCAGAAACTGAAACACTTGGTTTGACCAAGGCAAGAGAAATCAGCCAAATTGGACAGTTATGCTAATTCTCCTTAGGTCACATCTATATCATTAAAATCACATTAACTGTTTTTAATAGGAGTAAATGGGCCATTTTGGCATTAACTTTATGAAGATAATGATTCTCTAATCTATAAAGCTCCCTCTAGCAACCATACATTATTGGAATTATGATAGTTTTAACTGCAAAATAATGTTAATGGTGGTATACATTTTCTACTCTTTTGTAATTTGCAACAAATTTCTTAAGTTTTATCACATTACAGAATGAGTGGTGGCTCTAAATAAAGTGCCTTGAGTTTTGTGGCAGAAGTCAATACAATTGGAAGCACAACTTATTTTCTCTGACACTCACATGAACTATTGCCATTATACAACGTCCATAATGTTTACGTATTCCAAAAGTCCTTCTAAACAAGACCAAATCAAATAGAAAATGCCAGTCTAAGCCTACCACATACCTTATGGAGTCTTCAGAAGACAAAATCTTCACACTCCTTTATTTTGTAATAAAGGTCTGGTCTATGACAGTTTCTCAGATTTCTTCAGTTTCCATGACCTTGACAGCTTTGAGGAATCCTGGCATGCAGGTCGGGTTTGTCTCATGTTTTCTCTCTCTCACCTGGACTGCGGATTTATGGGCAGAAGACAAAAAGGTGAAATGCCATTCTTATCACAACCTATCAATGTCTATAGTATCATATCAAGCTATCAACATGCCTTATTGCTGATAATACCAACCTTGGTCAGTTGGCTGAGATCGTGTTTGTCAGGTTTCTTTCCACTGTAGAGTTTTCTTATCTTTCCATACTCTGTTCTCTGGAAGCAGGCACAGTACACTACGAAGGAATGTGGAGGTAAGACCCACCTCCTCTGGAGGAGGAAGGTGCATATAAATTATTTGGGATTTTTCTGTACAGGAGATTTTTGTCTCTTTCCTCCATTTATTTAATTATTCAATCACATATTTAGATCAGTATGGACTTAGGATATTTATTTTATACTTTGGGTTATAATCTAATACTTTATTTTCCTGCTCAAATTGTTAGTTTTGCCCTTGGGAGCACGTTTATGTTGACTCCTGTGTCCCTTTCACATAGTCCCATATTTTGTTTATTGAGCTTTTAAAAGAAAAATAAAACTTTCTGGCCCTGGCACTGTAAGATTGAGTAAGGCTCCTTGACCAAAAAAGGGGAAAAGAAAGCTCTTCTTGTATGTTCCTTGCCCCAGCCCCCAAATCAGCCATGTCTCCCAAGATCCCTAGTTCCTTTTATTAGAGAATGGTATTAGGGACAAAAATTCCTTTACTTTTATGATCCAACACCTTTGTTGTATATTGCCACTGCTATTCCAAATGTGCATTGAATAAATGGAATAGTTTTCCTGCCATGGTCTAGGGCAGGAAAAAAATTGAAATGAATAATGACTTTTCTGGAATTCAATAATGGATTTTTATCACGATTCAGTTTTTCTTAATCATTTCTCTTTATCCTTTGCAGTCCTTGCATAGTTTACAGTAAAATCAAAACTGAATCATAAAAACATTTTTTAAACAAATTGTTAGCTTAGGTTTCTAAACTCAGTTTTTCACTCTACTTTGTAACTAAACATTCTGTTCCCTATGCTTATGTTCCCTCTCTTTTATTTCCTGTTCTGATGTTCCTATGTATGTGTTTTAATCATGGAGTTTCGATGTAAAACTACAGAGAGATAGAAATGTCTAATGCAATTTCAATAAATACTGTTCAACTTTGAAATGCCTTTTAAAATACATTGCCACTCAGATGCAAAACAGTACAAAAAATCTGCACAGATCACATAGTCTCAAGGACTTCCTATTTCATACATACAAGTGTGGGTTGGAGGAAAACTCCAACAGATATTTCCATCAAATGGTGGTCAAAATTTCTGAACAATTACCTTGAGAACAGTTTCTGAAATATCTAGTTACATTTGAAAGTTATAAAATAATCTTTAACAAGGAAAGTAATTTATACCATCACTGTAGAGTTATGTTTTAAGAAAAATTACCTGGAAATCAGAGAAACACAGCTCCAAAATCCCTTGGAAATCCAACAAGACTCAAAAATGAGAAAATGAGGTGAGTTTTCATTTTGAGTCCATTGTTTCGTTGTGAACGTGGTATTTTAGAACCATAAACTTCTAGTGCAAAAAGAGACGTTTAAAATCACATAGGTCCATTTTACAGAAAAGGAAATCACTTGTTCAGACAATGTAGAATATGCTATTTTTTGTTGTGTAGGGAGGAAGATTTCTGCAAAGGCTATGAAAGAGATAAAAAAAAATTTGATGAATGGAATGATTGAAGCAATTTTACCTCAAAATATGAATTATTTTTGGTAGAAATTTACTGTTTCAATCATGAAATCCTAGGTTTGCTTATCTGTGGCACACTAGATAATTTCTCAACCAACCATCATAATTAATTCAAGATTTCCTTATTTTTAGCTCTATCAACATATGATAAGGATTTTTTTTCTTACAAAAACTTAGTGATAGGAGCCTGTAGGCCTAAATTATAGACTCATCTCTGTCAATAAGTCCATGTGTGTGCTCTTGGGCTAGTCACTTAACAAAGCTCTGCCTCAGTTTCCTTTTCTGTAAAACAAGGAGTGAGTATAAAGAACTCTTCCAGCTGTAACATTCTATGATTCCATTATTTTTATTTCTACTTTAAAAAAATCACTTCCTATTGCATGTGCCTATGTACTTATGTATATGACTAGCTTGTCATCTCCCTTTATGTTGTTTTTTTTTTCTGGAATTCTCTTGTCTCTGTAATGCGAGTAGCTATCATTTAAAGAAGGAAATCATGCAGAGTAAAGAACTTGAATTCTAAGAATATGTGATTTTTGCAATCATGCTCTAGGCTTGTTTTCACATTCACATTACACAGCTGAAATGCAGCCAAGTGCAACGCCAGGACTGTGAAAGGGATTTAAAGGAATTAAGGAAATGCTCAATAGATTGTAAGCCTTGAGGTATAAAAATATGTTAAATCTCAGAATGACTCTTATCTTTTGCATGTTTTTTTTTTAATTTGGTGTTGCCATGTTGCCATATGGTGTGTATCTGGCACTTAGTGATAACAGGCAGCCCATTTCTTATCATCATTATTATGAACAGCAGTATGCAAATGGAATAACCTAAACCAGCTGGGCACGAAGGTGTTAACTCCCTCAATACTTAACTAGACCGCACACCATATGCGTGTGTGTAATTAGCCTTATGCTTTGTATGTCCCAACCTTGAGTCTTCTTCTTTTAAAAAAAAAAAGATATAATTTAGTTTTGTATTCTTGTAATGATATTTTTTTCCATTGAGAAATATTAGTTACTTCTTTTTCAATAATCACCTTGTTATCTGAGTTCATTGCTAGGAGAGAAAAATTGCTCCACATTATCTTGAGTAACATTTGGATGAGCTATCAGTCATCAACTGAAATTAACCTGAACGTGTCTCCAATGAGATGAAGAACATTTAGGCATGCCAGCTGGAAGGCATTTATGGTTTCATTTTTCTAACTTTCACAGAAAATCTTTCCAGCGCACATCTGTGAAGGTTCCATAATGAGCAGAATGATCTGAGCTTTTGTGCAGTTTTAGGGCTCTCAAAGCCATTTAAACCATCCTGAAGTGTCAGAAATGCACCCAAAAATTAAGACCAGGATGACTACATTGCAGCTCTACCCTCTGATTTAAAGGCTTCTGCCAACTTTCTGAAACGCAGCTCAAAGCATGAAAAATCTCTTTAGTGTGTGGTGTTTGTTCTCCTAGGATTCTCTCATTATGATAATCATTAATCTTAAAACTGCAAAGACCCTGCAGATCCCCTGGTCTGATTTTATAACTGAAGATACTGGGCTGTAGAGAAATTAAAGGAATTACCCAAACCTACACACTGATCTTGTGGCAATGTAAGGGCAAAACCCACATCTCCTTTCTCTAAGTACAGTGCTATTCCTTCTATAAGAAGTTGCTTTCCCTGTTCTTTCAAAATTATGAATATGTAAATTGTGTTGCCATATTGTATTCATATGTCTAGGTGTTCATGAGTGAAGTTGTATAAATATACTTCTAGTAACACAGGGAAGTTCTCTCCAATCATGGTGAAAACTGCATTTATCCTGTGGCACTGTATGATACACAGTACTAACTAAATTATTGTAAGCACTGATCATAAATTTGAACAATATTTTTAAAGGAATTAAGCAAGTGATTGAATAGCAGCTTTAATTGTATCACTGTTCCAAATCAGGCCTTTTTTAAAATTAACTTCTGTTTAGGAAAAAATGAGGAGTTTTCATATTACCTGTTAAAATAAGCTTCTGAGGATTGCAAAAAGTCTTAAAGGATTATGTAATTCACTTCCTTGCTTCTAGGAACTCCCATATTTAAACTATTCCAGATGCACTAAAAACCCATTGTGTTTTTAAATAATTTTCTATAGTTTTCTGGAAACTTTAAAAATTAATGAGACTTCAGGGTTCGGTTCCTGGTGCCTGCCTGTGCAAAGAAAAAAAAAAAAAGAAAGAAAAAAATTAATGAGTCTATATTCAAACCACACCTCTGGTAGTTACTGACCATGTGATTTGGGGAAATCTCTCTCTAGACCTCTGTTTCTCCAGATGAATAAGAAATTATTGATAGTCAGCTCATAGGATTATGATGAGTATTAACCAATAAATCCTTAACATTTTAACTCCCTGTTGACTTCCCAGAATCTAATTTTTTTTACCAATCATCTAATTGATTACTTAGCATACAATAAACAAAATCTCACAATATGTGACCCGGAAACATCAAAATAGGTATTACACATGGTACTATCATCAGAGTTAGGAAAATAAAGCATCTATATTCGTGAACAAAATGATAAATATTAGGCAGCATGATTAAGACCAATTGGGGAGACTGGGCCCTAGGTAGATTAGAGTAATATCTAGCCAAGATTTCGGATTAGTCATGAAAGATGTTGAGGAAGTCATGAAAGAAGCTGAGACTTGTAAAATGAAGAGAATTAAATAATATCCACAGAAGTGGAAAGAGGAGGATTGGCCTGAGGTGGGTGGAAGAGGCAGACTGTGTGAACTAAGTCACGGGATTCTAACTGATGTTTCTGATCTGACCAGAGAGGACGTTTATATAACAGACCACATAATTTTGTTATGATGGGTATCTCTTCACCCTGCTTTAAGAAAGAATGTTGTATGGAGAGCCAAAAAGTTCCCACTAGAAATATGGCCCTGATCTATCTGGATAGTCATTTGCTTTAGATTTACAGTATAAACAACCACAAAAGATTGACTTTTTCGGTCACTGTAACAAAGATATTTGTGGATATGCTAATATGTTCATGACAAGCCTGAGAAACCAATATGGGTTTTATAATAACTATAACTGATATAGTTATATAATCTATATGTAACTATAGATTGTTAACTCAAGAAATAAATAGTGTCCATGTAGTAAAATGAAAAAACGATGTGAATCGACTACCATGGGCAGAATTCTGCCATATACTATGAAACTTTAACAAGGTCTTCAACTCTTTAGGCCTCTCTTTTCTTTGCAATAGAGTGAAGACCATCCAGCAAGCCTTCACTGAACAAAGTTAGCGTTGGGGATAACACAAAGAAGGGTGACACAGAACCCACACCCCTCCCAGAATTTAGGATAAACTATCTTCTTACTCCAGGAAATGAAGACACCGACTATAGATAAAGTTAGAACTTCATTATTCTTAACCTAGATGTCAGACCTCATCGACTATGTACAGTACAGTGGAGAATATTTTATTTATTCACTTTATCTTCAAAGGCCCCTTCATGAAGAAGAGAAGAACCCAGTTCAGCAGTTAACATGGCCTCAAGGAAACCTATGGGATGGTTCTGGGAATGCAGGAGCATGGTTTCTTTAGAATAAACTCTGCGTCATTCCCATATTTCTATTCCTAATGGTCATTAAGAACAGCCTCTGGAATCAGACCATTTGGATTCATATCCCAGAGCTCTGTCCCCTGCCTAACTGTGATCTTGGGCAAATGACCTCCTCTTAATGCACCTTAGTGTTCTCATCTGCAAAATGAAAATCATTGTTGTGAAAAGTAAATAATACCTGTAAAACACTTAAAAGCATGGCTAACGTAGGCACAAGCTATTAATATTAAAATTAACCTTGCTACAAAGATCATTTAAGACGCAGTGTCAACAGAGTCATGGATTTGTCATTGCAACAAGTGTCTAAGCACAGATTAGGTTAAATATCCAAGGTACAATTTATCACTGATGCTAAACCACGAAAAAATAGTTTTGAGATGACATAGAGGACAGAGGGCTTTTTGTGATAAATTAATATTTTTATGCATGTGTGTCTTTAGGCAAAGGTGAATGGCCTACAAATTTGAGCCAAATATTAGTATGCACCTCTCAATAAAATTTAACACTCCTTTCCTTCAATATATAGTGTCATTACTTCCATAAAAGTAACAAGTTAATACACACACATTTGTGTTTAAGAACAGAGGAAGAAAGAAGCACTTTCGAGAGGAAAAAGAAGCAAGGTTATTATTTTGCCTGTTTTCTGAAGTTTTCTACTTGGAGCATCAAATTCAATTTAACCTTTAGTTTTACCTTCTCATTGAACTTGTCCAGAGAGCATGAAGGAGTTCTATTATTATATTTTATGGGTTCTAAGCCTTGACATGTCACTCTTTTTTATCAGACATTAGAGTTCACAAACTTAACCTGTTATCTCTAAAGGAGAAAACTGTCTTCCAGTTAAGGTCCTGAGATTTGTACACTTGCTTTCTGTTATATTCAAAGAACTATCTCTAAGGAGTAATGACCTGAATACATAAAGAATATTAATTTTATCTTCATTATAAATCATTTCATCACATTTAGTTACTGGCAGAAAACACGGTCCTAAATAATGAAGCCTGCCTGATCCCACATCAAACAGAAAATCAAGTCTCCTTTTATTTTGGTGAGAAGGTGGGTTTATGGAAGATGCATCATCGAGGAACTGGAGGAAAGAACTTTCCAAGACCAGTACAGAGTGGGAGAGGGGGTTAGGGCCTTCATAATCCCAAACGGACAAAGAAATGGCAACGATCCAGAAGAAAGTAGAAAAGAAATTTTTAAAATTAAAAGTCACAAGGTTCATTAAAATTGAGAATCGGTCACTTGCTCCTTTTGTTTGGGCAGCACATCCTGTCCTCAGGGGGCCCTTCAGAGGACGACTCAGGCCTTTGATCTTGTCCTTCCAGAGGAAGAAGGTGCTGATATTAGTTCACATGATGCTTCATTCCTGCAAGCAGAGCAAGGGAGGGTGTCTGGGAACAGAGAGCAGGCTTTCTTTTTATTGAGACTAGACCAATAGCAAACTATTTCAACAAGGGCTTTTTATGCTTAAAACAATCCAAGGCTGCTTGAGTGAAGTGAATATATCAAACAGTTTTTTAGCTACTGTAGACTATAGTAAGCATTTTCCAGCTAAAGGATTATATTGATATTTTTTATTTATCCAGCTATCAATTTCATTCATTTTTGCTCTAAGTTTTTAGAATGGAATGCATTTCATGCTTAAGATTTTTATTTCTGTATACAACCCTCATGTTACCATGGCCATGATAAATTGTGACAGGAAATCCCACTGTGCCCGGTGAGATCTTCCATCAAAGGGATTATGTGGACAAATAAGATTGATATTTGCTATATGCCAATATTAAACACCTGTGTGCTTTCCAATGTGCTTTAACATAATAAAGTTCCTGTAAGGGCAGCTGTTTAAAATTTTTTTAGTCCGGGGTCTCCCAAACTTTTCAATCACGAAAGTTTTTCTTCAGGTACCTATCAACATTTTGTATAACTAGTGTCCCACGAAACACACCTTGGAATAATAATTCCACAGAGCTGTATTTCACATAACTAGGAAACCTCAATGCTAAAGAACAAAGCGTAGATCTAGAAGTGCAAATAGGACTCTAAATAGCTGCAAGAAAAATAGCTGTCACAAAGCAAATGCACTTCAGTCCTTAAGTAGGCTTCTCTCAGTTCTACCCCCACTCAATAGTTTTAAATTCAAGATACAAGTTGGAAATTGAGGCCCACTGGTG
The DNA here is from genome assembly GCF_023851605.1 of Tamandua tetradactyla. Taxonomy (NCBI): domain Eukaryota; kingdom Metazoa; phylum Chordata; class Mammalia; order Pilosa; family Myrmecophagidae; genus Tamandua; species Tamandua tetradactyla. The sequence continues at coordinate 48,637,267 of NC_135331.1, forward strand.
GGGATCAGGTATGTCTTCCAGAGGTGTACAGAAAGGGTAGCAAACAGCAGCATGCAGAAACCACAAGGGCATAGCAGTGAAAACTGTTTACAAATGGGAAAAATAGTCCTATATGTGCCATTAGCTTTGGGGGTGTATTACTATATTAAAGGCAGAAAGAACTGATTTTTCCAGAGGAAGTCATGTTCAATATATTACCCTCAAATAGATAAGGTTGTACGAAATACACGTTAGAAGTTCATTATGCAAAATTAAAATTTAAAAGTTTCAGTGCTTAAAGGTTGAAATCATTAATGATCAAGAAAAATCATTTTTATGGAATTTCTCAGTTACAAATTATAGGAAAGAAACCCTAAAAATCTATTATTGTTATCTCATTCTGGGCAATGGATCTGTGGGAATTGTACTACTTTGCTTAGATTTAGAACCTGAGTATAATTAGTTTAGAATTGTAGAGTTTTAAATAAATGAGTTAGAGAAAACTTTGCAACTATCTGCGGTGTTAACAATAAGAACATTTTAGTTTCTAGTGTTATTAAATTAAAGCTATACTAAACAAGATGATTTATCCAATAGGAAGTAGTCCTCTCTCTCATTTCTAATGAGTTAGCTATAGAATAGAGTTGCGAGATTTAGCATATGAAAATATCATGTTTCAGTTCACTAAAGTTGTTTGAATATAATATACCAGTATGGACTGGCTTTTAACAATGGAGATTTATTAACTTATAAGTTACAATTCTAAGGCCATGAAAATGTCCAAATTAAGACATTAACAAGAAGCATTAAAAAGAGGATACCTTCTCTCTAGCTAGTCTGCTGGCATCTGGGATACCTCTGTCACATGGGAAGGGACATCCGGCATCTACTGGGGCCTTCTCTCTGAGGTTTTCTTGTGTACAACTTTTGGCTTCAATAGCTGTTTCAGCTTCTGTGGGTCTGTAGTTTGTTAAACTGTCAGAATGTAATATACCAGAAATAGAACAGCTTTTTTTTGTTTTTTTTTTTTTTAGACTGTTTACATTTATTGGCGATCAATTTTTGTGTGCACAGGTTAACAGGATGTTAATTACAAACTTGTCAGCCAGAACCGGGTTGTTGAGCAGAAAATTATTTTACCAGGTGTGCTGGTTTGAAAGAATGCATGTGCCCTAGAAAAGTCATGTTTTAATCTTTTTTTTTCAATCTACTAAATTTATTTGAACATTTGTTCCCCCTATTATTTATTTATTTATTTATTATTAATTAAAGAAAAAAGAAATTAACACAACATTTAGAAATCATTCCATTCTACATATGCAATCAGTAATTCTTAACATCATCACATAGATGCATGATCATCATTTCTTAGTACATTTGCATCGATTTAGGAAAAGAAATAGCAAAACAACAGAAAAAGATATAGAAGGTTGATATAGAGAAAAAAATAAAAATAATAATAATAGTAAAAACAAAAAGAAAAGGAAAAAGAAAAAAAAGACAAACAAGCAAACAGACAGACAAAAAAAAACCTATAGCTCAGATGCAGTTTCATTCAGTGTTTTAACATGATTACTTTACAATTAGGTATTATTGTGCTGTCCATTTTTGAGTTTTTGTATCTAGTCCTGTTGCACAGCCTGTATCCCTTCAGCTCCAATTACCCATTATCTTACCCTGTTTCTAACTCCTGCTGGACTCTGTTACCAATGACATATTCCAAGTTTATTCTCGAATGTCGATACACATCAGTGGGACCATACAATATTTGTCCTTTAGTTTTTGGCTAGACTCACTCAGCATAATGTTCTCTAGGTCCATCCAAGTTATTACATGCTTCATAAGTTTATTCTGTCTTAAAGCTGCATAATATTCCATCATATGTATATACCACAGTTTGTTTAGCCACTCATCTGTTGATGGACATTTTGGCTGTTTCCATCTCTTTGCAATTGTAAATAATGCTGCTATAAACATTGGTGTGCAAATGTCCGTTTGTGTCTTTACCCTTAAGTCCTTTGAGTAGATACCTAGAAATGGTATTGCTCAGTCGTGTGGCAATTCTATATTCAGTTTTTGAGGAACCGCCAAACTGCCTTCCACAGTGGTTGCACCATTTGACATTCCCACCAACAGTGGATAAGTGTGCCTCTTTCTCCGCATCCTCTCCAGCACTTGTCATTTTCTGTTTTGTTGATAATGGCCATTCTGGTGGGTGTGAGATGATACCTCATTATGGTTTTGATTTGCATTTCTCTAATGGCCAGGGACATTGAGCATCTCTTCATGTGCCTCTTGGCCATCCGTATTTCCTCTTCTGATAGGTGACTGTTCAAGTCTTTTTCCCATTTTTAATTGGGTTGGCTGTCTTTTTTGTTGTTGAGTTGGACAATCTCTTTATAAATTCTGGATACTAGACCTTTATCTGATATGTCATTTCCAAATATTTTCTCCCATTGTGTAGGCTGTCTTTCTACTTTCTTGATGAAGTTCTTTGATGCACAAAGTGTTTAATTTTGAGGAGCTCCCATTTATTTATTTCTTTCTTCAGTGCTCTTGCTTTAGGTTTAAGGTCCATAAAACCGCCTCCAATTGTAAGCTTCATAAGATATCTCCCTACGTTTTCCTCTAACTGTTTTATGGTCTTAGACCTAATGTTTAGATCTTTGATCCATTTTGAGTTAACTTTTGTATAGGGTGTGAGATATGGGTCTTCTTTCATTCTTTTGCATATGGATATCCAGTTCTCTAGGCACCATTTATTGAAGAGACTGTTCTGTCCCAGGTGAATTGGCTTGACTGCCTTATCAAAGATCAAATGTCCATAGATGAGAAGGTCTATATCTGAGCACTCTATTCAATTCCATTGGTCGATATATCTATCTTTATGCCAATACCATGCTGTTTTGACCACTGTGGCTTCATAATATGCCTTAAATTCAGGCAGCGTGAGACCTCCAGCTTCGTTTTTTTTCCTCAAGATGTTTTTAGCAATTTGGGGCACCCTGCCCTTCCAGATAAATTTGCTTATTGGTTTTTCTATTTCTGAAAAATGAGTTGTTGGGATTTTGATTGGTATTAGATTAAACCTGTAAATCAATTTAGGTAGGATTGACATCTTAACTATATTTAGTCTTCCAGTCCATGAACACAGTATGCTCTTCCATCTATTTAGGTCTTCTGTGATTTCTTTGAACAGTTTTTTGTAGTTTTCTTTATATAGGTTTTTTCTCTCTTTAGTTAAATTTATTCCTAGGTATTTCATTCTTTTAGTTGCAATTGTAAATGGGATTCCTTTCTTGATTTCCCCCTCAGCTTGTTCATTACTAGTGTATAGAAATGCTACAGATTTTTGAATGTTGATCTTGTAACCTGCTACTTTGCTGTACTCATTTATTAGCTCTAGTAGTTTTGTTGTGGATTTTTCTGGGTTTTCGACGTATAGTATCATATCGTCTGCAAACAGTGATAGTTTTAATTCTTCTTTTCCAATTTTGATGCCTTGTATTTCTTTTCCTTGTCTAATTGCTCTGGCTAGAACCTCCAACACAATGTTGAGTAATAGTGGTGATAGTGGACATCCTTGTCTTGTTCCTGATCTTAGGGGGAAAGTTTTCAATTTTTCCCCATTGAGGATGATATTAGCTGTGGGTTTTTCATATATTCCCTCTATCATTTTAAGGAAGTTCCCTTGAATTCCTATCTTTTGAAGTGTTTTCAACAGGAAAGGATGTTGAATCTTGTCAAATGCCTTCTCTGCATCAATTGAGATGATCATGTGATTTTTCTGCTTTGATTTGTTGATATGGTGTATTACATTAATTGATTTTCTTATGTTGAACCATCCTTGCATACCTGGGATGAATCCTACTTGGTCATGATGTATAATTCTTTTAATGTGTTGTTGGATACGATTTGCTAGAATTTTATTGAGGATTTTTGCATCTATATGCATTAGAGAGATTGGTCTGTAGTTTTCTTTTTTTGTAATATCTTTGCCTGGTTTTGGTATGAGGGTGATGTTGGCTTCATAGAATGAATTAGGTAGTTTTCCCTCCACTTTGATTTTTTTGAAGAGTTTGAGGAGAGTTGGTACTAATTCTTTCTGGAATGTTTTATAGAATTCACATGTGAAGCCGTCTGGTCCTGGACTTTTCTTTTTAGGAAGCTTTTGAATGACTAATTCAATTTCTTTATTTGTGATTGGTTTGTTGAGGTCATCTATGTCTTCTTGAGTCAAAGTTGGTTGTTCATGTCTTTCCAGGAACCCGTCCATTTCATCTAAATTGTTGTATTTATTAGCGTAAAGTTGTTCATAGTATCCTGTTATTACCTCCTTTATTTCTGTGAGGTCAGTAGTTATGTCTTCTCTCCCATTTCTGATCTTATTTATTTGCATCCTCTCTCTTCTTCTTTTTGTCAATCTTGCTAAGGGCCCATCAATCTTATTGATTTTCTCATAGAACCAACTTCTGGTCTTATTGATTTTCTCTATTGTTTTCATGTTTTCAATTTCATTTATTTCTGCTCTAATCTTTGTTATTTCTTTCCTTTTGCTTGCTTTGGGGTTAGTTTACTGTTCTTTCTCCAGTTCTTCCAAGTGGACAGTTAATTCCTGCATTTTTGCCTTTTCTTCTTTTCTGATATAGGCATTTAGGGCAATTTAGCACTGCCTTTGCTGCATCCCATACGTTTTGATATGTTGTGTTTTCGTTTTCATTCGCCTCAAGGTATTTACTAATTTCTCTTGCAATTTCTTCTGTGACCCACTTGTTGTTTAAGAGTGCGTTGTTGAGTCTCCACGTATTTGTGAATTTTCTGGCACTCCGCCTATTATTGATTTCCAACTTCATTCCTTTATGATCTGAGAAAGTGTTGTGTATGATTTCAATCTTTTTAAATTTGTTAAGACTTGCTTTGTGACCCAGCATATGGTCTATCTTTGAGAATGATCCATGAGCACTTGAGAAAAAGGTGTATCCTGCTGTTGTGGGATGTAATGTCCTATAAATGTCTGTTAAGTCTAGCTCATTTATAGTAATATTCAGATTCTCTATTTCTTTATTGATCCTCTGTCTAGATGTTCTGTCCATTGATGAGAGTGGTGAATTGAAGTCTCCAACTATTATGGTATATGTGTCTATTTCCCTTTTCAGTGTTTGCAGTGTATTCCTCACGTATTTAGGGGCATTCAGGTTTGGTGCATAAATATTTATGATTGTTATGTCTTCTTGTTTAATTGTTCCTTTTATTAGTAGATAGTGTCCTTCTTTGTCTCTTTTAACTGTTTTACATTTGAAGTCTAATTTGTTGGATATTAGTGTAGCCACTCCTGCTCTTTTCTGGTTGTTATTTGCATGAAATATCTGTTCCAAACCTTTCACTTTCAACCTATGTTTATCTTTGGGTCTAAGATGTGTTTCCTGTAGACAGCATATAGAAGGATCCTGTTTTTTAATCCATTCTGCCAGTCTATGTCTTTTGATTGGGGAATTCAGTCCATTAACATTTAGTGTTATTACTCTTTGGATAATATTTTCCTCTATCATTTTGTCTTTTGTATTATGTACATCATATCTGATTTTCCTTCTTTCTACACTCTTCTCCATACCTCTCTCTTCTGTCTTTTCATATCTGACTCTAGTGCTCCGTTTAGTATTTCTTGCAGAGCTGTTCTCTTGGTCACAAATTCTCTCAGTGACTTTTTGTCTGAGTATGTTTTAATTTCTCCCTCATTTTTGAAGGACAATTTTGCTGGATATAGAAGTCTTGGTTGGCAGTTTTTCTCTTTTAGTAATTTAAATATATCGTCCCACTGTCTTCTAGCTTCCATGGTTTCTGCTGAGAAATCTACACATAGTCTTATTGGGTTTCCCTTGTATGTGATGGATTGTTTTTCTCTTGCTGCTTTCAAGATCCTCTCTTTCTCTTTGACCTCTGACATTCTAACTAGTAAGTATCTTGGAGAACGCCTGTTTGGGTCTAATCTCTTTGTGGTGCGCTGCACTTCTTGGATCTGTAATTTTAGGTCTTTCATAAGAGTTGGGAAATTTTCAGTGATAATTTCTTCCATTAGTTTTTCTCCTCCTTTTCCCTTCTCTTCTCCTTCTGGGACACCCACAACATGTATATTTGTGTGCTTCATATTGTCCTTCAGTTCCCTGATCCCCTCTTCAAATTTTTCCATTCTTTTCCCTATAGTTTCTGTTTCTTTTTGGAATTCAGATGTTCCATCCTCCAAGTCACTAATTCTATCTTCTGTCTCTTTAAATCTATCATTGTAGGTATCCATTGTTTTTTCCAGCTTTTCTACTTTGTCCTTCACTTCCATAAGTTCTGTGATTTGTTTTTTCAGTTTTTCTATTACTTCTTTTTGTTCAGCCCATGTTTTCTTCATGTCCTCCCTCAATTTATCGATTTCGTTTTTGAAGAGTTTTTCCATTTCTGTTCGTATATTCAGCATTAGTTGTCTCAGCTCCTGTATCTCATTTGAACTATTGGTTTGTTCCTTTGAGTGGGCCATATTTTCAGTTTTCTGAGCGTGATCCATTATCTTCTGCTGGCGTCTGGGCATTTAATCAGATTTCCCTGGGTGTTGGACCCAACAGGTTGAAAGATTTTTCTGTGAAATCTCTGGGTTCTGTTTTTCTTATCCTGCCCAGTAGGTGGCACTTGTGGCACTCGTTTGTCTGCGGGTCCCACCAGTAAAAGGTGCTGTGGGTCCTTTAACTTTGGAAAACTCTCGCCGTGCGAGGTTCGCCAGCTGAAATGGCTTGGAGGAGTGCCAATCCGAATCTCCCAGCCGGCCCAGGGATCCGAACGCGGGGAGGGTCGCTGGCCACTGCAGCCCAGGAGAGCACCCGTCCGAATCTCCCAGCCAGCCCGGGGCGCCACGCGTGGCAGGAGGGCGCCAGCTGCCACAGCCCGGGGGAGTGTACCGTTCCCAGCTGGACCAGGAAGCCACATGTTTGGAAGGGACCCTGGTCACCGTTCTCCATGGCCTGGGGATCTCCGATCCAATTCTCCCAGCTGGTCCAGGGGGCTGCATGTGGGGGGGGGGGCGCCAGCCGCCGCGGCTTGAGGGGACTGCCTGTCCAATTCTTCCAGCTGGCCCGGGAAGGAGGGAGGGAGGGTCTCCGGCCGCCTTCCACCCCGGCCCGGGGAAGCCCGCACCACTCGGTGATCTCACCGGAGCAGGTTCTCCCAGCCAGTCAGCCGTTCCAGAATGGGGTACACTGTCTTCTTGATCTCTGTCATGGCTCCGGGAGCTGTTCTGTATCATTTCTACTCCCCTAGTAGCTGTTCTGGAGGAGGAACTAAGACCCGCGTGTCCTACTAAGCTGCCATCTTCTCTGGAAGTCCTATTTATTTGTTTTTAATCCATATGCTTTACTCGTCTGTCCATGGGGCATTTGTTCCTGGCTGTGACCTCTAGGAACCCGCAGCACCACTCACGGGCCAGCCCAGCCCCATGGCCTCGGGCCTCTGCAGCCGGCCCAGGCACCCCTAACAGCAGCCGCACCTCCAGGAATGAGGCCTCGCGGTCTACACTGCAGAGTGCGAAAAAGCCATCGCTATTCTTAACTTAGAGGTACTAGAGGGTAGCCCGGTACCCGGTGCCCGCTGTGTCCCCCATTTCCAACAGCACGGAAGCCCGGGATCACCTCCACCCCCTCGTTGAAGAGCACCTCCGCCCAGGCCTCACCGCTCTCGGGGAAGGCCCCGCAGGTGAGCTGGGTGCAAGCTCCCCAGCTGCACCACCCCAGCAGCCCTGGGTGGGTCTCGGCCTGGGGCCTGCCAGGCAACACATGGCAGGAGCAGGATACGGAGGAGTGGCGGGCGGGCAGTGCTGGCCGGGGCTGCTGGGGTGCTCAGGGAACCTTCCCTTCCTGCAGGGGCGGTGCTGGAGGGTAGAACAGCTTTAATAAAGGGAATTTATTAGTAACAAGTTTACAATTCTAAGGCCATGAAAATGTTCAAATTGAGGCACTAACAAGGTTACTTTCCCTGAAGAAAGGCTGATGCCATCTGGAACACCTGTACCAGTGAAGTAGTCTCATGTGGATGTCATCTCCTGGTCCTTGTTCCCAGTTCTGTTGCTAGTAGTTTCCTCTCTAAGTGTCTGTGGGCTTTCACCTAGCTCCTTTGGGATACAACTCTGAGTTGTGGCTTGCTTAGCATCTCATGGGAAGGCACATGGTGACATCTGCTAGGCTCTGTCCATGTCTAGCCATCTGCTTTCTCTTTCAGCACTCCTAGCTTCCCCAAACATCTGTGTCTCTTGTCAGCTCTGAATCAACTGTTCTCCAAGCAACTACATCTGCCTTTCCAGTGTCTGTGTCTATGTCTGTCTTGGTCAGGTTCACGTGTCAACTTGGCCAGGTGGTGGTGCCCAGTTGTTTGGTTGAGCAAGGGCTGGCCTGTCTGTTGCTATGAGGACATTTCATGGACTTAAATCATGACCATGTTGGTGGCATCCACAACTGATTGAATTTGCAATCAGCTAAGGGGTGTGTCTTCTTCAATGAGCAATACTTAATCTAATCACTGGAAGGCTTTAAGGAGGATGCAAGAGACAATCACTATTCCTGCTTCAGCCAGCCAACCTCCCCTGAGAGTTCGATGAGCACCTTCATTGAGCTACCAGCTTGTGACCTGCCCTACAGACGTTGGACTCTACATCTCCACAATTACATGAAATACTTTTATAAATTCTGTATCTATGGATGTCTCCTGCTGATTCTGTTTCTCTAGAGAACCCTAGCCAATAAAGATTGGTACTGGGAGTGGTTCTCAAGAAAAAGAATCTTGAAAATGGGTTTTTATGATTGGTTTTCTACTCTGACTGGACTCAAAGGCACTAAAGACTATGTTTCCCATAATCATAATGACACTGCCAATCCATGTGGCGAGGTAGCAAAACAGATAGTCAAAATATCACCACTGAATTCTTCTAATGTTTCAGTTATATGAAGCCAGGCTCATGGGGATAATGTTTTTGACACCTTTATGGAGTTTTGTGGAATTAGGAGGTATAGAGATGTTGGCTGGTTGTTGTTAACTATGCTATATACATTGATAAGGGAAAAGAATGAGTTTAAGGTTGCAAATGAGAAGCTTCCACTACATATGACAGATGCAAATGTTTCTATGAGTGTCCTGAAGAAAAATCTTATTTCCTGTAGCCGAAGACTTGTGATCTTTGAAAATCAGACTCAGAGTCTCATTGTTAGAGTAGCAACTTTACAACATAAACTGAAATCTCATTCTTGTGTCGTGTCTACCATTAAAGTGAGGGCATTGATTGGAAAGGAGTGGGGCCCTGAAAAATGGGATGGTGACATATGGATTGGCAATGATGCTGGTGGAGTGTTTGAAACCCTAAATTGTGCTGAGTCATTTCTAGATAACCCTGTAATAGTCTGTCCTGAGGAACTGGCCACTCAACCTATACTTGAAGGGATTAACCCTAGAGGGATTAGTCCTGTTTCACCATATGAAACTGCAAATGAATGCCCTGAAGCAACTGGCTTAGAAGTTACTTCAAATTCTTTTCATAACTCACCCCCATCACCCTTCATTTCTTCCAGACCTATAAGTAGACTAAAGTCCCAATACCCCAAAATGTGAGGTACAAAGTGTCACTCATGAGGAAATATGTTACACTCCAAAAGAACTGCAAGAGTTTTCCAGTGTATATAGACAGAAATAGGGGAGTATGTGTGGCAATGGATTTTAGAGGTGTGGGATAATGGTGGGAGGAACATAAAGCTGGATCAGGATGAATTTATTGATATGGGCCCACTAAGCAAAGATTCTACATTCAGTGTTATAGCTTGAGAGGTTAGAAAAGGCATTAACAGCTTGTTTGGATGGTTGGCTGAAGCATAGATCAAAACATGGCCAACATTACCTAAGATTGAAATGGCCAGAATTGCCCTGGTAGAATGTGGATGAGAGAATCCAATGGCTTAGAGAGATTGGAATGCTAGAGTGGATTTATTATGGACAGCCTGCTCATACACCCCAGCAATGTCATAAATTCAACCAGGTGGTAACTCCAGTTGCAGCTGCTGTACTGGATGTGGTATCATTGCTTCAGCAAACCAATACATCCACTGGTGTCTGGTATGCAACTATTCATCTGGCAAATGCTTTTTATCATTAGCTGTTAATAAGGACCACCAGAAACAGTTTGCTTTCAGATGGCAAGGTCAGCAGTATACCTTCACTATCCTACCTCAGGGGTGTATCAACTTTCCAGCCCTATGTCATAATCTTCCACAGGGAACTTGATGTTTCTCCCTCCCACAAGACATCACACTGGTTCATTATATTGATGATATCATGTTGATTGGACCTAGTGAGAAAGAAGCAGAAACTACTCTAGACCTCTTGGTAAGGCATTTGCATGTCAGAGGATGGGAGATAAATCCAACAAAATATGTTGTCACCAAAATCCAAAGAGACCAACTAGGCCACTGAAGTGGAAGGGTCCTGTATTTTTGTGTTATTGATTTGCTCAAGCAATGATACTTCATCCAGAACAGCAGCTACAATTGGAGTTACCACCTGGTTGAGTTTATGATAATTCAAATGAGGAATATGTTGTCAGACCCTTCCACCATAGTGAAGTTTCTAGGTGTCCAGTGGTGTGGGGCATGTAGAGATATCCCTTCTAAGATGAAAGATAAGTTGTTGCATCGGTCCCTCCTATACCAAGAAAGAGGCAAAATGCCTAATTGTCAGGAGCCTTTGGCAGGCCTCTATAGGAGAATCACAATGCAGACCCTTAGGATTTTAGAACAAAACCTTACCATCTGCTGCAGATAACTACTCTCCTTTTGAAAAACAGGCCTGCTACTGGGCCTTAGTAGAGACTGAACGCTTGACCATGGACCACCAGGTTACCATAAGACATGAACTGACTATCATGCATGGTGTTGTCTAACACACCAAACCATAACATTGGGTGTGCACAGCAGTACTACATCATAAGTTGGTAATGCTATATATGAGATAGGGCCTGAGCAGGTCTTGAAGGCACAAGTAAGTTACATGAGGAAGTGACCCAAATGTCCATGGTCTGCACTCCTGCCGCATTACCTTTTCTTTCCCAGACCAGAGCTATGGCCTCTTGGGGAGTTCCTTACAGCAAATTGACTGAGCAAGAGAAAACTTGGGCCTGGTTAATAGATGGTACTGCATGATATTCAGGTACCACCCAAAAGTGGATAGCTGCAGCACTACAACTCCTTTCCAGGATGTCCCTGAAGGACAGTGGTGAGGGGAAATCCTCCCAGTAGGCAGAATTTTGAGCAGTGCGCCAGGTTTTTCATTTTGCTTGAAAGGAGAACTGGCCAGAGGTGCATTTGCATACTGACTCATGGGCTATTGCTAACGGTTTGGCTGGATGGCCAGAGACTTGAATAGAGCATCATTGAAAAATTGGGGACAAAGATGTCTAGGAAAGAGGTATATAGATAGACCTTTCTGAGTATGCTAAAAACATGAAGATATTTGTGTCCTGTGTAAATGCACACCAGAGGATGACTTCAGCAGAGGAAAGTTTTAATAATCAAGTGGATAAGACGACCCGTTCTGTGGATACCAGTCAGCCTTTTTCCCCAGAAACTCTTGTCATTGCCCAATGGGCTCATGAAAAAAGTGGTCATGGTGGTAGGGATGGAGGTTATGCATGGCCTCAGCAACATGGACTTCCACTCTCCAAGGCTGACCTGGCTGCAGCCACTACAAGTGTCCAATCTGCCAGCAGCAGAGACCCACACTCACCCCCCAATTATGTACCATTTTCTGAGGTGACCAGCCAACTATGTGTTGGCAGGTAGATTACATTGTACCACTCCCATATAGAAAGGGCAGTGATTGTTCTAACTGGAATGGACACATACTCTGGATATGGGTTTGCCCTCTCTACACACAGTGCTTCTACCAAAACTACCATCCCTGAATTTATAGAATGCCTTATCCATCATCATGGTATTCCACACAGCATTGCTTCTGATCAAGGAACCCACTTCACAGCAAATGAAGTGTGGGAATGTGCACATGCTCATGGAATTCTCTGGTCTTACCATGTTCCCCATCATCCAGAGGCAGCTGGATTGACAAAACGGTGGAATGGCCTTTGAAAACTCAGTTACAGTGCCAATTAGGTGGCAGTACTTTCCAGAGCTGGGGTGATGTTCTCTAGGAGGTTGTGTATGCTCTGAATCAGTATTCACTCTATGGTGCTATTTTTCCCATAACCAGGGTCCATGGGTCTAGGAACCAAGGGGCAGAAATGGGTGTGGCACCACTCACTTACCCCTAGCGATCGACTAGAAAAATTTTTGCTTCCTGTCCCTGCAACTCTGAGCTCTGCTGGTCTACAGGTTTTAGTTCCAAAATGGCAAGTGCTTCTACCAGGAGAAACAACAATGATTCCATTGAACTGGAATCTAAGACTGCCAACTGGTCACATTGGGCTACTCATGCCCTTGGATCAATAAGCCAAGAAGGGGATTTACTGGCTGGGGTGATTGACCCTATCAGAGGTAAATAGGACTGCAGCTACCCAATGGAAATAAAGAAGAGTTTTCCTGGAATATAGGAGATTCCCTAGGTCATCTTTTAGTATTACCACGCCCTGTGATTAAAATCAATGGAAAACTGCAACAACCCAATCCAAGCAGGACTACCAATGGCTCTGAAACTTCAGGAATGAAGGTTTGAGTCACCCCACGAGACAAAGAACCACGGCTAACTGAAGTGCTTGCTGAGGGTAAAGGGAACATGGAATGGGTAGTGGAGAAGGCAGTGATAAACATGAACTATGACCATGTGATCAGTTACAGAAACGAGGACTGTAATGGTATGAGTATTTCTTCCTTGCTATGTAATTAGTATCTACGTATTTACATAAAAATAAATATCTTTGTTTTCCTCTTTACTTGATTCCCTTTCTCATATGACATTAGCTCTTTTGTTTATACTATAGTATTTAAGTTGTAAAATATCAAATTTAAGAGTGACTGTTACTCAAGGACTTGCACCCTATTCTGGAGAAATTTAATGTATTTCCTGTTGTATGTGGGACAGTTGAGTATTGTTAGGTGAGGGAAAAATATGTCTGTTATTGTTTTCTGCTTAAAGATTAAGTATGGTTTAAGGTGATGTGTATAGCTACCAAGTTAACAAGGGGTGGACTATCATAGTCAGGTTCATGTGTCAACTTGGCCTGGTAGTGGTGCCTGGTTGTCTGGTCAGGGAAGCACTGGCCTATCTGTTGCTATGAGGACATTTCATGGACTTAAATCATGACCACATTATCAGAATCTACAGCTGATTGAATTTGCAATCAGCTAAGCCGATTGTCTTCTGCAATGAGTGATGCTTAATCTAATTACCAGAAGGCTTTTAAGGAGGAATCAAGAGATGATCACTCTTCCTGATTCAGCCAATCAGCCTCTCCTGAAAGTTCATTGAGGACCTTCCTCAGAGCTGCCACCTTGCAGCCTGTCCTACAGACCTTGGACTCTACATCCCCATGGTTACGTGAGACACTTTTATAAACTTGATGCTTGCAGATATCTCCTGCTGATTCTTTTCCTGTAGAGAACAATAGCTAATACAATGTCTACATCTAAGATTTCTCCAAAATGTTTCTCCATTAATAGACTCCAGTAAAATCAAGATCCACCTTGAATGAGTCACATCTCCATCTAATCAAAAGGTCACACCCATAATTGGGCATGTCACATCACCATGGAGATAATCTAATCAAAAGTTTCCACCCTACAATACTGAATCAGAATTAGAGGAAATGGCCCACAACCACAAGATTGGATCAGGATTAAAACATGGCTTTTCTGGTGTACTTAAGAGTTTCAAATCAGCACAGCATCCTTGGTTACTTCCCTGGGCTTTTCTCTCTTAGCTCTCACCAAACTTCTCTGGATGTTTCTCTCTAGGTCAACTTTTTCTGTCTTTTTTCCTCTCAAAAAAAACTCCAGTAAGGGGATTAAGACCCATCTTAAATGGACTGGGTCACATTTCAATTGAAATAATCTAACTAAAATGTCCCACCATCAGGAATGGATTAAAAGAATATCATGACCTTTTCTCCGGTACATAACAGCTCTAAACTACCATGTACCAGAAGCCCAGTTAAATTTGAATATCTTTGAAATTCTCTGAAATATATATTTAACTGCGTGTCATGTGGTTTTGTCAAGGAACCTTTCTGTACAATTAAAATCTACTATGGATATAAAAGATGGGGAGCATGAGTCTCCAAATTCATTGGCAACCTTGGGGAACATGGATAATTAATAAGTTGGGCAAACTAACACAGAACTAGAGAAAATAAACTTTAAAATTGCAAAGCCTTTGTAACCAGCTAAGGTTCAAAAAATTATTGATGTATTTTATTTCCTCAAATAACACTAAAATCAAACTTCACTCTTTTTTGTCTTCAGAGTAGGAATCTTTGCCAGGGATGCAGCAATAGCCAAGCTGTTGTCCCAGAAAAGCTCCTACCACTATCTCAATATCCACTGATAACCTACAGTTATGGAAGTGCCATCCCAGAACCAATGGTGGGCAGAGGCGCTGCTTTCTTACTTGTTACAATAAATAAGCTTCTATTTTGAGAGTCTGGGTGTGTTGTGAGTGCTCAGTTTATTGCATAGATGTTCTGGAGTAGGGCTGAAGCAGCTAGGTGTTCCTATGAGCTGGGATACAGACTGGGCTTACTGGGTGAAACATCCTGGAGAAGCCAAAGCCTAAAGCCCCAAACCCAAGCGAAAACAAGAGACCACAATGGATCCCTGAGACACCCTAGAGACCGTGATTAACGTTCATGACCAGGCACTTGAATAGAGTAGTGTCCTTGGACAATTTACCTCTCTGTGCCTTGATTTCCAACTCTGCTAAATGGATATCACAAGGGCACTTACCTTATAAGGTTGTTGTGAAGATTTGACATGGACTTAGAACAGTGCTATCACATTGTAATGACCTTCTGTAAACATCATTCATTTTCACGACACAACTTTCCTCTATCTTATTCCTCATTCAACCTGGAGCATTCCCAGGCAAAGAGGCAGATTTTCCAATGCCAAAGCAACTTGTTGCAAGGAAGTCATTTGCAGTGGGCCTCACTGAACCTTTATATTCTCACAGCCAAAGATGTTTAGTAGCTTCAGAAGAATCTTCATAGACAATGATTTAGGTTTTCAAACATTTTTAAATCCTAAGGAACTTATAATTCAGGGGTCTGACTAAGCAGTGACAGATCACTCCATCAAGCAAAAATAACACTGTAGCTCAGAATGACTCTCTAACTTAGTTTTCAAGTTAGATTCAGGAATAGAATTGCCTGATTAATGGTCTCTGATTTGGACTGGCCCATAATAGGTAACTGAGACCCACAGGTCTCTCTGCAAGCAATGTGTGAGCTGTCCTAACAAAGGTGGCTGTGCTTGGTTTGACTGTGGACATCACCTCCTTGCAGCCCTCTCTGCTCTTCCACACCATACCTCTCCACTAAGCTGAGGTAGTTGAGTAGACTTGGCCTGGGTGAGTATCACAAAGAGGAAAGCTGCTTTCTGATGCTGTTTCTTAATGCACAGCACTTAGGAGGGGTCCCTGACAGAGTGTCTATTCACACTTAACATTTAGGTGGCACCCTTCGGGGTTGTAGACATAGTAGGTACTATGGCCTTTATTCACTTCAGATTCCTGAATAGCCTTTGATTAAACATTCTTGACAATATTTAAAAACTATTTAGGACTAGCCGAATGAGTTAACAGAGATCCTGCTATCCTTTTTTGATTTCCTCTCATATTCTCAATATGCTGTAGTTATAGTTCTGAAATTGAGACTTCGGCATTGGAGCACCTCTTTGAGGCAGAAGGTCAAGCCCCTGCCTGTGCTACTCCCAGCACTCCATTATTCATCTGGATTGGCAGTTCTCTTAATTAACACCTTGTCCATATTTACCACAGAAGTTCAGAGTTGGGAGCGAATGCCAAGAACACATGTTGTATTGCTAAAGTGAATTAACCACTCTGAAAATAGAAATGCTTTTATCTAAGACATCAGTCCAATAACATTTCAAAAAGGCACTGGTAAGTTATATTCTCTAATTATTCATTATTGATCACCCACATCATACTAGGCAGTTTATCTTTTCTCATTGCTAATAATTTACATAAAGAAATTCGGGAAAAGGCAAGTAAACGAATACACATTCTTTGTTGTGAAGGTGAAAGGCTTACAAAGGTACATTGAATGCTAGTGTTTTTTATAATTATAAGTTGCCTGTATGAATATTCATGAATACGAGACAGAATATTTAACATATTCTTCCAGTTTAAAAGACACAATGGAGTAATTGTAATATTTGTATACAAAGCTTTCCTTGAGCTGCTAATATGATAAAAGTTGAATAACACATTATTTGAAAGAGGTGCAAATAGAAGCCTGTGATGAAACAATCAGAGAAGCACTTTCTTCTTTGCTGTTGGTTTCTGTCCTCAGGATATTCACACCTTGGCACAGCCCCCTGAGCTCCAGACTATTCACAATGTGTCATTTGTCTCACAGGCATTAAGATATTAATGGCTGTCTGATACTCCTAATTAGTTTGACTGATTGGTGGGGTCAAAACAACATCAGGAGTCCCTGACAAGGTTAGTTGCGGGCTGACATTTTATTGTTTTGTTTATTCACTATTAATTACTGTTAACTACCATGTCAGAAATGTTCTATTTCAAGAAAGTGGAACTACCATTAGTATACTTTGCCTGGACACATGATTTTTATTTTCTTTTATATTATTTTTTATTTACCCATATCTAACACAACAGATTGTCAGATCCAGTGACAAGAGCATATAGTATTTGGTCACATGCTTACCCTGCAGAATAAATATATTTCTGTTTTGCAAAAAATACATTGATAACTGCACCAAAGCAAGAGAACAAAAATGAAATGGAATGGACTTTGCTTGGTTCCATTCAGTAAAATAGCAGTTTTCTTGTAAGGAATTCAAAGAACACTGTTTAGAAACCTTGAGACAGAAGAAGGTAATGTTGTCTGTATCCTTTTTCAGAAGCAATGAAGTCTTTTACAATTAAACCATTTTACTGATTCATGATTTCACTGAATCGAAAACTGATTTCCACTGTAATTTCTTGAGACGGTTGTCAAGAGTCCTCTTCAACTGGAAAAAGAGAGCAAATCAACCATGTTTTAGCTTCACGCTTATGAAGAATAAAATTACTAGAACAACAGTATGAGTGGAAAATTACCCTGCATTTTCAGTTAGTTCTTGTGAATTATTTGGAATCTTTCATATGATAATAGGTAATTACGATTTCTTGAGAGTAGGCTTCATTTTCCTAAGGCATATTCTTAAAACTTCTGACTTTTTAAATCAATAAATCTCTGCATGACTCTTTGGAAAGTCTCTGTGAGACAATTACACCTTTAAAAAAAAATAGGATCCTATTTTATCCATAATTTGCCAAATATGAGAGTGACTTCTCACCCAAAAGTGGTTAAAGCTATTATTTTTAAAAGATATCTTCTAACTTACTGAATGCTGTACTCAATAACATGCTAAATAGAACTGCTGCCAAGGAACTCTCTTACATCTAAAAGAAGAGTTGGATTAAAAATAGTATTTCCAGTGATGTTTTTCAAAGATAAAATCAAAAAGTGGAAGAATATATTCTACACAATGAGGCTTTCATGAGCTTGCTTCACAGCTTTCTTCACAGGAAGAGGGCAGAGAAAGGCAATGGATAATAAGCCCAGCTTCAAACCATATAAAAACGCATTAATTAAAAACGGATCAGACAAAAGCCCTAATGAAAGATGGGTAACTTATATGTACAATTGCTTTTGGGTTTGTTTTGATAATTACTATTATGCTGAGCAATTACCATAGTAAAGCCACAATTACATGACACATCCCCACACCCATACTGCACCTAAAATTAAAAGATACAAAAATAACATTAAAGAAAAAGAAAGCTACAAAGACCACCAGGGTCAAAGTTGGAGTCATCTATCAGCCTCAGGAGCTCCATTTTCACTTGGTTCTATATTTAAATAAAACCACTGTCTGTGTTAGTACAGAATAGAGGAATTCAAGAATATACCTAGTTCCCATCTAATACTTCTGTGATATGAACATGTCTCTTAATGAATCTCCTGGGGAAACTAGTGCTCTCTTCTTTAAAGACACATTAAAAACTAGGCTTTATTGGTATCAAGTATACCATGTGCTCCCCTGCTGAGCTTCCCATTTAATTGCCACTAAATTATTTTTAATTTAATATAGTTTAGTTTAATGCACTATTATTTTTATCTTTAAACATAAGAAAATCCAACACTTACAAATACGTTCAATAAAAATAATATACTCAACAAATACTCTAAGTGCTATGAACAAATTTCAATTCAATAAAGTTGCTTCTTTCTTAAGAAAGATCCAAAATTGCAGTGCCAATCCTGTCTGTTCAGGGTAAGTGTTTACCTGAGGCATCATCAGTATTAATTTCCTCAAACTTCCTAGTACAGTTGTCTATAGTCTATCATCATAACGGAAATCATGGTAAAGGTCATGCTGGAGCTATCAGAGGGTTAAAAGAGGAACAGATCCTTGTTCATTTAATCCCACCTCAATTTTTTACAAACTACCATCTCCCCATTCCCTGCCAACTGGACTTCTTGGCCTCCTGGGTGGTTTTCCTTGAATAAGAAAACTGAAGTGTCATGGAGTATTGTAATAACAACTCTCAGACATTTGGTTCTTCTTCTTTCCTGATCTTATTTCAAAATAAGCAAAATAAAATAAAAATTTTATGTAAAGTTCACTTCACTTGTATTAGATCTTCTTAGTCAAATGCTGATGACTCCCATGGAAAGTGTGGTAAAAAAAATAACCAAGAAAATAAAAACATATCATGGTAAATTCTTGGAAGACTGAATGTTAAATAATTTGCATTATCGCCTATGTACCCTTTCTCATAAATTTCTGGAAGAAGTTCTCCATCAAAATGAGAAACTTAGCCAAGAAAGAGAAAAACATGAGATACAAGAAGAAAATATAACAAAAGAAAAGAAGCAAAGGAAATCCCCAGGACAGGTGAGGATGACACCAGGATGGTAACTATTTTGGTTTGTTAAAACTGCCAGAATACAATATACCAGAAATGGGCTGGCTTTTATAAAGGGGATTTATTAAGTTACAAGTTTACAGTTCTAAGGCTATAAAAATGTCCAAACTAAGGCATCCAGAAAATGATACCTTGCTTCTGAGGAAAGGCCAAATGGCTTCTGGGATTCCTCTTTCAGCTGGGAAGGCACATGGCTGGCATCTGAGGTCCTTGCTCCTGGTCTGTTGCTTTGTACTTCTGATTCCACTGGCTTCCTCTCCAATAGTCTGGGGACCCTCGCTTAGCTTCTCTGTATTAGCTCTCTCCAGGTTCTGCCTTGCTTAGCATCTCGTAGGAAGGCACATGGAGAAATCTGCCAGGCTTTAGTTTCCAATGGCTCCTCAAGCATCTATGCCAGCAGTCCAAGCATCTCCAAATGTCTGCGTCTGAGCTCTCTCCCTCCATGAACTCTCCTAAAGAAACTAGTAAACTGATTAAAACCTGCCTTGAATGGGCGGAGTCCTATCTCCATCTAATCAAAAGGTCACACCCACAGTAGGGTATGTCACATCTCTGTGCAAACAATTTAATCAAGAGGTTCCACCCTACAATATTGGGTCAGGATTAAAAGAACAGGTGTTTCTGGGGCACATAACCATTTCAAACCACCACAGTGACCGTTACATGGGTGAAAAGAGCAACCTGGGGGCCCCAACAAGAAACTTCTTTGGAGAAAAAAATAATTGATATAATCTCTGAGGCAAATGGAAATCTTTAGGGATGATTGAGACCAGGTGTCAGAAAACAAAGATCTAAGCCAAATCTACAATGGGTTTAAGGGATTGAAAACCTAAAGATTTACAGCTCATTTTAGAAAAAGCTTGCCAACCCCTGATTTGCACAAAAGGAGAAAGGTTTGAGGTTGAATTAGCAATAAGTGAGTAGGAAACTAAGCAAAGAAAGATAAAGACTAATCGGCCCCAGTAAAAACAAAAAGATGGATAGAAAAGGAAAAAATGGTAATAGTTCACTACATGACTCGGCTGTGCATTGCATTTTATAGTCATACTAGTATAGACGTTGAATATTCATCTAAGAAAATTACAATATTTGGGGAAGGTGAAAGATTGTGGAAAAGGGACGATAAATGATAAGGGCTGGGAGAGAAAAGAAAGTTCAATACTTGCTAACATTAATGGAAATTAAACAGGTGATGCCTAAAACTGAAAAATCAAGGAGTAACAATCAAAAGCCTGTTGGAGGTGAACACCAGGAGCATCAGCTAAAGGAGGAAAAAAGTGGTTGCCTCTGGGGAGGAAGGAAAACAAGGAGTAACATGGCTGACTTTAATAACAAATCTGGTACAACTCTTTGACTCTTAAATTATGTCCCTATATAATTTTGAAACATTAAAATTGGAAATGAAAATAAAATATTCTCGACTGAGTATAATTTAAAAACCACCATCAAACACCAACAGTCACTTCAGAAAGTTTTCATCTCTGAGCAACTTGCTGTCCATGTGTATTTAATTCTCCCACAAATCCTTAATAAGAACAATTATGCAAAACGAATATTTCTCATGATCTGTGCACCCTATTGAAAAACATTTATTGTCATATGATAATTGTTAGGTCCTGCTGGTTCCATGCAACTTTCATTTTGACATTATTGACCAATAATTTTGATAATTATTTCTCTAAAAAGTCTCAGATAATGCTGGAAGTTATTTATTTGTGTTGATACTATATGCTAATATTTCTGTTCCATCTGCTTTATCTATAAATGCAAAATAAAAAAGACATCTCAGGATTATTGATAAAAATGATAGAGTTTGGGTGTAAAGTAGCACAAAATTTTAAAATATATAGGAAAACAATAGGTACATTATAGACCAAGAAAAAAGGATTTCTGGAACTAATGTCATTCTCTTCTAATATTTAACAGATTCATACACTATTCTACCCAATTTAATTGAATGTCAAGCCGTAACAAAAGCTTTATTGTTTCCTGAGACATATTTTGCAATTCAGATACTTTTTCCAATTATTAGAGCAGCTATTTGGCTTATATTTAATACTTTAATTTTTTACTTTGATAAGTACATAATATGCATGCAATTAATACTGCCTTCAAGGAAAAGGAAAGAATTCCTATGTAAGATCATGGGCATTGCACAGAATTGAGCTTCTCTTTTGTTTGTGCTTGTACAATATTATTCAAAAATACACTGCATTTCATGTTCCCTGATTCTCCTAGCAATAATCTGTCCTTTTCATACTACATCTAAGACTTAATTCATCAACTATGAGATCATTATTATTTGGGTGCCGGCATTCTAGAATATAAGAGGGGATATAATACAATGAGTCTTTTGTTGAGGAACTTGTATAAGCACCAAAGAATGCATATAATATGAAAGAAGAAATGAGCTCATGCATAAAACGTATTAGTATGAACTGAGGTTTTGAAAAGTGGTGTGCCTTAATGTCAAATAAAGGTCTTTATCTCCCACGACTCTTTGCATATACGGACTGGAAGGTTGAATGACATGCTTACAGACAGCTGAAATCAGCATTTTCTAACTTTTAATACCTTTGATCCAAAATGATTACTGAAATCAAAAGAACACACATAAGAATCAGGCAATAATATTTGATATTATTTTCAGTGAATTTTTTTTTTACTGTTTCTACATGATATCAGAACATCAGGAAGAAAATTTAATCCATTTGACCTGGAAATTTTGAATCCATTAAACCCAAAATGCTGGTTGTTGATAACAAACTATAAGTCCTAAAGCATCACGAGGAACTTTTGTAATTTTAAATATTTTATGCCTATCTGTCCCTACTTCTTTTCACTTTCTAGAATCCTTCCCAATATGGTCCCATTGAATATTTTTATCTTATAAACTTCCTGAGTGAGAGATCACATCCCTACTTTTCCTTGAGAAGTTTGGCAAAATTCTCATCCACCTTTGTCTTACTTTCTACTTTCCAGCATTGGTTTTTCTGCTGAAATATTTCATTTCCACGTATCTTCCCAGTCAAAGAAGACTATTTTCCTCCATTGACTTTAGAGAGGAAGGAGAAACCACACACACACGCACGCACACACACACACACACACACACACACACATACACAAACTTAATAATTCAAGCCAACCAGCACCCTTCTTTTAAGCAGAGAATTTTCATGACTCTGCGCATGAGTCACTTAACTTGCCCCTGATTTTGGAATTGCTGTAATTTTAGCAATTTTAACTGAATCATCTAATATTGAGCTTCAGTTTCAGATCTCCTTTTCCTGGAGGGTTGTTGCTATTCTCTGTCTCCCAGCTCCTTTATCTTGCTTTTAACCCATTGCCATTTTTTAATCTCTGGCTCCTGTGTGGTCTTTGGTTCCTCCCTGGTCACCAAAATCTTTTGTGCATTGCATTGTAGTATTTATTCAACAAATATTGACTTATCGCCTTCTTGGAGCAAGGTACTATTCCAGGCATAGTAAAAAAAAATTAAAAAACAAATCAAAATAGGTATATCCTACAAGGATCTCACCGTAAAATAAAGATAAAGCATGCATACATGAGATTGAGAAACAATACACAATATTAGAAAGGGCAGAATATGTGACTTCTGGGATAACAGTAGTTACTGGGATATGATGACACATTTTTGGATAGGACATGAGAAAAATTTTTCTGGAAAAAATTGAACATGGAGAGGATTGGAAAACCCAAGATATATGCAAAAGTGAGGAGGAGAATGTGGAAGGAAGGGAGACCAAAAGAAGAGCATTCCAGGAGGAGGAAGCAATGTGAGTTTATGTCTAAAAACCTGACATAAAATTTTTATGTTTGATTAGAGCTCAAGATGAAGGAAAGGAAGAACACTGACAGTAAGAGTAGGCCACTCAAATTCATTCCAGTTCTCTTGGTTTCAGAGATTTAGTAGGACATTTACTCACATAAGAATCAGGGGCTTTTGCCATGTGAAATAAATATTAATAAGAAATTGGCTGGCACTTTAGGGTGTGTTTGTAAGCCACATAGTGTGAGTTAGGAGGTGATTAAACAGCCATGCATTCTTCTATAATGCAACCCAACCAAATCCATGGCTCCTTGCAAATGAAGGGTCCATTTTCTTCATGCTTTAGGGCCTTCCAAACCTCTTCAATACAATAAGAGCATTTCCATGAAGTAGTGATAGTGGTGCTGACATATAGAATATGAGTAAGGGTAAACTAAGTGAGGGGACACGTGTGGGGACAAGCACCCCAAGTAGAGGGCAGAAAATGCACAGAGGCTTAGAGGCAGGAGGGAGAATGGCATTCTCAAGGAACTCAAAGTCTGTAGTTGACACAGGGATCCAAGGGACATGTGTGGCACCAATGCACATCATAACAGATCTTTGGCATGATGAAGACTTTCGGTCAATATCCACACAGCCATGAGAGGTCCTGGAAGAGTTTTGAGTAAGAGAGTAACACAACCAGAATTGGGCTTTTTAAAGACCACCCTGGCTTCTGTGGAGGACAGTGATTGGCATGGAGCAGAAGCAGAGGCAGGAGATCAGTCAGAAGAGAGACATTGCTCCCTCAGGATAGAGTGTTTATGGTGGTGGATGTGAAAAGAAGTAGATGAGCTAAAGAAATATTCTAAAGACAAAACTTACAGGGCTCAAGATTGTTAAAATAAGGATAGCAAAGAGAATTTCTTATCAAGAATAAACCCATGTTTTAGGTTGCAGAATTGAATAGCTGGTAAAGTCATTGATGGAGTGATGGGATAATGAAACTCAAGGTTTAAAGGTGAACATAATGAATTTATTCTGGGATATGATAAGGTTGAAGTACCTTTAGAGCATCAAGAATGAGTTGGATACATGGCATAGAGAACAGAGAGAGTAACTCAAGTCATGGGTATGAATGAGAATATACCCATATTGGGAAGAGAGTATAAAATGATGAAAAGGGAGCACAGAATCAAGATTTAAGGACACTATCATTTCAAGTCTGGCTAGGGGGATAAACAGGAATGTACAACATCATAGAAGTCAACCAGGAGAAAATCTTCCTGAACATGTAGTGGATGACATCATGTACCACCAGACCCTTGCAGGAAGGAGACACTCCCTGTGGGCAATGCACATGCTATGACTGATTAACACAGAGTTTAAAAGGCCAGCTCCCTTGCCGCAATTCAGAACAACTTGGAAGACCCAGACCAGCTCAGAGCTCCCTTTGGCTCAGCCTCAGCTGATCCAATCCTGCACCACTCCAGCCCTTACATGTTGAAAGCTGGTCATGAAAGCACATCCCAACAACGTCATGGTAAAATTCCAAAGAAGGGCTGCTTATATTGTTCTGCCCATTTAGGGCACCATAACCTTAAGTCTAATAAACAACCTAGTAGGATGTATCAGAATTTTATCAAAGCTTGGTTTTGCCAAGCACCCTGCATACTTTATCTCAGAGAAATGTGTTGTATATGTGTCATTTTGTGGCCTTCTGTCTCTTTCCTTTTAATAGTTAACAGTAGGACTCTTTAAATGAAGGAAAAGGTGTGCTATAAAGAAGAGAAGAGGTGGTGGGACTATGACTCCCTAGGAGGGAAGAGAAGCCCTGGAGCAGACTTAAGAAAGAATTAAAGTAAAGTTTAATCCCTGAGACCTGTAAAATATTAGAAAGAGCAGAGAGATGCCCACAAGCTAATTTGGAAGCTCAGCAGGCATTTACCAAAGTACCAAAGCTAATGAGGGCCTAGATGATGTGTCCCCTACATAAGTACCTGTTCTAGGTCACCAACTTTCACCTTCCCTGGTGTCTGTGACTTTGGGATTTATGGGCTCTGAAATAACCATATCATATATATAGCTTGTTGGAGAAAACAGAAAATGAAAACTGACAAATCTATGATGTCATCTATAATCGCTTAAGAAGAAAGTCAGTGTTTAAATTCCTTGGGTGAAAAATAATTTCTGCCTAAGTGTGCCACTTCTACTCATGTTAGGGAAAGAGAGCCGCAATACTTGGAAAAGGAAAATCTGTATGTAAGTATTAATCCTGCAACACTTTTTATCACTGCAGTCTAACTAGTCTAGCAAGCTAAGAATATCTTAGCTTACACTTCTCCATTAGCTTCATAATTATAATTCAGAATAGAATTTAACACTAGGAGAAAAAAATAAGCTTCAGTATCATACACTAAATCATTACTTAGGCCCACTCTAGCTACAAGTGTAAGACATATTTGAGTGTCAAACTTCTTTTTTTTTTTTTTTTCAGGAGGAAACAGTTCTCTGAGGAAGAGGGAATACCATGCTTTAATGATTACAGAGGCTACTTTTATGATTTGTTAATAATTAATCTAATATACAAATTACAAATCGGGCACATTTTGAAAAGTCAACTTTCTATCCCCATGGTATTTCTGCTGCATTTTACAACTGTTCACAAAACTAAGTTTGCAAACATTTTTAGCTGTCATGATGTGGCAAAAGCCAAGGCATGGATTTGGTGAAAAGAAACATCAGGTATGTAAGTGAAATCAAGCAATGAAAAAGGATTAAGAGGAAAAAATTCTGAGAGATGAATGATACAAACTGATCTAGACAACTGTTGTATCATGTGAGGTGCGCTTCTGAACATTTCATTCTGTTACAACTTACATTCACTTTTTATGCAACTACTTTCAACATAAGTTTATTCATTCAATAAGTAAGTATTTACAAAGTCTATTCTCTGTGGTAGTCATGAGTGTGCTGGATTCTGTGCCTGCAGCAGACAAATGGGAGAAATGGTCAAATAAAAAGATAACTCCAACATAACCTAGAAACACAGTATTATATCTCAGTACAATTCAACTCAATGAAGAGATTATGGCATGAAGTCAAAGAATTGGCCTTGCTATATCCCACAGGGATAATAATATCTTGCCCTCCTAATTTCAGCTCAAATGCATGACTTCTAAGTCTTCATTTGTAACAATATAAGCCAGGGTGTGGCTTGGTGCTTAATGAGTGTTACAGTTAATATAGCCAAAGAAGTACGGCAAAGGACAGAATTGATATGCCCTTATGCAGTCTAGATAAGCAAAATAGTGAAAGACGGAGAGAAGGCTGGTCAGTTGTACATGGGCAACCAGATATGCTGAAGTGCATATGACTTGTCTGTAGGACCAATTTGTATTCCTGACTCTCCCTTTCATTTTCCTCCTCTTCTCTTATGTTTCCATCCCCTTACTCTATAAACTCATCTATCTAGTTAAGGGGTAGGTAGGATTAATTGAGTAGCCTGTCGTTTGTTCTAAAATGCTTCCAGCTAATTGCCTGAATAACTTGTTATGTGGACAGCCTCAGGAAAGAAGCTTAATTTGTACCAGCTAAAGGTCTAGCCCCAAATTTTGCCTCCTAGGGTCCAAGATGTGCCTTTTTTTTAAGCTAACTTTAGTTCATCAATAGTTTCACCCAATACACCCACAGCCTGATGATATTCCAAGTGTTTGAAACAATATGCTCTTCTCCATCCTCAACTCCATTACATGTACAAACCTTTTGCTTCGGGTCTCACCTTCCCCTGCTTCTTTGCATGTGCCCTCCATTGCTTCATGCATTCTTCTCCCATCCAGACTGACCAGGAGTATTCCTGCTTCCCCACATTTGTTTAAGAATGGAGCACAACTCAACACAAATCTTCCCTGTCTTTCCATGCCAGTCTAGAGCCCACCCTAGTGATCCCCAAGCCAATTACTCTTTCCAGTAGCTTACTGGTTAGAACAGACTTCCTAGTGTCAAATCCTAACTTGGACTCTGATCATGAGACCTTTGGAAAGTTTCCAACGGTCTTGTTTCCATTTCCTCATCTGTGAAGTAGAAATATATTAATTTACTTTGAGGAGTTGCTGTATCAAATGAGACAAATCAGGTAATCTGCTAGAAGTGTCCAGCAGATTTTAAGTGTAGGATAACTGTTCTTTTTTATTGCAGAAATAAAAATAATAATAATTACAATTAATTAAGCACTTATTATCTGCCAGATATCTGCTGGGATATCTGCTGTGCCCTGCATAACTTTATAAGCATTTATTATGTTCATTTTACCCATAAGAAAAATGAAAGTCTAAATGATGAGGAAATTTTCAAAAGGCCACACATTGACTAGTACAGCTAAGATGTTAAGAAACTTCAGCATAATTCTAAAGTTCATGTTTTGTTTTGTTTTGTTTTCTTCAATTTCCACACATTCTCCTCAGTTGCTGTGATGAAAGATGCGAAAAAAAGAACATTTATAGAATGCTTTACTTTAAGAAGGACATAAACTGGTCCTATGTTTTTCCAATTAATTGGGTATATACATGTGTAGCCCAGATGTCAGTGGAGGTCACTCTATCCCTCAAAAGTTAAATACAATTTCTTGCAGAACTTTATCCCACATCTTGCAGAAAGTGTATTATGTTACCAAGACCATATTTTCTTCTGGATAGTTCTGGTTTTGTACTTCAACTCCATGTCCTTGCTTCAGCTTCTTGCTCTTGCTGAAACATTCAATCTCATTCTTGTCTCTCTTCCCTCACCTACGTCCTCTGTTCCACCTTTGGGACTCCTTGGTTTCTCTCTAAACTGTGGTTCTGGGTCAGCTGGAGCAGCAGAACTCTCCCCAGGCCAGCTTTCAGTACAGCTCTGGAAGGTGTCCCTGAAACTATAACTTTAGAGCCTATTTGCCCATAGAATCCATGAATTATCTGATATCCCTCAATACATCCCTTCCTGGTTTAAACTAGCTAGACTGTAAGTATCTACTAAAGCTTAAAATATACCTATCCTACAATTGAGCAATTTCAATCCTGGGTATATGCACAAGAGAAATGAGTGCATAGATGGCTACCAAAAGACTTGTAAAAGAATGTTTATAGCAATTTTATTCATAAAAACGATAAACTAAAAGCTAAATGTCCATCAAAAATAGAATAGATAAATCATGATATATTCATGCAATGGAATATCGCAGACAAATTTAAAAAAAGAACTATCGGTCCACAGAACAACATGGGGGAATCTCACTGACATTGTTCAGTAAAAGAAAACAGGAAAAAAAGAGGACTTACCATATAATTCCATGTATATGAAGTTTAAGAACAAGCAAAATTAATCTTTGGTGATAGAAGTCAGGACATTGGCTACCTTAGAGGAGGAGTATGGAATGGGGAGGGACATGAGACAGATTTCTGGGCTGCTGGAAATGTTCTATACCTTGATTGGGTATTATACAGAGAGTATATATATTACCTCAATTTAGGAAGGGAAAAAGGGAGGGAGGAAGGAAAACTAGCTAGAGTAGATTCTGTTGTTAATAATCAGAAATTCTGACCAACTCTAGAGTAAAGAAGAAATTAATAAAAAGTCTAATGTGTGATTAGATGGCAAAAGTTAATGGTGGAACTAAATCTGTACATTGTCCTGCAATGTCCAGACCTGGAGTAAAATTAGGAGAGGAAGACTAACCTTGAGTGGCTACAGCACATATTATTGTGCTAGGTACTTTTCACGTGCCTTCTCATTTCAACCATGTCATCACTCTGACAAAGGCATTTCTGCTTTCCTTTTCAGGGGTGGGTGACAAACTTTGAAAAATTAAATCATTTGTCTGAAGGCAGAGATATAGTTCGTAGCAAAATTGAAATTTGACTCAAGTCCATCTGACATCAGTGAACCTGTACTTTCTATGACGCTTCACTGAAAAAAGCAAGAGGCCTAACTTTGGAGCTATAAACACAGAGATGATGGACCATCAAAGGATCTTGTAGTCTGGGGGAAGCTCTCTACTAGGTCCAGTCCAGGTAAAAGAAAGTAAAAATGTCATCAGAAGAATAAAACTTTTTTAAAGACCAGAGATCATAGCCAATGTGAAAAAACAGATGCAGTAATGAGAGAAAAGAAAAAGTTGGGGTGAAAGCTTGAAATCTTGGAGATGGAAGAGTTAAGAGTAATGAGACTATCCAAGTGGGTGGAGAAGAGTTGACTATAAGAATACTCAAAATATATGGAATTTCATAAGCTTTTAATACCAGATGTTGGAAATAGAGTACAGGCCTACCCTTAGTCACAGTTCATCGGCAATAGCTCATGAGAAATATGCCCAAAATTACAGAGTAACTCATAGCTTCATGGTAATAGGAACAGATCTGGGTCAGTGAGCTCTCAAGGTTCCTGTGCAAGAAAATGATGTGAAATGTCAAGGACAGCTTGCTGCTGATATGGGCAAACATGTCTGCCATTCAAATTCTAGTTCCTTCACATTTTCATTTGTAAACCGATATACCTATTTAATTTCTGGGGACATTTTTTTCTTCCTGTATATTAGATTCCACATACAAATGTTTAGGAAATGCCTGGTAATTGTTCTGGTTTGGCAAATACTGGCCATTTCATTTATTTTAGTTTAATAACTGCAGGCTGCAGTTGTAAAGAAGCTGAAATCCTAGCAGCTGAGAAAGAAAAAATTCTGAAGTTTTCTCTTATTGTTCGTTCCCTATCCTTTTCTCTTTCCCTTCTATTTCCTTTTTTAAAAATGCATATAAATATGAGCGAGAAAAGTAAAAGGGAGGAAGGGAAATTCCTTTGCAATGAAGGTGAAAGTGTCAAGAAAGGGATATGTTGACTACACAATACCGTTGGTAAGTATAAAGTTCAGATTTAAGTCTTTTTAAATTTAGAATCAATATATTTAAATGTGCAGAAATGCTTTCATTTTCAGTTTGTGTATCAAAGCCATAGTCAAAAGTGCCAAGAAGCTGAATTCTAATAAACTGCTGTGATGAAGAAGCAGATTAGTACCTCCCAGGACTTATAATTCTCCCTAGCAGATGTGATGAACCCAAATCTCTAGGTTGTGAAGAGACCACTCTCATGAGCCTTGGTACTGCATCAGGAAATCAGTTCATTTGGTGAGAGCTCATCAGAACTTCTGGAGAAACACTGCTGTCTCTTCCTGTATGCGAACGACATTTTCTTCTCTGCTATGTACCTTAGCATCTTTCATGATCCACAAAGCACTGCTCCACATTAACACCTCTTTGTTCATGTATTTATTAATTTTTAGATTTGTTTTCATGGTCGTTACAGCAGGGATTTTGATTTTTCTTTCTCCAGAGTAGCTTTCAGTAAGAAACCTAAAGGGTCATGATTAAAGAACAAGGAAAATGTGTCTTGTTTTTGTTCTTGTGTTTTAAGTAAAGCACAGGGAAACACCCTTGAAAATAGAGCACACATGTTAATTAACCGGGTCTTCTAGGACCTCTAAGCGGCAATCCTTGAGAATGACTCGCCCTTTTAGGGAGAGAATCCTTGCCAGAAGTCCAAGCATCCGAAGACACAGAAATTACTAGAGCGCCCCATTGTGGCAAGTTTAAGACAAATGTTAGAAACCTCTGCCTCAGTACAAACAAGCAAATAAAAATGGAGACCTCTAATTATCAGAGAAACTGGGTCTCTGGCTCTTAAAGCTTCATTGTGTATATAAATCAAAGCGTCGGGTTTTTTTGCTAATGCTTAAGTTCTATTTTTCTTTATTATATAAATGTCATTATCAAATAGATCTAGAACATCTGCACATTTCATGGATGGCACCAGTGGATAGGAGAGAATATTCAGACAGTTGTTTAACATTTTGATACAATAGACTAGCAAATGTCTCCAATTAGCAAGCTCCTGGCTTCCCCCTCTCACTTGAACACTGATGAAATGATTTGAGTATCTGTCTTTCCTAATCCAAGTTATAGCAGCCATTTAGCAGGTGAAAGCAGGAAACACCCCAGGGGAGTGATTAAAGTGTCCACACTTGGGTTGGTATTTATAGAAACTGCCTAGACAACCTGGCTCAGTTGCAAGCCAGAACTCAGAGTTTATTTCCAGGGGCTGGGGAGTCCCCAGGCAATACAGAGGATAATGCTTGGATGGTCACAGCCCAACTAGCCCAGCTGTGGAGTCTCGGAGCTGGGAAGATGCCCCTCTAACTGCCCAGATCCAATGTCAGGACCCCCCCACCCTGCACTCAGCAGGGCCTTCCTACAAGTCACTGCAGAAGCCTAATGGGAGAGATCAAATTGGTCAAATGCATATTAAAGCTTCAAATCTTTCAGAAAGTCATCTTTAATTTGACTAAAAGAAGGTTCTGGTATATTTCAATATTAGCGCTACTTGGATTCCTTAAGGGCAGAAACATTGTCTCATTCATCTTTATATCCTCAAAATTCAGCACAGAAGCTGCCAAAAAGAAGGCGCTCCATCAACATTTGTCGATAAAGTTGTTATTAAAGGTGTTTCAGCAAATTCTCAAATGCCATATTCTGTCCAACACTGTGGTCCCATATTTTAGAGAGTAACATATTAATCAGATGTAGCTTAGCAATAATATAATATTATGGCCCTGATAAACTCACAAATATTTATAAAATCACCCTCTGTTGGACCATTTTTTAATGAATAACTCTGTTCTGTGGCATTTGTTTTTCAAAGCATGTCCATGTATAGTTCCTAGTTTTTACTATAAAATGGGTTAAGACCAAAAATATGTCCATTTTACAGAAAAAGCCCAGAGACAATAAGCATCTTCCTAAGATTTCCCACTGTGCTGACATAGCCAAGTTTAGAATCAGCTCTCAAGCAGCTTGTTGCACTATCCATGCCAACAATCCTGGCAGTCTAGAAAAAAGTATTTCTCCCTACCTTCCCATACATGATGGTTCTCCAAAGATGATCAGATTCTCTATGTTCAACAAGTTGAAAAGGATTGCTGTCACTTTTAGTTATAATTTACTTGCCAGGTTAATTTTTTCAGCATTCTTTACATCTGAAGAGCTGATGGACCACGATACAGTTTCAATGTGTAAAACATGTATTTTAATGCAGAGCAATAGAGAATGAAGCATTATAATCAAATTATTATTCAAACCATTAAACAAGCTAACAGCTGCAAATCTCAACAAACCCTACAGCCATCCTCACTAAAAGTTGGAATCATTTTTAAAAAGGTTGACAAGATACATCCTTTGTCATCATTGGTCCACACACTTACTAAGTTTCAAAAATGACACTGAAAATGATTTTTCAGACCTGTCATCCAAAAAATTTTCTAGTGTCTAACTTTATTTCTTGACCTTAGGCAACTGGAATTAGTTTGCATAAAATATTCTTCCAAGCCATAAACCATTTAAGTATTTTTTTCATAAGTAATCTTGCTATTACTGTTTTTGAAAAAATATATGCTTATAAGGAACAATTAATATCAATGATGTCTGGGTTTTTTTCAGGAGGAAATTTTATCCCTATATTAAGGATAAAAACTCCTCTCATTTAAAAACCTCATTAAAGCTAACGAAGTTAATGTAGTGAAGATAAAAACTTAAATAATATCTTTTAGGATCAAAAAATCAGATATATTGAGAATTAATGAATATTTCTTCACATTTTACTAATTTTACCCCAAAGATTTAAATTAGTAATTACCTGCATTGAATTCCCCCAAATCTCAAATTAGGGCTTAAAATTATATGTAAATACCATCAAATGGTATTTGATGGAACAAGATAGGAGGCATAAGATACTATACGGTGCTACTCCCCCACAGAATCTTTGAAAAACTAACAGCACCATCTCTCTCAAACTCCATAAAACAGTTAAAGGGTTGTAATTGCACAAGTGCTGAATTATAAAAGCACAGCTTATGTGGGCAACGGTGGCTCAGTGGCAGAGTTCTCACCTGCCATGCTGGAGACCCGAGTTCGGTTCCCGGTGCCTGCCCATGTAAAAATAAAGAAGAGCACAGCTTTAAAACTATAAGAGAAGCTCCTGGCACCCTACTGGCCTCTCCCCACCCTACCTGATGTGGTGTGGAGCCAACCTGTGTTTCCATGGTACGTCTCTGGCCCTGTTTCTGAGAGAGCAGAATAACCCTTATGCACATACGAGGATGCCCATATATTGATGTCAATCTATTGAGTGGCAGCCTGAAAAACTGAACCAAGAAACTACTCTCTGGCCCACTCTCTCACAACTTGCCACGCAGGCAAAAGCAGTTTGCAGAGACCTAAAATAGTGTAAGAAACAATTAAATCAAAGAAATCTGGCACGAAGATTATTTGCTTTAAGTAATACAATAAAACCCCCAAGAAAGGGAGAAAGTCTATCTCATAGGAAGTAGAGGGGTATTTAAATTCCTATAAATGGGGAAAATCCTAAGCCCATGAGCAAAAACAGCCATGGACAAGACAAATGTCAAAAATGTCAAAAAAGTGACATTTTCCTCCAACTTACCTTTTTAATGAGAGGGCTAAACTCTGAAGAAGAGCACCAACCAGTACAGAGCCAATTTGCAAAGACTGAGAAAAGTGGGTTTTTTGGTTTTTTTGGTTTTTTACCTGGCTTGTTTCTTTTTGTTAGCTTCTGACATTCAAGGACATCTCTGTCATATCACCAGCTGGATACAAACTTAAGAAATAGATCAGGAACCAAACACCAGAATTAACATCATGAAATATTAAAATGTACAGTGTACAATAAAAGATCATAAGGCAAACGAAGAAACAGGAAATGAAGGCCTATCCAAATGAAGAGGATAAAAATCCAGAAAACCTCAGTGAAGATGCCAGACTTTGGATATACTGGATATACAAAGATTTTAAAACAATGATACTCTACACGGTCAAGGAGAGAAAGGAAAACACACTGAGACAGTACTAAAGGATACCAGGAAAATGATGAATGAGCAATATGAGAATCTCAATAATGGACAGAAATTTGGAATAAGAACCAAACAGAAATACTGGAGTTGAAGACCACAATAATTGAAATAAGAAATTCCCGAGAGGGTTTCAACAGAAGATTGTAACTGGCAGAAGAAAGAACCAGTGAATTCAAAGATAAGACAATTGAAATTAAGCATGCTGAGGAACAGAAATAAAAAGAGAATGATAGAACTGTGAAATACCATCAAGCATATCAATATATACATTATGGAAGTCCCAGAAGAAGAAATAGAGAAGGAATATTCAAGGAAATAATGATGGGAAACTTCCCAAATTTAATGAATGGCGTGAATATGCACATTCAAGAAACCAAGGAACACCAAACAGTCAAAGAGAACCACACACATTGTAGTCAAACTGCAGAATGCCAAGGACAAAGAGAGGTTTGTGAAAGCTGAAAGATAAAGGCTATGTGCTCAGTAACAGGAAGGCTCAGGTAGATCAAGTACCAATTTCTCATCAGAGACCATGGAGGTAGGACGGCAGTGAGACAAAATATTTAAGGTGCTGAAAGAAACCAATTGCCAGCCAGGATTTTTATTTCTGGTGAGAATGTCTTTTAAAACTAAGGAAGTGAGTTTGGGGTCCTGATGGGATTGTGGTGGTCCTCTCTCAACTAAAAAGTCAACACTAACTCCAAACGCTCAGATATCAACCTCTCGGGATCCAACACCTATAACAGGCAGAACTGGGTGGATATGGACTTCTCCATACTCTTCCAGACATATCGTGGAGAAAACCTGCATATACAAATCACCAAATAAAAGTACAGGAAGGAATGCAAAATCTGTGCCAGGCCATTCACAGTGTTTCACTGGTGTCCCAGGGTTTGCATGTGTTTCAAGAAGACTGAAGTCTGCCAAACCTGCAGCAAATTGAAGAATGTCTGCCAGACCTTCCTCTTGGACCTAGAATATGGCCTGCCCATCCAGGTTTGTGATGTGGGGTTGTCTTTTAAGGATAATATGCCAAAATCAGATGTCAACAAAGCGCACTACACAAAGAACATGGCGAGAGAAATTTCTAACTCTGATGGAACACGGCCAGTTGGTATGCTGGGGAAAGCCACATCCACCAGTGACATGCTACTCAAACTAGCCCAGGCCACACCCCACATGGAATTAATCCCACATTTGCCTCTTCTGGGTGAAAGGAGAATGTAAGAGAAGAGAGGAGTGTCCATATAGAAATGAAAAGCCTACAGATCCAGATGACCCCTTTACTGATCAGAATATCAAAGACCAATGTTAAGGAATCAATGATCCTGTGACAGATAAGCTTCTAAAGTGGGCTTCAACGATTCCTCATCTGGATCCGCAGAGGACAAGACCGTCATCACACTATATGTTGGTGGTCTTGGAGATACCATTACTGAGACAGATCTAAGATATCATTTCTACCAGCTTGGAGAGATTCAGACAATAACTGTTATGCAGAAACAGCAACGTGCTTTCATCCAGTTTCCACAAGGCAAGCTGAAGAAGTGGCTGCCAAAAAATCTTTCATTAAGTTGGTTGTCAATGGCCTCAGGCTCCCTGTGAAATGGGGAAAATCCCAAGCAGCCAGAGGAAAGCAAAGAGAGAAGGATGGAACCGCAGACTCTGGAAGGAAGCTAGAATGTGTTCCAGGGCTGCCAGGGGCTCTTTCTCCTCTTCCTGTAGCAGAAGAAGCCTCTGCCAACTACTTCAACCCACCCCCACATTGTCTTCCAGCTGTGGTGAGCACTTCCCTGTCACTATCCCCTGGTATTACTCCGTCCCCACCCCCAGATTTTGGGCCACACATGTTCCATACAATGGGACTACTCCCTCCATTTATGAGGGCTCCAGGACCAATCCGCCATCCTTCTCAGGACCCTCAGAAGATGGGAGCTTATGCTAGGAAACACAGCAGCCCCTACCACGTTATCACCACACTTGAACTCTATGGTAGAAAGGGCACTTAACAATCACAGTAAATAAATCTTGGAATAAGTGTATCTTTTTCTTCCTTTTTAGTTTCCATGGTAGCTGAATGTGCTCTGATGTGGACAGTAAGAGAACTACAGCCATGCTTTCCTACATGTAGTCAAAGGACTGATGGACCTCAAATAA
The DNA here is from genome assembly GCF_023851605.1 of Tamandua tetradactyla. Classification (NCBI taxonomy): domain Eukaryota; kingdom Metazoa; phylum Chordata; class Mammalia; order Pilosa; family Myrmecophagidae; genus Tamandua; species Tamandua tetradactyla. Next base: position 48,673,317 of record NC_135331.1, read on the forward strand.
GCTGTCATTAACATATCTTGTTACTACTATAACATTACTAATAAAACCTAATGCCTGCTCCCCTTTTCTATGGGGGACAAGTGACTTGATGAATTGGAATGTCCAGTAGAGTTACCCTACCAATTATATGCTCATTTTATATTTTTATTTTGGGAAAAAAAGAACTGGCCTGAAGTTAAAAAAAGGTTTGACCATTTTTATGTCCATTGATATTTTCCTTCTTATCACCTTAAAAAAAAAGATTACTAATTCTAATCATTGTAGCGGTATGAGTGTGAATGAACTCTTCTGAAGCCACAGTCTCAGAAAGACAAACAGAAACCAGCACATAGCAAAGCCCAGATCTTTTTTTTTCCTTTTTTTCCCCTCACTTCTTAACTAAAGGAATCTGGCTAGTAGTTTTGCTTCTGTACACCAACAAAAAGACAAAAATTACTTTTTATTCCCAGCAATCAGATGAAAACATAAATTCCATAGAGCTGATATTGGTGTCTGGAATGAAATTATTGTAAAGAACTTCCTGTGAAATGTTTTTAACAAACTGAAACAAAAAGCATTGGAGAGGGTGGGCCATGGTGGCTCAGTAGGCAGAGTCCCTGCCCGCCATGTCAGAGAACCAGGATCGATTCCCAGTGCCTGCCCATGCAAAAATAAAAGAAAGCATTAGAGAGTATTTGGATGGAAGACTTGTGACTTACAGCAGGAACTTTGATCTCCACCATTCACCTTCACACATCTTCAGCATCTCATTTAAATTCCATGCTCCATGTCCTGGGTAAGGGGTTATCTGTTGGTATTAGAATGTTTGGATATGACTGAATTATAGACAGTAAAGGAAAAAAGTAAGGGAGTGATTAAGACATTGCCAGATAAACAAAAGCTGAGGGAGTATGTCATCACTAGACCTTCTCTAAAAGCAATGCTAAGGGGAGTTCTTCATACTGAAAGAAAAGGACACTAGACAATGAATCAAAGTGGCATAAAAAATAAAGACTTCCAGTAAAACAGCTACACAGGGAATTATAAAGCCAGTATATTGTCTTACAGTTTTTGTATATAACTCACCTTTTAACTTCTTACAAGTCCTAAAATGCAAAGCATAAAAGTAATGCTAAATCTATGGTTTGGGACATACTATATATATATATAATATATATTATATATATATATATAATATATATTATATATATATATAATATATATATATAAAGATGTAATTTGTAGCAAGTACAACCAAAAAGTGGGGGTATGGAGTCTATAAGAAAAATGTATGCATATGCTAATCAAGTTAAACTGGTTTCAAATCAAATGTAATTGTTTTATTTTGGGAATATTAAATGTAAGCCTCATGGTAACTACAAAGAATATTTATGAAACCACAAAGAAAGGAATGAGAAAGGACTCCAAACGGTATAGTTTAAAATATCAAATACATATGAAAGTAACCATTAACAGAAATGAGAGACAAAAAAAGGTATAAGACAAAGGTATAATAACTTTAAAGGTATAATAACTTAAGGAATTCCTGTGTTGTTAGTAATAACTTGAAACATAAATGGATTAAACTCTCCAGTAAAAGGTGGAGATTTACAGATCAGTTAAAAAAGCATAACCCAACTATAGGCTGTTAACAAGTGACTCACCCTAAATTTAAGATACATTTGAAAGTGAAAGGATGGAACAAATACACTATGCATATAGTAACCAAAAGAGATCTGGAGTAATTATGCTAGTATCAGAGAACATAGACTTAAAATAGCCAGGTCCCGGGCACATGATACATTGAAAAGGTGGAAGAGTCCAGTCTCTAAAGCCCATTGATCCCGAGAGCTGTTAGACTGCAGATGGGCACCTTTAACAGGATCTCAGGAGGCCAGTCCAATGTGGCACCAGTGGAGGTTCCAAAGCCAACAGTGGGAGGTTGGTATCAGTGCAGGACTAGGATGGCCGCAAACCTCATGGCATAACCTGGCATTGGAACCGGGAGTCGGAGCAATTAAGTGTCAGTCTTTGTCTACCTGGCACTCACCAAAGTGGCATCTACACTGGGTTTTATAGGAAATGACCCTCTGGCTGGCATCAAGCCAGTCCACCTAAACCCTTGCACAGATGTCTGGTCATCCCTTATTACAAAAAACATGGTTTTCTCAATGTGCTTACATTCTAATTATAGTTAACATGTTTTGGGAATTCGAGGTCATTAATATTTCAATACACAACAATGTTTTGTGGGATTTATTTTCACTTTAAACATGACAGCTTTATAAATTTGGGGGATTTATTGTTAAAGTGCTTTTTTGCCTCCATCTGAATGGGTGTTGACGGGTTAAAGAGTAGCACCCTGAGCTGCTGCTTCAGCAAGGGGGACAGTTACTAGTGTTGCAGAGGGACATCATGGTGGTCATGGTTATTTTTAGGGGTTTCCATGGTCAGGAGGTTATGCTTCCTGCCAAGCACGATTTTAACACATTGCTTATTACAACAGCATTCAGAAAACAAAGGGGACAGACACCTAGGAAGGAGTAGAGAAAGCTTAAAAGGCCATGTTAGCGCAGCTCTTTTTTTCCCAGTCAGTCCTGTGAGTCACTCACTTGCTGTGAAACCTTGAACAAGTTATGTAACATCTCTCAGCCTCAACTTGCCTATCTGTAAAATGGGGATACTTATCATAACTCATTCATGGGGTTGTGATCATTAACTGAAGTGACCTGTGTAAGCACTCTGCTCCAACCCCAGGAGCTCAGTACATGTTAGTTGTTAGCAGAGAGAGTGGCGGCACTAGACAGTGAATGACATCTTTTGGGAAACTAAAGTACGAAGCATGCAGTTGGCACCTGGGGGAGGACATTAGTTACAAACCCCAGGATCAAAACTTGGTATTTGGAGGAAATTTTGAGTAATAATGTAGAACCTGGCTTTTTTTTTCACAGCTAACAATTAGAAAGAAGAAAGTAAACTTCCAAATCTACTATTGTATTAGTTTGCCAATGCTGCCAGAAATCAACATACCGGAAATGGAACGGCTCCTAAAAAGGGAATCTAATAAGCTACAAGTTTACAGTTCCAAGGCCACAAACATTTCCCAATTAAGGTATCCAGAGAAAGACACCCCGGCTCAAGGAAGGGAGATCTAGGAAGTCCCCACTCCCAGTTCTGCTTCCTCCAGCCTCTGAGGCCAGTGGTCTTCCCTCCAAGCGACCATGGATCCCCACTAGTGCCCCTGGGAAACAACTCTGGGTTGTGGCCTGCCTAACATCTCATGGGAAGGCACACAGCGACATCCAGTGGGATCTACCGGTGTCCAGACAGCTGCTGTCTCTCTTTCAGCACTCCAAGAATATGCAAACATCAGCGTCTCTGTTGGCTCTGAATTAACTGTTCTCCAAGCATCTGCATCTGCTCTGAAATTTCTCCAAAATGTTTCCTATTTTAAAGAACACCAGCAAACCAACCAAGACCCACCCTGAATGGATGGAGTCACATCCCCAGCCAACCAAAAGGCCATACCCACAAGTGGGCATGCCACATTCCCCTGGAGACAATCTCATCAAAAGGTCACACTCACAGATGGGAGCACCACTTCTCTATGGAGGCAATCCAACCAAAAGAGTTTTCACCCTGCAATACTGAATCAGGATTAAAGGACATGGTTTTTCTGGGGTAGACAACACTTTCAAACCAGCACAGCTACCTCATTTCAGATTAACTTTGAGCAAAACTTAGGTTAGAAACTCAGAAGTGGCATAAGTTTGAAAACCACAGAAAAAAAAAAGGAAGTCTGGTTTCTTTTATACCAATTCTTTATAAAGAAGAAACTGAAAATAGTCGCCCAAACAGCTATGATATCAAAACCCCATGTGTACTATGCATTAACAGAACTGTAACATGAATGCATATAATTTTCATTCATTCTCAGCTAATCACTATGATGTGTTCTTGAAGTTTCAATAGAAAGATCCCTTCAAGTTATTGTAATTGACAGAAACTTGGCCTGAATAAAGTCTTCCTGGTACCCAGTTGGCTCTGAAATGAACAAGATAGGTTTCTGGCTGGATATCCTGCAATTAGATTATACTTCCTGTCAGCCTATTTCCTCTGTCCATTTTACAGCTGAAGAAACTGACATCTAGAAAAAGACCAGCATCCAACATCAACTCAATAACAGGGCTATAGCAGAACTCTGTACTCATATGGCTTTTGAGCATTCTGCCCAACTTTCTTGATTAAATCCTGAATAAGGAAGCAATCCTGAAGAAGTCAGGGACGGATTTTCCTATGGGCTCACCTGACTCCATGAACATCAAACTGGCTAAACTACAACTTCAATCCACCTGAGAAAATCATGGCTCTTGAGAAATAGACTGCAGAGTATCATAAATCGAACCTACCTGAAAACTGGAATGTGTGCTATTAGGGTCTGGGAAGCAATCCAGACATTCACATACATTTTTTTAAGTGTCAGTTGCTTCATGGGTATTTCAAGAAGCACTTCAGGAAGTCACAGCAGGAACCTGGCTTTTGTGTTTTGAAAGAGCCAGCTTTATCGCAGCTCAAACAGAAATAAAAGGAGAAACAGCATCATTACCTGGCAGGTTTTTCAATGTGGTTGCAGCAGGGGTTCTCGCTTTCTAGTTCCAACATGCTTTCTTCCCCAGTCCAGTGAAAAAGAATGCTATCTTGGCAGAACCTGAACCAAATATGAAACATGGTTTCAACAATTTCATTCCACTTTTACCAGGAGGTACTTTCATCAGAACATTTTGGTCTGCTGAGAACTTGTATAACTCTTCTTTTCAGTGGCAGAGTATTCTTCTATTTGATGACCTCAAGAGCCTTTTTGTCTTCTGTTGGGATGGTGATAGTGTGGGGAATGGAACTCCAATGGAAGGGTAATTCTACATCTCTGTCACACATCTCTTGCTGAGCTACATAATGGTCCATAAGTTCTTAACTGAGATTTAAAAGTGTTCCCGATTGTTAGTTCAAGGCCTTCAGCCAGCTTGGAAATGGTTGAAATGTACAAAATAAATGAGGAAAAAAAACAGCAGGGAAAGAAATTCTAGGTCATGCTTTTCAAAACTGTTTGATTAAAAAAAAAAAGTTTCTTTCAGAGGATTGGAACAATTTCACTGTTCAGTTTTCTATATTTCTATAGCACTGGTGTTTATAAGCATAATAAGTACATCTCTGGTGCAACTGGTGAGTGAAGAGAGTTGAAGTCTAGGTCTTATAATTTGCAAACATATTAAATGGTATGGAATCCTGCAAAATACCAGAAATTTTCAATTGTATAACTCAATGAAACATCCATTGCATGCTCCTTTGTAACAAACAGTTTTGAGTTGAGGTAAGAGACAGGAGACAAAGAGCATAGCACAGGTGGAGTTGATAAAATTTGCTCAATTTTATGTATGTGCCCATAGGAAATGATATGGGTCTGTGAGCTGAAGGCACTGGGTCAAGATGTTTTGCTGTGCTTGAGCACGGGAGGCATCATTAGCTTTGTGGAGTCCGCAAATAGTGGTTTTCCCATTTAGCAATGCAGAGATTAAGGTTTGCCCAAACCAAAACATTCCTGCCACTCTGCATCTCTTCCCTCCGGACCCTCTAACTTCCTAACTTTATCTGGTCAACTTCTTGTCAATTCTCAGATCTCAGCTCAAATACCATGTCCTCTGAGAAGCCTTCCCTAACTTGATGTTAATGGAGTTGCATCTCCCTATAACACAATCTCCTTCTTACCCATTTATCTTATGCAACAATTGACTTTATGTTTGTATGAGCATGGAATTAATGGTTGTCTCACATCATCTCAGATGTCAGCAACATGCCCGGCTTGGTAGCAGGTCTTCAACAGATGCTGGTTAATGAATGTATACATGTAACAGTAAAATAAAAAAAAATAATAAAAAAAAAAACAGATCGAAGGAAGGGAAAAAAGAGCACCGGAGTGACTGCATTTCCCATCAAGAGAGAGAGAAGAGGGAGAAGTCAACAATTTTGACTTTGCTATTAATACTTAAAACAGACCTTCTAGTCTCCCTGCTGGTAATCTACAACCTACTTTCTGTCTCAGTGAATTTATTTCTAGATATTTCATGTAAGTGACATCATACAATATTTGTCTTTAGGTGCCTTTCATATTTCACTCAGCATAATGTTTTCAAGGCCCAACCATGTTGTAGTATGTCCCACAATTTCATTCCTTTATACAGCTAAATAATATTCCATTATGTATATGTACCACATTTTGTTTATCCTTTTCTCTGGTGTTGGACACTGGAAACCACCCTATCTCAATTTTCACAATTTATGTTTAAAATTCAGAAAAAGATTATTTTCCCTTCCTGCCCTGTGCAGAGCTTCTGAGTCACATTGCCATTTTTCTGCCAGTCTTAATGCTTAGCCCAGTGTCTGCCATTAAAACACACCCATGGTATATGAAGGAATTTCAGCCATATCTGATTTGTGGGCTAATTATTCTGTAACTGAAATTAGGAGATTTCTGAAAGAGACACCAGGGAAAGTAGATAGTCAAGACAGATCCAGGGCCTCCATATCTTCTCGTGTGGTTTCTCCTCCACAAGCAGCAATAGCAAAGCTCCTTATGTTTGGCATACCCCAGTGACTCATTACAGGGCTTCTCCTGAGATCTGTATTAGTCCAGAGCTTTATTGTGTGTTTTTTAAATGACCTGAGTATAGAAGAGTAATGCCTGTGTTTTGTTTTTTTTTAATTTCTCTCCCCTACTGTTCACTTTCTCTCTCACTCTGCCCTTTCCTCACACTCTATCACCTTTACTAACAAAACCACTTCTTTTCTCCAGAGAGGATTTACTGCTCCATTGCTTTTACCCAGTTAGGGAAAGCTCAGGGCCACTTATGACTATTCCCAGGAACTTTTATCTGTACTCCATCTTTTCCTTAATTCTTTTCTACCCTCCCTTTCCTCCTCCCACCAGCAGCATAAGTTTACCCACTCACAAGTTTAGCTCTCTGCAGATTGTAACACTGGCAATCACCGGGAGCAGTCAGATATCATGGAATCCCAGTGATAAAGGGAAAACAAACCTAGATAAAGCCATAAGTCAGCAGTGATGTCTACATAATGATTTCTTAAAATAGGTGCTAATGGCATACCACTAGTAAAGGAGATGATACAATGCATATTTAAATTAACCACCCAGTCCCTAATTCTCATCTGGTTCTACTTCCAAAATCTTTTAAGAATAAAGAACATATCATGATTCTCAACTGCTTCAGACTTATGCAGCCTTGTTTTATGAATAACCATGCAATTTACAATACCTTATGGGAATCATCATTATGTAATATCTTCCCTTTTTTTCCCAAGACAAACTGCAATACTCAAAGTGTTCCAAACCCCTGTCTAAACCGATCACAATTAGGACAATCTAAAATAGTTTTAGAATTTCACCTATTCAACCTTGAGTCATTCCCTGCATTCTAGAATCACCCTTGTACCCGGAATTATTTTGAAAACTATGTGGAAAGTTTATGATGTTCATTTGCTTTTGCTTTTTATTCACTTATCCAACAAGTTCTGCAGTGGGAAAAATAAAAACTTCACTCCTAGGTTCAGTGCCCCAATTTTGAGTTCTATTTCCAGTTGGATATGATACCTTTGGAATCATACTTAATATCTCATTAATCATGCTTTACAATATGTAGAATTAAAGAATTAGATCAACGCATCTCAAATGTCCCTTCTAGCCTTGATATTTAACATTTAATCATTAAAATAATGGTTTATATTAATGATTTCCAGGAATTCTGCTAAGTATCTAACACATTTTATCCTACTCAGTCTCCCCAACAAGCCTATGTGGTAGGTACTAGCACTATTAACATTTTACAGATAAGAAAACTGAAGTCACAGAGTGCTTACATGACTTTCCTAAGATTATTTAGCTGCAAACAAGAGATCTTGGATACAAGCCTAGGTCTGACTTCAACAACTATGCACAATGTCTAATTCAGAGGTCAAGGGAGTGAAGAGGAAAGATTGCCCAAAATGCTCATTTTAGTATCTTCAGAATATCTCAGAATGCTCAGTGGTGTCTCCAGTTATGAATTATTCAGCTGGACAGAAGCAGAAGAATATGTTATGACCCCAGCTATCTATGGCTCCTAAACCATAGTCTATTACCACATCTCCCCACAAACTCTCCCTTTACCACTCACACACCACCACTACATAAATACACACACTCCTAGATAAAGGATATCTACCTGTTATAAATCTATCTTAAACCACAAAATAGCTTTTTGTAAAGCAACTCTTATATAGTAAGGTTAGTGTGTTTGGAATTGGATTTTCATAGAGAAAGTGGTGAGATGAAAATAAACATTACCCACTTCATTTCCGCAGAAATACCTACAGAGACAATCACACACATACATAATCAGTGACCAAACTCCCTAACCTACTACTTAATTACCAAAAGCATTTCTCTTTTCAAATTATGCTTGCTTCACGAACGATGAAGGAGAATCAAGACATTCAACCTGAAAAAAATCAATTAAGAAGATATTGAGCTAAAAGTTGGATGGTTCTTGCTTTTGTTGCTGGCTGAACTATTTTAGACGCAGTCTCCATAGACTATAGAAGTGTTGCAAATACAAAACGTTCGTATATTCTTTATCAGTGTGGTCCTTCACAAAACTCCTGTGAAAACGTGGGCAAAAAATGAATGCATAAATTTTCAGTTAAGGTAACCATTAGTGAGAATGCATGTTCTAACCATTTTCTAGTAGTAATTCATCAATGTTCTAGTTTGCTAGCTGCCGGAATGCAACATACTGGAGACAGATTGGCTTTTAATAAAAGGGGATTTATTTTGTTGGTTCTTCAGAGGAAAGGCAGCTAACTTTCCACTGAGGCTCTTTCTTACATGGAAGGCACAGGATGGTCTCTGCTGGTCTTCTCTCCAGGCCCCTGGGTTCCAACAACTTGCCCCAGGGTGACTTCTTTCTCCATCTCCAAAGGCCTGGGCTGAGCTGCAAGTGCTGAGATGAGGAATGCAGATCTGCTTAGGCTGTGCTACATTGCGTTCTCTCATTTAAGCACCAGCCAATTAAGTCAAACATCACTCATTGCAGCAGACACACCTCCTAGCTGACTGCAGGTGTAATTAGCAACAGATGAGGTTCACGTACCATTGGCTTATGTCCGCAGCAACAAGACTAGGTATGCTCACCTGGCCAAGTTGACAACTGAATCTAACTATCACATGTCCACCCCTTGTCAACTTGGCAACTTCTAGCATCACCTTAAACAGGTGCAAAACCTTCTCTTCTTGCTGTGGGCCTGTGAATCTCAAAACAAGTTATCTGATGCCAATATGCAAAGGAGGATAAACACCGGATACATAGGGAGAAACTGGAAGGAAAACCTACAGGCAAACACCATTGGATTTCAAAGTCTGAAAGTCATTTATCCTTCAGCTGTAGAAAGTGGCAGTCCCACCCCTTCCAAGGGCCTATGCAGTGGCCGGCCTCTTTCCAAATCAACCTCGGGGAACATCGAGGAGACCACCTCTAGGCTCCACTCTCTCCAGGCATCAGGGCCACCCCTGGGCTCTCTGCCATTTCTGGGGCACACGCTCAATCCCTCCACGTGGTGGCAGCCAGGCTCTCCCAGTCCCCCAAGGTGCGTGCTCTACCTTTTCCAAGGCCTGAGGCTGCCACAACTCTTCCACTGCAATGAGAGAGGAGACTCATCCTCACCCTTCAGGGTAAACTCACCCTCTCCACACATACGGGTAGGTCCACTCTCCTGGCTGAGATTTCTTGGCTTCAGACCGGAGCTTCCATGGTTCTCACTCTGCAAACTCCAGTCTCTCCCTTTTGTGTCCTCCTCTGTCAAGATTGGTAGTAGTTCCATTTACACCAACAGTCTCTTCAAGCTCTCCAGGACTTCTCCATCATTCTCTTCCCGGTTCCTCCAAAATCTTCCCTTTAGCCATCCAAAAACTGTTCCAACATATCTGGTATTTGCAAACTGCAGCAGCACCCCACTCTCCGGTACCAAATCTGTTCTAGTTTGCTAGCTGCCAGAATGCAACACACTGGAGACGGATTGGCTTTTAATAAAAGGGGATTTATTTTGTTGGTTCTTCAGAGGAAAGGCAGCTAACTTTCCACTGAGGCTCTTTCTTACATGGAAGGCACAGGATGGTCTCTGCTGATCTTCTCTCCAGGCCCCTGGGTTCCAACAACTTTCCTCAGGGTGACTTCTTTCTCCATCTCCAAAGGCCTGGGCTGAGCTGCTTAGGCTGTGCTATATTGCGTTCTCTCATTTAAGCACCAGCCAATTAAGTCAAACGTCACTCATTGCAGCAGACATGCCTCCTAGCCGACTGCAGATGTAATTAGCAACAGATGAGGTTCGTACCATTGGCTTATGTCTGCAGCAACAAGACTAGGTATGCTCACCTGGCCAAGTTGACAACTGAATCTAACTATCACAATCAGGTAACTAATAACATATCCCAAACTATTTTAAGTAGTCACAGGCTTTTTTAAAAAAAAACTTTTTATTTTAAAGTAAGGATATATCCATAGGAGGGTGTACTGAAAAGCATAAGGAGATCGCTTGCACCCTTCACTCAGCCTTCCCGAGTGTCTTCATCTTGCAATACTATAATATAATGTCAAAACACACAAAAAATGATATTGGTATAATCCATAGAGCATATTCAGATTTTACTCAGTATGCATACACTTATTTGCGTATACTCTTATGCAATTTTTTTCTCTTTTTTCAATTAGAGAGGTTGTGTGTTTACAGAACAATCATCCACAAAATACAGGATTCCCAAACCCCACCCCACCAACATCAACTTGCATGTGTGGAATATTTATTACAATTTATGATAGCAAATTGTAATAATTGTACTATTAATTAAAGTCCATGATTTAAGGGTGCATGGATGGTTCAGTGGTAGAATGCTTGCCTTCCATGCAGGAGACCAGGGCTTGATTCCCGGATCATGCACCCAGAAAAAAAAAAAAAAAAATCAGCGTTTTTCATTTCTTGTAGCCTGCCCATGCCAAAAAAAAAAAAAAAAAAACAATAAAACCTCCATGGTTTAACTTAGGGTTCACTGTTTATGTGGTGTCGTTTCATAACTTATTTTTAATTTGTATTCTGCTACCACACATATAACCTAGTATTTCCACTTTTAATCACATTCAGATATATATATATATATTACCGTGTTGTTAATAACATTTCACCATATTGTGCTGCCATCACCCCATCCATTACCAAAACATTTTCCTCATTCCAAAATGTACATTTTAGGACTTAACTTCTCATTCCCTATTTCCATCCAGATCACTGGTAACTAACATTCTAGATTCTAACTCAATGAGTTTGCTTATTCTAACTATTTCAAATCAGTGAGATCATACAATATTTCCTCTTCTGTAACTGGCTTATTTCACAAAACATGATGTCTTCAAGGTCAAGACATCAAAAGTAACTTTTTATAGTTTTTGTGTACAAGTTCTTTGCATCCTTGGTTAGATTTATTCCTAGATATTTAATTCTTTAGTTGCTCTCATAGTGGAATTTTTTTCTTGATTTCTTCTTCCAAGTGTTCATTGCTTACATCTAGAAACACTGCTGAGTTTTGAGTGTGGATCTTCCTTTCCAAATTGTATGCCTTTTATTTCTTTTTCTTGTCTAACCACTCTGGCTAGAACTTCCAGTACAATGTTGAATAGCAGCAGTGACTCTGGGCATCCTTATCTTGTTCAACATCTAGAGGGAAAGGTTTCAGTCTTTCACCATTAAGTAGGACGTTAGCTGTACGATTTTCATATATACCCTTTAGTATGTTGAAGAAGTTCCCTTCTATTCCTAATATTCTGATTATTTTGTCAAAAAGCGTGTGGTATTTTGTCAAATGCCTCTTCTGCATCAAGTGAGAAGATAATGCCTCATTCTGTTAAAGTGATACATTACATTAGTTTGATTTTCCCATGTTGAATAAATGTTATATACCAGGGATAAATCCCACTTGATCATGGTGAATAATTCTTTTAATGCTCTGTTGTATCTGGTTTGCTAGTATTTTGTTTATGATTTTTACCTCTATATTCATAAGAGATATTGGCCAAGACAGTTTCTTTTCTTGCAGTACCTTTATGTGGCTTTGGTATGAGGGTGATGTTGGCCTCAAAGAATGAGTTAGGGAGTGTTCCTTCCTCTTCAATTTTTTGGAAGAGTTTGAGCAGAATTGGAGTTAAGTTCTCTTAGAATATTTGGTAGAATTTCCCTGTGAGACCATCTAGTTTTCCTTTGTTGGGAGATTTGTGTTTACTGACTCAATCTCTTTACTATTTTTTCTATTCTATTTTTTTCTTGAGTCAAAGTAAGGTAGGTAGTTTGTGTGTTTCTAAAACTTTGTCCATTTCATCCAGGTTATCTAATTTGTTGGCATACTATCCTCATATGGTCCTTTTTATTTCAGTGGGGTCAGTAGTAAGGTCCTCTTTTCTTTTCTAATTTTCGTTATCTGTATCCTCTCTTTTTCTTTGTCAATTTAGCTAAAGTTTTGTCAAGTTTATTGATCCTCTCAAAGAACTAACCTTTGGTTTTGTTGATTCTCTCTGCTGTTTGTTTTCCGTTTCATTGATCTCTGCTCTATTATTTGTTATTTACTTCCTTCTGCTCGCTTTGGGTTTAATTTGCTCTTCTTTTGCTAGTTCTTCCTATTTTGAAATTAGGTCTCTGATTTGAAGTCTTTCTTCTTTCTTAATAAAAGTATTTAGAGCTAGATGTTTCCCTCTCAGCACTGCCTTCACTGCATCCCATCAATTTTGACACGCTGCATTTTCATTTTCATTTGCCTCAAGATATTTCCTAATTCTACTTCTTATTTCCTCTTTCACCCATTGGTTGTTTAAGAGTACGTTGTTAAATTTCCACGTTTTTTAATTTTTCATTTCTCACTCTATTACTGGTTTCTAGCTTTATTACATTATAGTTGGAGAATATACATTGTATGATTTAATAGTTTTTAATTTATTGAGACATATTTTGTGACCCAACATGTGTTCTGTCCTGAAGAATGATACATGTTCATCCAAGAAGAATGTGTATTCTGTTTTTGTTGAGTGCAACGTCCTATATTTGTCCATTAGGACTAGTTGTTTAGTGTATCACTTAAGTTTTCTGTTTCCTTATTGATCTTCTGACTAGATATTCTATCCATTATTGAGAGTGGTAGGTTAAGTTTCCCACTATAAATGTAGGACCATCAATTTCTCTCTTCCCATATCTTAGTATTTACCTCATGTTTTGGGGCTCTGCTGACAGTGTAATAGTTACATCTTCCTGTTGAATCTTCCTCTTTGTCAGTATATAATGGCCATTTTTTTGTTACTTGTAACTGTTTATGATATAAAGTCTATTTTACCAGGTTTTAGTATAGCTACCCAACTCTCTTTTGGTTGCAACTTGCATGGTATATTTTTTGCCATCATTTCACCTTTGACTTACTTGTGTCATTGAATTTAAGGTGAGTCTCTTGCAGCAGCATATAGTTGGGCCGTGCCTTGTTATCCATGCTGCCAAACTCTGCTTTTTGACTGGAGAGTTTAATCCATTTACATTTAAAGTTACTAATGATAATACAGGATTTTCTTCTGCCATATTGCCATTTAGCCTTTGTAAGTTTTATACATTTTTTTGGCACTCACTTCTGTTAATACCTATCTTTATATTTATTTGCTTTTTTGTGTTTTACCATTTCTATCTGGATGTTTTTCATCTACATTCCATGTAGTTACTATGGAGTTAAAATTTAACATCCTAAATTATAACAATCTTATTTGATTTGATACCAACTTAACTTCAATAGCATGCACATCCACTTTTCCTATAGCCCTCTGTCCCCCCACCCACCATTTTTTGTACTTGTTACATTTATATCTTTGAGTATTGTATGTCCAAATACACAGATTTATAATTACCTTTTATGCATTTGCATTTCACCACCTGTAAGATGTAAGAAATGGAGTTATATACCAAACAATACAATAATACTGGCATTTATATTTATCCAAATGGTTATCTTTACTGCAGGCCTTCAGTTTTTTTATGTTGCTGTGAACCACATGGTGTGTTTGGTTGTATCCCATAGCAGTCTTATGCTATTTTCATTTTTAATATTTTTTTTCTGCTCCTCAGTCTGACTCATTTCAAGTGTATTTTGTCTTCAAATTCACTTTCTTCTGCAAGCTCCAATCTGCTCTTGAAACTTCCTGGGTATTTTTCATTTCAGTTATTGTGGTTTTCAACTCCAGCAGGTCTGTTGGTTTCTTTATAAAATTTATTTCTCTTTACTTAGAATCTCATATTGTTCGGTTATTGTTTTTCTGATTCCTTTATTTCTTTTTCTGTGATTCCCATTATCTCCTTGAGCATTTTTAAGATATTCCTTTTTAAAGATTGTTCAGTATGTCAACATTCTCACCTTATCCAATGGTATTTTCTGTATTTGTATCCTCTTCCTTTGGATGGGCCATCATTTCCTGTTTCATTGTTTGTCTTGAGGAGTATTTTAAAATGAAAGTGACAGCATATCCCATTTAGAAATTTGCTTCATTAAAGCATCGACTTGCATGAATGGTTCACATATATATTAGATGCGCATCACCTAATGTATCACATATTTTTAAAATCTCGCTTTGTATTATTTTGACTTTTATAAAAGAGAGAACACAAATTTTGAAAATAATAAACCACAATGACAAAGGATTAATTTCCTGATAAGTAAACTAATCTCAGAAATCGATACTAATGTTTCATATAATGAAATTTTTTCTTTTATGGCTTCTCCATTTTGTGCACTATTTAGACATACTTACCACTTCAAGATTATTTTATATTTTCTTATATTATTTTCATGGTTTCAATTTTTTTTTTTACATTTATGTTTTAATCCTCATGGAATTGGGGTAAAAAACATTAGTGGAGATGCACCTTTATTTTTTTTCCAATTGTGAGTCAACAACATTTATTGAATAATCTATAATTTCTCTTTATAAATATATGAGGGTATTTCAGTGGTAGAATTCTCACCTACCATGCAGGAGACCTGGGTTTGATTCCTGGCCCATGCACTTCCCAGAAAACAAAGAAGCAAAACAAACAATCAAAAAACAAGTAAACAAAAATTCAACAAATTGTGCAGCAATAACGTATACTTACATGGAAACACAATGAAATGTGACTGCACCATGCAGCAAACAAACAAACAACAAAAAGTATTTTGATATATATTAAATTTTCCAATCTATCCATGTCTGTTTCTGGACACTATTATGCATCATCTGCCTCTGTGTTTATTCTTGGGTCTTACCAAATGGGTTTACTTCCTGCAGCTTAGTGTACTAGTTAAGAGCACAAGCTCTGAAGCCAGAGTCCCTGGTCTGAAGGTTGGTTTCACCACTTACTATCTATGAGAGTTTAGGCAAATTACATGACCTCACTGTGACTCAGTTTCATCATATATAAAGTGGGGAGAATAATAACATCCCCCCAGTAGATTTATTCTTAATATGTTATTGAGATATCTTCATACACATACAGTCCACCCAAAATATACATCAATAGCTCACAATATCATCACATAGCTGTGTATTCATCACCATATAATCATTTTTAGAACATTTACATCACTCCAGAAAAAGAAAAAAGTCTTCTATCCCATACTGCTTACCTCTCCATCGCATTGACCACTAGTATTTCAATCTACCCAATATTTTTACCCTTTATCCCCCCTGATTATTTACTTTTATCCTTGTTTTTTATTCATCTATCCATATCCTGGGTAAAAGTAGCATCAGACACAAGGTTTTCACAATCACACAGTCACACTGTAAAAGCTATATAGTTATACCATCATCTTCAAGAATCAAGGCTACTGGAACACAGCTCTACAGTTTCAGATACTTCCCTCCAGCCACTCCAATACATAACTTAAAAAGGGATATCCATATAATGCATGAGAATAACCTCCAGGATAATCTCTTGACTCTGTTTGAAATCTTTCAGCCACTGAAACTTTATTTTGTCTCATTTCTCTCTTCCTTCTTTTGGTCAAGAAGGCTTTCTCAACCCCTTGCTGCTGCATCCTGGCTCATCCTGGGGGTCCTGTCCCACCTTGACAGGGATATTTATACCCCTGGGAGTCATGTGCCACGTAGAGGGGAGGACAGTGAGTTCACCTGCCAAGTTGGCTTAGAGAGAAAGGCCATTTCTGAGCAACAGCCCCAGTAGGTTTATTATAAGAATCATATCATAAAATACGAAGCACTTAGAATAGTATCTGACACATAGTAAGCACATTACAAATATTTATTAAATATAAGGACATTTTAATGTCCAGTATAACTAATACTGCCTAATGTATTATTTTTGCAGTTTTTTTGACTATTCTACCATGAACCTTATAACCAATTACTCTAGTTAATTCAAAAATAAATATATTGGCATTTTTATTGAGTTCATTCAAATTTATAAATTAATATATGCAGTATTGACATCTTTACAACAGTGTTTTTCTCTCCAAGAACAAGGTCTATATCATCACATTTGGTCAGATTGCCTTGGACCCTTAGAAGCAGTTGAAAGTTGTTTTCACATATGTTTTACAAAGTTTTGTTAAGTTATTCATAGGTACCTTATATTTTTGGTTGATATTGTAAAAGTGATCCTTTCTTTCATTATGTTTTGTGTTTTTTATATGTGGTACAACTACTGATTTTTGCAAATTAATATTGTAATCAAAGACTTTAATGATTTGTCTATTGTTTCTAATATTTTATCAGTTAATTACTTTGGCTTTTCTAATTTTATAGTCAAATGATCTGCAAATAATTATCATCTGTGTCTTTCCTTCTGAATTTTTGTATTTTATCTTTTTTCTCATTTAGTTTCATCATCTCAAGTACTTCCAGAAAGATATTAAACATTAGTGATGACAGAATGGCTCTGCGGTTGCATCATTGAATGTGATGTTTAAGACTTAATTTTCAATTGCTGTGTTTTATGACTATAATAATAATAGCTAATAATTGAGTGCTTCATGTGATCTGTTCCCATTATACATGGTGATACTCCTCGTGTTAACTCTGAGAAGATTCTATTGTCTCCATTTTGCAGATAAAAACAATTGAGGCACAGAGGTCACACCAATTGCTCAAAGTCACACACCCTCCACCTATAGCCAGCCTTGCATTAACCACAACATTTGAGTTATCTGTTTATGTATCAGTCTCCTCACTATACTGTACTCCTTGAGGGCTTGAATAAATTAAGTATTCAGCAAATTTGTTTGAAAAATGAATGACGGAATCAAAAGACATTGATTTCTGAGGGAACAACTAGTTTAATTTTGGACATGTCAAAAGAGAGTTGCCTGCATATATCCTTGAGGCAGTGTTCTACAGGCAGTCGGATGAATGTTTCTTGAGCTGGGAAAACATTTAAGCTAAAGCTAAGATTTGGAGTCTACAAACATATGATGGTCTTTGAAGTCATGAGAAAGGTGAAAAGTACACACACATGAGACATGCAAAGTAAGAGAAGTGGGTGAGGTCTGGGCATCATATAATGGTATTCTTGTCAGTAATAAACAATGTGCCTGGGAAATGGGAGGGTAATTTCATGCCAAAATATTTTTCAATACATTTTGCCTAGAAAAATATGTATGTATGTTAAAATCTAATTCTAGTCTGAACAAGAATAAATTAACCAAAAAAGAGACCCTTTCTCATCTCCACAGGAGCACTCTGTTATCCTGTTCTCCCCTTCAGTGCTCCTTATTATTTTGCCTGTTGTTGGTCTTACTTACTCCACAGCAAATGGGCTTACCTATTGCTTTATTTCCTACTGCATCATCTCAGTTTGCCTCCAGTGTCTTTAGTATTCCTTCTTTGATGCAGTTCACTAATTCATAGCTTAAAACCACTCTCATTAAAATGCTATTAAAAAATAAAACCTGGCATGCAAAAGAATTTCACCCTCACTGATGGAACCATATTTAATAAAATCATCCAATGCAAAGTGCAAGCCAGATGTTAGGGACCAGAAAAATCAAGGGAACAAACACGTTCCAGGAAAGTTGGCAGAGAGAACTGATGGAACCAGGGCTCCAGCATCCTGTACCTTAATTTCTGCTTCTGTCAACACTAAATTCCAATACCATTGCTTCCATGGAAGTCCCAGAAGACAAATTTATCCAAAGCTGGCTTTAAACAGAAGATGGGCTTAAGAGAACTTTGACATAAAAATCTAAGATTGGAAGAAAAATTAAAAATCCCACATAACAGACTGCCTACGAATCTGTATCTGTAAGGACGTTTTGTTGGTTGGTTGGTTTTGTTTTGCAGGGGTGGAGGAGCCAAGGTGGGAAGGTCTTGTTACAGGATTCTTAATTAAAGCCAGGCTAAGCGAAAAGAAAAAATTTTATCTTACATAAGGGGATGTCCAACCGTTTATTTAGCAAATTGGCAATGTTAACAAGGATGCAAGCTCTTTCCATTTTTCTTCTCTGCTGACCTTGCTTTTCCCCTTCTCTCTGAGGTTGGTCCAACTTGCGGTCATGGAAGCAACTGGAGCAAAGACGTCCTTAATCACAGACAGCAGGAAACAAAGACAACATCATTCCCCACTGGAGAATATAAGGCACTCATTATGTGGGTTTAGGTAAACCTGAGAGACGCATGCAACAATAAAAGTTTAGGTAAAGTTGATGTGCTAATCCTCACTTAGACTAATGGAGATCAACCCTTAGGGCTTTTAATGGGAAAAATAGATGAAAAAGAGGGGTTTCTTTGAGAAAGGGGAAAAGGATGCTAAATAAAAGACAGATTGTGTCTTCTATATCCCTCTATATATATGTGAGATAACTTAATAGTGGGCAGAGTTTGTGGTGATTTTCCAAATCAGTATATTATATTGACTCATTTCTATTCAAGGTATTTCATTTGTTATTAAGATATCATAGCTTTGAAAATTTTAAAGAAAATACTGGTTTCCCCTTAAAGTAGAATTCAGCATACATTCATTACTTTAGAACCATTTTTGCCCAGAAAAAAGATTCTACTAATTTTCTAATGAGGCTTAATGTGAAATTCAGCAGGGGTCCAGCAATTTTATAATTTAGGTACATCTATCTGTATTTCTGCACTGTAGAAGACAGAAAGATATAAAAAAAATCTTTAAAATATTCACTGTTTTCTGAGTCAATAAATGGCATGTTTTGCTTAATTAAATTTTTATTGCTGCTAATAAATTATTACCCATGCCCTTTATCGTTGGTTTTCAAAATTTTGTTAGCACTGGAAAATTTTTGCAAGTGAAGTCTTGCATTAAATGCCAGTATAGGAAACAAATAAAAGTGGAACTGCTCTGATTGAAGTAGGAACTCCATCCACTTAGCTTGCTCCCCTTTTTCTCATCCTTCCAAATGGGGGAACTGTGGGGGTCTGTGAAACAGTTTGGAAACAGTTGCCCTATATTATTGCCAAATGCCATGGAAGTATCAAAAAGTAGAAGACACTTACTTTTTAGAATTAAAATGATGTTGCCAATAATGCTAATCTTTTTATGTGTACTCAGATTGACATACTTGCCATTTACAAATGTAAGATGATTTATATTTTATTATTATAGATGTAGAAATACTAGTCAATAGAGAATTGCTTAATAGGACATTCTATGATTCTCAAGAGGATACTGCACAATGAATCAAATACAACATCATAAGCAATATTCATGTTAGCATGTATGATAAAGAAGTATGAATAAACTTAATGTGGGAAAATAGTGATTGTTTTGCAAATCCATCATAACATGCTCTTTTCTATGCTATTTCCTCATTATTTCATCTTACTTACATATTTAGAGCAATTTTCTTCCAACTTAATTATGATTTTGCTCGCAAACTTGCTATTGGCAATTCAATAAAAAACAGTACAATATATTATATAAGTAAACATACTGTATGTGGTTGCTGCCATAGGAAATGAAATATTTATGGTTTTAAAATATCAAGTTCAAATATACTCTTGGAATGAACAGTATAATAGCATTTGCCAACTGTATTATCATCAAGTTAATCATTCCAACTAAGCCATTTGTTGGAATGATCAAAATGCTTTATTCTACTGCTTCATATTATTTGTGCTGGAGCCTAGATAGACTTTCATATATGTCTCATAATTTAAGGAAAATAAGTCAGAAATTTGTCCCCGTCCCCATCTCAATAGTCAGCCATTGGATCTGACTGTCATTAAGGATGGAGATTCATAACCTTGGGTTAGACAGTTCCCTTCTGTTGAGGACAATTCCAAAGAACGGCTCAGCTGTAAGAGGGCAGTATCCAATCTTACCCACACTGGGGGAATAAGTGCCTTAATCCTGAAGAGAAATCAGCAAAGTACTGCAGCATCAACTTCTGACTCCAACTCTCTTAATCGATCATTAAAGTAAAACAACTGGGCGTTTATTCACCTTTTGGAAAGGAAATGGTGGAGTAACCACGAAGAGTTAGCTGTAAAGAATTCTAGCTAATAAATGCAGAAGGAATCAGAGAGTTGGAAATCAACATTGTGCAATGTCCTAAGTGAAAACCTGATTCAGACAAGGGTCACAATGCCAAAAGTATTAGGGGAAATGTTGAAGGGAAAGTTTATGTAGAACATGAATAAAGAATACAGAAGTGACCATGTTCATCACATAAATTTACAAATTAACTTTATCATCATAAAAGCAGGATGTTATCTGCCTCCTGAGTTAGGCAATATGAAGTATATGGTTCCACTTATGAAGTATTCTGGTCAGAAAAAACAATTAGAATCTGACTTTAGATCTAGTGCCCAGCCTACAAGATAAGAGAAATAAGTTAAACTGCATTATTAAAAAGTTACCAGTCAAATTCAAGAAGTACTCATTTCTGCATTTCATTGGGCCTGGTTTTCATTATGCCAATAGCTTGTAAAAATAAGGATGAGAATAGAGAAGAACGGGTAGAGGAAAGGGTGGACTATTCAGATTTAAGTAAATTAAAGAGATTTTGGAGGTCAACTTCCATTGAAGAGAGTGGAGAAGAAGCCCCAGGACTCAGTCCTTCCACCAAAACAACTGTTCAACAGGCAGAAACTGTATGAGACAACGGTTCTAGGGTTCTGGAGATTAAAAGAATACTGTACAGCATCCAGGAGAGAGAAGAAGGAAGGTTGAGAAGCTACACTGAAGAACAGTGAGTTGCTCTCTCTGTGCAATGATGGCCAGTGCCCATTCCCACTCTTATGGTAAGCCGCCTTGAAGTCCACTCTCTGGCTACCTCACTGGAGACAGAAAGGGACGTAAAAATCCTCTTCTCCAAGAACGGGGGTGGGCATGGGCAATCACTCATCAGGACTTTTGATTAACAAAGACAGATCATTGGGTCTCAGTTCTCAGTTACTGTTTCAACATGTTGATCCACTGGTTGAGAGAGGTGGATACAGTGCTTCTCTTGGGGTTGTGGGAAACAGTCAGCTGAAGGGCTGCATTTGCTGGGCAGGCCAGGAAAGCACAACTTGGTGAAACCATCAAAGAAGCTTGTGGCGCCCTTGCTGGATACCCTCCCCAGATACTTTGGAGATGGTCTACACTGCCTTCACAAGTCCCTGACCCTGTTTCAGCTGAGAAATTTTAACTCAGGAACATTCTCTCTATGGTGATTCTTGTCCCAGAATTTACTCTCCAGGCAGAAGCAGCTAGAGTCAATAAAAGGAGTTTTAAAAAACTATAGAGGCAAGACAAAAACAAGCAGAATAGATTGAGATTCCCAGAGAAGAAAGAGAGGAAAGGAAGTTTTTTCCTGGAGGTGAAACAATTTCATGTGAAAGGACAATTTTAAAAATTGTATCACATATCCAGGGCAAGAATCAGACGAAGAGGAGCTGAAAAAAATCTGATAAGTTAAGCATTGGATATTCTGAAAGTCTAGAATAAGTTGAAGCAAGCATCAAAGAAGAACCTTAACACAAAATCAATCAATAATAAGACCTTAGACAAGGGAGAGAAACTGGCTGTCAGAGTAAATTCAACAAGATAATCATATGCCTAGACATTAATAAAAAATTACAAGCCATACTAAGAAACAGGAAGATATGGCTCAGTGAGGGGAAAAAATTAAAACTTCAGAGGAGACACAGAATTTGGAACAAGTGATCAAAGATGTCAATCAAATATACTAAATCAATTTAAGTAGATGAAGGAAAATATGTCCAAAGAGATAAGGGACATTAAGAAGACAACCTGCAAGCAAAAAGAAGAATTTGAAAGTATAAATAGAAACATAACAGAAATTATAGGAATGAAAGTTACAATAGAAGAGATTAAAAATACGGTAGGGCATGCAACAGCAGATGTGGGCAGGCAGAAGAATCAGTGAATTAGAAGATAGGGCAATCAAAATCTTACAGACAAAAGAACAGAGAGAGAAATAAATAGAAAAAAAGACATAGCAGGGTCTCAGGGATTTGAATAACAATGCAAAGCACACGAGCATGGGCATAATAGGTGTCTCACAAAGAGAAAAGAAGGGAAGAGGGGTAGAAAGAATATTTGAGGAAATAATGGCCAAAAATTTAACAACTCTTATGAAAGACATAAATATCGATGTCTAAGAAGTGCAACACATTTCAAATGAAATAAATCCTAATAAACCTACTCTGGGACACATACAAATCGAATGTCAAATATCAAAGATAAGGAGAGAAATTCTGAAAGCAACAAGAAGAAAGTAATTTTTCACATACAAGGGAAACACAACAAGGCTAAGTGCTAATTTCTCAACAAAAAAACATGGAGTTGAGAAGGCAGTCATATGATATATTTAAGGTACTGAAAGAGGAAAAACTGCAAGCTGAAAATTCTTTACCTTGCAAAACTGTTTTTCAAAATTGAAGGAGACTTTAAAATATTCACAGATAAACAGAAACCGAAAGCGTTCATCAACAAGCAACATGCCCATAAAAAATACTAAAGGGAGTTCTACTTACTAAAAAGATAAGAAAAGAGAAAGAGTAGCTTGCATTTAGTTTGATGACATGAAGATTATCAGTAAGGCTGACTAAAGGGTAAAAAGAGAGACAAAAAATATATATATATGACATATAAAAACCAAAGGATAAAGTGGCTGAATTAAGTACTGCCTTACATTCATAACATTGAAATTTAATGGATTAAACTCTCCAGTAAAAAGCACAGATTGACAAAATGGATAAAAAGCAGCTCTGACTATATATTAGACCCAAAGATACACATAGGTTGAAATTGAAAGTTTGCAGAAACATTCAATGCAAATAGTAACCAAAAAGAGCTGGAGTAGCTAAACTAATATCAGACATAACAGACTTTAAGTGCAAAACTGTTAAAAGAGACAAAGAAGGGCACTATGTATTGATAAAAGGAGCAAACCACCAAGAAGAAATAACAATCATAAATACTTATACCTAACAATGGTGCCCCAAAATACATGCAGCAAAAACTGGCAAAACTGAAGGTAGAAATAGATACTTCTACAATAATTGGAGATCACAATACCTCACTCACATCAATAGATAGTACATCTAGACTGAGGATCAATAAGGAAAAAGAGAACTTGAATACTATGATAAATGTACTAGACCTAAGTGGTATACAGAACACTGCACCCTAAAACAGCAGGATATACATACTTCTCAAGTACTCATGGAACACTCTCCAGATAGGCCACATGTAGGATTACGAAACAAGTCCAATATATTTTAAAAGATTGAAATTATACAAAGCACTTTTGCTGGCCATAATGGAATGAAGCTGGAAATTAATGACAGAAAACTTGAAAATTCACAAATATATGGATTTCAGCAACAAACTCTTAAACAATCAATGGGTGAAAGAAAAAATGGCAAAGGAAATCAGTTAATATCTCAAGATTAATGACAATGAAAACACAACATATCAAAACTAATGAGATGCAGTGAAGGCACAGCTTGGATAGAAGTGTACAGCCCTAAAAGCTTATATTAAAAAAAGAAAGAGCTAAAATCAAAGACCTAATTGCACACCTGGATGAACTAGAAAAAGAACAGAAAGCTAATCCCAAAGAAAGCAGAAGGAAATAAATAAGAAATATTAGAGCAAAAATAAATGAAATTAAGAATAAACAACAATAGCGAGAATTAACAAAACCAAAAGTTGCTTTTTTGAGAAGAGCAATAAATAAACTCATTGCTAGACTGACAAAGAAAAAAAGACAAAAATGCAAATAAGATCAGACCTGGGGTCGGGGGGAACATTGCTACTGACCTCACAGAATAAAACAGATCATGAGAGGATTCTATGAACAACAGTATGCCAACAGATGGACTACTTAGATGAAATGGACAAATTCTTAGAAACACATGAACAACCTACACCGACTCTGGAAGAAATAGAAGACCTCAACAGAGCAATTACAAGTAAGGAGATTGAAGCAGTCATCGAAAACCTCTGGTCAAAGGAAAGCCCGGGAACAGAGAGCGTCACAGGGGAATTCTATCAATTATTCTAAGAAGAATCATACATGTTCTGCTCATACTCTTCCAAAAAAACTGAACAGGAGGGAATACTACCTAACTCATTCTATGAGGCTAATATCACCTTAATACCAAAACCAGATAAAGATAATACAAGAAAAAAAATCACAAGACCAATTTCTCTTATGAATATTAATACAGAAATCCTTAACAAAATACTTGAAATCGAATCCAACAGCACATTTAAAGAATTATATAACCATGATCAAATAGGTTTTAGCCTATGTATGCAATTGTGGTTCAACACAAGAAAATAAATTAATGTAATACACCACATTAACAAAATGAAAGGGGAAAACTACCTGGTCATCTTGAATAACAGACAAAAAAGGTATTTGACAAAATCCAGCAACCTTTCTTGATAAACACTCCACAAAAAAATAGGATTGGAAAGAAAGTTCCTCAACATGATAAAGGGCATATGTGAAAAACCCACAGCTAACATCATACTCAATGGTGAAAGACTGAAAGCTTTCCCTCTGAGATCTAGAACAAGATAAGGATGTCCAATGTTGCCACTGTTATTCAACATTCTGCTAGAAGTTCTAGCCAAAGCAATTATGCAAGAAGTAAAAAGCATCCAAATTGGAAAGGAAGGATTAAAACTTTCACTATTTGCAAATGACATGATCCTATATATATAGAAGTTCCGAAACATCTACAACAAAGCAACTAGAGCTAATAAACAAGTTCAGAAAAGCAGCAGGATTTAAGAGCAAAGTGGAAAAATCAGTAGTGTTTCTATATACTAATAATGAGCAATCCAAGGAGGTAATCAAGAAAAAAACTTCTGTTTACAATAGCAACTAAAATAATCAAATATCTAGGAATAAATTTAACCAAGGATGTAAGGGACTTGTACACAGAAAACTACAAAATATTGCTAAAAGAAATCAAAGAGGGCCTAAATACATGAAAGGGCATCTGTGCTCTTGGATTGCAAGACTAAATACAAAAAAAGAAGTCAATTCTACTTAAATAGATTTGCATATTCAATGCAATCCCAATCAAAATTCCAATAGCCTACTTTGCAGAAATGGAGAAGCCAATTGTTAAATTTATTTAAAAGGGTGTATCAGTGTGCTAATAGCTGCTAGAATGCAATATATCAGAAATGGAATGGCTTTTTAAAAGGCAATTTAATAAGTTGCAAGTTGCAATTCTAAGGCTGTGAAAAAGTCCAAATTAAGGAACAAACACGGTTACCTTCACTCAAGAAAGTCTAATGCCATCTGGAACACCTCTGTCAGCTGGGAAGGCATGTGGTTGGTGTCTGCTGGTCCTTGTTCCCAGCACCATTGCTTCTAATTTCTGATGCCAGTGGTTTCCTCTCTAAGTGTCTGTGGGCCTTCACTTAGCTCCTCTGGGAAACAACTCTGGGTTCTGGCTTGCTTAGCATCTCATGGGAAGGCACATGGCAATGCGCGCTGGGCTCCAAACATCCCTGTCTAGGTCTCTGCTCTCTCTGTTGGCACTCCAAGCATCTCCAAGCATCTCTGTCAGCTCTGAAGCAACTGTTTTCCAAGTATCTCTGTAGGGTCTGAACTCTCTCCCAAATATTTCCCCTTTCAAAGGTCTCCAGTAAGCTAATCAAGACACACCTTGAATGGGTGGAGTCACATCTCCCTCTGATCAAAAGGCCACACCCACAACTGAGCGAGTCACATCTCCATGGAAGTGATCTAATCACAAGATCACCCCACAACTGGGAGTGTCACATCACTGAGGGATAATCTAATCAAAAGGGTTTCCACCCTAGAATATTGAATCAGGATTAAAGGACATAGCTTTTCTGGTGCACACAACCCTTTGAAACCAGCACAAGGGTAAAGAGGCCTTGAATAGCCAAAAACATCTTGAAAAATGAGAACAAACTTGGAGGACTGACACTTCTTGACTTTCAAACATTTTACAAAACTACAGTAGTGAAAACAGCATGAAACTGGCATAGGGATAGATCTACTGACCAGTGGGATCAAATTGAGAGCTCAGGAGTAGATTCTCACATGTATAGCCAATTGATTTTTGACAAGGCTGCTATGTCCACTCTACTGGGAAAGAAAAGCCTCTTCAACAAATGGTGCTGGGAGAAGTGGATATCCATATGCAAAAGGATGAAAGAAGATCCCTCTCTCACACCATTAATAAATGAACTCAAAATGGATCAAGACCTAAATATAAGAACCAGGACTACAAAACTCCTAGAAAAAAATACAGGGAAGCCTCTTCAAGATCTTGTCGCAGGCAGTATTTCTTAGACTTTACACCCAAAGCACAAGCAATAAAAGGAAAAAAGGGATAAATGGAACTTCCTGAAAATTAAAAACTTTGGGCATCAAAAGATTTTGTCAAGAAAGGGAAAAGACAATCTACTTGATGGGGAAAATATTAGTAAACTGCCTATACAATAATGGTTTACTAGAATATATAAAGAAATCCTATGACTCACAATAAAAAGACAAACAACCCAATTTAAATATGGGAAAAGACTTCAATAGACAGTTCTCCAAGGAGGAAATACAAGTGTCTAAAAAACACATGCGAAGATGCTCAACATCACTAGCTATTAGGGAAATGCAAATCAAAACCACAATGAGATATCTTTTCACATCTACTAGAGTAGGCATTTTTAAAAAGAACAGAAAACTACAAGTGTTGGAGAGGATCTGGAGAAAAAGGAACACTCATTCATTATTGGTGACAATGTAGAATGGTGTGGTCATTGTGGAAGACAGTTTAACAGTCCCTCAGAAAGCTAAATATAGAATACCATATGCTCCAGCAATCCCACTACTAGGTATGTACCCAGAAGAATTGAAAGCAGGGAATCAAACAGATATTTGCACACTAATGTTCATGACAGCATTATTCACCATTGCCAAAAGATGAATGCAACCCAGTATCCTCCAACCAATGAATGAATAAACAAAATGTGCTATATACACAATGGAATATTATTCAGCTGTAAAAAGGAATGATGTCCTAGTACATGTAACAACTTGGATGAACCTTGAGGACATTATGATTAGTGAAATAAAGCAGACACGAAAGGAAAAATATCGTATGACCTCAATGATATGAACTAATCATAAGCAAGTTCATAGGTTTAGACTTTGGTATAGAGATTACCAAGATACAGATTGGGGTTAGTGAATGGGGAGTTGGTGCTTAACTTGTACAGAATTTCTATTTGGGCCTGATGGTAAAGATTAGAAAATGGTAGCACATTAATGTGAGTGTAATCAACAGCATTGAAATACACAGGTATATGTGGTTAAAAGGTGGTATATATTACTAGAATAAAACTTAAAAGATAAAACATAGGACTGTATAACCCAGTGAACCCTATTGTGTGTGATGGACTGTTCTTCATAGAACAAGAAGGTTCTTTCATGAATTATAACAAACGTATGATATTAACACAAGCTGGTAGTAATAGGGCAGTATATAGGAAAATACATCTAAGATAAATAATAGACAATAGATAGAACTATCTTAATAATCTCTCATCAATTGTAACAAAGATAACTACTGCTAAAAAAAACCAACAATTTTTAAAATATTGCTATCATCAATCGTAACAAATGCTCCACACCATTTGTTGGTAGTGGGGTGGTATACTGGAGTCCTGCATTTTATGCATGGTTGTTTTGTAAATTTCTGTCTTCTCTAATAAAATGAAAATGGAAAAAATAAACGTAAAAGACATAGCCATAAACAATGTGCACACCACCTTTTAAAATATGGAGTGATATTAAATTATATTAAGGAACTATTATTTAATTGCATTAAATATTGTCATTGTGGCTATATTAGAAAATAGTCCCACTTTTTTTTAAATGCGAGCTAAAATATTCAGGGGTGAAATGACACAAGGGTTTGGATTTCTTTTAAATTACTCCAGCCAAAAGGAAGACAAATTGATGTGGAGTAACAGGAGTGGGAAAAAAAAAAAAACAAATATGGCCAAATGTCATTGAAGTTGCATGATGGGTAAATAATAAGTATGTGGCAATTTGGAACTTTCATTATGTAAAAAGAAAGGGATGCTCATTATGCTTTCTTTCATGCATATGTCTTCTATTCAGCAATGCTAATGTTGTGTAAACATAGAGCCAATGATGGAAGAATATATTTCCCTTAATAAAATGCTATTATTCTGTTGGTAAAGAAGGTATTGTACTCAGACTTCTAGTCCCAAGACAAAATTGCCCAGCATCATTATAATTCTAACCCAATCCTCTTTTTAACTGAAACTCCCATTAAAATACTCAAGGAAAAATTGTACTTTCACATTCACTTATTGCATATCATTTTCCAAGAATTAATTCTCTATTATATATTGGTACTAACTTCTATAAATAGGCATGATCAAATTGTTGATTGAGGTGAACATATGTTTGAATGCTCTGATTGAATAATTAGCTTTTTGGCTGGTTAAGCAGAAATAATGTCCAAAATCTTTTTGCAGAAGCAGTTTCAGTGAAGACACCACTGCGGCATCTCTGAGCATCAATGTTGAGGCATTACTGCTTGGATTGCCATCACTGGACATTGGGACTGCCACTGGCAGCTGCCCCCCATTGTTTCAGGACTCAATCTTCAGGACTTAGTCATGGTGAATGCCACAACCATCAAAGAATTCCCCACACACCCCATATTGTTTTTCTCTAGTTCCCAATTCTAAGTCAGGAGAATTAGTAATGTAGGGGCAAATGTTCACAACCTAGCTGGAAAGGAGAATGGGAAAAACATTTCTTTGGCATTTTCAGCTTCTACAGTGGAAGGTGGGCTCTGCCTTTCAACAAAACTTTCAGGAAGGGTTTTCAGATGTCAGGCAGTTGAAGGAAAATTTATATAAATATTCAAAAGAAAATCTCCAATGAATTTTAGAAACATTCTTCCTAGAAGAAAGTGCACACATCATTTTTCTACTTTTCATTCATTTCTTGGGGAGGTCCTTAGATCATCAAGGCCCCTAATTAGACTCCCAGGGAGAAAATGGACCCTATTTGTTATTGTTATCGTTTGAAAAAAAATCTGATACCCAATATAAAGTCTAAGAAGAGTTAGTTCCAATCTTATGAATCAAATCTTCAAGGCTATCGATTGAACTAAAAAGTAGACAGAGATGGTGATTTAGCTTCCTAATTGCTAAACAAATACCACACATGTGTTGGTTTAAGAACAGGAATGTATTGGCTCACAGTTTAAAATACTAGAAGTTTTGCTTCCTGCTGGGGTCACTACCTTCTGGCTAGATGGTAACCTGGAGTTCCTTGGCTTTTCTGTCACACAGCAATGTTTTCTTCTCCTCCAGTTCTCATTGACTTCTGGCTTCTAGCTGTTCTCCATGGCTTCTCTTCTCTTCTCTGTCCAATTTCCTTTGCTTATAAGGACTTCAGCCACAAAGCCGAAGTCTACCCTGTGTTTTGTGCCTACCCTCACTAAAGCCCACCCTCATTCAGTTTGGACACACCTTCAAAGGTCCCGTTTACAAGTGAGTTCACACCCACAGGACCAAGGGTTGGAAACTGAACATGCCTTTTGTGGGGGACACAGTTCAAGTTCCAACACACGGTACATTAGAAAGGGTGGCGATAAGGGTTACCAAGGCCTCCTTGGCTCCAGACGAGTATGGGCATGTGCGTGTGCTTAAAATGAAAATAATTCATATGATACCTTTTTTTCCTTTTGAGTTTTATGTCCATAAGAATCCTCCATTATCATCATGGCTATGAAAGAACACTTTTATTATTACCCATGTGTTCTAGTTTGCTAGCTGCCGGAATGCAATATATCAGAAATGGAATGGCTTTTTAAAAAGAGAATTTAATAAGTTGCTAGTTTACAGTTCTAAGGCCGAGAAAATGTCCCAATTAAAACAAGTCTATAGAAATGTCCAGTCAAAGGCATCCAGGAAAGATATCTTGATTCAACAAGGCCAATGAAGTTCAGGGTTTCTCTCTCAAGTGAGAAGGCACATGGCGAACACAGTCACAGTTTCTTTCTTATCTGGAAGGGCACATGGCGAACACAGCATCATCTGCTAGCTTCTTCTCCTGTTTCATGAAGCTCCCTGGGAGGCATTTTCCTTCTTCATCTCCAAAGGTCGCTGACTGTGGACCCTCTGCTTCATGGTGCTGCAACATTCTCTGCCCTCTCTGAATTTCTTTCATTCTCCAAAATGTTTCCTCTTTTATAGGACTCCAGAAACTTATCAAGACCCACCCAAATGGGTGGAGACACATTTCCCCCAATCCAATTTAACAACCGCTCTTGATTGGGTTACATCACCAGGGAGATGATCTAGTTACAGATTCAAGCACACAGTATTGAATAGGGATTATTCTGCCTTTATGAAATAGGGTTTAGATTAAAACATGGCTTTTCTAGGGGACATACATCCTTTCAAACCAGCACACCACGTAACTATAATATTAACATGTGCCTCATATGACCTGCCCTAAGGTGTGAATCATATATATATATAGTTATGGTTGGTTCGTATGTCAACTTGGTCAGGTGATGGTGCCAAGTTGGTTTATTAAATCATCAGCACATTGATTGCATGCATCAATCTGCAGTCAGCCAAGGGGAATGTCTTCCATAGTTAGTGAAGTTCAACCTACTCAGCTGAAGACTTTAAAGGAGCAGTCAGAAGAAAGAATCTGCCCTATAGAATTTGGACTTGCGCATCCTCACAGTTGCATGTTTATAATCACATATTTACAGATATCTACAGCTGGTTCTGTTTCCTTAGAGAACTCTGATGAATACAATACACAATCCAGCTCTCAAAACTAATCTAACATCAGTGTCAATGTTAGTTGCATCTCTCAAGAATTATTTAAGGAAGATATAATCCACAATCCATGACAACACTTACAAAATCTCATCCCTTCCTCTCCCCTCCCAACTCCCTCTCTTTTCCTCCCCTCTCCTCTTCTTCCATTGGTCTCTCACAGATTCTTTGTAGAAGTGATGTCCAATAAAGTGGCCACATGTGACTATTTATATTTAAATTAGTTAAAATTAAATAAAATATATAAGTCAGTTCCTCAGTCACACTAGTCACAAATAGTCACATGTAGGCAGTGGCATGTAGTCATATTGGACAATTCAGATATAGAACATTTCTATAACTGCAGAAAGTTCTGTTGAGTGGTGCTTCTCTGAAACTTCTACTTCAACAAACCTCCAAACTCTTTCGGACACCTGCCCATGTAGCTCCTCTGCCATCCTCCATCACATCCCCAGATGTTTGACAAGAAATGGAGGGGACTATGTTTCAATCATTTCATCTTCTTGGGCAACCTCCTTCTCTACTCTTTCTTCCTCATTTCACATCACAAATAGATCCAGAGTCTGAGCTGACACAGAGAGAAAACTCCCTAGCAGAGATGTAAACTTGGAGCCAGGCAGGAAATAGTTACCCACGTTAAAAGACATTTCATAATCACAACCCAAATGATAGTTTCTACTACTTACAAAATGCCTTCTATTATTTTCCTAATACAATTGCCTAATATATTACTTCTAATGCCTTTAACAACCCTTCAATATAAAGATTATTTCCATTTCATTTAAAAACAACAAAACAAGCCTCAGAGATATCAAATCTTTTGCCCACAGTTGCACAATTGGTAAGGGGTTGAGGCCAGAGCTGAGTGCACTACTTTCAGACGATAAGGCTCATGCATTCTCTGCTCCATCACACTGAAAAACAGTATCTCTCTGAAGATATAAAAATGCTCGTTCCCATGGCAACACAAGCAGATAAGGGTAAAATTCCCACAGATCTCCCTTAGATACAAGGAGAAGCCTCTGCCACAAACTCATTTTTGAATAAATTCTTTGAAGAAAGAAAAACCTACTGATCATGTCCCAGCATAGGCCGGCCATGGGCATTTTAGGGATTCAAAGTTCATTATAAAAATGACTAAGGGGGTACGTGGGTAGTTCAGTGGTTAGAGTGCCCGCCTTCCATGCAGGCGACCTGGGTTTGATTTCCGGACCACGCACACACACATACAAAAGAAAGAAAGAAAAATAAACTAAGAAACCCTTTTAACAATACTTTCCAACTTTTCTAATTAGGCCTTAAAAATAAGTACAAAGTATATAATCAAATAAGCAGATGGAAAAATGCCAGTTTTGCCCCTCATTTCTGGGAGTCTATGCAAAACCATCTGATTTTAATTTTCCCACTTAATTTACCTTATGTTTTAAAAAGCCATCCAGCTAATGAAGAATAAATACCAAACAAGGATAGTATTATGTTCTAGGGTTTGCTAGAAATTCAAATGCAGCAAATTTACCAATTTCTATAAAAATTAAAGTAAGAAATGTTTTAATTCCACAAACAGAAGCAGGAATGAACTTCTTTCTCCCTCAAAAAAAATCACATTAAGAAAAATATTATCCTCTTCTGGAATTTAAGGAGAACTTGGTTTAGAAAAAGAAAATACTGCATTTAGAAGGGAAACCTAAAAACGGACTTTGCTAATCTCCGATATGTCTTTTCCTCATCCTTGTTCACATTTCCATTTTCCCACTAGTAAAATTATTTGTGTAGAGTGCAAATTTGACCAAATTCTGGCCCAATTTATGGGAATTTCTCTCCTATTGGCTTAGGAAGTGCATACATAACTACAGCAGAACTTAACCCATATTATTTAATAAAAATTACAACTGTTTTGCATGTAAAGTGAATTATATTCAGTAGTGCCTGAGAGCTTTCTACAGGCATCACATGTGGTTTCACAACTGCTGAAAGGGGATAACATGATTTCCTCTCTTGTTTAGTGAAGAATGTAGGGAGTAGATTTTATTGAATCTTGAAAGACTAAAGAATTAATTTATCCCAACTTTAACAGCAGATTTTCATAGAGCCAAGACCAGAGAAAAAGAGACTTCAAATGCAGAATGAAGGAGCTCCCAAAGCTACTTTCAACATAGGAATAAACTTTGTCCTAGCTATAGCTGCATCTGTAACTCTTTCTTTGCAGTCTTTTATCTATTTTTAAAATCTAACTAAACACTAAATCTGAAATACTTTCTAATCCCACTGCCCTGGTTTTGCACTTAAAGAATTAAATCCTCAGGATTTGTGAAGAAGTTTTCTCATTAGTTTATACACTAGGTAAATGTTCCTAATAGTATTCCAGAATTAAAACTAACAGGATTTCACCCAACTGAAAGTCCTTTCACCTTACGTACCCCCATTTCCTTATCAAAGACCCCCCATTCAAATCTCAGCTCCCTCTTCTCTGACACCATGTCCCTTCTACCCGCCACTACCATGTACACCAAGTCTCAGTAACTCATGCAGAAAGGAGTTTATTGTAAGAATATAGAGGAGCTAAAGGAATAGGAATTGGCCAGAAAGCTGGAGACCCACAGCACAGAAAATATAAACAACCAGGTCAGCCAAGAGGAACAACAGTTTCATCTGTGGCAACCATATTTTTCAATCCTGGGGTCACTCTGGAAGACAGACCAGCAGGGATGTCCTAGATCACAAGCCCAGTCCTTGGTTAGAGCAGCACAGAGCACCTTGATTTATAGCAACCCTCCACACACACACACACACCAAGACAAAGTCAGGTACTGTTGGTGAGAGAAGAAGGTTGCCTGTTGGAAACATCTACTACCCTGTTTATTTGGTACATCACCAGTCTCTGTCTACCAATATCCTCTGGTTTTCCTCAAGTTTTAAGTTACATTTTGTTACTTAACTTTTCAGGAATAAACTTACATTTCACTTTTCCTACTAAATTGCAAGTACTCAAAGGCAAAAATAGCACGCTTCTTTAAATCACCTATAGTGCCTTGGGCAAAGCAGGTAATCAAAAAGAAAACTTCTTGATTTTGGACCAGCAATAGTTTCTTGAAGGTCTTTTTCACTTCACAGTAAAATCATTTTCTAAGTTTTTCAGACACTTATTTTGGAAACCTATTTAAAAGCCAGGTTTTCAATAATTGTGGCTGTTTGTTCTTAATACAATATTTGGTATTTCGTTGACAAGACAAGCTACTGGGAGTAGCTGCTGAGTTCAGAAAAATATGTCAACAAGTGGGGGGCTTGGTATCTGCATAGAGCTTTTTGATCTTAAATATTTACTTCACACTCTAAAGTAATCTGTTATTGCCAAGTAATGAACTATACCCAACAAACAGCAGGATTTGAGCTCCAAGAGTCAAAGTTATGTTCCCCTTGCCACCAACAACTATTCTTCACTTAAAATTCTGCAGATTAGACCAGGGTTCTATACCAATTTACACTAAATAAAAGTTTGTACTTCTATACAAGAAGTTATCAATTAAAATTTCAGAGGCATATTTTCTGCAGCTATTTTCAACAGGCAAGCATTGGCTGCAAGGCAAGCAAAGGAAACTTGGTGCCTGCCTTTTCCACTACCTGGCTACTTCATTATGGGTATTATTTGCCATCCTTGGTCTTCAATTTCCCCTCCTATCAAATGAAGGTGTTATATTAGACCATTTCTGCATTCCCTCCCAATGCTACTATTCTCTTTGTCTGTGCTTCTATGTCTCTTATCTTCAAACGAGCAGCAATGTATACCTTATTGCCTGGTAATAATAATAATGACTAGCATTTATGAATCCATACCTTGAACAAGATCGAAAGTTTTATTTGTTATTTACCACATTCTTATGATGTAATTATTAGTTATCCCCAATTTACATATGGAAAAAAAATGAAGTTGGGGTGTAGAGCTGAAAAAACTGAAGTTGCAATAAGTTGTAACTTACTTAAGTGCACAAAACTAAAAACTTTTAGGTTCGGGATTCATCTCCAGTTCCAATTCCCTCCAGAGCTTGAACTATCAATTGCTGCCTTTTAAAGTCTTGCACCCTCCAGTGTCACCATTAAAACAGCCATGTTGAATTAGTGAATGGGCGCGTATACACCTAGACTGCAGACTAGAGGTAGTGTTTTAGAGCATTGGGCAAAGAGCAATAAAATCTCCATAACTATGTTCATACCAGAACATGGTTCTCCTTTTGCCATATTATTTATTACATTTCCGTTTCCCCACCATAGCCTCTTCACCCATGACCAAGGTACCCAAATACTTAGATTGTGAAAGTAGGGTAGTATGAATAAACATCATGCATCCCAACAGCACCCAGGGAATGTCTATTTCCAGGAGTTGTAGCTATCTACAGTGAGATGGGAAATGTCAGTCTCAACTGTTTCAAAGTAGTGGCTAGTTTTTCCAGGTGACATCAGTGGAAGAAAGAACAAATCTTTCTTTGATTATTCTATTGGCTGAAATGGGGCTTACTGCAAACAAAATTGTATACAAGTTTATTTTTGTCTCCCTGATTTTCTCAACTCTGTCCACAATTCCCTTTCAGCAGTTGTTCTTACTCAGGCTTTATACCCCCAGCCTCTGATTTCAAACCTATTCTTGAAAACCATTGAGAAACATAAATACTTCAAGCTGTGCAAGACTGAAAACAATGAAAAGACAAGTGTGGAGACCATCTGTGTCAACATGATTGACTTAAGAATTTAGACCTCCTGTGTCAAGAAGAGTGAGTTGATTGTTCTGGGAAATTTTACCTGGGAAAGATAAAGTTATAAACTAATTAAAAAAAAAAAACTTCACCATTTACTTCAGAAAATTCCACAGATCAATTATCAAAGATAAGAGTCTCCTCACCTGGGCAAACACGTGCTTATCTAACAAGTTTACTTACCAAAGTTTGCTTCAAAACCATCACTTCACAATGTCTGCCAGCTCTAAATTACTGTATCACAAACTTGGCCCAATCTGACAATCAGTTCCTCATCTTGAAAGACCCACCTCAGTTCAGAGTCCACGTACCTACAACTATCACTTCTAACTTTCTCCTTCTGAAATGTGCTAGGATTCTGTGAAAGTGGTGTGCTAGGATTCTGTGAAAGTGGTGTTCTTCCTTGCTGCAGTGAGTGCAAATCAATTTAGCTTTGCTTCATTAATAAGCTGTCTGGTGATTTGGGAGGGGGAGAATTTAACAGGTACTATAGGTAGGATGATATAACCTACATTTCTCTAGGCTACAGCACCATGGATACAAAAAATTTTAAGTGAAAATCCTTCTCTCACTAGTTAGTGGCAAAGACAGGAGTCAAATATGACCCTCTAGCCTTACTGAAGAACTTCAAATTCCCCTTCAAAATTCCCACTTATTTCCTGAAGACTCAAGAGGTGTCTCAAATATAATCATGAACAAATATTCTCACTGCTGAGCTCTCTGCTGCAATGAGGCCTAAACAAAGGAACCATCACTCTAATTGGAACCCAGTGTTGCACTTCTCCTTAAGCTGTGGAAACTATCAGCATCCACTAAAGTCACTGACCCCATTTCCTAGAACAGCGTTTGGCATATAGTAAGCATAAATATTTATTGAATGAAATAATGTGCAAACCCCATATTTGTGGCCTGACCAACTGGTCAGATGGTGGTTCCATTCACTAAGATATGAAATATGAAAGGTGGGGAAGGTTTGCACAAAGAAGGTTATAAATTTGGTTTTGAATATTTGATGGGTTCCCATGCCCAGAATCACAACTGCAGTATTATAAGAATGGCACCCTAATGTCAGGTGAAAATGTTAATCAAATGTCAACTTTTCCTAGAAACAATAGAAGTCAAGCTCTTCTCCAAGAGCATGACATTCAATAGTAAAGAGCTGCTCTAATTGATGAGGTATCTACAATGTTTTCCCACAGATCATTTGGAAGCAAGTGCTACAAGACAATGTGTCAATATACATCGAGAGTACAGTATCCTCATACTTTTTTGAATGGCACATGGCATGGTAATATGGATACTGAAAATAAAGATAAATCTATTTGGGTATTCTATTTGAGGTCTTGTATATTTAGACAAAAGATTTACAAATAATAATCAGGCACTGTGGATGTAATTTACTCTTAACTTTTCATCTAGTGAGGGTTAACTTTTTTTCCAAAATTGTAGATCAGTTGCCAAGGAAGAGATAGGCTGATGGAGAAAAGATGGGGTATATCACAGAAAAAGTTGCAGTTAAATTCTTGGTATCTAATTTTTCTTTTCCCCTCTCCTTTCCTCAACAATGTAGCAATCTGAATCAGCACTGAATACTTAGTGTTCTGCAGCCCCAGTAGGGAACAAGTTCTCATAGATCTGTACTTGCAAATCATGGATCAGAATTGTGGGAGGCTTGTAAAAATTGCTGGACCCCAAACCCAAGTTACTGATTCAGTAGGTATTGCGTGTGACTCAATAATCTGCATTTCTAATAATCCAGGTGATGTTAGCGCTGCTCATCAGGGAACACACTTTGAGTAGCACTTGCTCTAGGTCAACAAAATTTTCCTAGGCCAGCCTGTGACCTGTTGGACCACCTCCAGTGGAATCTGGGCTGAATCCCAACTGAATATCTAAATTCAGAACCACCAAATGTTGTAAACATTAAAGTTTCCTTGAATTTGGTTTAATTCTGACTTTTTCCACAGTGTAATCTAACATCCTTTTTTAAAAAATACTGATTTTTGGTAAATGGAAGTCAGTCTTTACATTTGTATGATTGGATAAATGTTCAGAACTGAGATAAGTACTATATATATAACGTGTATAATGTTTCCTCTCTTATATAACTTTTTTCTCCTAAAGTTAATAATTGAAGCATTTTTAATTTGTTTTGTTTCCTATGGCCTGCCACAAATGTTCATAAAAGCTCCAAAGACCTTTCAAATGTTTATTGATGATATTTTCCAAATGCTCAAACACATGGGTTGATTGAACAGTTTTTTGTTTTGTTTTGTTTTTTCCTTAGAGACACCACTGTGTCCTCCTGCTCCTATAGAAGTTGTTGTTGTTGTTGTTTTTGGACCTGCTACACAGTTGTTAATCTAAGACTTCTCTTTGTCCTTTTCCTGTCCCAGAACCACTATTTCATGATCCCATATCTTCCTATTTCTTGATTTATGCTCTAATTTTGTTGAAGCACATACCCCAGTTGCATTGTAAGAAATAAGACAGACAAGGAAAATTTGGGGTGTCCTTGCATGCCTGGAAAAAATCCTTGATTAACCAGGGATAAT
The DNA here is from genome assembly GCF_023851605.1 of Tamandua tetradactyla. Lineage (NCBI taxonomy): Eukaryota > Metazoa > Chordata > Mammalia > Pilosa > Myrmecophagidae > Tamandua > Tamandua tetradactyla. The sequence goes on from NC_135331.1 coordinate 48,712,078, forward strand.
ATTTAAGACTGAAATTTATTTTCACTTCAGTTTTTGAAGGTTTTATCCATTTTCTAATTTCCAGTGCTTGCTAGTGAGAATACTAATAACATTCTGATATTTTTTCTTTTCATGTGATTTTAAAATTTTCTCTCTAAAACTTTTAGGAGCTTATCTTCGTACTAGGTGTTCTGAATTTTCATATTAATATACCTTGCTGAGGATCTTTATTCATGGGCTGGGCAATGAGTGGACCATTTCATTCTGGAGATTCACTCCTTTCAACCCAGAAATTCTCTTACACTGTTTCTTTGATAACTTCCTCTATGTCTACATGGAACTCCTATTACGTAGATGCTGGAGTTCTTTTCTTCATTCTTTGTTTCTCTAATCTATTCTTTCCTTCTCATCATTATCATTTTTTTTTAAACTTCCTTTCGGCAACTTTATTTCCAAATCCTTCTATTGAATTGCTGTTATGTTTGTTACAAACTTAATTTCCAAGAACTCTTTATATTTTCTTTCATAGCATTCTCATACGTCTGTGATTATTCAGTATAGCTCTTTTGATATTCTCTGCTGCTCCTTGCATTGTTTCTTTTTGTGCATCCAGATTTTTTTTCTAATTTGAATTCTTTATTAAATTAAGAAGCTATTACTCTACATTAGCATATCTTAAGCATTAAAAAACGTGATAATAATCCGAAAAGCTTATTAAAGCACAGATTATAGAACCACATCTCCAGTTTCTGATTCAGAACCTCTGGGGTGGGACATGAGAATAATACATTTCAAACAAGTTCCCAGGGGATGACAAAGTGCCTTACAACAAAATTTGAGAGGCACAAGATGATATGGGACTGAATACCTTCGAGAGTAAAAGTGGGTCCATGTTATAAAGATTAAGGAGCGGCTTCTGTGTTCTCTCCTTAAACTCTTTCCCAGCAGAACCATTGAGGACAATGGTTCTAACCAACCATTTAAACTACTTTAACCAAACCACCAAAATTCAGTGCCTTGTGGACTGGGCTCTGGGTAGACTCAGGTTAGGATGTGGTGCTTTAAAATTTTTGATATGCTCCACATCTTGGTAGAAAGTTTCTGTACAAATTAACATAACACAAACACTAATATAGCATTATCGCAATTCTGAAGCTTCTATTTATTAAAAAGGCAATTTTCATAGAAAAATCAGAAGAGAATAAGTTATCAGGAATCCAGAAAAAGCCAAGGACTTAAGATGTCACTCTGACTTTAGCTACTGTAATATAAAAGAATGAGAAAATTACATAATACATCTTGATTTTTCTTTATTAGCTATTGAAATCTTCCTAGCAATGAATGGAAGTTTAAGAACCTAGTTGCAGGCTCCCAAGTGACAATGTCACTGAGCAATTTGGAAATTATGTACTGCCAGCAGGAAAAGGGTACTAAGTGTATAGTTATTTAAGAGTGCCCATCTCAAAAAAAGGATATTATCATTTACAGCTTTCCATTTTCATTGGCTCCAATTCTCTTGCAAATCCTGGACTGTGGGATGGTTAAAAAATAAGATGAACAGCTCTGTCTAGTGGCAAATTTGATCATTGCAACCAAAGTTAAGAATAGCAGTCAACCCAGATCATTGTTTAAATATGTTTAAAATTTGGCAAACAACCTTGACAGGAGGTGGCTGTTTTAAGCCATGTTCTGAAGATTCAATGGATAAATACTTAAAGCCATCAGTCATGTCATCTCCATTTGGGATTGTTTTCACCAGTTAAGTGAGATAAGTGCAAAATCCAGCTCAGTAACTTAATTTAAAGGGAATTTATTTTATTTAATTAATTTGTGAAGTTGTTTTTCAGATAACAAATGACTTTGTCTGCAAAATCTAAGTACAAACTTTACCCTGCCCCTCTTTTCTCTTCCTCTCTTCTTTCTTTAAGAGAAATCTGGAATTGAACTGCAAGCCAGAATCTTGTTAATCTCCACATGGCAAGAAGAGCCACCCTCTGGCAGCTGGGGTTCCCTGCCTTTGGCAATTGTTCCCACAAATGCTCCAGGTTGTGAATAGAGTGACATAAGATAAAATGATGTGGTGCAATGATGCTTCAGTGGCAGAATTCTCACCTGACATGCCAGAGACCCAGGTTCGATTCCCGAGCCTCCCCATGACAAAAAAAAATGAAGAACTTCAGCTGTTTCTCTTGATTCTACAATGAAGCACTCAAATCAGCGGTCCTCTACCTGGTACATTGGAACTCTGGTACATTGGAACAAAGACTCTTTTCCATGCCTTTCCTTTTGCAAAAAAAAAAAAAAAGTGAAAATTCTTACAATAAATGGAAAAATGCAAATAAAATCAACACATGACTGTGTTCGCCATGTGCCTTCTCAGATGAAAGAGAGACCCTGAACTTCATCAGCCTTCTTGAACCAAGGTATAGTTCACTGGGTACCTCTGATTGGACATTTCTATAGACTTGTTTTAATTGGGACATTTTCTCAGCCTTAGAACTGTAAACTAGCAACTTATTAAATTTCCCTTTTAAAAGTCATTCTGTTTCTGGTACATTGCATTCTGGCAGCTAGCAAACTAGAACAATTTGCTAAAGAAAATATTCAAAAGGGTAATTAATGTTAAAGAAGGCAAAAAGGAAATTACATTTTAACATGCATTCAAGAAACATTCCAGTTTTAAAATATTCCAGTTTTCTGAAATAAACATAAAACATGCTTTTCTTTAAAAAAAAGTGACAATACCAAAAAGTATAAAGAAGATAAAAAATACCCATAACACAAGATCAATAGATAAATTCTACTAATATTTAGGTATTTCCTTTCAGATTTTAGTCCTATGAAAAAGAAGCTATTTCCGTTCTGAAAAGAGTGATTTTATTTTTTGTATGCATTTGGTACTACACATATGGGGAACATTTTTTAAAAAGTTGATCTGATAAGAAGAACAGTTAAACTTTTTTTAAGCACAATTTAAAATACAGATTATTTTTAAATGTATAGTAAGGACGAATTTTGTAGACAATCCACATTGTGAGGTCGAGGTAAATTAAGAGACCCGAAAGACAGCAACAATTCAAATGCTGTCAATTTTGAGATTATACTGAAGCTAGAATTTCATGGCAACATTCTCTCTAAATTTTTAAGTTACGATGATCACAAGATCACATAAGCAACAAACCATGAAGTCTGTGAATCCTGAGCATGATTTAGTGTTATAATCAAATAAAACTTACCGCAAGGCTAATGTGACACATATTTAATGATATGCATAATCACTGGAGTTTTACACAGCAATTTGGCATAAATGGCAAATGATTACTTAAATGACTGAAATTAGCAGTACTTTCACACAGCCAAATTAAACATTTCTGGGGTCAGCTGGAAAGAGTGATAACAAGGCAGACAAAAAGCTGCTTAAAGATGCCTCCAAAAAACCCAGGCAGCTGAGTCTGTGGTTCTGCCTCATTCTCTAGGTGAGAACACAACCAAAAAAAAAGGTAAGGGAACTCTTGCAAAGGAACCAGGAGGGTACAGTTTGGGGCTTACATATACTTTCTCTTGTTGTTTCTCATCTAGGGGCTTCCAGAAAACTCAAGACAACTTGGGCTTACCTGTAGGATAAGTGATGGAACTCTCCGACCACCTGACTCCCTGAGAGATAGACAACGACGTGTCCCAAAGCCAACCAGATGGGTTTTTGTCTGGCTTAGACTTCTATGCTCTGCTTTCCTCCATTCTTTCGAGGTTGGCCCTCTACCGAGCAGATAGGGCTAAGTACTGGGACTTGAGAGAAATTCCAACATTTAACTGCTACTCATTGCCCCATTATCATCACCAAGGAGAATGCCATTACACTGTCTGAAATATCAGCCATTTTTTCCAGTTAAAAATCAATAGCCCTAGTGTGCTGGTTTGAATCTGTGGTGGACCCCAGAAAAGCCATGCCCTTTACTCCTCATTCAATATTGCTGGCTTGTACTTTTTTGATTGTTCCCATGGAGATGTGACTCACCTGATTGTGAGTATGACCCCACCCATTCCAGGTGGGTCTTGATTAGATTACTGGAATCCTTTAAAAGGGGAAGCCTTTTGAAGAGAGACAGAGAGTGCACGCCACCAGAGACCTTTGGAGATGAAGAATGAATACGTCCCCAGGGGAGCTTCATGAAACAAGGAGCCTGGAGAGAAAGCTAGCAGGCGTCACTGTATTTGCCATGTGCCTTTCCAGTTGAGAGAGAGAAACCCTGAACTTCATTGACCTTTTAGAACCAAGGTAGCTTTCTCTGAATGCCTTAGATCAGACTTTTCTATAGCTTTGCTTTAATTTGGACATTTTCACAGTCTTAGAGCTATAAACTAGCAACTTATTAAATTCCCCTTTTTAAAAGCCATCCCAGGGTGTGCAGGTGGTTCAGTGGTAGAATGCTCGCCTTCCATGTGGGAGACCAGGGTTCGATTCCCTGACCGTGCACCAGGAAAAAAATTAAAAGCCATTCCATTTCTGGTATATTGCATCTTAGTAAACTAAAACACCTAGGGTGATCTGTGGGTGCTCTGCTGGATGACCATACCCGAAGGGCAAGGACACTGGGGAACTGGTTTTCTGGGAAAAGGGAGAATGTAGGGAGCACAGAAATGAGAATAAGAAAGGAAAGACAAATTTCACCTTCCCCCAAAATTTGTCCACAGCTGGCCTATCGATTGAGGAATCAGAAAATAATGAAAGGAACATAAAATTTGAAGTAAGACTTCAATAATTTCAGAACATGATGATATAATGCCTTGTGAGCTTTGATAAGCTACTTAGCCTCTTTGTGCCTTAGTTTCTTTAGTGAAAAAAAAAATAAGAGGACTAGATCTACCTAATTCTCAGGAATGTTCAGAAATTAATCTGGCTAACATAGATTCTGTTTCTAACATGCTTCCACTGAACAACCCAACTGCAGTTGAGAGTGTGTTCATGCCTGCAGACATTCTGGGGGCAGAGACAGCCCTAAGAAACCCAATCCATGTGCAAAATTTATTTGAAGTCATATGTTATCTTCATTATTAATACATGCTTTCTAGTCTATTTGTGAAGCATATGATTTAATATAAAAATTAATGTTCTGAGATATTCTCCACCAAGTAAATGTTACAGTATTCACCTTCCAATGTAGTGTAGCCCTAGTCCACACCCATTTGAGAAGCCCAGAATCTAGTACATAAAATGCGCTTGGTAAATATACTTATTTTGTCTTCCCTTCCCTTCATGTTGAGTCAGAAGCCAAAAGCAACTAACATCTCACCTTTGTCCAGTTTCTCTTCTGGCCTGCCTGCCTGACATCCACAGGGAAGAGTAAAAAAACAAATGAACCACTGCAGGCATTCTCAATCAAGGGTGATTCCAACACCCAGAGGACATTTGGCAATGTTTGGAGTTATTTTTGGTTGTTACAGATGGGGGGGAGGGTGCTACTAGCATCTGTCCTACAATGCACAGGACTGCACCCCACGACAAAGAATTATTTGGCCCAAATGTTAATAGAGCTGGGGTTGATTTTATGCTTTTCCAGGCTGTAGGCACTCCCTCACCTTCAGGGGCCTGAATTTAAACATGACCTGCTGAAAATGATTTCCAACTCTTAAGTCAATTTTGATTTCATTTAGAAATGAAAAGCTCATTTATCCAAGGAATTTTAAATAGAACTTGGCCAAAGAGTCAGAGTTAAACTTTCCTCATCCCATATTTCATATTCCCCTGCAGAGTACTAAAAAACCTGCACGTGAATCAATCCACTGATGCCCTGAAAGCTAACCGCCACTGGTATTTTAACCTCCAGCCCTGCAAAAAATGTGAAAGATGAAAACATTCAGTTTAATACCGAATTTTGACTCAGGAAGAAGCACACACCCACAGAATCCTCTGGGAATTTAAATAATGCTCTTCACCCTCAGCCGGGAGGTGGGATGCGTCCTGTCACAATGGGGTTGCTGAAAGGCAAACTTCCAAGTTTATCTGCCCTTCCCACTCTCCGCCTGGCATTCATGACTGGCTTGCTGACAAATTCCCAAGTGACTCAGTGTTCAGAAGCCAAGGCATCAATCAGGACTGACCTGAGGAGCATTTCAGAAAGGGTGCAAGAGATTTGAAAATTAACAGGAATTAGACAAGTCTTCATGAGAATTAAGCAAATGGGCATTTACCTGAAGAAAATGGCAAAATGTGATAGTAAATTATAGAAATCATATCTTTATAAACTTAAGAGCTCTGGCACTCAGGGTCCATGTGCATCTGAATATAGAAAATTGCCTTTTATAAAATCAGGCCGACTTGTCTGTGTTCACTCCTTCTCATCTCTGGGGACAAGAAGTACTTGGTTTGACAGGTGAGATCAGGAAAGAAAGCCCACAGAACATAACATAAGTCAAAAACAGTCAGAAAAACACAGTCAATGAAAAAAATGCATGTGCTTTCCGTAGAAAAGATTTGCTCTAAAATAACTTTTTTCCTCCATTTCTGTGATCAGAACTCTTTTACTTTACGGCATTTGAAAGCAAGAATGATTCTTAGACCTGGGTGGAAGGATGCCCTGCCTCGATCCCTGTGCTCTAGAAGGCTCCAGTTTGGTCCTTCTCTGGCCATGCCACTCCAGGAAATGAGGAGTCAGCAGGGCCAAAGGGATTGCCTCACTGCCCACAGACCATGTTCAGGGTCTGGAATTTCTTACTCAAACAATGCCAAACCCACTTTCAAGGACAACATAAGACTTTCCTCAGGTTTGTTCTTTCTTCCCAAGGGGGCACGTAGACTTTAGGAGTAAGCAAGCCATTTGTGCAGAGTGTGCAGGAACTGGGGAATTGCTTAAGTATACAGGCTCTGTGCCCATACTTAGTAAGCCAGGCCCCTCGTGGTACAGGATAAAGCAAGGGAGAGGAGAGAAGGATTGGGTGGAGTGGGTGAGGTGGATATGGGTCAACTTCTACCACATCCTAGCTAACTCCCAGAAGTCCAAGGATTCATAATGTGAACCAGCCTTCTCTGTCTTTAAGAAAGTGTAATTGTCAAGGTAGGCATATAAGAATATTTTATTTAACAGTTTGGAAGCTTGATTTATAACTTTTGAAGTTCTTATTCAGTTAGCATATGGACTTACAATTGTTTTCTTGCCCCAGGTCCCACAAATAATATGAGATGTTTTTGCCCTGCTCCTCCCATCATAAGCTTTTTCTGGGTTAGTTAATGTGATTTTGCTCTTCTCTCCACCTCCAATATCTCAAATACGTCTTGCCTGCCTCTTGGATTTAGATGCCATTTTCTTGGGCCCAGTTATCTACAATCTGCTCTCTAAGACCAGCTCTTAGTCTTTACGTAGCTTTTCCAACTAGCTTTAAACCTGTATTTTTGAAGATTCTGGGTTTTGACCCTTTGCTTACTCTTCTCATCCTCCTTTGTCCCTGGTGCCTACAAGCACGCTTTCTCGCGCCTTCCCCTTCTAACTTGTTTTATAGAATCGGACTCATTTCACGCCCTTTCTGGCTCCATCTATTGTGAATGTATGCCCATGCATGGATGGGCTTTATATACTTTTAATCCATTGTACAATAAACTGAAAGAATGTTACCTGCCCTCTCCCACCTTCACCCAGTATACAATAGTGAAAACCACACAAGGAAGACTGGTTAACCACAATAAACACTCATACTAGGAAAGGGAAATCATGGGAGAAACAGAGCAGCCACTGCTCACAGCAATCCTAAATGCTGCTGGACAGATAGCACGCAAGTCTCCCCATAGATGGGGGCTGGTCCCTAGGACTAGGCTCCTGCTCCATGGAAGGAGTTCCCTTGTCCCTCATTTTCCATAGCTCCCCCTGGCTCCAGCCTCTTTTTCCATTATTCTCACTAACCACATCTGAGGACAAGAGAGTTTTCTTAGCCTGCTTCCTGCTATTGGAATGGGATATTTTGTGGTCAGAAGGATGCACTGTGGTAGAAATATGTATGGCCAACTGAATATTTATGGATATTCTCATTTCCTACCTTCCTTGCTCAGGTGGAGCCATGTGGCTAGTTCTGGCTGTGAGCAGAAATTACGTGTGTCACTAGCTGAGGTAAATTTGGAGACTATATAGAAATAGTGGAATCACAAGATGGAAGTAAAATGGATTGCTGAGTTGTTACATGGGAAACAGCTTCCCCAGAGAGCTGCTAAACATGAATTGGATTTAGGGTAAATGAGGAAAAAGTCTCTGTTATATAAAGCCACTGAGATTACATTATTTTTGCTTTGGCATAATTTCTCTTCCAATACCAGATTTTGTATAGCTAAGGTAACAAGTTATACCATCATAAATTGACTTTGTGAGGCTGAGAAAGGTGTATTTCTTACTCAAACAATGTCCAGTGTGAGTTTCACAACTCTTAAGGGCAGCTGTCTCTGAGATAAACTTCTTGTGCTCCATTATCTCAAGCTGGGTGCCTATAGATTGCTGTAGCATGAAAAGAGATGAAGCTAGAGGATCATTCCCCAACACACCTATGGCTTATCTCAGAAGAAACACAATGTCTGCTCACAGTCCATATGTTAATTTCATGGCCCCACCTAATGAATGGGGACTGGGAAAGGGGAGCATGTGGCTATTTTGTGAGCCCTCAGTGGCTCTGCCAAACCTCTTTTATAATAAATATTTTGAATACCCTCTTCATTCTCCTGAAAGAAATAATCTTAGATGTTTCATCTGTCTATACCCATAATACCAAAATAGTCATTATAGTGTCCTAACTACAATAGAAAGGAAAATAAAAGGAAATTAATTTCTAACGAAATAATATGAATTTTAATATATAAATGCATGGGTATGACTAGCCTGGAAGATATACTGAAGTAGTCAGATGCATCCACTCATAAAGAAAAAAAAAATGGATTTAAAAAAAGTTTTAAAAAATCAGAAGTAGTTAGGAAGGAAAAAGAATCACAGAATTGGAAAATCTTTTTTTCTTAAAGGGCTTCTATTTTGATTCATTTAGTAAACAATGGTGGAGAGCTTTAACAAAATATGGTAATGAGACCTTTTCCCTCTGAAGCTAATTAGGATGTTTTAAGATGTTCCAGGTTTTCCATATGTAGAACTAGAATAAAATCGATTAAGATAAGTAATAATAGACCAGAATTGAAAAGGGAAAGAGGAAAATAAACTTGGATGAAGTAAGAAGTAGGCTGTCAAAGTGGAAAAAATAAATAAGGTATGCTCACAAATTAACTGGACCACATATATATGAATGTAGTGTTAAAATAATTCCCTTTGTTTTAGGATGAATTCACACAAAAATATTATCTACCCTCTTGATACTTCCTGACATGTTGAGACATACAGTAGTTTCAGAATTTACAGACTCTGGAGAACATAGCTTGGATAGGTGGTAGAGAATAGAGGATGGTTTAGAAAAGGAAACTAAATACAAAAGGCTAAAGAGAACCAGTATGCTAGGCCTGCGGGTAGCCTATCAGAGTAAGGTTGAAAAGCAAAAACCAACCCTAAAACAATAAATAATTTCATTATACAGTTTTCAAAATACATATTTACCATTGTGCCATGCAAAAAAGCTAAAAGCACATAAGATAACAACAATGTGAAGCTCTTAAGAAACATCTAAATTCATTGAGATTCCTGTGTTTCATGTAATAACTATTTCATTCAGATGAATGATACTTGGTTCTAAGACAGTTCAAAAGAATTTCTTATTTTCTCTATTGCATTTGAAATCCAGAGATGCCTAAATAAATCAAACTTGTGTTTATGGTGATTTATATACCATGAGCAATGTTGCAGTCAGTGAATTGATTTTCTGAAATAGTAAAAAAAATTTTATGTAAAGTTTTAAACAAAACAAAGTTTAATCTTCACTGAACTTAAATGGTAGCTATGTCCCTGGAAAATTCAGTGCATATTAAAATCTTGCAAAAAATACTTAGCTTTTATACATATATATATGAATTAGGTTCTTCTGACATTATTTTAAATAGTATTTTACCCACACAGTATCTATTTCAGATATTTGGAAATCACTCAGGTCATAGTAGAGTCCTTCATTTTGCAAGACTGTCCTGCACATTACAGGACATTAAGTATGGCTAGACGTTGTCTACCAAATATAAAAGCTTTCTCCTCATAACTGTGGGGTGGGGGTGGGGGTGACCAAAAATACTACCATTAATTTCCAAAATGTTCCCTAGGAGGCAGTATAGCCCTATTGAGAGCCATTGTTCCATCTTTAATTGGATACTGTTTTCTAAATCTCTGCACTTTATCTCTCTCCCCACCATTTTCCTTTGTTACAGACCAAGATTTCTCATTTTCCCTGGATTAGCTCAGACGTGAACCTATCACAAGTTTCAATGCCCTCTAATAATGCCCTACAACCATACCAGAATCATCTTCCTAAAATACAAATCTGGATTTCTGGTCAAGATGGTGCTGGACTTCACATGGAAATTCACCCTTCTGCCTCCCATTTCTACCACAAAATAGCAAAGATATAATACAAGAAAATATGCACAAGTATAGTTATATTCACGAGCAAATGGTCCCAGAGGGATGAAAAACAATGGAACAAAAACACAAGGCTGTAAGTGAGCAATGGCTCTGGGATCCAAAGCAGGCATAGAAAGTTTACCTCTAACAAGGGGTAACACCTCCAGCCCTCATGGGGAAAGAGGGCGTCAGACACAGAGCTTCAAGCCAGACTGTCCTGCCAAGGGGGCTTCCCTACCCATTCACCAAGGTCCCTAAGTGTCATGACTATTGTGGAGGTCCTTAGAAAGCCATTGCCTAGAACGTCAATAAGGAACAATGCAGATCCAGACCAAATGTTTTGCTTTTCAGGAAATGGATCTGTAACATCTCCTCAAACAAAAGTCCTGATCTTCTACTGAAGAGAAACTTGTGAACTAGAATTCTAGAGCAATGACGAGAATACAATGAAAAAATAATCAAAACTAAAATAAATTAAAACCATTCAACGTACGGGAAGATTCAATTCCAGGCAAATGCAAATAATAGAAGCGTCTTCGGGAAAAAGAAAATAAATGTCCTAAAGCTCCTCAAAAACAATTTCTGTGAAGGAACAAATCTCCGCCTAAACAAGAAAGAAACTATATAACAAAGCAAATCAAGGATAATAGAGATTTCTGAAAAAGAAGGGGGAGGAAGAGGAAAAGGTAGAGAGGACATGAATGGAAGGAGAAGTAGCACCTAGAAACCCTAGAAATTAAAATTTTAATCATTCATATTTTTTAAATTAGATGACATAAATTCTAGCCAAAAAGAGTATTAATAAATTAGAAGAGAGTACAGGAGAATTGAACCCAAATCAGCACAAAGATATAAAGAGATATTTTGAAATATGAAAAAAAGATTTAAGAATGCTGGAGGGGAACTTAACAAAATTAAAGGAAAATAATACTCTGTAAATCAAAAGGATAAAATCTTGGCAAAGCTACAATTGCCAAGAACGAACTGGTAATCCTTAAAGCTAAAACAAAGAACAAGTTATCTTTAAAAGGCACAAAATTTTAAAACTAACAGTGCACATCATAGAAATTCCCTGAAGAAAAAGAACAATGTCTTATTACCAATTATCTTTTCAAAAATCATTTAGGGGAATTCTAATTAATATGATGTGGGAGCTATTAATTAGTTTCAATGGATGAAATGTGATAAGATTCTTATTCCTGTTTCGGTGAATGATGTAAATACGAAGTCATTCAAATTTTGTTAGAAAAATGTACAAGTTGATATGTATGTTTAAAATTTTTAAGTAAGTAATGAATAAAAGAGATATTCAAATTATAGTTTCCAAATACTAGAAGAATCGGAGGGATATAAAAAGTTTATATATAAACTTTTATAAGAAAGGTAGAACAGGGAATAAAAAGAAGAAAGACAGCATAAGATAAAATGCTGGAAATATGTCTGAATATAGCCAGAATAAATATATGTAATAGGTTGGATTCACAGAGATTGTCCATTTAGACAAAATACAAATCCACTTATCTATGTAGATAAAATGCAAATCCACAAAATACAAAGTACAAATCTCATATCTATTTCTTAGATATAAGGAATGTATCTAAAGAAATAAAACAGAAAAATTAAAAATAAAGTAATGGAAAATGATAAAACACACAAATACTCTTCAAATGAAAGCTGATACAGAAATATTTAAAAGACACAATAAAAAGGTGTGCTCTACAATGAACATACAAGAACATAAAATGATCAAACTAGTATGCATAGCTGTCAGTTCCCGCAGGTCCCAGCTTGCTCACCGTGAAGTGTCCGGGCGGCAGCCCCTGTGGCCGGGTCTTCCTGCGATCCGCACCCCGTCTGACACCCATCTCACGGCTGGGTGCCAGGGACTCTTCCAAATTCACTTACTTCCTCACCTACTTCGGACTCACCTACTTCAGACCCTTCCAAATTCACTGGGGGGTTGGGGGGGTGGGGGGGTGGCCTGGTCTCACAGTGGGCTTGCCGGGCTTCTGGCTCCCCACAACTGCTCTCCCAGCATCCCAATGCCCTCCGTCCCTCTCTCTATAAGCTGCCAGGGCTCCCCATCCCTGGGTCTCCACCTCCCGAGTTCCAAACCCCTGATATTTCTAACCCCCATTTATCTCTGTCCAGCACCCTGGCCGCAGCCCCCAGGAGGTGTGTTTATTCTCGGGGCAAGGATGAATCCGGGAACCCCGCTGCTCAGGTACTGCCAGGGGCCACACCCAGTGTGGGGCTACGAGGGCACCAGAAGCTCCTCCCCTGTGGATTTTTAAAACAGATATTATTTTTTATATTATTGCCACAAAAACGTTGATAATTGGATATTAAAGAGAATGAGCTGTAAAAAATACAAAGGCTACCATAATTACAAGACATCTGATAAGTCCACAGTCATGGTGGGGAATTTTAATAAATCTCCTATTAGAGATTGACAGATAAGTAGGTGCAAAATTGATAAGCATAGTGAATGTTTGAACCACATAATAAAGAATAATTTAGTTGATATATAGAAAGTGAGCCCAACACACCCAAGAAAAAATATATATCCTTTCAAAATATGAAGAAAACGCATTAAAAATCTGACCATAATCAAGCCACAAAAACTCAATGAATTTCAAAGAATCAATAGGTTCTCTGATCACAGTGCAATTAAACTAGAAAAGATCAACAGATTTAAAAATAGGACAATGTGCTTGAAAATTTAGATTATGCTCATAATTTACCCAAAGGTAAAGAAAAAGCAAAATTATGGCTTATCATTGAATGACAATGAATATACAGCAGAGCAAAACTTGTGGGATGGAGTTTATAGCTTCAAACACATGAACTCAAAATCAATAATGATTTAAAATAAATGACTTATGCCATGCCGAGACCCAGGTTCAATTCCCAGAGACTACCCATGCCAAAAATTAAAATCAGCGTTAAACATTTAACTCATTAAGCTGGTAAAAGAAACACTAAATAAGTCTAAGAAAAGCAGAGGAAAGGAAATAAATACAAAAGTAATAATAAATGAAATAAAAAGAAATCAAAAGTTGGATTTTTTAATTAATAAAAAATAATAGCCTCTAGCAAGACAGATCAAGCAGAAAAGCTAAAAGCCATGACTAAACACTATTTGAAATCCAAAAATGTGACACAACTGCAAATTTTAAAAAATTATAAGAGAATAGTTTAAATTATTTTGTGTTAGTAAACTTGAAAATGTAGATAAAATGGATAGCTTTTTAGAAAGATATAAATTACCAAAAACAAAAGAAAATCTGAAAATCAAATAATATTAAAGAAATGATCGAGAGTTTTTGAATCAGTGATCAATTGTTCCCCATTCCATTTCACTCTTCAAAAAGATATAATTTATAGGCACATTTTATATTTCAAAGAAAAGTTATTGCTATATTTCCAACCTTGTTTGAAAAAGAGGGAAAAAGGGTAAATCTATCCAACTCATTTACCTAGATAGAGAATACAAAAAAAGAAAATTGTAGACAAATCACACTGATGACCAATGATGCAAAAATTCTTTAAAAATATAGTTAACAGTTGAATTCATCAGAGTGTTTTCTAAAAAAACTCACTGATACGCAATAATTAGAACAAATAAATTTAAAGAGTCAGAAACTAGAATACAAGTTTCCAGGGGCTGGGATAGGACAGGGAGTGGGGAATTAATGCTTATGGGTACAGAGTTCCTGTTTGGGGTGATTGAAACGTTTTGTTAGTGGATGGTGGTGATTATAGGACAATATTGGGAATGTGACTAACAGCAGTGAAATGTATATTCGAAAGTGGTTAAAATGGGAAAATTTTGTTTTATATGTGTTAAAACAACATTTAATTAAAAAACAAACATAGGTGCAGCACAAAGAGTGAGCTCTAATGTCAAATATGGACCTTAGTTAGTAATAAAATTGTAATATTAGTTCATCAACTATAATAATTATACCACACTAACATAAAATGTTAGTAACAAGGAAAATTTTGTATGTGTTGGGGTGGGGAATGGTATCTGGGAACTGTACTTTCTATGTAATTTTTCTGAAAAACTACAAATGTCCCCAAAAATAAAGTTTATCAAAAAATAGCCTTTCACTCTTAAGACTGACTGGCTGAGTTTCTAAAATCCAAATTAATAGTTAATTTTTAATGTAATAGAAAAAGATACCATTCTCAATAGCAAGAAAATATAAAAGGTATCTAAAAATAAATCTGACAAAGATTATGCAAGACCTTGATGAAGAAATTATCAGGTATTATTGGGGACCTGAATGAAAGAATAGCAATGGCATATTTATGAATGCAGGTGTTCATGATCTTTAAAAGGTCAAATGTCCCCCAAATTAATCTAGAAATTGAATTCAATTTCAATCACAATTCAATTCTAATTCCAACATTATGGGACTTGGTAATTTGTTCCTAAAATCATATGAATGATCAAAGAAGCAATTATACCTAAGACAATTTTAAAAGGAAAATGAGCAAAGTGTATATACTAACACATTTATTTCAAAGTATTATCATTTATGCCAGGATAATATTGGCACAGGGATAAGCTAATAGCCTAGGAACAGAATAGAATTCAGAAATAGATCTATGAATATATGGTGTTGACATATAATAAAGGTACCAGTATAGACATTTAAGTAAATGGGCCTAGGCTAACTGGCTAAAGGGGAAAGGGAAACATTAAATCATATGTGTAACCTATGCCAAACAATAAAATGAACCCAGTGGATTAAAGATCAAAATATTAAATGCAAAATTGTAAATATTTAAAATGGAAATATGGAATTTTTATTGATCCTTTTATAAGGAATAATCCCTTGAGTGCTGTCAGCAACATGGCAACAGAAAGCATACCTTGAAGAGTCTTCCCTCAGAATCAGCTAACCAAAGGACAAATTCCACTTGCTTGGAACTATGGATATGAAGTCCTGATATATGTAACAATGTGGATGAACCCTGAAGACATCATGCTGAGTGAAATAACGCAGACACAAAAGGACAAATACTGTATGATTTCACTGATTTGAAATAGAGTAAGCAAACTCATAGAGTCAGAATCTAGAAAATAGGTTCCTGGGGAACAGAGTAGGGATAGGGATTGGGAAGCTAAGGTTTAGCATGTACAGGGTTCCTATTTGGAATGGTGGAAATGTATTGGTAATGGATATTGGTGATGGTAGCACAACATTGTAAGCATAATTAACAGCACTGAAATATATATTGGAATGTGATTTAAAGGGAAAATGTTAGTTGTACATATAGTAAAAAAATAACATTTTTGAAAATTCTATGAAGTTACACAACACAGTGAACCCTAAGTTAAACCACGGACTATAGTTAGTAGTATATTAGTAAAATGTGCTCTCATCAATGTGAAAAATGTTCTACACCAATGCAAAGTGTTGATATAGGGTAATATTTGGGATTTTGCATGTTATTTTACACGAGTGTTCTGAATCCACAAGTTCTCTAATAAAGAAAAGAAAACATTGAAAACATTTGAAAGGAAATATAGACTATTAAATGACCTAATTATAATAAATATTTCCTGGAGTGACATCATCAACAATGTTGAAATAAGACAACGCCTGGTAAAGTCTCCCCTCAAAAAACAACAAATAAAAGGACAAATCCAACTTTGTTGGAACTCTAGAGGACAGTAGACACCGGAGAAGGACTCCACAAACACTGAATCGAAGGAAAAGAAAAATAATCAATCAAAATGAGGTAAGATATTTTCATCCCAGACCCACCAGTCTGGAACCACCGCCTCACCTGACCCCATCCCACACAACTGAGGAGTCACACAGAGGCAGCACAGCCTCAGTCCCTCCTGCCTGCCATGGATGCAGACTACAGAGCCACTCACAGCAGCAAGTTGGAATCCCACACATAACCAGGCACAGGGACCCAAGTCTGCAGAGACACAGGGCAGAACACAAGCAACTGAGGACTACTGCATACAAAAGTGCTCCAAGAGGGGAAAAAAGAGAGAGAGAGAGTACAGCAGAGCTGTTGGCAAGAGGTACATACACTCAATCAGCCTGTGTTTGCTGGATCACTTAAACAAAAAACAGACCTTACTGGATTGACTGGACTAAATCCCTGGAGTGGGATACACTAACAAGGAGTAATCTGGGGGCAGAAAAGCCTCACAGAAATAAAAGGGGTGGAGGGGGGTGAACTGAACTGCTGTAAGACAAGATAAGTCCCAGAACTGAAAAGTGTGATGTAAAGGGAGCACTGTGTGAGGAGGAGAATTTAAACAAATCATAGGAGCTGGGGAAAAAACTATGCACAAAAACAAACAGAACAGATCAAGATTCCCAGAGAAGGAACAGAGGAAAGAAAGTTTTCTCCTGGAGATGAAACAATTGAACAAAAAGTGCAATCTTAAAAAGTTTGCTCCATATTCACAGCACAGTAAGAAACAGATGAAGAAGAGCTGAGAAAATCTGAATAGTTAAACATGGACTACTCTAAAGGTCCAGAAGAAGTTTGACCAGGCATCAAAGAAAAGCCATAATACAAAGCCATTCAACAATAAAATCCTAGGCAAGAGGGATAAACTGACTTTCAGAGTTAACATGTCAAAATAATCAGATGTGCAGACATCAACAAAAAGTGACAAGCCATACCAAGAAACAAGAAGATATGGCTCAATGAGGGAACAAATTAAAACTTCAGAGGAAATTAAGACTTTGGAACAATAACAAAAAGTAAAAACAAATCTCCTAAATCAATTCAAGGAGATGAAGGAAAATATGGATATAGAGCTAAAGGATACTAAGAGAACAGTGTATGAATATAAAGAAGAATTTGAAAGTTTAAAAAGAAGCATAGCAGAAAAAATGGGGTTGAAAGGCAAATAAGGGAGTTTAAAAATATATGATGATGCAATGAGTCATTGCTTATATACTTTGGATGGGTTATATGGTGTATGAATATATCTCAATAAAATTGCATTAAGAAAGAAAAATATACATTAGAGGCATACAACAGCAGATTTGAACAAGCAGAAGAAAGAATCAGTGAACTTGAGGACAGGAAAATCAAAATCATACAGTCAGAAGAGCAGATAAAAAGAATAATTTTAAAAACTAAGCAATATCTCAGGGGTATGAGTGACACCATAAAGCATACAAACATACACATCATGGGTGTCCCAAAAGAAGAAAAGAGGGGAAGAGAGACAGAAAGAATGTTTGAGGAAATAATGGTCAAAAATTTCTCAACTCTTATGAAAAGCATAAATATAAAAGAAGTGCAACATACTCCACGAATAATAAACCCTAATAGACCTACTCCAAGACACATACTAATCAGAATGTCAAACACCAAGATAAAGGGAAAAGTCTGAAAGCAACAAGAGAAAAGTGAGTCTCACGTACAAGGGCTCCATCATGGTTTCTGATGATGGTTTTCTTTAGAAACCATTTAGGCAGGGAGGCAGTGGTATGATATATATAAGGTGCTGAAAGAGAATAACTGTCAGCTAAGAATTCCTTACAAAGTGGGCCACAGTGGCTCAGCAGGCAGAGTTCCCTTCTGCCATGCTGAAGACCCAGGTTTGATTCCTGGTGCCTGCCCATGAAAAAAAAAAATTCCTTAACTGGCAAAACTGTCCTTCAAAAATAAGGGAGAGTTTAAAATATTCACAGATAAACAGAATAGAGAGTTCATCAACAAGAGAGCAGCCCTACAAGAGATACTAAATGGAGTTCTGCAGGCTGAAATGAAGGAGAGTGTAGGAATGAAGACTATCAGTCATGATAACTAAGGGTAAAAAGAGAAACAGAAATAATATATGACATATAAAAGCCAAAAGATAAAATGGTTGAAGTAAGTATTGCCTTTACAGTAATAATATTGGATGTTAATGGAGTAAATTCCCCAATCAAAAGACTCAAATTGACTGAATGGATTAAAAAAAAAAAAGTATGATCCTTCTATATGCTGTCTAGAGGAGATTTATCTTAGATTCAAGCACAAAAATAGATTGAAGGTGAAAGTTTGAAGGAAGATATTCCGTGCAAACAGTACCCAAAAAGTGAGCTGGGGTAGCTATACTAATATTGGACAAAATAGGCTTGAATAATTACTAGATGACCTGGCAATCCCTCTACTAGGTATATACCTAAAGAATTGAAAGCAGGAACTAGAGTATGTATTTGAACACCAACGTTCATACTGGCATTATTCACAATTGCCAAAAGATGGAAGCAATCCAAGTGTCCATTAATAGGAGAATGGATAAGCAAAATGTGGCAAATATATGCAATGGAATATTATTAAGCTTTAAAAGGGAATGAAGTTCTGATTCATGCAATAACATGGATTAACCTTGAAGACATTATGTTTAATGAAATAAGCCAGACACAAGAAAACAAAATTGTATGATCTCAATGATATGAAGTAATTAGAATAAAAAACTCATAGAATTAAAATCAAGAATATAAATTACCAGGGACCTGGTTGGGAGTAGGGGATGGGAAGTTAATGCCTAAATTGTACAGCATTTCTTTTTGGGTTGATTGTTAAGTTTGGGAAATAGATGGTGGTGATGGTTGCACCACACTGTAAATGTAATTAACAGCACTGAATTATATATTTGAATGCAGTTAAAAGGAGGAAATTTTAGATCATATATGTTACTGGAATAAAAATTACAAGATAAAACAACATAATGAATCCTACCGTAAACAATGGGCTACAGCTAATAGTATAATTATCAAAATGTTCTTTCACAAATTATAGCAAATGTACTACACTAATGCAAGATGTTAATAATTGGGTGGTATATTGGGAAAAAATATACCCCAATGTAAACTAATTGTAAATATACCTTAATGTAAACTAAAACAAAAAAGAAAGAAATCCTGAACAAAACACAAATTGAACAAATAATAAGGGAATTTAAAAATAAATTTGACCTTTGTCATTAACAAAAATTCAGTAAAGAAGGTTCTTGCAACACATATAACTAAAAAAAGTATTCATAGCCAAAATAAATGTAAGAACTCCTAAAAATTCATTAGAATAAGGTTAATAACCAAATTTATAAATTTTTAAAGGATTGGAACACATACTAGTCAGAGTAGAAAATCTAAATAGCCATCAAGCATGTGAAAAGATGATCAAACTGACCAACAACTAGGGAAATAAAAATTCAAACAGTAAAATACCATTTCACATACATCAAATTAACAAAAAGGTAAACTGCCACTTCCAAGTTTGGGCAGTATGTTGAAAAAGCAATTGTGAAAGTGTAAAATTGGCAAAAACAAAACAAAAAAACCATGAGGAGCAATTTAGCAATATCTAATAAAAATGCTGTACAAACCCAACATGCTATTAGCTATTGCTAAAATAATGCTGCATAATATATAATCCTAATAGTCAGTGACTTAAAGCATTAATTATTTATTATAATGCTCACAGCCCAATGTAAGAATGGATTAAAGTTTTAGTACATTTACAGAACGGACTACCTTGTAACAGCTAGTTGAATGAGCTAAAACATAAAGAATTAAGTATTATGTATAAACATAATACTTCTAACAAAGAAGGTGGAGGGAAATAAACAAGTTACAATGCTATACAGTTCATTATACTAGAATTATGATAATCTTAGATGATATTTTAATATGTAAATTAATTTGAATAATCAACATTATTTTGTCTAAGTAGAAGACAAATCCTTTTCTTAAAGATTTCATGGTATATTATTTGCTTTGTGATTGGAATGCCCACAAATACTCTTCTGAGTCTTTAGTCTATAGGCTATTTAATGAAATTTAAAATTTGAACCAAATATGGCAAAAGCATTTTCATGGTCCTCTGTATTTATTACAATAGCATGTTAGACAAGCAGATTAGCTGACACAGAAACATTGCTTCCAAAAAAGTTATTTGAGGAAAGCCCATAGCCATGGACTTTTTTTTTTTCTGATGGTTTTGAATTCCACATGTAGTCCCTCTAGACAGTTAATCTGCAACATATTTTATGTCACTCCTTTAGACATCTGTACTAGAACCTGTAGGCAGCCAACAGTCGGTTTGCTTTTACAGAGACCTAAGTAATAGTTTGAGGTCATGCCGGGAAATCTCAGAGCCAATAAATTGCAGCCCCATTGTACTTATGTCATGGTCTCCAGATGACTGTGCTGGCCTGAGGTGCCCATTTACCTTCCAACTGTACAGCAGACATATAAGAAAACACCAGAGTCCTAAAAATACCCAGGCTGTTATATGTTTTCTTATGACATAGTCACCGCACTTGGAAGAATTAACTGCATTGAAAAGAGGAGACTGGCTTGGGTTTAGACGAGAGCTGGGTGTGCCCTGCGGTGGCAGGCTGCTACCAGATGGGAAGCGGTGCTTGGCCTGGAAAAAAACAAAATCTGTCAAGAGTTAACAGAGCCCCAGCCACAGACTGAGATTCAGCATAACTCAAAGCCTTTGGAGACTGCTGAGGACAAAGCCAGGATGCAAAAGAAGAGGAAATTGAAGGCCAACCCGACTGATACAGCCCTCTGACTTGGCTCTCTGTATTCAGTCAGACCTAGGAATGCCTATTCTTGATTATGTGGGTGTCATAAATTGAATCGTGTCCCCCCAAAACTCATATTCAAGCCCTAACTTCCCAGCCCCATGAACGTGAAGTTATTTGAAAATAGGGCCTTTGAGATGCAATTCATTAAGAAGAGGCCAGACCGGGTTAGGGTGGGCCCTGATCCTATATGACTCGTGTCTTTATAAGAAGAGGAAATTTGGACCCAGGCACAGACCCCCGGAGAGAAAGGCCTGTGAAGATAGAGGCGACCTGAGATTGGAGGGATCCATCTGGAAGTCACAGGACACCAAAGATTGCTGGTAAACGAGACGAGGAAAGGAAGGATTCTCTCCCACAGGTTTCAGAACAAGCATACCCCTGCCCATACCTTGCTTTCAGACTTCTAACCTCCAATTTATTGTGAGGTGATACATTTCTGTTGTTTTAAGCCATCCAGTTTGTAGTACTTTGTCAAAGTGGCCCTAGGAAAATAATACAACAGGGTTAAATTATTGAAAGTGTGAGAAACTGATAGCAAGGATTATTACTGGTGAAAACAGGCAATTAGAGAAAAGAATTAGGTATTTTACCTGTGCAACTTTCAGTGATATTTGATATTATCACTATGAGCTTATATTAGTTGATTAAAAATTTATAACCAAATCACTCCTTAAAAATAAAATAATAAAATGGCTGTTCCACATTCACCTTTACAGATGTGGAACTGAGGACAAGACATTACGTGACTCATACAAATTTGTCTGTCAAATGATTGCTGGTACCAGTGGTAGAATTTCTGTTTCCTGTGTCCCAATCAGTTGTTTTTGTTTTATTTTATGCTTCACCTTCTGATGAAGATAAATATGGTAAACACAAACTACTCAATTGGATATGGTAAGGATTTCAAAATAACTTTAGCTTTCCTAATTTTTGAGAGTCAGGGATGGGAACTTCATGATTTATTTATAAAAGGCTTGTTGCTGTTTTTTTACTTTTTGCATGGACAGGCACCAGGAATCAAACCCAGGTCTCCAGCACGGCAGGCAAGAACTCTGCCACTGAGCTACCACTGCCTGCCCTATAACTGGCTTTTAAGACATATTTTCATAATGTTCTGTTTGAAGGCCAAAACTCTGCCTTGGTTTTATTGTTGTTGTTTTTTTTTCTTCTTTTTTTTTTTTCTGCCTTGGTTTTAATCATCACATTTAGATCTCTGCATTCTATAAATTCTCCAACGTAATGGTAACAGCATGTAGCCAATATTACAGGAACACATTATTTAAGATTTGATAGGCAGCTTTGATTTTATAAAAAAAAAACATCAGCAATAACATAAAATTCTAGTTCACAAATATTTTTCCAACTGGCTTCAAAAATTGTCTCTAAAATGTCAGAAACAAACCTTGCTTACCAGGTCTTGATATCCAGCTGGGAATTCCCATCATTTTTTCCTTTCTTATCCTTCCTGAGCCATGTCAGCCTACATTCTCCCAGAGTGGTTTCCACTCTATTTCTTTCAGTCAATAACCATTGCATTCAAGGAATACAGCACATACTAGACACTAGGTAATAAATATTGATTTGAAATTCTTATTTCTGCTTTAGCTTTCCATCATCAACCTTAATTCAGTTATTCTTTTATATTTTATGTAATATCATTTCTTGATTATAATTTTTAGTCAGATGAGATTGTATTTTTGATAACCTATAATTAACCTCCACAAAAATACTTGCACATTTTTTTCTATTACTCTTTTACTTGGTGTTGATCAAAGTTAAATGGGAACACTGGAATGACTAGAATGTACAGACTTCTAGAGGGAGGAGCAGGCAATCTGGGGAGTTCCCAGTAGAGGAAAAAGGATGAACAATTGGTATTAGGAGAGCATGGCTGGAAACAACAAGTAGGAAATTTGGTCAGTAGGTAAGATTCAGCATATAGAATTTCAGTAGCAGTAAATAGAGTAGGCAGAATCAACAAAAGTAGGGGTGTCAGAAATATCCAGTGGAAAGTACAGCAAAGGTATAAGAGTGCCATGTAGAGAAGGATGGGTGTCTTTGTTGGCTGCCTATCCAATATGCACTTCTACCCTCCTTTTCTTAAGAAGAAAAAAAAGGGGAAGAAAAAGGGAAGAAAAGAAATAAATTTTTGCTTCAACAGCAATGTTTCCAGCTAAATGCTCTTATTTTCCAGCTTCCTCTATAGCTAAGAGAGCTTGTGTGGCACTCCTATCTGCAGCAAAGCTCTATCTGCAGTAAATTACATGAAAGCTTCCAATTCTTCATTCTCTCCATAGCCATATGAATTACCATGTAAATCTGCTGAGCTCTCTCACTCTGACTCTAAGCTCATCCACGGGACTTGCTTTGGCCAACAGAGTGATCCTTGACAATTTTAAAGCTAGGTTTTCAGAAGCCATTCATGTTACTGCTTACTTACTCTTACTTACACTTCTGCAGTGGGTGGGCTAGTCCATTATTCCCAGGAGGAGGAAAAGAAACCCATGATGCAGAGCTGCCCCAGTCAGGTCCAGTCAAGTACAGAGCCTCCAACTAACCTGCAGATGCATAAGTGAGCTCAGCAGAACCCAGCAGTCCCGCTCAACTCACCCCAGCCTTGACCAGCTGAACACAGCAGATAGGTGATAAATAGGTGTTTATTGTTTTATGCCATTGAAGCTTTATATTTACTTGTTATGTATGAAGAAACTAATGGCTACATTAGCAATTCAGACCTAGGTTGATATCTGATGGTGGGTGGGGAGGGGAGGCATTAAGAAAATCTTTATTTCTTTAATGCCTCAATATCCCTTTTACCCTTTCCCCTTCTCCTTACCTTAAGTGCAGAATTAATATCTAAGAATGTAAAGTCACATTGCGATCAAGTGTTCTGGTTTGCTAGCTTCCGAATGCAATATACCAGAAATGGAATGGCTTTTTAAAAGGGAAAATTGAATAAGTTGCAAGTTTACAGTTCTATGGCCATGAAAATGTCCCAATTAAAGCAAGTCTATAGAAATGTCCAATCTAAGACATCCATGGAAAGATATCTTGGTTCAAGAAGGTCAGTGAAGTTCAAGGTGTTCAGGGTTTCTCTCTCTAATGAAAAGGCACATGGTGAACATGGCATCATCTGCTCGCTTCCTCTCCAGGCCTGTTTTATGAAGCTCCACCAGGGGCATTCTCCTTCGTCTCCAAAGGTCGCTGGCTGGTGGACTTTGTCTCTCTCAGAATCTTGTGGCTTTCTCTTGTTGTTCTCCAGCCTTTTCCAAAGTGCTTCTTCTTTTAAAGGATTCTGGTAAAACCAATCAAGACTGACCTGGAATGGGTGGGGACACAACTCTACCTAACCAAGTTTAATACCCACACTTGATTAAGTCACATCTCCATGGAGATAAGCTAATTAAAGTTTCCAACATGCAGTATACTGAATAGGGATTAGAAGAAATGGCTATCTTTATAAAATAGGATGAAAACATGGCTTTTCTAGGGCACATAAATCTTTTCAAACCAGCACATCAAGTATGTATAAGCAAAGAGGCTAACAATGATGGAACAAAAAGACAGAAAAGGCGTGAGTCTCTGATGACACTGTTATGGAGCATACCAGCCCTGGATTGTTTAATTCTGGATTTCTTGATATGTGAGAATATAAATTCCTATTATATAAAACAGTCAAGATCATTCCTGATACAAAAAAGCATGACACAATTTCTAGAATTGAGGCTCAAGATAGGAAAAAATAAAAGCCCAGTCAGTAGAAACAAAGAGAAAAGTCACAATAGACCAGCAACAGAGCTGACAACACCAAACCACTGCTACTGTACTGGGAGTTCATCATTTCTGGTTGTAGGGAAGGGATTGAACCCAGAGTAACATAGGGATGAAAAGAAAATTTTGGAATCCTACAGGGATAGAGATCCAAACAGTAATTACATTATCATTATAAGGCTTAATTTGATCCCGCAGCCATGTCTTTCAGACTCTGAGACTATAATGGACCTTCAACATTTTCCATTTCTTCTTTTAAAACATGTTGTTACTCTTTTCTTTCTACTGCCCTTTCTTCCATCACTCTTTTGATATTTATATCCCTTTTAATTCACATTGCTTTCATAATATTCCTTTTTTTGGTTTTTGGTCCCACTAACATCCATCAAATACATACCTGAGTGTTGACTTTTACAAATGGATTTAATTTTTAAAATAGCACAGCAAGTATTTATGACAATTAAATTGTAATAGGGGCACAATAAAGTATAGTAACCAAAGAAAAGATAGATTCTTTCTAAAACCGCTGAAATTTCACCTAATATCTCCCCACAAAGGAATAAGTATGAGTATCTGAAGCTATTTTAAGAAATTGCCAATATGGCATCAATGTGTGAAAATATGAGTCAAATATAAAGAAATATATGAGAAACGCCATGATTAAAACCTCACCTAATCCCCTTGCCAGCATGCTTTCTTGGAACTAGCTTGCCCAGGATACATAGCTCTGACCTTCAGATGCTGTACTAGTTCCTCAACCTGCCAGTTATTTGATTAGTACCCCCTCCAAACACAGTTAATGTACATAAAGACACAGAGCTGCTCTGTCATTTTTTTTCTCAAACCTAGTATTTCAGATTTCATTAATATCAAAATAAAATGTATTGATACCCACTATGTGTTAGTATTTTACCCACTGATAATTGAATCAAAACAACAAGAGGAAAAAAAATTTAGAAAATGCCAACCAAATTCTTTTACTGCCTTGGAACCTTGGGGCCTTTGAGAATAGACACATGATAAATGTAGGATAACTTTAGCAGAGATAGACTTGAATTGAATGTATCAATTAATTTTCTTTAGCTGCAGGCCACAAGAAGTAACTCTTGCTAATTTGAGGAAGAAGGGAAAAAAGAAATACACTGGAAATCTATACAGATAAATCAAAGAAAGGAAGGAAAAGCTGTAGAGCAAGGCTTCAGAAGGGTCAGGGACCTGTAAGTCTCCAGGGGCGTTAATAGCAGTAATTAACAGGTTGTTTCTTAAGACTATCGCTGCCAAATAAATCAGTACCAACTGTGCTTGGTTTTTTTTGGATGGTTAGTTGGTTGGTTACGATTTTTTGGTCCAGGAAGAGAGCGTCTGATACCTAGAGTTGAGGTACTAACAAAGGGGATGAGGGATTTCCTAAAAAAATTAAAAGGGTTTTCCAAAGGAACATGAATGTTGGGCAAAATAAAGAAATACACCGTACTGATAAAGTTGCAAAGCTCTAGGTTCCATAACCCTGGGAAGACCAAGACAACAGGAAGAGAATCAAATGTTCCAGAAGATCTAAGGTCAAAACAAACCTTACGTTCTAGTGAACAAATTCCTCTATCTTACTCCCCTTAATATAAAGGCTACGAAGAAACAGATAAGAGATTTCCATTTTCTAAATTAGTATAAGCCATTTTGAAAGAGCAAGAGGTTAAAAATTAAGTTACTACAATTATTCTTCCTCAAAAGTAAAATACTATTTTAAAAACTTTCTCCTTTTGGACACAGATGATCATACAACCTTCACATTAGAAACAGGTATTATCACTACCTCACCTTCATAACAAGATTATTTCTGAATCTTTATTTTTTCATAAGCATAAGCTAAATGCCAAGTCAGTTACATTTTAAAAAAAACAAAGGTGTTATTTCATCTCATTAAACTAATGGGAAAAAATTAAATGCAGAGATTGGCACAATTAGAATCAATTAGTAAGTGTTTAATATTCTCCTGGATCCAAAGCAGTTTTTCCATATAATAACAGCAGAATACAGTTACAATCATGCATTAAATGCCAAGTCAATTAATCATGTTAAAGCACTGATTTAAATGCCAGAAGAATTAGCATGACCTTTCATTTATCAAGAACAGTTGCATTTTGAAAGGAAGTGATTCAGAAAATACTTTTCTGTAGATACCTCAAGACTCTCAGAAACCATTTGAACATAATCCTTTCAAAGATGGACTTCTCCTTAAGTGCAAAATTATAAAAAGAGCAAAATGCTTTTATGGATGAGAATTTAAAATTTGTCCAAGTAAGGGAATCCTATTAAAACTGAAAAGCTATTTGAAATATGTATTTTTTATATATGGAGTTTGGGTCTTTTTATAGATGAAGTATGTCTCAACTACAGCACAATTTTGATTCTGACACATCTTCATAAATCTTTAAACCAGAAGGGTGGGTCCATGAGAAACCAATTTTCCGGAAGACATCTAGAGAAAACACATTCTAAAAAGAGGCAAAAGTGAAGTAAAAATGAGCTAGGCTGTTGTGGGAAGATGTAGTACATCTATGATTATGTGACCTGATATGCCAAAAGTGATTTTGCAGAAGTAAAATCACTATTCAGCTGATTTTGAGTTAATCATTGAGATTATCACAGTGGCCCTAATCCATTCACGTGAGCCCTTTAAAAGCACAGCATTTTGTTTGAATGGGGACAGAAAAGGAAGTCAAAGGGATTCAACACTTGAGAAGGATTCAATGTACCATTGCTGACTTTAAAGATAGAGAGGGTCATGTTAAAGGACTGGAGAGAGACCAGAAGGGGCTTAGAGTGACACCTAGGGAACAGCCACCAGGAAAATGCAAACCTCAGTCCTACAATCACAAGGAACTAAATTCTGCCCACAACTTGAATGAGTTTGGAAGCAAATTCTTCACCAGAGCTTCCAGATAAAAGCACAGTCTGCCAACATTTTATTTTGGCATTGTGAAACCTAAATAAAAAAACCTAATCAAGCCTGACCAGACTTCTGGTCTACAGAACTGTGAAATCGTAAATGGGTATTGTTTTTTGTTTTTTAAAAAAATACTTTCAGAAATACCAGAGAGTTATAAAATTAATGCAGCCCCTACAGGACTCCAACATACTTCACCCCCCAAATACTCAGAACCACCAATTTTAACATTTTAACACCTTGCCTTATCATTCTATCTATCTATCTATCTATCTATCTATCTATCTATCTATCTATCTATCTATCTATCTATCTATCTGTCCGTCTGTGTTAGTCAGGGTTCTCTAGAGAAACAGGACCAACAGAAGAGATCTGTAAGTATGAGATTTATAAAGGTGTCTCTTGCAACCATAAGAATGGAAGATCCAAAATCCATAGGGCAGGATGTGAAGCAGGCATTTCCAATGAAGGGTCTGAATGAACGCCACAGGAGAGGCTCACTGGCTGAAGAAGCAGTGAAAGACTCTCTCTTCTCCCTCAAAAGCCTTCAACTGATTGGATTATCTCATTGTGGGAGACATGCATGGTTGATTCCAGATGTTATCAACCACAGATGCATCAACTGACGAATGATTTAAAACACCAACCTTCTGGTTCATCAACCAGCCACAAAATATCCTTGTGCAATGTTCTAGCCAGTGCTTGCCTGACCAGACAACTGGGCATAATCACTTGGGCAAGTTGACGCCAGAATCTAACCATCACAGTTCACCCCTTGTTAATTTGGCAGCTGTATACCTCACCTTGAAACATGCTTAATTTCCAAATAGAATACAATAACAGACATATGTTTCACCTAACAAACTCAACTGTCCTGCGTACAACTGGAAATGCACTACATTTCTCCAGAATACGGTGCAAGTACTTAGGTAACATTCACTCTTAAACTCCATATCCTATGACTTAAATGCTATAACATGAACAATACAATTTATATCATATAATAAGAGGAAAGCAAGATACTTGCTTATGTACAAATGCAAACATACTTATCCCAAAACAGGGAGGAAATTTCCATACAATCACAGTCTTCATTTTTGCAACTGGCTCACATGGTTGCAGTTCATATTTAACACTACCTTCTTCTACTACTCATTCCAAGTTCCCTTTACCCTCAGTAGGCACTTTAGCGGGCCATGGTTCTTTGCCGGGTGGGTTAACCCAAACCTTTATTCCTGAAGTTTCTGGATCATTGGTAGTCCTGCCTCGATTAGGTTGTTGCAGTTCTTTATTGACTGTAATCACAGGGCCTAGCAGTACTAAGAGATGTCCTAGGGGATCTCCTGTATTCCAGGAAAACTCTTCTTTACTTCCATTATGTAGTTACGGTCCTATTTCCCCTTGATAGTCAGGATCAGTCACTTCAAACGGAACATTAATTCGCTTTCATGCCTGTTGATTCGGTGGTAGGAGAAGCCCAAAGTTGTCAGGTGGCAGTCTTAACTTGCAGTTCAATGGAATAATTGTTGTATTCCTGGTAGGAACACTCCTCCTTTTGGAACTAAGACCTGTAGACCAGCAGAGCTTAAGGTTTCAGGAATAGGAAGTAAAAAGTTTTCCTAGTGGATCACTAGGGGTCATAGTTAGTGGTGCCACTCCCATTTCCACCCCTTGATTCCTGGACGCATGAATCCTGGCAATGGGAGAAACAGCACCCTAGAGTGGATGCTGATTTAGAGCATACACAGCCTCCTGGAGAACACTGGCCCAACTCTGCAAGGTATTGCCACCTTGTTGGCAATGTAGTTGAGTCTTCAAAAGGCCATTTCACCATTCTATCAACCCAGCTGTCTCTAGATGATGGGAACCATGGAAAGACCAGAGAATTCCATGAGTATATGCCCATTACTTCATTTGCTGTGAAGGGGGTTCCTTGATCAGAAGCAATGCTGTGTAGAATACCATGATGGTGAATATGACATTCCATAAGTCCACAGATAGTAGTCTTTGAGGAAGCAAGGTATGCAGAAAATACAAACCCATATCTGGAGTATGTGCCTATTCCAGTTAGAACAAATTGTTGCCCTTCCATGATGGAAGTGGTCCAATGTAATCAACCTGCCACTAAGTAACAGGCTAATCACCTCAGGGAATGATGCCATATCAGGGACTGAGGGTGGGTCTCTGCTGCTGGCAGACTGGGCACTCAGCAGTGGCCATAGCCAGGTCAGTCTTGGTGAGTGGAAGTCCATGATACTAAGACCAAGCATAACCTCCATCCTTACCACCATGACCACTTTGTTCATGAGCCCATTGGGCAATGGCAGAGTGGCTGAGAAAAGAGGATGACTTGTATAGGATAGGTCATCTTATCCACTTGATTATTAAAACCTTCCTCTGCTGAAGTCACCTTTGGTGAGCATTCACATGACCACAAATAT
The DNA here is from genome assembly GCF_023851605.1 of Tamandua tetradactyla. Lineage (NCBI taxonomy): Eukaryota > Metazoa > Chordata > Mammalia > Pilosa > Myrmecophagidae > Tamandua > Tamandua tetradactyla. Next base: position 48,742,315 of record NC_135331.1, read on the forward strand.
CTTCAAGTTCTTTGCCCACTCAGAAAGATCTATCCACATACCTCTTGCTCAGACCTTTTTGTCCCCAGTTTTCGAAACATACTCCTTCCAAATCCCTAACCATCCAGCCAAACCATTAACAACAGCCCATGAGTCAGTATACAAATGCACATCTGGCCACTTCTCCTTCCAACAAAATGAATAACCAGGTGTGCTACTCAAAGTTCCACCCACTGGGAGGATTTTCCCTCACCACTGTCCTTTAGGGATGTCCAGAATGGCTTGTAGTGCTACAGCTATCCACTTCCTGGTGATCCCTGCATATCGTGAAGAATCATCTGTAAACCATGCCTAAGTTTTCTCTTCCTCAGTCAACTGACTGTAAGGCATGCCCCAAGAGGCCATAGCTCTGATCGGGGAAAGAGAAGGTAACATGGCAGAAGTGAGGGCCATGGGAATTTGGGGCATTCTCTCATATAACTTACTTGTGCCTTTAGGATCTGCTCAAGCCCCACCTCTAATATACCATTTCCATTTTTTGATGGAGTGCTGCTGTGCACACCCAACTTTATGGCTTCATGGGTCAGATAACACCTAGTTCATGTTAGGCAATTTGGGTTTCATGATAACTTGGTGGCCCACAGTTAAGCATTTGGTCTCTACTAAGGTCCAGTAGCAGGTTTAAAGCTGTTTCTCAAAAGGAAAGTAGTTATCTGTAGGGATGGTAAGACTTTGCTCGAAAATCCTAAGGATCTGTGTTGTGATTTTCCTTTAAGGACCTGCCAAAGGCTCCAGACAGCATCCCTATTTGTCACTGACACTTTCAATATCATTGGATCTGCTGGATCGTATGGCCCAAGTGGCAGAACAGCTTGAACAGCAGCCTGGACATGTGACAGCCTCCTCTTGTTCCTATCCCCACTCAAAACTAACAGGTATCCTGGTCACTTGGCATGGACCAGAGTAGCACATTCAAATGAGGAAGACATTAACTCTGAAATCCAAAGAGACCAAATAGACATTGTGTCTCTTTTTGGGTCACAGGAGAGGCCAGATGCCAGATCCCTTCACCTTAGAAGGGATATCTTAACATGCCCCACACCACTGGAGACGTAGAAATTTCACTGAGGTGGAAGGCCCCTGTATTTTTGTTGGATTTATCTCCCATCCCTTGACATGCAAATGCCTTACCAATAAGTCTAGAGTAGTTGTTACTTTTTGCTCATTAGGTCCAATTAGCATAATATCATCAGTATAATGAAACAGTGTGATGTCTTGTGGAGGGAGAAACAATCAAAATCCCTGCAGACAAGATTGTGACATAGAGCTGGAGAGCTGATATAACCCTGAGGCAGGACAGTGAAGGAATACTGCTGGCCTTGCCAGCTGAATTCAAACTGTTTTTGGTAGTCCTTACAGACAGCTATTGAGAAAAAATCATTTGCCAAATCAATAGCTGCATATGAGATACCACGCAATGTGCTGATTTGCTCAAGCAATGATACCACATCCAGAAGAGCAGCTGCAATTGGAGTCACCACCTGGATAAGTCTATGATAATCTACTGTCAACCTCCAAGGTCCCATCTGTTTTCTACACAGACCAAATAGGAAGGATGAATGGGGATGTGGTGGGGACTCACCACCCTTGCATCCCTCAAGTCCTTAAGAGTGGCACTAATCTCTGCAATCCATCCAGGAATTTGGTATTGCTTCTGATTCACTATTTTACTAGATAAGTGCAGTTTTATTGGCTTCCATTTGTCCTTTCCTGCCATAATAGGCCTCACTTCATGAGTCAGAGAACCAATGTGGGGATTCTGCCAGTTGCTGAGTATGTCAATTCCAATTATGCATTCTGGAACTGAGGAAATGACCACAGAGTGGGTCCAGAGATGCACTGGACCCACTGTGAGATGGATCTGAGCTAAAGCTCCATCACCTGAGCTCCATAAGCTCCTATTCTGACTAGTGAACCAGAGTGATGTTTTGGGTCTCTTGGAATTAGTGTTACTCCTGAGCCAGTGTCCAATAAGCCCCTAAATAGGTGATCATTTCCTTTTCCTCAGCGAACATCACCCTGATAAAAGGTCTTCTTGGGGAAGGCTGGGAGGAAGGTTAACATTGTAAATTTTGGGCAGTGTAAAAGGGTCCTTCCCCAAGGGTTCCTGGCTCTCCCCTCACTCAGGAGGTTCTGGATCTGTAACTGTCTCAAGTCAGGAAATTGATTAAGGGGCCATTACTCTCTGTTTTTGTAATTAAGTTAGACTTCCATGCTGGTTTGAAATGATGTATGTACCCCAGATAGACCATGTTTTAATCCTAATCCCATTTTGTAAAGGCAGCCATTTCTTCTAATCCCTGTTCAGCATTGTATGTTTGAAACTTAATTAGATCATCTCCCTGGAGGTGTGATTTAATCAAGAGTGGTTGTTATGCTGGATTAGGTAGAGGCATGTCTCCACCCATTTGGGTGGATCTTGATTAGTTTCTAGAGTCCTATAAAAGAAGAAACATTTTGGAAAATGAGAGCGATTCTAAGAGCAGAACAACATAGCCACAAGAAGCAGAGAGTCTATCAGTTAGTGACCTTTGGAGATGAAGAAGGAAAACACCTCCCGGAGAGCTTCATGAAACAAGAAGCCAGGAGAGAAAGCTAGTAGATGACGCCATGTTCACCATGTGCCCTTCCAGCCAAGAGATGAACCTTGACAGTGTTTGTCATGTGCCTTCTCACTTGAGAAAGAGAGAGAGACCCTGAGCTTCATCGGCCTTCTTGAACCCAGGTATCTTTCTCTGGATGCCTTTGATTGGACATTTCTATAGACTTGTTTTAATTGGGACATCTTCTCAGCCTTAGAACTGTAAACTAACAACATATCAAATTCCCCTTTTAAAAAGCCATTCCATTCCTGATATATTGTATTCCAGCAGCTAGCAAACTAGAACAACTTCTGTTCATTTGACCTAGAATTCTTCTGCCTCTACAGCTCAAATAAGAATTTAGTTGACTGTGCATCTATTTTGCTTCTAGGAACTCCATGATCAACTAGCCAAAGCCACAAGTCTCTGCCAGTCAGATTATTTTGACTACTGCTTTGAGTTTGCAATCCCTTATGGTAGCTATACCCACCTTGTCTATAGCAATCAACTATTACCACAGGACTTCTGCAAACTAGCGTTCTGATCATCCCCATTGTGTTTAAGGATTCCAGTTCAGTGACAGCAGTTCCCACAGTAATATCTGACCTATAGAGAAGGGCACCTACAGAGCTCTTCAGGGATGACAGAGTTCATCTCACAAATTCATTTCTTATGGTTCTCGTGAAAGATGTGTCCTCTGGACATTCTTGGGATGCATGAGCAGGTCTTCCACTCTAGCATTCCAATCTCTCTAAGCCTCTGGATCTCCTCATCTACATATACCAGGGCAACTCTGGCATTTCAACCTGAGGTACAGTTGGCCACCTTTTGATCCATGTTTCAGCCATTCAAACAGACTGTTAATGCCCTTTCTAACCCCTAGAGCTATAATATTAAATGCAGAATCTCTGTTTAGTGAGCCCATATCAATAAATTCAGCTTCATCCAACTTTATATTCCTTCCACCATTTTCCCATGACCTTAATATTCATTCCTGCACATATTCCCCTGATTTCTGTCTATATAGATTGGAAAATTCATGTAGTTCTTTTGGAGTATAGCATACCTCCTTATGGGTCAAATTTTGTACCTCAACTTTTGGGGCCTGTTGGGACTGTAATCTAGTATAGGTCTTAAGGAAAGAGGGGTGGTGGGAGTGGGTCATGAAAAGAAATAGAAGTGTCTTTCAAACCAGTTACCTCAGAGAATTCCATTGCAGTTTCAACTGGTGAAGCAGGATTAGTTGCTCAGACAGAGGAGTGAGGGCTATTTCCGCAGAGGCAATGTTACAGGATTAGCAGGAACTAAAGAGTTAATTTCGTTAGGCGGAGACTGGACAGCAGACTCCTCTGGGGAGACTGGAGACTGGGAAGCTGTTTCCTTAAGTCAGGCTGGAGGTTGGGAAACTCTTTCTTCAGGGCAGTCCATTACAGGTCTATCTAGCAAAGGCTCAGCAGATTCCAGGGATCCCATCTCCCATTGCCGTCATTATTAAGCCATATATCACAATCCCATGTTTCAGGATCCCATTCTTTTCCAATCAAACCTATGGCTTTAACAGCAGACACCATGCAAGGCTGAGATTTTAGTTTAGGTTGTAAATCTGCTACTCACACAATGAGGCTTCAGGTCTGGTTTTCTGAGATCTCAAGTCTACAACCACAAGAAATAACATTTTCTTTCAGGGCACCCAAAGAAACTTTTACATCATTTGTACATCACTTAAAGTGCAAATATGAAGCCTTCAGTTCATCCCTTTCCCTTATCACTGTATCCAATATATCAAACCCAACAACCAGCCAACATTATTATACTTCTTAATTCCATAAAACTCTGTAAAGGTGTCAAAAACATTCTCACCCAGAGCCATGCCTCATATAAGCATACAATTAGCAGAATCTAATGGTGATATTTTGAGTATCTCTTTTGCCAAGACACCCCATCTTGATTATTGGAAACAGAGTCATTAGTGCCTCTGAGTCTAGTCAAAGTAGAAAACCAATTGTAAAGACCCATTTTTAAAATTCTGTTTCTGAAAACCACTCCCAGTACCAGGCTGTGTTATTCAGGGTTCTCTAGAGAAACAGGACCAACTGGAGAGATCTGTAAATATGAGATTTATAAAGGTGTCTCATACAAACATGGGAATGGAAGAGTCCAAAATCTGTAGGACAGGCTGTGAAGCTGGCAGCTCTGATGAAGGGTCTGGACAAACTCCACAGGAGAGGTCACTGGCTGAAGAAGCAGTGAAAGAGTCTCCCTTCTCCCTCAAAAGCCTTCAACTGATTGGATTATCTCGTTGTGGGAGACATGCCTTAGTTGATCACAGATGTATTCAGCCATGAGTGCAATCAACTGACTGATGATTTAATACACCAGTCTTCTGGTTTATCAACCAGCCATGAAATATCCTTGTGCAATGGTCTAGTCAGTTCTTGCCTGACCAGACAACTGGGCATAATCACTGGATCAATTGACACCAGAACCTAACCATCACTCTATCTGTCTGTCTATTTATCTGTCTATCTGTCTGTCTATCTATCTATCTATCTACACATCTATCTGTGTAATTTATCTATCATCAGTCTATCTTCCAATTCATTTTCAGAACCCTTAAGTGTAGATTGTATACATTGTTCTCCTTGAGCATTATCATTGCCATGCACATTTCCTAAGAACACGTATGTAATCACCTTAAGTGCAGTTATCTAAATATTGTTAACATTGATATAGTTTGCAGACTATCTTCCATTTTTTATTTCCCAACAAAGTCCTTTTGAGCCTTTCCTCCTCCATTCTTAGATCCAATTCAGTACCATCATGCATTGCATTTAATTTTCATTGGCTGTAGAGTTGTTCTTTCTTTCCTTTTTTACTTTTGTGTGTGTGTGTGTGTGTGTGTGTGTGTGTGCATACTCCAGAAATTGAACCCGGGTCTCCCACATGTAAGGTGGGCATTCTATCACTGAACCACCCATGCACGTTTTCCTTTTTTCATTATGGTAACATACATACAATGTAAACTTTCTCATATCAACCACTCATAAGCATATCATTCAATGGGATTAACCATAGTCACAATATTGTGGTGTCCTCACCGCCTTCCATTACTAAACTTTCCCATCTTCCCAGACAGAAACCCTACACCCATTGTACATTAAGTCCCCATTCTCCATGCACCCCACCCCTGGAATCCTATATTCTAATTTTCATATCTCTGAGCTTGCATACTATTGAATATTTCCTTTCTAGATAACGCGGAGCTTAAATTGAACATACAAACTCTATAACAATCTTGTTTGTTTTGAAACCAACTTAACTTCAATTGTATGTAGAAACTATGTTTCTATACCCCTCCATCCCCACTTGCTGCAGTTCTTGTCATAAATTACATGTTTATATATTTTGAATCCAAAGCTGCTGATTTATCATTACTTTTAATACATCTGTCTTTTAGGTCCTATAGAAAATAAAAAGTGAAGTTACAAACCAAAAATACAACAGTACTGGCATTTATATTTACTCAGGTTGTTACACTCCCTGGAAATAATTATTTCTTCACGTGACTTTGATCTGTTGTCTTTTCCTTTCAACTTGCAGAACTCACTTTAGTATCTCTTGTAGGGCTTGTCTAATGTTGACAAACTCCTTCAGACTTTGTTTTTCTGGGAATGTGTTAATCTCGCCAATATTTTTTGAAAGAAAGTTTTTCCCCATATCGTATCAGCAAATTTTTGCTTTCAATGCTTTAAATATTCATCCCACTTCTTGCCTCCATGGTTTCCATTGAGATATCAGTACTTAATTTTGTTGAGGAGCCCTTGAAAGTGATATATTGCTTCTCTCTTACAGCTTTCAGAAATCTCTCTTTATCTTTGATATTTGAAAGTTTGTTTATAATATGCCATGTTTGGTCTGGGTTTATCCGGTTTGGAGTTCACTGTGTGAACTCTGGATGTGTATATTCGTGTCTTTCAGTTAAATTTGAGAAGTTTTCAGCCATTATTTCTTTGAGTATTCTCTCTGTCCCTTTTGATCTTTCTTTTCCTGCTGGGACTTTCACACTGGATATATTGGCATGCTTGATGGTGTCTCACAGATTCCTCAGGCTCTGTTCATTTTTCTTTGGACTTTCATCTTTCTGCCTATCAGACTGAATTTCAGTTGTCTTATCTTCACTGATTCTTTCTTCTGCCAACTCTAATCTGCCATTAAACCCTTACAGGGTATTTTAAATTTCTATTTCTGTGGTCTTTAGTCCTATCTGGTTCCTTTTAATAATTTCCATCTCCTTATAGATATTCTCTTTGTGTTCATCTATCATTTTCCTGATGTCTGTTAGTTCTTTCTCTGTTTTCCTTTAGCACCTTGAGTATATTTAGGGCCATTTTTTAAAAGTCTCGTTCTGGAATGTCCCAGGTCTGAACCTTCATATTGATTGTTTCTAATATTTTTATCTTCTTTGCCTTGGCCTTTACTTCCTGTTTCTTTGTATGTGTAGTAACCTTTTCTTGAAACCTATAAATTTTGATATTTTGTGTGTTATCAGGAGAATTTAAACTCTGAGGAATCTGTTCCTTAAGCTTGTATCCAGCTAGTGTTATGACAGAGCTTACCTTGAGTGTCAGGAGCTAACAAAAAAAAACAAGAAGAAGAAAAAGATAAAGAAACCTTTCCCAGTCTTTGCCAGTTAACCTGTGCAAGTACTCTCCATGGCATTTCTATACAATAAGTTTAGAGAATAACTCCAAGCCAAAATGTAGGGGCCTCTCTGATCCTTTCTGCATCTATGCCTTGTCTTGAGCATACATGTATAGGCACTAGGAATTCTCCCATTTACATGGATACAAATGTCCCCCTTCCCTAGGAAACCTTTTCCTCACTAAACTGGGCATTGCACTGTATACCCTATAGCCAGCAATCCCTTACCCCAGGCAGCAGAACTTGACTTTTCTTCCTCAGCACTCTGTAGGAGAATTCAGTAAGCTACCTTCTACATGCCGGGCACGTTCTGGGGTGGCAAGTCCCTCAAGCCATGACTAGACAGATTGAGGCAGACTTACAAGGTTCCCTGTATGTGCATGAGGGTTACTCTGCTCCGGCTGGTACTGGACCAGGGATCTGCACCATACATGCTGAGCCAGTGCGGGGTGAAGGAGAGGCCGGTCAGAACACCACACAGTCCTGCCACTTTTGCATACCCTTTCCCTTGTTTCACACTCACCCTGTTACCACAGCCCTTTAACTGTTTTCTGGAGTTTTGAGAAAGATATTCCTGTGAGTTCTTGCTAGTTGTTCAGAGCTTCTGTGGGATGATAGAGCCCCATAGCATCTCACTCCACCATCTTGATCAGGATAGGGTTCCAGCTACCTGTCAAGTGTGGTTTTAAACTGCTAAATTTGTGGTAATTTGTTACACAACAACAGAAACTTATATTATGAACCTAAGAGAGAGGTCTTTTGTATCAAGGAGAATCACACGTAACTATCACTTGGGTTTGTCTCTCAGCCCAACTATTTCTGGACTCACGTTTGAGACCTGTTGAAAAGAGGATTGCTGTGAATAAAACTACTTATTTCATGAAAAACTTCAGAGATATTGGGGTCAAAGCATTGCTTGGGTATCCCTGCAATATATGATATGACAAAAGTGGAAAGAACGATTCCATCCCACTTAGCCAGAACACGCCATGAAAGTGGAACTTCATGAAGAGGCTGTATCGAGGACCAGAGCACACAAAAGTACAATCAGCAGCACCCCTTGGGAGCCCATGGTAGACGCCCCCTTGACACTCCCAGAAATGTTTGGGAGAACGCCACAGAGGACTAGGAATTCCACATTAGCAGATGAGGCAAGAGCTGACTCCAGTGGAACCGCCAATTGGAGAAAGTATACATCCTTCCTGAATTCCCATTCCTTAAATTCTATACATTCCTGTGCAAAGAGACCTGCTTCACACTGCCTGCTCCAATACTAAGAAAAGGGGTTACTCAGCTGGAACTGGTGTACTTTCATTTCCCTCTGACACTCTTCTCTGGCTTCTGTTTTTCTTGCTCTTTGCCTGATAAATTAGGAATAACACCTAAATACCAAGACAGATAAGACAGAGTAATTGAGACAAAATTACATTGCACAATATGAAGTACAATGAACATTCTCAATAGTGGTGAACACCCTAAAACACAGATCAGATCTTGTCATTTCATGGCTTTAGAATCTTTGAGGACTGATGGGAAAAAAAAAATCTACAATCCATAGCATGCTATCAGACAGTTCAAAATATGGCCCTAGTACTTTTTCTATTCCCATTTCTCACTACTATATCCCTTGCAATTAAAAAACAGCAATTAAAATAAATTTATTAAAAATTAAGTTAAATATGACTTTTTGGTTGAGAAAATATTTTGGAGAATATTTGGTTAAGATATATAAGCACCCCATTACATGGTCTAGACAGAACATATTTAGACAAAAATAATGAACTGCTCTGAATGCAATTTGCTATAAAATAATCCAGAAAAAATTAGGGAGAGGGATGAAACAAAATGCTGATAATTATTGAATATATATTTAAAATTTCCATATGATATACTCCTATAAGATAATATATGATCTGTTTCCATATAATAACATATAATATGTTTACATACATGTCATACAATAAGCATATGAGATAAATCTAAACTTTTCAAAAAAAACAGCAAGTCACAAATATAAGTCTTTTGAAAATGAATAAAAATAAAGGATGGTAAATAACATTTAAAAAGTGAGGTCATAAAAATTCATCCAAACTTAACAGTAATCCAAAACAATGGAGAATGGGTTAAATTTACCTCTTAAAAGACAGAAACTCACAGACATAGCTCAGTTCAAAACCTGTTTATATGCTTTTATAAAAGACCCATTTAAATAAAATGGCACAAAAAAACAAAATAGCAAATGGAGAAAACCTGTATCAGGTAAATACTGACAAAAAGAAACCTGATGTAGTAATTAAAATATATTTGCTTACAAAGTAATAGCTAAAAAGTGTATTTCAATACATTAAAAGTGACAAGGTAGAATATTTCATGTGTTTTAAGGGGATAATTCACCAAGCAGATAAGACAGGCAAGAACGGATTTAAAATATATACAGCAATGAAAACTTGTCAAGTCTATAATTACATGAGGAAACTTTAATTTGGTCTCCCTCAAACAAAAAATATACATTCTATTCAAACACAAATGGGACATTTTCAAAATATAATTACAGACTACATAATTTTATTTCAAACCCTGTGAAAATGAAATAAAAAACCACTTACTAAAGATAAGAAGCCAAATTATCATAATTATAGCTGTCTGTATCAATGCTGAGGAACAATTCATTATCAGAAAAATTACATGTTTTTCTGTCATAATTGAAATCTGGTTTGTTTGTTTTTCATTTTGTTAAAAATATTTATTTAAAAAATATAATTGTCCATATCTAGTTGTACATTTATCTATTAACATATCTCTATAATTTTGGACTTAAGTAAATTGAGATCTGGTTTATTAAAGATTAAAACTGCACATGGCTAATAATAAGCCTTAGTTATTTTTGCTGAGGGGCATCAGTGTGAAAAGAAATGTGCAAATATAACTGAAGTCTAACAAATCTTCCTAATAAGCATCTTGAACTCCAATGGGCTGCATAATCAATCTTAGGAGACCTTAAATTCAATAACCTTTCAACATCATAACTTTTCTGAGGCAATAATGAAGACTATCAAGCATTACATTTTTTTTTTCTATGCTGTATGGTCAGGGTTGCATTTCATTCTTCCTCCATGTGAGTATCCCATTATTGCAACACTATTTGATGATTTTTTTTTTTTTTGGAAGTGCATCCCTCGGGAATGGAACCAGGGTCTCCCACACTGCATGCAGAAATTCTACCACTGAACTACCCTTGCAGCCAGCCATTTTGGAAGTGATTATGCGTTATAGATGTTAATGTCAGCTAATTCACACGTAACCAGGTCTCACTGCATATAACTGCTCAGGCAGTGAATGTGGGCAATACTAACTCTTTACTGTCCTTGTGTGTGTGCATTATGTAAGATACAATAAGGGCCCTTCAAACGGGAAAAATAAAGTGATGGTATTTGGAGCCGTGTGCCTTGGGGCTAGTTCTATACAGAGAGAATAGCACTGCAATTCTTTTCTTTTCTAAGAAGCATTGCTTCACATTAAACAGAAATTGAGTGTAAGCTTGGGTTTCTTTCAGAGGAACCAGGAAGAACTGTAGGAGAAATTTAAAAAACACATTTGTTCAGATGTAAACAGATCCCTTGTTTATTAAGATAATAAACCAGCTATTTCTTTTCACTGAACATGTTTTCAACTGGAAGGAGAATCTAGAACTGAATGTTCTAATGCCCATTTAAAAACTTCCACAAAACATTCATCTTTTCCTCTCAAGAACATAGTGTTTTTTATTCACAGCAACTTTAGAGAGAAATTTAATAGCCAACTGTATATTCACCTTTGAATTTTTCACCCATGGCCATACAAAATTCTCTGCGTGTGTGTGTGTGTGTGTGTTCAAGTGTGTGAGTATAAGTAGATAATGGTACTAGTGTGCTGATAAATGTTTAGCAACTGACCTTTCTGGACACAAAAAAGCACTGATTTGTAGCGTTTCCTGTTTTCATGGTTTAAATACTTCCTCTATGATTGGTTTCAGGAATTTTCAAATTCCGGAAAATTCAACAATCACCTCTCACAAGTCATTGCACACCAGTTGGTGGGTGATGCTCTTGAACCATCAAAATTGAAATTATGACCGTGTCTGCATCTTGCTATTCTGATTATGTAATTTGGAGCATATGATTGATGGTAAATGTTTTCTTTTATATTCTACTCAATTGCTTCTATACCTAGGCAAAATTGGATTGAAGGCAGATTTTAAAGGCCATAAACTAGGATATTTACCATCAGACCTCAGAAAGATGGTTGAATAGAGTAGCCAAGAAAAAATTAGTAATATAGGAGGAGGTAATGGCAGGGAAAAAAAAAGAGATTTTAAAGAAATTACTCATTTGAAAGCAGAGCTGAAAGACAATAAGTACGCCTTTGTGTGGTTGCTTTTTTTAATGTTGAAGTGGATAATAACCAGTACCCTCATGCTCTGTTCAGCTCTGAGAAGAGCTTTTCAAGTTATATTTCAGAAGCGTGCCATTAAATTCATGCAGAGTACTTTTTTTTCTAAAGCAGACAACATCTTTTATAGATGTGAGATGTCATTCAGCTGCGCCCTCAGCCTGTGTGTCTCTGAAAAGCTTTGTATGATTTTAAAATAGGAGAAATAATCTTACCAGCATTTTCTCAGAAGCTGGAAATGAGTTCCTTTGACTTGAGAAGCTAAAGGTCACACAACCTCATTTTTTTCCCTAAATAATTGCACCATCTAATTGCTATTTAATTTTCAAAATAGTAAATACTTTTTCAAACATTAATAAATTTTGCTCTGTTCAGTTTTATACATTATACCAAATAAAATACACACAAATATCATTAGCAATTTTTAAATTAATATCATTCATTCCTCCAAGAAATTACAGTTCTTAAGTACAGAATTTTTTAAGAGTGAAAGGAATTCAGATACTGACTGAAATATTAATTGGCACTGCCAGCTCAATTGACATTGCCATGGAAATTTGCAATTAGGATGAGATTCCACCTATGGCAAGAACAAAGCAAGCTAGGACATGATAACCACAGCAATAGTAGCTATTATAGTAGCGTATTAATTCACTTAAGGACTTTTTAAATTATATTTTGTACAGTTAATTAATTAAGTCTATGTTTTACAAGTAAGAATATTCTGCAGTATTGATAGGATTAATTCTTAAATGAAGTGAGATGGTTTGCAGGTAATGGATGTCAATCTTCTGTTATTAATAGTCCCTCTATTCGACTAGTTTGTCATCATGTTCTCACAGCTTTTCTGTCAATCTATAAAAAGAATTATTTCCGTAAAAATGACTGCTTCACTTTTAAATGCTCAAAACCATAATTTGGATTGCTTAACACTTGAGTCTATTTTTGCACTTATAATCAATTCATCAAATATTTATGTGGCCACTAACATGTGTCAAACACTGTGCTAAGGTTGGGAGACACCGAGGGCTACTGCATCCAATGTACTTGAGTGAGCTATCATGAAATGTTGTTTACATCCCTTTTCCCAGCATCTAACCTAAAAGAGAATTTTATACATTGTACCAAATCAATAACTCCAAAGCATAACTTAATGTCCTTTCTCAGTAACATAATAAACAATAAGTATCACTTACTCAATTGAGCTTGATATATTAACTAGAAATATGCAAAAACATAAAAGTTGTAAATGGATATAAAAATTTTTTTCAGGGCACTTTGGTTTATTAAAATACGTTTAACAGAATGTCAGTATTGTAATAGGTAATGTTAAAATATGGTGTCCACAAATAAAATGTCAATGGCTGAGAGATTCCAAACAGAGTTGAGAGGTTATCCTGGAGGTTATTCATACACACTAAATAGATATTACCTTTTTAGTTAAGGTGTAATGGAGAGGCTAGAGGGAAGTGCCTGAAAATGTAAAGCTGACTTCTACAGCATAAATATCCTTCTTTTGTACCATCAGACCTCAGAAAGATGGTTGAATAGACTAGCTAAGAAAAAATTATTAATATAGGAGTAGGTTATGGCAGGGAAAAAAAGAAATTTTTTTCTTGAAGATGATTGTATAATGTTTCTTGAAGATGATTGTATAAGGATATAGCTTTCACAGTGTGACTGTGTGATTGTGAAAACCCTGTGTCTGATGCTCCTTTTATCTACCTTATCGAAAAATGAGTAAAACATATGAATTAAAAATAAATAATAGGAGGAATAGAGTAAATTTAGTAGGTTGACTTGCTAGTGATCAATGAAAGGGAAGGGTAAGGGGTAAGGTATGTATGAATTTTTTTTGCTCTCCTTTATTTCTTTTTCTGAATTGATGCAAATATTCTAAGAAATGATCATGATGATGAATATACAACTATGTGATGATATTGTGAATTCCTGATTATATATGTAGAATGGAATGATCATATGGTAAGAATGTTTGTGTTTGTTATGTTTTAAAAAAATAAAAAATTAATTTTAAAAAAATATGGTGTCCAAATAAGTGATGATTATTGGCTTTTTTCCTATATCTGAGCCTAATCATTCTTGGTGTACTTTATTGATTTCATTGCCCAAATGTTAAATACTGTTCATAAATAAAGGGAAAAAAAATAATGTAGGTAACAGGATGGTTTACATCAGCAGTTTTCAAACAGGGGTAAAGTAACCCTGAGGCTATCTAAGACTTTTCCTGAGGTGTGGAGACAATGATAGTTCCAAGGAAATCCATTCACAATGATTCTCTTTCACTACCACCAGTGCAGAAGTGAACGGAAGAAGGGACTTAGTGTAGAGTGGGCAAAAACCTCTGTGATGCCAAAGAGACTGTTTGAAAGGTTGATGTAGGTGTTGAGAAAATTAAGGACTCTAACAACTGGGTAACAATCAGGGAGTACTTAATTCCTTGTCTTAAAAAAGTTTAAAGGAACTAATCCAGTTGTCAAATGATAAAATCATTAAAAATATTTTCAGTAAGAGATCATGTGTGGTATTTGCATGATACAGACGTTTAAAGAATTGACTGTCACTGCCATAATAAAACTTCCAGCCTGTCTTGGTTTTCCTAGGCTGCTATCACAAATACCACAAACTAGCTTGGAACTAAATTATAGAAATTCACAGGCTAATGGTTCCAAAAACCACAAGTCAAAATTAAGGCGTTGTAAGCGTCATCTCCAGAGAACATCTTTTTTTTTTGGCTCAGATGTGGCCTTTTTCTCTAAGTCGACAGGGCAAGTGAACTCACTGCCCTCCCCTTCTACATGGGACATGGCTCCCAGGGGTGTAAACCTCCCTGGTAACATGGGACAGAAATCCTGGGATGAGCCGAACCGGCATCAAGAGATTGAGAAAAACTTCTTGACAAAAAGGGCAAAGAGTGAAATGAGATAAAATCAAGCGTCAGTGGCTGAGAGGTTTCAAACAGAGTCGAGAGGTTATCCTGGAGGTTATTCCTATGAATTATATAGATATCACCTTTTTAGTTTATGGCATATTGGAGTGGCTGGAGGGAAGTACCTGAAGCTATAGAGCTGTGTTCCAGTAGCCTTGTTTCTTGAAGATGATTGCATAATGATATAGCTTTTGCAATGTGACTGTGTGATTGTGAAAACCTTGTGTATGATGCTCCTTTTATTTATGGTATGGAAAGATGAGTAAAAAATATGGATAAAATTAGCAAATAATAAGGGGAACAACGGTTTAAGTAAATTGGGTAGATGAAAACACTAGTTGTCAATGAGAGGAAGGAGTAAAGGGTATGGTACGTGTGAGTTTTTCTTTCTTATTTCTTTTTCTGGAGATTTGAGAATGTTCAAAAAAATGATCATGGTGATGAATACACAACTATGTGATGATATTGTGAGCAACTGATTGCACACCATGTATGGAATGTTCGCATGTTAAGAATGTTTGTATGTTTGTATGATGTTTTATCAATAAAAATATTAAAAAGAAAAAAAGTCAAGGCATTGGCTAGAAGGCTTGCTTCCTTCCAGGTGGAAAGCATTCTGGCTGGCAAACAAGGCTTGGGTTCCTTGGCAGTCCCATCACATGGTTACGTCTTCTCCTCTGTTTTCCAGGTGCTGTTGACATCCAGCTCCCACCTCCTCCTTGTGGGCTCTCTCTTTATAAGGTCTCCAATAATAGTAATAAGAATCATTCTGAATCAATTGGCCACTCCTTAAGTAAAAATACCATCTTCCTGAGGTCCTGTTTACAATGGGTACATACCCACAGGAATGAATTATGTTTAAGAGCATGTTTTTCAATCTGCCACACAATCACATCTGCTTATTTAAGTAAAATATAATCTTTCCATTTATAAAAATGATAACAGAGCATAATTAAAGCTCAACCCTATCTCATTTAACAATAAGTAATATTCATCCATGTCCATGTAAAAAATTTTCATCCATCTCCCTAAGAAATAAATTTGTTTAATAACTATCAGAACTTATATTTATGCTATTTAGTTCGATTGTGTACTGATTGCTAATAAACACTAATCCAGAAGAAAGTTTTAAATAGTTAGATACTTATGAACGCATGATAAAAGTTTAATTATTTCCAAATTGGTGTATACATTTTTATTACAGAGTAGTATAATGATCAATTAACCATTATTAAGTATAGAAATATATTAAATTAGATAAATTCTGTGAGGAAATGAAAATACGAATACAAAAAAATCACAAGTGAAATTTCTGGTTTAAAAATCTTACGCACCTATTTTTTAACGAATTCTTGCTATTGACACACTATTATGATTTGTGGGTTAGATTAAACACATTTTAAAGAGTTTTATTTTAAAAGGTCAATATTTGCAATATACTGGAAATGACATACTTTGTCTATAATTATGAAGAAAATATTAGCTGTCCACTTATAGGTACAAGGCTATGTATATTTTTTCAAAATTCTTTCGGCAGGTGTATAAGAAAAAAATGTTAGACGATTACTGTCATACACAAGATGCCTTAAAAAACACAAAAGCTCTCTGTCTAAAAATAACTGTGCTAAGCCAAGGAAATGCTTCAAATTCCAACTCTACAGAATTTATTGCTAGGAGAGGACTGAACCTGAGAGATCATCTAATTCAATTCCTTTATTTTACAAATGAGAAAACTGGGCTCAAAAGGAATTATACGAGGTTCTCTCCACCCACTTCAGTATCTTTGACTACATCATCATGCACAGACCTCTTGACAAGGCAATTTGGCACATCATGACTTGCTATCCTGAGAAGAATAGAAAAGGCAAATATACAGCAGCATCATAATTTTTAATATGGATATTTTAAAGCTATTTCATTTACAAATTAAATTTATGTAGCACTTTCAAGAGTGTTTTTTTCTAGGATAAATTTAGATTCTGTCCCTGAACTTTCAGAATTTAACAGATACTAACATAAACCTCTTTGGCAGTCTGATCCTGACTTATAAACCCTTGAAATACATAAGAAAGGCTACCAAGAATCATCCCTGGCAAATCCCAAATGATCTGAGAGCCACTGTATTGGTGAGGAAGAGAAACCTTAGAACTACACCTGAGACAAAAGTGTTCCATATAGTTGTGACTAGGCTTGTTTAAGGAAAAAAAAAACTTAAAAAGCAGGGAAAAAACCAGAATAGTACTGTATTTGTATTTATTTGTAGCGATTTGTATTAGCATAATAGCATTGTAAGTGGTGTTTTTATTTTTTTCTTTTTCTTCTAGATTTTCCATACTGTGATTGAAGATCGTTTTCAGGAATGTTCAGAGAATCTAAATGGCTCAGGTTCACAACATTTTTGGAGCTTAGGCATAAGGACGACTTTATGGGGAAAAGATTTACTAAGAGATATAAGGTTTGGTAAACAATAAATGAGTATAAAAGGCATTCATGTCTTAACACCTCTTTTTTATATGCTGTGTGGTAGGGGCCACATTTCATTCTTTTTCCATGCGTCTCTCCCATTATCACAGCACCATTTGTTAACTGTTTTTCTTCTCTTTTCTTTTTTTTTTTTTTTTGGAGTGCATGGGCCAGATGTCTTAACACTTGATTTAATACAATTATGTCATGTAATCAGTTGAAAAAGAGATGCCTTCCAAACCTTTTAAGGTTGTGACTCATGAAATTTAGCTCCTGAGTAGTACCACTGTCAAAGCTGCACAGTCTAAACCGGAAAAAAAGGATTTAAAAGGATTTATACCTCTCTAAAGAAAGTACTTTAAAGTATAAAGAAAGTATTTATACCTCTTTAAAGAAAGTACATTTCCAAGCACTGAGCAGAATATCATAGTTAACACATCCTGGTTTTCACCTCTCCTCTCCTCTCCAGGTCTCACACATTCCATACAGTACACCTTTTGTTTGCCAAAACCAAGGGACGGGAAATGATCAATCACTCAATCAATCTTTCTCTTCAACCTTCTCTAAACCCCTTGTTTCTTCCTCAGGAGTTGTTTCTTCCTCTCTCCCCACTCTTTGGTATTTAGAGATTCTAACCCTTTTGCTGGGTCGTCCTTCTCCTCGCCCCTTTCTCACATGGTGATGGGTATGGGAGAGTATGTGTAGGGTTCCAGGGTTGCGAGCAGAGAATAGAATTTGGCTGGGGAAAAGGATTCTTGAATCATTTTTGCTTCAATTGAAATCATTCCCCCAGTTTAGCAACAGAAGAGAAAAATCAATAAATATTTACTCACAAAACCATTAGTGCATTGTACTTATATCTTGCAACAAAAAAATCAGAATTTGCAGTGAACACTTAGTTAAAAAAAAAAATGGCGGGCGGTGGGGGACACGGTGGCTCAGCAGGCTGAGTTCTCACCTGCCATGCCAGAGACCTGGGTTCGATTCCCTGTGCCTGCCCATGCAAAAAAAAAGACTAAAAAAACGGCCTTACAAAAACATCCCGTTGAAACTGCAACTCTATGAAACGAGTGCTTCAGAAGTCTGTGTGCTGCTGAGCAGATGCTGTTACAGAATCAGTCGCTGCAGGAATAGAGGCAGCATCGCGGGAGTCTGCAGAGAAGATGACGCAGAGCTGTCTGGAAAGCTACAGCACTGCCACCCATCTGCTTATACATGCCTTTGCTGGGCAAATTTCCCTCTTGGGATCTACAACTGAGGTATCTGCTGCTCAGTGGTAACTGCCCTTCATTCCATAAAATGACCTCATAGGTAGCATTTAAAGTACATGAGGGTCTGTGGTTTGCACTTCTGTCTCGAGGGGGAGCTCCTGTGGCTGTGCCCACTCTGTGTTTCTCCAGCCCATGGAGAGCATCATTGCCTTACACTGCTGTAGAAGGGTAAGTAATAAATCATTCATTCACTGACAAAAACATGGAGATATATATATATATATATTTTTTTTTTTTTTTAAGTGGGTAAATGTTAAAATACCTTTATAACAATTCCACTGTTTGGATATTTATCTTCCAGGTAAATGTTCCATCCTGGAAATAAACTCAATATTTATTTGACAAAAACAAAAAAAAAGGGAAGAAGGGAAGCTGTGAAAATCCACAATAACTCTAGAGAGAATATACAGTCAAGTCTCTCTTTAGATTGGCCCCTTGCCCAAAATATATGCCATCATTCTGTTTGAATTTTCTCACTTAATTGGTCAAACTATATAAAACTCCATTATTGAAAATACTTTGGGTTTAATACATCTTCTTTCAAAGCACAAACCATCTTGTGGTCTTATGTTTAAACAAGATTATTTTAATACTAAAATGAGATTAGGAAGAGTGTCAGAGAAAGAGTGACTTTATTTGGTGTGTATGCTGAGTCTAGGGTAGGGAAGAAAAATAGGCAATTTGGAAGCTTTGGCCTTAGGGGGAAAAAGACAGTAAAACACTATTCACGAACCTAGGACTGTACAAAGGTGCTAGAATAACTGAAGAGAGTGGAATAGAGAGGTAGAAGAATGAAAAAGACACTTTTTGAGCAGTATAGTTTTTGTCTGGGGCCAGTGTTTTGCTCAGGAAAGGTGAAAATGCCTTCCAGCAATGAATACTACTCTCAGATCCACTCCTTGGGCTAGCTCCCTTTCCTGCCTAACTTTTATTCAGTTATTCACTTCTGCAGGACTTAACAGTCCTCTGTTTGCACATTGCAAGAAGAGTTAAATAGGTCTTTTAGACTATCTTATAGGCTAGCCACCATCTACAGCTCCATTCTTTGGGGAAATAATGTACAAAATACCCAAAAATATGAACTCAACTTATTCTGAAAAATGAGTATAAGAAAAAACTTTGAATCTTTATAGAGAGCATAAAGAGAGAGAGAGAAATATATATTAATGTATTTTAAGTAGCTAAATAGAAGGCGTAAATGTGATCACCCTAGTACAACAAATATAATCAGTCATTCATTCAGCAATATGAACTAGTTAAGTCCTATTGTTCTCTTCCTAATAGCTGGTGCCATTGCCAGGAAAGGGAGTTTTTATTTGCAGAACAGAGCCTGTGCAGAGAAAGAACATAATTTTGCAGCTTGAGACACTTTTGAGGGTCTTGCAGGCCCAGGGATAGTGATACAGAAAAGAAAGTTAGGGCAATATAAGTCTAAAGGGACTTGTGTGAAGAACCCTGTAGGAACTCAAAATATTTTTGGATAAATAGACTATATACAACTGTTCTAGTTTGCTAGCTGCCGGAACGCAATATACCAGAAACAGAATGGCTTTTAAAAAGGGGAATTTAATAAGTTGGTAGTTTACAGTTCTAAGGCTGAGAAAATGTCCCAATTAAAACAAGTCTATAGAAATGCCCAATCTAAGGCATGCAGGGAAAGATACCTTGGTTCAAGAAGGCTGATGAAGTTCAGGGTTTCTTTCTCAAGTGGAAGGGTACATGGCGAACACAGTCAGGGTTTCTCTCTCATCTGGAAAGGCACATGGCTAATATGGTGTCATCTGCTAGCTTCTTCTCCTGGCTTCCAGCTTCATGAAGCTCCCTGGGAGGCATTTTCCTTCTTCATCTCCAAAGGTCACTGGCTGGTGGACTTTGCATCTTGCGGCTATGTCGTCCTGCTGTCTCTGAATCTCTTTTTCTCCAAAACATTTCCTCTTTTGTAGGACTCCAATAAACAAATCAAGACCCACCCAAATGGGTGGAGACATGTCATCATTTAATTCACCTTAACCACTCTTGACTAAATCACGTCATCCAGGGAGATTTGATCTGATTACAGTTTCAAACATGCAGTATTGAACAGGGATTATTCTAGCTTTATGAAATAGGATTTTGATTAAAACATGGCTTTTCTAGGGGGCATACTTCCTTTCAAGCCAGCACAACTATCTCAGTTATTAAATGGTAAACTGAATGATGGTTCCCTTGTTTGTGTTTATTAGGGACTACTCTGCAGCAGAAAGAAAAAGGACATTTAAGGGAAGGAGTGACTTGCCACTTGGTGAGCTTCAGGAGACATGCCAGGGAGTAGTGTGACAAGAGCTAGACTATTGTCTCCTACCTGAGACATCAACCCAGACAGGGCAAAAGGAGAGACAGAGTGTGAGAGTTTTGTATAGAGTTATGTTTTTTGGAGTAATTCAATACTTCAGTACTTTTAGGGTTTTAAAAGATTTGTCTTAAAGGGACTTAGAAACAGAGGCATAGGATGACTTAACAACATGCGTTGCACACCCCACACAAGGCCTTCTATTTTAGACAAGTAGGAAAGCTCTCTGCTTTGTCTCCATTTATAGACAGAAGAACCTACTGAATTAGGTCACTAACAAGACACACCCAAGGCAAGGCCTCCTCATTATAAACAACCATAAAAATTCTTTCTGGGAAAAGTAACCCTGTCCTTCAATATTTGCGTTGTTGGAAATTGGGCTGGATTAGATTGCAAAGATTACATAATCTCTCTGAGGGCCCCAAGCCTTTCATCCTCTCAACTGGCATAAAAACAGCAAAGCCCTGTCAGACAGTTCTGGAACTAATTGGTGGTATGTTCTGTCACTTCATTATACCACAAATCCTTGGCTTTTACAAAGCAAACTTGATTCATCCTATCTCCAAGCAATGTTCGGTCATGGACCAAAACTGGAGAAGTATGTTCTGATTTCAGGAGCTCTTTATTCCTCGAAAAAAGAATTCTTCAACAGCATCAGAATTGTAGAACATCAGAGTTCAGTGGGGCTTGGTTTTTCTAGCCTAAGCCTCTCTTTCCATGTATGAGTACATTGAAGCTCAGAAAATTATTTGCAAAAAATCACACAATTAACTATGGGAAGAGAACAAGAAACCTAGCTTTGTAGTCTTGGGTTTATATACTTGTGTACTAAAACTGAAATCGTTAAACTCAAGGGAAGGTATTATGATTTTTAAGCCTGGTTACACATTAAAATCAATGGGGGAATTTTTTTAGAAAGAAAGATTTCCAGATCACATTCCAGACAATTAAATCAAACCTCTGGGTATGGAAAAGAGACATCTGTGTTTTTGTTTGTTTGTTTCCCAGGAAATTTCAATGTGTAATCAGTTTAAAAAAAAAAGAAAACTAAAGAATGCAGGTAATTCTTCAGCAAGCTAAACATTAGTCTAGAAAAAGAGTCAATTATCTTTAGCTGGGCTCACCATACATCTCTCTTGGCTCAGTATGGCCTTGTTGTATATAATTATTAGTAGAACCCCTTTCACTTTCAATAGTATCCCAATATGTCCTCCAAGTTATAGTTTATCTTTAGCCCATCTGATTTGACAATGAAATAACATCTCTAATGGAAACTGCAAAATTCCCTTGGAAGTGTTAAAAAGTCAGAGCAAAAAATCATGGTGCCCAGAAAGCATAAGTGCATTTACCTATGCTGGAATTCTCTCCTTCAGAAAGAGGCTTTATTATCTACGTACTGATTTTCAGCTTCCTAAGTTTACAGGGGATAATGTAGGCAGGTTATGAAAGACTGTAAGAAGATTCAGTTGATTACTAGAGGAAATCTCAAATAGTTTTAGGGGAAAACTTGCTAGTATTTAAGTTGAAGATAAGAGGATACAGTGGATGGAAAAGTGAAAATGGCCTTTCTTCAGATAAGTACTTGCACAGTTATTGGGAAGTTGGTATTAGAAATGCAGTTACATACCTACAAAAGAAAGCAACTGAAATCTTTCTTTTTTTCTAATAGGACACTGAGTGCGTTAAATTACACAGGAAGTTTAGAGAAGAATGAGATCCAGACCCAGGCTATCTTGACCTTTGTCTGACCCCTAGAGACAAAAACTTTTGCAATGAATAACATCATGCTCTATATATCAGGCAGTAGCGAGAATTTGTGGATTACCAAAATGGAAGCTGAAGAAAACAAGTTAAAGGAAAAGAAAGTTAGGCAATTAATTTTTTCTCTGATAAACTTTAGAATATATATCTTAGCCCTTTGTCTTTTTTAGTGTAGTTGGGACTATATTCAAATGCAAAAAGAAATAAATATTGATTAAACACAGCTGGTGAGCATTTTAATATCACGAGTCCAAGAGAAAGAAGTATAATCCCACGAGCTCCTCTCCAGGGTAAGCTCTATTTAGTCTTAGATTTGTAAATATATTTAATTCTGCTCCAAAAATGCACGTCCAGTGCTTTGTAAATATGAAATAGTAGAAGTGAATGAATCTACGGTTAAACTACAGAGAAGAAAGTTGAGTCTTAAAGAAGTTCAGATCTCTCTAGGAATTTTAGCAAGTTATAATGGAAGTGAGAAACTGGACCCTGAAGGAGATTGTACGTCTTGGGTTCTACTGGGCAGTGATTTTGTGATGGTTAGAGAAGGAAATGTTTCTCCAAGCTCAGCTACTATCTACTCAGTACCGTGCTTCAGTGAGCAAAGTATGTTTTTTGGAGTAATGATTTTTTAAAGGTTTTTAAATGGATAATAATACAAACGCAAATTTCTGGATATCAACCCACCCTTGCTGAATTAAACTATCTGGAGAAAGAGCTGTACAAAAATCTCTTTATTTTAATATGCACCACCAGGTAATTATTGAGCTGGCCGTGGTGGATTGAACTGTGTGCCTCCGATTGGACATGTTCCCAGTCTTGGTCCTCATTCTCGCGATGCCTCATTGTAAGTAGGTTCTCCGGAAAATGCTACTTCAGTTAAAGTGTCTTCCTACTGCATCAGCTGGACCTTAATATGGATTTCCGAAGTCCTTTATAAGCAGAATGAAATTCAGACATAGAGAGAGAAAGCCACAGGGAGAAGCCGGAATGCAGAGGAACCCAGAACCCAGATGAGAAAGGAGAAGACAGTGCCCATGTGCATTGTCATGTAACAGAAAAGCCAAGGACCAAAGATTGCTGCAGCCAGTCCCAGAATGCCACAGGCTTCAGGGAGAAAGCATCTTCTGATGCCTCAGTTTTGGCCTTCTTCTAGCCTCAAAATTGCCAGGCAATAAATTCCCATTCTTTATGCTAAACCACTGTCTGGTATTTATTTTAGCAGATGGGAAGTTAAGATACAAGCTAAGCATTAAGAACTACTGCTTCACTTTTTATTAATGGCTGGTATAATATTCACCAGCTCAAGTAGATGATTGTTTTGTTCCTTTTACGCCTAATCTTATTGCAATCTGTGATCAGTATTGTTAAGAAACTTAAAAGATAATTCCTTAACCCGAGTTCATCTTATGTCTAGTCTACTGCAGAAGACAGACAAAGTTTCCCCTATCATTCATTCAACACATGTTTACTGAGCACTTACTATATGTCAGCCTCTCCTGTCTGTGCTGAAAATAAAGAAATGAATACAACCAACAAAAATTCCTTCCTCCGTGGAGTTTATAATAGAAGGGGAAGAGAGGCTCAAAATTAGTTTTAAAAAAAAAGAGAGTAAAGTATATGGTACATTAGATAGCAATACTTGTTAAGGGAAAAAAAGAAAACAGAGTACAGGAATAGGCAGTATAATGGGTTAGAGGGAAGAAGTGTTTCAAATTGTAAACATGATAGTCAGGGAAGATCCCACTAAGAAAGAGACATTTGATAGCAGGCCTAAAGGAAGTGAGTGAGCCGCGTGGATATCTGGGGAAGGAGAATTGCTAGCACAGAGACTAGCAAATACAAAGTCCTGAGAGAAGCAGACACAGGCCTGGTATTATGGAAAAACAGCAAGAAGATCACTTGTGGTTGTAGCAAAATGAGCAAGAGAGAGTGGTGGGAAATGACGTCAGAGAGTTGGCAATGACGTCAGAGAGTTGGGGATAGGCGTTTCAAGTAGGGCCCACTAGGTTATTCAATAGACTTTGGTTTTATTCTGAATGAGATGGGAAGCCATTTGGATGGAAGATTTTTAGCACTATTCTATTTGTTGAAGAAGCAAAAGTAAGAGAAGGAATGTAACAGAATGCCTAAGAATGCTAGAAGAATACAAGAGACAAAAGAGGTACACAACAAACTATATGAACAGAGTGCATGGGTAGTTCAGTGGTTAGAATGCCTGCCTTTCATGCAGGAGACCTGGGTTTGATTCCCCAACCATGCACCCAAAATAAGTAAATAATATATGAACAGATATGGCTGACAGTTTTTCAAAACTGATGAAAGAAGCAAGTCACAACTTCAAGAAGCTACAAGGTTAAATTCAAAGATACGTGTTTAAAAAGAAATCATAGTGAAACAACACAAAATCATAAAGAGAAAAACCTTGAAAGCATCCAAAAGGGGAAATAAAATGTAAATTCTTTTCAAAGGAGCAACAATTTGACAACTGATTTCTCAAGAGCAACAAAGGAAGCTTAAAGAGTGAAATATCTTTAAGAAACTGAGGGAAATATCTGCCAGCTTACAGACTTATACAGCATTGAACTTCAAGAATGAAAATGAGATAAAGACATTCTCAGATAATAAAAAGCGGCAAGTTCAAAATTAATTCAGGATCAACTTCTAATAATGGGGTAAATGGGAGAAGTGGCCCCATGAATCTACAACAGATAACAGTTATAAAACATGGAAGAGATTCAAATGTATACATTTAAATATACTGAGAAATGCCAAAAAGCAGAAAGAAATTAAAAAAACAGCACTGGAAGAGCTAAGAATTTTGAGCCCACAACTTCCTGGCTTGAGAATACTGCATAATCCCTATGGATGCAGACTCAGAAAATGGTGGCAAGAAAAATTTCAGCCTGATCATCAAAATCTACCAAAGATTAGATTTCAGGGATCTGAATGAAGCCAGAAATGTAAAGGGTTGATCCTGATAGAATGGAAACCACCAAAGTCGTGAGACCCAAATTTAGAACCTAAATTGCCTAAACCCTGGACTGATAGCTAAGCTGTTCATATGTTAGGAGAATCCAGGGACCATGGTAGAGAAGTAGGTAGAAAGTAGAGAAAAATCTAGTCTGGCAACATAGAGTGATGCAGAGTTGAGATCTTTGAATTTTATGTTTTTCTTAAAAGAGTGCATTCCCAGCTGTGTGATGTTCAAGTAGCAGAAAACTTAAAGGTCCAAATAGAGAGGCCAAAGCTATCAAATCAGTAGGAAATTACTAATATCCTTAGAAGCTCCCTTGCTCTCTTTGCCCTGTTCTTATGTATTTGTACTTTTTAAAAAACTGATCCTCTGTAAGTTTCCTCTTGCCAGCAAAACTTGGCAGTGAGCCGAGTATTTAGGCACATATGAGTAAGCTCCATGTGCACTTATAAATACGTTTAAGGAACTGAGTGAAACTATGGCACCTATGAATGAAGAGATAGGCAATCTCACCCAAGAAATAAAATTATTTTAAATGAAAATTCTAAAGCTGGAGAATAAAAATATTAAAATTTAGAAAAACACCCAGATGACATTGCAGATTTGAGATGGCAGCCAAACGTGGAAAACTTAAAGGCAGCAAGTGATATTACCCAGTCTAGAAAATAGGGGGAAAAAATGAAGAAAATCAGACAGAACTGTAGAAACTTTTGAGACAATAAAAAACAGCCCAGAACATGAGTAATTGGAATCACAGGAGGAAAGAGAGAGAAAGGGGCAGAAAAAAATTGTTAAAGAAATAATGGCTGAAAACATTCCAAATTTGGTGAAAAACATTAATTTACAGATGAAAGAAACATAGATACTTCTAAACACATCATATCAAATTGCTCAAAGCCAGTGATGAAGAGAAAATCTCAAAAAACAACCACAGAAAAATTTCCTTTTGCATACAAAATACAACAATAAGATTCATAGCTGACTCCTCAGGAATCCCAAAAGAAAACCAGAAGACTCTGGTCTGACCTATTCAAAGTACTGAAGGTAAAAACACTGTCAATCAAAAATTTTATATTCAATGAAGTGTTCTTTTAAAACAGGAGGCTAAAAATCACGATTATTTCAATCATTGCAATAAAGCCCTTTGATAAAATTCAATATCCATTCATAATTCTGAAAATCTTTTACAAAGTAGGAATAGAAGGGTATGGCCACAATCTCATACAGCAAACATTGTAGAATAATGGTGCAATATGACAAACTTTTCCTTTGAGTTTGAAAACAAGACAAAGATGCCTGCTGTCACTGCTTCTATTTAACATTGTTTTGGTGGGCCCAGACAGTGAAATACGACAAGGGAAAGAAATAGAAAGGGGATAAATTTGATAAATTGGAAAATGAAAATCTCTTGTTTATAAAAATGTCTTTAAAAGAGTGAAAATGCTAGCCATAGACTGAAAGGAAATATTTGTGACATATAAATCTAACCAAGGGCTCATATCCAGAATATATGAAAACTCCTGGAAAGCAATATACAAGAGAGATGACCTCAGAAGAGAAATAGACAGAGGCTTAAACAGCAAATTCAGAAAAGAGACATCCAGATGTCTGGGAAATGGAAAAAAAGGTTCTCAACCTCATTAGTATTTAGGAAAATGCAAATTAAAGACACGATGAGCTCTCACTGCCTACACATAGGAAATGAAACAGAAATTCTTAGACTCTGCTAATGGGAATGATAATTGGCCAACAACTTGGAAAATCATTTGGCATTAACTACCAAAGTTGAACGTGTACGCATACTATGGCCCAGCAATTCCCCTCCTCGATACATTTCCCTTACATGTTTAGCAGGAGACATGCCCCTCATGTTCATAGGAACATTATTCATGATAGCCAAATACTGAAAAGAAACAAGTGTTCATCAAGAGTAGAATGAGTGAATACGTTGTGATATGCTTATTCAATTAAAAATCAAAAAGTAGGCGGGCCGCGGTGGCTCAGCGGGCAAAGTGCTTGCCTGCTATGCCGGAGGACCTTGGTTCGATTCCCGGCCCCAGCCCATGTAACAAAAACGGAGAAACAGAATACAATAAAACAAGAAAATGTTTAAAAATGTTTCCCTTTCTTCCTTCCTTCCTTCCTTCTATCCTTCCTTCCTTCTCTCTGTCTTTCCTTTAAAAAAAAAAAAAAAAAAAAAAAAAAAAAAAATCAAAAAGTAATGAAAATGAAGAATGGAAAAACAATTAGGATTAGATGAACCAAAATTGCAAAGACAGAAGAGTCCTTCCTAGGCAAGCTATTGCATTATCATTGGCTGTTTTCTTCTCTAGGGGCATTTGCCAATTCCAGGTTATGAACTGAGAATGGAACTTTATCCAAACAGAATGACTCTCCTGGCAGAAATTGCTGCAGAGAGAAACAGCAGCGTTTTGGAGGGCATCAGGACCTCATATAGCAGATTGAAAACTACTAGAGCCCAGTTTTTACCATAGGGTTTTTTCTAGTATATAAGTAACTTGCACATGTTTTAGTATTTTTACATTATATATTTTTCACTTTGTTGAATTCTGTTTGCACATATTTTGGAGGGTATTTGAATATGTGTTCTTGCAGGAGATTGTCCTATAATTTTCTTTTATTATGATGTCCTAGTCTTTTAGCTTCAGAGTTTACAAGCCTCATAAAATGAGTTGAAAAGTGTTCACTATTTTTATATTCTCTGGAAAGGTTTTAAAGCATTGGAATTAAATTCTCCATGAAAGCTTGATAGATCTCACTGGTAAAAGTGTCTGTACCTCGTGTTTCCTTAATGAGGATATTTTAAATTACTGGTTTGATTTCTTTAACAGTTATATGAGTATTAAGTTTTCTTATTCTTGATTCTGTTTTGCTATGTTTTTCTAGGAAGTTGCTCTTTTTGTTTAAGATATTATATTCATCCACATAAAGTTGTTCAAAGTGACCTCTTGTCATATATTAAATACCAGCCATTTCTCCAATGACATCCTTTTCTTCTGTCTTTTTATTATAAACATTTTCAAACATACACAAAAGCAGAGATTAATGCAAATCAGGATAGCTGCTCACCCTACAACTGTTTCTGTCTTTTTATTTTGATCTTTTAGTCTTTTTGCTTTTGAGACCCCTCTTGTAGATAGCATACACTAAATCTTTCATTTTTTAAGTCCAATATGACAATCTCTTCTCCCTACTTCTTTTTTTTAAGTTACATTTTAATTCCATTTTTTTCTTTACAATTTTGAAGATTACATACTCTATTACTACTTATTTTATAGTTAACCTTAAAATTTTAGCATGCAAACCTACTTTGTAACTGAAAATTATTCAATATTTTGCACCTTCTTCCAACTACAAGTATTTTACAACATTTAACTCCAACTATTTCTTCTCATCTTACATGTTAATTTTGCTAAATATTAAATTCTATCTTAATTTAACCACCCAATCAGATATTAATATAATCATTTTATACATATATGTTTTTCCCAATCAACTCACATGCTTCCCAAGTCTTTGCTTACCAATCCTTCTTGCATCCCATATGTTCCTTATTGAACCTTACTTTCTTCTTTGAGAGCATCAGCTTTATGAGATATAATTCATATACTATGAAATTCCCTTGGCCAAAGTGTGCAATTCAATGGTGATCAATATATTTACATATTTATTCAAATGTCACCACAATCAATTTTAGAACATTTTCATCACAATGAAAATAATCTCAGGAAATCTTTTAAATTTTCCTTTAGTGAGGATCTAATGGTTGTGAATTCTTCAGCTCTGTATTTCTGAAAGGGCCTTTATTTTGTATTCATTCTCGAAAATTAGCACAATTTACAGTTCTAAGTTGATGTTTATTTCTCTGACCAGTTTAAATAAATTATTCTGTCATCTGGCTTCACTATTGCTGTTTAGAAGTCTGCATTCCTTTGTAGCATCTGTCCTTCTCTCTCTTATTTTAAGAGCTTTTTATTTTTAGACATCTGTAATTCCACCATGATGTATCCAAGCATGATTCGGATTTGTTGTAATTATTGATTTTTTGGTTTGTGTATCTCATTAAATCTAAAATTCTCAGCCATTATCTTTCAACATGTTGCCTCTTTTCCATTCTTTCTTTTCTCGCTTTCTCAAACTTTTACATTGTATCCTCCAGGTATATCAACTTCTCTTTGATACTTTTCACATCTTTGTCTCTGAATGTTCAATTCTGAATAATTTATTCAGATTTATCTTTCAAGATTCAATGAGTTCTCTTGTCAGCTTTCTACTGTGCTATTTAGCTTTATTTTTTATTTTAGTTATTATATTTCTCATTTTTAGAATCCCTATTTTATTCTTTTTCAAATATGTATAGCCATTTTTATAGTTTCTTCTTTCTTGCTCTTGTTTCTAAATACATCTATTATTTTAATAAAGATTTTAAGCATTCACATTTATTATTCTTTATCTAATCATTTCAGTTTCTGAAGTTTTGGGGTTTCTAATTTTATTGTTTAATGTATTGTCTAACCTCACTGATAGTCATTTATTTCCTTGTATTCACTGTAATTTTTTTAATGTAAATTCCAAATCTCCTGATCTTAGTCTCTGGAAATAACGAAGAATACACATTCTACTTCTGTCCTAGGCCCAGGAATGTTACAAACTTCGATTTAGGATTTTCAGAACATACATGTAGTGTAAATTCAGAACCTATTATCACGTTAGCAGGTCTGTGATTATGAACTCTCAGGGAAAGGATTTTCATGCAAGTTTCCTTTTCGGCAACTTGTGTCTGTAAATGGATGATTCTCCATTTTCACTTATAACTGAGATTGTAACTATTCAAGGATCACTACTTTCTGTAGAGATCTCAGGTATAGCTTGCTACCTTGCAAAGGCTTAAGGCATGATTTCTGACTCTCTGATGAAGTCATTAAAACTAAAGCTCAGGAGTCCAGGAATATGGAATAGAATATAGTATGTAATGGTTATATGTTCTGACCATTAGATATTGTGCAGCTATTTAAAAATGGAGGAGAAGGAAAGTATATTCAAGAAATACAAGAAGATTTCAATAATTGTATTGATGGTAGGATTAGTATTTGTATTCTGAAACTTGTGTGTGTGTGCAATGTGAAATGAAACAAATGACTGATTATGAAATATTTTAATTCTATCATCCCTTTATCCTTGAGAACCAGATTATCTGTGACAAAGTAAAGGAATATAAATATTAGAGAAGTGATGCAAAACATTGTCAATTTGAATTTGAATTGAAAGTATTAATACAAACTCATGAGATATTTTATCTTTATAAGTGCATAACATTATATACATGTAACATTTATCTATCTATATATATATATAGTCATTTACCAATTTTTGGCCTCTTAGCTCCCAATTTATACTTCAATGCCTACTCTGCAATAGTGGAGCTGGACCTTGTAAGCGTTCTCCTTTGCCAGCTGACAAGATAATATGTTTTGTTACTAAAGGGTGCTAGAAGAAGCCTTCAGGAGGATGGGTCTTCTCCTCCTGTTCTAGTATGTTTTGATTCTTCTTATCATCTTGCTCCTGCTTGGTGGCTGCCAGTGGCATATGTGAGGGACAGTCAGTGGTCTCACCACAATGCTGCAGACAGTCTCTCATCTAAATTCAGTAGCAACCCTAAGGATGGCTTCCCAGTGAATCCTGCCAATACATCAGAGGGTTCAATGTGAGCTCTATTGGTATTCCCAGGGCAGCTTCCAGATGAACTTCAGTGGCATCCCTTAGATGGTGTCAACTTCAGAGAATGACCGGGAACCAAATGCACTATCCTGAAAACTGGCAAATGAAGAGAAAGAACTAAGCATTTATCTTGTCCTTCCTCCATGTACTATACCATTAGGTGATCAAATAGTGGATAGGGGTATTGTCTCTTCTTTAATGTATTCCAGGTAATAAATGAAAAGCTATAAACTAGAACATCACCACTTATGATGCCCAATTAATTAACAGACCTAGGTTGCAGACATCCTATCTGGGAAAAAAAAGAGACAACTAAACTTGCATATCTTCTCTAGTCTTACCAAGGGTAATCTGAGTCTGATTCAGACTTTGTATCCAGCAACCAATTCACAGGAAATACAGAGAACAGAGGAAAAAGTTGATCCTCATAATGAATATGCAGTTAACAAAATCAGACTATCAAAAAACTCCACAGGTCAAATGGTGCAGATTCTTCAATGGAAAAATTATAAGGAAAAGAAAGAGATGCAGGGGGAAAGTTATACACTGAAAGTCTCAAAAATGGGCAGAACTAAACTATAATATCTAGTGAGGTATATTTAGTTGAAAAAGAAAGCCCACTTTTTTAAAGTGCAAAAGTTTAAAAGGAAGTCTCTAAATTCTTGGTATTGACAGATACTTTCAAAGCAACCGATGGTTCCAGCACTTAGCTTCCTATTCTAGTTTCAGCTCTCTCTTCATTTTGCTCCCAATGGATTTTCCTTTCTTTTTTTTTTTCCTTTGTGTGTATGTATGTGTGAGAAAGCTCAGCCCTACATTAAGACGATGTTAGTTATATTATATTCAACATTTCTTGGTACTAGTTACAGGAGAAATTTTCAGAATATCTTGTGTGATGTATTTTTAGAAGTTCCCATAAATGTTTAAGGGATGTGAACACTTTTTATAAAATTAGGGTTCTTGGTTTCACAGAAAAGAAACCAAACTGACCAAAGGCTAGGAAGCCAAATGTTGAAAATAGGTAGGTATCCAGAGAGAAGACAAATTCCAATAAATTCATGCCACAGGACACCAATGCTTGAATCCCCACATGTAGAAGAGTGTGTAACATTTTTTGGTACCCCATGAATACTGCTTAATGAATGAGTCAACAAACTGATGATCAAAAATGTTTTGCTTTAAAGCCCACAATACTTCCAAAGGCAGCAGATTCAATTTTCTAAATGTTGGCATTAAAAAGTTCTTCCTCATATTGAGCAAAAATGTAGAAACAAATCATATGAATTGCTACCATGTTAATTGAAAACTCTTCTAACTTGAAGAAATTCTAAATAGAATTTAAAATTAGGGAGCAAATCTCTCTCTAGAGACACTTAGGTAGGCAGAGATGCCACCCAAGTTTGAATCAGGACACTTAGATATCAACTATTCTATATCGAATGGTGGTGGTGTTTCTTTGTAGATTTACAACAAGAGAAAAAAAAAATCAACTTCTGGTCAACCCAAACAACTGCTGTGTTCTGGCTCCCCTCAACTTTTTTTTTTTGTATACTGGATGGTGAGGGTCACGCGTCATTCTTTTTCCATGTCAGTATCCCATTATTGCAGCACCATTTGTTGAATTTTTGTTTCTTTCTTTGTTTTTTCCTTTCTTTGTTTGTGTTTGTTTGTTTTTTGAGAAGTGCATGGACCCGGAATCGAACCCAGGTCTCCTGCTTGGCAGACAAGAATTCTACTACTGAACTACCCTTGCACTAGAGAAGATATGCAAGTTTAGTTGTCTCTTTTTTCCCAGATAAGATGCCTGCAGCCTAAGTCTGTTAATTAATTGGGATTCATAAGTGATGATGTTCTAGTTTATAGCTCTACCCTGAACTACCCTTGCACTCCTGGTCCCTTTTTGAGTGAATGAGCTTTCCTGGACAGCACAGCAGCAACCAGCAGTCAGCCAGCACACAGAGAGGTGTAAGAGAAGCTGTAGAGAATCATGAATTTCTCACTATGGATGTGTCTTAATGCCATCTGGAGGAAAACTCAGAACCCATACCTGACTGAGGATGGTAGGTCTATTAAACCATATTTCTATATTGTAGAGTGTGTTGCTATATCATAAAAGAAGAGAAGAGTACTAATTATACAAGAGCACTAGAAATAATAAGTTAGCTTGCAGATAAATAATTGAGATTGGTGATTATTCCCTACCAATTATTTCCCCAAGCCTTCCAGGGTAAAGGTGCTGCAGGAATATCACCCATCATACTTTGCCATTTTCAGAGGAGGCTCCCTATGTTAATTCAGCAATTATTGTAAATGAGATCCAATATATAATTTCAGTTGATTACTGCCAGTTAATTATGTTTTTTTGACAATATCTCTCTTACAGTGAGCAAAACTCAGACTCTGAACGAGACATTATGGCTGAAATGGATTCCTAAAATAGATGATTATAATAAACCACCACAAATCCGGTGTCTGAATGGAAGTTGTGTCTTTGTCATAAACCTCACTCAGGATGTTTGGAAACTATAATTTGAAAAACAGAAGTCAAATACGTCTAAGGGCAATAGTTCATTTGTCAGAGCATTTTCACATGCATACTTTAATTTGCTCCTTCTGCATACTAAAAGATATTTACATATGTTTGGCAGAAGTTATTGCTGTGTAAGTGTGTGGTATTTCTTCTATATATTCCCTTCCCCCTTTCTAAGATAAGCAGGCCCTTTTTAATCACCTTCCCTCAGCCTGACAGCCTTAGCCCAGCCTGTTCACAGAAAACCCCTAAACAGATTTAGATGAGAAACTCAGATAAGGAACGATTGTCTCTGTGCTGCCAAAGAGCTAAACTGCAAGGCCTGGAACCCAGATTTTTGGTTTGCATGGTATGGCTTCCTAGAATAACCAAAGTATTACTTTGTGGTGATATAAGTTATTTTTGAGGGCTGATGTGGGTGGGAATCTCAAATGCAGTGAGCCCACCCTTCTGTGCAACTCCAAGGCAGACATTTCTCTTTGCAAGGGCTGGCAAGACACCTGAATTTTGGGTGGCCTATGAGACACAAGGGAGGCAGGGAGAAGCTTCATCTAGACACTTATATCCTTGCCTTCTTAGGCTCTGCTTTTAGGCTGCTTCATCAATAAACAAATTCTAATTTGTAATTCTGATCCATCGCCAAACAGAGACCAGACTCCAAGGTCTGGCCTGGATGCTTGGGGATGTTTGTTGAGGATTGAAGCAAAAGATGCTTGCAGGTAATATTTTGTGATAACTTAAACCTATCAGAGGAATTACGCTAGTTTTCCTGGAGTAACTTTTAGGGTGTATATATGAGTATATGTCTATGTTGAGAGATGGGACATGGATTTTAAGTGGCAATTTGGGAGGGGAGAGAGTTCTGGAAGTTCTACATCCTGCTTTCAGACAAAGCCCCAGGGTGAGTGGTAGGTCTACAGAGGAGTCTCACTCCACATGTGGCCCCAAATGCTGACCTTCAAGGGTCCACGGGTGCTTGGAACATGGGGACACCAGCAGCAGCAGTGATGGGCTAGAGATTCAAGACCCTGCCTCCATTTTCTAAGCACAACTTATTTTCTTGTGAAATCTTAGAGCAGGGAGAAAGAGTCGCTTCAGGACTGATACTGCATCTCTCACCCATGTCTCAGAATGGAGGCACCAGGATAGGGTTTAAGTTAAATTAATGAAATAAAGAATTGCATTATTTCTTACAAATCCAATTTATGGTAAAATCAAAGAGATAAAAATAGATAGTCCATTGGAATAGAAAATGGAGGAATAAGATATTTTCAGCATAGCAGAGAAATGAAAATGTTTCTCCTTAGAAGGAGAGAAGCAGTAGACCAGTAGGCATTGAATAAGTGAGAAAGAAATAGATCGTTAAGGAGTCAGTTTCTTCAGAAAGCAGCAGGGGGTGACATCAAGGGTACCTTGGAAAAGAAGGACAGTTTAAGATTAGAATAAAAGAGAAGCAATTGCAAGAAAATTGGATGTAAAATTGAAGGAAGTTGATTGGGCTCATATCACTTGCCTCAGTGTTTTTTAATTGAGTAGGAGTTACTGTACCTGATTGAGAATGAGATTAGGGGTTTAGAGATTGAGAGAAGTTTTGAAATAACTGCACTTGGAAATTCTGAAGAAGTAACTCTGCCAGTTTGAAAGGATGTATGTACCCTAGAAAAATCATGTTTTAATCCTAATCCCATTCTGTAAAGGCAGCTGTTTCTTCTAATCCCTATTCAGTACTGTATGTTTGAAACTTTAATAGATTATCTCCCTGGAGATGTGACTCAGTCAAGAGTGGTTGTTAAACTGGATTAGAAGGAGATGTGTCTCCACCCATTTCAGGTGGGTCCTGATTAGTTTACTGGAATCCTATAAAAGAGGAAACATTTTGGAGAAAGCAGAAGATTCAGATAGAGAAGAATGACAGAGCCATGAGAAAGCCACAACAGAGAAAGCTGCAGAACCACAAAGCAGAGAGTCCACCAGCCAGCGACTTTTGGTGATGAAGAAGGAAAACACCTCCCGGGGAGCTGGAGAGGAAGCTAGCAGATGACGCTGTATTCTCCATGTGCCCTTCCAGCTGAGAGAGAAGTCCTGACCATGTTTGCCACGTGCCTTTCCACTTGAGAGAGAGACCCTGAACTTCATTGGCCATCTTTCCCTGGATGCCTTAGATTGGACATTTCTATAGACTTGTTTTAATTGAGACATTTTCTCGGCCTTAGAACTGTAAACTAGCAACTTATTAAATTCCCCTTTTTAAAAGCCATTGCATTTCTGCTATATTGCATTCTGGCAGCTAGTAAACTGGAACAGTAACATTAATAATAACAATAACCACAAATAATAATAATAATAATGCATTGTAATATAGTAATTGTAGTGTTCTCTTTGGCTCCTCCAATTAACCTTAGTTTTTGTCATATCCTCTCTCTTCCTCCAGTCATGTTCCTGGTGACTATTGGCAACTATTACTATCTCAATTGTTTCCTTTACATTTCATTTTACTCCCTAAAGATAGGCCAGCTCTTCTTCTCTTCTCCCTTCTCCCTTCTTCCCAGGGTAAGAGTGAACATTTTCATGAGTAGTCTTTCACACAGAGGTTGAAACCATGAAATCAGGATTGAAGGGATGATTTTGATTAATGAATCATTATATAGATATTCTTTTTTTTTCTTTCTGGTATATTGGAGTAGACAGAGGAAAATACCTAAAATCTCTAAATTGTAATCCAGCTGACTTGATCTCTGATAATGGTTGTATAACCTTTATCTTCTGTTCCTGAGATTGTAAAACCT
This sequence comes from Tamandua tetradactyla, assembly GCF_023851605.1. NCBI lineage: Eukaryota > Metazoa > Chordata > Mammalia > Pilosa > Myrmecophagidae > Tamandua > Tamandua tetradactyla. The sequence goes on from NC_135331.1 coordinate 48,778,865, forward strand.
TTGTGACTAGCTTTTCTTCATACCCAATTATCCAGTTTTTCAACTTTAGAATCTTGTAATCACTAAAGACAACCCCTAATATTTATTACTGAAAGGTCTTGGGTCAGGACCCAAAGTCCAAAGTTATCTTGATAACCAAGGCTGGATCTAAGCAAAATGGGCCCACCTGACATACACAGTAGCTTAGACTTTAACCTACAAGTCACCTATACCTCAATCCACCACTTTCTTAGATACATTCTGGGACTAAGTATGTGATCAATCTGTGCATGCTCAGTAATTAGATCACCTCTACTTACATCATTTGGGACCACTGTGCTCATTATCCAAAACTCTGCACATCTTTTTCTCTAACAAAATTATCAGAATTACAACAGTTTGGAAAGACAGATTTTGGGCCATTATGCCATCTGCTCCCCTACTATACACCTAGTAATAAACTCTTTTCCTCTTTGAAACCCTAGTTTCTCAGGAATTGGTTATTGAACAGGTCAGGCAAAAAAAAATCCATGGCCTTTGTAACAATTTGGCAGCCCAGATGCGACAAATGCCCAAGGCCCTGTACCGCAAGCAAAGCAGGTAAGCCAGGTAACTGAGCCTTTTGCAGCCAGTGGACTGAATTTAGTCTAAAGGCACAGCAAGTGGGGTTTCTCTGTTCTGCTGGCATTCCAGAGGTTTTGGTGCCTTAAAAAGCTTCAAAGAGAGAATAGTTTCCAGTTCCATGTCTGTACACCTGACTGACTAAGTGGATCATTAGGATAAAAGTAGATTAGAGAGTAGATACGGCAGTTTGGGTCTCCTTGACCTTGGTTTGGATCATGCTTCCAAAAACGATCCCATTTGCTCTGATCTCTACACCTATTTTCTGGGTACCATGCTGTAGGGGTTTGAAGCTATGACCTAAATTTGTCTGTTGTGTATGCTCCTAAAAATGAGTAATGCAACAATTAATTAGTTCTCAATGAAATGAAGTAGGCCTGTTTAAGTGCTAATGGGTGTGTTACCTAGGTATAGTAAGAGTTTAATGCTTGTTTAATTGTCAATTGGTGTGTTAAGCCTTAAATGGCTGTTTAATTGATAGTTGGTGTGTTGGTCTAGTTATTAATTGGTGTGTTACTTAAATATAATAAGTGCTAAGTGCCTGCTTAAATTTGTTAGTTGGTATGTTCCTGGGTTTGTATTGATCAAGTGTTCCTAACTGGTTACTGACTGTAGTAGTTAGATTCAGTTGTCAACCTGCTAGCTGAAGGTGCTTAGTTGTACTGCTGTGGACATGAGCCAATGGCATGTGAACCTCATCTGTTGTTGATTACACCTACAGTTGGCAAGGAGGCATGCCTGCTGCAATGAATGATGTTTGATTTAATTGGCTGGTGCTTAAATGAGAGAGCTTAATGCAGCATAGCCCAAGCAGCTCAGCATACCTCATCTCAGCACTCGCAGCTCAGCCCAGGCCTTTGGAGATGCAGAAAGAAATCACCCCAAGGAAAATTGTTGGAACCCAGAGGCCTGGAGAAAAGGCCAGCAGAGATCACTCTGTGACTTCCCATGTAAGAAAGAACCTCAGTTGAAAGTTAGCTGCCTTTCCTCTGAAGAACTAAAGAAATAAATCCCCTTTTATTAAAAGCCAATCTGTCCCTGGTGTGTTGCATTCCAGCAGCTAGCAAACTAGAACACTGACTATGAAAAATCTTTCATAAAAGGGAACCTTTGGCTGTATTGAAAATTGAAAAGATTTTAGTTATAAGTCAATAAAAAATGATTTATTTCTGTTACATAATCTGGCCTCAAAATGATTTAAAATGAAAATACAAGGATTAGAGTTAAAATTAAAGATATTACAGTTAAAATTGTTCTGCAAAAAGGTAGAAATGAGATAATATATCCAATCCTTTAGTTGTCCCTCTCAAAAGTATTTCTGTTTCTTGTGTAACTACCTTTCTATTTGTGTCTGTTTGCCTGTTCAATGTATATTTTCATACCTCCAGATGGCAATAACAAATTAACAAAAATTCTTTTAAAAGCTCTATCGGAATTGCTTAAGAAATAAATAGGGAGTTTTATATAAATTTTATATAAGATGGTGCTTCTGAAGTAAAATAAAAAGAGAAAACACACTCTGAATGGCAAGATTATTCAAAACCTTAGTTTTGCAATCACTGTAAATGAACCTTGATGTTAGAAAGACACTGTCAAATGGCTGCCTCTGAAAAAAGCAAAGAACTTTTCCAATGGTCTTGGTCATAGCTTTTTGTAGAATGATCTAATAATTGGGAGTAATTTAACAAGGGGATAGGAACTCTCAAAATTCCACAGTCCTCACCTAAAATTTTCAACAAGCCAGGCTTCATCCTGGCCCAAGGCCTAGCCATTTAAAGCAGTTATTGGGGGAGGGTTAAGCATAGAAATATACGGTGAGGTGTGGTTTAGAATTCTTTTTTTTTTTTCCACTGGGCTTGTAGATGAGAAATGGTAAGCATAAAAATGCTACAGAATAGGCTGTTTGTTAATATTATTTTTTCCAAAACTACCTTTGCAATGGTAACTGTAGCAATCAGACCATTATTAAAATATAAATTGCCTTGGAAGAGGAGTATCTGAAAAAATATAATTCCAACTTTCAATAAGTAAAATGAAAGATCTTTGAGAGATATGGAAAAGTTTTCCTGAATCTAGGCTTGGGACAAATTAAAAACTTGCAGTATATTCTCCAGAACTTGATAGTCAATATACTTTTAAAAATGTATTTTAAGATATTACAAAAACAAAGTTTTTTCAACCTCTGATAAAAGGAATTTTATGATAAATTTTGAATTGAGCAAATGTGATTTTATTCTGCTTGGGTATGTTCTCCCTAAATTTATACAAGCCTACTGATAAAATAAGCTAGTATTATAAATACATTCCAAAATTCCTCTTAAAATAGTCTGACTAGATAGGTTTTTATATAACCAAGCAAGGTACCTGGTAACAATAATACCTATATAAAGCATAATAAAATTTAAAATATGCTAATGCTTCAGGCATATTCTATATAAGAAATCAGCTAAGTTTAGTAAGAAATATAAATGGATTTTTAAAACCTTGATTACCTGGATTTCAAAGAACCTGGCTTTTGGTTACTTGGCCATTTATAACCTCAGTATGTGGAAGACTTTGAATTTGTAATGGCTTTGTTAATGTCAGTCAGTATATTTTTGCCAATAAATGCTATATTAATAGAGAAAACCTAATTCTTAGCTTCAAAGAGTTTATATTCTAGTTATAATATACATGTACTAGGGCATAGTAGAAGACAGTGGGAATGAAGGAATAAAATGCTGGAAGAATTTTAAAAGCAGATAGTTAAAGAATGACCTAAGGAGACATCATAGAAGAGATGACACTTGTAAGACCTTTAAATAAGAAAGTAGCATTAAAATAAATAGAGCTCTGAATTAGTTTTTTAGAAGCCATAATTTAATTTTGTAAACTAACACATTCCTAGTATTACTTAGCACTTGGGAATAATGTAAAAATTTGAGTTTTTCTTAATAGCTGATTATATTTCAAACATTGAGTTTTTCTGATCTTTGAAGGTAGTGATGAATTGGATTGAAAGATTTTGGCACAATGTTAAGTAATCACTTGTGCATTCTGAGTTTAAAGTGTATATATATCTGACTGTTTTCCAAAACCAAGCATAAATTTTATCCTTCCATTTTTTTGTACTATCTCTGTTTCTTCTCCCCTTCATGAATACTGTTATTGGAAGGAAGTACGCAGGTTTAAAAAACTTTGTGAATTTATACTCTAATTTATTTCTGAGTATGTGCTGTCTGGGTAAATCAAAACTGTAGTTGGATGGATATGGAAGGTGGTAGAAAGTTTAAGAAAATGGATTTTGTTTGTTTGTTTTTATAGTCATTGTTGACTACAAGCCCTGAGTGGATACAAAAAGTTGTAGAGAATTGGAGGAGGTGAATTTTGTTTCTTATAGTCATTTTGACTATAAGCTCTGAATGAATATAGAGAGTTGTAAAAAAAAGAGTTTATAAAGTGAATTCTGCCTGTCATTGTCAGTGCTGACCAAAATTTAATAAGACTATTTATATTTCAAAAAAATAAAAGTTTTGTGTCAAATCAGGTATTCATACAAAGCTGAAGTGTAGTTTTCTCCTTGTTAAATGTGGAATATTAGCCTGCTATTTTTCTTTTCTTTCTTTTTTTTTTTTTTTTTTTGCATGAGTAGGCATCAGGAATCAAACCCAGGTCTCTGGCATGGCAGGCAAGAACTCTGCCTGCTGTGCAACCATGGCCCGCCCTGTTAGGCTGCTCTTAATATAAAGTTTTTAAAAAATTTTTCTTAGTCATCCAAGTACTCTGTCTAGAAAACAAAGATTTTACATCAGAACAATATCCTTGTTAATGTTTATATTGGCCTTATCATCCTTTATTTCAGAAGACAAGTCTTTTCACTGTTATGGGAAAAATTGTTACAAATAATTTGTTCTTTCACCTTGTAAGAATAAGGTGCTAAAATAGTTAACATATTGCATAGGGGGTGTTTGGAAGTATTGCAGTGGTTAAAGGGATTTTTTATCCTGTTGCTGGTTAAATTTGTATAAGTAAAATAATATTATTCATATATTTAGGGATTGCATAAAATTCCTAAAAATTTGACAATGTTCTCACTGTCCATGTTATAGTCTGATACTAGATGTTAAACAATGTTACAGTACTGTTGTGGTTTTACTTATACTTTAAAAAAAGCTACAGATCATAGAAACAGTCAAAGTGTCAGTTGTACTGCATTGCTCTAATACTTTTCTAAAAGTATAGGTGATCAGTTATAGGTCAGAGCTCAATCTGTAACAAGGAAAAACTTTAAAAGAGAGGCAGGACAAATATATAAATCATATTTTATCTGTTAAATAATAAAAACTCTGGTAAATGTGTGAAAGTGAAACAGAACACAACATCTGCTATGGTTTGTTAATATAAACAACTATAATGTTTTTATTTCTGAGAGTAGCTTCATTTAAAAATGCTCATAAAAATTACATCTTTAATTGTAAGCTTTAACTATTATCTTTAAATTTTGAAATGCTTTGTTTTTGGTATAACATAGTAGTTCTCTAGAACTTTGAGTATCTGTGTGACACCTGAGACTCAGATTTAGTTCTCCAGCTCTGAAAGTCAGCATAACTCCATACAAAAAACTGTTTTAAAAAATTTAAAAGACATCAAGCTCCACTAAACATGTGATGAAAATGTTCTGGTTAAAATAAGGCAAATCGATATACAAGGTAAAGAATAATATTGTCTGTATTTTAAAACTTTAACTGTTATGTGAGACAAAAAGAAAAATGCGTATTTTGTCCAAAATTTAAATTTTCTGTAGCATACTATCTTATTTACTCTGTCTATTCAGTTTATTTATACAACCTAATTCAGCTGTATTTGATAAAGAATCTATAATAAGAAATAAAATCTTAATATTTTGTACAAGTTAATGTTATACCACAATGCATTTCAGAGTATTTGGGATAGAAAGTGAAAAAGTGTTTGCAAAGTCCCTTGAGGGACTGGGAAAAATAAAACTATTAAAGTTCCCTACCTAAGGAATTCTTGACATTTTCATAAGCAAGAGGAGCTCCCAATATAATAAGCCAAGGCCTCAATTTTGAGGCTTGTCCTTATGAAATTTACTTCTGTAATAGCAAACTGAACCTACACGTGATTAGTGCTAAAGAGCACTTCTCCAGAAAAATCTCTGCTGTTGCTCCAATGTGGTCTGTCTCTAAGCCAAACTCTGACCTCCCCCCGACATGTGACATAATTTCCAGGGGTGTTAGACTGGCACTGACATTATGGCATGTAACTGATCCTGGCATTATGAGACATAACCGGCTCCGGCATCATGAGACATAAGTCCCAAAGATGAGCCTGGCCCTGGCATCATGGATTAACTGACCAAAAGAGAGCAAAGAAATAGAATTTTAATGGCTGAGAGATTTCAAATCAAGACATCATTCTGGAGTTTACTGTTATGCAAGTTTCAGCCAGATATTGCAGTCTGCCACAATATGGCAAACCTTAACCAATAGTATTCCTGGAAACTCTAAAAGATACCCTGGGCTCTATAAAATTTTACTTGTTTAGTTTATTTTTCACAGACTTTAAACATCCATATTGTTTCAATGCCAGAGAAGTTCTGAAACCCAGAAATACCAGACTCTGCAAGAATGGCAACAGGTTTCATTTCATCCCCCTGCCCCTTAATGACAATGCCCCTTTTCAGCCTTGAAGCAGTTAGAAAAGTCATCACCCAAATAACCCTCAAGATTGAGAGATAATTATCAAGTGAGAGGGAGAAATTGTAACTGTGAAATCAGGATTTAAGGGATGATTTTGATCACTGGATCATTATGTAGATATTTCTTTTTGCCTTCTGGTATATTAGAGTAGACAGAGGAAAATACCTAAAATCTCTAAATTGTAATCCAGCTAACTTAATCTCTGACAATGGGTGTATAACCTTTATCTTCTGTCCCTGAGATTGTAAAAACCTTGTGACTAACCTGCATTTGTGCCCAGTTATTCAGTTTTTTGACTTTAGAATCTTGTAATTACTAAAGATAGCTCTAATGTTTATTAATGAAGGGTCTTGGGTCAGGACCCCAAGTCCAAGGTTATCTTGATAACCAAGACTGGATTTAAGCAAAATGGGCCCACCTGACATGTGCAGTAGGTTAGACTTTAACCTACAAGTCACCTATACCTCAATCCACCACTTTCTTACGTAAGTTCTGTGACTAAGCATGTAATCAGTCTGCATATGCTCAACATCTGGGGCCACTGTGCTCATTATCCAAAACCCTACCCATCTTTTCTCTAATAAAATTATCCAAACTACTGCAGTTTGGGGAGACAGATCTTGGGCTCCGAGGCCATCTACTCTCCTTCTATGCACCTAGTAATAATCGCTTTCTCTCTCTGAAACCCCGGTGTCTCAGGAATTAGTTATTGGACATGTCAAGCAAAAGAATCCATGGCCTTTGACTGGTAACAGGGTTACCTCAATTCCAGCTTTTAAAGAAGACACTGGCATATCCCTTTCCTCCACCCCAAAAGTTTGTAATTTCTTGAGCCACAGTAAAAGAACATTTTAACCTTAAACTTTTTCTGCCCTAACATGAAATCCATCTAGTTGTTCTGTCTTTACACGGTTATTTTACTCAAACTGTCTCCCCCTTTCCCTGAGACTAGTGATTTCTTTAAATAGACCACAGCAGCTCCTGTATTCTGCATTTCCTTTTCAAAGATAAAGAACAATCTTCACACTTGATTGACTAAGTGAATTGCCTCACAAATCCTCTAGCATACTATAATTCCCTCACCCCTGAAACCAGGTGTAGAAAATATAAATCCAGACACCTATGTATTTGCATTTGTGCTTGCTGCTTGTTCTCTAACAGACTTGTTAGCTGTGGCAGATAAAAGGTCTCAAATTTTTTGACGCTCTTCTCATCAAGAGATCAGAAGAAGGTATCTCTGCACCCCTTGAATTTGGGCAAGTTCTGTGACTACTTTGACCAAAGCACATGGCAGAAGAAATGCAGTGGCAGTCTCTGAGTCCAGGGCTTAATAGATGGACAGCCTCCTACTATCTCTTAGAAGATTCACTCTTGCCACCCTGAGCTACCTTGATGGAGGGACCAAGTGGTAAGGCTTGCAATTGTTCTGAAAAAATCAGCTGCCCAATTAAGCCTATCCCTCCAACCAAACCTGCTAAGTCCCCAGGCAAGTGAGCTAAGCCTCCAGATAAGACTATCAGCCAGCTGTGAAAACTAATCCCAGTCAATGCCATGTGGAGCAAAAGCATGCTCAGCCAGGTTTGCCCGAATTCCCAGTCCACAAGGTCATCTGACATGTAAAATGGTTACTGTCTTAAAGGACTGTATCCACACACCCAAAGGAACATTGCTCATGCACTTATAGATGAATCATTTGTTCCTAAATGACCTTAGAATATAATATTACCCCCATTTTACAGATAAGGAAAAATAATAACAAAAATGTTAAGTCAGTATGGGATAATGGTTAAGAGTATCAGAATCAGAAGATCTGGTATGAAAGTCTACCTCTGTCACCAGTTGTACAACTCAATTGAGCATAAGATAATGTCCAAATGATCACTTCATTATAGAGCATTAAAAGTAGGAGGGATTTTAGGACCCTCTAGTTCAGTGGTTTTCACCCTATGTTCCTGGGAGTCCCCTTCAGGGGAGGACAGAATGTAAGTGGATAGAGCTCAACATCATCCCACCCTCTTGACCAGAGTGGCTACTACTTTATCTGTTATACATATTAGACTTCCAGATACAATTTTCTTCAAAAACTATTACTGCTAAAACCAAACCAAACTAAACAAAATACATACATATATTTGATGACCTCAAACCAAAGTCAAGATTTCAAATATGAGGAAACCATCCACAAAAGTGATTTCTGCCTGGAATCTTCCTTCCTACTCTCTTCACAACTCCTGCTCATCTTTCGGTTCATGGACTAGATCTCACTTCCTCCAGAAAGACTTCTTTAGATGTCAACTACATCTTTCCCAACTCCATACCAAAGTGCTCACTGCCACAGTTCATCGACTCCAAGATGTGCATTTTCCATATTTTAATATTTCTGAAGTCAGGATGCATCATATACTACATGACATCTTAAAATTGTTGCCGGCCAGGTGGCAGTCATGACACGATTGTGTGAAAAACTTTTTACTGGGAGCTTCTGGTAAGGTCAAAAAAAACATCAACGCATCAGAGAGTCATTGAAATCCATGTTCTTTGTAATATAATTGTGTGTTTAAATGTTTTGTCTCCTCTACTGAACTAGAAGCAACAAAAATAAAAACATGCTGTTATAGATTGAATTTTAGCCCCTAAAAAGACATGTTTTAATACCAACTTCCAGTCCTATAATTGTAAACTTCTTTGTAAATAGGATCTTTGAAGATGTTATCAGTTAAGATGAGACCAAACTGAGTTAGAATGGACCCTAATCTAATATGACTATTGCCCTTATAAGGAGAGGAAATTTGGACACAGGGAGAGAGGAATGTCATGGATTACTACCCACCAGCAGAAGCCAGAGAAGAGTCACGGAATGGAATCTCCCCTTCAAAAGGAACCATGGTTCTGCCAAGACCTTAATTTTAAACTTGTAGCCTCCATAACCATGAGACCATACATTCCTGTTACTTGAGCCATTTAGTCTTCATTGCTTTCTTATAGCAGCCTGGAAAACTAAGCACATGTCTGTCTCATTCATCATTGTATTTCCAACCCTTAACTTACAAAAGGTTTTCCGTGAATACTTGGGCAATTATCCAAGTTGACTTACTTCCTGTTCTAAGAATGAAGGCACTAATCAATGTTTAAAGAGAACTACAAAAAAAAAAAAAACACTACCCTTTTATAATTTAGGCTTGTATTTCTTGTAGGCCAAAATCTTTTGTAGATTATATAACCATTTTAAAGTTACTTTACCATTTTACAAAGAGAAAAATGAATATAGTGCAGAGAAACTGGCATCTCCAAACAACTGCTATGGTTTTATAAGTTGGTGCCATGTTTTAAAATGCAATTTTGCAGGTTTCATTGCTTAGGATCATTTGTAAATATTAAAAACTGACTCTGATTAACAAAAAAAGAAAAGATTAAAGGGATAATGGTAGAAGGGATAATTGAACTACTGAAGGGATATTTTGTGTGGAATACAAGTACTGGGGATGCATGCCAGGGTCACCTGGAACCAGACGCGGCAGCACGAGAGAGAGTCCAGAAGGCTTCTTCCTCCCCTGCCACTCTTTATGAGTGCGTTTCATTTTTCTGCTATATTATTGGCCAGGTTTTTCTGTTCCCTAATCAGTAGTAGGTCAGTCATTTTGTACTATTGTTGCACCTGGATGGCGTACTAGTACAGAGGCAACGCGGACGTTTTTTTTTTTTTTTTTTTTCAGAATGTTCATATCCTTTAACTTAGCAGTTTAACTTCTGAAATGGAATCTTAAGAAGAAAATATATTTAAAAAATTACAAACATCTTTCTCTCTCTATATATATATACACACACACACGCATGCATATATATATATAGTCACTTACAGTAGCCAAATTTGAGATAATATGAACATCAGGAGGACTAATAATGGTGATGATTTATAAAACATTAATTTTTTTTATAAATCCATGAGTTAATGATATCAAAAAAGTAGAATCTTCTTTAGAGAACGGCAGCTAGTAGAAAAGGATTGATGGAATTAGAAAGTAACCATTTTGTAACCCCTAGTTGATAACTTAATTTAGATAAGGAATAACAGTAGTTGCTAAGTACCACTAGTTGAGAGGTTTTTGAAAAAAAGAACATTCATAAATCCCAAAGTATCATCCCCACAGCTTAATTAATAACTATATAGAAAAAATAGACCTTTAAGATGGAGAAGTCTGGCAGCCGCCACCTTAAGCAAACTAAGTTTAACCAATAGTGGGACAACTGACATTATGTGCCACTTGATATGACAGAGAAAGAAGTGCAAATTGTCACCAATGCAGCATTCTTGTTGAACTTAAATTAAACATAAGAAAACACTCAGAAATATCCAGAATGAAAGACAGCCTTTGAAAAAAAACTTTCCTGGATGTTTCATAAAAATCAATGTCATAGGGGATGCAAGGGTAGCTCAGTGGTAGAATTCTCACTTGCCATGCATGATACCTGGGTTCAATTCCCAGTCCATGCACTTCCCAAACAAACAAAAAAGCAAAACAAACAGACGAAAAACCAACCAAACAAGAATTCAACAAATGGTGCTGCAATAAGGGAATGCTCACATGGAAAAAGAATGAAATGTGATCCCTACCATATGGCATACAAAAAAAAAAAAGTCATAAAAAGGAAAAAGTATTTGTGAATTTGGAGAATGGGAGAAAGGTCTGTTCTATGTTTAAAGAAACTAAAAAGACATAAGTACAAATGCATTGCATGAATCTTGTTTGGATCCCAGATTTAAATAAAAGCTGTAAAACATTTGGGGACAGTTGGGGAGAATAATATGGATCATACATCAGATGATATTATTGAGTTAATAATAGTTATGTATGATAACGATATTGTGATTATTAAGGAGAATGTCTTTATTCTTAGACAATGCAAGTGGATTTTATATATTTAGGGTGTGGGGATCATACCTACAATTCATTTTTCAATAATTCAGCAAAACAAAGAAAAGAAAAATATGTATATTTAAAAACAGAAGGATAGAGAGAAAGAAATGAAACAAAAACTTTTTAAATTGGTGAATATAGGTAAAGATGCAGGTTTAGAGAGATTCATTGTATTTTTTTCAAATTTTCTATAAGTTGACATTTTTTAAACAAAAATTGAGGGAAAATATAAAAATTTATATACAAAGACATCTATATAAAATTTTAATATGTAAAGTTGTTTATTGTGTTATTTATAATAGTGCAAAACTGAAAATTCCTGACTTTTCCAAATCAGAAAATAGATGAATTATGGTCCACCAAACTAATGGAAATGTACTGATCCCATCTGAAATATGCATCTGTTTATTAATGTTGTTCAGGGACATGGGAAAATTTTAACAATAAATATAAATAATAATACACAGAACAATTACAACTATATTATACAACAGATGAGGGAAGAAAATAAACTCCCTAAAATGCTAAAAAAATTAGAGTGAGTATAGTTTTATTAATGGTGTATTTCCCTCCCTGAAAATACATTAACATCTGAAGACATTTGCCTTCACATAACTCTTTTCCTCTAGATCACTTTATTCATCTTTATCTGCATGCTCGCCTTAGAAAAATGTTTAGAAAATGACAAATCTAGCCACTTGGCATCAAACTAGCCACTTTTACTTTAATAGTAGAAAACCAAATAATTGATTGATATTGAATATTCCTCCAAATTTCTGTATTTATTTTGGAATGATTGGTATGCTCAATGCACAACGGACAATTTAATAAAATTATTTTTTAAAGGTTCTACTTCCAGGAATGACTAACCAAGTTTTGTACAATCTATCCACTGAAAACAACTAGAAAAACTAGACTAAACATAACATATATATTTTTTGAGGCTTCAAATAACTAACAGGCCAGTGAGATTTTGGAAAAAAGTTAAGAGAGGTGAGCCTGACATTTGAAATCTTTTCTTCTTATAAGACTGTCAATTTTAAAAGTGGCAGCTAAGGGTTTGAGAAGATGAGCTTAGAATGAGGCCATCCTCATGAATTGAAAGAGAATGAATTTTGAGTCTCCTACTTGATATTTTTAAGCCCTGGATGAACATCTTTAGAGAAGGAATTATGCTAATTTGCCAACAATCTTTTCTGCCAATATGACACAAACATAGGGATCATGTCCGTGAGTGAAAATAGGTCAACCATTATTAATAATTACAATCACAGTTATTGATTTATTTTAATTGGTCAATGTGGTGGTTTGAAAGAATTATGTGCCCTAGAAAATCTGTGTTTTAATCCTGATCCACTTGTGGAGGCAGACTTTTCTTCTAATCCCTACTCAGCACTGAAGTTGGAAAGTTGATTAGATTATCTCCACATAGATGTGACTCGCCTAATTGTGGGCATTAACCTTTGATTAGAGGGAGATATGACACCACTCATTCCAGGGCAGTCTTGATTCGTTTACTGGAATCTTTTAAAAGAAGAAGCATTTTGGAGAAAGCTTCAGAATGACGGGAGAGCCATGAGAGAGTCTCAAGAGCCCATCAGTCAGTGACCATTGGAGATAAAGAAGGAAAACGCCCCTAGGGGAGCTTCATGAAATAAGGAGACTGGTGAGAAAGCTAGCAGACATCACCATGTCTGCCATGTGCCTTTCCAGTTGAAAGAGGAACCCTGAACTTCATCGGCCTTTCTTGAGCGAAGGTAACCTCTTGCTGGTGCCTTAATTTGGGTATTTTTATAGAGTTCCTTTAATGAGGACATTTTTATGGCCTTAGACCTGTAAACTTGCAACTTAATAAATTTCTTATTTAAAAAGCTGTTCTGTTTCTTGTATATTGCATTCGGGCAGCTAGCAAACTAGAACAGTCAGTGTACCCTGTAATTTCATCCCCTATTCGGAGACTTTCCACAATCCCATATGGTCTCACAAGTATCATTCAGGATGTGGCACTGGATAGGGAATGACCCAGACTGGGAACCTAGATCCAAGAGGTCCTGACAGTTTTAGTTAGGCAAGTGGTAGAATCCAGGGAGGTTTGGCTAATGTAGGGTAGTCAGGAAATGGACACCTGGACAGAGTCAAGAGTCTTGGCCAGAGGGCAAGCAAAAATAGACCTACTAAACCTCGATGGTAGTTTCTGATCCAAATCCATGGACTATTTTGTTCCCACCCCAGAGCCCTGCATCCCCTAGCTTTCCCCATCAGAAGAAGCCCTGACAAAAAGAAAATAATAATTACTAAAACTATTTTATCTCTAGGTACAAAACACCAAGGGAATTGAAGAATTTGGAATTGGTTTCAATCAGATCTTAATTCTCAATCCAGTTTTTGATTTCCATTTTTGCACCCTTACTTGTTAACATTCTTTTTTCTACAACTAATTTTTGATATCTAAACAACCCATAGGATACTGGTTATAGGGTGGTTAAAAAATAAATCTCTGAGCTTATGCATACGGGAAGAATGTTTAACAGATTTGCATGGGAATTATCCTGCCCAGTGGGGGATTTTTTTTTCAGCCCAGACTCCAAATGCAAATTACTTTCCCATCACAAAATATGTGAAATACAACCCCTCACAATGCAACATGCAAGTAGAACACAGTGGCAAGAGACAGAGGTATTCAAAACAGAGCCAAAGGCTGCAATCCTTGCAAATAAAAACAGAAGCCATTCCCTAAGAATGAGTAGAATAAGCAAAGAGCACTTGGCGGAAAGCACTGGATAAAAACCACCTCCTTTAAAGAGAGTTGATAATGTTTCTATACTTAAAGTGAACTCAGAGCAATGATAAATTGCATTTTAAAAAAAGCAAACCTTCAGTAATTGGTAATTAAAGCACTCATTCAAGGATATGTCTTTCTTAGTACAACAGGCACAGGACAGAGACATGTCAAACACAGAAGACCAAAGAAAAGAAAACCAGATAAGAGGTGTGTATGGCTTCACTTGGTTGAAAGTTTCACCAGTAGCTTACTGAGGAAGATGTGACTATTAATGCCAAGATTAGTTTGTTATTACTCATGCTCTATTGTTAACTCCACAGAATACTTTATATGGTTCTCATTCCAAAATATAGGTTACGACATTCTCACGGTCTCTTCTTACTGCTATAACTTTTCAAGTTACGAACCATCTGGTCATTGGTATATGTAGTTATTAGAACTAAATGGACCTCTTAATTATTTTGGTCAAGACACTGCTGCCTAGAGTCTCAGATGAGCTAAGCAAGCAGGTTAGGCTACCATGGTGGAGAACAGAGAAAAGCATCACATTTCAGGCTATACAGTTGGGTACACAAGGCTCTCCCATTATATACCAGATTCTAGTCCTATGGCAACTAAGCTAATTACAGTTTCCACCAAATGTTGATCCTGAAGCTATGAATAACTTCCTGACCTGGTTAGGCATTTTTGTTTTTTAACCAGATTTGAACCCACTATTCACTCCTAGCTACTCCCTATGCCTCTCCTCTCCTTCATACAAAATGTTGACTAAATTACCAGATGCAATGAGCTAAAGAGTATATGAGAGATGCAGAAAAGTAAAAAGAAAGGGTATAGACAAGTCTTAACAGAGTGAAGGAAGCATTCAGCCCAATCTGCTGTGTTGTGTATTTAGAATGACTGCATTCTTTTTTTTTTAACATTTTTTTATTGTGAAATATAACATATATACAGAAAAAGAAATAAATTTCCAAGTACATTTCAACAAGTAGTTATGGAACAGATTTTAAAGTTTGGTATGGGTGACATTTCCATGATTTTTCATTTTTTATTCTAGCTGCTCCAAGATGCTGGAGACCAACAGAAATATCAATATAATGATTCAGCAGTCATACTCATTTGCTAAACCCTGTCTTCTCTGTTATATTCCTCCTTCTCTTTAAATAACATGTACACATAAAAGCAATAAATTTCAAAGTGCATTGCAACAATTAGTTGTGGAACAGATTTCAAAGTTTGGTAGGGGTTACAATTCTAAAATTTTAGGCTTTTATTTCTAGCTGTTCTAAGTTACCAGAGGTTAAAAGAAATATCAGTATAATGATTCAGCACTCATATTCATTTGTTAAAGCCATGCCTTCTCTGTATAAATCCACCATCACCTCTGATCTTTCCATCTCTCTTTAGGGGTATTTGGGCTATGGCAATTCTAAATTTTTCATATTGGAAGGATCCATCACTAATATGGGGTAGGGAGATGGATCTATCTGATGTTCTGGAGAGACTGAGCTAGGTTTCAAGACTTATCTGGACCAGGGACCCATCTGGAGGTTGTAGGAAAATAACTTCTGGAAAGTTACTCTAGTGCATGGAACCCTTGTGGAATCTTTTTTTAACTTTTTTTTTATTGTATAGTATAACATATATACAAAGCAAAGAAATAAAAGAGGAATAGTTTTCAAAGCACTCTTCAAAAAGTGGTTACAGAATAGATCCCAGAGTTTGTCATGGGCTACCATGCAATCCTCTCATATTTTTCCTTCTAGCTGCTCCAGAATATAGGAGGCTAGAGGGCTTAAATACTTTTTTTATCATCACAATCGACTTTTTTCCTTCTTTTTTGTGAACAATAATATATATACAAAAAAGCTATAAATTTCAAAGCACAGCACCACAATTAGTAGTAGAACATATTTCAGACTTTGATATTGGGTTGCAATTTCACAATTTTAAGTTTTTACTTCTAGCTGCTCTAAAATACTGGAGACTAAACGAGATATCAATTTAATGATTCAGCCTTCATATTCATTTGTTAAGTCTTATCTTCTGTGTGTAATTCCACCATCACCTTTGATCTTTCCATACCTCTCTTTGGGGTTGTTTGGGCTATGGCAATTCTAAGTTTTTGATATTTAAAGGGGTAGTATGGTGTAGGGAGATGGAACTATCTGATGTTCTGGAGAGGCTGGGCTAGGTTTCAGGATTTATCCAAACCAGGGACCCATCTAGAGGTTGTACGTTTCTGGAAAGTTACTCTAGTGCCTGGAACCTTTGTGGAATCTCATATATTGCCCTAGGTGTTCTTTACGATTGGCTGGAATGGTCCTGGTTGGGGGTTGGCAGATTATGACACGTAGCAAGATCTACCTGAAGCTTGCATAAGAGCAACCTCCAGAGTAGCCTCTCAACTCTATTTGAACTCTCTCTGCAAGAGTGCCTGCATTCTTATCTTAAAGCCATACCAAAGGTCTACTAAGACTTGTCTTTGCACTCTATTTTTTAATGTCATTCTTTATTGCCCTCCTTTTAAGAATCAGCAATGTCAGCTTTTGAACAATTACTGTATGCACAATAATCCTTGTCAATTCCCAACGAGAAGCCTATTAAAGATATCTTCTCCTTTCTCTTTCCTTCTCTCCCTTGCTCCATTCCTATCATAGCCCTTGCTGTTCAAAACTGCTTGTTCTGGAAGTCTGTTCTTTAACTTTTCAGTTAGAAAATGGGTTCCGATTTTATTACTATGACCATGGGATGGAGAGCCTGGATTTGGTTCTAGGCAAAATAGTTAAGTATACAAAGCCACTTTTGTTGTTGTTGTTTTCTTTATTTGAGAAGTTGTGAGTTTAGAAAGCTATCATGCACAAAATGTAGGATTTCCATATACCACCCCATCACCAACACCCTGCATCAGCATGGAACGTTTGTTAAAATTGATGACAACACATTTCCACAACTGTACTATTAATTAAAGTCCATGGTTTAACTTTGGGTTCATTGTCTGTGTGGTGTACTTCCATGGATTATTGTTAAATTTTTATTGTCACCATTTATACAATTTAACATTTCCCCTTTTCATTACATTCGGATATATAACTCAGTGCTGTTATTACATTCACAGTATAGTGCTACCATCACCACCATCCATTACAAAATCATTTCTCTCATTCCAAATAGGAACCCTGCACATTTTAAGACTGAACTTCTTATTTTCATTCCCATTCCCCACACCACCCCCACTTTTTTCTTTGCATTTCATATATTCTTCAACTCAATCTGATCTAGAAACTGTAGACTCTGGAAGAATGTAGTAATTACCGGATCATAGCATAACAGTGAGGGAGTTAGGGAGATGTATGCCCTGATCTCTCTCCTGTCCTTGGCTGAGCCCAAAAGAAAGCCATAGGCAAGGAATTCAGGTAATGTAGTTCAGAGAAATCTGCTTCCGGGGCACAAAGGCATGTGCAGAAGAGTGGGCAGGCAGATGGAGAATATCCAACACACTATTCTCTTTCTGTTTTCTCCCCATTTGTCCAACAGCCTTTCTCAGTCTCTTTAATTACTGCATTTTCTTGGGTCTGACCATTAAATGTTACAATGGGATAGTCCTCAGCCCCAGGCCCTCCTTTCTTCTCACACCACAGTTTCTCCTCAGGAGAGCTCATCCATATGCAAGGCTGCAATTACTACCTGTATACCAATGACCCCCAAAATTTATCATTCCAGTCCAGACCACTTCGAACCTGAGGCCCAAATCTCTGAATGCTTACTGTATATCTCCAGTTAAAACCTCAAAATTTTCACCACGGTTTTCATAATCTTCTGTTCTGAATGGGACCAACTTTCTGTGTTTCCTCTCTCCAAGAATGGCTTTACTAGTCAGAAATTCTGCAAGCCCCAAATCCTCTCCATCACACCCCATATGCAATACATTACTAAGCCCAATGGATTAGCCTTTGAAAATCTCCCAAATCTGTCCCTTACTCTTCACATCCATCTTCACCAAGATCCAGGAACTTTCATGTGCACCAGAACAAATATCGCCCACTTCACTCCCATCTCCATTCTAATCTGTTTTCAAAATAATAGCCACAGTGATTGTGATGGCTTGGAGCTATGTATCCCAGAAGTGCATGCTCTTAAATGCAATTGACTACTGTCGGTGTGAACCCATTATAAATAGAACCTTTTGATGAGGTCACTTCAGTTGGGGTATAACCAACTGACTCAGGACTGGGTCTTATCCCTAATACTGAAGGCCATATAAGGAAGAGAGGAAAGAAAGACACAGAGGATGTAGCCAGAAGCTGAAAGTCAATGGAACCCAGAAAAGAAAGAAGACAAGAGAGGTCATCATGTCTACTGCCATGGGACAGAAAAGCCAAGCACTGAAGATCACCAGCACCCAGCCCCAGAAGACCAGAGTCTTCTGGGAGAAAACAAATTGATTTTGGACTTCTCCTAGCCCTAAAACTGTGAGCCAAAAATTCCCATTGTTTAAGCCAATCCATTGCAGAGTATTTGCTTTGGCAGCCAGGGGAACTAAAACAGTGACTTTGTAACAATAATCATAAGTCTGTTCATTCTGCTCGGATATCTTACAGTTTTCAACAATTACCCTCAGACTCCTGATCAGAATTCCTGTGTGCTCTCCAAGGCCTCCTTAGGGTCCTCTCCTACCCTATTCCTTCTCACTCTCTCTGCTCTTGGGACACTGTTCGTCCTTCAGTTCTTGGGAAATACCAAGCCTCCTCCTGCCAGAGGAGCTTTGTGCTCGGCTCCCTCTGTGTGAGCATTCTCCTTCCCCATACTTCACTCCTTTTCCTACGTAATTCCAACTCACCCTCCACTTCACAGCTCAGACCATTTTTCTGGACGACAACATTCCCAACCCATCCCCCCAACCCCTGGGTGCTTTCTCACGAACCACGTAACTTCCCTTTGGAGAATTTACCTTGTTTCCAATTTTAAATTTACAGGTGGTGATCAGTTGATTTGTTTCTTCTATCCTCGGTAGACTGTAGATCCATGTTGACAAGACTGTGCCTGGTTTGTGGTAAATGATTAACAAATACATTTGTTAAAGGAGTGTGTTGATGGATGAATGATTGAATATAATGCAACAAGGCAATACTAGTCTTATGGCTAGAAAGCACTGTGATTTCAGCTGAGAAGTCTCGGATGAAAGCTAATAATACAAAAACTGAGGCATGACATAGAAGGTAGAAACCTGATTTTTTAAATGATTTCAAGATTTCTTTGACTTAGAAAGTCTATTTAACACCCCTTGGGTGGGCCTTGCTTCAAGGAAGGTTGGGACCTTTGCAATCCAGGCCAGAAGAAAGGGGTGGGGATAGGGAGCAACCAGCCTGAGAGAATCTCTCCTCATCTGTGGTGCACATTTGTGGAGGGGCTGCTGTGAGGTAGAAGCTCAAGAAAGCAGTCAAAGCTGCTTAGTTTAATGTCTGGGTGCTCAGAGTTGACAGCAAGGTTATACAGAGCTCAGTAGTTCTTCCAAAGAGCTGCCCCACAGGGCTTTGCCATACCTGTCAGTCAGCTGCAAAGACTTTCCAATCAGATAACACAAGAGAGCCTGCAGAGCTAGAGGTACAAAGAGAAACTGGTCAAACTGGCTGTATTTACACGGCTGAGTGCTCTCATTTCGGGGAAACCATTTTGTGCATCCTACTGTTTCGTGTATCCATGCCAGCACCCTTTTTCCACTTCCAAATGTTTTGGAGTTGTCATGTAAACCGAGCCTTTAACTCAAAATAAACAGTAAAATTATTTCTAGAAAGAAATCACGCAGTTTCATCTTGTAACCTAAAGTGAATAAAAGCATCATTAAGAAAATTGTTTTGGAAATACTGCAAGCTCGCCTGTATATCTGAATTTAACATATTATCATGGGTGAGAGACCAAACCTGTGACTCACAACCATAATTGATTAGGTTGAATTGTTAGCCTTTGGAGCTACTGAAGATTAACGGGATTAGGATTTTTTTTTTAATGCTGTGACAACTGGTATCCCTGAACATCAGATAAATTTTATTTAATCTGTTTAGAGAAAATATCAGTCTCAGGCACTCTGGCAAATTGGGTCTTGTTGTTTGCTGTCTGCTTAACTTTTAGAGGCTTTCTCCAGTTTTGATGGCTATGTTATTCACACCTTGATGCAGCCATTTTCAATTATTTATAGACCTAGAGTGGATGTACACACTATGCATAAAAAGAGTGAAGGAAAGAAAGAGCAGACCCAGGAAATGCCTTCCCTTAGAGGCATGATAATGCCAAGACTCAGACTTGACTGCAGTTTTCCAAACTCTTCTCTGTTTCCAATGGCAACTGAAATACAACCAGCAGTGTTTCACATTTAGATTCCTTTTGTCTGTAGGTTGCATAATGAGATTGAATATCTTAATCTCTCTTAGAGCTAAAACATGGAAATGCTTTATTTGATAAAGAAAAAGAAAAAAGAAAAACACTGGAAAGTATTTAAAACCAAAGCATTGTGGATTTCTAACATCAATACATCATGTCTTTTCCTGGTTTGGTTTCAGAGGTTGTACACTGCAAGTGCGTCTAATGGTGAGGTTTCTGGAAAAATTTGCTGTGGTTACTTTTTATAATCAGAGACAGAATGAGAAAGGATTGCATCACAATATTTCTCATTATAAAGTTAGGAAAAGGAAACAAAGCGATCACACTCAACAAGCCTTTTATGAGGATTTATGATGCCAAGACATTATGTTTGGCCTAGTGGAAAAGAAATGAAAAGGACAAAATCCTGCCTCACTGAGCTTATAACCTATTAAGGAGAATTTTACTTCTAAAAATAATAATGTAACTGACTATTTTGCATGTCTTAAGCTGTCAGACAAGTTCTTATAAGAGCAGAGAAAAATTACTCTGTGCTGACAAAATCAGAGAAGACTTCTCAGGAGAGAATGTCAGTTGAGCTAAGCTTTAAAAGAAATGAATGAGTGAATTGAAGCAAGAACCCCCAAACCCCATACAATTATTGTCTTATCCTAAAATTCTTCTAAAACAGTAGGCAGAGTGCCCATTTTGAAAATCACCAGCAGCTTTTCTGATTGTTTCCAACCCTCAGATTTATCTCCAATAAGGAACATGTATTTATTTATTTACACTATTTTCAAGTAAGTTAAAATACCAGAATTGGTTCCAGCAGAAAGAAGTCTGTAAAGCAGAAAGAACCTAAACTATTACACATATTTCCATCCTGCAAGACAAGTAGAAATTAGTTTTTTGTGTTTAAAATCTCAGTCACATAAGTATGTTTTCTGTCCCAGATGAAAATTAAATCAGGTCCCAAAATATGAATTTTAGAAAGCTTCCCTTTTCACATTTTCATCAATCCCCATTGTCCTAACACTTCCACATGCCAATGTTTAGCTACCCCCTACTAAATACCTTTTTCTCCCAAGAAAGTGAAAGGACCTTACTCTCTTCCTATAAATATGTACCTGTTTTAACACTGAGCTGTTATTCAGCATAAGCACACACACACACACACACACACACTCACACCCAGGTATCATGGAGGAAGATAAAATTCTCTCCCTAGATAGTTCTCCATTGTCATGACACTATGACCTAAAAGCTCATAGAAAAATATGAATGTGTTATTAAGAGAGAATGTCTGTTAATTTTGTTATAGAAAGTCAGACTTATCATAAAATCATCCACTGAAGATTGACTCCTAAAACATATACATAATATATAAAAAATATATATATAATAAATAAATATAAAAATAGTTGCCCAATCTCCCTTTGACTGCCTCAGAGATAGAGAACTGAATGCATTACAAATAAATATTTTGGCAAGGACTAATTTATTCAATTACCTGTCATTTGATAAATGTTTATTAAGTAATCATTGTGATCTCATGTTTTGTATCTTTAAATAGTAAAGAATACAAATACTTGCTTGCAGGGCAAGTTCTGGGAAGAAGAACTCCAGATGAGTTTCCTGGTTTATCTTTTAAACAGATAGATTAGCACCAACGTGAAGGCACGTGACATAATATATCATTTATATTATGTCAATTTTTCACTAGCATAGTAAAAGTTTACTGGAAATTTAGAAGATGAAAATAAGCAAAAAGAATAGAAACCTCCTGTAATCCAGCCACCACTGTCTATATTAAAACAGTTTGTGAATGCCTTTTTTCTTTTAGATTATAATTCCCCCTAAGCCAAAGGACATATCTTGTCTGCATCTTCTTAGCATTCTGTGTATATTTCACATAACTGGGAGTTTGTAAACTGTTTAAAACCATCCTTTTTAGCCTGGCTAAGGAAAGATTGTAGACATGGCAAGCTGTTTCCAAACCAGACAGCCTGCCATAGATCACTCCTCACCACAGCTTTTCCGGGGAGATTCTGGCACCTTGGTTATATATTGGAATCCCCACACCAAACTTTAGACCAAAGTTTCTCATTGTCAGAACCACAGACATTCTAGGCTGGATAGTTTTTGTGGGGGGAGGCCTGTGCTGTGTGTCAAAGGATGGTTAGCAACACCCTTGGCCTCTACCCACCAGGTACAAGAACCACTCCTCCAGTTGTGATGAGCAAAAATGTCCCCAGGCATTGCCAGATGTCCCAGGGGGAATGCAGATGGGGAACAAAATCATTCCAGTTGAGAACTGTCCTTGGACAATTTAAATCAGAATCTCAGTATTATTTTTTAAGCTGAGAAGATTCTAATGTACAACCAATGAAGATTCAAAAGAATGGGACTATATCTGTCATTGTCTTGTTCACTCATCCCCAGCAGATTGTCTGGGGTGTATTAGGCTCTCAAAAATAGTAATGAATTAAACAGTATGTGACAGAATCTCAGTAGGGGTAGAAAGACTAGTTAAAAAGTCTCCTGAGGCAATTGTGATGACCCAATCAACACACACTCTTCCAGCAGTGGAGGAAGGAATCACTAGATTAGACTATCCAATGCTAGAATCGGAATGGCTTTACTGATTCTTAGATTGTGCTTTTGGTAGAGTCTTAAGGGTTCCAAAGGATGATGAGGAGAAGATAAAGCTAGTGGGGGTCCAGACTCCATGTCATCCTTCTAACAGAGAAACTCTGCTTTTATTCATTCATTCGACAATTTGTTGAGTACTTACATTTTTGGCATATTTATGGCAATGTTAAGAATACAAGAATGAGAAAAACAATTACCTTTCTAATAACACAATTATATGTTTTATGTTTGTTGGGGTGCCACATAAAATTTTTTCTGAAAAAGAGTTCTCCATAGATAGATAGATAGATAGATAGATAGATAGATAGATAGATAGATAGAGATAGACAGACAAAAAGACAGATAAATTAACACATTGAAGTCCCATCTCCTCATTTCACAGATAGAGACATAGGCAATAAGTGAATTGTATAGTTTCAGTTAATAAAGAAAAATATCAGTAATGGTCAATGAAGAGGGCATCATAAGATGCTACACAATCTTTGAATTTCTCTACATAATCTTTGAATGGCTAGCAAAAACTGGCAAAGCCATCTTCCTCAAAATCCCAGAAGACAACTGAAGGGTCACAGTAACTAGAAAAGTGCCAAATCAAGAAATGCAGCTTTAAAAATGGTAGAAGACTCTTGGGGCACACTTGCTGTCCCCTCCCCCACCACCTCACTAACAAAGTGTGGTGCCAGCCTGAACTCCCCTATGGGCCTCAGACCCTGATCAGAGCAAAATGATGTCTCTGGGCACACTAGGGTGCCTTCACGTTGGTGCTAATCTATCTGTTTAAAAGATAAACCAGGAAACTCATCTGGAGTTCTTCCTCCCAGAACTTGCCCTGCAAGCAGAAGTAACTGCGAACTGCTAACTCAGTACAAGAAACAATTAAGGCAAAATGGTCTGGAGCAAAGGGTGACATACTTTAAGTCATACAACAAAGCATCTTGGTACAGCATAAAGAAATAAAAACCTCTAGTAAAGGTAACCATTGGGGTAATTATAAATACCAGTATAGCCGCATGGTATTTTTGGTATATAAATCAACTTTTTAATTCTTAAAGTTTCTGAAATGCAAATGAATTAAAATATTAATAAATCTATGGTTTGGAACATATCATGTATAAAGATATAATTTGTAATGAGCATAACAAGTATGTGGGAGAATGGAGGGATATAAAAGCAGTGTATATATATACTATTGAAGTTAAGTTGGTAACAAATCCAAAGTGATTGTCATAGATTTAAGAGGATAAATTTAAGCCCCATGGTAAACACACAAAGAAATATAAAAATTGTATATAGAAAAAAATGTGAAGGGACTCAAAATGATAAAATGCAAATAATTGAATAATGGAAGAATTGAGTGACAAAGAAATTATGACTTAATAAGACCAAATAGCAAAACAGCAGAAGAAAGTCCTACATTATCAGTAGTTACTTTAAGTATAAAGGGATTGAACTCTTCAGTTAAAAAACAGAGATTCACAGAATAGATAAGAAAGAAAAACACTGTTATATGCTGTTTAAAAGAGATCTGTCTTAAATTCAAAGACACAAACAGGCTGAAAGTGAAAGGATGAAAAAAAAATCGTGGAATTGTAACCCAAAAAGAACTGAGATAACTATCCTAATATCAGATAAATTCAACTTTAAGTAAAAAACTGTTATGAGAGAGGGACAGTTGCTATATACTGATAGAGTTCAATTCAACAAGACATAACAATGTCATTATACGCACCTAACAGCAGAGCCCCAAACTCTAAGATGCAAATATTAAAAGATTTGAAGGAAGAAATATTGTTCAATATTAATAATAGAAGACTTCAATACACCACCCTCAATAATGGATAGACCATCTACATACAAGATCAGAAAGGAAATAGACTTGAAAGCTTCTATAAATCAACTAGATTTAACAGATATACATAGAACATTTCATCCAATAGCAACAGAATACATATTTTTCTCTAGTGCACATAAATCATTCTACAGGATAGACCATATATTAGGTCACAAACAAGTCTCAATAAATTCAAAAATATTGAAATCATACAATATATCTTCTCCAAACACAATGGAATGAATTTAGAAATCGGTAACAGAGGAAAACACGAAAACTCACAAATATGTGGAAATTAAACAAAGCACTCTTCAACAGCCAATGGATCAAAGAAGAAATCACAAGGGAAATTAGGAAATAACTTGAAGCAAATGAAAATGAAAATACAACATGCCAAAATTTATGGGCTGCAGTGAAGGCAGTACAGAAAGGGAAATTTATAGCTCTAAATGTTTATGTTTAAAAAGAAGAAAAGTCTCAGATCAGAGAACTAACTTCAAAACCAGAGGATCTAGAAAAAGAAGAGCAAACTAAAACCAAAATGATTGGAACAAAAAAGAAATACCAAGTTTAAAGAGTGGAAATGAAAGAAATAGAGAATAAAAATATAGAGAAAATCAAAGGAATTTTTTGAAAAGATCAATATAATCAAGAAACCCTTAGAAAAACTGAGAAAGGCAAAAAGAGAGAAGCTGCAGATAATTAAAATCATAAATGAAAAAAAGGAACATTATCAATGAACCCACAAAATAAAGAGGTTAGTAATGTATACTATGAACAATGGTACACCAATAAACTAGATAATCTGGGTTAAAGGAACAAATTCTGGAAACACAGCAACTACCTACCCTGATTAAAGAAGAAATAGAAGAACTCAACAAACCAATAATGAGTGAAGAGATTGAATAACTCATCAAAAACCTCACTCCAAAGGTAATACCAGGACTAGAAGTCTTCACAAATGAATTTTAGCCAACTTTCCAAAAATAATTAACATCAATCAAGCTCAAACTCTTCCAAAAAACTGAAGTAGAGGGAACACTGTCTAACTCATTCTATGAGGCTGACATCATACTAATACCAAAGCCAGACAAAGATACCATGAGAAAAAAAAATTACAGACTAATATCCTTCATGAATAAAGCTGTAAAAACCCTTGAAAAAAGGCTAGCAAAAATAAGCCAATAGTACATGAAAAAATATATACACAATGAATCAATCATGGGATTTATTCCATATATGCAAAGGTAGTTCAACATAAGAATATCAATTAAAGTAATACACCACAATAATAGAACAAATTCTAAAAAGCACAGTCATCTCAATTGACACAAGAAGGGCATTTGAAAAAATCCAGCACTGCTACTTGATAAAAATACTTAGAAAACTGGGAATAGATAGAAGCTCCCTCAACATGAGAAAGAGCATATATTGAGAAACTCACACTTAACATTATACTTAATGGTGAAAAACTGAAAGCTTTCCCTATAAGATAAGGAACAAGAAAAGATTCCCACTGTCACCATTGTTATTCAATATTGTACTGGAAGTTCTAGCCAGAGCAATCAAATAAGAAAAAGAAAGAAAAGGCATCCAAATTGGGAAGAAAGAAGTAAAACTTTATTTGCAGATGGCATAATCTTACATGAAGAAAATCCTGAAAAGATCCACAACAAAGCTCCTAGATCTAATGAATTCAGCAAAATAACAGTGTACAAAATCAGCACCCCAAAATCAGTGGTGTTTCTATACATAGCAATAAACAATTGGAAGAAGGAAAAATTTTAAATCCATTTATTATGGCAATTAGAAGAATTAAATATCTAGAACTAAATATACCAAAGGACTTGTACACAGAAAACTGCAAAACATTACTAAAAGAAATCAAAGAAGACCTAAATAAGTGGAAAAACAGTTTATAGATTGGAAGACTAAGTATTGTTAGGAGTCAATTCTACCTAAACTGATTTACAGATCTGATGAAATCCCAATCAAAATTCAAACAACAATCTTTGCAGAAATGGAAAGTGAAGCATAAG
The DNA here is from genome assembly GCF_023851605.1 of Tamandua tetradactyla. Taxonomy (NCBI): domain Eukaryota; kingdom Metazoa; phylum Chordata; class Mammalia; order Pilosa; family Myrmecophagidae; genus Tamandua; species Tamandua tetradactyla. Next base: position 48,805,741 of record NC_135331.1, read on the forward strand.
ATTGGTATTGACAGGTAAGGGGCCCTGAATAGCCAACTTGAAAATGAATCACAAAGATAGGGGATCTGCACTTCCTGATCTTAAAATTTACTACAGAGCCACAATAAGCAAAACAGAATGATACTGGAACAAGGACAGACTTAAGGCACATGAAATCTAATTGAACCTTCAGAAATCAGCCCTCCCATTTATGGCCAATTGATTTTGACAAGGCTGCCAAGTCCACTCAATAGGGAAGGAATAATCTCTTCAATAAATGGTGCTGGGAAAATTGAATCTCTGTATGCAAAAGAAGGAAATCTTTGTATATCTCACATCATATACAAAAATTAACTCAAAATATATCAAAGACCTAAATATAAGAACCAGGACTAGAAAACTCCTAGAAGAAAACATAGGGAAGCATCTGCATCTTGTCTTAGGCAATGGATTTTTAGACTTTACACCCAAAGTACAAGCAATAACAAAAAGAACAGATAAATCGGACCCCCTCAAAATTAAAAACTTTTGTGCAGGTGGCCAAAAAGCACATGAAAAGGATGCTCAACATTATTCGCCATTAGGGAAATGCTAATCAAAACCACAATAAGATAACATTTCATATCCACTGGAAAGCCTACTATGAAACAAAGAGAAAATTACAAGTGTTGGAGAGTGTTCTAGTTTGCTAGCTGCCAGAATGCAATATACCAGAACTGGAAAGGCTTTTAAAAAAGGGAATTTAATAAGTTCCTAATTTATAGTTCTAAGGTCATGGAAATGTCCAAAAGCAAGTCTATAGAAATGCCTCATCTAATGTCTTCTTCTGGCATCCAGGAAAAGATACCTTGATTCAAGAATGCCAATGAAGTTCAAGGTTTCTCTCTCCACTGGAAAGGCACATGGTGAACAGGGTGACGTCTGCTAGCTTCCTCTCCAGGCCTCTTGCTTCATGAAGCTCTCTGGTGGCCTTCTCCTTCTTCATCTCCAAAGGTCACTGGCTGGTGGACTCTGGTTCTCTCATCATTCAGTCTTGGTTCTGTGACTCTCTCCTAATTCTCAAAAGTTAATACTCACAATTGGGTGGCTCACATCTCAGTGGAGATAACTTAATCAAGTTTCCAACCTATAGTACTGAATGGGGATTAGAAGGAGCAGCTACTCCCACAGGATTGATTAGGATTAAAGCATGGCTTTTCTAGCGTACATAAATCCTTTCAAACCAGCACAGAGAAGATGTAGAGAAAAATAGGAGCACATTCAACTTGGTGAAAATATAAAGTGGTGCAGCTGCTGTGAAGACAGCTTTTTGCAGTTCCACAGATAGTTAGGTATTGAATTACCATATGACCCAGCAATCGCACTTCTAGATACATACACAAAGGAATTGAAAACTAAGACTCAAATAGATATTTGCACACCAATGTTCATAGTGGCATTATTCAGTATCACCAAAAGATAGAAGCAACCCAAGTATTCTTCAACTGATGAATGGATAAATAAAATGTGGTATATACATACAAGGGAGTATTAGGTAGCCATCAGAAGGAACAGAGTTATGATATGTGTGAAATATATGAACTTTGAAAATATATTGAGTGAAATAAGCCAGACACAAAGGGACAAATGCTGCATGATCTCACTAATGTAAGATAATTAGAATAAGCATATTTGTAGAATCAAAAACCAGAATATAGGTTATCTGAAGTGGGAATGAGAGTAGGGAATGAAGAGTTAAGGCTTAGTTGGTATAGAGTTTCTATTTGGAGTGATAGAAATGTTTGAGTATCAAATGGTGGTGATGGTAATACAACATTGGAATGTAATTAAGGTCACTGAATTATATTCTTGCACGTAGTTACAAGGGAGAAAGTTTAGTTTGTATGTATGTTACTACAATAAAAATGGGAAAAAAAACCCATAGGAATATATGGACTATAGTCAACAGTACAACTATGCTAATACTGCTCATCAATGTAACAAAGCTGTCATACTCGTGCATGGTGTGAATAATAGGGTAAACAGCATGTGAGAGAGGAACTGTACAGGAGTTTTGTATTTCTGCATGATTTTCTGCAAACCTACCAACTTCTCTAATAATTTTTTTTAATTTAAAAATAAAAAAGGTCAGCACCAAGACTAAAAGCTCACTACCTCTAACACCAAGCCCAGTGGTCTACCCCTATAACATTCTACATTTCATGCAGAATGGTGTGATGAAAGAGCTCAGGATGAATGGAAGACCAGGAGATTTCCTAGACATTCTAGTGTCTTCATAGGTACAGCTGAGTCATGTAAAATGCAACAACTAGTAGCTTGGTATATTTGTAAGTATATCTCTGGGTGCAAATAACTGAAAATCCAACTGAAATTGGATTTAAAAATATAAGGAATTTATTGACTCACATACTGAAAAGTCCAGAAACAGGTATTCTTTCAGAAGAAGCTTGGTCCGGTTATTTGAACAATGTGATCAGAATGTAGGTCCAGCCTCTCGTTCCTCAGCAATGTTTCCTGAGTGGTGGCTCCAGTCACAGCAGGGCTTCTCCTTGAGGTTTCAAGAAGGCTGCCAGGCTATAAGTTTCCAGCAAAAAAGAGATGGTGCTTTCTTCTATTTGGAATCCCCAGAACATAGTTTTACTACTTCTGATAGGCCTGAGTCATCTTACGCATAGAGTTTGGAGCTGCATACCCCAGAAAAGCATATTCTTAAAATTAATCCATTCCTGTGGGAGTAAACCCATTATAAGTAGGACCCTTTTTTCCAATTATATATTTATTTAATTAATTATTTATTTTATATAACAACATACAAACGTGAACATTCTTACCATATGATCGTTCCATTCTTCGTATATAATTAATAACTCCCAGTATCATCACATAGTTGTACATTCATCACCATGATCATTTCTTAGAACATTTGCATCAATTCAGAAAAAGAAATAAAAAGAAAAAAGGAAAAAACTTATACAACCATACCCCTTTCCCCTCCCTCTCATTGGTTGCTGCTATTTCCATCTACCCAATATATTTTAGCCCTTGTTTCCCCTATTTTTTTTCTATACCCCCTTTTACTCCCTTTCATGGATCACTAGTATTTCAATCTATTACATTTCTTTTAACATTTGTTTCCCTTATTATTTATTTATTTTTAATCCATATGTTTTACTTATCTGTCCATACCGTAGATAAAGGAGCATCAGACACAAGGTTTTCACAAACACATAGTCACATTATGAAAGCTCTATCATTATACAATCATCTTCAAGAAACATGGCTACTGGAAAATAGCTCTGCATTTTCAGAGCTATTTTCACTTCCCCCCAGCCTCTCCAATACACCTTAATTGAAAAGGTGATATCTATATAATGCATAAGAATAACCTCCAAGATAACCTCCTGACTTTGTTTGAAATCTCTCAGGCATTAACAATTCATTTTGTCTCATTTCTCTCTTTCCCTTTTGGTCTAGAAGGTTTTCTCATTTCCTTGATGCTGAGTCCCAGCTCATTCTAGGATTTTTCTCCCACATTGCTAGGAAGGTTTACACCCATGGAAGTCATTTCCCATATAGAGAGGGGGAGGGAAGTGAATTTGCTTGTCATGTTGGCTGAGAGAGAAAGAGACCACATCTGAGCAACAAAAAAGGTTCTCTGGGGGTGACTTTTAGGTCTAATTTTAAATAGGCTTAGCCTATCCTTTGTGGTGATAAGCTCCATATGAACAAACCCCAACATTGAGGGTTCGACCTATTGCTTTGGTTGTCCCAACTGCTTGTGAGAGTATCAGGAATTCTCAAAATGGGGAAATTGAATTTTCCCCCTTTCTTGCCATTTCCCCAAGGGGACTTTGCAAATACATTTTTATTCACTGTTCAAATCACTCTGGAATTTATCAAGGCATGACTCTGGACAAAAACTTACAAAATCTTATGCCCTACTCAAGGTTCCATGTACTTATGGTGTTCAATTAAAATGTCCACATAAGTTATATTAGGAAATGCATTAGTCAAATTATAAATTTTGTACCAAATAAAGATTTTTTGCTTTAGTCTTACACATAAGTTAAAGTTTTAAAATATGAATTGCCTTCTATAGTCATCACTCTGCAATATTAACATTCCTTTGTTCTTCCTCACAAAAAAAGCACTTTTTCAATTTGTACATTTAGTCACTATCATTGTACACTCTAGGCATTTCTAGATTATAACATCTGAGTTTTTATCTTTCCTTCTGATTTCATTTGTGCCCCCAGCCCTCCTTTCTCTATCATTCTCACATTCAACTTCATCCAGCGTACTAACATTATTGTATTACAGTTAAGCAATATTGTGCTATCCATTTCTGAATTTTTACAATTAGTCCTGTTGCACAATCTGCATCGCTTCAGTTCCAATTACCCAGTATCTACCCTATTTCTATCTCCTGATGGTCTCTATTCTTAGCTGAAATTCTCCAACTTCATTCACTAATGTTAGTTCATATCAGTAAGACCATACAATATTTATCCTTTTGTTTGTGGCTAATCTCATTCAGCATAATATCCTCAAGGTCCATCCATTTTGTAGATACTTCATAACTTTATTCTGTCTTACAGCTACATAATATTCCTTCATATGTATATACCACAATTTGTTTAGCCACTCCTCTGTTGATGGACATTTGGACTGTTTCCATCTTTTGGCAATTGTAAATAACACTGCTATAAACATTGCTGTGCAAATGTCCATTTGTGTCCTTGCCCTCATGTCCTCTGAGTAGATACGTAGCAATGGGGTTGCCAGATCATATGGCAATTCCATATTTAGCTTCCAGAGGAACCATGAAACTGCCTTCCACAGCAGTTGCACCACTCTACATTCCCACCAACAGTGGATAACTGTGCCTCTTTCTCCACATCCTCTCCAGCGCTTGTCATTTTCTGTTTTATTGATAATGGCTATTCTGCTGGGTGTGAGATGATATCTCATTGTGGTTTTGATTTGCATTTCCCTAATACCCAGGGAAGTTGAGCATCTTTTCATGTGCCTTTTGGCCATTTGTATTTCCTCTTCTGAGAAGTATCTGTTCATGTCTTTTGGCCCATATTTTAATTGAGTTGTTTGTCTTTTTTTTGTTGAGTTGAACAATCTCTTTATATATTCTGGATACTAGACTTTTATCTGATATTCATTTCTAAATATTGTCTCCCATTGTGTAGACTACCTTTTTACTTTCTTAACAAAGTTCTGTGTGTTTAATTTGGAAGAGTTTCCATTTATTTATTTATTTCTTCAATGCTCGTGCTTTAGGTGTAAGATATAGAAACCACCTCCTATTATAAGATTTATAAGATATTTCCCTACGTTTGCCTTTAAAAGTTTTATGGTCTTAGATCTAATGTTTAGATCTTTGATCATTTTTAGTTAATTTTTGTGTAGGGTGAGAGATACAGATCCTCTTTCATTCTTTGGCATGTGGATAGTCATTTCTCTAGGCACCATTTATTGAAGAGACTGTTCTGTTCCAGGTGAGTTGGTTTGACTGCCTTATCAAAGATCAATTATCCATAGATGAGAGGGTCTACATCTGAACAATCTGTCCAATTCCATTGGTCAATATATCTATATTTATGCCAGTACCATGCTGTTTTGACCACTGTAACTTAATAATACACCTTAAAGTCAGGTAGCATGAGACCTCTGACTTCATTTTTCTTTCTCGGGATATTTTTAGCTATTTGGGGCACCTTGCCCTTCCAGACAAATTTGATTATTCATTTTTCTATTTCTGAAAAGTAAGTTTTGGGTATTTTAATTGGCATTGCATTGAATCTGTAAATCGATTTAGGTAGAATTGACATTTTAACTATATTTAGTCTTCCAATCCATGAACACAGTATGCCTTTCCATTTAGTTAGGTCTTCTGTGATTTCTTTTACCAATTTCTTATAGTGTTCTTTGTACAGGTCTTTTGTATCCTTACTTAAATTTATTCCTAAATATTTTATTCTTTTGGTTGCAATTGTAAATGGAATTTTTTTCTTGATTTCCCCCTCAGATTGTTCATTACTAGTATATAGAAATACTGCAGACTTTGAGTGTTGATCTTGTAATCTGCCACTTTGCTTTACTCCTTTATTAGCTCTAGTAGTTTTGCTGTGGATTTTTCATAGTTTTTGACATATAGTATCATATCATTTGCAAACAGCAAGAGTTTTACTTCTTCTTTTCCAATTTTGATGCCTTGTATTTCTTTTTCTTGTCTAATTGCTCTGGCTAGAACTTCCAACATGATGTTGAATAACAGTGGTGATAGTGGACATCCTTGTCTTATTCCTGATTTAGGGGGAGAGTTTTCAGTTTTCCCCCGTTGAAGATGATGTTAGCTGTTGGTTTTTCATATATTTCCTTTAACATGTTGAAGAAGTTTCCTTCTATTCCTACCCTTTGAAGTGTTCTCAAAGGAAAGAATGTTGAATTTTGTCAAATGCCTTTTCTGCATCAATCGAGATGATCATATGGTTTTTCTGTATTGATTTGTTGATATGGTGTATTACATTAATTGATTTTCTTATATTGAACCATCCTTGCATACCTGGGTTGACTCCTGCTTGGTCATGATGTATAATTCTTTTAAAGTGCTGCTGGGTTCGAATTCCAAGAATTTTGCTGAGGATTTTTCCATCTATATTCATTAGAGATTGGTCTGTAATTTCTTTTCTTATAGTATCTTTGTCTGGCTTTGGTATGAGGGTGGTGTTGGCTTCATAGAATGTGTTAGGTAGCCTTTCCTCCTCTTCTTTTTTTTTTTTTTTTTGGAAGTTTGAGCAGAATTGGTACTAATTCTTTCTTAAATGTCTGGTAGAATTCACGTGTGAAGCCATCTCGTCCTGGACTTTTTTTTTTGAGCAGCTTCTTAATGACTAATTCAATTTCTTTACTTGTGTTTTGTTTGTTGAGGTTCTTCTCGAGTCAATGTTTGCTGTTTATGCCTTTCTAGGAAATTGTTCATTTCATCTACGTTGTCTAGTTTATTAGCATAAAGTTGTTCATAGTATCCTCTCATTACTTCCTTTATTTCTGAGGAGTCAGCTGTTATGTCTCCTCTTTCATTTCTGATTTTATTTATTTGCATCCTTTCTCTTTTTCTTTTTGTCAACCTCACTAAGGGTCCATCAATCTTATTGATTTTCTCATAGAACCAACTTCTGGTTTTGTTGATTTTCTCAATTGTTTTCATGTTCTCAATTTCATTTATTTCTGCTCTACTCTTCATTATTTCTTTCTCTTTACTTGCTTTGGGGTTAGTTTTCTTTCTCTAGTTCCTCCAAGTAGATAGTTAATTCCTTGACTTTGCTCTTTCTTCTTTTTTAATATAGGCATTTAGGGCAATAAATTTCCCTCTTAGCACTGCATTGTTGCATCCCATAAATTTTGATATGTTGTGTTTTCATTTTCATTTGCCTCAAGATATTTATTGATTTCTCTTGTAATTTCTTCCTTGACCCACTGGTTGTTTAAAAGTGTGTTGTTGAACCGCCATATATTTGTGATTTTTCTGGACTTCTGCCTGTTAATGATTTCCAACTTCATTCCTTTATGATCTGAGAAGGTGTTTTGTATGATTTCAATCTTTTTAAATTTATTGAGACATACTTTGTGACCCAGCATATGGTCCATCCTTGAGAATGATCCATGAGCACTTGAGAAAAAGGTGTATCCTGTTGTTGTGGGGTGCAATGTTGTATAAATGTCTGTTAAGTCTAGCTCATTTATTGTGTTATTCAAATTCTCTGTTTCTTTATTGATCCTCTGTCTAGATGTTCTGTCCATTGATAAGAGTGGGAAATTGAAGTCTCCAACTATTATGGTAGGTTTGTCTATTTCTCTTTTCAGTGTTTGCCCCAGGTATTTTAGAGCACTCTGGCTTATGCATAAATATTTATGATTGTTATGTCTTCTTGTTGAATTGTTCCTTTAATTAATACATAGTGTCCTTCTTTGTCTCTTTTAGTTGTTTTACATTTGAAGTCTAATTTGTTGGATATTAGTATAGCTACTCCTGCTCTTTTCTGATTGTTATTTGCATGAAATATCTTTTCCCAACCTTTCACTTTCAACCTGTGTTTATCGTTGGGTCTAAGATGTGTCTCCTGTAGATAGCATATAGATGGGTCCGGTTTTTTTTAATCCATTCTGCCAGACTATGTCTTTTGATTGGAGAGTTTAATCCATTAACATTCAGTGTTATTACTGCATGGGTAGTACTTTCAATTGGAGAGTTTAATCCATTAACATTCAGTGTTATTACTGCATGGGTAGTACTTTCTTCTACTATTTTGCCTTCTGGATTTTAGATGTCACATCTAATTTTCCTTCTTTTTACCTTTACTCATAGTCTTCCTTTCTATACTCTTCTCCACACCTCCTCTTCTGTCTTCGTATCTGCCTCTAGTGCTCCCTTTAGTATTTCTTGCAGAGCTGGTCTCTTGGTCACAAATTCTCTCAGTGATTTTTTATCTGAAAATGTTTTAATTTCTCCCTCATTTTTGAAGGACAATTTTGCTGGATATAAAATTCTTGGTTGGCAGTTTTTCTCTTTTAATAGTTTAAATATATCATCCCAGTGTCTTCTTGCGTCCATGGTTTCTGCTGAGAGATCTGCTCATAGTCTTATTGGGCTTCCCTTGTATGTGATGGATTGCTTTTCTCTTGCTGCTTTCAAGATTCTCTCTTTCTCTTTGACCTCTGACATTCTGATTATTAAATGTCTTGAAGTATGTCTATTTGGATTTATTCTCTTTGGGGTACGCTGCCCTTCTTGGATCTGTAACTTTAAGCCTTTCATAAGAGTTGGGAAATTTTCAGTGATAATTTCCTCCATTAGTTTTTCTCCTCCTTTTCCCTTCTCTTCTTCTTCTGGGACACCCACAACACAAATATTTGTGCGCTTCATATCATCGTTCAATTCTCTGGGTCCCTGCTCATATTTTTCCATTTTTTTCCCTATATTTTCTTTTTATTGCTGGATTTCAGATGCTCCATCCTCCAGTTCACTAATCCTATGTTCTGTCTCTCGAAATCTACCATTGTAGGTTTCCATCGTTTTTTCATCTCTTCACCTTGCCTTTCATTCCCATAAGTTCTGATTTGTTTTTTCAGACTTATGATTTCTTCTTTCTGTTCATTCCTTGCCTTCCTTATATTCTCCCTCAATTCATTGATTTGATATTTTGATGAGGTTTTCCATGTCTTTTCAAGCATTCTAAATTAATTGTTTCAATTCCTGTATCTCATTTGAATTTTTGGTTTGTTCCCTTGACTGGGCCATATGTTCAATTTTCCTGGTATGATTCGTTATTTTTTGCTGGCATCTAGGCATTTAATGTCCTTAATTAGTTTATTCTGGAGATTGCTTTCACTTTTTTTACTTAGAATTTTCTTGCTGGGTGATTTTTATCTATCTATTCTTTGACATTCAGCTTATTCTAGCCCTCTAGCTTAGGTTTTGTGTAACAGATTGGATTTTTTTCAGTTCTTGTTTTCTTGTTTCTTGTCCTGCTTGTATGGTACCTTTTTACCCCCTTAGGAGGACCTACTTAAGTATTATAGACCGCAGTTAGATTTTCCCAGACCAAACTGGCCTCCTTTGGGAGGAAAGAGTCACCTGCATTGGTTTTCCTTGAGAGTGAAACCCAGCAAGTTGAAAGACCTTCCTATGAAGCCTATGGACTCTGGGTTTTCCCTATCCTGCCTTGTATATGGTATTTGCCTGCTGTGGGTCCCAACAGCATAAGGTGATGTGGTACCTTTAACTGCAGCAGACTCTCCCTGCTGGTGGTGTGGTTTAGACAGAGGAGAGATTGTAGGCTGGCTTTAATTGCTTCAGTTTTCCAGACCCTAGAAATTCAAAATTTTCTGAATTCCTTGAGGAAGGGATTCTACCTGAGCTGGGCCCCACACCTCTCCTGGGGAAGGCACAGTCTCCAGACAAACTCTCAAGCAAGCTTAATTCTGCCCATGCCTGGGGAAGTTGGATCCTGAGAAGCCCTGCAGCTGTGTCCAAACAGCAGTCAAGCCATAGAAACATAGCCACAAAATAGAAAAGAAAAAAATAATCCTCTTCAGAGCAGGACCTCCATTCCTCAGGTTTGCCAATCAAGAGCTTAAGTTGATATGTTGCTCTGTGAATCTCCAGGTCCTATGTGCCCTGTCCTTTCCTTCAGGGCCCAGACCCTTTTGAGTATTTTGTACTGCTGGGACCAAAAAAACCCTGGGTTTGGGGGGGGGTTCTTCTTTTTCCATCAGCCCTGCTCCCTCTGCACCAGGGCAAAAACCAGCAACCTCAGCTTTTATTTGAGGTTCACCTGAGCTGGGGGCCTATTTTGAGTAGTCAGAATTTGTTGATTAATTCCATAGTTGGAGTTTGGTTGTGCTCAGCCCCTGCTGCTAGTAAAGTCTCTTTCCTTTCCCCTCTGGGAAGCAGGCTATGGGGGAAGGGTGCGACCTGCCCCAGCTTGGGGAACTTATGGTTCTGGGTGGGCTCACAGCCAGCCCAACTTGTCCAGACTGGGGTACACTGTGTTTCTGGTCACTGAAGTGGCCCAAGAAGTTGTTCTGTGCTGTTTCTGGCTATTTACTAGCTGCTCTGTAGGACGAATTAAATCCCACTCTTCACTAAGCCACCATCTTGGCTCCCTTGGATCTCATTGCTCTTAAGTAGGACCTTTGGATGAGGCTTTCAGTAAAAGTGTGATCCACCTCATTCAGAATGGGTCTTAATCCTATTACTGGAGTTCTTTATGAATTGAATGAATACAGAGGGAGAAAAAAAGGCCACAGAGGCAAGAAGCTGAAATCAATGAAACCCAGAAGAGAAGGGAAAACCCAGCAGATATTGCCATGTGTCTTAACATTTAGCTAAGGAGCCAAGGATCACTGACAATCAGTCCTTGGGAAGAAAACATCGCCTTGATAATGCCTTGATTTGGTCATTTGCTGGACCCCAACCATAAGCAGACACATTCTCATTGTTCATGCCAAACCATTTCATGGTATCTGCTTTAACCTGCCTAGGAAACTAAAACAGACAATATGCTAAACGACTTAAGGCAACTGAAGGCCATGATAATTGACATGGCTGGGAAATTTGAAGTACTTTTAGGAAAAAAAAAAAGTAAAATGAATGGAAGAAAGCATCCAACAAATGACCACACTATACTGGCCATTCTAAAGTATTCTATCTGAACCTAACTGAGCAGCCCAGGTACCTAAACTTTAATGAGAGACATACATTTATTAAACATGCAAATAGGAACACTTAAGCATTAATGGTGGTAAGTTTTCAGGTAATGATTTCCTTAGTTACAATTTTAAGTATTGTTCAAATCTTTATAAATTAATATTTAAATTGTTAGAGTAAAAAAACACAGTGAGAAAAATGTTTACTGCTAATGCACATTTGGTTCCTGTATACCCTCCAAGGTTATGCAGTAGGTGGCAAATAAAATGTGACTTAGTCACAATCTTTTTTTTGCCTTGCTGTATGGCAGGTACACATTTCATTATTTTTCCATGTGAGTATCCTCTTACTGCAACACCATTTGTTGAATTTTTGTTTGTTTTGCTTGTTTGTTTTTTAGGAAGTGCATGGATGGAATCGAACCTGGGTCTCCCGCATGGCAGGCAGAAATTCAACCACTGAACTACCTTTGCACTCCTGACTTAGTCACAATCTTGACTCAATATAAAGTAAACTTGATCTATTTTCACTGGAGTTCCTAACAACCACAAACAAAAAACTTTTTTCCTTGAAAGTATAATTGATGTATTGGCACACAATATGGATACTCAATTGTTGCTTGTAATTATGACTATCCATATATCAGGTTATATTTTTTTCAATGTGTTGATTTGACATAAAAACAAGTAGATTTCATAAGGTTAAAATTCAGTCTACATTGGCTGTAATGATAGAAGTAAGTTCCCTCTCACTTCTGAAATTCTATAAATTGGTAGAAATCATGTTGTGTGTGTACAGTGATGTGACTTTTTCCCATTTTATTTTATTTTTTATTATTATCATTATTTTTTGCATTGGCAGGCACTGGGATTCGAACCCACGTGTCCAGTATGGCAGGCAAGAATTCTGCCACTGAGTCACCTTCGCACTGCCCTCCATTTTATTTTTTGCATTGTATTTCTTAGGTTTAAAAAATTCAAGAAAAGTATTTTAAACTAATGATTGGATATTTGAGGGAAAATCATCTGCCAGCCTTTATATGAGTCCTGCTATGCAGCCTGTTATTTTGGATCTAGCACAGTCTCTGGTCAACTTAAGCTACTTAAAAGTTTGTCAAATTGTATTGAACAGCACAAAGTTACTCATCTGAACCATATATAAGTTGATTTTTTATGCCTTCTCAAAAATTAATTTACTATTTTTACATGCAAACATTAAACCATATATTGGATGGTATTTAAATTGTTTGAAGCTGTTTTTCTCATTTTGAATAAGTGGCATAAATGTGTCAAATAGAAAACCAAGCAGTAAATGAACAGGGTTTTATAGAAAGAGTTTAAGGAAACTATAAGAATTTTCTAAGTAAGAAAATATAGAAATTTTTAAAAACCTTTAAGGCAGGTTAATGATGTCAAGTTATTTACTTCTCAAACTTATTTCTAGTTGTTGGATCAAGAAGAAAGGGTAAAAGTGGGAGTGTTTATTTTAAAATGTTATTATTAGATTTCATAATAATCAAGATAATAAATACACACTAAAACAACTTTACAAAAAATCTTTGGAAGAACACACAAAAGCCAAGGGCATATTGTAAGCAAAGCTTTTCTTAAGGAACTTATCTGTGCTTTGATGTCTTAAATAAAACTTTTGCATAAAACCCACCTTTATATGTGCTAGACACAGGATCTTCTAAAGAGATTTTACTGTTCTGTAGACCATACAGGAATTGTGGTATTTTTCTTCTATTCCTAGAGCAGAGATAAAATCATCATTTTCTTCCCAGCTGTCACATTTTCATTATTGTAGATGAGGAATGTGTGATTCATTTTAGAATACTTAGCTCCTAGAAAATTATAGTTGCTCTAGGTCAGCCAACTTTGTGGCACATGGTAGATTAAATATGCATTAAATATATAACCATATATTAAAACGAGTATATTGATTATAAGTGAGAGAACTCCAATTCCATCTAGCACATGTAAAGAAAAGAATTGGAGAGGGAGAAGGAAAGATGGAGTGGAAAACTGGCTTCCTCATGAGACTCAGTAGGTCAAGAGCACATACCTGAAAGGAGTAAATCATCCTTAGGGGATGACTGCATCTAAGAAATCAACCATGTCTTCATGGCTTTCTCCACTTCTTGGTTTTGTTTCTCTCACTGTGTGTTAGCTTCATTCTCTTTTACTGTAGATGGCTCCATCCTTGTAGCAGGGTAAAGAGGGACATGGCTGCAGACAACTCCAGCTTTATTCTAGGAAACGAACAAAGAGAAAAGAAAGATCTCTTTCTCCCAGTGTCCGCATATAAAATTTTACAGAAGTAGGATGGAATCTAACAGTTCTTGACTGGCAGGCCCACGAGAAACTCATGGAACAGTAGAGTATCAGTTTACCAAATGTTGAGAAGATACCCTTACCAGAAGGAGAGGGTAAGAGATATTGGGCAGATAAAGACAACAGATGTCCTGATTGCTAGTAGGGTAGATGCTTGTTGAGGTCCATTCCATATCCTCTTGGCCCACAACTAAGTGCACCAATAACTGCAGTAGATGGTTTTCGGCACACTGGCAGCTTCCCATCTCAAGTTCCCAGTCCTCCCCAATTCTTTGCCCGGGGTCTTTCTCCACACCATGGAGGTTTACTCCACCACAGGCAGGCACAACATAAAGAATTATAGACAAGTTAACCTCTAGAGGTGGGGGCAATTCTCAGGCACAGAAGATGGGACTTAGTGGGACAATTCTGAGGCATATTTATCTTATCAGGAAATCACCAATAAGATTAAGCATCACTTGTCTACAATTGTAGTCTGCTCATTAACACAGCTTTTATTGGCTCTTCTCCTTTCGCTGTCTCAGTTCCTCACTCCCTCTCTTGGCTGCCTGAGCTCACATCTCAAATAAACCATTTGCCTCGAAGACCTTGACTCAAGATCTATTTTGCAGGGAGCTCAAAACAACAAAATCAGTTTATTTATGCAACTTGCAAAACAATAACCACACTAGACATTGGCAGTATAGCAATGAATAAGATAGGTATAATTTCTGGGAGAGAATAGCAAGGAAATCTAACTCCCAATTATAATTGTTGAAATAGTATTCTCATATACTTTCTTGTACCCACTAAAATGTCATGTGTTAGAAAACTAGAGTTGTGATTACACTCAACACTTTGTCCCCAATTCCAAGAATAAATCAAATGAGATGGGTGGCAAATGCACTCAGGTTCAGCTTGTTTCTTAGCCCATCTCTTTCCTAACCAATTTGTTGCCTATTTGTAGGCTCAACTTTCATCTTAAATTCTAGAACCAATCCTAATCTTCGACAAAATAAATTTAAATAGCTCTTGTCAAGCACAATGAGATTAATTTGACATCAGGTTACCTCTAACCTCAAGTCACCTAGTTCATAACACAACTTTGGTCTTATTCCTGACACAACTTTGGTCTTATTCCTGACACTTCAGTGGCTACCATAAATTATATTCTAACAACTGTGCTTCTTCATTATTATTGGTGAGTACCTAATGTATCAAGTGTTTTCATTCACAAGAGACAGAAAACCCAACCCAAAGTGGCTTCAGGAAATAAAGGAATGCATTTGTCCAGGCAGCTAAGTCCAGGAGTAATGCTGTCTTCAGACATCACACAATCCACAGATTAACCATATCCTTAGGGCTTTGTCATCATTTCTCTGCCAATTTCCAGTTAGGCCCATCTCCTTGTATCAGCATTTTCTTCAAGATGCCTCCCCTCGAATACCAAAATTGTCTGCAATAATGCCAACATGAGAAGAGAGTGTCTCTGCAGTCCAAACTTCTTAGCAGAATTCCTGACCTTCACACCGATTGTTCTGGCTTAAATCATGAACAATATACTAGTTTGCTTAGCCTATTCAGGGTTCACCTCAGGAGCTGGGTGGGCTCAATTCCACACTCACCGCATAGCTGGTTTTACAAAGGAAATCTATGGTAGAAAAGAAGGATAGGTGGTATAGACAAGTGTCCAGTACACCTGCACAGTAGTTCTGTAACTCTGTATTTTCTGCTTTGATTCACTGACCTTAGTATTTTATCTTCATCACCTGCCTTCTTACCCAAGCTTTCCAGTCCCCTGTTAGGGATCTGGGTCTTGGGGTTTGCTGACTGGATTCCCTGAGGCAGCCTGTTCAGCCTTCTGACCCTCAAGCATCACCTGATACCCTCTTACTCTATCTCCCAAATCTCTCAGGTTCCCCTCTTAAGACCTCAATACTTCATTTTTCCTTTACCGTATTGTTTTGGCTACCCTAACTCACTTATCAGATGGGTGCCATTCAGCCCCTGACACCAGGTCTGTTCTTAGGCCTAGCATCAAGGCTGGCTCCAGCTCCACAGTTCTTTCTACTCCACCTGCCATAGATTGTCAGACCCTCCTATGCCATCTATACATAAATCAACAAACCTTAAACTCATATACTTTGAAAGGAGGAAATCTAAGAAAGCATCAGTAAGCTACACAAAGTAAATTAGAGATATTACTTTGAAAAACACAGATTTGTACTTCTTTCTGGAAGGAAAAATTGGAATTACAGGGCTCATTAGGAAAAGTAATTTTATTATTTACTAGTGACATCTTTTTTTTGGGGGGGGGTGCATGATCCAAGAATCAAACACGGGTCTCCCACATGAGAGACAAGCATTCTACAGCTGATCCACCCATGCACCCAACTAGTGACATCTTAATCAAAGTACTTTCAAATAAAGTACTTTGAAATATTTGAAAGTGATGGGACTACAAGGCCAATGAATAACATTTCAGTTCCTATCAATTATGACAGTGCTTAGAATAGGTTTAAGTAACTTGCAAATGGCTCATCTGTCTATTTAAGTCCACACTTCTAAAGTGTTCAAGAACAGTTTGTTCTTTTTTTTATCATATCTAAATATCTGATTTGCAGACTTATTCAAAGGATTGATTTGTTCTATAATCCATTTTCCCCTTTTAAATAGTTCAAAACAGATTTTACTCCATATCCCATCTTTTTTTATTATAAATTATGAATTACAAAACCAAGAGTTATTAACATTTTTCCATACTAGAAACAAGCCTTTGAAACCAGAATTATGCAAGTGGCTGAAGCACCCTAGGCTGTTTCCAGTCCTGAAGAGAGTTTCCCCATTGAGGTAAGTTCCCTTCTAAAACATTGCTGTCATACATCTGTCATTAAGAAATGAAAGAGAAATAAGGACAAAATTAAAAACAATATGCTATACTGATTGACTCTTTCAAAACAGTTCCATCTTTCATTTTAGGTTCTCCTGAGCCGAGGGTTGCTCTTTGGGCAACAACACATTAGTGATTTGTATATTTGCTAATTAAGCTAATTTAGCAACTTTATGATAATACATTTGTTTTAGTTTGCTCAAGCTGCTAGGATGCAATATACCATAAATGGATTGGCTTTTAAAAAGGGGATTTAGTAAGTTGCAAGTTTACAGTTCTAAGGCCATAAAATGTTCAAACTAAGGCATCCATAGAAACATACCTTGACTCAAGAAAGGTGAATATCTGTGACATGGGAAGGCACATGGCTGGCATCTACTGGTCCTTGTTCCTGGTTCCATTGCTTCTGATGTCAGTGGTTTTCTCTCTAAGCATCTGTGGGGCTTCACTTAGCTCCTCTGAGACATAACTCTGGGTTCTAGTTTGCTTGGCTTCTCATGAGAGGCACATGACAATGTCTGCTGGGCTCTGCGTCTCCAAACATCCATGTCAAAGCATCTGCTCCCTCTGTTGGCCCTCCAGGCATTTTCAGATGTCTGTGTCTCTTTTGATTCTGAAGCAACTGTGTTTTCTCCCTAAGTTCCCTCCTTTAAAGGACCTAAATAAACTAATCAAGGCCCTCCTTGAATGGGCAGAGTCACATCTCCATCTACTCAAAAGGTCACACCTACAATTGGGTGTGTCACATCTCCATGGAAACAATCCAATCAAAGTTCCCTTCCCACAATATTGAATCAGGATTAAAAGAAACATGGTTGCCCCCACAAGATTGAATCAGGAAAAAAGAATATGGCTTTTCTGGGGTGCATAATAGCTTCAAACAGGCACAACGCTTATTAAAATTTCCTTTTAATGGCCTAGATCTGTGTAGAGAACAAAATATTGTCTTTTTCATACAAAAGATAAAGAAAATAGAGTTTCAGTTCTCAGAAATATCTTGAAGATCTTCAAATGAAGCCACACATCTAAAAGATTTTCAGGGGGATGTCTAAAATATTTCATTATTTCACCACTGAAATATGCATATAAAAGTTTCAGTTGTCTCCAGAAGTTAACATCTGTGTTTTCTACTAAAGGAAAGCAGTCTTATCTGATTATGAGATAAAGGCCAGCCATATTTTCAAAGTCTGAGAAGCAAATAAGAGAAAAAATAGAATACAGATCCCACCTATTTAATGTTACAGTGACTCTTGTAACTTTGAAATAATTATCATCAGATGGCATGTTATTTTCTAAAGGAATAAAATATGTTGTTGTTTGGCAGACAATCTTTTTCTGTTTCCCCTGGAAATATTAATTCACTTATTATTTTTCATAGCATGAAGCTGAAAGAAGGTACAGGATTACCTTGTGTTTCTTTAAATATTAATATTTTTTTAACTCCTCTCAATGACAACTAAAGCAAACATTGAAAAAATATGTGCCTGACCTTGTAAAGTTCTAAGTTATTATTTAGCACTGCAAAGGCACCTACTCCGAAAGACTTACTGAACACTCTAAACTAGATAGCTCTCTAAACTAGATATCTTACTTCTGTGCTCCCATAATACCTTTGTCACATCCCTGTCATTGTATTTTTCACTCTGATTAGAATAATATATTTATATGTCAAATTATTCCCATCTACATTGTAAGAGAAGGACCATTTTACTGAAATCTGTGCCAGCAATATTAGAATATTAGAATTACTAATATTCTTACTGAATATAGAAATACCCAAAAGATAGAGTTCCTTATTATAGTTCCTTATAATTTGGTGTCTGTGTCCTCCCCTCTACTCAGAGATGGCACATTAATAATCATAGCTTGCAAAAGGCTTGTAAACATGTTTTCTTTGACTCACATAATATTTTTTAAAAATTTGAACCAACATTTAGCATGTGAAGGATTTCATACTAACCTCAGGATTATCAGCTGTTCTTTGACAATCTGAAGATTTGGAGGCACTTGGCCTGATTTTTCAAGTGGCAGTAAAATGCAAAGCTGTTGAGCAGTAATTACCTCTTTACACAGGGCTTGTGTACTTCAGTTTATCACAGTCCCCACTGATCCCTAATGTATCTCTGACACCAGGACCAAAAGACAGTTGCCATTTATATTTGCACGCTTTTCTTAGTATGTAGAAAAATTTCTGTGCACCCCTGTTCTTCTTTCATCAAAAAAGATAAAACAGGTGGAACTGTGGGAAATGGTGGAGTAGGAAGCACTAGGAATCAGTCCCTTCACCAGGACAACTATTAAATAAGCAAGAACTGTCTGCATCAAGTATTGCAAAACTCTGGAGTCCGGTAGAATACTGTGCAACATCCAGGGAAGAGTGGGAGGAAGAGACTGTAAATTGCGGTAAATACCAGTGAGCTGCTCTCTCCAAATAAACCATGGCCCATTTCCAACTCTCACAACAGGCAGCAATAGGGTCTGGTTCCTTGCATAGCTTGCTAGTGCAAGAAAGGGACATTAATATCCATTTCTCCAAGGTCCAGAGGGTATAGGAGAGGGGGCATGGGTCAATCACTTATCACTGCTTTTGATTAGAGACCTTGGATCACTGGGAGGCTGGTTTTGAGGTTGGCCATTGTTCTAATGCATCAGAGACAAAGGCAGTGGAGGAGACTTAAAGATGCCACTCTGCCTCAGAGCTGTGGAGGACAGATGAAGGGCTGCATTGCCAGGCAGGTGCTGAACCAAGAAAACTTTTTTTCTTCTTTTCAAGGAAGAAGCTCCTGGCCTCTTACTCATCCCCTCCCCAGGGCAGTTTGGAGTCTTTGTGAGTCCCTGGCCTTGTTCAGACTACAAAAACTTGACCTGGGAAACTCCTCTCCTGCATTCTCATCCTAAAAATTTTCCCTCCAAGCAAAAGCAGCTTGAGACTACAAAAGCAATGTAAGAAACAATTGAGGCAAGAGGTCTGGGGCAAAGGCTTGCCGGCTTTAAGTCCAGCAACGGAACACACAGGAAAGGGAGAAGGTCTGTTTCCTGGACAGTAGAGGAGACATTCAAAATGTAAACAGAGCAATACCTAAGGCCACTAGCAAGCACAAGCCCAGCACAAGACACAGTCCCAAAAAGACAGGGCAGACTCTGCACTTCATATTAGCCTTGGGCTGATGTTCCTGATAAGAAGGCTGAGCTCTGATGGAGAGCATCAGCCAATGCAGAGCTAATTTGCAAAGGTGATGAAAGGTGTTTTTACTTAGTTTACTTGATATTGTTAGCATCTGGCACCCAAGAAAATCCCCATCATGTCACCACTAAAACTCATAAAACATCTCAGGGGAAAACAATCCTATAGGTAACATTATAAAATATTGAAATGTACAGTGTGCAACAAAAAAGTGCAAGAAAAAGACACAGGAAATGATGACCCACCCCAAGGAAGAGGGTAAAAATCCAGAAAACATCAGGGAAGAGGACAAGACTGTGGATATGCCATACAAAGACTTTCAAAAAAATTATCTTCAATAAACTCATGGAGATGAAGGGAACTACAGAGAAAGAACTAAAGGATATCAGGAAAACAATGAATGAGCAATATGAGAATCTCAATAAAGAGATAGAAATTTTAAAAAGAAACTGAACAGATATAGGAGTTGAAGACAACAATAACAAATGAAAAATTCCCAGAAGGGTTTCAACAATAGACTGTATAAGGTAGAACATTTTATCAATAAACTCAAAGACAAGAAAATTGAAATAACAAAATCAGAAATAAAATAGGAGACATTAATATCAACCCCCCCAGATAAAAAGGATTATAAGAGGATACTATGAATAACTATATGCCAACAAATTCTATACCCTAGATGAAACAGACAAATTCCTAGAAACACAACAACTACCTACCCTGACTCAAGAAGAAATAGATCTCAACAAATCAATAACTAGTGAAAAGATTGAATCAGTAATCAAAACTTTCCAACAAAGTAATACCCAGAACCAGATGGCTTTACAGGTGAGCAAACATATCAAGAAGAATTTACACCTATCTTACTCAAATTCTACCAAAAAAATTGAAGAGAAGGGAACATACACTAACTCATTCTACAAGGCCAACATTACACTCAACAAAGTCAGACAAAGAAGTCAGACAAAGACACAAGAAGCAGGTGCAAGGGTAGTTCAGTGGTAGAATTGTTGCCTGCCATGTGGGAGACCCCAGTTTGATTCTCAGCATGTGCACTTCCCCCACCCCACCCCCAAAAAACAAATTGTGCTACAATACTGGGATAGTTACATGGAAAAAGAATGAAATGTGCCCCCCACCATACAGCATGCAAAAAAAAATTATAGACCAATATGCTTTATGGATATACATAAAAAAACCTTCAACAAAATACTAGCAAACTGAATCCAACAGCACATGAAAAGAATTAAAAACCATGGTCAAGTGGGATTTATCCCAGGTATGCAAGGGCAGTTCAACATAACACAATCAATTAGTGTTAACACTACATTAGTAGAATAAAGGAAGAATACCACATAATCATCTCAACTGAGACAGAAAGGCAACTGACAAAACCCTGCACTCTTTCTCAATTAAAACACTTTAAAAACTATGAAAAGAAGGAAACTTCCTCAACAATATATGACAAAGGGCATATATAAAAATTTCACACCTAACACCACTCTCAGTGGTGAAAGACTGAAAACTTTCCCTCTAAGACAAGGAAGAAGAAAAGGATTTCCACTATCACCACTGTTATTCAACATTGCATTGGAAGTTTAGCCAGAGCAACGAGACAAGCTAAAGAAAGAAAAGGTATACAAATTCGAAAGGAAGAAGTAAAACTTTCCTATTTGCAGGTGACATAATCCTATATACAGAAAATCCTGAGAAAATCAACAGCAAATCTCCTAGACTTAATAAATGAATTCAGCAAGGTGCAAGAGTACAAGATCAACATCCCAAAATCAAAATCCCAGCAACTTTCTTTTCAGAAATAGAAGAACTAACTATGAAATTGGTATGGAAGGGTAAGGGGCCCTGAATAGCCAAAACCATCTTGAAAAAGAACAAAGTTGGAGGACTCACACTTCTGTTCTTAAAATTTATTACAAAACAACAGTAACCAAAATGGCCTGACACTAACACAAGGATGGACATATAGACCAATGCAATCTAATTGGAAGCTCATAAATCAACCCTCACATTTAAGATCAGCTAAATTTTGACAAAGGGGGAAAGACCACTCAATTGGACAAATGGTGTTTCAAAAATGGTGCTGGGAAAATTTGTTTATCTGTATGCAAAGGAATGAAGGTGGACCTCTAACTTACACCATATACAAAAATCACCTAAAAATAGAGCAAAGTCCTAAATATGAGATAGAACTATCAAACTCTTAGAAGAAAATATAGGGAAACATCTTCAAGACTTTATGTTAGACAATAGTTTCTTAGATTTTACAGCCAGAGCAATAAAAAACAAAATAGAGAAATGGGACCTCATCAAAAACAAACACTTTTGTGCCTCAGCGGACTTTATCATGAAAGTAAAATGACAGCATACACAATGGGAGAAAATACTTGGAAACCACATATCTAAAAAAGGTGTTTTTTTAATTTTTTTTTTTTTGTATAATATAATATATATGCAAAGCAAAGAAAGAAAAAAGCAATAGTTTTCAAAGCACCCTTCAACAAGTAGTTATAGGACAGATCTTAGATTTTTCCTTCTAGCTGCTCCAGAACATTGGAAGCTAGAAGAAATATTTTTCATCTTCACAATCGATTTTTTTTTCTTTTTTGTGAAAAATAACATATATACAAAAAAGCAATAAAATTCAAATCACAGCATAACAATTAGTTGTAGAACAGATTTCAGAGTTTGGTATGGGTTGCAATTCCACAATTTTAGGTTCTTACTTCTAGCTGTCTAAGATACCAGAGACTAAAAGAAATATCAGTATAATGATTCAGCACTCATACTCATTTGTTAAACCCTACCTTTTCTGTATATCTCCACCATCACCTTTGATCTTCACGGGTATTTGGGCTATTGCCATTATAATTTTTTCATGTTGGCAAGGGCTGTCAATAATATGGGGTAGGGAGTTGAAACTAGCTGATGTTCTGGAGAGACTGGGCCCCCTAGGTTTCAGGACTTGTCTGCTCCAGGGACCCATCTGGAGGTTGTAGGTTCTTGGAAGTTACCCAAGTGCATGGAACCTTTGTAGAATCTTATATATTGCCCTAGGTGTTCTTTAGGACTGGCTGGAATGGCTTTGGCTGGGGTTTGGCAAACTATGACGGGTAGCAATGTCTAACAGACACTTGCATAAGAATGACCTCCAGAGTAGCCTCTTAACTTTATTTTAACTCTCTCAGCCACTGATACCTTAGTTGTTACACTTCTTTTCCCCCTTTTAGTCAGGATGGCATTGTTGATCTCATGATGCCAGAGCCAGACTCATCCCAGGAAGTCATCACCCATCTAATAAGGGTTTAATATCCAGAATACGTATGCTGTTATGCAACTCAGCAACAAAAATTAAACAACCCAATTAAAAAATGGGCAAAAACTTGAATAGGTATTTCTCCAAAAAAGATATACAAATGGCCAAGAAGTACACAAAAAGATGCTCAGCATCACTAACCATTAGTGAAATGCAAATCAAAACCATAAAGAGATTGCATTTCACGTATATTAGAATGGCTTCTTTTAGAAAACAGAAAATTATAAATATTGGAGTAGATATGGAGACATAGGGATACTCATTCATTCTTGGTGGGAATGTAAAATGGTGCAGCTGTTGTGGAAGACAGTTCTTCAGTTCCTCAGAAAGCTATGTATAGAATTATCATATGACTAGTCAATCCCCTGTCTAAGTATATACACAAAAGGATTGAAAGCAGGGACATGAACAGATATTAGCACACCAATGTTCATAGCAGTATTATTCACAGTTGCCAAAAGATGAGCAACCCAAGTTTCCATCAATTGATGAATGGATAAACAAATGTGGTATATATACACACAGTGGAATTTTATTCAACCATAAAAAGGAATGATGTTCTGATACATGAGACAACAGGGATGAACCTTGAAGACATCATGCTGAGTGAAGTAAGTCAGACAAAAAAGGACAAATATAGTATGACCTCACTGATATGAAGTAATTAGAATAAGCAAACTCGCTGAATCTTAATTTAGAATATAGGTTACCAGGGAACGGGATGGGACTGGGAATAGGTAGTTTAAGGCTTAAAAGGTACAGAGTTTCTATTTGTGAATATGAAAAAGTTTAGGCATTATATGGCAGTGATGGTAGCACAATATTTTGAATGTAATTAACAGCAGAGTTATATATCTGAATGTGGTTGAAAGGGGAAATTTTAGGTTGTGTGTATATATATATATATATATATATATCCAGAATAAAAATTTAAAAAAAGGTGATAAGCAAACGCAGATCTTTCTGGACACATTATTTATTTCAGGTCTGCTCGCATGCTTTACTTAATTGCTCATCTGAGCAATTTCAATAGCCTTCTGACTAATTAATTCAGCATGCTACAATGTTTGCCAAGATTTAACTAGTCTCCCCATCTCCACTTTCCCCTTCATTCTAACTCATCCCATGTGTCCTTAATCTTTTCATTACTCTTTTCTAAGATCTTTCTTGTAGTCATCTAGTAACAGTAACTGAGCAAAACTAGTTAATATCTAATGAATGCTAACTACCTACCAGGCAGGGTTCTACGTAATTGCATTAGTATATAATTCTGAAGTCAACCACGTGAAGTTGGCACTATTATTGCTCTCTCTTCATGGACTCTGGCCAATTTCATGCAAGAAACAACTCAATAACACCCCTGCTTCATGCCTGCATCATGCACCTCTCTTTTCATGCCAAAGGCTGTGCCTTTGCTGATGCTATGGACCCCAGAAGAAACCGTTCCATGCAAGACAGTCTTCTCTATTTCCTCCTTTTCTTTTTTGCTTTATTTATATTGTCTTCAAAGGCCACCTCATCATATTATTCTCTCTTTTTTTGCTATTATTATTATTGCAAATGATAGAAAAATAATGAGCTAAACTACAAAGGAAATCTATTAAAAATATCAGGAGTCTAGTAGGGGGTAGGGCAGAGCTACAATTTGGCCTCAGGAAAACTGGAACCCTCTATCTCTCTCTCTGTGAGTGTGTGTGTGTGTGTGTGTGTGTGTGTGTGTGTGTGTGTTTATCTATCTGTCTCTGTCTCTGTTTCTCTTCTTTCTCTTTAATTCTCACATCTGGTTTTATTGGCATATTAGCTTTATTTTCTCTATTATGGTGGAGATTCTTTCAAGTGATGGAGTACATTGACCGAAGTCCGTAGCACACGTTTTCGGTGGCTCATATGCATGGGAAAGTGATGTAGTTACTACCATTAGATGACTACAAGAAAGGTCTTAGAAAACTGTAATGAAATGATTAAGGACATATTTCTGTTTCCTGAAATTTAACTTGAGAAAGTTCAGGGAAGGATTCTCACTGACCTAGCTCAGGATGGTCAGTAAAGAGGAGAGGGTAGAAAATCAGAGTACAGCTGTGGCCACTGGGGCCCATTTCTCCCCAAAGGAGAAACCTTATAGCGGAGGACTCCATCACTGTCAAGCCTCAGTTCCAGGGTTACTTCCTGCATGAACCCCTCTGATCCCTGAAACCATGAGATCATTTAAAGTTTATGGGCACTGGAGGAAAAAATCCCTACCATGTATCTAGCACACAGGCTAGCAGTGAATTCTTTACATGCACATGGTTCTCAAGCTCAGTTTCATCTGTGAAGTAGGTGTAAATTCCTGCCTTTATGAGACTGTTGTGATACTTAAGAATAGTTTTCAAAGGCCCAGGATGTAATGGGCATTCAGCAAATTTCATCAGCCCCAATCAATATCTCCCTTCCTTAGACTACACAATGTATCTTTGTCTCACTCTATAGCTTTGTTACATCTGTATACGCACATTTTATCTTCCCTACATAAGCAACAATTCCCTAAGGGCAAGGAATGTCTTAGTTCTTTCCTTAGCTGTCTTAGTCCTGATACATTTCTTGGCACATTGGGGTCAATTTAAACATTTTTTAAAAGAGTAACTTCAAATGGACTCAATAGATTGATTTGTTTTTCATTTGTGGACATTATCATTTTTTGAAAATGATTCATTTTTCTCCAGATTCAAGCAAAGGTAAGCTTTTTACCAAGTGTTTTATGAGGATAAACATTTCCTTCCTCCTCAAAATACACCAAATGCCTTCTTTATAGCAGATACTGATGTGAGTACTAAAAAGAATTGGAAAAGGAATAAGACCATCTCTGCCTATAAAGAGTTAAATATTAACTTGCTAATATAGCTATCTAATTTTAAGTTGTATATTTCTGTTTAGTTAATTACACATTCCTCAACATGCTGAAAAATAAACATCTCTAAAATTGTCTCACTCCCTATTCCATATTCTTTCAAATCCATATACATGATGCAAGGGGAAACTATTCATGTGTATTTGATTACATGAAAAGAATTTATGTATTTCCTTCTATTAATTACAGTGGCTCTTAAATTATAAACTATTTCCTTCTCTGCTCCATTTGCCATATTCTCACAATATTGGTTACGTATCCAAGTTTTAACAAAACCAGAGTGCAGAAATACTTAAAGTGTATAAATAAAAAGCTTTAGTCCCATTAGTTTTAAGGGTTTTATGTACGAAATTCCTTATTTTTCAAGAAAAAAATATTTTTAAGGAGTTTTCTGTAAATGAGCAATTTAAAGCATTCATATTTTAAGAAAAGAATGACAACATTAAGTTTCTCTGTCAAACTAAAAGAAACGTTACTTTGTTACAATCTGTTTGACTCTTTAAAGCTTAAAGCATGCTTTCATTGACTATCGTGATGGATTCTATGCAAGTTGGCTGGTCCTGTGTAATCGAAGGCATTGAATGAAATGAACCCCATCCATTCTGCACAGCTCAAATGAAAATGTCTCACTTTGCTACTATCCTTAACAAAATGCAGAGTTTGCCTGAAGCTCAGGACACCAAACAGTGTCCCTATGTCAGCATAGCCTTTGTCAATGTGCAATGAACAGGACCAAGCAAGACATCATTTCTGGACATCACTGGCTTCCCCTGGGCCTCAGTCAACTTCAGAAGATCCCACCTAGAAACATGTACTGGTACAGCTGGAAGAAGCCTAAGAGATCAAGAAGTCTAGAACCTTCATTTTGCAGAATGGGGAAAAGTCTCTCACAAAGTGAATTTCAAAATGAATTGAGTGATTTACCCAAGTATACATACTATTAGAGATAGGGCCTGAAGGAATAAGTATGTAGCCTGTTTCAAAAGGACCCCATCACATCTAGGAACCCTCTATCTTTGTTTTACTATTACTGCCTGTTCTAGTTTGCTAGCTGCTGGAATGCAACACACCAGAGATGGACTGGCTTTTAATAAAAGGGGATTTATTTTATTAGTTCTTCAGAGGAGAGGCAGCTAATTTTCGATTAAGGTTCTTTCTTATGCAGGAAGGCACAGGGCAATCTCTGCTTCTTCTTCTCTCCAGGCCTCTGGGTTCCAACAGCTTCCCCAGGGTGATTCCTTTCTGCATCTCCAAAGGCATGGGCTGAGCTGCGAGCGCTGAGATGAGGTATGCTGAGCTGCTTTGGCTGTGCTTCGTTGAGCTCTCTCATTTAAGTACCAACCAATTAAATCAAACATCATTCATTGCAGCAGGCACACCCCCTAGCCGACTGCAGATGTAATCAGCAACAGATGAGGTTCACATACCATTGGCTCATGTCCACAGCAACAAAACTAGGTGCCTTCACCTGGCCAAGTTGACAACTGAATCTAACTACCACACTCCCCACCCAAGACAAAATTCTAAAATGAAGAAATCATATCTTGGGAAGTTTGTCCCACATTTCCCCAAGTGTTCTCATGTAAGGCCTATACTATGCAGCCCTCCCTTTCCAGGTAGTGCACAACTATTTAAATTTATTCCTTTTTTTCCAATAACAGAACACTTTTATTTCTAGTCTTCCCAGTCATATTGGTTAAACTGTGAATCACTGATTTAAACCTTCTGGGAGAGTTTACTTGTCAAGAGGGGAGTTTCATTAGCTCTTATGATAGAGTTAGGGCAGGATTGTGGTAGGGGCTTGACAGTAGCTTTAAAAACTTCTGCAAAATGAATTGTAGCTGGTGGCAGAAATATTATGTAAGAGACTCAGAGGGGTCATTCTGATTGGCAGGGTTTTCTGTGTGGCTGTTTTAGTTTCCTAGGACTGCCATAACAAAGCACAGATGGGGCGGCTTAAAACATCAGGATTTTACTCTCTCAGTTTTAGAACTCTGAAATCAAGGTGTCAGCAGGGCCTTTCTCCCTCCAATGTGTCTAGGGAGGAATTTATTCCATGCCTCTCTTTTGACTTCGAGGGGTGACCAGCAATCTATGATGTTCCTTGGCCTGTGGCCATATAACTTCGATCACTGCAGCCATGTTCACATGACCTTCTCCACTATGGCCATCTGTGTGCCCTCGTCCCTTCTTATGAGGCCACCAATCATTGGATTAGGCCCACACTAACCCTCTGTAGCTTCATTTTAGTTAAACACTTCTTCAAAGACCTTATTTCTAAGCTCATGGGCCAGGAGTTAGGACTTGAGCATGTCTTTTGGGGGGACACAACTCAACTGAGAAGAAGGGCTTTTCTTGAAGTTGCATTTGCAACTAGTAAACCCACTAGTTTGGATTTTACATGGGATTTATGTGAGTGGCTTTGGGGATGATAATGAAAATCAAGCCCAGCTATCCCTCAGAACCATAACCGATTGCAGTACTTTTCAAAATTCACAATATTTAGTCAAGGAGCTGATCCAGACTTTTACAATCTTATTTCACTTTCTCATGAATCTCTGGCTTCCCAATACTAGTCATGGTTGTGTTAACCTTTTCCTGAAGTTAAAAAACATTCAGCACAAGCCATGAGTACTGCCCTGAAAGAATGAAATACTTTTTTAAATAGTTTTTCCAGAAGTATAGAATAAGGCCAGTTCATGCAGAGCTGATTCAACCATTTTCCGTTTTACTAGTAAATTAGAAAAACAGAATTTTAATATTGTGGCTTACACAGATTTTGCACATCTGTGTAGTTAAGGAAGCAGTGAACCATTGTTGAATGTATCGGACTAGCAATCTGATACCAGCCTGGGATTCTGCCTGCTTCCATCCTAACACATGACCGTCAGTGCCAGCTCAAAAGGGATAGACATTTTGGGGTAGTGAGTGTCTCCACCCATTGGTATAGGTCATCCTCTACTTCAACCAGCCAAACTAAAATACCAGTCATTGTCACTGGGCCTCTGATAGCTGGAGCAAATTGTAAGCTTCTAAAGGCTGCACTGAGTGTTAGTCGTATTATTTTCTTTCTTTTGCCTCTGTCATGGTCAGGTTCATGTGTCAACTTACACAGGTGGTGGTACCCGAGTGTCTGGTTGGGCAAGCACTGGCCTGTCTGTTGCTATGAGGACATTTCATGGACTTAAATCATAACCACATTGGCAGCATCCACACCTGATTGCATTTGCAGTCAGCTAAGGGGGGTGTCTTCTGCAATGATTAATGCATAATCTTATCACAGAAGGCTTTTAAGGAGGATTCAGAAGAGACAATCACTCTTCCTGCTTCAGCCAGCCAGGCTCTCCTGAGAGTTCATTGAGGACCTTCATTGGAGCTGCCAGCTTGTACCCTTCTCTACAGACCTTGGACTCTACATCCCCACGGTTAGGTGAGACACTTTTATAAATTTTATGTTTACAGATATCTCCTGCTGATTATGTTTCTCTAAAGAACCTCAGCTAATACAACCTCATACCCTGATCCTAGCACATATAGGTACTCAATAATTGCTTGCTAAATGCAAAAGGAAAATAGGATTCTGAACTTAATTTAACATTAACTCTTCCAAAAATATACCATACAGACAAGCCATTTCTTTAATGTATATCTCAATCTGCCCATACGTATATATTTAACTTCAGTTGCTTTTTATTAATTATATATTTCTCCATATATATATATATAGCTTCAGTTGCTTTTTATTAATTATATATTGTTCATAATTTCCCTTATTTTTCTCCACCAAAAAAAAGAATAAGAAAGAAAAAAATGATGAAAACCATGATATTCAAAGTAGAAAAGCACTGAAATACAATTTTAAGAAAAATGTATCACCTGTAATTTTATATTTTAATATCTTCATGAAACATAAATTCCCTGAAGACAGAGATTATGCACAGTTTTCTATATTTTATTAAACTGGGTTATATATTTTTATATTTTTTAAGTATCCATAGTTAACAAACCGACAATTCAAAATAATAATTAAACTCTCCCATTGCCCAGCAGCACACTGGGTAACCTTGTGAAAACAGCTTGCTCACCAAATGAGATGATTCCTCTTAGGTGTCAATTTGCTGAGATTATGGTGTACAGTTGTTTGGTCCATTACAGACCTAGTTGTTATTGTGGAGTGTTTCAGTTTCCCTGCTGCTAAAACAAGTTTTGCAGTGTATACTGGGTTGGCTCAAGACTACAACCTCCACTCCTTATGGAGTTCCAGTCTAAGAAATTCAGACTAAATAATTCAGCATCCCTGTCACTGAAATTTCCAGTTTCCAGCCTGCCCTACAATTTGGACTTGCCAGCCCCCACAATCAATCATGTGAGTCAATTCCTTTTAAGCCTAGCTCTTGCTCTCACTCTCTCTCTCTTTCTCTCAGTTTGCAAACTTGATTTGAGAGATTCAAGGCAATGTCTCACCTGTCTGGTTTTCAGTCCTGATCCCATGTTTACTCTCATAGCTTCCTAGCATTAAAAAAAAGCTAGCATATGCCTGGTTTTACTATCCCATCCTTCCTGTTCCAAGTTGTTATTCTGGCTTCCTTTTTCCTTTCAATCTTTAAACCATTTTCAAAACCTTTCTTGCCCCATCTCTTTTTTTTTTTTTTTATTGATTAAAAAAAGAATTAACAAAACAATTAGAAATCATTCCAATCTACATGTACAATCAGTAATTCTTAATAACATCACATAGTTGCATATTCATCATTTCTTAGTACATTTGCATCGATTTAGAAAAAGAAATAAAAAGACAACAGAATAAGAATTAAAACAATAATAGAAAGAAAAAAAACAAAAAAACAAAAACAAAAAACCTATACCTCACATGCAGCTTCATTCAGTGTTTTAACATAATTGCATTACAATTGGGTAGTATTGTGCTGTCCATTTCTGAGTTTTTATATCCAGTCCCGTTGTACAGTCTGTATCCCTTCATCTCCAATTATCCCTTCTCTTTTTTTTTTTTTTTAATTAATGGAAAAAAAGAAATTAACCCAACATTTAGAGATCATACCATTCTACACATGCAATCATTAATTCTTAACATCATCACATAGATGCATGATCATCATTTCTTAGTACATTTGCATTGGTTTAGAAGAACTAGCAACATAACCGAAAAAGATATAGAATGTTAATATAGAGAAAAAAATAAAAGTAATAATAGTAAAATCAAAACAAAACAACACAAAACAAAACAAAAACCTATAGCTCAGATGCAGCTTCATTCAGTGTTTTAACATGATTACTTTACAATTAGGTATTATTGTGCTGTCCATTTTTGAGTTTTTGTATCTAGTCCTGTTGCACAGTCTGTATCCCTTCAGCTTCAATTACCCATTGTCTTACCCTGTTTCTAACTCCTGCTGAACTCTGTTACCAATGACATATTTCAAGTTTATTCTCGAATGTCCGTTCACATCAGTGTTGCCCCATCTCTTAATGCTTCACTATCACCAGGACCAGCCTGGATCTCTTCTTCAGTGATTTAGCTATTGGCACGGGGATCACAACAGCTGAGAATTCTCACTCTTCTACGTAGGGCAATTGGTGAATTAAAAAGGTAGTTCTATCCATTTATCTATCTGGGTATTTATTTTCTAAACATTTGAGAATAGGGTGCATATGTCATCCTCCTTGAACACTTAATACTTCCATGCATATTTCCTAAGAACAAGGATAATCACTTATATAACCACATTAAGTAGAGTGATCAAGTTCAAAAATTTGACATTAATAGAAAGCATGCAGGGCAGGCAATGGTGGCTCAGTGGCAGAGTTCTCACCTCCCATGCAAGAACAAGACCTGGGTTCATTTCTTGGTGCCTGCCCATGTTAAAAAAAAAAAACATACAATATATTCCAATTTTTCAATTGTTTCAACAATGTCTCAATAATGACCATTTTCTCCTCCATTATTAGATCTAGTCCCGGATCATACATTGCATTTAATTGTCATTGACTCTTTGGTCTTTCTTTTTAAATTGTGGAAATGTGTATATAATATAAAATTTCACATCTCAGCAACTCCCAAACGTACAATTTAGTAAGAGTAATCACAGTCACTATGCTGTGCTACACTCACCACTGTCCATTAACAACAGTTTTCCATCACCCTCAACAGACAAAAAGAAACTTCAGTCGTTATACATCCACTCCTCATTCCCCTATGTCCTCTCCACCCTGGTGATATAGATTCTATTTTCTGTCTCAATGAATGTGCATGGTCTAGGTATTTCATATAAGTGAATTCAAACAATATATGTCCCTTTGTGAGCAACTTATTTCACTCATTATGATGGCTTCCAGATTTATCCATGTTGTAGCATGTACCAGGGTTTCATTCTCTTTGGATGCTTCTTCAGTCCTGGCCTCTCCTTCTGGGACTCCAATAATAGGAACATTGGCTCTTTTGTTATTGTCTTCTTCAGTCTCTAAAACTCTGTTTTTTATTTTTTTTTTTTCAGTTTTTTCTTTCCAGTATCCATATTGGGCGTATTTTACTGATAGTTGTTGAAGTTCATTGAGTCTAACTCCTGTCATCACAACTCTACTATTGAGTGAATCCAGAAAGTTTTTTTTCAGTTATTGCATTTTTCAGTCTCTAATTTCCTGTGGTTCTTTTTACAGCTTCTGTTTCTTTGCTACGTTTTTTTAATTTATCATTTGTTCCAAGAGTACTCATAATTTCTTGTTGAGGCATTCTTATGAGGCCTGCTTTAAAATCCTTATAAAATTATTCCAATATTTAATTCATCTTGTACTAGAATCCATTGATTTTTTTTCTCATTCAAGTTGGATTTCTTAGTTGATAAGTGATTTACTCTTTTATTCTGGACATTTTGGACATTATATTATGAAATTGTGGATTCTATTTAATCTCCTTTTTTAGCAAGTAGTCCCCACCCTGAGGTGCAGTGCAAGATTGAATAGGTATACACATTTGGCTTCCTGCTGGGCCCTGCCAACACCACCCTGACCAAAGTAGAGCCCTGACTCACAACACTTTGTTGCAGATGGGTGAGGTTGGAAGTTCGCCTCCTCCCTCAATCTCACTGACATATCTGTGGTGAAAGTAGGACACCAAATTGCTTTGCTTCTGTACTTCTGAATGGAGGTGTAAGCTCAGCTACCTGCTGCACCCTGGTGACACTAGAAAGGGAGGAGAAGAAGGCTGACTCACACTAATTTGTTGTTGCAGGATGGGAGGAGAAGCTCAATTCTTCCGTGGGCCCCACCAGGAAGGGGGGTATTTACTAGTCCCATCTGAAAATGTCTCTCATACAATCTTTTGCTGCCAGATGAAAGAGGAGGACCCCACTGACACTAGGGTTGGGGAGAAAGTAGAGTACTGGGTAGCCCCAACTCACACCACTTTATTAATCTCATTATTGCCAGGTGGAGGTGGAAGTTCAGCTCACTACCAGATCCCTCTGGTACTTTCTCAGTGGGAGAATCAGAGCACCACTTGATTCTGACGGGAAGATCAACTTTCCATTTAACACTCCCAAAATTACTTGGATAAGGGTATTGTAATCATCAACTTCTATTGGAGAGAGGGAGAAGGGAGGATGGTGGAAAAATAGCTCCCTGATGGGCCATACAGAAACTACAAGGAGGGGAGTGGTTGATTGGTGTTGTCTTGGAGTAGGAAAGGTTTTCTTTATCATGCCATCTTTTTCCTGATCCTTTGGTTAGAGGAACAGACCTTTCTTGGATCTGTTCTTGTCAGTGACTGTTGGTTCTAGGTTGAGGCAACAACCCATCTGAAGTATACGAGTGCTGGTTGAAGCTGTTGTATACCCCCAGAAAAGCCATATTATTTTAATCCTGATTCAATATTGTCAGCTGGAACCTCTTGATTAGGTTGTTTCCATGGAGCTGTGACACACTCAATTGGGGGTGTGACCTTTTGATTAGATGGAGATGTGACTCTGTCCATTCAAGGTGTGTCTTAATTAGTTTACTGGAGTCTTTATTTTTTATTTATTTATTAATTTTTTGGGGGGTGCGTTGTCTAGGAATTGACCCGGGGTCCCCTGCATGGAAGGTGAGCATTCTACCATCGAACCACCCATGCACCTAGTTTACTGGAATCTTTAAGGTAGTTCACAGAGACAGAGAGAAACAGTTCAGAGCTGAAATAGACAAAGATGTTTGGAGATCAAGATAGAAAAAACCTGGGTGCTAAGCAAGAGTGCTAAACAGAAATAGC
Organism: Tamandua tetradactyla; assembly: GCF_023851605.1. Taxonomy (NCBI): domain Eukaryota; kingdom Metazoa; phylum Chordata; class Mammalia; order Pilosa; family Myrmecophagidae; genus Tamandua; species Tamandua tetradactyla. The sequence continues at coordinate 48,839,808 of NC_135331.1, forward strand.
CAGATACTGAAGAGAAAAAATCTCCAGCCCCAGGAGATGCTAAGCTTTAAAATGAAACCAAGCATTTTGCCTGGAGCAGTGAAGTGAGGCCCCACAAGCCCTTAAAGAAGAAGCCACCAGGATCAGAAGCTGGAAGTAATGGAACCAGGAACATGGATCAGAAGATGACAGCTGTGTACCTTCCCATGTGACATCGACCTTTCTTCGGAATCAAGGTATCTTTCTCTGGATGCCTTAGTTTTGACATTTTTAAGGCCTTAAAACTGTAAACTTGTAACTTAATAAATTCCCTTTAGAAAAGCTAATCCATTTCTGGTATATTGCATTTTGGCAGCATGATCAAACTAAAACAATATGAAAGGCAATACAGATACCCAGGGAAGGAAATCTGGGGAACTCAACAACATATTTTTTTAAAAATGCCTTAGCGATATTTTCTGAAGGTTCAATGATTTGATGTCAGGGATCTCTTGTGAGGTAATTTTGAAAAAGAAAAAACAGAAGCAGAGAAAATGGAGGAAGGAAGAAAAAAAAAGAAGGAAGAGGGGAGGAAGAGGAAGGAAAGATAGATTAAACAAGGATGCAAGGATGGCAGAATAGTCATGGTTGTGGACTCTGGGTGATGGGCAGATGAGAGAGATTACACACTTTCTCTACTTTCTGATATGACTCCATATTTTATAATAAGAATTTTCATTTTAAAAAGGATCACCTACTTATATTGTGGAGAATATATTGGAGAGGGCAATAGAAGAATGAGGATAGCAGTTAAGGAAAGTGCTAGTAAATTGCTGAGACATAATGGTGGTTTTGACTAGGACAGTGGCGGCTGAACTGGGAAGTTGGAAGAAGATGGTGTTTTGGGTAGAGGTGAATGAATAAGGGAAAATAAGAATTTCGCTTTGAGTACATGAAGCAACAAAATGTTTTTGGAGATACTGTGGTAGCACATAATGTAAAAGTCTGTAATGCCAAATTCTAGCATATATAAGGCCAATATATAAGGAACGTACAATGAAGCCAAGAGATGGGGCACATACAAATGTATACATGGTAAATCAAATCAAAGCCAAGAGTCAAATACGATCTTAAATTTCTTCACCCTGGCAGAGTTTTAGCCATGCCGTGTATCAAACATGCCTTAAGGAAGGTTGTTACTCTTAAAAGAAAACAATATTCCACACTTGATCCAACTTATTTGCAATATTGGATCTGTGAAGGATTCTTTATGTTTAAGTCCAATAACTGGTGATGTGGAAGTGAAGAAATCATTTTCACCAATGGCCAAAAAAATTATTGTAAACTTTGACAAACAAACAAATGGCCCCCAAAAGTGAATTTATAAGAGAATTCATATGAAATTCATATGAAAAAAAATGGAGCTCCAGAGAACAAAAAGAACTTTTTTTATGCTCTCTATACCTGTTTCAGAATGCATTCATTTTCTAGATAATCATCTCGCACTGAAGCCTAATTTCTAAGATTCAGAAGAGGCACCCACAGTCAATTTGTTGTATTTTCCAATACTCCCAATAAAGCGACAAAATAGCATGATCACTAGAGGGCATAGCTGGGTTGTTCTTAGGCATGTCTACACAAAGGAATTTCTCTAATTTTACGTCTAAAACAAATTTAGACCATCACTTCACCTCTGGAATAAAATAGATTAATTAGCTGATTTCTAAAAAGTGCAATGCCTTGTTTCATACAGATGATTTAGTAGCTACAGTAAAACTGACATATTAAACACTGTCTCATTTCTAGATTTCACTATCACTTAAATTTTTCTGTTTCTCAGGTTCTATCTATTATGTTGTAGCATTTGAAATAAGACAATATGTCTACCTACTGTTCACTTTTCATGATAACTATCACTTGACATTGCAGACACCATGTCCTCACTCTGTCTTTCCATGTATTTTAACCTTCAATTTTTTTTTTGTATGGCAGGGTCCTATTTCATTATTTTTCCATGTGAGTGTCCCATTATTGCAGCACTATTTGTTGAATTTTTGTTTGTTTGTTTGCTTACTTGTTTTGCTTGTTTGTTTTTTGGGAAGTGCATGAACCGGGAATTGAACCCGGGTCTCCTGCATGGCAGGCAAGAATTCAACCACTGAACTACCCTTGAACCCTTTAATCTTCGATTTTTGATGGGGATTAATCTCAAAGAAGTATTTCTTAAAAGAAATCTTCAGTAATCCACAATGATCACTTCTACGCCACTCTAACTGCTGAATAGTTGCGTTCTAAAATCTTAGTGCCTAATATTCAAAAGAATTTTCTCTCTTCAATTATGTACTCCTACTTTGTTAATCAAGTAATTATGAATGAGAGTTTTCTTCATGGCTGCTACTGGGTTCAACAGGTTAGGACATGTATACAAAAGGTGGTCTGAAGGCTGATGGTCAATAGCAGAAGTGAACAGGTGGTGCTCTAGTTCTACCATCTCAACACCACCCAACATCTCTCCTCCCCTGACACTGCACCCTTCCCACACACTTTTCCTGGCTCACTCTCAAAAACAACCTAAGCAAAAACATTTGTCAAACATCTGAGCAACGCAAGGAGGGATAGCAAAAAGCCATGTACCTCACCATCTAGTTAGAAAGGGCAAAACACAAGACAAGAAAAAATGTTAATACAAGGCCTTTTGATTGACCACAAATATCCTGTGTTTAATGGCCATATAGTCTAAATTCTCCAGACTTTATAATATTCTGACATGTTGTCATTTTATGTGCTAAAATATAGCTTAAGATAGTGTTTAGCTATAAGATCTTTGGGAGATATGAATACCTGGCCTGAGTTAGAATATGAGTTTTGCCACTTACTTTGTGAATTTAGGTACTCTGATTTCTCTGAACTTCAGATTCTGTATCTGTAAAGTGGGAAAAGAAGCCTAGCTTGCTACATTTTCTGGGTAATACAGTAAGTGCTTAGCTATAATGGACAATTATATCATCATCATGTGTTAGAGTATACGTTCAACATTTTTTATTGGAAAACCCCATTACAGTGGCTACATGTCAAGTGCCCTGCTGAGCACTCAATGAAGTTGAGCCTCAAATCATTGCTCTCAAGGGATTCGCCACTAATTTCAATACTGACATTAGTATTATAAATATACAATAAGTACATTTATATTAGAAATAAATAAATAAAAACACAAACAGAAGAAATGCCCGCCCCCACCAATTTTTTCCTATAGTGGTACATGATCAACTTTGGAGACCATTGACAGTATATAAATACTTACAGTACCTTGTCAAAAGATTCTACAGTCCTGGTGTGAATTAAGTGGTTTTAGGAGCCCAGTTGAGTTACAAATCTTATCAGTCTTAAATACAATAATTCACCAGTCAGGCAAATTTGGGAAGAAAATTTCAGTCAGGGGTAATAACAATGGACTTGGGAAAAGACAAAATGGGATGGAATGTTGACTCCGTCACCTTTTTGCTGTGTGACCTCAGTTTCCATAGCTGTACATGGAAATTACTACTGCCCACACTGTAGAATTTCCTGAGGACACTCATTCCTGCAATGCAGTTCCTTTGCTGTAGTTCTTCCTCCTTGTCTTGGGAGGATGCTCCTGATTAGAGCTTTCTACAAATCCCAGACCACCAAAACACATGAAATTTATCAGAGATTTGAATTATTTTGTTATGAAGCCAAGTCTCAAAAGTTTGTCTATGTTTCATACCTGGATTTTAGAACCTTATAACCCACCCCTTTTATATGGGTTTCTGGTCTGCCTATATAGACTTATGATCCCCTTCTTATATTAGGCATTTCTTGGGTCTTGCACATCCACTTCTATTCTTCCTACGAGTAGCAGAACTCTGGTTTCCTTTGGCAGACCTTTTATCCACTGTCTGGAGCAAGTGGGTTAAGAATGGCACATGGGTACAGCATGAATTAGAGAGGTAGGCCCAAGACTTTTATTGGAGCTTGGCACAAATTTTTCAGTCTTCTAGATTTGGAGCTGAAAGGATATATTTTTGGAGCTGTCAGAGGCCAAGAAGGAAATACCATGCTGAGAGTGAAACCTGTTTAGTAAAGTAATCAGAAGATGGTGAAAGTCAGCTTTCTGAGGATCCTTTTGAGTACCTGGAACCGAAAATACTCTGAAGATCCATTACTGAATCTTTGGATTATGTGAGCCAATGCATTCTGTTTTTACCTTAAGCTTAATTTTTTGGATTTCTGTCACCTGCAACTGTAAGAGTCTTAATCCCTTTGAAGTCTGCAAGGAATCCAAGCTTCTTACTCACTTCTTTTGCTTCCCTAGACCAGATTTCCAGCTTTACTGCCATTGCACATTGGCAACTATATTACTTTTGAAGAGCAGCGTAAATTGCATTTATGATCATTGTGGTAATTGACCCTGTCTTTGTGGACTGCTTCCACATTCAAAGTCAAGCTCCAAATAAATTGAATCCACAACTTCCCTGTGACCTTTGAAGGCTACCACCCTTAACTATTTCCTCTCACAATCTCAATACTGCTATTCCTACTGCTATGCTATACCAATAATAGCAAAAATAATAGCTGCCACATGGAGTAACTGCTGAATACGAAGTGTTGTACATTAGTGGATTGTGGCATCATTTAAAAATAAATAAATAAAATGTAATAGAATAGAATAGAACAGAAAATACTGAATGCATTCTACATTGTAAGAATAAGTATTGGTTTAAAATTTTTCAATTCTGCTTATATTGTACATGTATGTGTGCACTGATTTGCAATATAAAATGTAACTTTAAATGTTGGTTGTAATAAAAAAAGAAGTTCACATAGTTGATAGGTAACAGAGCCAAGTCTGACTAATTCAGGCAATGATACTGCAAGCTAATTGTTACAGTCATATACCTTGGACATATAAGGAACTGAAGTTCAGAGAAGTTAAGTCACATGGCAAAAATGATAATACCCCCCCCATATAGGATTGCAAGGACTAAATCAGATAATGATACACAATCAAAATACCTCAAAGCATAATAAACACCTCTAAGAGGATAATAAAAATTAGTTAATATTATGCCATTTTGCAAATTGCTTTTTTATGAGACAATATATTAAGAATAGCTTTTCATTTCTTTAAAAATTCTTCTACAACAGCATTTTAAATTGCTGCAGTGTATTTGTAATGATTTTTAGCTTACCCAGTGTTCTGCTGTGAGATATTTACAGTATTTCCATTTTTTTGCTATTTAAACAGCAACAAACAGCTTATAGCAAAATCTCCATGCATAGAGTGATGCAAATGTTCCAAAATGATCATGGTGATGAATACACAACTATGTGATGATATTGTGAGCCATTGATTGTATACCATGTATGGACTATATATGTGTGAAGACCTCCCAATAAAAATATATTTTGAAAAGGAGATAATACAAAAAAAACTCCATGTGTACATAATTCCTTTACATAAATTCTGAGAAAGGGAATAGCTAAGTTAAAGAGCATGTATGTTGTAAACTTCAGAAAGTTTACACCAATTTACAATTTTACTAGCAATTGCTCCAAGTTTGACATCTGTAAAAATGGGGTATTATTTGTCAGAAGCATTGTAATAACATAAAAGTCCATTTGTAGGGCAAGTTACTGCTGTCTTGGCAAGACCAACAAAGATGGCTTTGTGGAAGTTCTCATCAAAACATTCCCATGCCTGATCTCCGGCTCCCTCTACCCCCTCCTATTCCTGCCCTTGACTCAGCTTCATGTCTCTTCTTAGGGCACATTCAGCTTCCTTGCATAAATGACCACTAATGCCATCACTGGGTGCTCCTGGACATCAATAAACCTATCTCCTGAATGCACAGCAGTTGAGCAGGAACCTGTTCCATTTCCCAAGCATTGTCTAGTGGAGTACAATACTACTTGCTTAATTGCTTTAGTGAATGAGGATAGCTATTATTGGTATTTACCCAATGCCTTTCCCCATCCTTATTCTTTTAATATCCTCCTCTTCTTTTCCCTCTCCTTTCTTTAAGAGAATGCCTCTTCAACTCAAGTGATCCTTGTGAGGGATCCTCCATCAGAGCAGCGCATCTTTCCCCCACAGAGTTGGGGAAAAGATCCAATCTGGAGCTCTTATAGTAGAATTCTTCTGGATGCAAAAATTGTTCCAAAGGGCAGAACAGGATCCAAAAAATGGCCAATCAGAGTCCTTCTTTGAAATTGACATACGAATGCTGAGAAAAGGAACTTCTCTCCATTATGGTTATTAAATTATGATTAGTTAAATCTGGTGCTGCTGGCAGCTATCTCTGCAACCACCCAGAGAAAGTTGTCTGCTCTGGAAGGAGGCCAGCATACCAAGAGAAGAGGAGACAGAACCAAGTGAGAACTAATCACATCATTGAGCCTTAGATCCATTGGTGATTGAAGTCAGTGCCATCAACGGACCTGTGGGTAAGAAAACAAACCAAAAACAAAACATTTTTTTGGCTAATGCAAATTTGAGTTCATGTTCTGCCTCAAGTAACTAAAACATCTGATTACCATGGTAGGAAATGAGCAATATTAACAATATGTATCTTGGATTTAGTGGACAGAGATCACAAACCAGTAGGCCACATATGTTTCTTGTTAGGACCACACATTGTTTGCCCACAAAATAATTAAAAGTTTTTGAACATTTGCTTAACATTATAAAAATTGGGAAATGTTGCATAAAAATATGGATTTCTGGCTTCTCTTGAATCAGAAACGCTCTCTGGCAGTTCTGAACTCACATCCCCACATGTCAGCAATAGAATGGAGCTGAGCAGCAGCTTCCCCCTTTAGCCAAGGCACACATTCTCCAGATTTCTGCAGACTTCCCTGGACCACTTTGCACAAGTGCGTTACCTTTCGGCCCCTGTAAAGCTGTTAGTCTGTGATCATTGTCTTAGAGTCTGATTATGAACTTTGCCGCTTCCCCACCCCACCCCTATACACACACTGGTTTCATGCACTCAGTATGGTAACAATCACATTTACCCCACAATGACCCTGCACTCCATAAGGCAATGCTACAAATGTGGCTGAGAAGTAACTGCTTAGTCAACAGCTATTTCTCAGAAGCTCCATCTGCAGAATACCCACGTTAACTCATGGAAAATTCCTCCTTCCGTATTATTAGGAATCAAAAGATGTAGCAGTACTTGAACAGTATTTTTAAATTTGTAAATTCTAATTCAAGATTCTTTCATTATGAATAGGAAAACAAATAAAAAACCAGATAAAGGAACCAAGATTCCAAAAGAAAATTGTTCTGAGGAACTATAACAACTACTTCCTCAGAAGCCAATTTATTCCAAGTAACCAAAAAGAAAAAGAATTCTAGTTCATAGGTTTTTGTTAGGCTCAAAAAGACATTGCCTCTGTTAAATAGGTATATTCTGAGGTCAGAGAAAGATTTTCTGCAGATGGAAAAGCAACTACCAGATCTTTTTATCCTTTATTTTTAAGTCAGGTTTATCAAAGTATAATTTATAAAGAGTAAAATTCCTCTTTATTAACTGTTTGACCTCCAAGAATTTTGACAAATGTGCATATAGTAATGTCACTGCCATTACAATCAAGATACAGAACATTTGCATAATCCTGAGATGCTCCTGTCTGTCTCTGCCATTATTACCCTCTCACCACACCCAGGCCTTTAGCAGCCACTGGTCTTTATTCCGTCACTATAGTTTTGTCTTTTCCACAGTATACAGCCTTCAGTCATTGACTTCTTTCACATGGTATAATACTTTTATGATTCAGTCTCGGTGTGCGAATAAGTTGCTTGTTCTGTTTCATTGCAGGAATGCACTACAATTTGTTGATCGCTCATCACTTGGTGGAAATTTGGATTGTTTCCAGTTTGAGGCAACTATGAATAAAGCTACAATAAATGTACAGATATTTATAGGAACATATGTTTTCCTTTCTCTTTGTTAAATATTTAGGACTGATATTACCAGGCCATACAGCAATTGCATGTTTAACTTTTTAAGAAACTGCCAAAGTGTTTTCCACTAGCAATTTATAAGGATATTAGTTGTGCACAACTTTTTCAGCACCTGGTACCATTAGTTTTTTTTAATTTCAGTCATTTTTGTAGGTGTGGACTTGTGTCTCATTGTGGTTTTAATTTACATTTCCCTAATGACTAATGACATAGAACATCTTTTCATGTGCTTATTTGCCATCTGTATGTCTTTTCTCGTTAAATACTCTTCAAATAATTTTTTTATATTTTATTCAGTATTTTTGTATGTTGAGTCATTTCTGTAATCTTGATAGAATTCTGTTATCATTTGTGTGTTTTGAAAATATTTATGTATACAGTCTTATGGCAGAAAAGGTTTTGGTTAGATTTCAGAGCAACCATCAAATTATTAAACACAGTGGCAGTCATACAAGGTCTGCTAGGTGCTGCAGAAAACAGAATCAGTGATTTGGAGGACTGTTCAAGAAACTCTCCCAGACCTTAGAACACAAGTTAAAGAACAGAAGCTGTGGAGAAAAGATAAAAACCGTAGCTTTATAATCAATAGTTACAGCAAAATACCCCTAGACTCAGTTGTGCTGGTTTGAAATGATGTATGTCCCCTAGAAAAGACATGTTTTAATTCTAATCCCATTTAGTAAAGGTAGCCATTACTTCTAATCCCTTTTCAGCATTGTATGTTTGAATCTGTACTTAGATCATCCTCCTGGAGATGTGATTTAATCAAGAGTGGTTGTTAAACTGGATTAGGTGGACGTGTGTCTCCACCCATTTGGTGGGTCTTGATTAGTTTACTGGAATCCTGTAAAAGAGGAAACATTTTGGAGAAAGCGAGAGATGCTGGAGAGCAGAATGACATAGCCATGAGAGGCAGATAGTCCACCAGCCAATGACTTTTGAAGATGAACAAGGAAAATGCCTTGCAGAGAGCTTCATAAAACAGGAAGCCAGGAGAGAAACTTAGTAGATGACGCTGTTCGCCTTGTGCCCTTCCAGACAAGAGAGAAACCCTGACTGTGTTCGCCATGTGCCTTCCCATTTGAGAAAGAACTTTATCACCCTTCTTGAATCGAGGTTTCTTTCCCTTGATACCGTAGATTGGACATTTCTATAGACTTGTTTAAATTGGGACATTTCCATGGCCTAAAACCTGTTAGCTTGCAACTTATTAAACTCCCCTTTTTAAAAGCTGTTCTGTTTCTGATATATTGCATTCCAGCAGCTAGCAAACTAGAACATCAGAAACATATCAGTCTTCAATCTGAAAGGACCATGGCATGGGCAGGGACAGGGGCTGGGAAAATTAAATTAATTTCAAGAATGAAGAAAAAAAAAATTCTATGAGCTTCCCGATGGGAAACACACACACACAAAACATTATCTCCAAAAGGAAAAAGATACAATGGCCTTGAATGTACCTTCCATAGTTCAGAATGCCCACTGACCCCTACCCCCAAAACTGGAGCATTGTTAAAAACCATCTTTTTCGAAAGGTGACCCATTAGCGAGGAGTGAGTCATGAAATCAATTTAGTGAATTGTAGTCAGCCTTTATACTTACGTGAAACAGAAGAATAGAATAGCAGAATAAAAGCATCTAGCATATTTTAAGATTGAGAATCCATACACACACTGAGTAATGTATTTCTTACACTCAGTTGCATCAAAAAATGTTTGAGGAAAAAAAACACGCAATATCTATCACCCTCCCTTTTTCAGTTCTTTCCCTTCCCAGGTGCTACCAGGCCAGCCTCCCTGTACCACTGCCTCTCCTTGCTCCCTGCCATGCCGCACTACTGCATTACTGTAAAATGGGGAAAAGAGAGCTTTAAAGGTATAGAATTGAATACTGAAGAACGTCCAATGGTGTTCAAGGCTCAGCTTTTTGCACTGACTGGAATCCAGCTGGCCAGACAGAAAGTTATGGTAGAAGGAGTAATGTTGAAGGATAGCGATTGGGGAAACATCAAAATAAAAGATGGAATTACTCCATTAATGATGGGATCAGAAGATGCTCTCCCTGAGGAACCATCAGCTAAAACTGTCTTTGTCAAAGACATGACAGAAGAACAGGTCGCATCTGTCCTAGTTTGCTAGCTGATGGAATGTGATATACCAGAAGCAGAATGGCTTTTTAAAAAGGGAATTTGTTAAGGTGCAAATTTACAGTTCTAAAGCTGTGAAAATGTCCAAATTAAAGCAAAGCGATTGACATGTCCAAATTAAGGCATCCAGGGAAAGATACCTTGATTCAAGAAGGCCGATGACATTCAGAGTTTCTCTCTCAACTGGAAAGGCACATGGAGAGCATGGCAATGTCTGTAGCTTTCTCTCCAGAGCTTTTGTTTCATGAAGTTTCCCCAGGGGCATTTTACTTCTTCATCTTCAAAGGTCTCTGGCTGCATAGGCTCTCATGGTTCTCACGGCTCTGTCGCTTGAGACATGATACTTCCTCTTTTTAAGGGACTCCAGTAAACTAATCAAGGCCCACCTGGAATGGGTGGAGCCACATCACCCTCTAATCAAAGGTTAATACCCACAATTGGCTGTGTCACATCTCTGTAAGGATAATCTACTCAAGTTTCCAACCTAAAATGTGAATAGGGTTTAAAAGAAATAGCTGCTTCTACAAAATGGATTAGGATTAAAACATGGCTTTTCTAGGGTACACAGTCCTTTCAGGCTGGCATAGCTCTGCTATGGAATTACCAAGTGGATTGCCAAATCTTGGTAACACTGGTTATGTAAATGCCACAGTTCAGTGTATCCAATCTGTGCCTGGACTCAAAGATGCCTTTAAGACATATACAGGTACTCTGAGAGCCTCAGGAGAAATGGCTTCAGGGCAGTGTAGTACTGCAGCCCTTACAGATGCATTTGACTCCATGGGTAAAACTTCTTCTAGCATTCCACCTATTATCCTACTGCAGTTTTTGCATATGGCTTTCCCACAATTTGCAGAGAAGGGTGAACAAGGACAGTACCTTCAACAGGATGGCAGTGAATGTTAGATTCAAATGATGTGAGTACTACAACAGAAACTGGGAGCCTTAGAGGATGATTCTGTTAGAGAAATACATTCTTCATCTGCATCAGCAGTGACACCATCTAAGGAGAAACTTTGGTTGATCAGTTCTTCCCTGTTAAGTTTGAAACAACCATCACTTGTACAGAATCTGAAGAAGAAGTCACAAAAGGAAAGCAAATTCGGCTTCAGCTTAGCTGCTTTGTTAGTCAAAAAGTCAAGTATCTGAGCAAAAGGGGGAAGAGAGAAATGAGACAAAACGAAATTTCCGTGGCTGAGAGATTTCAAACAGTGTTGAGAGGGTGGTTATCCTGGAGGTTATTCTTGTGCATTATATTATTATTATTATTATATATTACTATTTTAGTTTATGGTATAGTGGAGTGGCTGGAGGGGAAGTACCTGAAACTATTGAGCTGTTCTAATAGCCTTGATTCTTGAAGACAATTGTATAAAGATGTAACTTTTATAATGTGACTGTGGGATTGTGTAAACCTTGTGCATATTGCTCCTTTTAGTCAGGGTATGGATGGATGAGTAAAAAAAAATGGATAAAAAATAAATAATAAGGGGGATAAAGGCTAAAATAAATTGGGTAGATGGAAATATTAGTGATCAATGAGAGGGAGCGCTGTGTGGTATGGTGTGCATGAGTTTTGCCTTTTTTCTTTTTATTTCTTCTTCTAGAGTGATGCAAATGTCCTAAAAATGGTCATGGTGATGAATACGCAACTATGTGATGATATTGTGACCCATTGAGGTAAACCATGTATGGAATGTATGTGTGTGAAGATTTATGAATAAAAATATTAAAAACAAAGCAAGAAGCCAAATATCTTTTTACAGGACTTAAATTGTGACTTCAAGAAGAAATCCTAAACAATCTCCAACATTGCAAAGAAATGCTTTGCATATCAAATCTTCCAAAATAAGCCAGCTACCTGCTTATGTAACTATTCAGGTGGTTCAATTTTTTTTTATTTTAGAAAGAAAAAATCTGTGAATGCCAAAGTTCTTAAGGATGTTAAATTTCCTCTTATGTTGGATGTGTAGGAACTACGTACACCAGAACTTCAAGAGAAAATTATCTCTTTTGGATCAAAATTCAAGGATCTAGAAGATTAAAAAAAGTGAATCAGCCAAAGACAAGTGACAAAAAGGGTAGTTCCAGAAGGAAGTTAAGAATGAATGCTTTTCTTTTGCTGATAATATTGGCTTCAATAACTGTGGATACGATGACTTACTAACAGTGCTAACACATCAGGCAAAGTCTAGTTTTTTAGGTCATTATGTATCACGGGTGAAAAGGAAGCAAGTTGAATGGATTAAGTTTGGTGATGATGAGTTTAGCATCGTTACACCAGAAGATATTTTGCAGCTTCCTGGTGGTAGAGACTGGCATATAGCTCATGTTCTTCCCTGTGGGTCTTGCAGAGTTGAAATACTAGACAAAAGAAAGTGAATAGCAATCTTCATTTTAGCTATTTATGCTCAGGTATGAAAATAAATGTTACTTGCTGATAATTTCTATACTCCAGAACTTTAGAGGAAGATATTTAGCTGGTTTTATGTTTCCCTTCATGTGAAACAAAAGAGGGCGGAAGCAGATTTGAAAGCCACTCTGTGAATCAACCTAAAAAATGATAGAAATGATAAAGTTATCTTTGGACTGTGCTGCCCTGTATCAAAGGTGTCCAGAAGACATTTTTAAAAAGCTTAGCTCTTATATATATATATATATATATATATATATATATATATATATACACATATTTTTAATTCTGGGTTGAAATGCTGTCCAACTACTACCTTCTCCCTGCCTTTCTTAGCCCAAGATTCAGCACCCAGGTGTCCGTTGCACACCTTTTCTCAATTATTTGTGGTTGTTCTTGCATGGTTCAGACCACCATTCATAGCTGCCATGTTTTGCCTTACCTAACACAAATTTTGCCAGGAAAGTGGAAGAAGAGAAAAGTGTTGCCCTCATCGTATAAAACCCGTGCTGCTGTCCACACTCCGTGAAAACATGGGTACAATCAAGTATTTGTGCAGCCTGAACAGCTGACTCAGTCACTTCTGTTGCTGACTTTTTATGGCTTTAAAATAAATTGTGATCGATAATAGTACATGTGATTAATCATTTATTAAGTCTCTCTCTGATGTACTATGGTTTGTACATTTAACTCTGCAATGGTTTTGTAATCAGCCTTTCTAAAAAATGTTGACAAAGTCTAGTTGCTTATTTTTTAGAAAATGAGGATTTTTAATTAAAAAAAACAGAGGGAGTAACAACTTTTGACCTCAAGTCTTTAGTTTGAGTGTTGGAGCATGACTGGAGTTTCGGATGTTTAATACTTATCATCTCTGCAAGTGGTTAGTTTTACTCTGCTGTTAAACTACCATTTACAAATGGTTGTCATCTTCTTTGCTTGCAATACACACACACACACAACACACACATATTCTGCTTAAAAGTACAAACTTTTTAAAATAATGGAGTTCCTTGGATGCTGAATGCAGTGATGCTCTTTTGAGTCAGATTCATTCCTTGGCTCAGTTGTTTTTACTCTCCTATTAATCCCTAAATTCTTAGTGTCCTTTTCAAAATTTAATCTCAGATCAGTGATCTTAAAGTGATGGTAGAAAATACCAGGTGTAGGAAGAATTTCAATGTTACAAGTTTCTTGCATTTTAATACCTTCTAGTCAATTACTCATGCTTGTTTCAGGAGCTTTGATCGATTGCTAGAGAAACTAACAGCATATTCGCTAATCTGTCTCTGATTTTAGGTATTTATAAGGAAGTTTTAGGGATTATCATGAAACTCCCATCTTTGTTTATGCTGTCTCAGTGATATGCAGAGCAGAACACCAATAACTGTTAGATTCCTCTCAAGTATGAGCAATGTAATATAATCTGAGAACACTAGGAGATAAAATAAGTACCTCTTCTTCAGCTTCTTCACTGAAATTTTGATATTGTCAATCAATACTCTTTTACTTTGAGGGGAGAGTAGGGGCAGTGCAGAATAGAATGGGAAAGATGAGATCAGAAGACTTGTAATGATTCTTTTATATTTGTGTGATTTCCTCTAACTTTGCAGTTCTTTTATTCATTGTCTCATTTGGCCGGAGTAATTTTATGAGGACACGAATTTAGCAATTAGAATTCAGATTTGGATTTGCAGGACGCTGTAGCTGTTAAATCACGTGAGGTAAGTTTAACACAAAGCATGTAAATTTGTGTAGGATTTAGAATTTTAAGAATTGTTACTCCTTAATTCTTCTTATTATAAAAAGTTCAATTTCTTTTTACTTGATCTAAAGACATTATTCCAAAGATATTTTTTAAGTAGCAGCTAGATTTAAACCAGTGTTGTTTTCAACTGAAGCTATTTCAGAATTCAGCCTTGCATTTTAAAATAGTAGTTTGTTTGTGAAGGAAGAGTAGGCAAAAAAAGGCCTTAAATCCTGAATGTACCTTAAATGCTGTGTCATTTCGGTTTTAGAGCTGCACGGTGTCACTGCTTAACTAGCTAGTGAAGTTAAACCTGCTAGTGCTTTGCTATTTCCAGGGGACTTTCACATCTCATTTAAACTTCACAACAATCTCTGAGGTAAGCATCCATATTTTAAAGACTTGAGAGGTTAAATAATTTTGTAAGTTTATGAAAGCTAGGTTCTAGACTTTATCCCAGTTCTTTTAAAGTTAGGGGTTGGCAAACATTTTCTGTAAAGAGCCAGAGAGTAAATATTTAGACTTTGCAGGCTGTGTAGTCTCTGCCACAACTGCTTAAGCCTGCCATTACAGTACAAAAGCAGCCGCTGACAATATTTAAACAAATGGGCATGACTGCACACCAGGAAAACTTTATAAAAACAGGTGGCATGCAGACCATTATTTGCCAATCCACTGTACTTTAAAAGTATCAGTGAGAATAGAACTGTGAATGGTTTTTGAAAGTCATGTTCTTGATTTCAGAATAGCTAGTTAAGTTTTTTAACTAGTAATAGCATACAGGAAACGAACTTGGCATATTTTAGGCAACAATGCTTCCCTGGATAGCCTATTGACTTCTTATAAATGCGATTCAATTTATTTAACAAAAATATACTCTGTGACCTTGAGAATACCTTAATGTGGTCATTTTTTCCAACCCCTATTCTGAAACCCTGGGAAATCAAATGCTAATATGCATTCTGTTGTTCTAAGAACACCAGCCTACTGTAAAACAACTGTTATAAAAATGTTTATTGTTTGCCAAAACCAGTGGACCTCATCAAATGTTGCTTGGTAACAAAATCTTACCACAGTTTTAATTTTTAAAAAAAGCTAAAAAAAAAATCTATCACCCATATACCATTTCTGAAAACATACTCAGATGAATATAGTTTACTGAGCAATGAAAAAACATATGGGACTGAAATATTGCTTAAAAAATGTAGCAAGCATCTGTATCAGAGAAAGTTCTAGTTTGCAACCACAAAAATTAACTCTGGTTAATTTAACTCAGGTAGATTTAATCAGAAAGGAAATCTATTAGAAATATATTGGATAACCTATTAGCTACCTACTGCCACATAACAAATGAGCCCCAAATTTGGTGGCTTAAAACCACGATATTTATTATCTCACAGGTTCTGTGGGTCACAAGTAGGCACATGGAGTTGGGGCCTCTAGTTCTGGGTTTCTCAGTGGCTGCCATGAAGATATCTGCTGGGACTACAGCATCTTCAGACTCAGCTGAGTGTGGATTCACTTTCAAACTCACTTGAGCATTTGTGGTCATGATTCACTTCCGTATGGGCTACTGGACTGAGGGCTTCTGTTCCTCGTGAGCTTTGACCTAAGGCTTTCCATGGTTTCTTTCTGCCTGGCCTTGTGGGGAGGCCAGGCAGAGCCCCAGCAAGAAGGAAACCACTGCAGCAGTAGCTGAATGCTGCACGTCCCCTCCGGCACTGCCAACGCAGCTAGCTCCCGACTTAGAAGTCGTGTCTAGGAGAGTTCCAAGATGGCAGCTTAGTGAGGTGTGCAATTTAGTTCGTCCTCCAGAGCAGCTAGTAAACAGCCAGAACAGTCCAGAACAACTGCTGGGGCCACGTCAGTGACCGGACACACAGTGTACACCAGTCTGGAAGTAATGTCTAAATGGTTATTGACATGGCCTGAAAATATTATAAAAATTATAAAAATAGTTCTTTTAAAAAAGCATATAATCTTATTATAAGCACAGACAATAATCATCTGAGACTATTAGGGGAAAGAACGCTTTATTATATTAAGGGAGAATAAATAAGTGATTATATAGACATATTTTTCAACTTGGAATATGGAAATTTTCAAACACAAACAAGAGAAAGGAGAATAGTATAATTAATCCTCATGCATCATAATTCAGCTTTAGTAATTATCAACGTTTCGGTCAATTTTGTATCATCTATTCCATATACTTTTTTTCTGCCTGAAATATTTTGAAGCATATTCTAAACAATATAAATTATATAATATATAATTATTAATACATGGTATATAAAATTAATATAATTTAAATGATTTTTTTAAATTTACAGCCATGGTTAAGTAAATATGTACTTATTAAATGTCTACTACGTGCCAGGCATCTAGGCAAACATACTATGATAAAAATTGGATAGACTCTTCCTAGTTACATTAATGAGAATTTATATGTCAAATAACACAGCATAAATATAAATAAAAGTTGTGAGACAGTATATTAACGAATTGAAAAAAAACCACAAATCTGAATCTACCTCTCTCTCTACTCAGGTAGATTCATATATATACCTCCTAAAGGTATAATATAGTATATAGTCTAATTGCTTGGGTAAGTATTTGTATTGAACTTTACACCACACAAATATTATATATTCTTTTCAAATATACATGGAGCATTTACAAGATGTTATAAAACAACTCTTAATAGATTCTAAATAGTACAACTAGTAAAGGCACATTCTCTGACTAACATAATAAAAGTAAAAATTTATAACAGCAAAGAAAAGCCATAGATACACAAGAAAAAATTCCACTTATCAACTAGAAATAAAGTGTATACAAACAGTCAAGAAGTTGAAGCATCAATAACAGATTAATTAGAAAACAACAGTGACATATAAACATGACAACACATTTACATTTATGAGGCATGCACACACCTGTACTTAGAACATAACGCATAATTTAAGTGTTTTTATTATTCAATAAGAATTAATGAAAACTATGTGGAAATTAGTCATTGATTACTTTTCAGTGCCTAATTCACCAATTTTGGTCACTCTGTGAAAATGGATATGGACCCTTTAGATATTTTGTTGTTGTTGTTGTTTGCCAGCTGGCACTGAAGCCTCATCAGTGAGGTCCTGGAAATACGCTACAGTAGAAAAGGGTTTTTACTTCCTGGTTCTGATGCCCTTGCTCGGCAGGCTTCCACAGCATGGCTAAGTGTGTGTGTGAGTGTGTGAGTAAGCATGGTTTACTCCAGTGCCAGTCTCCTGCACCATTTGCAGCTCCTTCAGGCCCTGGCTTCAGCAGTACAGGGCAGCCAGCAGCACTAGGAGGCCAGTAGCTCCCCCTGTCCCCACTTGGCAACCACCATCAACTGGTTTAGTAGGAGAGTGCTCCTGCCTCCTGCAGTCCTTGCAGCCTCTCCAGCACCAGGTTCCTTCAGCATTTGAAGCTTCTCCACTGTGCAGCTCAGAGACAGCACAGTGCAGTGGACAGTAGCACTCAGTGGCCAGAAGCCTAGTCTGGAACCCGCCCACCCCTCCTCCAACCTTGGATGGTTTTGTAGCAGAATTCCTCCACTGAGATACCTCCCAGTGAACAGCTTTCCCTGGAACACTCAAGGGCAGACTTTTTGGCAAATTCCAGGGGACAGATTTACAATAAATTCCATCACTGGCACAGGACCACAGTGACTTCTCTGCCATCCTGTCCAACAAGGTGCATATCTCAGCCCCAGGGTATCTCTTCCCTGGGCAGTTAGCCTCAGCCCTAAGACAATGGCTGCTCCTGTGTCTGCTATTCCTGTGTTCTTGGGAATTCTCTTTCCTTCAAACTAGCCAACCTCCCATTGCTTTAATCCCATGTTGTGGTTAATAATTATTTATAGTAACTCTCCCTATTCAAAGTATTATTCGGTTTATCTCTTTTGATTGGACCCAGGTCATACAACATGTGAAATTAGAAAAAGGGCAGCATACGAACCCCAATGTTCAGCATATACCTGGAGGAACTGAGTGTGGGGACATGAATGGACATTTGCACACTGGTGTTTATAGCAGCATTGTTCATGAGCCATAATGGATGGAGGTAGTCTAAGGGTACAACGACTGAGGAATGGAAGGGGAAACTGTGGTGTATACATATGATGGGCTACTGAGCAAGAAGGAATGAAGTTGTTAGGCATGTGATTAGGTGCATGAACCTTAAGGCCTGTATGTTGAATGAAATATCAAGGACAAAAACACAAATATTATCATGCCTCATTCATATAGACTAACTACAATATAAACACTCAGTGAACTGAAGTCAAGAACATGGGTTATCAGGTTGGGGCCTATTATAAAGGGTCCTAGATTGTAAGCTCTTACAGCAGTCACACAGATTCAGGAGTTATAACTGTTACTTCTAAATCCTGAAATACTGAGCTGTTTGTATATAATCTTGTTGTTCCCAGAAGCTTCGAGTATTTATGTGACACCTGAGACTCAAGCGTTAGAGCTCTGAAAGTCAGCGCTACCCCATACAGGAACTGTTTTAAAAGTTGATAAAGGGACCAGACCTCAACTAGAGATATGAATGAAGCTGATTTGAATAGGACTAAGGTAGATCAGAATACTGGGTTAAGGATGATATTGTCCATATTTTAAAACTTCAATTTCTGTGCAATACCACAAGGAGAGATGTTTATTTGGTGCAAAATTTATATTTTAGGTAGTGCATTTCCAAATTTAACTTGTGTGGTCAGTTTAGTTGAACACGCTAAGTACATGGAATCTTGAATAGGGCATGAGATTTTGTTGGTTTGTCCAGGTTAGTGTGATTTCCCAATATATCCCAGAGTAATTTGGACAATGAATAAATAAATATTTGCAAAGTCCCTTCAGGGGACTGGGTAAAAAGGAGGAAATATTCAGCTTCCCCATTTGGAGAATTTCTGATATCCTCACAAGCAGTGGAAACAACCAAAGCAATAGGGTGAGCCCTCGATCTTCTGTTTCACCCCTATAAAACTTATTCCTGCAAAGGATAGTCTAAGCTTACTTAAAATTAGGCCTAATAGTCACCCCCAGAGAACCTCTTTTGTTGCTCAGATGTCACCTCTCTCTTTCTCAGCCAACATGGCGGGTGAACTCACTACCCTCCCTCCTAAGTGGGACTCCCAAGGGTGTAATTCTCCCTGGCAGCATGGGTCAGTACTTCTGGGATGAGCCAGGACCTGGCATCAAGAATTGACAAAGCCTTCACAACCAAAATGAGGAAGAGAGGAATGAGACAAAGTTTCAGTGACTGAGATATTTCAAACAGAGTCGAGAGGTTATCCTGGAGATTATTCTTGTGCACTATATATATATACCCCTTTTTAGTTTATGGTGTATTGGAGTAACTACAGGGAAGTACCTGAAACTATTGAGCTGTGTTCCACTAGCCTTAATTCTTGAAGGTGACTGTATAAAGATATAACTTTTGCAATGTGACTGTGTGATTATGAAAACCTTATGTCTGATGCACCTTTTATCCAGGGTATGAACAGATGAGTAAAAAAATATGGATAAAAATAATTAATAATAGGGGGATGAAGGATAAAATAAACTGGGAAAATGGAAATACTAGTGGTCAATGGGAGGGAGGGGTAAGTGGTATGGTATGTATGACCTTTTTTCCTTTTTCTTTTTATTCCTTTTTTCTGAAGTGATGCAAATGTTCTAAAAACTGATCATAGTGATGAATACACAACTATGTGATGATATTGTGAGTCAATGATTTTGTATATGTGTGAAGATGTGTCAATTAAAACATATATATATATAAAGAAATACACCTGGCTGTTCATTTTGCTTGAATTAAAAAATGACCAGAAATGCATTTATATACTGGTTCACAGGCTGTGGCCAATAGTTTAGCTGGATGGTTCAGGGAGTTGGAAGGAATATAATTGGAAAATTGATGGCAAGGAGGACTGGGGGAGAGATATTTGAACAGATCTCTCTGAATGGTCAAGGAATGTGAAGATATTTATATCCCATGGGAATTCTCACCGAAGGGTGACCTCAGGAAAAGTATACACACACACACACACACATACATTTATTTATTTATTTAACTTTTTTTTCACATGGGCAATCACTGGGAACCGAACCCGGGTCTCTGGCATAGCAGGCTAGAACTCTGCCACTGAGCCACTGTGGCCTGCCCATGAAAGGTGTATTTTAATAATCAAGTAGATAGGAGGACACGTTCTATGGATACCAGTTAGCCTCTTTCCCCATCCACTCCTGCCATTGCCCAATTTTCATTTTAAAAAATGGCCTGTTTCTCAGGATTGGATGTTATGCATGTGCTCAGCAACATGGACTTCTACTCACCAAGGCCAAACTGGCTGTAACCACTGTTAGGTGCCAAACTGCCAACAGCAGAGGTCAATACTGCACCCAAAAAATGGCACCATTCCCCAGGATGATCAGTCTGTTGTTTGGTGGCAGATTGAATACAGTGGACCACTTCTTTCATAGAAGAGGCAATACTTTGTTCTTATTGGAATAGATGCTTAATGTGTACGTGAATTTCCTTCCTTATAGCCAATGCTTCTACAAAAACTACCATCTGTTGACTTGCAGAATGCCTTATCCACCATCATGGTGTTGTATACGATATTGCTTCTGATCTGATGACAGTAAACAAAGTGTGTCAGTGAGCCCATGCTCATGTAGTTCAGTGGCCATACCGTATTTCCCATTATCCTAAAGGTGCTGGTTTGATAGAATGGTAGAAGGTCTTCTGAAGACTCAGAGGCAAGCTAGGTGGAAATACCTTGTGGGGCTCTGGCAGTGTCCTTCACTAGGTTATATATGCTCTAAATCAGCCAGGATTCGTGGGTACAGAAGTCTAGGAGAGGAAATAGAAATGACACCATTCATTATTACCCCTAGTGATCTACTAGCAAAATTTTTGTTCCCATCTCCATGACCTTAGGCTCTGCTGGTCTGGAGAGCATAGCTCCAAATGGAGGAGTGCTTCCACCAGAAGACACAACAATGACCAGTTGAACTGGAAGTTGAGACTGCTACACAGCCACTTTGGGTTCTTCACGCCTCTGAATCCACAAGTGTGCTGGTTTGAAACTGTTATATGCCCCAGAAAAGTCATATTCTTTTAATCCTAATCCAATCTTGTAGGGGAAGACCTATTGTTTAGGTGGGACATTTTCATTAGGTTGTTTCTATGTAGATGCAACCCACTCAATTGTGGATAAGACATTTTGATTAGCTGGAAATAAGACCCCACCCATTCAAAGGGGGTCTTAATCTTTTTACAGGAGTGTTATATGAAGAGGATAAAAGACAGAAAACAGAGAGAGAGCCCAGAGGCGACATAGAAGGCAGAGAGATGAAACCAAGAGACATAGACATTTGGAGATGCTAAGCTAAGAGATGAAATCCAGATTCTGTCCCAGATAAGCTAAGTGAGGAACCACAGATTCTTAGAGTGAAAGCCACTGGAAACAGAAGCTGAGAGAGTCATTTGAAACCAAAAGCCGGGAGAGAAGGACAGCAGATGTCTCCATGAGCCTTCCCATGTGACAGAGAAATTCCAGACCTGATCAGCCTTTCTTGAGAGAAGGTATCCTCTTATTGGTGCCTTAATATGGATATTTTCATGGCCTTGGAATTTTAACTTGTAACTTAATAAATCCCCTTTATAACAGCCAAAAAAAGGAAAGAATAAAAAAAAGAAAAAGGGCAACAATGATGAAAGAGAGAGAAAGTGTGTGTGAAAGATGAAAGACAATAATGATAAAAGCAGAAACAAGTAAAATAGAAAATAAGAAAGCAGAAGAGGGACTTCCTGGAAGATGGCGGCTTAGTAAGACGTGCGGATCTTAGTTTCTTCTCCAGGACAGCTACTAGGGGAGTAGAAATGATACAGAAAGCGCCCAAAGCCACAACAGAGATAAAAAAGACAGCGTACCCCATCCTGGAACAGCTGGCTGGCTGAGAGAAGCAGCTCGGGTGAGATCGCCGAGGCGCGCGGGCTTCACCAGGCGGGGCGGCAAGCGGCCGGAGTTACTCCCTTCCCCCTTCCCGGGCCGGCTGGGAGAATTGGAGAGGTGGTCCCCTGAAACCAAGGCGGCTGGCGCCCACACCACGCGCGGCCCCCCGGACCAACTGAGAGAATTGGATCGGAAACCCCCAGGCTGCGGAGAACGGTGACGGGTGGGGGAGGCCCCTTCCAAACCCGTGACTCCTGGGGAACGTGCACTCTCTCGGGCGGGCCGCTGCCGCTGGCGCCCTCCCGCCATGCTTGTCGCCCAGGGCCGACTAGGAAATTCGGACGGGCTCTTTCCCGGGCTGCGGCGACCAGCAACCCTCCCTGCGTTCGGACCCCGGGCCGGCTCAAGCCGCTTCAGCTAGCGAACCCCCCGGACGGCGAGAGTTTTCCAAAGTTTAAGGTCCCACAGCACCTTTTACTGGTGTGACCCGCAGACAAACGTGTGCCACGAGCGCCACCTACTGGGCAGGATAAGAAAAACAGAACCCAGAGATTTCACAGAAAAATCTTCCAAACTTTTGGATCCAATACCCAGGGAAATCTGTCTAAATGCACAGACGCCAACAGAAGATAACGGATCACGCTCAAATAATTGAAAATATGGCCCAGTCAAAGGAACAAACCAATAGTTCAAATGAGATACAGGAGCTGAGACAACTAATGCTAAATATACGAACAGAAATGGAAAACCTCTTCAAAAACGAAATCGATAAATTGAGGGAGGACATGAAGAAGACATGGGCTGAACATAAAGAAGAAATAGAAAAACTGAAAAAACAAATCACAGAACTTATGGAAGTGAAGGACAAAGTAGAAAAGATAGAAAAAACAATGGATACCTACAATGATAGATTCAAAGAGACAGAAGATAGAATTAGTGATTTGGAGGATGGAACATCTGAACTCCAAAAAGAAACAGAAACTATCGGGAAAAGAATGGAAAAATTTGAACAGGGTATCAGGGAACTCAAGGACAATATGAACCGCACAAATATACGTGTTGTGGGTGTCCCAGAAGGAGAAGAGAAGGGAAAAGGAGGAGAAAAACTAATGGAAGAAATTTTCACTGAAAATTTCCCAACTCTTATGAAAGACCTAAAATTACAGATCCAAGAAATGCAGTGCACCCCAAAGAGATTAGACCCAAATAGGCGTTCTCCAAGACACTTACTAGTTAGAATGTCAGAGGTCAAAGAGAAAGAGAAGATCTTGAAAGCAGCAAGAGAAAAACAATCCATCACATACAAGGGAAACCCAATAAGACTATGTGTAGATTTCTCAGCAGAAACCATGGAGGCTAGAAGACAGTGGGATGATATATTTAAATTACTAAAAGAGAAAAACTGCCAACCAAGACTCCTATATCCAGCAAAATTGTCCTTCAAAAATGAGGGAGAAATTAAAACATTCTCAGACAAAAAGTCACTGAGAGAATTTGTGACCAAGAGACCAGCTCTGCAAGAAATACTAAAGGGAGCACTAGAGTCAGAACCGAAAAGAGAGAAGAGAGAGGTATGGAGAAGAGTGTAGAAAGAAGGAAAGTCAGATATGATATATATAATACAAAAGGCAAAATGGCAGAGGAAAATATTATCCAAACAGTAATAACACTAAATGTTAATGGACTGAATTCCCCAATCAAAAGACACAGATTGGCAGAATGGATTAAAAACAGGATCCTTCTATATGCTGTCTACAGGAAACACATCTTAGACCCAAAGATAAACATAGGTTGAAAGTGAAAGGTTGGGAAAAGATATTTCATGCAAATAACAACCAGAAAATAGCAGGAGTGGCTATACTAATATCCAACAAGTTAGACTTCAAATGTAAAACAATTAAAAGAGATAAAGAAGGACACTATATACTAATAAAAGGAACAATTAAACAAGAAGACATAACAATCATAAATATTTATACACCGAACCAGAATGCCCCAAAATACGTGAGGAATACACTGCAAACACTGAAAAGGGAAATAGACACAAATACCATAATAGTTGGAGACTTCAATTCCCCACTCTCATCAATGGACAGAACATCTAGACAGAGGATCAATAAAGAAATAGAGAATCTGAATATTACTATAAAGGAGCTAGACTTAACAGACATTTATAGGACATTACATCCCACAACAGCAGGATACACCTTTTTCTCAAGTGCTCATGGATCATTCTCAAAGATAGACCATATGCTGGGTCACAAAGCAAGTCTTAACAAATTTAAAAAGATTGAAATCATACACAACATTTTCTCGGATCATAAAGGAATGAAGTTGGAAATCAATAATAGGTGGAATGCCAGAAAATTCACAAATACCTGGAGGCTCAACAACACACTCTTAAACAACGAGTGGGTCAAAGAAGAAATTGCAAGAGAAATTAGTAAATACCTCGAGGCAAATGAAAATGAAAACACAACATATCAAAACTTATGGGATGCAGCAAAGGCAGTGCTAAGAGGGAAATTTATTGCCCTAAATGCCTATATCAGAAAAGAAGAAGAGGCAAAAATGCAGGAATTAACTGTTCAATTGGAAGAACTGGAGAAAGAACAGCAAACTAATCCCAAAGCAAGCAAAAGGAAAGAAATAACAAAGATCAGAGCAGAAATAAATGAAATTGAAAATATGAAAACAGTAGAGAAAATCAATAAGACCAGAAGTTGGTTCTATGAGAAAATCAATAAGATTGATGGGCCCCTATCAAGATTGACAAAAAGAAGAAGAGAGAGGATGCAAATAAATAAGATCAGAAATGGAAGAGGAGACATAACTACTGACCTCACAGAAATAAAGGAGGTAATAACAGGATACTATGAACAACTTTACGCTAATAAATACAACAATTTAGATGAAATGGACAGGTTCCTGGAAAGACATGAACAACCAACTTTGACTCAAGAAGACATAGATGACCTCAAGAAACCAATCACTAGTAAAGAAATTGAATTAGTCATTCAAAAGCTTCCTAAAAAGAAAAGTCCAGGACCAGATGGCTTCACATGTGAATTCTACCAAACGTTCCAGAAAGAATTAGTACCACTTCTCCTCAAACTCTTCAAAAAAATCGAAGTGGAGGGAAAGCTACCTAATTCATTCTATGAAGCCAACATCACCCTCATACCAAAACCAGGCAAAGATATTACAAAAAAAGAAAACTACAGACCAATCTCTCTAATGAATACAGATGCAAAAATCCTCAATAAAATTCTAGCAAATCGTATCCAACAACACATTTAAAGAATTATACATCATGACCAAGTAGGATTCATCCCAGGTATGCAAGGATGGTTCAACATAAGAAAATCAATTAATGTAATACACCATATCAACAAATCAAAGCAGAAAAATCACATGATCATCTCAATTGATGCAGAGAAGGCATTCGACAAGATTCAACATCCTTTCCTGTTGAAAACACTTCAAAAGATAGGAATACAAGGGAACTTCCTTAAAATGATAGAGGGAATATATGAAAAACCCACAGCTAATATCATCCTCAATGGGGAAAAATTGAAAACTTTCCCCCTAAGATCAGGAACAAGACAAGGATGTCCACTATCACCACTATTATTCAACATCGTGTTGGAGGTTCTAGCCAGAGCAATTAGACAAGAAAAAGAAATACAAGGCATCAAAATTGGAAAGGAAGAAGTAAAACTATCACTGTTTGCAGACGATATGATACTATACGTCGAAAACCCGGAAAAATCCACAACAAAACTACTAGAGCTAATAAATGAGTACAGCAAAGTAGCAGGTTACAAGATCAACATTCAAAAATCTGTAGCATTTCTATACACTAGTAATGAACAAGCTGAGGGGGAAATCAAGAAACGAATCCTATTTACAATTGCAACTAAAAGAATAAAATACCTAGGAATAAATTTAACTAAAGAGACAAAAAACCTATATAAAGAAAACTACAAAAAACTGCTAAAAGAAATCACAGAAGACCTAAATAGATGGAAGGGCATACCGTGTTCATGGATTGGAAGACTAAATATAGTTAAGATGTCAATCCTACCTAAATTGATTTACAGATTCAATGCAATACCAATCAAAATCCCAACAACTTATTTTTCAGAAATAGAAAAACCAATAAGCAAATTTATCTGGAAGGGCAGGGTGCCCCGAATTGCTAAAAGAATCTTGAGGAAAAAAAACTAAGCTGGAGGTTTTGCGCTGCCTGACTTTAAGGCATATTATGAAGCCACAGTGGTCAAAACAGCATGGTATTGGCATAAAGATAGATATATCGACCAATGGAATCGAATAGAGTGCTCAGATATAGACCCTCTCATCTATGGATATTTGATCTTTGATAAGGCAGTCAAGCCAACTCACCTGGGACAGAGCAGTCTCTTCAATAAATGGTGCCTAGAGAACTGGATATCCATATGCAAAAGAATGAAAGAAGACCCATCTCTCACACCCTATACAAAAGTTAACTCAAAATGGATCAAAGATCTAAACATTAGGTCTAAGACCATAAAACAGTTAGAGGAAAATGTTGGGAGATATCTTATGGATCTTACAACTGGAGGCGGTTTTATGGACCTTAAACCTAAAGCAAGAGCACTGAAGAAGGAAATAAATAAATGGGAACTCCTCAAAATTAAACACTTTTGTGCATCAAAGAACTTCATCAAGAAAGTAGAAAGACAGCCTTCACAATGGGAGACAATATTTGGAAATGATATATCAGATAAAGGTCTAGTATCCAGAATTTATAACGAGATCGTTCATCTCAACAACAAAAAGACAGCCAACCCAATTACAAAATGGGAAAAAGATTTGAACAGACACCTATCAGAAGAGGAAATACAAATGGCCAAAAGGCACATGAAGAGATGCTCAATGTCCCTGGCCATTAGAGAAATGCAAATCAAAACCACAATGAGATATCATCTCACACCCACCAGAATGGCCATTATCAACAAAACAGAAAATGACAAGTGCTGGAGAGGATGCGGAGAAAGAGGCACACTTATCCACTGTTGGTGGGAATGTCAAATGGTGCAACCACTGTGGAAGGCAGTTTGGCGGTTCCTCAAAAAGCTGAATATAGAATTGCCATACGACCCAGCAATACCATTACTGGGAATATACTCAAAGGACTTAAGGGCAAAGACACAAACGGACATTTGCACACCAATGTTTATAGCAGCATTATTTACAATTGCAAAGAGATGGAAACAGCCGAAATCTCCATCAACAGAAGAGTGGCTAAACAAACTGTGGTATATACATACGATGGAATACTATGCAGCTTTAAGACAGGATAAACTTATGAAGCATGTATTAACATGGATGGACCTAGAGAACATTATGCTGAGTGAGTATAGCCAAAAACTAAAGGACAAATACTGTATGGTCCCACTGATGTGAACAGACATTCGAGAATAAATTTGGAATATGTCCTTGATAACAGAGTCCAGCAGGAGGTAGAAACAGGGTAAGATAATGGCCAATTGGAGTTGAAGGGATACAGACGGTGTAACAGGACTAGATACAAAAACTCAAAAATGGACAGCACAATAATACCTAATTGTAAAGTAATCATGTTAAAACACTGAATGAAGCTGCATCTGAGCTATAGGTTTTTGTTTTGTTTTGTTTTGTTTTGTTTTGATTTTACTATTATTACTTTTATTTTTTTCTCTATATTAACATTCTATATCTTTTTCGGTTATGTTGCTAGTTCTTCTAAACCAATGCATATGTACTAAGAAATGATGATCATGCATCTATGTGATGATGTTAAGAATTAATGATTGCATATGTAGAATGGTATGCTCTCTAAATGTTGGGTTAATTTCTTTTTTCCGTTAATTAAAAAAAAAAAAAAAGAGAAGGGATAATTGGAGCTGAAGGGATACAGACTGTACAACGGGACTGGATATAAAAACTCAGAAATGGACAGCACAATACTACCCAATTGTAATGCAATTATGTTAAAACACTGAATGAAGCTGCATGTGAGGTATAGGTTTTTTGTTTTTGTTTTTGTTTTTGTTTTTCTTTCTATTATTGTTTTAATTCTTATTCTGTTGCCTTTTTATTTCTTTTTCTAAATCGATGCAAATGTACTAAGAAATGATGAATATGCAACTATGTGATGTTATTAAGAATTACTGATTGTACATGTAGATTGGAATGATTTCTAATTGTTTTGTTGATTGTTTTTTTAATTAATAAAAAAATGTGGTAAAAAAAAAAAAGAAAGCAGAAGAATTGATAAATCAATTTGAGAAATATTTGGAAAAGAATACCCAAATTAAATAGACAAGTTTATATTGGCAAGGTTTGTTAAATGAATAAGAGTACACGAATGCAGAATATTAAAAAATAGGACAAAAAATATAACCCACCTTAAAAAAATAGAGGGCATTGAGATAAAGAGATCATTATATAAAACTTTTTAATAATAAAAACAAAATCTTATTAAATGGATCTAGGAAAATAGAAAAACCATAACAGAAAAGTTATAAAACCCAAATAGGTGAATAACCATGAAAAAAGTATTAAAGAAGTATCCTTCAAAACAGTCTGGTTCAGGTAGTTTCACTATTATGTTCATCAGCTTTCAAAAAACAGGTAAATCTTACACTATTTTAACCATTTCAGCAGATAAAGACAAAAGAATAGAGTCCTACTCATTGTAAGACTTCTGTAGGTCTCATGGAAAAGTGGAGACAATGATACCTGATGAGGTAAGATTAAAATAGTTAACATGAATAAAGCAAGTGGTCCAGGGATTTATACATTCTAAGAGGAAAGGAAGGGGTGAGTGGAAAACGATATTTGTTGAAGTCTTTAGCTCTAAAATACTTAATTTAAGACATGCCTTCTGGCCATAAGTGTACCAGAAGAAAATACGGGTAATTTGTTTTATAGTCATAGAACGGGATAAATAAAGGGAAGCACTGGCTAAAATACTCAACGTGAGTTGAGCACCAAGTTCAAGTGTGGCTCAGAAACACCTGGGCCAAAGACTCTCAGCCACAGAAGCAATTAAAAGGACAGCAACAACGGCCCCAGGTCAGAGACAAGGAGCCAACACAACACGTAGAGCCTCTGCTTCAGTGGATTCTTTAGTCCGGGTCATCTGAAGTTTCTGCAGCTGTCCTCTGTGCAGATTATTAAGAATCTCTGCCACAGCAGAACTCACTGTTCACATCAGCACGAAGACTCCAGTAGGGGTTCTGGTAGCTCCATCTCCAGATTTGGCTTCTGATCCCCATATCAGGGACTTCGTACCAATGTCTGAATTTTCTCTGCCTCCAAAGTCCACCCTTTATCTTCAGACCCCTTCACTGACTTCTACACTTCTCCACCCTTAGGCACTTTGGTCCCCAGATAAAGTTTATTCTCCAGATGGGAACTATCCCAGCACTTGGCTATTTTTTAATATCTGGGCGAGTGTGTCTACTAAAATGACCTGCTGATTCTCAGGGGGAACTGCTACAAAATCCTATGGCATCTGAACATTGATGAGATTCACAGAGATTCTTGCCCAAGTTTCATCTTCAGTGCTGTGAAGAAACCGACAGTGGGATAATATGTATTTTTAAATCCATTCTTCTTTTACTAGATGCATGAGTTGTTTCCAGTTTGGGCCTGTTATAAATATTTCATGTTACAAATATTGCTGCTATGTTAATGAATTTCTGTCTGACATTTAGGAGTAGAATTGCTGTATATTCAATTTAGTAGAGACTGTTGAAGAATTGTGCAAAGTAGATAAACCAAGTTGTTCTCTGACAAGCAATATGTGAGAACATCTGTTGCCCAGGATCCCCATCTACATTTTCTATAACATCACTTGAGCATTTTTGCCAGTCTGGTGACTGTGGTTTTCATTGTGATTTTAATTTGTATTTCCCTGACAACTTATGGAATCAGGCATTTTTCAAATGCTTGCTGGCCATTCGAATTTACTTTTATATGAAATGTCTAAGTGTTTACCAGTTCTTCTAATTGATAGGAATGAGTTCCTTACATACTTTATACTTTGCCACTTATATATTCTGCTTGTGTTTTTACTCTTTAGGGTGTTGTTTAATGAATGATTTTTTTAAAAGGTATTTATAATGAATCTTTTACTCCTTAAGAAATAAGTGAACTCGGCAGGTGAACTCACTGCCCTCCCCCTTATGTGGGACATGACTCCTGGAGTATAAATCTCCCTGGCAATGTGGGACATAAAACTCAGGATGATCTGGGACCCGGCATCATGGAATTGACAGTCTTCTTGACCAAAAGGGGGAACGGAGAAATGAGACAAAATAAAGTTTCAGTGATTGAGAGATTTCACACAGAGCGGAGAGGTTATCCAGGAGGTTATTCTTAGGCCTTATGTAGATATTCATTTTTAGTTTATAGTGTAGTGGAGTGGCTCCTGGAGGGAAGTACCTGAAACTGCTGAGCTTTGTTCTAGTAGCCTTGATTCGTGAAGATGGTAGTATAAAGATAATTTTTGCATTGTGAAGTAAAAAGAAATAAGTGAATTGTTCTTTTGCTTTAGAAGACTGAATGGTTATTTGGAGGGAGAAGATTAGGGAAGACTTACACATTCTAATTCATTCAACAAATAGTTATTTAGTACTTAGTATGTGCCAAGAACTACTCTAGATCCTAGAATCAAAGATTCCTGGTCTAGTGGAAACTTCAAAGGAGAATGCAATATTGTTTTTATTAAAAAAGAAAAAATATATATATAAAGGCACATTTAGTTCGATTTAACATTCATTTTGAATTTTAAATATCTACATTAAAAAAACACAGAACCCAGAATAAACATTTTTGAGAAAAGCAAACACTTCTTTGATCTGCTATAGATTTTTCATTGATTTCCACAGTAAATTCTCTGTAATTTACTAAGCTTCTCTTAACTGATACAGATCTTGCAAAGCTATACAAGGAAATGTACTTAAAACATATATTTTTTAAATGAAACATATTAAATCAAAGATGTGGGTAATTTAAACATGGATTTTGGACTGAGTTTGTCTAAAGTCATTATATTTAACTTTTTACTTTGAGTCAGCAATGCACACACATAGTGAAATAAATTAATGACTACACAGGGTGTGCGGAATGAGCGTATCTCACTTTCACTCAGCATGCTCTTGCCCCCCACTTCTGTCCAATTACCTCCAGGGAACTCCAGCTACCAGTTTGTATGTGTCCTTTGGCAGATAGTCAATCATCTGTAAACACATAGAAATTATATGTGTGTTCTACGTTGTTTAACATAGTTAAACAATTTGCTAAAGCTGCTGAAATGCAATTCACCAGAAATAAATTGGCTTTTACAATGGGGATTTATTAACTGACTATTTACAGTTCTTAGGCTATGAAAATGTCCAATTCAAGGCACCAGCAGGATGATATCTGGACTCTGAAGACAGGCTGATGGCATCCCATACACTTCTGTCACATGGGAAAGCACATGGCCAGCATTAGCTGGTCCTCCTCTCCAGAGTTTCATTGCTTCTGGCTTTAGAGGCTTCCTCTCTGTTTCCTGTGGGTCCTCTCTTAGCTTCTCCAGGACTTTTCTCTCTTCTCTCTGGGCTCCTTCTGTGTGTCCTTACCCTCTTATAAAGGACTCTAGAAAGGGGAGTAAGAGTCACCTTGAAAGGGGTGGGTCATATCTTTATTGAAATAACCTGACCAAAAGGTCCTACCCACGAGAGGTCTACACCCACATGAATGGGTTCAAAGAACATGGCCTTTTCTGGGGAACATGACAGCTTCAAACTACTACAAAGGTCTTAAGTATTTTTGTGCTACTGGGTTAAGGCAAGCAAGGGATACAGATTTCTGGGGGAGCAGGGAGACAAGGAGCTATGATTTATATTATAGACAAAGTGACAACCTCTCCCAAGCAAAGGACTGGGCCAGGTGAAGTCATAAGTTCAGTGCCTTAAAAAAGCCTCTGCAGTGCCAGGCTGGCTTCCCACGCCATGCCAGCAGCCTGAGGATTGTTCTGGTGCTGCTTGGATGCCACAGTGCTCTCCATGGGCTCCCCGGCCACATCCTGCCCACCTCAGCCCATGCTTTAGAGTGCACATTTATGTAGAGAGCTTCACTTCTCCACTTCCTCCTTCAGGCATAAAAATAAAAGAATGCTGTCACCCCATTGCCACTTCCTCCCAGATTTCTAGTAATTGCTTCTCCTCACTATTCACCATTTGCTCTGTGAGGGATCCCTGTCCTTGCACACTTGGCCTTTGCCAGTCCTCCCCTCAGTTTTGCCTTCCTGGGTGCAAACTTGGACTGAGTTTTGTCCCCTTCCATGAGCCCTTGCCCTGCACCCACCTTGGTCTTCTATGCTTTGGGTGCTTTTGTAGGTCCAGTAGCCAGTGCCCTGGGAAAAGAGCTTTAGGTCCAGAGTCAGCAGCCTTGAGGGGATCAGGATCAAATTAACATATGTCATGCATATTTTGTAAATACTCATTTGTTCTGGACTTCAAAAGTCTCTCCGAAGTAGGGTTGCCTGATTTAGCAAATAAAAATACAGGATACCCAGTTTAGTTTTCATTTCAGATATACAACGAATAATTTTTCAGCATCAGTATGTCCAATGCAGTATTTAACCTGTATTAAATGTGCACAATCAGCCAAGCAGTTACGTTAAACAGTCCTACTAATCTGCACATCCTTCCCTAAGAAGCAAAGTTCTGATCCCTCTTCATTGGCTGTGTCCCATACACAGCAAAACACCCACCAATTTCGAACTGGGCATTTATGTGAGTAGTTTTGGGCCAGTGTAGGAAGCATTTCAAAGTGGTTGCTAGGTGGCAGATCCCGACTCTGGAAAGCATTTTCCAAATTCTATTAGTGCTGCTTGGCTAGAGTAGCTTGGTAGACAGCCCAAACGTGTATGGTTTATAGACCTTTACTCTGTTGCCATTTTTTT
This sequence comes from Tamandua tetradactyla, assembly GCF_023851605.1. Taxonomy (NCBI): domain Eukaryota; kingdom Metazoa; phylum Chordata; class Mammalia; order Pilosa; family Myrmecophagidae; genus Tamandua; species Tamandua tetradactyla. Next base: position 48,873,042 of record NC_135331.1, read on the forward strand.
AAAATTCCAATTTAAAATCTATGGCAAAAGTGAGTTAAAATAACACTTTCTAAAACGTTTTATCTTTTGAGTCAAATGCCAGAATGTCTAGGTAAACACAGAACCAAGTAATCATGGGCTTAATTGACTTGAGTTATTTTTCCCTGCTGAATTTTTGAGATAGGTAAGACTGGATTTCTTCCAAACAAATCTGGCCAGGAGAAAACTTGAAAGTACTGGCCAGTTTGAAATATCCCCACATGATTCCTGATACAGTTTTACCTGGAAAATGGTGCATGCACATGGAATGTTCTTTTTTTAAATCTCAACTCCTTTTGCAAACACTAAACTCTTTACACAAAAGGAACAGTGTAGCCTACTCAGATAACTCTTTATTCAAATTACTTTAACAACTGCATGAAACAAGACTTGTAATTCAAAAGGCTGTCTTGTTAATCCAGAGAAAGGACAGGATCCAAGAATGGACAGACAAGGAGGGAGTTAGGCACCAGCAAATAAAGCCAAGGGAAATTAGTGACAGTGATGACGGCACCCCAAACTTTTAACCAAAAAGGAAGGGAACCCTCCTTAAAGTATGTTCATGTATTATTTCCCCATTAAGATCGTATTAAGCAGATACCCAAATTACGCATAATAGGATTAAACAATACACATATTTTTGTTAACTAAAGTGGTCCCTTTCACTACCTTAACAGGCATGGAGAGCTGGAATAAAGTGAAGAATAATGGAAATTTGAAGTTAGAAGTTTTCATTCTTTTTCTTATTGGTGTTCAGATTTTGCACAGAGATAATCTAAACATGTAGCCACAGGGACATTTGCAAATACTTTAGGTAATATTGAGTAGAACCACATAAAACTGCTGATATTTCACTTAACTTTGACTTACAAAAATGACAATTTCATTGGATTCTACCTAATGCTGTGCAACCACTAAAAATTTATATGGTAGGTCATCTAGTCACCCACATGGTGGCATATCCTGTTCCCACACAGAATCTTTGAACAAGTAGCCAAAACTGTCAGGACTGTCTGCTCCTACTGGGGTGCTTGTAAGTCCCTGCAAATTTATTGGGTAGCAGCCTGAAAGACTGTACCAGGAAACTCATCTCTACTCTCCCTCCCAGAACATGCTCTGCAGGTAGAAGCAACTTGGGGACATCTAAAGTGGTGTAAGAAACAATAGAGTTGAAGCATCATGGGGCAGGGGATTACCTATTTTAAGACATAAAATAGAACACCCAGGAGGGTGAGAAAGTCTATTTCATAAAGAGTTGAGGGAACATTCAAATACCTACAATTGAAGGAATTTCTAAGGCTATGAGCCTGCACAAGTCCAGGGCAAGAGTTAGGTCTTGAAAAGAGAGCACACTACTCAGGCTGATCTTCTTGATTTAGGGCTAAACTCTAAAAGACAGTGTTAACCAGCATTAACCAGCATACAGACAATTTGCAAAGACTGTGAAAGATGTTTTTAAGTTGGTTAGTTTGTTTTTGCTCACTCCTGTTGCTCAAGGAAATCTCTGTACAAGTTGAATGCAAACTTAAGGAACAGACAGCTCAGGAACTAAATCCTATAGTTAACACCTTAAAATATTAAAATATACAGTGTGCCTCAAAAATTACAAGAAAAACAATGGAACAGTAGGTGATGGGCCATCTGAAAGATGAGATAAAAGTTCAGAAACGATAAATGAAGAACATCAGACTTTGGACATATCAGACAAAGACTTATGAATGAACTGTATCAGAAACTCAATAAAAAGGTAGACAATTTTAAAAGGAACCAGAAATACTGGTGTTGGAGGCCACAGTTAACTGAAATTAAAAGTTTCCCAGAGAATTTCAATAGCAGATTACAGCTGACAGAAGAAAGAATCAGAGAAGGCAAAGATGAGGCAAAAAAATTCAGGCTGAAGAGCAGAAAGAAAAAAGAATGAAAAAAAAAGGAAAAAGCCTAAGATACCTGTGGGATATCATCAAGTATACCAATATATACATTATGGGAGCTCCAAAAGGAGGAGAAAGAGAGAAAGGGGGCACATTTGGGTTTGCTAAAGTTATTGCCATACAATATACCATAAATGGGTTGGTATTTGCAACAGGGATTAATTGTCACAATTTACAGCTCCTAAGCTGTGAAAATGTCTAACTCAAAGAATCAACAGGATGATGCCTGGACTCTGAGAACAAGCTGCCAGGATCTGGGGCAATTTTGCAACATGGGAGGGCACATGGCTGGTATCTGCTGGTCCTTCATTCCTGGGTTTCATTGCTTTCAGCCTCTGGCTTCAGCAACTTCCTATGTGTTTTCTATGGTTCCACTCTTAGCTTCTCTAGGGCATTTCTCTATGAGCGTCTCTTAATTTTATCCCTTTGCTTCTCTGCAGCTTTTATCCACTTATAAAGGACTTCAGCAAGAGAATCAAGACCCACCCTGAATGATACAGGTCTCATTTCGGTTGAAATAACCTAATCAAAGGGTTCCATCCACAATAGGTCTACCAGCAGGAATGGATTAAAAGAGCATGGCCTTTCCTGGGGTAAATAACAGACTTAATATACAAGACAGAAGGAAATGCTCAAAGATATAATGGCAAAAAAAAAAATCCCAATTTTAACAGAACACATGAATATTCACGTTTGAGAAGCTCAGTGAACTCCAAACAGGATGAACTTGAAGAGTGGTACATAGTACATAGTAGTCAAACTATTAAATGCCAAGGACTAGGTAAGGGTTCTGAGAGCTGTAAGAGAAAAGCAATCTTTTATGTACAAAGGAGTTCCAATAAGATTAAAGTGCCAATTTCTCATCAGAAAGTGTGAAGACAAGAAGGCAGTGGGAAAAAATATTGAAAGTGCTGAAAGAAAACAATTTCCAACCAAGAATTTTATATCCATCAAGACTGTCTTTCAAAAATGAGGGAGTGATTGAGACCTTCCCAGATTAAAAAAAAAAAATGATGGGGTACAAGAACAAAATGCAAAAAAGCAGTAGTATTTCTGTACACTAATAATGAACAATCTAACAAGGAAATCAAGACAAAACTTCCATTTCTAATAGCAAATGAAAGAATCAAATATCTGGAAATAAATTTAAGCTAGGATGTAACATTTTGTATATGGTAAACTACAACACATTGCTTAAAGAAATTGAAGAAGACCTAAATAATTGGAAGGATATTACAGGTTCATGGATTGGAAGACTAAATATTGTTATGATGTCAATTCTACCAAAAGTGATTTACAGATTCAATAAAATCCCAATAAAAATTCCAATAGCCTTATTGCAGAAATGGAAAAGACAATCATCAAATTCATATGGAAAGCTAGAGTCCTGAATAGCCAAAGCCGTTTTGAAAAAGAAGAATGAAGTTGGAAGTCACAATTTCCTGATTTTAAAACATACCACAAGCTACAGTAATCAAAACCAGATGGTACTAACACTAGGAAAGATAAATAGACCAATGGAATAAAATTGAGAGTTTGGAAATAAACCCTCACATCTATGACCAATAGATTTTTGACAAGTGTGCTTAGTCCACTCAATGGGGGAAATAAATGTTTCTTCAACAATTAGTACTGGGAACTTAGAAAAGAATGTCTACTTCAAACCTATGAAAATAAACTCAGAATGGCTTAAACCCCTTAATAGAAATGAATGTCTACTTCAAACCTATGAAAAGTAACTCAAAATGGCTCAAATCCCTTAATAGAAGAATCAAAACCATAAGGCTCCTAGAAGAAAACATAAGGAATTATTTCAGGACCTAGTGTTAGGCAATGATTTCTTAGACTTCATGCCAAAAACATGAATAACAAAAGAAAAATATGTAAGTGTGACTTCATCAAAAGTAAAAACTTTTATACATCAAAGGACTTCATCACGAAAGTTAGAAAGATAACTAACAAAATGGGAGAAAATATTTGGAAACCACGTATCTGGAGAGGGTTTAATATCCAGAATATATAAAGAAATCCTACAACTCAATAATAAAAATAAACAAACAACACAATTAAATGATAGGCAAAAGACTTGAAGGAACATTTCTTCAAAGAAGATATACAACTGGCCAATAAGCACATGAAAATATGCTAAACATGATTAACCATTAAGGAAATACATTAGGAAATGCACAGCAAAACCACAATAAGATACCATTTCACACCCACTAATATGGTTATTATTTTAAAAAGGGAAAATAACAAATAATGGAGAGGATGTGGAGAAATAGGGACCCTCATTCGTTGTTGGTAGGAAGATAAAATGGTTCAGCCTGTATGGAAAACAGTTTGGCTGTTCCTCAAAATTAAGTATAGAATTACCATTTAGCAGTCCCACCTCTAGGTTGAAGAACTGAAAGTAGGAACTCGAACAGATATTTTCACACTGATATTCATAGTGACATTATTGACAATTACCCAAAGACACAATTCATGTGTCCATCAAGAGATGAATGGATAAACAAAATTTGGTATATACACACAATGGAATATCATCATCCATAAAAAGGAATGAAGTTCTGATACATGCTGCAGAATGGATGAAACTTGAAGGCGTCGTGGTGGGTGAAGTAAACCAGACAGAAAAGGACAAAGATTGTGTGATTTCACTGCTATGAAATTATTAGAATAAGCAAACTCATAGAGTCAGAATCTAGAATATAGTTTTCAGTAGACAAGGTAGAATTGGGAATAGGGAGTCAAGGCTTAAAAGATAGAGTTTCTGTCTGAGGTGAGGAAAAGTTTTTATAATGGATGATGGTGATTGTAGTATAGCATTGGGAATATAATTTACACAATTGAATTATAAATATGAGTGTGGTTAATTTCCCCTAAAGGGGGAAATTTTAGGTTGTGTAAATGTTACCAGAATAAATTTTTTTAAACCCCTGGGTATACAACACAGTGAACCCTAATATAAACTATGAACTATGGCTAATAGTATAATTATAATAATATTGTTTCATCAACTGTAACAAAGCTACTACACTGATGTAAAATGTTAATGATGTAACAAACCATGCATGTGAGAGAGGTATATGGAAATGGTATTTTTGCATGATTTTTCGGTAGACCTACAACTTTCGTCATAAAGAAAAACAAATAAAAATACATAGTATCTCTATAAATATTGGTATGGATGTTATACATGAAAAATTGTAAGATGCAGAGCAATGCAATAGGATATATCATGTGCAGTGTATGTGGAGATACATAAGTGTGTATTTGTGCCCACCGTGAACCTGAAATTTTACAAAACATAACTGTTAACAGTGGACATCTCTAGAGAACCAACCAAAAGTATGGAGACAAAAGTGACAGAGTTGTGTTTCACTACTATGCAGCTCCAATTTTTATGATGTGTGAGTCTTAAAACATTTAAAAAGGGTGCAAGGGTACTTCAGTGGTAGAATTCTTGCCTGCCATGGGGGAGAACTGGGTTCGATTCCTGGCCCATGCACTTCCAAAAAAAAACAAAACAAAACAAAACATTTCAACAAATGGTGCTTCAATAGTGGGATACATGGAAAATGAATGAATGTGACCCCCTCACCATACAGCATGCAAAAAAAAAATTAAAGCCCCAAATAAAGAAACTACTGTTTACAGAGGTGAAGGATCTTGTCCAAGCCAGGCAGTGGCCTCAGGCTGGAGCCCACTGAACAACCCGGCTGCTCAATTGCTCATCTCATTCCCACAATTCAAAGAAGAGCCAGCAGTAGCCCCTTGGACCTGACTGGTTCTGGGAGTCACTCTCCATATTGACTTTATGGTTTACCTGGAATATAAATCATTCCGGTTCAATGGAAAACTTTATCCCAGAACATGGTGTCACTGGAAGCTCAATATATCACATGTGAACCATTTTCACATTCTAAACTAGGTGGTGACTTGGTTTAATGGATGCTGATACAGGAACTCTAAGCAAGAAAGCAGCCCTTCCCCTTATGTTCAAGTCTCCTTAAGATGTTCCTTAGGCCTAGAAGATTCCTCTGTTTCATTTTCTACAAGTCCTTACCCTTTTGTCATTATGATCTTTTCCCTTTATGTGGGAGTTAGGATAGCAGAATTTTATTCTAATTATTTGCTTTCTAAGATTAAGGGAACGATCATTAGATATTGGGTTTTATGCAATTCTTCGGCCAGGTCTCTCCCAGCCCTTCCTTCTCTATTCCCATGGCCCACATTTCCCCAGTTGTTTGACTGGATAACATCCTAAAATCATTCTAATCTACACCAGTGTTTCCCAAACTGGGCTGGGAAAGAGAAACAGCTTCCTTTTCCAGTTGAAAAAACTGGTTTTAGAGATTAAATGGCTTGTCCTTATTCCCACAGCTTGAAAGTGACAGACCCAAACTGAAACCCAGCTTCCTGACTTCCAGCCAAGTGTCCCCAGTCTTGACATAAAACTGCTTATTTTCCCCTTCCCCTCCAGCTACTATCCTATTTTTCTCCTGCCTTTTATTGCCAAAATCCCCACACTTGCCATTAAATCCCTCTACGCTGGCCTCTTTCTCTGTAAGTCCTACAAGTTGGATTCCACACCCAGCAAGACTGAGGTCTTCTTTTTAAGACCCTTTTGTCCAAAGACAACTGATCAGTTCTTCAAAATCTCTTTTTCAAGTCTCATTTCTTAATTTGTCATTTTGACTCTACCACTCCATTGTATCAGGAATCAGGGGAATACTGTCGGGGCTGTGCACGATTCTGAGAAAGGGAGAATTGAGAAGTCCTAGGTAACAGCGTGGGCTGTTAGTGGACCAACCAACTGCAGGACATGTGAGTGAGGGTATCTGGGTCCTTATGACCCAGGAGCCACTCCAGGTGGCATGAGAGAGCCGGTGGAACGGTAAGAAATAATAACTAGAGGCTGCTATATTAAGTCACTACGTGTTGGGTGGTTTGTTCACAGAAAAAAAAACAAATGAAACACCTCCTTTAGTATTGCTGTCCAGAAAAAGACATACTAATAATACCTTGGTCAATATTCCAAATCTAGGCATTTTCTAGCAATTATGTATATAAACACAAAACTATTTACATTTTTTAAAAACTCAAAGTAGGACGCTGCATAATTTTTTAAAGCAGTTTTACCCCATTTAACAATGTATTTTGAATTTCTTTTTCTATGAATAATTATACAGCTATGCATTATTTTTTTTCATTGTATTCTGACTTATCAACCAGTGGGACAAAGCTGCTTCTAATTTTTTGCCTCCCTAAGAAATACTTTCATGAACATCCTTGAAAATACTTCTTTGATCACAGCAATAAATTTCTTTGAAATTACTTCCTCATGATTGATTCCTGCATGTGAAATTAATAGGTGAAAGACTTCAAGGTTTTGATAAGGAATCATCTAGTTGCTTTCCAGAAGGTTGTAGCAATTTACATTTATACCGTGAATGATTGAGAATGCCCTTTGTCTGCACCAACAGTGGCTATTATTATTATTTATTGGTTTTTTTTTTTAGAAAATCTCTGCCAATCTACTGGATGAAAAACCTATGATCTCATTGCTGTTTTCACTTTGTTTTTATTGTTGAAGTTGAGTATTTTTTACTTGTAATAGGTACTCATACCTCCTCTAAAAGCTAATTGTTGCTCTTTGCTCATTTTTCCAGCATCAGTGATCTTCTTACTGATTTATGAATGCTATAGATACTAATGTTTTGTCTGCTATGTGTACTTATTTAAATATTTTTCTTATCAGGTTGATATCCCTCTAATTTCATGGGTTTATGCTGCTTTTCTTAGTGCACAAAGGTTATACTTTTTTAATTTTTAACTTTTTTATTGTATAGTATAAAATATATACAAAGCAAAGAAATAAAAAAGCAATAGTTTTCAAAGCACTCTTCAACAAGTAATTACAGACAGATCTCAGAGTTTGTTATGGCCTAACATAATCATCTGACATTTTTTCCTTCTAGCTGCTCCAGAATATAGGAGGCTAGAGGACTTAAATATTTTTTATCATCACAATTGACTTTTTCCTTCTTTTTTGTGAAAAATAGCATATATAGAAAAAAGGTATACATTTCAAAGCACAGCACCACAATTAGTTGTAGAACATATTTCAGAGTTTGACATGGGCAAAGTAGGTTTTGGAATTTTTATTGGTACTGTGTTGAATCTGTACATCAATTTGGGGAGAATTGACATCTTAACTATATTTAGCCTTCCTGTCCATGAGCAGGAAATGTCTTTCTACCTATTTAGATCTCCTTTGATTTCTTTTAGAAATTGTATGTAGTTTTCTGTGTACAAGTCCTTTACATCTCTAGTTAAGTTTATTCCTAAGTTCTTGATCTTTTAGTTGCTATTTTGAATGGAATTCTTTCCTTAACTGACTCCTCAGCTAGGTCATTGCTTGTGTATAGAAATGTTACTGATTTTTGCACATTGATTTTATATCCTGCCACCTTGTTGAATTTGTTTATTAGCTCAAGTAACTTTACTGCAGATTTCTCAGGATCTTCCAAGTATAGTATCATATCTTCTGAAATAATGACAGTTTTATTTCTTCCTTTCCAATTTGGATGCCTTTTATTTCTTTGCCTTGCCTGATAGCTAGAACTTCCAGCACAATGTTGAATAATAGTGGTGACAGTGGGCATCCTTGTCTTGTTCCTAATCTTAGGGGGAAGGCTTTCAGTCTCTCGCCATTGAGTACAATGCTGGCTATCGTTTTTTCATATATTCCCTGTATTATATTGCAGTAGTCATCTTTGATTCCTATCTTTTGGAGTGTTTTTATCAGGAAAGGATGCTGAATTTTGTCGAATGCTTTTTCAGCATCAATAGAGATGATCATGTGATTTTTCCCTTTCAATTTGTTAATGCACTATATTACATTAACTGATTTTTCTTGTGTTCAACCATCCTTGCATTCCTGCTATAAACCCCACTTGGTCATGGTGTATAATTCTTTAATGTGCTGTTGGATTCGATTTGCTAATATTTCATTGAGAATTTTTGCATCTATGTTCATCAGGGAGATTGGCCTGTAGTTTCCCTTTCTTATAGCATCTTTACCCAGTTTTGTATTAGTATGATATTAGTTTCATAAAATGAGTTAGGTAGAGTTCCTTTTCCCTCAATTTTCTGGAAAAGTTTGAGCAAAATTGGTGTTAGTTCTTTCTGGAATGTTGGCCCTGGGCTTTAAGCCATCTGGCCCTGGGCTTTCCTTTGTAAGAATATTTTTGATGACTGATTGAATCTCTTTACTTGTGATTGGTTTATTGAGATCTTTTATTTCTTCCTGAGTCAGTGTAGCTTGCTTGTGTGTCTCCAGGAATTTGTCCATTTCATCTAAGTTGTCTAGTTTGTTGGTGTATAGTTGTTCATAGTATCCTCTTATGATTTCTTTTATTATTTCAGGGTCTATGCTAATACACCCCTTCTCATTTCTGATTATGTTTATTTGCATCCTCTCTCTTTTTTTCTTTGCCAGTCTTGCTCATGGCCCATCAATTTTATTGATTTTCTCAAAGAACCAACTTTTGGTTTTATTGATTCTTTCTATTGTTCTTTTGTTCTCCCATTCATTTATCTCTGGTTTAATCTTTGTTATTTCTCTTCTATTTGCTTTGGGGTTAGTTTGCTATTCTTTCTCAAGTTCCTCCAGGTGTGCTGTTAAGTCCTTGATTTTTGCTCCTTCTTATTTTTTAATATAGGCATTTGGGGGAATAAATTTCCTTCTCAGCACAGCCTTTGCTGCATCCCATAAGTTCTGATAAGTCATATTCTCATTTTGAAGGGCAATTTGGCTGGAAGTCTTTCTCTTTGAGGATCTTGAATATATCATACCGCTGCCTTCTCTCTTCCATGGTGCTAGTTGAATAGTCTGAACTCAGTCTTATTTGGTTTCCCTTGTATATTGTAGATTGTTTTCTCTTGCCACTTTCAGGATTTTCTGCTTCTTTTCAACATATGACAGGCTGATTAGCATGTGTCTTGGGGAAGGCCTATTTGGATTTATTCTGTTTGGAGTTTATTGGGCTTCTTTGACTTGTATATTTATGTCTTCATGAGGGTTGGGAAGTTTTCCCCCATTATATCCTCAACTACTCCTCCTAGCCTTTTCTTCCTCTCTTCTCCATCTGGGACACCAATGATTCTTTCATTTGTACACTTTGCTTTTTCTATCGTTTCCCTGAGACCGAATTCGAATTTTTTCATCTTTTTTGCCATTTGCTGTTTTGAGTCTTCCAAATCAGTTATCATGACCTCTATATCACTTATTCTTTCTTCTGTCTCTTCAAATCTGGCGTTATGTACCTCTACTATGTTCTTTATTTGGTCAACAGTGTCTTTAATCTCTGTGATATCTGCTATTTTTCTATTTATTCTTTCAAATTCCTCTTTATGTTCTTCGACTATCTTTTTGATCTCCTTTATGTCACTTGCTATCCCACTTATTTTATTAAGTAGAATTGTATGAACATCTTTGATTAGTTGTTCCAACTTCGTGTCTCCTCAGGCATTTTAATTTGGTCATTAGGCAGGGCTATATCTGTCTGCATTGTGATATGCTTAGTGATCTTCTACTGTCTTTGTGACATGTAAATATTTTGATTGATTTACTTTGGGAGTTGATTTCTTTCAGGAGTCTAAGGCCTTGTGTTTGCAGGATGGTTGAACAGCAGGGAGCAGGGTATGGGGTGGGGTACTCAGTGCAATGATTTGTTTCAGAGTAGGTATAGGGGCAGGTTTGGGAATTTTATGCTGATGCTTGTGACGTGGGCACCCAGTGGCCAGAGAGGCTGTAGTTGTGTGGGTGCACAGGTCTGGGAGGTGTAACACTGGTGTGCACTGGTCTAAGGCATGGGGCCCTTTGGTTGCATGCGTCGAGCTGCGGCAGCAGGTTGGCATTATGCCTTCCTGGATTGGGGCAGATGTAACCTGGCTGCGCAGGTTAGCACTTTCTTAGAGCTGGGAAGTGTGGCTGAGGGCCATGCACATGTGTGGTTCTAGGACTGCTGTAAAGTGTGGTTCCCAGAGCTGAGTGATGTGATTGGGGGCCTGTGCACATGGGTGGGCCTAGGAGTGCTGTAAACTGAGGTGCAGAGCTCAACAGGGGTGGGGTGAGGCAGTGCAACAGTATGGGCAGGGGACAGGGGTAGCCTGTGTAAGGAGGTTAGTGCCCACAGCCTTTATAAACTGGCAACAGCCCGCAGGGAACAGGGAGGGGGAGGTAGTGCTTGGGTGGTGTGCAGAAGAGGTGTGTTAGGCCACACTTGGCATGGGGGCGTGGGGCAGATACGTGCACTGGGGGCTGGTGGGGTGGGGATGCCTGGAGGGTGGGATGGGAGTGGATGATGGGGTTTGGTTGTATGGGGTACGTGGTGAGTCGCTGGTCACAGTGCTGTGCGGATGAGAGTAGTACACCCAGGGAACATGGCCTGGCTTACTTCCTAGTCCCAGGCTTCCATGCATGCACTCCCATGGGCTCCACACCTCCATGCCAAGCTCCAGCTTTCTGCCTCTCCATTCATAGGCCTCTCCATTCCTAGGCCTCTGCAACTAGGGCTGCCCTATGTGGTGCAGAAGTCTCTCCCAGGTCAGCCGCACTCCCAAATCGCTGCCTCAGTCACCCTCCTGTCCCTTCTCTAACTTATCTGTGGAGCATGGCTAAGCTTGAGCTACTCTATTTGGCCATTTTCCAAGAAGTGAAAGGTTATACTTTTTAATTTTTCAAATCTGTCAAACTTTTATTTTTTATATCTGCCACTGGCATCATCAGAGTTATCTTTTTATAGGTTAGCAAAGTTAAGTACATTTAAAGAGTGTCAGTTGCCATCCTGTAAAATTCAGACCCCTCGGATTATATCATACTCCAAGTTTCAGTCCCTCCATACCTAGCCAATTAATCTTCTACAACCTCTAGCAAACCCTCTGCTCTGATAAGACTGAATTCTGGTATATGGAGTACATGGGCTCTAAAGTAGGCTAGACTCTTGTAAGGATTCTGATTCAACCATTGACCAACAGTGTAATGAGCTTTTTTGAGCCTCAGCATCATCCTATTTAAATGGGGAGAAGGGAGCCAGGATTACTCTGAGATTAGTTTATGTGCAATGAATAACAGTGGCTGAAATACAGTTAGTACCGAATAAATATCCGTTCTTTCTCCAGTCATGCTCCATGTTTTTGTTCATGCTGGGACCAGTTTGAAAAATCTCCATGTTTGTCCCAGTTCTGTACAGCCTCCTTCATAAATATTCTTATTGGACAGGGAACTTACCATCTGTGCTGGCTTGAAACTCTTGTGTACCCCAGAAAAGCCATGTTCTTTAATCCTGATTAATATTGTAGGGTGGGATCTTTCTGATTTTAGGTTGTTTCTATGGAGATGTGTCTCTATCCATTCAAAGTGGGGTTGCTTACTGGAGTCTTTTAAAAGGGAACTATTTTGGAAAAAGTTTCAGAGCTGACACAGTCAGAGAAGTTTAGAGATGCAGAAACAAACCCCCCTGGGAAAGCTGTTTGAGGGAGCCAGGAGAGAAAGCTAGTAGACATTGTTATGTGCCTTCCCAGCTGACAGAGGTGTTCTGGACCCATCTGCCTTTCTTGAGTCAAGGTATCTTTCCCTGGTGCCTTAGTTTGGACATTTTTATAGCCTTAGAACTATAAGCTTGTAACTTAATAAATCCCCTTTTTAAAAAGCTGTTCCATTTCTGGTATATTGCATTCTGGCAGCTTTAACAAGCCAAAACACCATATATCTTATTCAGCTTGGGAGTCTTATATTGTTATTTTAATGTTTTGGGTATGTTTAACCAGGCAAATAGTAAGCTTCTGGAACATCTGACCCATTGCTTGGCACTTAAAAAGGCACCCAATAAGTATTTGTGGCATGTAGAATTAATGAATGAAAAGTATATGAGATACAACTGCAAGGTAATGAAAATAGCCAACAAAGTGCACATAAAATCAGCCTAATTATTAGGCTAGGCACATAGTTGGCGATCAAGGAAAATTTGTTTAGGTAATGTATCAATAATTGATTTCTCATTCTCTGGCGTTCTGTATTATATTACAGTTCAATTTATTGTAATTTTTCTAATATTTTGGGTTACTGTGTCTCTTCAATTCTAAAATGAGCTCTTTGTCCCTAAAATTTTAACATCCTTAAAATTGTGATGTCTGTAACCAAAGAAATCCCCCTGGCCAGGTGACAGTCACGATATAGTTGACATTGTCCTGTGCATTTGTCAACATGGTCATAGCTATTTGTCATAGTTATCATTTCCATCGAGTTCTATGCAGGTTAGTATTACATGTGTCAGAGCCATATGCAAGCAATGAAACTGAAGGTAGAAGAAATAGTCAGATGTGGTAAAACAGCTGAAAGTCCAAAGCAACCAAAGACCAATTCATGTATCATGCAAGACTACATGAGGCATGGAACTTCAGTTTGTCAGAAACATCTTTCTGGACACAAATACAGAGGATGCATAGCTTGCAGTGATACATTATTTCACAGCACAAGAAAGCTATGCATTTAGTCATATAGATAGTGTCAGTGTCAAACTTGGGTGTTGGTAGCTAAGAAGCAAATTCCAGAGACAAGATTGGAATATTCTTTTTCAGAACCGGAGCATCATCAATGCACTCAGAGACAGAGACCGATATTGTGTAGAAAAACACATACATTGATGGTCTGCATGAAAAGATATTTAGAAGAGTTGGAATCATTGCCTACATTTTTGGAGAACACTTTGATCAATTTATTTTGCTTATATTTTCCTTTTCTATAGATGCACAGTCTGTCTAAAGTCTAAAAGCACTATCAATAAGCATAAAATAAAATTTCTATGGGATAACACATTGTGTCATGGTTTAATTGGTAATTTTTTCCTTTCTTGGTGGTCCATACAGTTGAAGATGTCTTAAATTTTAATAGAAATGATAAATTGTAGCACAGTAATGTAAGTACACTGAATGAAGGTGAATGTGAGAATCATAGTGGGAGAAGGGTTGGGGCACGTTTGAGACGAAGGAAAGATGAAGGATAAAGACTGAGATGGTATAATTTAGGAATGCCTATGGTATACAATGATAGTGTCTAAATGTACAAATTTAAAATTGGTTTTGTGGGCATTGCGACAGTGTCTCAGTGGCAGAATTTTCGCCTGCCATGCCGGAGACCTGGGTTAGGTTCCTGGTGCCTGCCCAAGTTAAAAAAAAATGTTCTTGCATGAGAAAGAACAAGGAATGTCAATATTGCAGGATGTTGAAAATAGATGATCATTCATATTTTAGAACTTCAACTTCTATATGAGACTAAAGGGATAAATGTTTATATGGTGCAAAATTTATATTTTGGCTAGTGCATTTCCTAATTTAACTTGTATGGTCAATTTTATCGAAAAGCATAACTACGTGGAACTTTGAACAGTACAAGGCTGATTTGTTCAGGTTAGTGTGATGCCTCGATAAATCCCAGAGTGATTTGAACATTGAAAAGAAGTACTTGGAAAGTCCCTTTGGGGAAATGGGGTGAAAGGGGGAAAAATTCAACTTTCCCATTTGGAGAATTTCTGATATTTTTGCAAGCAGTGAGGACAACCAAATCAATAGGCTGAGCCCTTGATCTTGGGATTTGCCCCTCTGAAACTTAGCCTTGCAAAGGTTGGGCTCAGCCTACTTAATATTAGGCCTAAGAGTCACCCATAGAGAAGTTCTTTTGTTGCTCAGATATGGCCTCACTCTCTAAATCAACTTGGCAAATGAACTCACTGCCCTCCCCCCACTCTATGTGAGACACAACTCCCAGGGGTGTAAACCTCCCTGGCAAGGTGGGACAGAAATCCTGGGAGGAGCTGGGACTCAGCATCAAAGGATTGAGAAAACCTTCTCAACCAAAAGGGGGAAGAGAGAAATGAGACAAAATAAAGTGTCAGTGGCTGAGAGATGTCAAACAGAGTCGAGAGGTTATCCTGGAGGTTATTTTTATGCATTATATAGATATCCCCTTTTTAGTTTATGGTGTATTAGAGTGGCTAGAGGGAAGTACCTGAAACCGTAGAGCTGTGCTCCAGTAGCCATGTTTCTTGAAGATGATTGTATAATGATATAGCTTTTGCAATGTGACTGTGTGATTGTGAAAACATTGTGTCTGGTGCTCCTTTTAGCTAGGGTATGGACAGATAAATAAAAATCATGGATAAAAATAAACAAGTAGGGGGAACAAAGGTTAAAATAAATACTAGTGGTCAATGAGAGGGAGGAGTAAGGGGTACAACATGTATGAGTTTTTTCTTTTTTCTTTCTTTTGCTGTAGAGATGTAAATGTTAAAAAAAAAATGATCATGGTAATGAATCACACAACTATGTGATGATATTGTGAGCCATTGATTGTGCACCACGTATATAGCGTTTGTATGTCAAGAATGTTTTTTTGTTGTGTATAATAAAAATATATTTTTTAAAAAGAAAAAAGATGATAAATTAAAGGTAGTCTAAAAGAAGCACTAGGTGTGTAAACTTTCAAACTTTCATTAGAGAAGGAACAGAGTGTGGTGTTTTTTTTGTTGTTGTTGTTTTAGTGAGTAGCAGTCTTGCTTAAGAATGAGGCAGGCAGGTCCTGTGATTTCTTCACAAACATCCAGTTACACTAGTTTTTGGAGCCAATGTAATTTGAAGAGGAGCCAGCCTCATTCACATCACTATTTATAACTTAATGTGAGCCACAAATTGACTTCTGAATTAGGTAAACACTTCATTTGCCATTAGTTTAATTTTTGAAATTAATTTACTATATTTTTCCTGATATAAAATAATTCATGATAGCACAGGAAATGTCCTATATTAAAATGTGTGTATGAGTATGTAGTCATTGATATTTCTTCCAACCAAAATATTCGGTAAATTTCCTTTTTTAAATTTTTGGTTTTTTTTCCCCAGAGGTCATGACTCTTTTTCTTCCAGTTTACAAACATTTTTTTTTTTTAGATTAATCAAAGTAACATATGCTCATTGTACAGAATCCTGTCACATGACAGCATTTGCTAGTCTCTCCGTTCTCTTCTGGGTTTTAAGTACAGAAAAAATATAAAGAAACATGAGAAATATCACCCTTAATCCTACCTCCAATGATTGTCCCACAATTGTTTCTAAGGCAGAAACAGGAGGCATATCTTGCACAGAACAGACACTCATTACATCCCTATTGAGTGCATGAATGGTGAATGAGCACTTGGAGAATAGCTCATATGTTTTGATAATAGAATCAATTACAAATCTTATGGTTTAAAATCATTCGCCCCTTCGCTTCCTGTTTTGCATGCCTGACCATGCAAAAACAGTAAAATCATTTGTCTTCTCAAGTTTGCCTTATTTTTCTCACATAGCAGGAGGTTGGCCAAGATATAACCAACTTTCTACTATTTGACAATGAGCACCCTCTCCTCATTGCTCATTCATTCACTCATTCAACAAATAATTATTAAGTGCACATTATGTACCTGGAATATGGAGTGGGAAACAAAATAAATATGGGCCCTGTACTCTTGCAGCTTCAGTCTAAAGAAGACAAAACAGATGAACACACAAGTTAATATATATATTTGCAAATTGTGATACACGTGGAAAAGGAAGAGAAGAGGTGGCTGGAAAAATAAATAAGCAGGGCAGTAATCTAATTCAGGAGGAGGTCAGGAAAGGCCTTTTTGACAGAACGAATGTCAAGTCCCAAGGTCAAGGCAAAACCAACTTTAGGTATGTTTGATCAAAGAATAGTGAGGGAGGAAGTGATGGGGGGAAAACTAGGCTGAAGAGTTAGGCAGGTCATTCAGCACCTCCAAAAGCATGGAGAAGCTTCTGAATTTTATTCTATGACTGGAAACCATTAAACTTTGCATAGTTTATGTTGCATTTATTAATTGGTTAATTAATCAATTAATTATTTTTGGCTTGTAACAATAGGAATTTATTAACTTACAAGCTTATAGTTCCGAAGCCATGCAAATGTTCAAATCAAGGCATCATCAAGACCATACTTTCTTCCTGGAGACTGGATGTTGGCAATCCTGGTCTCCTCTGCCACATGGCAAGGCACTGCCTGCTGGTCTCTTCTCTTCTGGTTTTGTTGCTTTTAGCTTCTTGCTTCTTCCATGGCTTCCTCTCCACCTTCTTCTTGAAAACTGGCTGTCAGTGATCCTGGAATCCTGTCACATGACAGCATTTGCTAGTCTCTCCCTTCTCTTCTGGGTTTTATTGCTTGGAGCTTCTGGCTTCCACACTTCCTCCGCAGCTTTTGTGGCTTCTCTCTCAGTTGCAATTATTTTTAGCAGATAACATTCACGGTTCAGAAGATACAAGTTCCAAAGATCATAGCATTATTATTCCAAACCCTTCGGTTTCCTAGCCACCCGGCTCCCCTCCCCGGAGCTGCCACTGTGAATCTTACGGGAAATATGCCATGCACACCCAAATAAATCTAACTAGGTTATAAGGCTATTTTAAGTAGGGGAGCTAGGCCATCAGGTTTGTGTTTTAAGGCCATCCTAATGGTGAAAGGGGAATAGGTCTCTGCATTTAGAGCGACTAGCTCCGCTCACGCATTCCACACAGCCTACTTGGCCGCGCGTTCTTGGTTGTAACACTGCAGCTTCCCCAGGGCCCAGGGCTTCTTAAGAAGCATCTCTGCAAGGCTCCCACGCTCCCTCCCACACTGCGCTCCCGGCGGTGTCCTAACGCACCCGCAGCTCCTTTGCTGCTGCCGCTACCAGCCTGCAGCTCCCGGCCTGGGAACCCAGAGCTCAGTTCCCAGGTCAGGTGTGTTCACGTGTTTACACTAGGAGCTCCAGCAGCTTCCAGGCACGAGAGGGCGGGAAGACAGCTGCTCCTAACCCCGCGCGGAAAAGGCGGGTGGGGGCGGGGACCGAGTCGGGGGCGGGGCCAAAACTGGGGCGGGGTAATACTGGGGGCGGGGCCGATGCCGTGCTGGGCTGCAGCCTCCTCAGAGCTCCCGAGGCAGCACGCTTCGGTCCCGGACCCGGGCCACCCACGGGGCGGTGGGCGCGCCCTGGCCCCGGGCTCTGCATACACCCGAAGGTAATTCTCCTGGAAGCCAGGCAGCTATATCGCTAGGGGACCAACGGCGGGGGCGGGCGGCTGGACGGTGGCGGAGGGGCGCGTCCTGCGAAGAGTTTCTCATGAAAGCTGAACTCGACCCAAGTTTCTTGTGCATCAGCTTGCACCCGGCGTTTCCTGTGTGTGGTATTTGGGCACGGGAAAGAACCGAAGGTGACTGGATTAATCCTTCCGGGCGGCAGCCCAGATTTCTGCCCTGGACCGCGTTGCACGGTGGGCGCTGTTTTTTGCCCTGGAAAGGGCGGGTAAGGGCGGCTCAGTTGTGCCGCGCGCAGCAGCTCGTGGTCTTCCCGGCACTGAGTGCGCGGGTTGGTTGTTCGGAGGCAAAGCTCCCTAACTTATTTCAGTTTTAGGCAAGGCTAAGGGGGTGCTATTCCCCCGAGGCTGACGCCCGAGACCCCACTATGGACAGCGAGAGCGAAGTGGATTTTTCTACCAACGGCGTCACCCCCTTGTGGGGGAGGAGGTCGACCCCTCAACCCCAGCTGCTGGCCCGGGGCAAGCCGAGGCCGCAGTCGTACCAGAGCCCGAGCGGGCTGCTGATCACGGATTTCCCCGTGGAGGACATGGGGACGCTGGCCGCGTCGCAGACTCCCGCCCAGATGCCCAACTCCGCGGACGGCAGGGCGGTCCCAAGGAGCCCCCAGTTTCTGTGCGCCCATCGGAGGGCGGTAGCCAATGGGAGGACGCTGTCTCCGGAATACAGAACTGTCTCTCCCAGACTCCGACGGCCCAAGTCACCCCAGGCCCCCAAAGCGGCGTCGGGCGGCTCCCCGAAACTCCCAGCGAACGGCACTGTGACCCCCTCTGCGCCGCAGCGGTCACTGCCGCTCCCTCCGCGGACTTCTAACGCGTCCGCCCCCTGCAGCCCCGAGGAGGACCCGACCGGATCGACCGCCAGCCCCTCGCCCTCGCCCGCTGCGAATGGGCTGGCCCCTGATAAGGACCCCCCTGGCTCGTGTTCGCCATCAGGCCGGAGATCTAAGGAGTCTGAGCCGGGAACCTCGAGACTCTCCCCTGCGCCCCAGAAAAAGGCTTCGGAACAAAAACTCCCGCTGCAGAGGCTGACCTCACAAGAGAACGAGCTCGCGGAGAATCCTCCAGTGGTTTTGAGCACAAACAGCCCCGCTGCCCACAAAGTGGGGAAGCAGCAGATCATTCCCAAGAGCCTGGCCTCTGAAATTAAAATAAGTAAACTCAACAGTCAGAACGTGGAGCCCCACAAGCGGGTCCTGAAGGTTCGCAGCTTGGTGGAAGCCCTTGCCGCGCCTCTGGGTCACGCCGGGGATGAGGGCGAGTCTGAGAACGACCTGGACAGCCCCGGGTCTCTGCGGAGAGGCTTGCGGTCCACGTCCTATCGCAGGGCGGTGGTCAGT
Source organism: Tamandua tetradactyla (assembly GCF_023851605.1). Taxonomy (NCBI): domain Eukaryota; kingdom Metazoa; phylum Chordata; class Mammalia; order Pilosa; family Myrmecophagidae; genus Tamandua; species Tamandua tetradactyla. The sequence goes on from NC_135331.1 coordinate 48,892,525, forward strand.
GGCTTTGACTTTGACAGCCCTACCAGCTCGAAGAAGAAGAACAGAATGTCCCAGCCAATTCTGAAAGCGGTGTTGGAAGACAAGGAGAAGTTTTCCAGTCTGGGGAGGATAAAGGTAAGAGTGGAAGAGGAGGAGTGTCGCCTGCTACAAGATAAGCCAAAAGTGCATGCCTTGGGGGTAGGGGTGGGGAATAGAAAAAAACCAGAATTTTGTTATTTTCTTTTAACTTTGTTGTTTGCTACAAATACTTGCAGGCATTTATCTTTTGGCCATCTTTCCTGTTGGCAGGCACAGCTTAGGTAAATGCAGCCTTAATGGCAGGAAGTGAAACGCATCTCAGTGTTTCAACTTTCTAAGCTGAGGCAAAATTTGGGGACAAAAAGAGGAAATTTAGGGCCAATTAAGTCCTGGCTGAGTGTGTCTTGAGCACTTTTTAATACAGATAGCTGAAAAGAGGCTGCGATCAAGTTCTTTGTTGCTTGTTTAGAGGTGTCATTCAGCGGTCACTAATTCATCACAGTAGGAAAAGGAAAACACTGATTCACATTTTAGCCTGGTTGATTTTTTTCTGCTTTTAATTACTGAATTGCTTTTTTGGGGTGGCCATTCAAGTAAAATGTAAATTTTAAGAACAAATGCCAGATCACCAAAGACACGGAGAATTTGTCATCTTTTTTTGTTGCTTGTTACTGTCACCATAGCCTTTGGTTATATTTTTAGTGCCATTTTCTGCCCATTTATCCTTGAGTAGATTTAACAAATTGGTAGCTCAAACCGTCAAGTTAGGGCGATCTGTGTGTTATTACCTGCTTATGCTGATGATGACCAAGAACTGTACTTACTAAAATACTGTCAAATGTGACATTTTTTTTAAAAGGGAAAACTAGAGTGGGATATTTTGGAGTGTGTGTATGTGTGTGCTGCCTTCTCCAGAAGCAAGACAGATCTCCACAATAGAGCAGGCATTCACTTTGGCAGCCTCATCTTTTTTTGATTAATCGGAGAACTGGAACCAGTTTATATAAATGTCACATATGCAATACACAGACAAGCCTGTCTTATTTTAGAGCCTTATGGTCTTAAAGGAAATAAATTACATAACATTTTATGTGGTTTTTTTTCCATCTCTGAAGTATAACAGAGTTCAATTTAACAGTGATGGTGAATCACGAGTAGCAAAATGAGCTGAAATGTTGGTAACTTGAGGGTATTCAAGCTGTTTTGATGGAGTATGGAGGCATTGTACTTTTTAAAAATTATTTTTCACTGTTTTAGTGAATTGTAGTGGTCATATGAGTGAACCGCTCCAGGGATCATTGGTTGTAAGCTTTTGGAAACCTAAAGAATGTAACAACAACAAAAAGTACTTTTACTTAAAGTCGCTGTATTTTCTATTTGGCTCATTCATACATAGTTTGCTTTACTTTTCTTTTTGTTTGCTTTTCTTGTTTCTTAGAAAAAAATGCTGAAAGGACAAGGAACATTTGATGGGGAAGGTAAGCATTTTATTTTCCAGCCTTTTATTGCTATTTCAATATGGAATATCAATTATAAGTTGAAATCCAACTGCAGTAGCAAAAACATTTAAAATGAGGAAAATGTCCAACTCCTTCCCAGATTATACAGTGCAAAGTTCTGTGCTAAGCTAAAATTTCAACTGATAATACCAACAGTGACTAAATTAACGATGTTGTTTATAAGCTGGTAACATTGTCAGTCATTGTCCTGAGATTTTTAAAACTTCTCTATTTCTCTCACTTTTCCCCATCTTCCTCAAAAAGCAGAAAAAGAGGAAGAGTACAAGTTAAAGTTAAAGGTTTTTTTAGTTAAAGATTCTTGTCATTTTTAACCTTTGTTTATATTTCTTTTTGGCTTCATTTTGTTTCTCCCATATTTCCACATTTTATCATCATTCCTGATTTCCTGTTTCCTTATCAAATTTCGACTTTGGGGAAATAAGAATTCTCGGGGCTAACAGAATCTGCAACCCTTGTAGAATTGTTGTTAAGGATCTCAAAAACAAGCAGCGAGCTTTCAACCACGTGTTTAAACCCTAATCAGATTAGTGGCTTTCTGTAAATAGACGTTCAAGTCTCAGCCTATTAGGAGAGCGTGAAGCAAACTGTCCCACTGCAGTCCATTCCAGTCCTGGTAGCAGGAAGAGTGGTTACTTTCTGCCATGCTTTGAAATTCTAGGATTTTTCAGATGTTAAAGAATAACGAAGAAGAGCATATCTCTGTGAAAGTAAATCTAATGTTAAACCATCTATAGTTATAAAATAAATGACCCTGGGTGATTACAAAAGTTCTCCTTATATGGTTCTTGTAAAAATCAGTTCCCATGGGAGCACTGAAACATGACCCATTTATAAAAACGCACTCATTTCCCCCAATTCTAGTCAACTGTTTCATAAGGAGAAGAAACCCAGAAACAGTATTTTAGTTGGTTGGGACAAAAGTCCATTTCTCTGATTTTATAATTGAGGAAACTGGGGGCTCTCGGAGGTTTAGTGACTTGTCTACCAGCCCACAGCTAGTAACAGAGCCAGCACTTACAACCCAGGTCTTCTGATTGAGTCCAGTTTGCTTCCTCTCCTATCACGCTATGAACATGAACTAAACGAGCATCTATCTAATATCGTCATCTTAGGAAGAAGTTTTGCATCTTCTGGGATTTGATGTTGATCCTGAGGCTTTTGCCTCAGAGGATTAAAGTATTTGAGTTTTTTTAAAGTCAGAGGACAGACCTTCAATATGAGTAACTTTACGTTGTTTCCTTTAATAAGGAGCTGTTTCTGTGTATATTCTTCTGTCTCTTCTCAAATGTGAGGCCTCTAGAAATTCTTTTCATATGTATATAGATGCGAAATGTAGGCTTCTTCCAGTTAATGACTAATGAATGACAACTCGGGATGCCCTAGGATAGAGCGGAGGGAACCCGTGATGTTGGAGCCAGGCAGACGTGAATCCTATGCCACTCCTTCTGCTTATCAGTTGAGTGACATTGAGCAAGGACCTTAACCTTGCTGAATCCCAGTTTCAGCATCTTGAAATGAGGATAGTTATGCTGTTATCCACATTGTCACGAGAATGAATGAAAAATCATATCAACAGTGTTAGGCCTATTCTATGTGCCAGCCACTCAGTACTTTAAAGGGCAGTATAGGGCTAGGGGAAACCCAGGTTTTTACCTTTTTAAGCTGTTTTACATGTGCAGATCATCAGAGGACAATAAACTCTTTCACAGACTTCGGTGTTACTGGAGTCCTTAGTGCATACAGAACAGGCTATAGGAGATGAGAGAAGAGGCAGATGTTTGCTTGCTTCGGTAGATGGGGAAAGTATCGCAAACTCATTCTCTTCCCCACTAAACCTGAGTCTCTTCTGGTGTTTCCGTCTCCTGCTTTCCAGTAGCGGAACTGAAAACCTAGGAAACATCCTTAACTCAGATTTCCCCATATCTAGTCCATCACCAAGTTTTTCCTAAGTCACAAAAGCCCATGTATCCGTCATCTTTCATTTTGACCACCCTGATAGCATCCTAATTGGTCTTCTAGGCTATCCAATGTTTTGCTCTTCCCAACTGATCGTATCTTTCCTTTCAGTGGATTCTCATTGCATTCAGGATAAAACGAAATCTTCACAGTGTGAAGCTCAGTCCTTTTTCGTACTCAGAATAAAATCCAGTTCTTCAGCCTGGCCTGCACAGGCCTGCTTGATCTGGCCTGTCTAGCTTATCTCTCTAAATTCACCTTGCACCCTTTGCCCACTAGATACCCAAGTTGCAGCCACATTGACCTTCTTCAGTTCCAAGGGTATTAAGTTTCCCTAGCTTCTCAGCTTTCAGATCTTAAACTTTTCTTCATTGACCCCTCCCTAAATCTCAGGTGGAATCATCGTACCTGTTGACAGTCCATTCTCAGAGCACATCGTATATAAATCTTTCAGCTTGTAGGTATGTGTTTGTGTAAGAGCATTATTTCCTCATGACCCTACAATCACTTGCCATCTCACTCAGAGCAGAAACAAAAGTCCTTTCAATGGCACTGTGGCAAAGCCCTGCATGGTCTGCTCTCTCCCCACCCTGCTGGCTTTTTAGGTTTCCCCTTTCCTCATCTTTCTCCAGCCACAGAGCCCTGCTTGCTGCTCATCATACATACAGACATTCAAGCACACTCCTCCCTCAGGGCCTTTGCACATGCCATTCCCTCTGATGAGGTCCTTTTTCTGCACTTTCTCATTTCTTTTAGGTCTTAAAAGTCACCTTGATGAGGCCTTCCTAGACCACCCTATTTAAAATACACATAACTCCCCAGTGCTCCCGTAGGTATATAATTGGTGATGGACCTTGATGGAAAGGTAGGGTGTGAGATCATTTTGACCAAAAAACCAGTGATTTAATGGGCCTGACTCTATTCATAGGTAGTGATCAGAGAAAGAAATTTGCTTCGTTTGGCATTTTACTTACAAGCTCCTCTCCTGTCCCTGCGGGCTAATTAGAGACAGGGCTGCGTGAGCGAGAAAATCACTTTTATGTAATTTCTCTTCAGTGACAAAATCCATGTGCTTCTTTACCTGATGTTTATCAAAATGGAAACCAAATGTTGTGGAAATATGAAGGTTTGTTTACAACAAGTAGCATAATGATTGGGAGCAGTTAGCGACATGTAGGGTTTGTTTTTATTGCAGAAAACGCAGTCCTGTATCAGAACTACAAAGAAAAGGCCCTTGACATTGACTCTGATGAGGAGTCAGAGCCCAAAGAACAGAAGTCAGATGAGAAAATTGTGATTCACCATAAGCCGTTGAGGTCTTCATGGAGCCAGCTCTCTGCGGTGAGTGTTTGCCTTTTCTCCCGAGTTGGGGGGGAACAATTCGTGGAAGTTATCTGTGGCTCTTATTTTATTTTTTCTGCCAACAATCCTGCAATCCTAAGGAGGAAGACCCCTTTTTTTACATTGTGAAATGAATCTGGAAATTCTGGAGGCACTAATGGGAATGTGAACTTTCACACTTCTGATTAAGGAAATTAGGTTTCGATAAAATAAAGTTCTTGAGACTGCTTTATTGTCAACTATGAGGTTTCTTCCTACTCAGTATCGTCTTGTTTTTCATCAGTGTGTGTTTAGTGGTAACAATATATTCTGGACTTGATTATAATTATGGTTTTGAGACATTTATTTGAGTGTGTATGGTCTGTATGTGTATATATGCAAAAAAGGGAGCTTATTACAGTTTTTTTTCCCTTGGAACTATCATTTGATGTAAACATATTTATTTTTACTTGAAGTTGATTAATGAATGCCTTTGTGTTTCATCTCCTCTGCATCTTTTGTGTGTTTATCTGACCCTTATTTTTTTTTTTTTTTTTTTTTTTTTTTTTTTTTTATTAACGGAAAGAAAAAAAAGAAATTAACACAACATTTAGAAATCATACCATTCTACATATGCACTCAGTAATTCTTAACATCATCACATAGATGCATGATCATTGTTTCTTAGTACATTTGCATCAGTTTAGAGGAACTAGCAACACAACAGAAAAAGATATAAAATGTTAATATAAAGAAAAGAAATAAAAGTAGTAGTAATAGTAAAAAACAACAACAACAAACAAACCAACAAGCAAACAAAAACAAAAAAAAAAACCCTATAGCTCAGATGCAGCTTCATTCAGTATTTTAACATGATTACTTTACAATTAGGTATTATTGTGCTGTCCATTTTTGAGTTTTTGTATCTAGTCCTGTTGCACAATCTGTATCCCTTCAGCTTCAATTACCCATTGTCTTACCCTGTTTCTAACTCCTGCTGAACTCTGTTACCAATGACATATTTCAAGTTTATTCTCGAATGTCCATTCACAACAGTGGGACCATACAGTATTTGTCCTTTAGTTTTTGGCTGGATTCACTCAGCATAATATTCTCTAGGTCCATCCATGTTATTACATGGTTCACAAGTTTATCTTGTCTTAAAGCTGCATAATATTCCATCGTATGTATATACCACAGTTTGTTTAGCCACTCTTCTGTTGATGGAGATTTTGGCTGTTTCCATCTCTTTGCAATTGTAAATAACGCTGCTATAAACATTGGTGTGCAAATGTCCGTTTGAGTCTTTGCCCTTAAGTCCTTTGAGTAGATACCTAGCAGTGGTATTGCTGGGTCGTATGGCAATTCTATATTCAGCTTTTTGAGGAACCGCCAAACTGCCTTCCACAGTGGTTGCACCCTTTGACATTCCCACCAACAGTGAATAAGTGTGCCTCTTTCTCCGCATCCTCTCCAGCACTTGTCATTTTCTGTTTTGTTGATAATGGCCATTCTGGTGGGTGTGAGATGATATCTCATTGTGGTTTTGATTTGCATTTCTCTAATGGCCAGGGACATTGAGCATCTCTTCATGTGCCTCTTGGCCATCCGTAATTCTTCTTCTGGTAGGTGTCTGTTTAAGTCTTTTTCCCATTTTGTAATTGGGTTGGCTGTCTTTTTGTTGTTGAGTTGAATAATCTCTTTATAAATTCTGGATACTAGACCTTTATCTGATATGTCGTTTCCAAATATTGTCTCCCATTGTGTAGGCTGTCTTTCTACTTTCTTGATGAAGTTCTCTGATGCACAAAAGTGTTTAATTTTGAGGAGCTCCCATTTATTTATTTCCTTCTTCAGTGTTCTTGCTTTAGGTTTAAGGTCCATAAAACCACCTCCAGTTGTAAGATCCATAAGATATCTCCCAACATTTTCCTCTATCTGTTTTATGGTCTTAGACCTAATGTTTAGATCTTTGATCCATTTTGAGTTAACTTTTGTATAGGGTGTGAGAGATGGGTCTTTTTTCATTCTTTTGCATATGGATATCCAGTTCTCTAGGCACCATTTATTGAAGAGACTGCTCTGTCCCAGGTGAGTTGGCTTGACTGCCTTATCAAAGATCAAATGTCCATAGATGAGAGGGTCTATATCTGAGCACTCTATTCGATTCCATTGGTCGATATATCTATCTTTATGCCAATACCATGCTGTTTTGACCACTGTGGCTTCATAGTATGCCTTAAAGTCAGGCAGCGCGAGACCTCCAGCTTCGTTTTTTTTCCTCAAGATGTTTTTAGCAATTCGGGGCACCCTGCCCTTCCAGATAAATTTGCTTATTGGTTTTTCTATTTCTGAAAAATAAGTTGTTGGGATTTTGATTGGTATTGCATTGAATCTGTAAATCAATTTAGGTAGGATTGACATCTTAACTATATTTAGTCTTCCAATCCATGAACACGGTATGCCCTTCCATCTATTTAGGTCTTCTGTGATTTCTTTTAACAGTTTTTTGTAGTTTTCTTTATATAGGTTTTTTGTCTCTTTGGTTAAATTTATTCCTAGGTATTTTATTCTTTTAGTTGCGATTGTAAATGGGATTCGTTTCTTGATTTCCGCCTCAGCTTGTTCATTACTAGTGTATAGAAAAGCTACAGATTTTTGAATGTTGATCTTGTAGCCTGCTACTTTGCTGTACTCATTTATTAGCTCTATTAATTTTGTTGTGGATTTTTCTGGGTTTTCTACATATAGTATCATATCGTCTGCAAACAGTGATAGTTTTACTTCTTCCTTTCCTATTTTGATGCCTTGTATTTCTTTTTCTTGCCTAATTGCTCTGGCTAGAACTTCCAACACAATGTTGAATAATAGTGGTGATAGTGGACATCCTTGTCTTGTTCCTGATCTTAGGGGGAAAGTTTTCAATTTTTCCCCATTGAGGATGATATTAGCTGTGGGTTTTTCATATATTCCCTCTATCATTTTAAGGAAGTTCCCTTGTATTCCTATCTTTTGAAGTGTTTTCAGCAGGAAAGGATGTTGAATCTTGTCAAATGCCTTCTCTGCATCAATTGAGATGATCATGTGATTTTTCTGCTTTGATTTGTTGATATGGTGTATTACATTAATTGATTTTCTTATGTTGAACCATCCTTGCATACCTGGGATGAATCCTACTTGGTCATGATGTATAATTCTTTTAATGTGTTGTTGGATACGATTTGCTAGAATTTTATTGAGGATTTTTGCATCTGTATTCATTAGAGAGATTGGTCTGTAGTTTTCTTTTTTTGTAATATCTTTGCCTGGTTTTGGTATGAGGGTGATGTTGGCTTCATAGAATGAATTAGGTAGTTTTCCCTCCACTTCGATTATGTTGAAGAGTTTGAGGAGAGTAGGTACTAATTCTTTCTGGAATGTTTGATAGAATTCACATGTGAAGCCATCTGGTCCTGGGCTTTTCTTTTTAGGGAGCTTTTGAATAACTAATTCAATCTCTTTACTTGTGATTGGTTTGTTCAGGTCGTCTATTTCTTCTTGAGTCAAAGTTGGTTGTTCATGTCTTTCCAGGAACCTGTCCATTTCTTCTAAATTGTTGTATTTATTAGCGTAAAGTTGTTCATAGTATCCTGTTATTACCTCCTTTATTTCTGTGAGGTCAGTAGTTATGTCTCCTCTTTCATTTCTAATCTTATTTATTTGCATCCTCTCTCTTCTTCTTTTTGTCAATCTTGCTAAGGGCCCATCAATCTTGTTGATTTTCTCATAGAACCAACTTCTGGTCTTATTGATTTTCTCTATTGTTTTCATGTTTTCAATTTCATTTATTTCTGCTCTAACCTTTGTTATTTCTTTCCTTTTGCTTGCTTTGGGATTAGTTTGCTGTTCTTTCTCCAGTTCTTCCAAATGGACAGTTAATTCCTGCATTTTTGCCTTTTCTTCTTTTCTGATAAAGGCATTTAGGGCAATAAATTTCCCTCTTAGCACTGCCTTTGCTGCGTCCCATAAGTTTTGATATGTTGTATCTTCATTTTCATTTGCCTCTAGGTATTTACTAATTTCTCTTGCAATTTCTTCTTTGACCCACTTGTTGTTTAAGAGTGTGTTGTTGAGCCTCCATGTATTTATGAATTTTCTGGCCCTCCGCCTATTATTGATTTCCAACTTCATTCCTTTATGATCCGAGAAAGTGTTGTGTATGATTTCAATCTTTTTAAATTTGTTAAGACTTGCTTTGTGACCCAGCATATGGTCTATCTTTGAGAATGATCCATGAGCACTTGAAAAAAAGGTGTATCCTGCTGTTGTGGGATGTAATGTCCTATAAATGTCTGTTAAGTCAAGTTCATTTATAGTAATATTCAGGTTCTCTATTTCTTTATTGATCCTCTGTGTAGATGTTCTGTCCATTGATGAGAGTGGTGAATTGAAGTCTCCAACTATTATGGTATATGTGTCTATTTCCCTCTTCAGTGTTTGCAGTGTATTCCTCACGTATTTTGGGGCATTCTGGTTCGGTGCGTAAATATTTATGATTGTTATGTCTTCTTGCTTAATTGTTCCTTTTAATAGTATATAGTGTCCTTCTTTGTCTCTTTTAACTGTTTTACATTTGAAGTCTAATTTGTTGGATATTAGTATAGCCACTCCTGCTCTTTTCTGGTTGTTGTTTGCATGAAATATCTTTTCCCAACCTTTCACTTTCAACCTATATTTATCTTTGGGTCTAAGATGTGTTTCCTGTAGACAGCATATAGAAGGATCCTGTTTTTTAATCCATTCTGCCAGTCTATGTCTTTTAATTGGGGAATTCAGTCCATTGACATTTAGAGTTATTACTGTTTGGATAATATTTTCCTCTACCATTTTGCCTTTTGTATTATATATATCATATCTGACTTTCCTTCTTTCTACACTTTTCTCCATGTCTCTCTCTTCTGTCTTTTTGTATCTGACTCTAGTGCTTCCTTTAGTATTTCTTGCAGAGCTGGTCTCTTGGTCACAAATTCTCTTAGTGACTTTTTGTCTGAGAATGTTTTAATTTCTCCCTCATTTTTGAAGGACAATTTTGCTGGATATAGGAGTCTTGGCTGGCAGTTTTTCTCTTTTAGTAACTTAAATATATCATCCCACTGTCTTCTAGCTTCCATGGTTTCTGCTGAGAAATCTACACATAGTCTTATTGGGTTTCCCTTGTATGTGACGGATTGTTTTTCTCTCGCTGCCTTCAAGATCCTCTCTTTCTCTTTGACCTCTGACATTCTAACTAGTAAGTGTCTTGGGGAACGCCTATTTGTGTCTAATCTCTTTGGGGTGCGCTGCACTTCTTGGATCTGTAATTTTAGGTCTTTCATAAGAGTTGGGAAATTTTCAGTGATAATTTCTTCCATTAGTTTTTCTCCTCCTTTTCCCTTCTCTTCTCCTTCTGGGATACCCACTACACGTATATTTGTACGGTTCACATTGTCCTTGAGTTCCCTGATACCTTGTTCAAATTTTTCCATTCTTTTCCGGATAGTTTCTGTTTCTTTTTGGAGTTCAGATGTTTCATCCTCCAAATCACTAATTCTATCTTCTGTTTCTTTAAATCTGTCATTGTAGGTATCCATTGTTTTTTCCATCTTTTCTACTTTATCTTTCACTTCCATAAGTTCTGTGATTTGTTTTTTCAGTTTTTCTATTTCTTCTTTATGTTCAGCCCATGTCTTCTTCATGTCCTCCCTCAATTTATCGATTTCGTTTTTGAAGAGGTTTTCCATTTCTGTTCGTATATTCAGCATTAGTTGTTTCAGCTCCTGTATCTCATTTGAACTATTGGTTTCTTCGTTTGACTGGGCCATATGTTCAATTTTCTGAGCGTGGTCCGTTATCTTCTGCTGGCGTCTGGGCATTTAGTCAGATTTCCCCGGGTGTTCGACCCCACGGGTTGAAAGATTTTTCTGCGCAGTCTCTGGGTTCTGTTCTTCCTATCCTGCCCAGTAGGTGGCGCACGTGGCACACGCCTGTCTGTGGGTTCCACCAGCGAAAGTTGCTGTGGGTCCCTCAACTCTGGAAAACTCTCGCCGTAGGGGAGGTTCGGCAACCGAAGCGTCTTGGAAGAATGCCAGCCGGCCCGGGGTTCCAAACGCGGGGCGGGTCGCCGGCTGTCGCAGCACAGGAGAGCGACCGGCCAAATTGGCTAGTCGGCCCGGGGCACCAAGCGTGGCGGGAGGGCGCCAGCTGTCGCAGCCCGGGAGAGTGCACTGCTCCCAGCCGACGGGGGAGTCACGTGTTTGGAAGGGATCCCCCGGTCACTGTTCTCCGCAGTCTGGGGATTTCCGACCCAACTATCTCAGTTGTTCCGGGGGGCCTCGTGTGGTGGGGGCACCAGCCGCCGCGGCCTAAGGGGACCGCCTGTCCAATTCTACCAGCTGGCCTGGGAAGGTGGAAGGGAGGGACTCCGGTCGCTTGCTGTCCCACCCAGGAAAGCCCGTGCCTCTTGGTGATCTCACCGGAGCTGGTTCTCCCAGATAGTCAGCCGTTCCAGGATGGGGTACGCTGTCCCTTTGATCTCCCTCGTGGCTCCGGGAGCTGCTCTGTATTATCTCCACTCCCCCAGTAGTTGTTCTGGAGGAGGAAAGGTGAGGGCGGCAAGGCTGTCGAGGGTGGTGGCGGAGGAGCACGGTGAAGGCGGGGGAAGAGGGCACCGTGTTGGTTGGAGAGCAGCCGGAGCAGGAGGGGGAGGAGGGGGGTAGGGAGGTCGGGCGGCTCGGCTGCTGCGGGGCGCGTGCGCCGCGCGGCGGTCCGGCGGAGAGAGAGAGGGGGTAGGGAGGTCGGGCGGCTCGGCTGCTGCAGGGCGCGTGCGCCGCGCGGCGGTCCGGCGGAGAGAGAGAGGGGGTAGGGAGGTCGGGCGGCTCGGCTGCTGCGGGGCGCGTGCGCCGCGCGGCGGTCCGGCGGAGAGAGAGAGGGGGTAGGGAGGTCGGGCGGCTCGGCTGCTGCGGGGCGCGTGCGCCGCGCGGCGGTCCGGCGGAGAGAGAGAGGGGGTAGGGAGGTCGGGCGGCTCGGCTGCTGCGGGGCGCGTGCGCCGCGCGGCGGTCCGGCGGAGAGAGAGAGGGGGTAGGGAGGTCGGGCGGCTCGGCTGCTGCGGGGCGCGTGCGCCGCGCGGCGGTCCGGCGGAGAGAGAGAGGGGGTAGGGAGGTCGGGCGGCTCGGCTGCTGCGGGGCGCGTGCGCCGCGCGGCGGTCCGGCGGAGAGAGAGAGGGGGTAGGGAGGTCGGGCGGCTCGGCTGCTGCGGGGCGCGTGCGCCGCGCGGCGGTCCGGCGGAGAGAGAGAGGGGGTAGGGAGGTCGGGCGGCTCGGCTGCTGCGGGGCGCGTGCGCCGCGCGGCGGTCGGGCGGAGAGAGCTGACCCTTATTTTTATGGCGATAAGTAATATCTCTTCTGTGCATCAAGTGTCTTCTGTTTTTAGCCATAGTTTCTTTACCTCCTGGCTTACACAGTGTCACAGTATGACAGTTTATGTCATATGCGTTTGGGCACAGTATTTGCAGGTATCTGATGGGTTAGCAAGTGGCTGATCTTACACTGCGTTGGATGGTGAGAGCATTACATCAAAAACAAGTTTACGTCTGTGAGCCCTTAGGCAGTATGAGAGGAGAGGCGGTTCTCTGGTAAGCCACAAAAGCCTTGTGCACACTCAGAAATCACATGTGTTGAGGGAACCCACCACCGTACGGGCAGGAGTCGTTTATGTTGGAGTTGCATAACCAGGGAATCATGGAAACTTGTGTGTGTTAGGGCTGGGGTGACTTCTGATTCACGCTCTACTTCTCCTCTGCTCTCCTTTATTGGAATTCAAAATTCGAGAACCTCTGCCCCCCACCCCCACCCCAACCTTCTAATTTTGTTCTTTTCATTTTCAGGGTCTCTAAAGTGTAAGTACCCTATTATTATGCCAGAAATTAGAATGCCTACAGGGCAGGACAGCTGATATGAATAGTGATGCTGGTGAGTGTAGAATGAAGGAAGCAGAGGACACTGTGGTGAACAGGCCTTATATAAATTAAACAGCTGCCACGCAGTTCAAGCCAGATAAGTATGAGGGCCTGGGGTTGACAGATTTTCTGATATTTAAAAAGAAAATTCAGAAATAATGACTTTTATGAGAATTAGCCTAATTGAACTTTAAAAAAAAAATGTTGTGTAAGCCCGACAAAATATCTGTTGCATGAGCCAACAGTTTGCATCCTCTGCTCTTGGTGATATATTTTTTAGATTTTTGCATGAGGTGAGGTGGTAACTCGTCTCCATAGAACAGGAGAAGTAGTAACTTTATATCCTAACCTAAGGATCTCATATATAGACCAAAGTAGATGCTTGGGAAGACTGATGACAAGGCGCACAGAGGCTGTGTTGTCTTAAAGTGGCTGTCAGTTGTTGGCAGGGAGCATGGGGTAGAGGATCCAAAAGTAAAGTTATGTATTGTTTTGAGTTCTCTCTCTGTTACCACTAGTTGCACTGGTTAGCATAGGCCTAAATCCTGCTGTTGGTCTCTGAAGGCTAAACTGAAATGTAGATTTCAGTGTTGGCTACACTCTGATCCCACTTAGCTTTAGCACTAAAATTCAAGATATCATATTTATACTCTCTGGAATTGGCTTTCATTTAGAGTAACAAATGCACATGCAATTAAAACACTTATGCATATCCTTCAGTAAAACTTAAAATACGAGCATGTATTTTATTTGGCAAAGAATGTGTCCCAGTGTGTTTTTGTTGACAAGATGGATATCAATGGACTATCTTGTAATAAAATGTAAAACGCAAAGTGGGTTCTAACTTGAATGTGTATCTGGCATTGAGTGTTCCCAGGAGTCTTGTGTGTATTTATTGTGTTGTTTGGCAGTTACATTTAATCAAACCAGTATGATTAGATTTTGTCACTTAGCGTTGCTTAGCATTGCTTGGCACCAGCCTGCATTTCCTTCATCCTTTTTTGCCTCCTCCTCACTTTTAAAAATTTTGCTTTAACATTTTTATTATAAAATACCTGAAACATGAAGAAATATAGAAAGTATATGTATATATGTACATGTATGTATGTACATATATGTGTGTGTGTAATAGATCTCTGTGTACCCACCACACAGATTGCCCAAATATTAACATTTTAACATGTTTACTTTGGACCTGTATTTTTTTAGACAAGTGCAACTACCACCTCTTTCCTCTCTAATTCTTTTCTCCTCTCCCCTTTCCTAGGGGTGATGACTGTTTTGAAGTTTGCTTATATCCTTCTCATGTGGGTTTTCCTTCCACCTAAAAGGTACAACCAGCTCTGACTTTTAAAGAAGTCGATTTTTTAACAGCAGAAGCAACCATTACCTTTTTAGAAGTCTAGCCATTTGTTAATGTCCAATGTATAGTTAGGACCCTGAAGCAAAGAGGCTTCATGAATTATTGACAGTGTCAAGATGTCTCTGCCTGTGTTCATGTCCTGATCTCCCTTTGTAGAGGGGCTGCAATGTTTAGGGCAGGCTTTGAACACTTCTGCTGTTTATATTTTTTTGCCTCATCCTTCCTTGTTTAGCTTTTAATCAAATGAGTAGCATAGCCTCCATCTAATCTTGCATATATCACTCTAACACAGAACTCTTCTTGGAGTAAGGCCTTGACAAAGAAAGAGACTAGGACAAAGGGTTTTCTTTGGATTAGGTCAAAATTTGACCCAGACCTTGAACTGCTACTTGGGAGGGGTGTGTGCGGATGTATGTGTACATTTAGCCACCTTTGATTGTTTTATTTTCTGTCTCTTATCTTTGTTTCAAGCACCTGCCTGCCTCTTGTTATGATGCAACTTTTCTTATCAGTTCACTACATGAAGCATTCTTTATGCTAAAGACTCTTGAAGTCCGGCAATTGGAAGTAATTTCTGGTTGTTACATAAGGTCTTAAGCCTTCCATCTGTAGTGTGTGTCTCCGTTGGTTTCCTTGGCCAGTGTCAGATAGGGCGTCATGCAGCCCCACAGGTGACAGGCAGTTCCCCTTTTTATGGTGTTGGGGCAGATTCAGCTGTAGTGTTGTCATTTAGGAATGAGAGAGAATTAGAACTGGAAAGAGAGGCAGTTAATTGGGCTGTAATAGAGTAATAAATGTACAGGCTGCCCCAACTTGCATGGTAAGATTAAAGTGAAATAATTGGAAATATATTTAGCAGGGATGACTCTACCAGCAGACTCTCCAAAGTGGGATGGACTCTTCAGAAACATGACCTGGGTTCCTTAACTTCATAAGTTTGTGGTCAGGCTTGCACTTCATTCACTCGACTGTTAAAATACAATAAATCTGTTCTTAATTGGATATACCGAATTTCTTCACTGTGGGTGTGTTTCCCAGGCAGTATAACTTTATACTGTTCTTAAAGCCTTGGGGGATACAATAGAAATCATTTAAGTGACCATGGTTCCCAGTTTTGGGTTGGTCATATGTGGAAGGGATTTGAGTTTTGAACTCAAAAAGTCATTTTTTGAACTCAAAAGATGATTATCTGGAAATGTGCCTAGAGACAAGGAATTGCTACACACCAGCCGGTTGCTGAATGACCCACCTGAAATGGCAGCATGGAGACCAAGCCAACAGTCTTGAATCTGTGGGAAAAGCTTGTGTGTTGAAGTAAAAAATATTGATTGTATTATAAATCAGGGATAGAACACTGAGTACTTTTACAGTCAGTGCCCACTTGTGAAGCCAGCTGTGTCCTGAATGCAAGGCGAACTTCAGACTTTTCCTAAGATCATTCTTGCGTGAATCCTGGAAGTATTTATAGTCTTTTCCTCTTTTATGTAGCTCTTGAGTGTAGTTTTTTACTTTTCACCATGACCCAGTCCACCCCCACCTAAGATCATGTGTGCATGCACTGAAAATGACTGTTGCGAAACCAGTGTTTGGTCAAGTTCAGCGACAGTACCAAAGCCACCTTCTCCAGCCGTGCTCTGACCTCATTTATCTGCCATCCATCGGGTGTGTTTGTGTAATTTCGATTCTTGAAACGTCGGGTACCTTTGAGAGTGTGTTCAGACTTCAGAGGTAGAAACCGAAGCATGCTGGCATATTTTTCTCTTGAATTCAGCACCTAATAGAATCACCCTCTATGGTACTCTTATTTTGTACTTGCGGGCACGTGGCTTTATCAGTAACCTTAAGTCATTCTGAATATTTCTTCAGTTCAAGAAATTTTAATTCAGGAACTGGTATTTGTATTTTCATCAACTATGCTTAGAGTGGCTGATGGTATAATGGGTATGGGGATCTGGAATTAGGACCTCGGCCTCTTGGGCCCATCTCTTGAGGTATACACTGTCTTTAGATGACTTTCTGGAACTTGTGGAATGAGAAAGGGAGATTGGAAAAATGAGAATTTTATTATAAATATCATTGCATTCCGTTGAAAATTTAGCAGACGCTTTGGATTTTTAGCAGTTCAATCTGGTGGGATTATTTTAGGGTTTACACTGTGGGGTTTTTTTTTTTTGTGAAAAACTTTGGCTATCTTTGGCTAAAAATCAGAGCTCACAGCTGTAATCAATGGGAATATCATTCTGTTTGTTTAAGCATTTAGAGGTCAAGAAAACTTTAATTCTTTTCCCTTAAATTTTCACACTTGTCTGAATTAATTTGCAGTGACCTGTTTAAGATGGTAATCTATTTAGTCATATCATTTTTCATCCACTTTTTTGCAACACAGCAATCCCACGAATTATTTTTTTTTACCTTAGATGGTGATTAATGCCTTTCACCATATCTGATTTGTGTTTTAAAAAAATAGAAAAAAGAAACCATACTCATTTTTCACGCCTGGCTTACTTTTGGCACTCAGAATGTAAACAATTAGTCGGGGATTCAAGCACAAACTCGTCCACACTTTTAAGTTGGACAGTGGGGCTCCTGGAATGTCTGTGTCTTTATAAACAGAAATAGAGGTCCCTGTGCCTACAGCTAGACCCCCAAGCTGAGCTCCTGTTTCAGCTAAAAGGAGTATTGGTGGGGTCAGGGCAGCCGGTCCCGGGTCCAGGCTCTGTATAATCTTAGTGTGTCAGTATAATTAAATTATGATGTTCTCAACATTTTTGAAAATTAATTTTGACATATAAGCAATGCATAACATGTTCATTTTCCATGCAAAGAAAAAAAAAACAAAAAACAAAAAACCCACATTTCAGGCATTTCAGGTAAGTCTCTGTTGATCGTTCCTGCCATCACAATCTCTTTCCCTTTCTCCATAGGTTATTCTCAGTTTGTTAGCACTCTTCTCAAAATTCATGTGGATACATTTAAGGGGAAAAATATAGATTACTTATGTTTATGCAAATAATATTATACTCTACAGATCTTATAACTTGCTTTTTATTCTGACCAATTTACCTTGTAAATGTTTCATGTCAGTACAGGGTGACCTACCGCATATTTTCTAACTGCTTCATTATTCCATAGCATGGATATGTGTTTATTCATACTTCTTTTTTGGGGGTTGTACCTTGAGAATCTAATAAAAGTAGTGAGTCATGAACCCTCTCTTTGGAAAAATGCAACACAAATACATGTAAATATTTCTGTATCATTTTTCATTTTGTTTGTTCAGTTTCAGCATTAGTGATTCTTTCCCTTAACTTTAACTCCTAATGCTGACTCTAGCTCTTGAGTACAGTTTCATTGTTTTTGTATGGCCTTCAAAAATTATTCTTTTTCTGGATTATAGCAATATATAACTCCTATAGAACCCCTTCGGAAAAATTGTATATAGAGATTGTGAAAAAAGTTACTCTGCTTGCAGATGAGTAATTAAAGGGCAGCTGAGTGGTAAGTATGCCAATATTTTATGTTATTGATTCTCCTGAGAGAAGAATGGGAAGTGAAAATTTGAGTGTGTGAGCACCAAACTCCCCTAGGGGAGGCAGGGATCATGAGAGAAGGGTGCCTCGAGAAAGTAGGAGGAGACGAGCACAGGGTTGATTTTGGTTTGCATAACTGTGAATGAAGATGTTCAATCAGAAACCTAGACCCAGGACCCAGATGCAGAGGTTTTATTATTTCACTGAATAGAAAATTGATGAGAAATTGATGAATGATCTCAAGTGAGATATTGTCTCTCTGTTCTGAACCCACAAGTAGCTTCTCACCACCACTTGGAGAAAAGGCAAAATCCTTACAGTGGCCAGTGAGGCTGTGTGACCTGGCCCCTGGCTACTTTTCTGAGTTCATTTCCCTCTCTTCTCTGTCTCGATCTCACTGCTCAGTCACACTGACGTTCCTCAAATACAAGATATGCTTCTACCACAGGGCCTTTGCATTTGCTGTCTCCTCATCCTACAATAGCTCTTCATCCAGATAGTCACACGGCTTTGCCTTTTCCCCACCACCCTGCTTGGCATTCCCTTATCTTTTCATGGCATTTACTCCTATAACATACTGTCTGATCTACTTTTTTTGGTTAATTATCTTTCTACTCCCACTAGAATAAAACCTCCATGAAGGAAGGGGGTTTTGTCCATTTGTCCTCTTTTACATCCCTGGCATGTGAAACAGTGCTTGATTTATAGTAGACATGCAGTAAATATTTGATGAATGTATGAATGAGTGAACAAATAAATGAAGAAACCTAAGAGCCTATCATTGATAACAACACAAAGTTACTCAGTAGTGAGAACATCCAGGAAGCTTCCAATTTAATAGCTACCTGAAAACTCCTTTTTATTTTTACTTTAAAAGAAACAGAAATTCTTGCTGATTGTTTAAGTACATTCTGGCATCAATAAATTCTTTGGTACTCTAGGAAACCTGGCATCTTCATAGTTTAGCACAGTGTAAGCCCGTGGTAGGTTTTTGCATACTGTGAAATCAAATTAAATTACAGCCTCATTCTCAAGTAAGTATTTCTTGTAGGAAGGTAAAAGTACAGGAATACAGTTTGTAGGAATACAGGATAGTTAGGTAAAAGCAGAGAAGGCTCAGTTACTTTAAGGAATCTTGAGTTACTGTGGGGAAATGCTCTGTAATAAGGAGCTTTGGATCATGGAATTCATCTATCAGATTCTTGTATTTGCCCTCTTGACCTTCAGATATCCTCTGTCGTGGTCTCCTTCTTCTCCCCAGAGATGGAACTGCTTCTCAGGGTGCCTCTAGTAGATGATTGGTCTTCACGTTGATTGGAGAATATCATCACCATCAAAATAACTGTTGAATCTTTAAACATGGAAGCAGTCCTTAAAATTTTGTTACTCAAGTTTATTGGTTTATGTAGAAAAGTTAACAGCCTGCTGATTCCTAGATACTTAGTCTGTATGCTAAGGTCTTATTGGGGCACTGACCATCAGTAGATAAAGACTAAAGTAATGAACAGTTGTGGCAGAGGGAATATTGTTGTCAGTGAAAGAAAATTGCAGATTGTCTTCCACTTTGTCACTTATCCAACTGCAAAAACACGAACATGGAGTAGTTTCCACTTGAGTGGCAACAAAACTCACCTCTGGTGGTGGAGTACAAAGGAGTGTGGTTGTTGTGTGTTCAGCTAAGCAGGAGGGAACACTTGTATCCACGTGGGTTCAAGGTTTTGCGGGAGCAATGCAGTGGCTGCGTTGCAAAATAGCTGTAGCTCTGGGACTTTATATGAACCATCACCATATCAATCAGTTTCCATGCAGTTAAATTACTGATGAAATGTTTGCACAGGATTTATTGTGTGCCGGTATCTTATAAGTGATACAGTTTATGTAGCTTCAGCAGTATCACAAGGGCATGTATTATTTCTCCACTTTATAGCCAAGGCAGCTGAGATGCCAAGATGTTAAATATGGTTACTTTCCTAGTGTTTTAGTAATGATTTTCAGATTATCTGGATAGCCTCTCAAGTTTCCCCAAATGATGGATACAAGTGCCATGGGCCTTCTGTGAGAGCAGGCGCCATATCTTCCCTCTGGAAGTTGGCTAGTAATGTGACTCAGTGAGTCTCTGTCTGTTGGCTCTCTGCTCTACGACTTACGAATTGACTTATTTTCCCATTTTCCCAAACCTCGGTTTTCTCCTGGGAGCTCCTGCATACTAAAGGGGTTCTGATTTCTTGGCGTTTAGGGTTGCCTAGCATGGCCCCACTTGCTGTTACCCTTTCTGCTTCCGTATGTAGCCATCCAGTTCACTTTCTTGACAGAGAGGCTCTTGTTGGCTCAGCTACCTTCCTCCCATTTACTAGGACACTTGAAATTTGTTGTCCTTTGGCCAGGTGTCTAGCCAGCTCTATTCCAGCCAGGTTTGGCCTTGTATCTTCTATTATGGTATGAAACTTGGCTACCTGGAGCTGCTTCTTTTGCAGAAGCTGTGAACATTTTTTCTTGTAAAAGTCCGTGGGAATGTCAGGTGACATTAATGACATGTCTGGTGTAAATTTACACTCAGAGCGTTGACATTGGATCCTTAGTCTGTATCAGTGGTTTCACATAATGAGAAAACCATTTTGCTTTGTGACCCAGTACATGTATTTGTGTCTGGGTGTGCGGTGTGTGGGTGTGCGAGAGTGTATCTCAAACACAAGTCTTGGAGAGTAGAGGTTACCCTCACTTCTGTCTTTTCCATTCTGCTGCTTTTAAGTAAATGCCCATGAGAGGTCCATGGACTTTACTTTGTCATTCACTGAGAGGCTGTAACTTGTAGTTTGGAAAACTCTGGTATCTGACTCCAAAATTCATTTGTATCCCACTGCATCTCAGTGAATGGGGAAAACAAAACAAATCTACAACTCAGTACCTGTACTCTAGTAACTTAGAACCTGGTTTAGAAGATAACAGAAATGAAATATCTCAGGGATGTTTGTGGAAGAATGTAGAACAAAATGCCAGAATGAATGACAGATAGAAATCACAGAAGGCAGTAAATGTCAGTAAGGTTCTTTCTAGAGGATCTGACTTTAACTAGATGGGCATAAGAGTAGAAGAGAAAATCTATAAAAGTAGAAAGGGCTTGGACCAAAGAGTAACACTATTGACATATCAGTAAATAAACAAAAAAAAAAGGGGTAATTCTGTGCATTTTTTTCAAATATCCTTTGTATAATGAGGTAATCCTTGTCCAGTGAAACCATTGCATGCTTTGTACATCTAATGTAAAACACTGATTTGCTTTATTTTCCATTTTTCCAAGACAGGTTCTATTCATGTCAGATTTTTAATGGAAACCTTTGAAGCTTACTTCAGTGGTATTGCTGTTCTAAGTAATTTAATGTTTTTGAGTTTATCCTTCCTATCCACCTGCCACTTTACAAAAATAATAAACAAAAGTAAAACAGAAACTAAGATGTTGACACCACCTGTACAAACAGGTGTTCTCTTCTTCTGCAAGAGAAGCACCTCAGGCCTGTTATACTTTCCTCAACCAATTCTTGACTCTTCCCTTCGCTATGTAAAAATGGTGGCTTTTTAAATGAACTGATCTTAGCCCAACCTTCTCTTCCTTCATCTCTCACACTTGCAGATCTGTTTATCACCACTCATCCTCAACACTGCCTTATAAGCCACGGTCTTGCTTTGGGCTTGACTAAAATCTTCCTTTCCTATTGCTTCCTTTGTCTTTTTATCTATTTATCTACTAAAGGTCATCTCTCATTTCTCTAATAACTTTCCTTTGGGGCAACAACAAAAGAAATGTAGATATTATTGGAATCCTTAAACATTTCCACATGTCTGTCCTGCTTACTCTGTTTCTTTTTTGGAAGGGGGTTGGTGGTGCTTTGAAACATATTTTGTTTTTTACTACAGAAAATAATGATTGAATTACAAAGCCAAAACATGGTCATTATGGAAAACCCAGAACGCACCAATAGATAAAGAGAAAAAAAGAAAAATTACTTGAAATCCCTTTCTCCTCTACAATGATGATTGACATTTTGGTGTATAGCTTTCAAGACCTTTTTAAAAAATGTTTTTAAAGAGTTTCTTTTTTCTTTTAGGCAAAAATTCAATAATATAGTAATAATACTGTTTTGTTGTCTTGGTTTTTTTCACCATGACACTGTTGTAAATATCTTAAGCATTAAGCATGCTATTCTGTAACCCTTTTCTTCCCCTTAAAAATGTGAATATCTTTCCACATCATTAAATGTTCCTCCAGAAAGTTTTAAAAGGTTGCTAACTTTTTAAAGTCCACTTAGTATGTCATCAGATAGATGGATCTTTAGTTCTTTTAACTCATTTCGTGTTGTTAGCCATAATTTGTTACTTATTTTTCAATTTAAAATTCAAAACCGTTAAGTTAGTTAAGTTCGTCAAGGCATTTTAAAAAAGTACAGAAGTAGTACAAAAACATTCACCTTATTAACAAATTAAGCATAACAGCTAAGATTAAAATCTGCTTTGACCTTATCACTATTCCCAATCCCCTCAGCTATTAATGACTCTTATTAGTCTGATTTCCTACTCTGTAATTTATTAAATATTTCACTTTTGAAATCTGTTAATCTTTTAATAAATAATTTCATAGAATTGGCCTTTTCCCCTAAAATAGGTTTCCTTTTCATCCTTTCTGCTTCTGTATCATTAGCTTTTCAGGTTTTTCCTAATCTTGTTTTCTCCTTATAATAGCTGATAGATAAATGAGAACCACATCTCTCATTCATCTGGGGGAGAGAGAATGAATGAATTTGGGTTCAAGCCCAGTAGTTCATGAGCTAGTGAGAGCCACAAGTAAAAGAGAGGAATTTGTCTGGTGGGACAAATGTCAGGACTGATCAACAAGTTAAATTAGCAGGGAGCTCTACTGAAGGCTTGGCTTTCACTGCACCAGAAGCTGGAAGTCCATAAGAGATGTGGTTTCTGGGGTTTCCAGGGGTAGGAATTCAGTTTAGGGGAGAATGGCTGCAGATCGTAACTCTTTTAAGACACAGATGACAGTGTACCACAGAGGTTAAGAGCTCAAGCTTTGGGGGTAGTCAGGCAGGCCTGGGTATGTATCCCAGTTTTGCCACTTATTAAGGCCAATTGCTTACCTTTTTTGTCTCTATTTTGTATTTGTAAAGTAGGGTGAGTAATACCGTCCACACAGTGTTGTTTGTAAGGTCTGGATGCATGGAAAGAACATAACTCACTGCTTGGCACATGGTAAGCATTTGATACGATGGTAATTTGAGATATACATGAAGGGCCAGCAAGAAGCAAGAATTGGCTGAAAGTGGGCCTTTAGCTAAGTAGGATTGGCTGCAAATGAATGTGCTCATCTCCCAAATCCTACAGAGCAGCTTATTCCTGTACATTTAATTACCTGCTTGTAGTTTGTAGTCTCAGCTTTGTATCTTTATTGAAATAATTTTGGTTCATTCAGGCATCCTGGCTCAGTCTGTAAAGTGTGACACAGGCCATAGAGAAGAAAAAGTCTCAATTCCGGGCATGCCTTGTCTGAGTTTGCTATCATTTTAATAGAGCTGATGTTGCCTGCTTGAGGCTGAGAGTGCTGGCTAGTTTTTGAGATCCAAGAACTTCGATAAGGATTATACAACCAAGTATAACAACAGTAGATCAGCTGGAGATCCTTCTTTTAAACAAACTAATAAAGAGCTCACTCGCACGTTACTTGATACATTTTAAAATTAAGCATGATTTTTAAAAAGGGTTCTCTTCTACCTCTCCTTTTAATAAATAAAAGAGTCCTTTTTATTTATCCAGCACTTCCCAAAAGAGTGACTTCTCACCACTTTGATCTCATGCAGCTCTCTGGTCTTTTGAGACTAAAGGTCCATGACACTCATAGCTTACGTACAGTGATGTCTCAGGACTTTTACTTGTGGGTGAAGAGGGACTGGAGAGAACCTGTGAGGCCTGATTACTGAATATTCTATTTATGGGCCCTGGTGGATTTTTCATTTAAGGGGCTTCAGACATAATCTCAAAGAGCCTGCTGTTCCCATATTATTTACAGAGTGAAAGAACCCTAGCTCGTTTGTAATTCAGGGGCTACTTGGGTTGAGTTAAGTCTATAGAAAGCAACCGGGAGTGATTGTGTCCCGTGGTATAATTTTACCTTTCAATTCATTCCCTTCCCACTTGAACTCCTGAGAACAGAAGCGCATGAGTAGCCACTCACAAATAGGCATGAATAACCAGTTGATTTTTAGCAAGTGGTTCAACTCTGGGAAGTTTAGAAGTCGTAGCTCAAATTCAGTGGAAATTAGTGCTTTGATGGTTTATAAATATCTGATGTTGTTTTTAACAGGCTATGTTTCTTAGCATTTTTGGTCAGTCCTTTGGGGCTCCCCCGACTGATGGGGAAAAAAGTGAATGGAATTTGTATCCATCTTATCTAGAAGCAATACCCAGTCATGGAGAGCCTAAGATTGTATCTCTGCTTTACCATACTGAAAATGGGAGGGCTCCAAGAGACTGGTGCTAGGAGTCTTGGCTCTTTCTGCAAGTCTGTGCACAGCTTTATCCAAATGTAGATAGGTTGCACAAATGGCTTTGCAGGGCTCTATTTGAGGCTCAGGAGAACTTGGCTCATGCCTATTCCTACAAATGTAGTCAAGGCCAAGGAATATTGCATAAAGTTTATGGATTTCCTGACCGTTCTCCCCACAAGATGAAAACAAGTATAACTGCGGTGAGTGCAAGTAAAGCAGTCCCTACCTTGAGTCTGCCTGTTCCTTAGAATATTAATCTGAGAAGCTCAGATTTGCAAAGTATAAACAGAAAATAGACATAAATTTTAGATGGAATATCTAGCAATTAACTTCTGGGGTCTATATTATGTTTGGGGTCAAACTAGAGAATATAGCCATAGAAGTATCTCGTAATTTTTTTTTTTTTTCAGTTTTAGCCAGTTATTAATTTGGCTCATCTGCACTTGCAGATTATATCTATAAAGATTATGTGGGAAGCATTTTAATACCATTTACAACAGTAAGAATATATTTTTAATCATGAATTTAAAGCTATTATTGTATTGGTTTAGTCTCTATATGCACTGTCTTGGGAAACTACATATATATGTTCTTTTTTTAGTTATCCTTTTTTATTTTTTTCCTTCCTTCAAAATAGATTTTCCTTCCTTCAAAATAGATTTCAAGGTTTCTTATTTGTTTGTTTTTTGTAGTAACAGCAATACAACTCAACATTTCTCATTTTAACCTCTTCTGAGTGTACAGTTCAGTGGTATTATACTTTTTCCTCACTCAAACAGAAGCTGTATACCCATTTAGTAATTATTGCCTTTTCTCCCCACAACCCTCACTTCCCCAGCCCCTTGTAACCTATAATTTACTGTCTGTCTCTAGAAATTTGCTACTTCTAGCTGTTTTGTACAAGTGAAAGCATACAATATTTGTTTTTATGTCTGGCTTATTTCATGCCCATTTTTTGTCTGATTTACTTCACTTAAGGTTCATCCATGTTGTACATTGTCTCAGAGCTTCATTCCTTTTTTATGGCTGAATAATATTCCATTGTATGTATATACCACATTTTTGCAAACTTGGGTTGCCTCCACCTTTTGGCTGCCATGAATAATGCTGCTGTAAGCATTGGTGTACAAATAACTGTGTGAGTCCCTGCTTTCAACTGTTTCTTTTTTCTTTTTTTTTTTTGGCAAAACCAAGAAGTAGAATTGCAAGATCATATGGTAATTCTATCTTCAACTTTCTGAGGAGTTGCCAAACTGATTTCCACAGCACTTGCACCATTTTAAAAACCATCAGCAATGTATAAGAGTTCCTATTTCTCTACATCCTCACTAACACTTAGTATTTTCTTTTTTAAAAAAACAGCCATTTAGTAGCATGAAATGGTATCTTGTGGTTTTGATTTGCATTTCCCTGATGACCAGGGCTGTTGAACATCTTTTCATGTGCTTATTGGTCATTTTAATGTCTTTGGGGAAATGTCTATTCAAGTCTTTTGCTCATTTTTTAAATTGGGTTATCTGTCTTTTTGTTGTTGGGTCATATGTTTTTTAATCATAGAACTTTGTCTTGGGTATTTTGGTTATTCTCATTCCTTTTTTATTTAATTACTCTGTTGTTTTATTTAAATTAAGTTTTATCCTCTTAAGATGTTAAAGATCGAGTGCCATGTGTCTGTACTTTCTGTTTAGTCTAGACTCTGCCATGGTCAGGTTTGAAAAGTTTTATGAGTTGGTTAAATTATACAAAATCAAGATCCCCAAATTAAATCCAGTTCTTCGCATTGCATTAAGTTGCTTTTGCAGTTCTATTTTTTGAAGGCATATTTAAATAAAAAAATAAACCAATGGGGAATGAAAAAATTCAAGCAAAGTCAGAGACCTTTAAAGAAGTGTTGCTTTGACTGTCTGTGTGTTTCTATGTGTAATCAGCCAAAACTATGAATATGAAGTATAGATTTTAAAAATAAAAAGCAACTGTACAGTGCTTGCCCATGCAAAAAAAAAGAAAGAAAAGCAACTGTACAATTTTAATACCTCTCTTTTTACATAGCAAAATAGGAATCATAGGTTCTTAGAGCTAATATGTTGTATTTTCTTTTTGAAAAATAGGAAACGAAGGGAGCTGTTAAAATATGATAAACTTGACAGTACTTTAGATTTTCTTAGCAAAAATGTGGAAATTGCAAAAAGCATGCAAATTGTAAAACTATAGGTATGAACATGTGCTTTATATACACTCATGGAACAATAGTGTATTCATGGTGGTGGAAAAAGCCTGGACCTTCAAGATATTTTTATTTAAGTTTACTGATAAGGTAACTGGTTTTGAATTAGGAAAGTTGCAGATGTGTTTACTCTTAAAAGCCTTGCACACAATCTTTCTCCTGCCTTCCTGCCTTCCTTTCTCCTTCCCACCCCCTTCCTCCTTTCCTTCCTCCATTTCTTTCTTCCTCCACTCCTTTGTGCTTGATATTTTGCTGAGGTGTTCTCAGACTTTCCCCTTCATTTTCTCTTCCTCGCCTTTGGCGGTCATCTCAGGGCTCTCTTTTCAGATTGTCCTCTCCACCCCTGCCTAGTTTCACCTCTCTGCCCTCCTTAGTCTCTGAACTCACCTCACCTGTCATCTCCTTCTATCTCCAGGCACCCCATGCTTGGGCTGCGCAATTTAGAGTTGAATGTGGAAGGAGGTCTTAGGTGGACAAAGTAATTCCTTCTGGCTCTGGAGGAAGAACTTGGGAGCCTGTCCTTTGCAGGGTGTGGAAGGGCGAGGTGGGAAGGCAAGCAGCCAGCCATCAGGGGCTGCTTTGTCATAACTTCCCACAGCAAACTTTTAGGCATGTGCTGCATTTCAGTTTTCTTAATCGAGATCCAAGAACATTTCCTGGAATCTTTTTTTCCTTGTCTCAGTAGTTTTGCATGGGCTGCTGGTTTTTTACCAATGACATTTCATTAAGGGGATATTTTATTGCTTGTTGTATGAGTGTTAGTGAAGGCTGATAATCCTGTGCATTAATGCTTTACCTTTTTCAAGACCACTTTCTCTTCCCCCTTAGAAGAGCAACAATTTTAGCTGTCGAGTTTGATTTGGTTTTGCTTCTCTCTTTTGATAGGGTGAAGGTTCTCTTAATCCCTGGGTAAACTAGCAGTGGTCTTTGTGGCTTGCTAAGCCCAGGTGTTTCATTGTCTTCCCTTAAGATTTCCGGGTCTGAACTCATTAGTAGCTTTGGACAGAGATGCCAGTGGAGTGGAATTCTTGGTGGTGACCTCACCTGCAGAGACTTCGGTGCTGGTATATTGATCAACCAGGAGTTTGTGTCATGCAGGAACGCCTTGAAATTCCTCCTCCGGGTTCACCAAGTGGGAGCAGCTCTGAACACTTTCATTCTTCTGGCCTGTCTCCTCCCTTAGTAAAATGTGTGAAGAAACCTGTTAGTCATGAATTCTTGCTGACAGGCTGACCCAGGGTCAGGCTAGCAGGTGAAGCTAAGAACATTCCTGGGTATGGGTGGGCCAAAAGAACCCACATAGAGACTTGATGAAGACTTGGTACTAGGAGATGTACCCTCTGTTTCTGTTGTGTACCCCAGAAAAACCATGTCCTTAAATCCTCATTCAGTATTGCTGGGTGGTATCTTTTTTATTGTTTCCATGGAGATGTGACCCACCCAATTGTGTATAGTAATTTTTGATGAGATGGTTTCCATGGAGATTTGTCTCCACCCATTCAGGGTGGGGTTGCTTACTGGAGCCCTTTAAGCAGGAATCGTTTCAGAAAAAGCTTTAGAGCCACCAGAACCAACAGTGCCCTCACAGTCAGAGACCTTTGGAGATGCCAAAGGAAAACGCCCCCAGGGAATCCTTATGAAATGAGGAGCCAGGAGAGAAGCTAGCAGATGTCGCCATGTGCCTTTCCAGCTGAGAGAGAAACCCTGAACATTATTATCGGCCTTCTTGAACCAAGGTATCATTCCCTGGATGCCTTAATTTGGACATTTTTATAAACTTGCCTTAATTTGGACATTTTCACAGCCTTAGAACTGTAAACTTGCAATTTAATACATCCGCCTTTCTAAAACGCATTCTGTATCTGGTATATCGTGTTCCAGCAGCTTACAAACTAGAAGAGGAGGGGATTTAGAAAGGATAGCCCAACACCTACAAATGAGGTGCCTCGAAGGTCTGATATCACAGAGATCAAGGGGTCCCTAACCTATATAATAGCATCATGAAAAGCCTGAGCCCTGGAGTTGAAGTGAGTAACTGTGTGATCTTGGATGCTCAGCCTTCTTCCTGATCCCCAAATGGGGACAAGATCAGTATGTATCTTGTAGGGTTTTTAGGAGGATTCAGTGGGAAGACAGGTATAAAATACTTAGCATATTACATGGCACACAGTTAAATGTTCAGTAAATGATTGCTGATTTAGGGCTTTTTCTACTCCACTCTTACTTTCTAGCTTGTTCCCCGCAAAAAATGAATTAAAGACAGTAAGGTATAATTGATGTAATTTCCATGACAGCATAAGGTAGAGAGAACTGTCACACCCCTGGGGATTGACAACGACCTCCCAAGGATGAATAGGTATAGTTTTAAAGGTATCATTTTATAGATCCTCAACTTTTGGATAGTCTCTTTTTAAAAACTGAGACAGCATCTGCCTTTAAAATGTTATGTCAAAATTTATATTTTAGGTAGTACGTTTCCTAATTTAACTTGCCTGGTCAGTTTAGTTGAACACCATAGTTAACATGGAATCTTGAATAGGGCTTGAGGTTTTTTTGGTTTGCCCAGGTTAGTGTGATATATCCCAGAGTAATTTGGGCAATGAATAAAGGAGTATTTGCTAAGTCCTTTTGGGGCACTGGGGAGAATAGAGGAAATAGTCAACTTCCCCATTTGGAGGATTTCTGATATTCTTGCAAACAGTGGAAACAACCAACTCAATAGGCCAAGCCCCCTCGATTTTGGGGTTTGCACTTATGAAACCTAATCCTGCAAAGGATAGGCTAACTCTACTTAAAATTAGGCCTAAGAGTCACCCCCCCCCCAAAAAAAAAGTCTTTTGTTGCTCAGCTGTGACTTCTCTCAGTAAGCCAACTCGGCAGGTGAACTCACTTCCCTCCTTCCTATGTGGGATATGACTCCCAAGGATATAAATCTCCCTGGCAGTGTTGGACAGAAATCCAGGAATGAGCTGGGACCCAGCATCATGGAATTGAGAAAGCCTTGGCCAAACAGGGGAAGAGACAAATGAGACATAATAAAGTTTCAGTGGCTAAGAGATTTTAGATAGAGTTGAGAGGTCATCCTGGAGGTTATTCTTATGCATTGTATAGATATCCCTTTTTAGTTTATGGTATATTGGAGTGGCTGGGGGTAAGTACCTGAAACTGTTGAACTCTGTTCCAGTAACCTTGATTCTTTTGTTTTTTTAACTTTTTTTATTGTATAGTGTAACATATATACAAAGCAAAGAAATAAAATAGCAATAGTTTTCAAAGCACTCTTCAAAACTGGTTACAGGATAGATCCCAGAGTTTGTCATGGGCTACCATATGATCCTCTCATAATTTTCCTTCTAGCTGCTCCAGAATATAGGAAGCTAGAGGGCTTAAATACCTCACAGAGAGACTGAAAGGAGACTGTGTTAGTTAGATTCAGTTGTCAACTTGGCCAGGTGAGCATACCTAGTTCTGTTGCTGTGGACATGAGCCAATGGTATGTGAACCTCATCTGTTGCTCATTACATCTGCAATCGGCTAGGAGGCGTGCCTGCTGCAATGAATGATGTTTGACTTAGTTGGCTGGTGCTTAAATGAGAGAGCTCAACGTAGCACAGCCCAAGCAGCTCAGCATACCTCATCTCAGCACTCACAGCTCAGCCCGTGCCTTTGGAGATGCAGAAAGGACTCACCCCCGGGGGAAAGTTGTTGGAACCTAGAGGCCTGGAGAAAAGGCCAACAGAAATCACCCTGTGCCTTCCCGCATAAGAAAGAACCTGAGTTGAAAGTTAGCTGCCTTTCCTCTGAAGAACTGACAAAACAATCC
Organism: Tamandua tetradactyla; assembly: GCF_023851605.1. Classification (NCBI taxonomy): domain Eukaryota; kingdom Metazoa; phylum Chordata; class Mammalia; order Pilosa; family Myrmecophagidae; genus Tamandua; species Tamandua tetradactyla. Next base: position 48,922,792 of record NC_135331.1, read on the forward strand.
CCTTTAATTAAAAGCCAATCTGTCCCTGGTGTGTTGCATTCAGCAGCTAGCAAACTAGAACATAGGGCTTAAATACTTTCTTTATCATCACAATTGACTTTTTTTCATGAACGATAACATATATACAAAAAAGCCATTAATTTCAAAGCACAGCACCACTATTAGTTGTAGGATATTTTTCTGATTGACATGGGTTACAATTTCACAATTTTAGGTTTTTACTTCTATCTGCTCTAAAATACTGGCGACTAAAAGAGATATCAATTTAATGATTCAGCATTCATATTCATTTGTGAAGTCCTATCTTCTATGTGTGATTCCACCATCACCTTTGATCTTTCTGTGCCTTTCATTTGGGTTGTTTGGGCTATGGCAATTCTAAATTTTTGATATTGGAAGGGTTTCGCATGGATATGGGATAGGGAGATGAAATTATATGATGTTCTGGAGAGGCTGGGCTAGGTTTCAGGACTTATCTGGACCAGGGACCCATCTGGAGGTTGTATATTTCTGGCAAGTTATTTTAGTGCCTGAAACCCTTGTGGAATCTTATAAATCGCCCTAGGTGTTCTTTAGGATTGGCTGGGATAGTCCTGGTTGGGGGTTGGCAGGTTATAATAGGTAGTAAGGTCTACCTGAAGCTTGCATTAAGAGCAGCCTCTAGAGTAGCCTGTCAAATCTATTTGAACTCTCTCTGCCACTGATACTTTATGAATTACACTTCTTTTCTCTCATTTGGTCAGGTTGTAATTGTTGTTCCCATGGTGCCAGGTCTGGTTCATCCCTGGGAGTCATCTCCCACATTACCAGGGAGATTTTCTCCCCTGAATATCATGTCCCACCTAGAGGGGAAGGCAATGATTTCACTGGCAGAGTTGGACTTAGAGAGACTGAGGCCACATCTGAGCAACAACAGAGGTCCTCCAGAAGTAACTCTTGGCATGTCTATAGGTAGTCTAAGCTTCTATGCTACCTACATAAGCTTCTTATTTAAGTAGATAAGAGTAAGCCTCATGATCGAGGGCATGGCCTATTGATTTGGGTGTCCATAAAGTTTGACACAGTATCAGGGGATTCCCTGATGGTAAGATTTAATAGTTCCATGGTCTTTCTCCCCTCCCTCAGTGGACTTTGCCAATACTTTTTGGCCATCTGCTTATTATACTCTAGGATGTTTCTAGGCATTACAATAATCTGTACTGGATAAAAGGACCTCTTTCTCATTCTGTGCTGTGTTTTTATACAGACAGGTTGAATTAGATTATGCACTACAAAAAATTTCAGTTCCAGATCAAATAAAGCTTTCTTCCATTGGTCTCAAAGAGTATGTGTGGTTCTAAAATATAGACACTGTCTTCCTTACCCCTAGGTTCTGAATTACTTTAACCCCAACCTGTTCGGCTTCGTTCTTATCTCTAAATATCAGGTTATATATATATAATAGCCTCTCAAAATCCAGAAATAATAATCACCACTCCAGACTTAATGTGCCTGCTCTAAAAACTTACAATCTAGGCCCTGTTTTCTTGTAAGCATTTTCTAAAGGTGACCATACCATTGTTGATTTTTTGTTTCTGGCTTATTTGGTCTTACCAAATGTCCCACATGTTCATTCACATTATCGCATGCCTTATGACATTGTTCCTTTTTGTAGCAGCACAGCCTTCGTTCATAAGTATACACCATCATTTGCCATTTTACTTCTCCATCAGTGCATCCTTCAGCCACCTGCATTCATCGGGCATCATGTAGAGGACCCAAAGTTCACATTCCATCAACATTCTCAATTTTAGGTAATTTCATTGTTCCCAAGAGAAAACACACTTTCACAAATAAGAAATCTAAACCTTCTCTTAACTCTTGTCCTTCACCCCATTGTTTACCTCTGTTATTGCTGTGGTAGTGCTGATGGTTTCCTTTGAATATAGCTCATAGCATGCAATAGCAGTTTTCCTCATGTACCGTAGACTTAAAACTCTTTATACAAGAATCACATCTTTGAAGTAATTCTTCAAAAACTCATTCATATTTCTAGTGTGAGTCAGTGGGACACGTAGATCTATACAACCCCTTTCAATCTCGTTCATCTGCAATAGGGTAATATTACTTCTAGACCCACTAGAGAATCACCTTCACTCCTACCTGTTCCCTTACATTGGCGTTCAACCTCATTAGCTAACAGTTCACTCATCTCTAGATTCTATATATCTCTAAGTCCCCTGTATCCTGTATTATAAGCTTCTGATTATACCTTTATGCTGGTCATAAAAGTGGAATTATATAGTATCTGTCCTTTTGTGTCTGGCTAATTTCTCTCAGCATTATGTCCTCAAGGCTCATCCACCTTGTCATGTGCTTCAGGATGTCATTTTCTCTTACTGATGCGTAATATTCCATCGTATGTATATACCACATTTGGTTGATCCACTTTTCTGTTGATGGGCATTTGGTGTGTTTCCATCTTTTGGTGGTTGTGAATAATGCTGCTATGAACATCTGAGTGCAAATGTCTGTTTGTATCGTTGCTTTCAGTTCTTCTGGGTATATACCAAGTAGTGCTATTGCTGGGTCATAGGGCAGCATGATATTTAGTTTCCTAAGGAACCACCAAACAGTCTTCCAAAGTGGCTGTACCATTGTACATTCCCATCAGCAGTGCATAAGTGTCCAAGTTTCTCCACATCCTCTCCAACATTTATAGTTTCCTGATTGTTTAATAGCAGCCATTCTTATAGGTGTGAGGTGGTATCTCATTGTAGTCTTGACCTGCATTTCCCTTATAAACAGTGAAAATGAGCATCTCTTCATATGCCATCTGTATTTGCTCTTCAGAAAAATGCTTATTCATATCTTTAGCCCATTTTATAATTGGATTGTTGGTTGTTTTGTAAAAGTTCAGTTGTATGCTTTCTTTGTGTATACAGGAAATCAAACCTATGTCTGATATGTGATTTCCAAATATTTTCTGCCATTGAGTTGGCTGCCTCTTCACCTTTTTGACAAAGTCTTTTGAGGGGCAGAAGCATTTAATTTTGAGGAGTTCCCATTTATCTTTTTTTTTCTTTTGTTTCTTGTGCTTTGGGTGTAAAGTTTAGGATGCTACCTTCCCTTACTAGATCTTGAAGATGTTTCCCTACATTTTCTTCTAGAAGCTTTGTGGTGCTAGTTCTTATATTTAGGTGTTTGATCCACTTTGAGTTCATTTTTGTGTAGGTTGTAAGATAGGGGTCCTCTTCCATTCTCTTGACTATTGATATCCTGTTCTTCCATTCCCAATTATTGAAAAGACTATTTGTCCCAGTTCAGAGGATTTGGGGGCCTTGTGAAAAATCAGTTGACCATAGATTTGGTGGTCTATTTCTGCACTCTTGATTTGATTCCATTGGTCAATATTTCTGTCTTTGTGCTAATACCATGCTGTTTTGACCACTGTGGCTTTATAATAGGTTTTAAAGTCAGGGAGTGTTAATCTTCCCATTTTGTTCTTCTTTTTCAGGATGATTTTAGCTATTCAGAGTCTCTTTCCCTTACAGATGAATTTGGTAGTTAGCGGTTCCAGATCTTCAAGGTAGGCTGTTGGGATTTTGATTGGCACTGTGTTGAATCTGTAGATCAATTTGGGGAGAATTGACATCTTAACTATATTTAGCCTTCCTGTCCATGAGCAGGGAATGTCCTTCCACCTACTTAGATCTCCTTTGATTTCTTTTAGGAATGGTATGTAGTTTTCTGTGTACAAGTCCTTTACATCCCTAGTTAAGATCATTTCTAAGTATTTGATTCTTTTAGTTGCTATTTTGAATGGAATTCTTTCCTTAACTGACTCCTCAGCTAGATCATTGCTTGTGTATAGAAATGTTGCTGTTTTTTGCCATTAATATTATATCCTGTCACCTTGCTGAATTTATTAATGCTCAAGTAACTTTGCTGTAGATTTCTCAGGCTCTTCCACGTATAGTATCATATCATCTGCAAATAATGGAAGTTTTACTTCTTCCTTTCCGGTTTGAATGCCTTTTATTTCCTTGTACTGCCTGATTGCGCTTGCTGGAACTTCTAGCACAATGTTAAATAATCGTGGTGACAGTGGGCATCCTTGTCTTGTACTCGATCTTAAGGGGAAGGCTTTCAGGCTCTCGCCATTGAGTACGATGCTGGCTATCGGTTTTCTCATGTATTCCCTTTATTATATTGAGGTAGTTCCCTTTGATTTCTGTCTTTTGGAGTGTTTTTATCAGGAAAGGATGCTGCATTTTATTGAATGTTTTTTCAGCATCAACTGAGATGATCATGTGATTTTTTCCCTTTTGATTTGTTAATGTGGTATATTATATTAATTGATTTTTTGTGTTGAACCATCCTTGCATTCCTGGTATAAACCCCAGTTGTTCATGTTGTATAATTCTTTTAATGTGTTGTTGGTTTCAATTTGCTAATATTTTATGAGAATTTTTGCATCAATGTTCATTAGAAAGATTGGCCTGTAGTTTTTCTTTCTTATAGCATCTTTACCCAGTTTTGCTATTAAAGTGGTATTAGCTTGATAAGATGAGTTAGCGATAGTTCCTTTTTCCTCAATTTTTTGGAAAAGTTTGAGCAAGATTGGTGTTAGTTCTTTCTGGAATGTTTAATGAAATTCCCCTGTGAAGCCATCTGGCCCTGGGCTTTTCTTTGTAGGAAGATTATTGATGACTGATTAAATCTCTTTACTTGTGATTGGTTTATTGAGATCTTCTATTTCTTCCTGAGTCAGTGTAGCTTATTTGTGTGTCTCCAGGAATTTATCCATTTCATATAAGTTTTCTAGTTTGTTGGCATATAGTTGTCCATAGTATCCTCATAATTTATTTTATTTCTTCTGGGTTGTGGTAATGCACCCCTTCACATTTATGATTTTGTTTATTTGCATCCTCTTTCTTTTTTTCTTTGTCAGTCTTGCTCGTGGCCCATCAATTTTATTGATTTTCTTGAAGAACCAACTTTTGGTTTTATTAATTCTATCTATTGTTCTTTTGTTCTCCCATTCATTTATCTCTGCTTTAATCTTTGTTATTTCTGTTCACCTATTTGCTTTGAGGTTAGTTTGCTGATCTTTCTCAAGTTCCTTCAGGTTTACTGTTAAGTGCTTGGTTTTTGTTCTTTCTTGTTTTTTAATATAAGAATTTAAGGCAATAAATTTCCCTCTCAGCACAGCCTTTGCTGCACCCCATAAGTTCTTTAAGTTGTATTCTCATTTCCATTCATCTCCAGATAGCTGCTGATTTCTCTAGCAATTTCTTCTTTGACCTACTGGTTATTTAAGTGTGCTATTTAATCTCCATGTATCTGTGAATGTTCTCATTCTTGGTGGATATTAGAACTGGCTTCATCCCATTGTGATCAGAGAAAATGCATTGAATAATTTCAGTGTTTTTAAATTTATAAAGACCTGCTTTGTGCCCCAGCATATGATCTGTCCTGGAGAATGTTCCATGAGCACTAAAGAAGAATGTATATCCTTGTACTTTATGTGTACTGACCTATACATTTCTGTTAGGTCTAATTCATTTGTCAAGTTATTTAATTTCTCTATTTCCTTGTGGATCTTTGTCTGGTTGTTCTATCTATAGAGAAAAGTGATGTATTGAAGTCTCCTACTATTGCTGTTGAAACATCCATCGCTCCCTTCAGTTTTGCCAATGTCTGTCTCATGTACTTTGGAGGTCCTTGATTGGGAGCATAAACATTTATGATTGTTTTATTTTCTTGGTGAATTGGCCGTTTAATTAGTATACAGTGTCCTTCTTTCTATCTTATCATGTCTTTACATTTAAAGTCTATTTTGTCCGATATTAGTATAACTACTCCTGCTTTCTTTTGGTTACAACTTGTGTGGAAGATCTTTTTCCATCTTTTCACTTTCATTCTGTTTGTATCCTTGTGTCTAAAGATGAGTCTCTTATAAGCAGCATATAGCTGGATTATGTTTCTTAAGCTATTCTGCCAATCTGTATCTTAATTGGTAAGTTTAGCCCATTAACATTCAAAGTTATTACTGAAAAGACGTTTCTTGATTCCACCATGTTATCTTTTTTATTTGTCAGAACTATATATTCTTTCCCCTCTTTTCCTTTGTATTCTTTAAATTACCCTTAGCGGTGCTCTTCAATTCTGTGCCCTCCTCCAGAACTCCCCCTCCTGTCTTTTCTTTTCAGCTGGCAGAACTCCTTTTAGTATTCTTCTAGGGCTGGCCTCTTGTTGACAAATTCTTTCAGGACTTCTTTGTCTGTGAATGCTTTAATCTCTCCTTCATTTTGAGGGAAAATTTGACTGGGTAGAGGATTCTTGGCTGGAAGTGTTTCTCTTTCCAGATCTTGAATATATCATACCACTGCCTTCTCACCTCCAGGGTGCTTGTTGAGTAGTCTAAACTCAGTCTTATTTGGTTTCCCTCGTATGTAGTAGATTGTTGTTTTCTTGCTGCTTTCAGGATTTTCTGCTTCTCTTCAACATTTGACAGACTGATTAGTATGTGACCTGGGGAAGTCCTATTTGGATTTATTCTGTTTGGAGTTCTTTGGGTTTCTTTTACTTGTAATATATGTCTTTTATGAGGGTTGGGAAGTTTTCCCCCATTATATCCTCAACTATTCTTTCTAGCCCTTTACTCCTCTCTTCTCCTTCTGGGGCACCAATGATTCTTATTTTGCGTACTCTGTTTTGTCTATCAGTTCCCTGAGTTCCCATTCAATTTTTTCCATCTTTTTTGACTTTTTCTGTTTTGAGTCTTCGAAGTCAATTATCCTGTTCTCTATATCACTTATTCTTTTTTCTGTCTCTCCAAATCTGGTGTTGTATGTTTCTAGTATTTTTTTACTTGGTCAGCAGAGTCTTGAATCTCTGTGATTTCTGCTGCTTTTCTATTTATTCTTTCAAATTCCTCTTTGTGCTCTTCTACTGTCTTCTTGATCTCCCTTATGCCATTAGCCATCCACTTATTTTATTAAGTAGAGTCATATGAACATCTTTGATTAGTTGTTCCAGCGTCTCTGTCTCCTTTGGTGTTTTAATTTGGTCATTAGGCTGGGCTTTATCTGTCTGCATTGGGATATGCTTACTGATCTTCTGTCTTCATGGCATGTAGATATCTTGATTGATTTACTTTGGGAGTTGATTTATTTCAGTAGTCTAAGGCCTTGTGTTTGTGGGATGGTTGTACAGCAGGGAGCAGGGTACAGGGTGGAACACTCAGTATGGTGATTTGTTTCAGCGGTGGTATGGGCGCAGGCTGAGGATGTTATGCTGGTGCTTGTGAACGTGGGTGCCCTGCGGCCAGGGAGGATGTAGCTGTCCGGGTGCACCTGTATAAAGTGACGAGTGCTGCTTTGAAGCATGGTACCCGACCCACAGGAATGGAATAAGTCTACGAACATACTTTTCTGGGGAACCCAGCTCCAAGCCACAACAGGATGGGATCCAGAGTCCAGGGAAGAGAGGGGAATCATGAGTACTCTACCTGGACTAACCAAGGAGAGGATGAGAAAAGATAGATGCACGTTCTGCAGCCTGACTCCAGTGTACCCCATCCAAATTGCTGTCACCTTGGCCTTGTGTGGCAGATTGTAACTAGACGGAGAGAACCTGAGGCACCTATTATGACCGTGAGGTTATTGAAAGCAGAAATGGCCAATGGTCTTTCACCAGGTTTCTTCATAGAAGAACTTAATAAATATCGTCAGAAGCATGGCATAGAACTTAATTATCGTGAATTGTCTGCAACAGGACCACCACATGATTTAAGGTTTACATTTCAAGTTATAATAAACAAGCAAGAATTTCCAGCAGCGGAAGGTAGAACAAAGAAGGAAGCAAAAAATGCTGCAGCCAAAGTAGCTTTGGATGAACTTAATAAAGAAAACAAGGAGGTTAGTTGTCTGTCACCACCAACCATAGACGCTTCAGAAGGGTCATCTATTGGGAACTATATAGGCCTTATTAATAGGATTGCCCAGAAGGAAAACCTGACTGTGAATTATGAGCAATATGAATCAAGGGAACCGGGGCTCAAAAGATTTCGTTGTAAATGCAAAATTGGGCAGAAAGAATTTGATGTTGCCTCAGGTTCTACTAAACAGGAGGCAAAACAATTTGCAGCTAAACTTGCGTATGATCAGATGAATTTAGAAGAAACCTCAATGGACACCAGTCACGTAGCAGAACGGTCCCTGCGTGTGGTTTCACCGTGGACCGCAAGCACGGGACCTTCAGAGGGAGGGACGCAAGCTCTGTGGGCAACTCAGAGAACTGACCCAGTCTTCTCTGATTGTTTCACTCCCGGGTGCAGTGATTTTACAAGCAGCTCTTCGGAAATACGCACATAATCTTCTGAATTACCTTTTAAAAAGGGCTTCTCAGAAAATTTATCAGAGAATAACTATCACAGTGAGAGTATGAAATGTCTCTCAAATAATCAAAAGAAGGTAAAAAGAAGTTTGGCACCTAGATTTTATTTTCATGAAAGAGAAGCAAGCAAGTACACTAAGGACTCGAGGTTTGCCAACGATTTTAAAGAAATAGAACCAATTGGTACAGGTGGATATGGCCAAGTCTTCAAAGCAAAGCACAGAATTGATGGGAAGATTTATGTTATTAAACGTGTTAAATATGATAACAAGAAGGCGGAGCGTGAAGTAAAAGCATTGGCAGCACTTAATCATGTAAATATTATTCACTATCATAGCTGCTGGGATGGAATGGATTATGATCCTGAGAAAAGCATAAATGATTCAAGATCAATGACAAGGTGCCTTTTCATCCAAATGGAATTCTGTGATAAAGGGACATTGGAGCAGTGGATTGATAACAGAAGAGGCAAGAAATCAGACAAAGATTTAGTTTTGAATTTATTTGAACAGATAACAACAGGAGTGGCTTATATCCATTCAGAACAGTTAATTCATAGAGACCTTAAGCCAAGTAACATATTTTTGGTGGATCTTACAAAAATAAAGATTGGAGACTTTGGACTTGTAACATCCTTGAAAACTAATGAAAAGCGAACAGGTGACAAGGGAACTTTGCGATATATGAGCCCAGAACAGCTATCTTCACAAGAATATGGAAATGAAGTGGACATATTTGCTTTGGGGCTAATTCTTGCTGAACTTCTTCACATATGCATCAGTTTTCAGGAAACAATCAAGATTTTCAAAGACCTAAGGGATGGCATCTTCCCAGATGTATTTGATAGCCAGGAAAAAAATCTCCTGGAGAAGTTACTCTCAAAGGAACCCAAGAAATGACCTAAAGCACCTGAAATCCTGAAGACCTTGAGTGAGTGGAAGCTTAGATCAGAGAAAAAGAAGCAAAACACATGTTAGGGCCTTTCTGAAAAAGTATTCTGCTTCAGATATGTGATTTTCCTTTAACTGTCTAAAACCTGATAGGGTATATTGATAGATATTTACCTTCTATGTTCATTTTTCCCCTTAATTTTTTACTACGTTCGCAGAAAAGTTTTCATTTTTTACATCAAAAAACATCCTCAACTCATCTATTTATTCTAAGAAGGGAAAAATCTCTTAAACTTACTTTTTAAAAAAAACAATCAATCAATAATGAAATATTTATTAAGAGTCTACTGTTTCTAGGCCAAGAAAGATAATAAGATCTTTCCCTGTCTTAAATACATTACAAGCCAGTTGGAGAAATGTGATACCCATAAAAAGATAAATGATACACAGTCTCCTTGGAAAATAATTTAGTATTACCTAGTAAAGTGGAAGCTGTGCTTATATTCACAGCCATGAATTCATTCCCATGTGTATCCTTATAAGAGCATTCATAGACACTGTATATAATAGGCAAAAGAACAGGAAACAAACTTAATGTCCAAGAGTGGAATGGGCCAATAAATTGTATTATATTCACAGAAATACTAAATAGCAGTGAAATAAATGAATTACAGCCAAGGGCAGCAACATCATAATAGCTCTTAGAAAATATATACAGAATGATTCCATTTATAATAAAGCTTCAGAATATGTGAAACCAAATCACTTAAATAAAAAAAAAAATTTTAAGGAATCCAAATAAATGTGGTAAAACAAAGAAGGGAAGGAAGGAAATAAGAAATATTAAATTCAGGTTAGTGGTTATTTCTGAGAAGGGGGTGTGATTGGGGAAATGGACTTCCAAGGTAATGGTGTTAACTGTTTTCTTAAGCTGATGTAGACTCCACTAACATTTGCTCTTTTTACCTTAAAAATATTTTATAAATGTTTTTTTTTTTGGTATCTATATTAATAAACATTTTAAAGAAAAAAAAAAAGCATGGTACCCTTTGTGCGCATGCATAGAGCTATGGCAGCAGGTCGGTGTTATGCCGTCCTGGATTGGGGGCAGATGTGACCTGGCTGTGCAGGTCAGCACTTTCTCAGAGCTGGGAAGTGAGGCCGAGGGTTGTGCACACGTGCGGTTCTAGGATTGCTGTAATGTGCAGCTCCCAGAGCTGAATGATGTGATTGGGGGTACGCATGCATGCTTGGGCCTGGGAGTGCCATAAATGGATGTGCTGAGCTCAGGGAGGGCAGGGTGAGGCTGTGCGACACTATGAGGGGGCAGTAGCCTGGATATGGAAGTTAGTGCCTGCGACCTTTATGCTCTGGCAACAGCCTGCAGGGAACAGGGAGGGGGAGGTGGTGCTCCGGAGGGGCGCAGGAGTGTGGGTTGGCCTGCACTTGGGGTGGGAGTGAGGGGCAGGTACATGTACTGGTGGCTGATGGGGTGGAGGCACCTGGAGTGCAGGGAATGGGAGCAGGTAAGGGCGTTCAGGTGTGTGGGGTGTGGAGTGAGTCGCCAGTCATGGGGCTGTGCTGGTGAGGGTAGCGCGCCCAAGGAACGAGGCCTGACTTACTTCCTAGTCACATGTACCCATCTGTGCACTCCCGTGGGTTCCGTGGCTCCCTGCCTCCATGCCAGGCTGCAGCTTTCTGTCCCTCAGTTCCTCGGCCTCTGCAACCAGTGTTGCCACATGTGGTGTAGAAGGCACTCCCAGGTCAACCGCACTCCCAAATTGCTGCCTCAGTCGCCCTCCTGTCCCTTCTCTAACTTTGGAGCAGGGCTAATCCCAGTCTGCTCTAGTCGGCCATCTTCCCCGAAGTCTAGCCTTGATTCTTGAAGGCAATTGTTTGAAGATATGACTTTTACAATCTACTGTGTGATTGTGAAAACCTTCTGCTTGGCGCTTCTTTTATCCAGGGTACTGATAGATGAGTAAAAAAAATAAAGAAAGGGGGGCAATGGGTAAAATAAATTGGGTAGATGGAAATTCTAGTGGTCAATGAGAAGGAAAGGTAAGGAGTATGGTATATATGAGTTTTTTCTTTTTTTAATTTTTTTACCTGGGGTGATGCAGATGTTCTAAAAAATTATCGTGGTGATGAATACACAACTACGTGATGTTATTGCGAGCCATTGATTATACTCCAGGTATGGACTGTGTATGTGAAGATTTCTCAATAAAAAAAATAAATGAAAAAAAAATGTTATGCCAGTTCTTCTTTCCCACCTCCCCTTACACGTTGTCTTTTCCCCATTTTACAAAAAAAAAATCTTTCTTACCCATCTCAAATCTTACTATGGTACCTTGTTCCAAGATATAAAACCACTGCGGCATCAGATGAAGAGGGTTCAGTTGAAATATTTGCCTCAGCAAAGCCTGCATGACATCATAAGCCTCCCATCTCATTAAGGGATGCATTCTGAGTACAATTTTACTCCTGGTGCTTAATGCGTTGAAACTGTAAGTAATTGTGTTGTTTTGATCTTAGGTTTATTGATGATATTTGTAGTGATTATATAATCCATGAGGGTCTTTTTTATACTTAGTTCAGTGGTCAAAGGAATTGGAAAAAAAATTACAAATTTAAAAACGTATTCGTATACCAAAGTATGCCAAGGTGACCAATAAAAGACCCTAGCGCAGGGAAGTATGTTAGGATAACACCAGGGGCAGGGGAGATTGGCATAGAAATATGATTTCAAGAGAAAGAAAAATGATGAAACCTTACTATTATGAAAAACTTATTTCATTTGTAAATGGATGGTGCTAGGTATCAAATCATTATCATTTTTATATTCCATTGAATTCATTTAAAAATATAGTAACTCATTTAAAAATACCATTGTTTATAATTGCCAGTAAAATTCATCTTTTGCATTTCTTAAACTTATGATGAGGACATTTTAATGTCAACTTAAAAATTATTTTAGTGAGTGTTTTAGTTTGCTAAGGCTCCTGGAATACAATATACCACAAATGAATAGCTTTTATAAAGGGGATTATTTAGTTATGAAACTATTCTTTGGAGGGAAGGCAGCTAGCTTTCATCTGAGTTTCTCTGTCACATGGAAAAGAGTTCTCTGTCACACAGAGATGTCTGCTGACTGCCCTCCTGGCTTCTGGGTTCAAATGGCTTTCCCTGGGATGTTTCCATTCTGCATCTCCAAATATCTGGGTCTGTGTCAGCTCTGAGTGCTGAGCTGAGGTGTGCTGAGCTGCTGAGCTCTCTTCTGACTCCTCTTTTTAAGCTTCCATCTAATTAAATTAAGCATCACTCATTGCAGAAGGCACTCTCCTTAGCCGACCACAGATGTAATGAGCCATAGATGAATTTCACATGCTGATAATTTAAGTCCACAGCAACAGAATAACTGGACATCATCACCTGCCGAAGTTGACACCTGAACCTAACTATTACAGTGTCCACCCTTGTCAACTTGGCAGCTATACACATCACCTTAAACCACACTTAATCTCCAAATAGAAAACAATAACAGACATTTTTTTCACCTAAGAATGCTCATCTGTCCTGCACACAACACGCTAAATCTTTCCATATTCAAAATATTCATTTCATCACAAAATCTCAAAGGTCTTAAGTCATTTCAGTAATAATACAAATATAATATCAACTTGAAAATAGTACATAATCTCATCAAAGTCAGTTATAGTCATGGTCTATTCTAAGACAATGTTCTCTGGCTGTGGACATGTGAACTTAGAGCAAATTATCTGCTTCCAATGTACAAAGAAGGAACAGTCATAGGATGAACAATTCCATTGCCATAGGGAGAAATTGGGAGAAAAACAGAAGTCACCGGACCTAAACAATTCTGAAAAACTGCAGGGCAAATTCCACTAGATTTCATAGTTTGAGAGCCATTCATCCTTGGAGAAGGCAGCAGTCCCACTCTTTCCAAGGGCCTACACAGTCGTCCTTGGCTCTCTGAACACTGGGATGAGTGTTGCAACTGAAGTATCTAGGGGGCACCTGGACTCTTTGCCATCTCTGGTGGCAGTCAGGCTCCCCCTAATCCTTGGGGAATGTGCTCCACTTTTTCCTAGGCCTGGGGCAGCAGAACTTTTCCTGAGTATCAAGGCGGAAGGCCCATCCTCCGTCTCCAGAGCAAACTCACCCCTTCCACATGCGCAGGTGGCTCTCCTCTCCCGACCTGAGGTTTCCTGGCTTCAGACCTTAGCTTCCATGGTTCTGCCTCTGAGGTTATTCTTCCTTCTCTCTGCCCATTTTCTGTCCCTTCCAATCCAGACCAGTAGTGATTCTGTTTATACAGGTCTTGCAAAAAAATTATTGACTTGGCGTGTAGCATTCAGGGATCAAAGACATCAGGCAAGAGGCCTTCCACAGATTCTTTCTGGATAACGCCATCTCCAATCCTGGCTTGTTCTGTAATGGCTAACTGGTTCTGTGTTTGATCAACCTTCACATGGGGTACTATTCTCAGGCATCTCACTTTCCAGAAGCTGAGAATTTTGCAAATCATCAATTTCTGGTTTCTTTGCACCCAAAAGTTCGGTCCTCAGCCTATCCCTTTCTTGCTGCATTTTACTATTAGCTGCAAGGAGAAACCAGGCTGCATCCTCCACGTTTAGCTAGGAAATTTCCTCCACCAAGTATCCCAGATCATCACATTCAAATTCTCCCTTCTATCCAGGGTCAGGATTCACTTTTGCCACATTCTCTGCCACCTTAAAACAAGGGTCACCCTTCTTCTCATCTGCAAGGACACGTTCCTCATTTCTGTCTAAAATTTCAACAGAAGTATCTTTAGAGTCCATATTTCTACCAGCCGCCTCTTCACAGCAATCTAGGCCTTCTCTATTAAACTCCTTATAATTCTTCTAGAATCTTCTCCTTATCTATTCAAAAAGTTGTTCCAGCATGTTAGCTATTTGCAAACACAGCAGTGCCCCACTTCTCTGGTACCAAAATCTGTTTTAGTTTGCTAAAGCTGCTGAAATACAGTACACCAGAAATGGATGGCTTTTGTAAAGGGAATTTATTTACTTACAAATTTACAGTTCTTTGGAGGAAAGGCAGCTAGCTTTCATCTGGGTTTCTTTGTTATGTGGGAAGGCACAGGGCAATGTCTGCTGGCCTTCCCTCCTGGCTTCTAGGTTCAAATGGCTTTCCCTGGGATGATTCCTTTCTGTATCTTCAAGATGTCTGGGTCTTTGTCAGCTCTGAGTGCTGAGCTGAGGTGTGATGAGCTGTTGAGCTCTCTTCTGAGTCCTCCTTTTAAGCCTCCAGCTAATTAACTTGTCAGTCGTTGCAGAAGGCACTGTCCTTTTAGCCCACCTCAGATGTAATGAGCCATAGATGAATTTCACATGCTGATGATATACATCCATATATCCACAGAAAAACTGGGCACCATCACCTGGAGAAGCTGACACTTGAATCCAACTACTACAGGGATTTTGTTACAAAAAGGTTTGAAGACCTTTACTGTATCCTGTTGTTGTTTTCTTCATGAGGGAGGGCACTCTCCTTTCATGCAACTCTTCTTTCTGTTGGATGAAGGACTTGACTGATGGTGTTTTATATGCGTCTTACCTTTTGCTAATTTAATCTTTAAGGAGCAGGAATGTCTTTCATATGCCAGGCTTAGTGCTCGGTGTACCAGAGAGACACTTGTCTTAATTTCCAGGCTGCTATGACAAATATCAGAGGGGATTGGCTTAATCAACAGGAATTTAATGTCTCACTGTTTCTAAGGCTGAAAATCTTGTTTCCTCCTGGGTCGGTAGGATTCTGGCTGGTGGCCCTTCTTGAATTCCTTGGCTTTCTCATCACAGGTCAATGTCCTCTCCTTTCTCTCCCAGGTCTGTTGGTGTCCAACTTCTGGGTCATCCCATGGCTGCTCCTTATAAGGCCTCCAGTGATAGGATTAAGACCCATCCTGTTTCAGTTGGGCGTACCATACCTAAAAATGATATTTTCCAAAGGAATGTGATTAAGAGCATGTTTTTTTAGGGAGCACATAACTCAGTCTACTGTAGACACTTAAGCCCTGCCTTCATGGAGTTCATAGTTTAGCCTCCACTGTTTGGTTTAGAAAATAAAGTATGATGATGGAAATGGAATAAAATAAAATGTGTAGCAACAGAGATAGCAGTTGTGGAGATTCAACTAAATATATAACAACATTCCATCCAAGCAGGATACTGATTTTTGTGTGACAACTGATGCTAATATGGTAACTGATGTTAATATGGTATTTCTCAAAGAAATACCATATTAACATCCTCAGTTGTCAAATATAAATCTACCAAAAAGACTCAGGAAATTTGGGGAGGCTTTGTTTTTTTTTGTTTGGTTTAATTTGCATAAAGAGCATTGGTATTCCATGGCATCTTTATGGTGTTTAAATACACTTTGAGTGTTTGAAGCTGGACAGTGAACTATCAGAGCAGTGGGTTCATTTTCTTTATTAGCAGATTTCTTCATTTATTATTTAGGATATTAATTTGATAAGTATTTGAGGAACATCCTGATCTAAGAATAGAGCAGAATAACTCAACCTGATAGGATTGTATTCTAGGCACTTTCCAGTTCTTTGGTGTTGAACTTTGCTCATCTATTAATGCAATTAAATAGCATCATGGATTCTGAGGATTAGAAAGTGTTCATACTGAGTCCCCATTTTGCGTAATTTTTCTTAATTCAGTTTTGAAGAGCGTAGAGTTATGCCTTGTATAATAAAGAAATGATCTGTTAAAGTACGTGCATTTGACTTTATTTTGCTTTTTCCCCTAGGTGAAAAGAAATGGATTATCTCAGACCATTAGTCAAGAGGAAAGGAAGCGGCAAGAGGTACGTTCTTTACTGAGCAGAAGCTTTCAGGCTGTAAAGTGTGCATGTGGGCACTTGGGCTTCTTTGCTTTCACCTACTGTGCACAGTTGTTCATTGTCCCTTGAAAACATATGTAGTTTGTTTTTCCAGAAGCAGTGATTGTTACTAAATAAAAAAGTAAAAACAACAAATAAACCCCCTAGAAGAGAAAAATTTTAAATATTCTAACATTGTTTTAACTTAAACAACACCTGGTCCAGGTATTTAGCCAGAAGAAATATATGGAAAAATGAAACAGACGTTAGTTCTTGGAACTGAAAAGTGATGTCAATAGAAAAATGGGTGGCATCTGAATAATCTAGCTTAGTAAATAGTATTACCAATGTTAAACTCTTTAGTTTTGAGAAAGGTACCAAGGCTATGTTCAGTGTTAACGTTAGGGAAAGCTAGGTAAAGGATATATGTGAATTCTAAACTGTTTACAGGTTTTCTGTAAATGTAAAATTATTCCAAAATAAAAAGTTTATTTAAAAAAATAAAATAGATAAAAATAATAGGGCTTTACAACTCCAAGTTTAATCAGTGCTAAGAAAATTGCTCCTTACAATGACATCATGAAGTTCTCAAAGCACTTTCCTTCTGTATTATGTGTATTTGTATGTATTTATATAAATGTATGTAAATGTGTATATGTGTGTGTGTGTGTGTGTGAGTGTGTGTGTGTGTGTAACTTCCAAAAAGGACCAGAGGTATTGTTTTGTTATTTCATTGACAAGGAATAAAGTAAAATTATCAAAGCATATTATAGTAACTTTTTTTAAGTTAAAAAAATGAAATATTTGATGATAACTAATACTTTAAAATGTCACATTATGTGTGAGACTAAAGCAAAAAATATTTATTTGTTACAAAATTTAGATTTTGACTAGAGCATTTCCTAATATAACTCATGTAGATAGTTTGATTGAATGTCATAAGTACTTGGAATCTCAGGTAGGACATGAGTTTTTGTTGGTTTGTCCAGAGTGATCCCCCGATGAATCCCAGAATGATTTGATCAGTGACTGGAAAAGTATTTGCAAGCCCCCTTCGGGAATGGTGAGAGTGGGGAGAAATTCAACTTCCCCAAGTTGAATTCTTGATATTCTCACAAGCAGTGTGGACAACCAAAGCTGTAGGCTGAGCCCCCAGTCTTGGGGTTTGTTCACATGAAACTTAACCCCACAAAAGATAGGTCAAGTCTACCTAAAATTTAGGCCTAAGAGTCACCCCCAAGAGAGCCTCTTTTGTTGCTCAGATGTGGCCTCTCTCTCCAGCCAATATGATGAGCAGTCTCACCACCCTCCCCCTCTCTGCGTGGGACATGACTCCCAGGGGTGTGGATCTTCCTGGCAATGTGGGACAAAGATCCTGGAATGAGCTGAGACTCAGCATCAAAGGACTGAGAAAAACCCTAGAATGAGCTGAGAATTAACATCAAGAGATTGAGAGAACCTTCTCGACCAAAAGGAGGAAGAGTAAAATGAGACAAAGTGTCAATGGCTGAGAGATTCCAAACAGAGTCGAGAGGTTATCCTGGAGGTTATTCTTATGCATTAAGTAGATATCACCTAGTTGTTCAAGATGTAGTGAAGAGGCTGGAGGGAATTGCCTGAAAATGTAGTGCTGTGTTCCAGTAGCCATGTTTCTTGGTGATGATTGAACAATGATATAGCTTTCACAATGAGACTCTGTGAATGTGAAAACCTTATGTCTGATGCTCCTTTTAGCTACTATATCAACAGAAGAGTAGAACATATGGAATAAAAATAAATAATAGGGGAAACAAATGTTAAAATAAATTCAGTTTGAAATAGTGGTAAATGAAAGCGAGGGGTAAGGGGTATGGTACGTATAGTTTTTTTTTCTCTATTATCATTTTATTTCTTTTTCTGTTGTCTTTTTATTTCTTTTTCTAAATCGATGCAAATGTACTAAGAAATGATGACTATGCAACTATGTGATGATGTTAAGAATTACTGATTGTATATGTAGAATGGAATGATTTCTAAATGCTTTGTTAATTTTTTTAATTAATAAAGAAAGTTAAAAAAATGAAATATTTGAAGCTCTATATATGTTACTAGAATAAAAATTAAAGAAAACAACAACATAGAACTGTACAGCACAGTAAGCCCTGGTATAACAGTACAATTATAAAAACATTCTTTCATGAATTACATCAGATGTACCATACCAAGACAGAATGTTAACAATAGCATGATATATGGAAAGTCTTTATTTTATGCATCATTTTCCTGTAAACCTATACTTTCTCTAACAAAAAAAACCTCTAGAATCCGTGTATATTCACCATTCAGAATTAACAAATGGATTACATTTGCAAATTTTCCCCCTTTTTTTAAGTAAAGAAAATAAACTTTTTTGATAATCCTAAAGTTCTCCACCTCAGTTCATTCCCTTTCCTCAGAGGCAACTATAATCTGTGTTTTTTAATTATGTATTACATTTATACACACATATACTTGCATGTACTCTAAAACGTAGGTAAATTTTATAATTCTATACACATTTTTATGTTACTTGCTTTTTTTTTCCACAGCAACAAGCATCTATTTTTAATGATTCGATTGATGCGTAATTTACATACAATAAAACATACATTTTAGTTGTACATTTTGATGAGTTTTGACATATCTGTATACCTGTTTAGCCACCACCACAATCAAGATATTGAACTGTTTTGCATCTTCCCATAAAGTTTCTTAATGTATATGTTACTTGCTTTTAACATTGAACATTGTTTTTAATATTTATCTATATTAATACATATAAATCGGAATCATCACTCAAATTACTACATAGTATTCCATTCTATGAATAACGTATTTTTTTCAATCCATCCTTCCAGTGATGGAAAATTAGGATGTAGCTTTATTTCTCCTTTATTAACATCATGGTGTAAGCAGTGTTTCTTTCTCCTGGTAGATAAATCCAAGAGCCTCTTTAGACCTCTAAGCCCACTTGGAATATTTCTGTTCTTTTAAACCTTTAATATTTGTGCCTCTTCCATTACCCTTGTTTTTGTTGAAAATGAATATTCAGATTTGTGATATAAAAAAGTAATGACAATGATAAATCTAACTTTCATGTTTCTTTCCATTGTTCTTATCTCAACTGACTTGCTTTTAAGTAATCAGTGGTTTTATTACAGAATATTTTAACAAATATTATATTACATCCCCTCTGCCACTTATTCATCCTTTTATGTGCTCTGTTCTATATAGTTCATCATATCTTTTTGTCTCAATATTAAGGTTACACATACAAATGGCCTTTGCTTTTGAAAATATTTTAAGACAGTTGCAAGTACCACATCCACCAATAACTTGAAATCTGTATATTTGGTCACCAAGGGAGAATTTTATTTTGTTCACATTCAATTTCCTGAGGATAACTGTGTTGATTGGATAGAACCACACAAGGTATAGATTGTGAGACTCTTAATGTTCTCACTTTTTAAAAAATTTTTTTTATTAATTAAAAAAATTAACAACAAAACAATAAGATATCATTCCATTCTACATATATAATCAGTAATTCTTAATATCATCACATAGTTGCATATTCATCATTTCTTAGGACATTTGCATCAATTTAGAAAAAGAAATAAAAAGACAACAGAAAAAGAAATAAAGCAATAATAGAGAAAAAAAGTTATACATACCATACCCCTTACCCCTCGCTTTCATTTACCACTAGCATTTCAAACTAAATTTATTTTAGCATTTGTTCCCCCTATTATTTATTTTTATTCCATATGTTCTACTCTTTTGTTGATATGGTAGATAAAAGGGGTATCAGACACAAGGTTTTCACATTCACAGAGTCTCATTGTGAAAGCTATATCATTGTTCAATCATCATCAAGAGACATGGCTACTGGAACACAGCTCTACATTTTCAGGCACTTCCCTCCAGCCTCTCCAATATGCCTTAACTAACAAGGTGATATCTGTATAATGCGTAAGAATAACCTCCAGGATAACCTCTCAACTCTGTTTGAAATCTCTCAGCCATTGATATTTTATTTTTAGTTATGTATTTATTTTTGGATGATAAAAATATATATACATATTTTTTGTTGTTGGCAACAAATTTCTCCATGTCAGTTACATTCAAGAAAACATTTTTCCCCATTTGTTTTGCCTGAGTTACCATCAGTAATACAACTCAGGCCTCTTGTACATTGTTTTTAGTCCGTTTTTTTTCAATCTAATAAATTTATTTTAACATTTGTTCCCCCGTTATTTATTTATTTAAAATTTTTTAAATTTTTATTAATAAAACCAATCAACATACAATATGAACATTCTTTTTTATCACATAGTTGTACATTCATCATCATGATCATTTCTTAGAACATTTGCATCAATTCAGAAAAAGAAATAAAAAGACAACAGAAAAAAGTTCATGCATACCATACCCCTTACTCCTTCCTTTCATTGATCATTAGGATTTCAATCTACTAAATTGATTTTAACATTTGTTCCCCCTATTATTTATTTTTATGCTATGTGTTTTACTCGTCTGTCCATAAGGTAGATAAAAGGAGCATCAGACACAAGGTTTTGACAATCACACAGTCACATTGTGACAGCGATATCATTATACAATCATCCTCAAGACACATGGCTACGGGAACACAGCTCTACATTTTCAAGCAGTTCCCTCCAGCCTCTCCACTACATCTTGATGTTCTCACTTTTTACTTTTCAGACCATTTCATCCCTTAATTCTCTGTAGTGCAGCTGAGGCTAGACCAGCACGTTTAAGTAGCAACTTAAATTGTTAAGTTTTTGGATGCTAAAAAAAGGACACTGAAACTAGCATCACTAACCCAAAATAAGGCCCACCCATCAGTGGCTGGGCTTGGCCGTGCTGCAGGGAATTATGGACCTGGGGCTGTATGGACCTGGGTCCTGGGGCCTGAAGGGGAGGAGCCCCAGGGGCAGTACCACTAAAGGGGTCTTCAGGAAGGAAGTGAAGCTTAGGCCTGCCAGCTGTTCACCACCCTCCTCTGAGGACATTCTTGGAGAATCTGAGTTTGATTTTGTCAAAGAGCTAGAAGGAGTCCTTACACAGGGCATTGGCCTCTTTTCACATATGTGGGTTGGCATTTCATCATTAGCAAATACTTATCGGGGAAACCACTGTGTACCTGACACCGAGAATTTCTACAGAGGGTCCTCTCTTCCTTCTTGAGATACTGAAGAGAGCTGAGAGGGTGGCTTGGTGAATGGATGGAATTACTTTGAGTTGTATGAGTTATATAAAAGAATTCCTGCCGCAGATAAGAACTTTTTTGAGGGCATATACAGTCATGGTGTTTTAATACCGCCAGAATGTTTGCGGTTACTGACTGCAAATTAGTTAGATTAAAGCACACGGGAGAAGGGAGTGAAAGAATATATTTGAGGGAAGTTTTCTCTGAATGCTAAGTGGCAGCCATAAGTCTTTTTCTGTCCGTGAAGCAACATGCTTGGAAAGCAGGGCTGGAGGAGATGACCCAAAGGTTAATTAATGTCACCCTGAGATTGTGTGGCATGCCCTCACTTCCTTCCATAGATTCTACCCCTTGGCAAAGGCATGACCTCAGGATACAATCTGGAGTCATCCAAATGCTTTCACATTTTCATATATACACTACAGGCAGTGACTATTCCTTGAGATTTCTATGCAACATAAATATCCTTTTTATAAAGACAGTAGCTTTGTAATGCTCTTTTCTTAATGCTTTTTGTACTTTCGAGATATGTCATTTGTATAGCAGAATTATGTAAGCTATAATTTAGTTCTCTAATTAAAGGGATTAACAGTGTGTTTATTTTTCCTTCTTACCAGGCTATCTTTGAAGTCATATCCTCTGAACATTCATATTTACTCAGCTTAGAGATCCTGATATGCATGTTTAAAAATTCTAAAGAACTGAGTGACACGATGACCAAAACTGAGAGTCACCATCTTTTCTCCAACATTACCGATGTCTGTGAAGCAAGCAAAAAGTAAGTCCACTTCAGTCTGCCTTTGATTGTGCCAAGAAATTGCTTGCTAATAAACATCTGCATTATCTCAAAAAGAAGGAATTCAGGGTTATAAGGGCTCTTGTTCATTTAACTGGCGTCGTCTTCATTCCTTGAAAAAGATTTTAAGATATGTTTCAAGTTGTTGGTGGATAGGCAGGTGCTAAGTGTGTAATTAATTGTCGCAGTTTTATCTAAGGTCTCTTTATTCCTTCTCCTTCTCCCATTTCTTCTGCTCACTTTTCTCTTTATTCTTCCTTTTAAATTATGACAACAATGTACCAGTGTTTTGGGGTATTTAACTGAGGATCAGAAAGTAACCCACACATCAACCGTACAAATAAAAATATTATTTATATTTAAATTGTCATATTCTTGTCTTTGTTCATGTATGTGAATATTATTTTTAATTTGCAGTCAGAGGGAACATAATGATTTCTACAGCTTTTCTCTATTTAACATTCTGTAAGCACGGTTACAAAAGTCTTCATGATGACTATTTAATGATGGCAGGTTCAGTTCATGTACCAGTGGTGAATTCTCATACATCTCTGGGTGAACTGCACAGCTATAGTGATGTGACAACATTTTCTAATCCTGCTAGTTCCGTCACAGTGTTGCAGTAGATTTTCCTTCAGTTGCGAAGTTGAACGTCCACACTAACATAGGTTAGTGTATGGGTTGGTGCTGTCTCCGAAGGGTGGAATTTGTGGCCAGATCACTGAGATCTCTGAAAATTTCTTGATAGTTGCACCATTTTAGAAGCCATATTCTCTCACAAGAAAAGATCCTGGAAATCCTGTTATTAGATATAGATACTGTAGTGGGTTGAATGGAGGCCTCTGAAAAGATACAGCCACATCCACGTCCTAATACTTGGACCCAGTGAATGTGGCCTAATTTGGAGAAAGGGCCTTTGCAGATGTAATTCAGTTAAGGATTTTGAGATGAAGTGATCATCCTAGATAACTCAGATAGACCCTAAATCCAATGACAAGTGTCCTTTTAGGAGACGGAAGGGAAAAGGACAACACAGAGGAGGAGGCCATGCGAAGACAAGGCAGAGATTGAGTGACGCAGCCACAAGGAATGTCCCAAGCCACCAGAAGATGGAAGAGGCATTTTATATCATGCAGCCATTAGACAGCCTCTTGCAGTGCATAAATTACTCCAGAGAAAGCTTTTAATAAAATCTGATTGCTGAGTAGCAGCAGTTCTTGAGTAAGGACACTTCTGGTTCCTTGGAGTCTTTTGGGCCTTGACAGCATTGGCCGTTTATCATTGTGGTTACAAAAGAGCGCAGGCTTTGGCCTCAGACAGATTTTGGCCCCAACGGTTGCTTCTTTTCGTAGTTGATTAAACTTGAGCAGATTGTAAAACCTCTCCAGCCCCATTTCTTATCTACAAAATGGGATAAAGATGGCACTTACCCATAGGGGGATGGAAGAATCAAATGAAGTGATTTCATGTTTCAAGTGTGTGTCCAGCATTTCACTTTTGATGAGGAACCATTGAATTTCCTGGTAAGAACTGCAGTCTTCTTCAGTTTTAAGTCTCTCCTGAACAAATCAAGTAGAGAGTCTTGATTTGGTGCTGGTCTTTTTCAGGAAAGGTCTCTTCTTAGGCTTAAACCGTCCACGGGGAGTAGGTATCTGGCTAGAATTTAATATATTATCTCTATTATTTTAAAAGTTTTTCTGTTTTATTTTTTGTCACAAAAACTTTCAGACATACAGAAAAGTAAATAAAATAGTATAATGAATTTCCATATACTCCAAACTAATGTTTAACAATCATTAACATTTTTCTAAATTTGCTATTTTTTTCAGTTGAATGTTTCAAAGTATATAGATATGACTTTTTACTCCTAAATAATTCATTATTCAAGTCTAAAAAGATAAGGAAATTTCCTTATTTGTCATGATCATACTTATTTTAGCTTACTAATGCTCCTTGGAATGCAATGGACTGACTTTATAAAGGGGATTTATTAAGTTACAAGTTTACCATTCTAAGGTCATAAAAATGTCCAAACAAAGGCATTCAGAGAAAGCTCCGTTGACTCAAGACAGGCCAGAGGCATCTGTATCACCACTGTTAGTTGGGAAGTCACATGACTGATGTCTGCTGTTCCTTTAGCTTCTGATTTCAAATAGCTTCCCCAGGAGCATTTTTGTTCTGCATCTCCAAACCTCTCTGTCTGTGCTGGCTCTGAGAGTTTTCCAAAATGGTTCCCTCTTAAAGGACTTCAGTAAGCAAATTAAGACCCACCTTGAATGAATAGAGACACATCTCCATGGAAACCACCTAATTAAAAGGTTCCCACCTTCAAGTGAATGGATCACATCTCCATGGAAACAACTTAATCAAAAAGATCCCACCTTATGTCTGCCCCCATAAGATTGAATTAGGGAAAAAAAGAACATGGCTTTTCTCAGGTACATAACAGTGTCAGACCAGCACAGCACCTCGCATTGTTTCACTTAACATTTTATTCTGTATAGGTAATAGATTCACATGATTCAAAATTCGAAAGGTGCAAAAGTAAAGTCAAAATGCCCTTCATATCACCACCTCCCAGCCTTCTGACAGGTGGCCAAAGTTAACATTTTCTTTCTTGTGTATCTTTTTAGAAATAATTTAGGATGATGTAAGAAAATCATATTTCTATTTTTTCCTTTATTAACTTAACTGATAGCGTGCTATAAACACTGTTCTGACCCTTACTTTCTTCACTTCTATCTTGGAGGTTATTCCCTATCAGTGCATAAAAAGTTTCTGCCATTCATTTTTACACCTGCTCCTTACAAAATTATTTGCGACATTCTCAGTAGGCACATAACGTGTTTGGTACTCAATACCAGATCCATTAGTTCATTGTGGACTTCAGAATGGTGATACTCTAATTTATCATTCTTTATTCACTTAAGAGTCAGATCTGTTAATGTACCCGGTAGTGAAGTGCAAGTATTATATTTATTGATGCTCAAATCATCCCATCTTTGATCTTAACAATCCTTGATGGTTTCCTTGCTATGGGGTATATCAAGAGGTCTGAGCACAATCTTTTACAGTACCTGCCTCAGTCCTGGAATCAACTGTTTCCCCAAAGAATGCTGGTATTTTTAAATGTGAAGTGATATTTTAAGACTGTCGTTTGGGAGCTTGGAGCACTCATTGCTACATGGTTCTTAATTGATTTTAGGCATTTTAGAAGATTGCCAGAAAAAAAATACATATGCAAAACATTTACATGGAACTAAATTCAAATCTACGAAGGAGGCATTTTCAAAGAAGCCTAGTTTCTGTCCCTTTTGCCTTATGCTCTGTTGCTCCCTTATACAGGTAGTCATTTTTTTTTTTAAAAAAAAGCTAGTTTATTTTGTTTTTTAATGTAAGTGTATACATTTGCAAATTTGTATTCACCCTTTAATAACATGCCTCCTACAAATTTCTCAACCTCTTTTTATTCAGTTAACAATAGATAGAGATTATTCCACAGTAGTTTGTAGAGATGTTCCTTATTCCTTTTTATAGCTACCTCGTTTTCCACTGAGAACCGTAGTTTATTCATCCAGTCCCCCATTGGTGGACATTAGAATCATTTTTAGTCTTTTGCTGTTAAAAAGAATCCTGCTTTGTGCCATTTTGTATGGTAATATCAATTTTTCAAAGTTTATTGTTATGAAATATAGCATATATGCAAACTAAAAGAAGAGAAAGCAATCATTTTTAAAGCATGCTTCAATAAGTACTAAGAGATTTCAGAGTTTGTTGTGGGTTACTAGTCCACTATTTCAGATTTTTCCTTCCAAACTGTTCCAAAACACTGGAGGCTGGAAGAAATATCAGTATAGTGATTCAGCAGTCATACTTGTTTGTTAAATTCTGTTTTCTCTGTTGTAACTTCTCCTTCTCCTTTGTTCCTTCTCCCAATCTATAGGAATCATTAGACAATTTCTGTTCTGACTTTTTCATGTTGATAAGGGGTGTCAACACTAAAGATGGGGGGATGTAATTCGTTGATAATTTTAGAGAGACTAATTCTTCTGGGTTTCAAGATTTATCTGGCCTAGGAATCCTCTGGAAATTATAGGTTCCAGGAACTTAGTGCATGAAACTTTTATAGAGTTGGGCTTAGCGAGAGAGAGAGAGAGAGAGAGAGAGAGAGAGAGAGAGAGAGAGAGAGAGACCACATCTGAGTAACAAAAGAGGTTTTCTGGAAGTAGCTCTTTATTATTATTATTTTTTTATTGTATAATATAACATATGTACAAAGCAAAGAAATGAAAAAGCAGTAGTTTCAAAGCACTCTTCAATAAGTAGTTACAGGACAGATAAAAACAGAGTTTGACATGGGCTACCATACCATCATCTCAGATTTTTCCTTTTAGCTGCTCTAGAATATAGAAGGCTAGAAGGAATAAATATTTTTTTATCATCACAGTCAACTTTTTTTCTTTTTTGTGAAAAATAACATATACAAAAAAAATCAATAAATATCAAAGCATAGCAAAGCAATTAGCTATAGAACATATTTCAGAGTTTGGTATTACAGTTCCACTATTTTAGATTTTTACTTCTAGCTGCTCTAAGATACTGGAGACTAAAAGAAATATTAATTTGATAAATCAGAAATCTTATTCACTTATTAAATCCTATTTTCCCTGTATAACTCCACCATCACCTTTGATCTTTCTAACCTACTCTTTAGGGGTATTTGGGCTATGGCCATTCTAACTTTTTCATGTTGAAAGGGGCTGTCAATAATATGGAGTAGGGAGATGGATATAGCTGATGTCCTGGAGAGGCTGGGCCCTCTAGGTTTCAGGACTTATCTGGTCCAGGGACCCATCTGGATGTTGTAGGTTCCTGGAAACCCTACTGCATGGAACCCTTGTAGAATCTTATATATTCTAGGTGTTCTTTAGGATTGGCTGGAATGGTTTTGGTTGGGGGTTGGCATGTTATGATAGGTAGCAATGTCTAACCAAAGCTTGCCTAAGAGTGACCTCCCCAGTAGCCTCTCAACTCTAAATTCTCTCAGCTATTGATACCTTATTATTTACACTTCTTTTCCCCCCTTTGGTCAGGTTGGAATTATTGATGCCATGGTGCCAGGGCCAGACTTATCCCTGGGACTCATCTCCCATGCCACCAGGGAGTCTTTCACCCCTGGATGTCATGTCCCACATAGAGGGGAAGGCAATGATTTCACTTGCAGAGTTTGGCATAGAGAGCCTGAGGTTACATCTGAGAAAAAAGAGGTCCTCGAGAAGTAACTCTGAGGGATACCTATAGGTAGGCTAAGCTTCTCCACTACCTGTATAAGCTTCCCCAAAATAATCCTCAAGATCAAGGACCTAACCAATTGGGTATCCCTAAAGTTTGGGTATCCCTAAAGTTTGACACAGTATCAGGGGATTCCCTGATGGCGAATTTTTAATAGTTCCATATTTTTTATCCCATCCCTCAAGGACCTTGCCAATACTTTTTGATTATCTGCTTAATATATTCTAGGATGTATCCAGGCATTACTTTAAGCTATATAGGATTAAAGGTTCTCATTCTTATCTGGGCTCCCTGTGTTCCATTTGTTCAAATGAGCTTTCTAGACAGGTTGGGTTAGATCATATGCTACAGAAAATTTAGGTTTCAGACAAAATAAACTTTTCTTCCTTTGGTCTCAAAGAGTAGATTTGGTTCTAAAATATAGACAGTGTCCTAGAAGCAGCTCTTAAGCCTCACTATAGGTAGTCTTGGCTTCTCCATTACAGAAATAAGTCTCATAAGGGCAAGCCTCAAAATCAAGGGCGTGGTCTATATTCTTGGGGGACCACAGTCTGAGATGTATCCAGGTATTAAATTATGTTATACAGAATTATGAGGCCTCATTCCTATTCAGCATTCCAGAAATTTGGGTTGTTTAAATGAGCTATCCAGGCAGGTTGAATTAGATTGTATATTATAGAAAATTAAGGTCTTAGGCACAATAAACCTCTCTGCCTTTGATCTTACACAATAGGTGAAGGTCTAGTGTATACACATTATCATCTTTTACCCTGTATTCTGAGTTACCTTAGTCCTAGCCAGAATTGCTTTGTTTTCATCTCTAATTGAGGCCTGACCTCTTTATGGGTTACTTTATTATTATATGTAGCTATGCTAACTTTCAGGGCTGCAGCACTCCATTTCTGGGCCTTAGGTGTCACGGAATTACTCAACATTCCAGGGAAATACCAGCTGAGACACATTTAGCTCAGTGTCTCAGAGTCTGGATATACACTTACACAACTTCAGACTAAGTATAGCTACTATGAGGGCTTCCAGTCTAGGCTCCAGTTTTCTTTTAAGTGTTTTTTGAAAGAGACCTTAGCATATTTGTCCTTTTATTTCTGTCTTATTTCACACAATACATTAAACCCAAGGTTAATTCAGTTCATTGTGTGCCTCTCAACGTCCTTCCTTTTTTTGTAGTCATGCCATATTCCATCATATTAAGTGTGTCATAGTTTGCAGCTCTGCTGCTCAGTGTTGGACCCTTTGGCTCCTTCCATTTGGTCATCATAGATAATGTGCAAAATAAACAAATCATTTCTTACAGTATCCTCAGTTGTACAATCAGCAGCACTCTCAATTTTAGACAGTTTTCATTGGTCAGTAGAGACCGAGAACCAACAAACACAACCGCACTAAATACTGATTTAAAACTACCCCTTATCTGGTAGTGCTGTGGTACTATAGATGTCTTCCTATTAACTATTGGCCATAGCGTGCCATTTTAGTTTCCCCCATACCCCTCAACTATTGACTCTTTGTCCACTATCAAACCCTTGAAATAGTTCATACGAGAACTTGTTTATAATTGTAGTTTTAATTAGTGGGACACATGGCTTTGAACACCCCCTTTCAATCATATAATACCTTCAATTGACACATTTTTGAAGTTTTTTATTAAAACACTTTTAAATGAAATACAGTAACGTAAGCTTAATGACACGTATTTATTAAGTGATTATTCAGGTGGTACACTGATATGGCAAAAAATCATTAAGGTAATAAAAACCAAAATAACACCTTTTAGGTATTTATCACAGTATGTGTTCTGTTCATATTTATTAATGATAGAGTTATTCTATTACAGGACTCTTATCTGGAGAGTGGACAGTGTCACAGAGCAAGTAGTTCTTGCTGAGTTTATCAAATATCAAAATATTGGAATGCAGGGTCCTACTGAAGCTTGAAGGAAGTGTGCAGTTGTTAATTCAGTCTTGTATGCAGTACTCATCATTTACTTAAAGCATTTTGGTACAGCCTTTCCAACAGAGTGTATATATACCGATAAATAAATAGACTGCTGTCAATGAACACACAGTCCCAAAGTATTAGGATAACTAACCAAAGTATTAATGTACTTTGTGGTTAGTAAGCAACATGTAAAACTTATGACTCCAAGAGGTCGGAAAACCCAAAGCAGACAATTCTAGGATGGGAAAATCTACAGTAATATGTCTTTAATTTAATGAGTCATGATATTTCTTTATGATGAACAATTATATATGGGAAATTTTTCAGAATATATTCATATTAGAAAGCAGGTCTGAAGAGTAGGACTTCAAATTGTATTTGATTTTAATTATTTGGAAGGTAATTCACCAAAATGTTCAAGACAGTTTTCTCTGGATGATGGAATTATGAGTTATTTTATTTCTTTCTTTATGCTTTTGTATGGTTTCAAGTAGTAAAATAAACATTACTTCTAGATAGTCAGAAAAGGAAACAAGGAAAGGAAAAACAGGCAGTAAGAAATGTGAGCCAAAAATAAAATTAGGTTCGGCCAAATTAATGTCTGACAAATCCATAATGGGTTAACCTTGAAATGTTACTTTATTTAAATTGTAGATTCAATTTTTATTCATTTCATCAAAAATCCTTCACAAAATCTACATATTGTATGATTTTTAAAAAATGTTTTCATATCTATAGGTTAAAGATATAGGGGCTATTCTAGATATTTTTGTCTATTTTTAATTTAGAAAACAGAACTCAGAACATTCTCAACCTCTGTTAATAAAGAAATAGCCTCATCCTTTACATTTCATTTTGTTTTTATTTGAAATGCAGTACTTTAATTTGGATAGCTGTTTATGGAATATTTGTTATAATATCTCTGTTATAACATATTTACCTGATAAATCCTATGTCTGTATCATAATAACTTATGTTTCAAAAGGTTATTTGTAGTTTGAAACAATCATGTCAGGTATAGTCTTTTTTAAAATTTGAAAGCACTCAGATTTCCAAAGCCCATTTCATTACGTAATGCCTCTAGTTGAACTTCCCACATTTAGTCCCCAGCAGTGACTCTCAATTGATAACTATTTAACATGCTGTGAAAGAGTTTCCATTCCTGAGAAAATTAAAAGTCAAATCTTGAATAAAAGAAACCACCAGTTTCTGACTTAGTTATTACTGGTTAAGCAAGACATTGTTGAGTGTAGTGTAATCAAGGCTATCTTACTTTTAACTGATGGAAAATTGTAGCTATAACTGACGGGCTGTTTAGTGTAGGCTAGCTTCACAACATGATCAGCACCCGGGACAACAATGTGGTGTCTGGTCCCCTTTATAGTGCTTCACTGTTTGCCAAAAGATAGCAATCATAAGCCTGTTTATGTAAGGGTGACATTGTTTGAAGACAAGCAGGCAGCAAGGGGCAAAGTTCATTCTAATCCTAGGTATATTTATCAGTTGCATGTCCCTACTGAATTTCTTCTTCTTTATGAAGAATTGCTTATTTCAGTCAATACATATGCCTCCTATTCTGCCAGGCGTTTAGGTTCCAAGGGCATCTTGGCTGGTGGCACCTGCCGATTGGCCCTCCGGCTGTTGGTCCTCAGAGGCTGGTGGAGGTTCTCTGCAACATGCCTGGTCATTGTGCAGAGACATCCTAGAGGAGGGCACTTACCCCAATGTGAGAAGGTTTGGGTAAGGCTGGAGGTTTCAGGCTGGAACAGCCCATAGTGATGCACAAGGTGTGCTTGAGAGCAGATGGTGGAGGGCTTTGTGTGCCCTGCTAAGGAGTTTGCACTCCTTCCTGAAGGCTAAGTGGAAGCATTGAGCATTTAAGTAGGGGACTGGTGTGGTGGCAATGAGACAACAGTGTGGTGCATTATGGGGAAGATAAAATTTAAGAAAGGCTTAACACAATTGCAACAATGCATCCAGACATCTGGAAATCTGAATAACAGCACTGACATGAGGACCAAAGGAAAAGGGCTTGAAAGATATTCAAGACACAGAGTCTTGAGAACTTGGTGACTGATTAAATGTGAGGGATGAAAAAGAGGAGTTTAGTTTGTCTCCCATGTTTCTAGTCTGGTTGACTGTTGATGGTGGTTGTATTGGCCAGAATAGAAGACAAAATGGTTGGGGCTTAGAGGGGAACATAGTATTCAGCTTGGCGCATGTTAAGTTCAAAGTGACGGTGGAGCAAGGAGGTGAAGATTTCTAATTACAACGAGAAAAAGAGGCCAGAACTCCAGAAAACTCTGAATTAGAGATGTAGATTTGGGTCATCTAGTTGGTCCTTGGCTGTATGGGTTTTAATGAGACAGTAGTGTTTGTAGTAGTGTGTTATTAAGTCAGAGAGGAAGTGGTTGTATTGCCCCCCACACCCCGCTCCCAGGGCTTTGGAACTGCATTTATGGTTGTCCCAGTGACTTGGGGCCTCTACTGGCATCAGGCGACTTGGGACTTAGTGGCTTTAGTGGGTGTCAGACATCCTGCAACAGGTAGGTCGACCCAGACAAGAATGAATTGTCCCACCCAAATGCCAGTAGTGCCCTCACTGAGATACACGGGTGGAGTAAAAAGAGCTCCAGGGTCAGAATTTTGGCATAGCCATATTTAAGGAGCCTAGGGGTTGGGGCGAAAGAGAAGTTAATAGGATGAGAAGAACTTCACGGTAAGCATTGTCCTTTCTAAGCTCTTTGGCTGTAGAGGATTTGCCTCTCTCATTAATACCTTCCTGTTAAACCTCACTGTGTCAAAGCCCTGGCTGCTCTTTGCTCTCTAACCTTCCTAAAAAGATGTGTGTGGGGAGGTAGCAGATCTGTATATGTCTTGTGTTTTTCGTGGGATGATTAGCTAAATCCTTTTCAAGCAGTACTTGTGTACCTTTGGGTCACTACCAGGGCAGAACCTTTGACCTCTCAACTCTGAACTCTTTTCCATCTTAACTGTGTTAACTTCTCTCACTCAGATCCATAGTTTCTCCCTGAACTCATGATCTCCTTCAAAGATACCCTAAAAATGTAACTCTTTTTTTGTTTATTCCATTAGCATTCCGATAGACTTGGATCTTTGTAAATCCATATAAAACTGTAACTTCTAGTCATAAAAGGGAATATTAGCTATCTTCTTCCTTTAGAAAATAATAGGTTAATTCATAGCCAAAGACTACGTATAGTAAATGTTTTGCATATTTCCTTTCATTATAATAATATTTTTGATTCTTGCTTTATAAATCGATGTGCATTTAAAGTAATTTATAGAAAAGTGTTATATTAATAGAAAAAGACCTAGCCTTCATTGTGATTCCTTCACGTGAATTATAACAGAATATGATCTAACTCCATTTGTTTTGTTTGTTTGTTTTGGGTGCATGGTCCAGGAATTGAACCTGGGTCTCCTGCATGTAAGGAAAGTATTTTCACTGAACCACCTAGCTGCATTTGTTTTTTTGTTTTGTTTTGTTTTCTACTTTTTTTATTCTATAGTGTAACATATATACAAAGCAAAGAAACAAAAAAGCAATAGTTTTCAAAGTATTCTTCAACAAGTGGTTACAGGACAGATCCCAGAGTTTGTCATGGGCTACCACATGATCCTCTCATATTTTTCCTTGTAGCTGCTCCAGAATATAGGAGGCAAGAGGGCTTAAATACGTTTTTATCATCACAATCGACTTTTTTTTTCTTCTTTTTTTGTAAACAGTAGCATATATACAAAAAAGCTATAAATTTCAAAGCACAGCAACACAATTAGTTGTAGAACATATTTCAGACTTTGACATGGGTTACAATGTCTCACTTTTAGATTTTTACTTCTACTTGCTTTAAAATACTGAAGACTAAAAGATACCAATTTAATGATTCAGCATTCATATCATTTGTTAAGTCCTATCTTCTGTGTATAATTCCACCATCACCTTTGATCTTCCCATACCTCTCTTTGGGGTGTTTGGGCTTTGGCAATTCTATATTTTTGATATTGGAAGGGTCTGTCACTAATATGGAGTAGGGAGATAGAACTATCTGATGTTCTGGAGAGGGTGGGCTAGGTTTCAGGATTTATCTGGAGAAGGGACCCATCTGGAAGTTGTAGCAATATTCTTTAGGATTGGCTGGAATGGTCCTGGTTGGGGGTGGGCAGGTTATGATAGGTAGCAAGGTCTATCTGAAGTTTGTGTAAGAGCAACCTCCAGAGTAGCCTCTCGAATCCATTTGAACTCTCTCTGCCACTGATACTTTTACACTTTTCTTCGCCCTTTTGGTCAGGATGGAATCGTTGATCCCACAGTGTCAGGTCTGGTTTCATCCCTGGGAGTCCTCTCTCATGTCACCAGGGAGACTTTCACCCCTGGATGTCATGTCCCACATAGTACGGGAGGGCAATGATTTCACTGGCAGAGTTGGACTTAGAGAGACTGAGACCACATCTCAGCAACAGCAGAGGTCCTCCAGAAGTAACTCTTAGACATGCCTATAGGTAGGCTAAGCTTCTATGCTACCTACATAAGCTTCACAAGAGTAAACCTCATGATTGAGGGCATGGCCTATTGATTTGGGTGTCCATAAAGTTTGACACAGTATCAGGGGATTCCCTGATGGTAAGGTTTAATAGTTCCATGGTCTTTCTCCCCTCCCTTAGTGGACTTTGCCAATACTTTTTGGTTATCTGCTTATTATACTCTAGGATGTTTCCAGGCATTACAATAATCTGTACTGAATTAATGGACCTCTTTATTATTCGGTGCTTCCTGTGTTTCAGTTGCTCAAATGAGCTATACAGATAGGCTGAATTAGATTATGCACTACAGAAAATTTCAGTTCCAGATCAAATAAACCTTTCTTCCATTAGGTCTCAAAGAGTATGTGTGGTTCTAAAATATAGACACTGTCTTCCTTACCCCTATGTTCTGAATTACTTTAACCCTAGCCTTTTCGGCTTTGTTCTTATCCCTAAATATCAGCTTACATATATAAAATAGCCTCTCAAAATCCAGAAATAATAATCACCACTCCAGACTTAATGTGTCTGCTCTAAAAGTGTACAATCTAGGCCCCTGTTGCCTTATAAGTATTTTCTAAAGGTGACTATGCCATTGTTGTTTTTTTGTTTCTGGCTTATTTTGTCTAATGAAATGTCCCACATCTTCATTCACATCGTTGTATGCCTCACGATATTGTTCCTTTTTGTAGCAGCACAACCTTTGTTCATAAGTATACACTATCCTTCGCCATTCTACTTCTCTGTCTGTGCATCCTTCAGTCATCTGCATTCATCGGGCATCATGTAGAGGACTCAAAGTCCATAGTCCATCAACATTCTCAATTTTAGATACTTTCATTGTTCCCAAAAGACAGAACACCAATAAACACACCCTCACCAAATAGGAAATCTAAACCTCCTCTTAACTCTGTCCGTCGCCCCATTATTTACCTTTGCATTTGCTATGGTAGTGCTGATGGTTTCCTTTTGAACATAGCTCATAGCATGCAATAGCAGTTTTCCCCCTGTACCCTGGACTTAAACACTCTTTATGCAAGAATCATATCTTGGAAGTAATTCTTACGAGAACTCATTCATATTTCTAGTGTGAGTCAGTGGGACATGTAGGTCTATACAGACCCTTTCAATCTCCTTCATCCTCCATGTGGTAATATTACTTCTAGACCCAGTAGAGAATCACCTTTGCGCCTATCTGTTCCCTTACGTTGGAGTTCAACCTCATTAGCTAACAGTTCACCCATCTTTAGCTTCTATGTATTTCTAAGTCCCCTGTATTCTGTATTATAAGCCTCTGATTATACCTTTATGCTAGTCATAAAAGTGGAATCATACATTATCTGTCCTTTTGTGTCTGGCTAATTTCTCTTAGCATTGTGTCTTCAAGGCTCATCCATCTTGTCATGTGCTTCAGGACGTCATTTTGTCTTACTGCTGCATAATATTTCATTGTATGTATATACCACATTTTTGATCCCCTCATCTGTTAATGGGCATTTGATTTGTTTCCATCTTTTGGTGATTGTGAATAATGCTCCTATAAACATTGGTGTGCAGATGTCTGTTTGTGTCGTTGCTTATAGCTCTTCTGGTTATATACCAAGTAGTGCTATTGCTGGGTCATAGGGCAACTCGACAATTAATTTCCTAAGGAACCGCCAAACAGCTTCCATAGTGGCTGCACCATTATACATTCCCACCAGCAGTGCACGAGTGTCCCAATTTCTCCACATCCTCTCCAACATTTATCGTTTTCTATTTGTTTAACAGCAGCCATTCTTATCGGTATGAGGTGGCATCTCATTGTAGTCTTGACCTGCATTTCCCTTATAACCAGTGAAAATGAGCATCTCTTATGTGCTTTTGAGCCATCTGTATTTGCTCTTCAGAAAAATGCCTATTCATATCTTTAGTCCATTTTATAATTGGATTGTTTATTGTTTTGTTGTTGAGTTGTATGATTTCTTTGTATATGCAGGAAATCAAATTTGTCTGATATGTGATTTCCAAATATTTTCTGCCATTGAGTTGGTTGCCTCTTCATCTTTTTGACAAAGTCCTTTGAGGTGCAGAAACATTTGATTTTGAGGAGTTCCCATTTATATATATTTTTCTTTTGTTTCTTGTGCTTTGGGTATAAAGTTTAGGAAGCTACCTCCTAGTACTAGGTCTTGAAGATGTTTCCCTACATTTTCTTCTAGAAGCTTTATGGTGCTAGTTCTTATATTTAGGTGTTTGATCCACTTTGAGTTAATTTTTGTGTAGGGTGTAAGATAGGGGTCCTCTTGCATTCTCTTGGCTACCGATATCCAGTTTTTCCATGCCCAATTATTGAAAAGACTATTTTGTCCCAATTCAGAGGATTTGGGGGCCTTGTGCAAAATCAGTTGACCATAAATTTGGTGGTCTATTTCTGCACTCTTGATTTGATTCCATTGGTCAATGCTTCTGTCTTTGTGCCGGTACCACAGTATTTTGACCACTGTGGCTTTATAATAGGTTTTAAAGTCAGGGAGTGTTAATCTTCCCACTTCGTTCTCTTATTTAGGATGCTTTTAGCTGTTCAGGGTCTCTTTCCCTTCCAGATGAATTTGGTAGTTAGTTTTTCCATATCTTCCAAATAGGTTGTTGTGATTTTGATTGGTACTTGTTGAATCTATTGATCAATTTGGGGAGAATTGACGTCTTAACTATATTTAGCCTTCCTGTCCATGAGCAGGGAATGTCTTTCCACCTACTTAGATCTCCTTTGATTTCTTTTAGGAAGGGTATGTAGTTTTCTGTGTACAATCCTTTACATCCCTAGTTGAGATCATTCCTTAAGTATGTGATTCTTTTAGTAGCTATTTTGAATGGAATTTTTTCCTTAACTGACTCCTCAGCTAGGTCAGTGCTTGTGTATGGAAATGTTACTGATTTTTGCACATTAATTTTATATCCTGCTACCTTGCTGAATTCTTTTAGTAATGCTCAAGTAACTTTGCTGTAGATTTCTCAGGATCTTCCAAGTATAGTATATCATCTGCAAATAATGAGAGTTTTACTTCTTCCTTTCCAATTCGAATGCCTTTTATTTCCTTGTACTACCTGTTTGCGCTAGCTAGGTCTTCTAGCACAATGTTGAATAATAGTGGTAACACTGGGCACCCTTGTTGTGTACCTGATCTTAGGGGGAAGATTTTCAGTCTCTCTCCATTGAGTACGATGCTGGCTATCGGTTTTTCATATATTCCCTTTATCATATTGAGGTAGTTACGTTTGATTCTTAAAAGGATGCTGAATTTAGTTGAATGCTTTATCAGCATCAATTGAGATGATCGTGTGATTTTTCCCTTTTGATTTGTTAATATACTGTGTTACATTAATTAATTTTCGTGTGTTGAAACATACTTGCATTCCTGCTATAATCCCATTTGGTCATGTTATATAATACTTTAAGCTGTTGGATTCGATTTGCTAATATTTTATTGAGAATTTTTGCTTGCATGTTCATTATGGAGATTGGCCTCTAGTTTTTCATTCTTATAGCATCTTTACCCGGTTTTGGTATTAAAATGATATTAGCCTCATAAAATGAGTTAGGTAGAGTTCCTTTTTCCTCAATTTTTTGAAAAGTTTGAACAGAATTTGCATTTGTTCTTTCTGGAGTGTTTGATAAATTTCCTCCGTGAAGTCATCGGGCCCTGGGCTTTTTTTGTAGGAAGATTTTTGATGACTGATTGAATCTCTTTACTGTGATTGATTTGTTGAGATCTTCTGTTTCTTCCTGAGTCAGTGTAGCTTGTCTGTGTGTCTCTGGAAATTTGTCCATTTCATCTGGGTTGTCTAGTTTGTTGACGTATGGTTGTTCATAGTATCCTCTTATGATTTCTTTTCTTTCTTCAGGGTCTGTGGTAAAGCACCCCTTCTCATATCTGTTTTGTTTATTTGCATCTTCTCTCTTTTTGTCATTGTCAGTCTCGCTAGTGGTCCATCAATTTTATTGATTTCCTCAAAGAACCAACTTTTGGTGTTATTGATTCTTTCTATTGTTCTTTTATTCTCCCATTCACTGCTTTAATCTTTGTTATTTCTCTTCATCTATTTGCTTTGGGGTTAGTTTGCTGTTCTTCCTCCAGGTTTGCTGTTAAGTCCTTGATTTTTGCTGTTTCTTGTTTTTTAATATAGGCATTTAAGGCCATAAATTTACCTCTCAGCACAGCCTTTGCTGCATCCCATAAGTTCTTCTAAGTTGTATTCCCATTTTTATTCATCTCCAGACAGTTACTGATTTCTCAAGCAATTTCTTCTGTGGCCCACTGGTTGTTTGAGTGTGTTATTTAATCTCCATATATTTGTGAATGTTCTCGCTCTTTGGTGGTTATTGAGATCCAGCTTCATCCCATTGTGATCAGAGAAAGTGGTTTGAATAATTTCAGTATTTTTATATTCATAAAGACCTGTTTTGTGCCCCAGCATATGATCTATCCTGGAGAATATTCTATTAGAATTTCTAATAGAGCATTAGAGACAAATGTATAACCTTGTGCTTTGGGGTGCAATGACCTATATATGTCTGTTAGGTCTATTCATTTACCAAATTACTTAACTTCTCTATTTCCTTGTTGATCTTCTGTCTTGTTGTTCTATCTATAGAGGAGATTGGTGTATTGAAGTCTCCTACTGTTATTGTTGAAACATCTGTTGCTCCCTTCGGTTTTGCCAGTGTCTGTCTCTCATACTTTTGAACTCCTTGATTGGGAGCATAAACATTTATGATTGTTATATCTTCTTGGTGAATTGATCTTTTAATTAGTATATAGTGTCCTTCTTTATCTCTTATGATGTCTTTACATTTGAAGTCTATTTTGTCTGATATTAGTACAGCTACTCCTGCTTTCTTTTGGTTACAACTTACATGGAAAATGTTTTGCCAGGCTTTCACTTTCAATCTATTTGTATGCTTGTGTGTGAGTTGAGTCTCTTGTAAGCAGCATATAGCTGGATTGTGTTTTTAATCCATTCTGCCAGTCTGTATCTTTTAATTCATAAGCTTAGTCCGTTAATATTCAAAGTTATTACTGAAAAAGCATTTCTTGATTCCACCATCTTATCTTTTCTATTTTATTTGTCCGATCTATATATTCTTTTCCCTCTTTCTCTTTGTATTACTTAAATTATCCTTAGTGGCGCTCTTCAATTCTGTGTCCTCCTCCAGACCTCCCTGTCCTTTTTTTTTTTTTTTTTTTTTTTTCAAATAGCAGAATTCCTTTTAGTGTTTCTTGTAGGGCTGGTCTTTTGTTGACATATTCTTTCAGAACTTCTTTGTCTGTGAAAACTTTAATCTCTCCCTCTATTTTGAAGGACAGTTTGGCTGGGTACACAATTCTTGGCTGTAAGTGTTTCTCTTTCAGGATCTTGAATTTATCATACCACTGCCTTCTTACCTCCAGAGTGCTAGTTGAGTAGTCTGAACTAAGTTTTATTTTATTTCCCTTGTATGTAGTGGATTGTTTTTCTCTTGCCACTTTCAGGATTTTCTGCTTCTCTTCAACATTTGACAGACTGATTGGTATGTGTCCTGGGGAAAGCCTATTTGGATTTATTCTGTTTGGAATTCTTTGGGCTTCTTTGACTTGTATATTTATGTCCCTTATAAGAGTTGAGAAATTTTCCCCATTTATATCTTCAACTACTCTTTCTAGCCCTTTACTCCTCTCTGCTCCTTCTGTAACACAGGTGATTCTTATATTTGTGTGCTGTGTTTTGTCTGTCATATCCCTGAGTTCCCATTTAATTTTTTCCATCTTTTTTGTCATTTGCTGATTTGAGTCTTTGAAGTCAATGATCCTGTCCTCTATATCACTTATTCTTTCTTCTGTCTCTTCAAATCTGGTGTGGTGTGCCTCTACTATGTTTTTTATTTGGTCAACAGAGTCTTTAATCTCTGTGGTTTCCACCATTTTCTGTTCTATTTATTCTTTCAGATTCCTCTTTGTGCTCTTCTGCTGTCTTCTTGATCTCCTTTATGTCATTTGCTATCCCACTTATTTTATTAAATAGAGTTGTATGAACATCTTTGATTAGTTTTTTCAACACCTGTGTTTCCTTGGTGTTTTCATTTGGTCATTAGCAGGGCTATGTCTATGCATTTTGATATACTTAGTGATCTTCTGCTGTCTTGGTGGCATATAAATGTCTTGATTGATTTACTTTAGAAGTTGATTTCTTTTAGTTGTCTAAGGTTTTGTTTTTGCAGGATTCTTATACAGCAGGGAGCAGGGCACGGGTGGAACACTCAGTATGGTGATTTGTTTCAGGGCAGGTATGGGCACAGGCTGGGGATGTTACACTGATGCTTGTGAACAAGGGTGCCTAGCAGCCAGGGAGGATGTAGCTGTGTGGGTGCACCGGTCTGGAGGGTGCAACCCTGGTGTGCACTGATCTAAGGCACAGGGCCCTTTGTGCACATGCCTGGAACTGTGGCAGCAGGTCAATGTTACACCTTTGTGGATT
The DNA here is from genome assembly GCF_023851605.1 of Tamandua tetradactyla. NCBI lineage: Eukaryota > Metazoa > Chordata > Mammalia > Pilosa > Myrmecophagidae > Tamandua > Tamandua tetradactyla. The sequence continues at coordinate 48,963,299 of NC_135331.1, forward strand.
GGGGGTAGATGTTACCAGCTGTACAGGTTAGCACTTTTCTCAGAGCTGGGAAGTGAGGCTGAGGGTTGTGCTCATGTGCAGTTCTAGGACTGCTGTAAAGTGCGGTTCCCAGAGCTGAATGACATGAGTGGGGGGGGGGGCGCATGCGTAAACCAGGGAGTGCCATAAACAGATGCGCTGAGCTGAGGGAGGGCGGGATGGGCTGTGTGACACTGTGGGCAATGGGCGGGGTTAGCCTAGGTGTGGAGGTTAGTACCCGCGACCTTTAGGTGCTGGCAACAGCCTGCAGGGAACAGGGAGGGGGAGGTAGTGCTTGGGAGGGGTGCAGGAGAGGTGGGTTGAGCTGTGCTTGGCGTGGGAGTGGGGGGCAGGTACGTGAACGGGGGGGCGGGGCTGGTGGGGTAGGGGCACCTGGAGTGGGGACAATGGGAGCGGGTGACGGGGTTCAGGTGTGTGGGGTATGGGGTGAGTCACTGGTCACGGGGCTGTGTTGGTGAGGGTAGCTTGCCCAAGGAATGTAACCTGGCTTACTTTCTGGTCTGGACCCCTCTTCATGCACGCCTGCGGGTTCCGTGCCTCCGCGCCAGGCTCCAGCTGTCCGCCTCTGAGTTCCTCGCCCTCTACAAGCAGGGCTGCCCCTGTGGTGCAGAAGGCTCTCCCGGGTCAGCCACACTCCCAAATTGCCGCCTCAGTTGCCCTCCTGTCCCTTCTCATTATTCATTATTATTATCATTATTAACTTTTCCGTGGAGCAGGGCTAATTTCAAGGTACTGTAGTCGACCATTTTCCCAAAAGTCCCAATGACTCCATTTGTTTTTAAGTTTAAGATATATCAATGTTAAGAAAGACAGGAGAGAAAATTGTCTTTTGTAGAAGATTGAGTATTAGCCCTCCTTCTGTATTTAGAAACTCATGATTCCAGGATCTAACTAAAGGCTTCTGTGTCAGAGAGTTTTCTGCCGAGTGAAAGTTAGATGAGCCTTTGTTTTGCTGTTTTGTAAAATATGTCTTTACCCCCAAACCTGAGTTTTTATTCTAAAAATCTAAGTTATGCTACCGTAATATTTCATTTAATTTTTTTCAACAACAATCCTAAAAAGTAATGCTATTAAAGAACTTAGCAAGGTGTTCTGTTTTACCTATTAAAAATGAAGACATTGGTATCTCTTTGGGATGCCATTTAAAGCTTAAACTGTGCTTGTTCTCAGTTTCTGCCAAGTAAACTAAAAATATCCATCAGTGTGCTTTTGTGTCCTGAGGATCCAACATATAAGCTGCTAATGCCATGCTCTCCAGTTTCTGCTTTATATAGCAGAGTAAATTACAATAATAGTAAACATACGATTTGGTACTTACCCCGAACATACTTCTGCAGAAGTTTTTTCCTAATTTTAATCAGATTATATTAAAATTGAAATCTCATGGGGTGTTAAATAACTTGTTTAAAATGCGTGTTTTACATTTTTTTATGAAATAAGTTCAAATGACAAAAAAATGACATTTTACTCAAATAATGTTTTCTGTTTCGTAATTAAAATTCAAAACTTGAATGCATTAACTAAATAACTGTAAACCTTTAATAGTCTTTTATAGTATTCATATTAACATTTTATCCTTCCTAATTCTTAAAGATAATTTTTTTAATAAAACACATTAAATTTAACTAGGCCAGAGAATATAGAACCAGTTAAACGTTTGCCTTGAAGTAATGGCTGTTCCTAATGTTTTTCATTAACAAATGTTCTTTCCTTACTCACTATACAATATACATTAACCACAGACTCTTAGATAAATAAAGCAATTACACTGTTTCTCTTAATATAACAGAGGAACTTTACTCTTTCTAAAATCAAACTTCCTCACCTGATAGTTGAAAGATAATGGCATTCTACAACCATCTTTTTATGACATTTTTTAAAAAACTTTTTCTCTGTCCTGGGCTGAATGAAAAAGGAAATTCACTGAAATTCATCTCAAGTACACTGTCATATTTGGGTATTTTAGTCCCTGTTGTTCAACTCTTTATCAATAACTGGTACCTCAGATTATAGTAAAAGAAGTAAGTCATGATTTATGCTTCATCTCAATTAGCGAAATAAGAACTACGGATATCTTAATAGTAGATGGAGTCCTTTTAGTTAAGAATGTAGAAAAGAAATTGGGTGGTCTGAAGTCTTGGTAAAAGTGAGTGGGAAAGTTTGCCAGTTCATAAACTGATTAGAGAGAAGCATTAGTTCTTTTCTGAAATCCCACTAAAAATAATATTAATGTCAATGCACAAACTCAAAAAGATAAAGACAAGAGCATCCACTTTTTTTTTTTTTTTTTTAAACATGAGTAGGCACCGGGAATTGAACCCGGATCCTCTAGCACCGCAGGCAAGCATTCCTGCCTGCTGAGCCACCGTGGCCCGCCCAGCATCCATATTTTTGAACCTGATTAACAATTGGCTCAACCTAACTATTATAGGCAATCCAAAAGCGTTTGACCCTAAGCTGGTGTGAGGAAAGCCAAAGACAGTCAGATTTAAGTCCCCAAATCTCTGCAGGGTGCACAAAGAGTTGGGGTAAGATCGAATTAAAAATAGGAGTTTTGTGAGTCTATTTGAGAAGTAGTGAGACCCCAGATTCTCTCTTCAATCTATGTAGGTGGGTGACACCCCTCTTCACCCTGGCAGCAGGATAAAACAGAAGAGTTCTGGACCAGGAGACTACGCCCAAGTGAGAAAGGAACTGCTGTACAGGAAACAAGGCACAGTGAAGCTGACTTCTGATGCCTTCTGTCCTCATGCTCTTTCTGAACACTGGCAGCCAGGTGCTTTTGTGTTCCTTTGGCCCTTTTTTTGTCCAGTGGTGATTGGCATAGTTTGAGTTAAAGTTTCATTAATGGTATTTATGTTCAAATTCATTATTATTATCATTAAGTTTTGCAGTAATCATCATATTGAAGATTATTATAGCACAAATATTTAAAGCCTCAAACTTTCAAAAAAAATATATATCCATTTTAGGAACATGTTAAGCAAGTACCTATTACCTCTAAGTCTTGGTTTCTGTTTAGCGGCGGTGATAGTCATATCTACCTCATAAGGTTGTTAGTGAGAATTCAATGAGATGATGCTTGTCAAATGTTTAGCATGACAGTAGGCAAGCTCTCAAATAGCTATTCTTTTGTTAATGTTATTTTTATTGCTGTTACTTTTATTTTGATCATCTATGCGTGTTATTCTAAAATGTCTCTGGATTTGTATTTATTGACTTCTTAATGTATATTCTCTATATATTTCCCTCTGCCAGCATTGGTCTAGGACTACATTAAAGAACAGAACTTGCTTTACATAGAACTTGACACAATAATATGCATGGGTTTGTTTTTAAAGATGGTTATGGCATAGTGTTACAGCATTTTAGTAACCATTGTCTTCATTTTGAAATTGAGTAAGACCAAAACAAATTGATTCCTTCAAATCGTGAAGCTTATTAGTTGTGGTTCAGGGCTAAAATCTGAGCTGTTAGCTTCCAAACTGCCTGGTGTTTTCCTTGTGAGTAGAAGATTCCTTGGACCAGTGCTTCAAAACAGGCCCTGGCATGCTCCAGCTGCCAATGAGTACATTTTCCTGGGTATTTTTTGTAGACATTTGGGCCTACTTACATGCATTTTTGCCTTTTGGCATTGCCTTTGCAAGCGCCAATGTATTTAAATTTGGATAATGATCCTCGTTGGGACAGACTAAATGTGTTACCAAGCTGAGTCATTAGCTGTTATCAATCTTAAACTAGGGGAGAAAGTTGTGGAAAAAGAAACAATGGCTGAGGTTTAGTTGCATATTTCATCTGTATTGCATTTACAGCTGTGGGTTTTTGATCCATTTACATGGGTTTTTAACTCTGCCAATTGTGAGTAAAACAAGCCCGACCACACAGTTTTTCTGGCTGATGGAAAAGATTTTAATGTAAATTTTGTGACCTAGCCAAGTTAAATTTAGCACTTGATTTAAGCACAAGGAAAATGGTTGATGAAATTAAGTTTCAAAAGCAAGCTCTTTTAAGCTTTCTGATTGCTTGTTTATCATGGGATATTGCTTTTAATTGCCATAATTAATAATTACCATCTGGGTTTCAACCTGGTGGTTTTCCAAACACTTTTCTTATTTTGTCTGAATTAACCCTTTATAGCACCCTGTGAGGTGCCCTCATCTCCTTTTTGCAGTAAAAGGGTGGAGGCCCAAGTTAATTATGTGAATTTGCTTAAGGTCATTTACTTAAATGGAATTGAAACTAATAAGTTTGGATTTTTGAGAATGTTTTCCCTTAGACACATTTATTTTATATTTTAAGGACAGCTAAGGGCTCATTCTAAGCTAAATTTCAACTTAGGCCTCTGCTAAAGATTGCTTATCTGGACAATTACTAGGATTTGCTTTTTTTTGGTATAGATCATCCATGGACCTTATCAGAAAGTCATTGGGTTCTGTATCTGATATTTGAATTTCTTTAACCTCTTTGAATGCAGCACTCTTAAAAACAGAGTGTCTCTCTTTTTTTTTTTTTTTTTTGACACAGCTCCTTAGCACATCAAAGACACCATTATCTTGTCATTTCCATGTACTTTGTTCCCTAGCAAGAGATGTGGTCCAGTATGTTTATCATAGGCACTTTCGGAATGTGTCTTCATGGTTGCAGGGTTACAGTATTCTCTAGAAACATACTTACTGACTATAAAAAATATCCATTGGTTTATATATTGCCAGATACCCCAATGTTTAATTTTAAAATAAAATTAAAAAGACATTCACATAACATAACATTATATTCCTTAAGCTGCTTTTACAATAATATGATAAAGAAAAGAAAATGCATGTTTGGAAAGTACTAACTAAATTCAGGTTATAGTTTTCAGCTTCTCAGACCAAAAAAAATCTCATGTTGCCAAAATAAATTATTGTAGAAAATGAGTTTTCAGGTCTTTCTTAGGACTTAAATGAAAGAATTCTTTATTCTTTGGTGGTAGTTTAAATACTGAGTAACCCTATAACAGAATATTTTAATTTTTTACAGTTTAAGCTTAGTGCAAAAAAGCTATGAAAACTTGCTTTTCTTAAAAATCCTGAAATCATTTTATGTAATGAAGACAGGTAAATGTTAGTTTAAATACTGATTCATTATATCACTGCCGTACTTTGAGTGTAATTGTTTTTGAGAATGTAGATTGAATTATACAAATCTTGTGGTTTTAGATTTAAAAGTATCCTTACAGCAAAATATCTTGAGAAAAACATGTATATTGTGAATGGTATTTGTTAAAGAAGTTAGACACTTTATCTATAGAGTGTTTTCTTTGGATTTCAGAAAGGTTTCGGGAAATGATTTGAACTTAGAAAAAAAAGATTTGGTGGGAAAGGTTCCACAGAATTGTCAAGACTGGCTAAGATTGACCTTGTCACTTGTGGGGGATTCAAACAAAGGCCCCTTTGTAACAAGAAAAACTGTCTCTGTATCGGGAGTTCATTGGAATTTCTTTCCTAGCAGAGAAGAGTGATATGAACAACAAAGAACAGAGACAATAGGCGCATTTGTGTTCACAAATCGTCCTGCTGTGTAACTCCTACTTATTCTTTTGCATCTTGTGTATATTTGATGCACACCACTTAGTTATACATATCTGCATATGTATGTAGCTATCTTTGAAAAATAAGCTAAGGGTAAGACGATTTCCAGGACATTCTTGATAACCAGGCTCACAAGTTGAAATTTTACTTGGGTCCATTCTTTCGCACTGGTGACAAAGAGAACAGATATGATTAAGCCATGACATTGTTCTTTCAGATGTCACGCAGCAGTACCCAGTCAAAAGTCTTCAGGAGGACTGGTTTTTAAAAAACTGTGTCACAGATTTAGCTACCTTATTTTTAATTTTTGGAGCACCTGATATAATCATTTGGGAATCCATGTTTTGCAGATTTAAAAAAAATTTAAATATGGGAGAACGGTTTGGATTACTTCATTCATGTTTACGCTGTCCCTGGGGTGGACATAAATGTTCCTGCTTTGGACCTTTGCTTGTTCCTTTGTCCCTTTTTCATTCTTCCTGGCCAGCATCCAGTTCATTTCCACAGAACTGCTTTTGTGATCAGAGTATAACTTTATTGATTTGGAATATCAGAATATCATTTTATCAATTTATTAATAACTTTAGAGACCAGGCTATTTTATTATTATTTCTTAGAGGTATACTTCAGGTGATTTCTGGTCTTTGCCCTCATGAATTATCCTTTCCAGCTGAGAGAGGGGGGAAAAAAGTATAATCATTTAAACTCAAAGCACTCTTTCCCCAGAATACTGTTGAAAAAAATATATACTCTTCTGAATTCTTTCAAGAGCTCTAAATTTGGCAACTCACATTTTCAGACTGGAGAAATTTTTGCTTCCCTTTGTCTTTTATTTCAGACTTTCTTGACATGAACTAATTCTCAGTTTTGAAGACTGCGTTTTATTGATCACATTTCTCTTTCCTGAGACGAGAGGAAAGAATCTCATTCTCACCCGTAGGCAGATCACTCCATCCCTGGGTACCTCAGCTGTTAAGTGAGTTTTCCTTCAGCACGAAGATGTTTATCAGAACTACTAAAGAATCTGAAATCAGGCCTCTTACTGTCCTGGCTCACTCACACTGGAGAATTTTTTTATATAGACAGTAAATTCTTCATTTTGTGGGCAGTAAATTTTCCCCATGTTAATTAGATTTGAGAAAAAACAGCATCATGGAAGCAGGATTGGCAAACTTGACCTTAACCTCAGAAATCTGGCTTACATTGGGGCCTGTATGTGGACGGTATGAAAAAATGTAGCTTTACATATTACCAGGATTTCTTCTTTTATTTTAATGTGGGGAAGATTGGTGAGAGGAGGTAAAGATGTGAATATTTGCTAATAGGAAGGATAATGTAAGCATATGGTTTTCTGAGAATAAACATCTAAGATAGGAAAGACAGTTGCGGTGGAGAGCTTTATAAGCGGAGCTGCCTTATCCTTTCCTCTGGGAACCATCTACCTAACATGTTTGAGGAGAGTGTGGCATAACATTTTTATAATCTTTGTGTCTGTATTTCTCTGAAGAGACCTGGAGTTGAGTGGTAGTTGACGTGGTAAGTTTGAATTGTCCAGAACTGCTTTTGATCCATTTGAAATGCCCCCTTTTTTCCTGGTGAGATGTGTGCATACTTTTTAGGGGGCCATGCTTTGTCTATCTGGTGGAAGCTACTCTGCTTTAGTCCAAGAAATAGTGGTTGAGAGGTGTCCCCCCACCCACCCAAAGCAATGCACATACATGATGAATGATGAATGATGAATATTTCAAATTCTACCAAAGCATCCTCCAGGGTGGCTGTTTTGGAGAGTAGCTTCCAGAAACATTCTGTGCACTTGAAAGTACAATTTTTTAACACAGTGGGAGCCTACCGCATACCCTTCTATAAACTAGTACTTTTTTTTTTTTCAGCCTGTCAAGTAGCCAGAGTCTTAAATAAAGAACAACACTTTTTTTTTGAGGGGGGGGGGGTACATGGTCTGGGAATCGAACCCGGGTCTCCGGCATGGAAGGCGGGCATTCTAACCAGTAAATACCCATTTTTTTCCTTTCTTATTATCCTCCTATATGTCCTATAGTCCAGATAAGCCAGGACTTCCTCTGTCTATTTTCTTCTATTCAGGAACATTAAAGAAATTATGCTACATGAGTTGTGGACTCATGTGGATTTTTTGGGGAAATGGTCATTGTTGTGAATACGATATTTTTACTGCAGATTGCATCTTTTTCTTTGATACAATGTTTAAGGTTTTTTTTTTCCAGCATAATTTATTCAGCACTTACTATGTACCAATGCTACTGTGTACTGTGCTAGGCATTGGAAATAGAGCAGTGAACATGGCAGTCATGTTCCTGTCCTTGTGATCTGGTGGGTAAACACACCTGGAACAGGTGACCACAGAGCAGACTACTCCTGGAGGTAGGACCTCAGCGGGGGCCAATGATCCCTCCTACCCCTTGTCTCCATTTCCTCTTCCTTTTGCTTCCTACAATTTCTCTTAAGATTCGTGGTCTTTCATAGCTGTTTTAATTCAAATATTATTCAGTATAGCCCCTAATTATATGCAAAAATACCGTACTGATCATATTTTGTTAATTATTTTAAATTTGCATGGGACAGAGCTCAATAAGTCAACATTTCTGAAATGTAATTAAATTGTTGGTTTAAATGCAATAGTGAAGACTTTTATATAAAGAAAAGCAGGCAGGATTAGGTTAAGGTTCAAAATACTAAACATCTTCTAGTTTGAATGTATGGTTCTTTCATTTGTAGGTCTCTGTGAAAGATTTATAACTCCAGGATTTGGATACTGTCAGATTATCAAGCTTAAGGATAGTCATCTGATTTATGTTTCAGGTTCATTAGTAACTCCTTTTCCATCATGTTCTTAGGTAATGTTTAGTTACACTAAAATAAGTTTTCTGTAACACATGAATATAGCTTGATTTTAAAACTGCCAGGTGATTCATTCGAAATGGGAAATAGAAATTACAAAATCTGTCAGCTGTCTGGCCCTTCGATCATTAACTTGACTGTGATATAGCTCCCTTACTGTTAATTTAGCTTTCATAGTAAAAACCGGGGTACGCCTGAGCTGGGTTTACTCCTTTACTGTGTTTTCTGATTAATAAGCTATTTCTGAGGAATGTTTTGGATCAAAAGGGATCTTCAGGGCCACAGATCCCATTCATTATTTACAGACATTACCCCAATCCTCACAGCTAATTAGAATCAGAGCTAAGACTGGAACCCAGGACTTTTTGACCCCCAGTTCATTATTTTATAGGAAATAGTGATTCATTTTGTTTTTAGTAAGTATTGTGCTAAGGTTTAAGCCATATCAGGTGGTGTAAATCGACTCATTTACTGAGAATCCTTGCTCACGTGCCTGTCACATTGCCCCTCACCTTCTACTCACATATTAGTTTCCTTGCTTTTCTTTCCCCCCATTCTTTATGAAAATACAGGCAAATGCAAACAGATTTTTATTGTTCCTCTTTTCTTAAAAGATAGTGTACTAACTATACACTGTTCTGCACCTTGATTTTTTCCTCTGACAATGAAGTTTAATTTTAACCTGATGAATCTTGGGGTTTGTTCCTATGAAACTTAACTCCACAAAGGATAGGTCAAGCCTACTTAAAATTAGGCCTAAGAGTCACCCCCAAGAGAACCTCTTTTGTTGCTCAGATGTGGCATCTCTCTCCAGCCAACACAACAAGCAAAATCATCGCCCTCCCCCTGTCTACATGGGACATGACTCCCAGGGGTGTGGACCTTCCTGGCAACGTGGGGCAGAAATCCTAGAATGAGCTGAGACTCAGCATCAGGGGATCGAGAAAAACTCTCGACCAAAAGGGGAAAGGGTGAAATGAGACAAAATAAAGTGTCAGTGGCTGAGAGATTCCAAACAAAGTCAAGAGGATATCCTGGAGGTTATTCTTACACATTAAATAGATATTACCTTGTTAGTCGAGATGTAGTGGAGAGGCTGGAGGGAACTGCCTGAAAATGTGGAGCTGTGTTCCAGTAGCCATGTTTCTTGAAGATGATTGTATAATGATACAGCTTTCACAGTGTGACTGTGTGATTGTGAAAACCTTGTGTCTGATGCTTTTTTTATCTACCTCATCAACAGACGAGTAGAACATATGAAATAATGATGAATAATAGGGGGAACAAATGTTAAAATAAATTTAGAGTGAAATGCTGGTGATCGGTGAGGGGGAGGGGTTGGAGAATGGTATATGTGAATTTTTTCTGTTTCCTTTTTATTTCTTTTTCTGAATAGATGCAAATGATCCAAGAAATGATCATGATGATGAATATGCAACTATGTGATGATATTGTGAATTACTGATTATGTATGTAGAACGGAATGATCAAAAGTTATAAATGTTTGCATTTGTTTGGTGTTTTTTGGTATTTAAAAAAAATTTTAAACTGATGAGAAAAATTCAGGATGCCTACAGATCCCACTTCATTTGCTACAATTAGGTCAGAACTGGGTTGCTCTTTTTAGCCTGCCTCTAGAGCATAGGGGAAATATGAGACAACTTAGAGACTATGTTGGTAAAAAATTATAAGAAATGAAAAATAAAGCCCAAGGTGAAAAAATATGGAAGTTGCTATTATTTAGCCCAAAGAAGAGAGAATCAGAACATAGATTGTTTCTCATCAGCAGTTTCTTATTCGTAATTTCATTGACTCAGGCAGGTATTATTTACTTAACAGATGAGAAAAGGTAAGCTAACAACAGCCACCCAGCCAGCTAGTGTCTAACTGGGAATTTGAACTCAGATCTGCCTTTCTAAGAAGTCTCGATATTCTTTGTGCTACATGTAGGAGCTTATGAGTGATACGCAGGTGGAAACCAGGAGTGGCCAGTTCCCTGCTAACTCTAGTTGGGTTTATTTCTTCTCATTCTACTCTAGAGTACCAGGAATAATTCAGGTTAGATGTAAGAAAAAAACTGCTCAGCAATGGGAAATGTTGTGTCTGTGAACTAATTACAATTACTTTTAAATTGCTTTTTTTAAAAAAAAAATTGTAGGGCAGGCAACGGTGTCTCAGTGGCAGAGTTCTCACCTGCCATGCCGAAGACCCAGGTTTGATTTCCGGTGCCTGCCCATGCAAAAAAAAAAAAAAATGTTGTGAAGATGGAGACCTTTAGGGTGTTGCTAAGAGTAATGTTGCTGACATTGTAGCATGGTGATTAATCAGAGTGTCATCAGGGCTGCAAATGTAGTTCAGTGGTAGAATTCTCATCTGCTGTGCGGGAGACCTGGGTTCAATTCCCAGCCCATGCACTTCCCCCAAAATAAACAAACAAAAAAATTCAACAAATGGTGCAATAACAGGATACTCGTGTGGAAAAAACAAAGAAATGTGACCCCCGCATACAGCATACAAAATTAAAAAAAAAAAAAAAAAGAGTCTCTTTAGACCTCCTGGATTCAAATCCCTGCTCTACCACTTAACACCCGTGTGACCTTGGGCAAGCTCCCTAACATCTTCGTGTTTCATTGTCCATGTCATAAAATGGGGTTGAGAGCAGCATCTGTCTCTTTGAGTTGTTGTGGAAATTAAATTAGGCAATAAATGTAAGGTGGTTAGAATAGTTCCTGGTACCCTGTAGGTGGTTTAATGATTAGGGTAATCATACATCTTCTCTTTGCCCAGGACAATCTCAGTTTACTACTGTTGTTTGGGTATAATTTATTAATAGCATCCCCTTTCCCTCTCAAAAAGTGGTAACCCTAGCTGTGACGAGGGTGGATGCTTCATTATCAGCTAATGTCTTGTCAGTGGCTAGTGCTGCCAGTACAAGTTGGATTCATTCATTTCCCTTTCCTCTTCAAGAACTAAGTTGAGAAGTACCTACTCCTGGTTCAAAGGATTGCTTAGATAAGAGGCATTAAAGGGATACGTGTTCATTCTTCAGATGTGACGTGAAGCTGTGTGACTTTACTCATTTTGTTTCTTGCTATGAAAAAGTCTAGTTCTGGGTACCAGAATAGAGAGGTTTTATCTTTTCTACTGGCCTGCTCTTTCTCCAGAAGCCAGGAAAAACTGGGATAGACTGCAGGTCAAGGAATCCAAGAGATCTGAGTTATGTTAAGAAAATTCCGTTTTAAGTTTTAACCTTGTGAGAATAGTTGGGGTGCCAACCGACCCCATTTTATATAAACAAGGGTAAATTGGTAGCTACTGAAGGATGACAAAGCCTCTCCTTTCTTCCAGTGATTGTTAGGAAAAGTATATCTGCTTTTCCAGGATGAGCCATTAGATATCCCTCTACACTTTGCTTTTTCGCTGTTCCATTATTAAGTAGTGATTTGTCCACATGCTCTGTATTTTTGAGATAGCTGTTGGCCATCAGGAGACACTGCTAAATAGGCTACTAATATGTAAGTCTGGACTGGGACAGTTTGAAGGGTGGAGGCACGTTTCAGAGTGGTTTGGCTTGTGGATGGAATTCCAAGCTATGATGATGGATGAGATTTGCTGGGGAGAAAAATGGGCATAAAAAACAGAAGGCTGAGCACCAAGCCCTGGCATCTTCCCCCCCTAAGAGATTGAGAAGGTGGGGAGAACCCAGCAAAGGAAGTGAGAGCAAGCAGGGCGGATAGGAGGGGTCCCAGGAGGATGATGTGCTCCAAATACCGAGTGGCATCTAGCCTTTTCTCTTCTAGACTTATAAAGGGGAAAATCAACTTGCCTTGAGGGTGACTTTAAGCTGTTTTGGTGTCCTTTTGAATATTTATGCCTCGTACTATGTGTATGAGATGCAGAGTCACAGACTGGGAAGCCTCTGCACAAGAATCACTTGCAGAAGGGTTACTTCAGTGCAATCAATGTACAAAGGACACAGCCTTCAGAACACCTGGCTCTCAGGCTGGCAGTCGAACATGGACATTTCTTCCTGGTTTTATTTGTTCTCAGAATCCAGGAAGGACAGGTTGTGTAAAGACAGGCTAATCTAGAAAATCTACTCACATGGAAGAGATACATTCTAAGAGGAAACTTTTTTGTCCCAAGATTGCTTTTCTTTTTACAAATTTAAACAGTGAACGTTTTTTAGTCCTTTGCTAGTAATTTGATTTATAAAAATATTAACTTTATAAAAACATCTATTGTATAAATAGGGTAACTGTTTTTATAAGTTCAAGCTGCTGCTGTGTAAGGGGTAGGCTGTGCTAACCAACTGTTGGCTTTGAAGTAAAATGCTCATAAGAATCATAATTTGGTCTCTGTCTATACCAAGTTTCATGTATGGAGTAGCCAAAATCAACATTTGAGAAACTGTTAAGCCTTACAGCACAGTTTATTTATCATCAGAATATGGCTCTTTGAACCATGTGCTATCATTACCTTTTTATAACCTTAAATGTGCTGTTTCAAGGGAATTCGGCAGCAAGGTTGCCGTAGAGTCTTCTTCTCTCTTTCACCCTCCTTTAAAAATCACTATGGTACTGCCTTGGCCTTTTGCCAATGTGCTATAAATAATTGGATTTAGCTTCCAATGTAGTTTCTTCTGGCTCAGATTACGAGTATAAATTGACAAGACTTTTCAGCTGATTTCAACTCACCAAGATTGCATTAAGATTATGAAGAGATGGCTGGGTGTAATTTTTCTTCCCTTCACTCCTTCTGTAATTGAACTGTAAAAGTCCCTGATTAATTACAGTTCTTGTAGAAGTATCAGTTGCTGCAATTTGCAAACTCCAAAGCCTTTATAATAGAAGACAAACATTTTAAAGCCACACATTTGTCAAAATTTGGTGTTAATGCAGCAACTAATTCTTCCCCACAGTTTAAAGAACATTTTCCAGGTTGAAAAAAGTTTGTATTCTCTCTCTTATCTTTGGTCTTTTGAATAATTTGGGAAAGTTTTCAGGAGTAGGCTGGGTAGAGAACAGATTGAAGCATGTGTAAAACTATTTTTTAATGAACAATATGTTGCTTTCCTTGGGAACTGAATGAAAACCAGAAATTACTGAGGTTTGCTTTTGGTTTTCCTATATCTGTGGAGTTTGGGCATGTAGGTTCATGACAGATGGAAACTAAAGTTTAGTAAGTCTCTAATAACTTGGTTTGCTTCTAAATAATACATAAATTTGGCAGTGGTGGTGGTGGTAATTTCAGAAACCTTTATGTCCTGGATGGAAATTGGCATCTTCTCAAATATCCCCAAGGTAACTTGTCATTTGATAATAACATCCAGCAGCATTTATTCAGCCCACCATGCTGGGTACCATGCTAAGTCCTTTTCATATTTTATGTTATTTTAATCCTCGTCACAATTGTTGCAGTAGATAGTAATATACGTTTTTAACAGATGAGAAACCGAGAGGTTAAGAAAGTACTCAGATAACTAGGAGACAAATTAGAATTCACGTTCAGATCCAACTCAAAAACCCACTGTAAAGGGGAACACATTCAGATGCCTGCCACTCATAGCTCAGTAACATGACTGAGAAAAGCAGGATGGAGTTGAGACACAGTTCTGAGAGCTGGGGGCCACATGAACTTGGCTACTGAAGCAACCCCAGCAACTCTGTCTGTGGGCAATGTGGAGTCTGTGTTGCCAACAGCTTCTGATATTTCAGGAAAAGTGGGGAATCTGGGTATGGGGGTGCAATCTCTTGATTTTTAAACATTGGGAGCTAGTTCAGAGTGCCGAACAGTTTCAGTCCACTGATTATCCATTTCAGAGCCTGTGCTGGTTTGAAGCTGTCATGTACCCAGAAAAGGCCATGTTCTTTTAATCCGTTCCTGTGGGTGCAGACCTGTTGTGGGTGGGACCTTTTGGGTGGGTTATTTTAATTGAGATGTGACCCAGTTCATTCAAGGTGGGTATTAATCCTTTTATTGAAGTCGTTTATGTGGGGATGAAAGACAGAAAAAGCCAAGGGAGAGCTTAGAGAGAAAAAAGCTACAGGAGGAGCTGAGAGAGTAAGCCCCTGGAGCCAGAAGCTATAAGCAATGAAACCCGGGAGAGAAGGGTCACCAGATGCTGTCCATGTGCCTTCCCATGTGACAGAGGTGTCCCAGATGCCAGCAGCCTCTCTTCAGAGAAGGTATCCTCCAGATGATGTCTTAATTTGGACATTTCCATGGCCTTAGAATTGTAACTTTTAAGCTAAAAAAATCACCATTGTAAAAGCCCCATTTCTGATATATTGCATTCTAGCAGCTTTAGCGAACAAAAACAGAGCTCTAGTGCATACTTCATGTGTTTGATCATTTGTTCTGAATTAACTTGATGCAATTGCTGGGGCTTGTGCCTGTGCAGGAAAAGGTTGTGCTCTTGAAGTTCCTCAGAGACCCATTTCCTCTACAAAGTTAGCAAGTGCTGGAGGAGACAGGGAGGGAAATTGTTTTAACATATTAAGGCGAATGCCGCCTTATGGAAATTAAATATAAAAACTTTTTTATACCTTTATCTCTAGTATTATGTAATTTGAGGCATTAAAAAATACAGTTATATGATTTTCAACTTAAACTAGATGCTTTATTTATTTTTCCCTCTGTTAAGGTTAAGTAGGCACTCCATTTAATAATAATCACTTGTCAACTTTTTGACATAGAGCAAATAAAGGATCAGATTTGCTTTTTTTATACATAGGAGTAAAAACGGAGTACTTGTTCTTTAAAAGAATAGGGAATAGTGTATATACATACATGCTCATTTTTTTCTTGCCTAAAAATATTAAGGAGGGGTTGTCTTCCAGGTATTAGTCTGGCAAGAAGGAGAGACAACTACAGATAGCAGAGAAATGCTTAAAATTGGAAAATATACAGATAAGAGAAATACACCTACCACATGGATGAAAAAGGGAAGGAGTGTAGCTTTATGTTGAATCTCTGGAGGTCCTAGATACAGTGAATTTACCCTTGGCACACAATTCTTGATTTACCGTGGGTCTTCTGCATATAAGGCTTTTGGCCTCTACTTTTTTTGTTATTTGAATTGACCACTCTTTGTCATAGGCTAGAGGCAAAAATTCAGATTTCGAAAGTTTAAATAGAACTGGTGACATCCCTTTCATCTATTTTTTTAAAGATCTCTGTAAATTGCAACAGATTTTTTTACCCAATCCCTGCACCTGAAACTACGCTTAAATCAAAATGTTTAGGTTTAATCTACTCTGCACATATAACTTACAGTGTGAACACTGAATACTGTTAGAGGGAGAATAGGCATTGTGGCGGTTCCTTTTAGGTAGAATTTCATGTGCCTATTAGCTTTCTGTGTCATTATGTCCAAGGAAATGCAACACTTCCTTCTTCTTTTTCTATTGTTTGTCTTCAAGCTAAGCCTTTAAAAAGAAAGTACAGGGAATTAATGTACAGAAACCTAGAGATTGGTAAAAGAAAAGCAAACCTTTGCAAACTTGTATTTTTCAAAGCTCTTTAGTTCTTTTAAAATTCCTATAATGACTCCCAGTGGTGTAAATCTCCCTGGCAACGTGGGACAGAACTCCTGGGATTTGCTAGGACCCTGCATCATGGGATTGAGAAAGCCTTCTTGACCAAAATGGGGAAGAGAGAAATAAGACAAAATAATGTTTCAATGGCTGAGAGGTTTCAACCTCTTCAACGTCTTATCCTGGAGGTTATTCTTATATATTATATAGCTATCCCTTTTTAGTTTGTGATCTATTGCAGTGGCTAGAGGGAAGTACCTGCAACTGTTGAGCTGTGTTTCAGTAGCATTGAGTCTTGAAGACGATTGTATAAAAATATAGCTGTTACAGTGTGTGACTTTGAGATAGTGAAAACCTTGTGCCTGATGCCCCTTTTTTCCAAAGTATGGACAAGATAAGTAAAAAAAAATGGATAAAAGTAAATAAATAATAGGGGTGATAAGGGGTAAAATAAATTAGGTAGATGAAAATACCAGTGATCAATGAGAGGCAGGGGTAAGGGGTATGGTATGTATGAGTTTTTTCTTTCTATTTGTTTCCCTGGAGTGATGCAGATGTTCTCAAAAATTATCATGGTGATGAATACACATCTTTATGATGATATTGTGTGCCACTGATTGTACACTCTGTATGGACTATATGTGTGTGAAGATTTGTCAATAAAAATATATTTTTTTAATTCCTACAGATAATTTAATGAAGATAAATTCTGCTTATTACCTCTGTTTTATTAGTGTATCTCTGATTAATAAGAAGAAGACCTAAAAGTGGCTTTTGTTTCAAAGTGCGATTGTCATGAAACAATTCTGTATAGCCGAATTACTGTTTACCAGAAAAAGAAAGAAAGAAATGATTGACATTCTATGTTTTGTTTTGTTGTAAACAGAATGCAATGTGTATTTACTTTGCATAGTTATGATGAGTTCCAAGGAAAGCCCTTGGAAAGGATACTAATGTTTAATGGAAAGATATTGTATGTAAAACTACTCAGAAATCTGAAAAGCACTATACAAGATATAGTTAAGCTATTAGATATAACAACAGGTAATGATTCTGTAGTTGAAATTCATGCTGGCTTTTGTTAGTATAGTTGCCAAGGCATTTGCAGTCTTCAACATTTTACAGAAACTAGAACAATACCTGACAAACTTGAGTTGTCACATAATTGCCTGGATCCCACAGTTCAGCTTCCCACCTGTTCTTCCAATTGTCGCCCACAGGTTTATCCTCCCCCTTTCTTTTAAACCAGAAACCATCACCTTGTGAAAGGATCACAGTGATGAGTCCCCTGAGTAAATTACAAGTAGACAGCTTCTTTAGACTTCCTCAAATTCCTGTAGCCAGTTGAGAGCCAACTTGCTTCTGGGTCAGAAGATGAGGAGGGCAAGTGTGGTTGGGAGCCATGCTTTTGAGAGGTGGCCAGCTGCAGGTGTCCAGATGAGCTTTCCTATTTGACCTTGAAGAGGTTAATTTTAAAAAATAAAAGGGGAAGCACAGCTAGAGAATGACAAAATACGTGAAAGTTGCAAGTGATCACCTCTCTACAAACCAGCCACTTATATCCTGGTCAGCCACATACTTACGGTGACCTTGGGTTAACATCTTTAGCAAGCAGTGAAAAGAAGATTTTCCAGTGACATTGTCACTTCAGGCTTTACAGAGTAACAGTGGGACCTATGACACACTGTTGAGCATCATGTGGGTAGGCTACGCATTTAGACTTGTATTTAAGTAGCTGAGAGGGTGAAATGGGGGAACCAAAATGAGATAGGCATCTGTGGGCTTTTCTTAATGGTAGTCATGTGGCTAGAAGCTGTGGAAATTTGCAGCTGTCATGTACCCCATAAAAGGCCATGTTCTTTTAATCCATTCTTGTGGGTATTGACCTATGAAGGATGGACCTTTTGACTAGGTTATTTCAATTGAGATGTGACCTGCCTCAATTAGGGTGGGTCTTGATCCCCTTGGTGAAGTCTTTTATAAGGGATAAAATTCATACAGGAGCTAACTGATGAAATTGAGAGAAGCTCATAGAGAGAAACAGCCAGAGAAGTTTGGAGAAAAAGCCATAGATGCAGAAGCCAGAAGCTGAAGCAAAAAAATCTAGGAGAGAAGAACGAGCAGATGTCGCCATATGCCTTGCTATCTGACAGAGAAACCCAAGCTTTCTGGCGGCTAGTCTTCAGAGTCCAGGTATCATCTTGTTGATGTCTACTCAGGACATTGCATGGCCTTAGACTGTAACCTTATAAGCTAATAAATCCCCATTGTGAAAAGCCAGTCCATTTCTGGTATACTGCATTTCATCAGCTTTAGCACACCAAAACAGAAGCCAATAGTTAGAAGTTTGCTTTGGAACTGGGCCCCACTGAGGGTTCAGAGGAAGGGGATGATGGAACCAGAGGGGATTTTAGAGGGAGGCTTGGTAGTTCTTTAAAAAGTAAGTTGATAAAATCCATGAAACAAAGAAAAAAGATAAATCGGAGTTCACTCAAAAACTTCTGCTCTGTGGGGGACACTAAGAGAGTGAGAAGACAAGCCAGCAGAACAGCATATCTGAGAGAGGACTTGTATCCAAAAGATACAAAGAACTCTTAAAACCCAGCAATAAAACAGACAACTCAATTACAAAATGAGCAGAAGACCTGAACTGATACCTCAGAAAGAAGATAAACACATGTCAAATAAACATGTGGAAAAAAAATGCTCATCATCACATGTCATTATACAATTGCAAACTAAAACAAGATACAGTGACATTTGTTAGAATGAATGAAATCCAAAATAAGGAGAACACCAAATGACAGCAAGAATATGGAGCATGGAAACTGCCGTTCATTCCTAGTGGGAATGTAAAATGGTACAGCCATTTTGGAAGACAGTCTGGTTTACCATACGATCCAGCAGTCATACTCTTAGGTATTTTACCCAAATTGGTTTACCATACTATCCATTAGTCATACTCTTAGGTATTTTACCCAATGAGCTGAAAACTTATATCCACACAAAAATCTGAACACGGGTGTTTATTGCAGCTTTATTCATGATTGCCAAAATTATGAATACATAATTTTGTAGTGAGTCCATAAAATGGAATTTTATTTAGTAATAAAAAGAAACCCCTAAAAATGTACAAAAAGACATGGAGGAGTCTTGAATGCATGTTGCTTAGTGAAATAAACCAGTCTGAAGAAGCAAAATACTATTGTGATTTCAGCTGTATGACATTTTGCAAAGGGCAAGACTAGAGACAGATGAAAAGATCAGTGGTTGCTAGGAATGGTGAGGTAAAGGGGGAAGAAAATAAATAAATTGGACAGTGAAACTATTCTGTATGGTACTGTAATGGCGAATACATGACATTACGCATTTGTCAAAACCTAAAGAATTGTGTAACGTTAAGTGAACTCTGTATGTAAGCTATGGACTTTACCTAATAATGGGCCATCAGTTCTAACAAATGTATTCCATTAATGCAAGATACTAGAAATAGGAGAAACTGTGTGGGAGGAGAGGTACATGGGAAATCTCTACTTTCTGTGCAGTTTTTCTATAAACATGAAACTGCTCTACAAGATAAAGTTTATTGTCAAAAAAAATAAAACAAAAGTAGATTGAAGTGGGAAAAAGAAGGAAAAAAATACCCCACAGAACCCATTGAAGAAGATGTGTGCTTTTGAATTACGGTTTTGGTAGAAAAATGGGAGAGATCGAAGACGTGTGTATATAAAACAATAGCATACACTGATGAAATGCGACTATGATTTATAAAGCATCAGCTAATGGCAGAATATGGCGATTTTAAAATACAGACGTTTCTTTAAAGGAATAGGATAAGATCTTTCATACTTCTAAAATCACCAATATTTTTAAAAAGTTAAAAGATTGCCAGCACCTTGGTTGTGATCAAATGATAGGTATGATTTAGGGATATAAAGGATTTTCTGGACATTTTGACCCTTGTCTGTTTTGTCTTCGTTGCACTTCTCTGAGGGCTCTATGGGAGAGCATAAAAGCAAACCTTCATTAGCTGTGTGTAAGTGAACCCACTATTAACTCTTATTAGGATGTCATGTATGATGACTATGCAGAAGGGTTGTTGCTTGGGTTACCAGGTCGTGCAATGGGGCAGGGCTGACTTTGGTATGAGCACGCTATCTGAAATTCCCTGGTATGACTAGAGGAATTTGGTTCAATTCTCTCTCCTTGGCCCTATAATAGGCGTTGCTTAACATTCCCAGGGCTCTCAGCCCTTTGGATGTGCAAAGTGGTTTCAGTTTGAGTCCACGAGGTCTGTAATTCCTTGAAGACACTTGAGGGTCTGCCAGTTTGGATGAGAGGGAAGCCAAAAAATTGGGTCCTGGGCCTCCTGACCTTGCTTCAACCAGAACAGTTCTCCTTTCCAATTCTTGAGACTTTTCATAAGAATCACTTGAACACACAAAATCCACTATCTAGAGAAGTAGAAAAAGAGAGCTTCTATACGTGAGCAAAAGTAGTAGATAGATGCTCTTACCGTTTCTGTCCGTCTCCCTTGCTGCTGCCTTGATTTGGCCCTCCTTATATCTTTTTTTTTAAGTAGCTGAATTGAAATAATTTATACAATTATAATTTTATTTATATAAATTTTTATATGTAAATATATTTTTATGTATTTTATATATATATTCAGTTTTATACTTGAAATTACAAAGTCATTGCTTTTTAGAATATACAGCCTACTGTGTTTGGTATAACCTTTACCACAGTCAATTTTAGAACATTTGCATCACCCCCAAAAGAAACTTTGTACGCATTAGTAGTCACTTCCTATTTTCCCCTACACTACTCTCCCAGCCCTAGGCAGTCACCAATCTATTTTCTCTCTTTGTAGGTTCACCTATTCTGCACATTTCATATAAACGCTATCATATAATATATGGTCTTTTGTGACTGCCTTCTTTAATAATATCTTTAATAATGCCTTTTCCCAAGGCATCATGTCATGGTGCACGATGAGCCTTATATTTAATGTGATAAACTTTGAAATGAATTTTGTCTGCAAGTGTATCCACTATAAGGTATTACTACTATATAGTAGAATTTACACATGGCATAAGAGAGCACCTAACACTAATATAGAAGGAAGAGGAAAGCATAAAGTTTGGCGAAGAAAAAACAGGGAGCCTTTGGTATTGAGGAAGTGATTTGGACGCTCAGTGACCACACATTCTCCTTTCATTCCTTCATGCTTTCCTGTAATCGGTCCGTAGGATCTTCTTTCTTTTTTCTGGCATGTGTCCCTCTTGACTTTATTGCCAAGGTCTCTCTTGAGCTCATTACTATCCATGGCTGGTCTGAAGGGTGACCTGGTCTCCACTACTCAGTTATTTGTTTTGTTTTAGTAAATGAAGAGAAAAGCGTATCATTTTTCCAGATCCACTTCAAGCCGGGTTAAGACTTGAGATCTGTGGCTTACCCCATAGATCCTCTTCTGATGCTTCAGTTTTGTTTTAAAAGAAAGTAATTTAAAAATTCTTGATAAAAGTTGAAGGGGAGAAGGTTGTGTGAAAAGGGGCACCCTGGAGCCAGCTGCTTCATAAACTGGAGCAGGTTTGCAAATGAAAGGACATTGTATTCTGTTTCCCTCATGCTGACAAGCATCATTTTCCTTGGGTTTTGTTGCCTTAGGAAACTGACCTCTGAAGATTTGAGAAATACTATGTCCTGGTTCCTTTCGCTTTTTGATGAAACTGATGAGAGCAATAGAAAGCTTTTTTTTTTTCCTTTTCTTTTAGGAAGACAGCGTTTTCACGTATATGGGAAAAACTGACAGACAAAGATTTGGGGCTCATTTTAAACAATATTCCTCCCAATTGACTGAATTCTGATTAGAAATATCATGGGCTCTACTTTAAAAGGATCTGAAAATAGTGCCTGTAGAGAAAAATGTTCTCCCCTGTACTGATTTTTGTTCCAGAATGACCTACAATCACAATTGGAAAGGGGGTTTCAGCCTGAAAGGCTTTTGTGTTTTACTTGACTTTGTCCCAATATCCTATAAATTCAGTTGTGATGCTTTTTTTGAACAGCAACCAAGAACCCCCATTTTCCTCATGTGTTTGTTTATAATGTATACCCCAAAAGTATCCATAAAAGGCTCAAGGCAGCTTACGATAAATGACATATATACAATGAGGTAATTTGAGTGAAAAGAAAAAACCAGGCAGGAATGAAGAGAGCCGACATGCCCAGCCACTTCTCCTGGTAGAGTTACTTTGAGTAAGGATTAAACACAGCCACGATGGAAAGCTTGCAGAGTTGGTTACACAACTAAAATCTAATAAAAGGAAAATAGTTCTTTAGAAATCCTTTTCCAGATTTTCAGTTTTCAAAGAATTTTTGCCAGGCAATGGATTAGTGAAACTATTCTTGAGAATACATGCCCTGCATTGCAGCGTCCTATAAGGAAAGTAAACACCCACTTGTGATATTTGCCAACTAGATTTCAGCAACTGAGAAACTGGCATCTCCAAAGCCAATCAGTGCTGCCTCATCTCAGCCTATGCCCATCGATAGGGCCCTAGAGGTTTAATGTAGTTATTAAAACATAGTATCACTCACTGTTCCTCTCCTGGAAAGATGACATTTTTGCATTTGGGACTAGGAGGAATAGTAAATATCTATCATTGATTCATTCAACGCATTTATTGAGTGTTCATTCTTTGTTAAGCCCTAGGAATCTTCATGGGACATATGTAGCATTTTGGGGGAGTTTTCCATTAAATGGAAATGAACAGTTGTGCTCAAGTAAGAACCATAATTAAACACATAATCCCCAGAGCATCCCGGGCCCATGCATTCACAGACATTTATGTCTTCTTAGGATATTTTGATAGTAGTGCTGGCACATGCTTTCTGTGGTTCATTACAGTGTTATCCAGATTTCTGGGAGAAATTAAAATAAGAATGAATGCATGTGAGTAGCACTGAAATGAATCAGTATGCGAAAGATTAGTATGGGAACAGGCCCCTTTTTTTCCACTTTATTTTTTACTTTATTTTTTTTCAGTGATATATATTATATATTCACATACCATATAATCATCCAAAGTGAACAATCAGTGGTTCACAAGATCATCACAATCGACTTTTTTTCCTTTTCTGTGAAAAAAATAGCATATATACAAAAAGCAATACGTGTCAAAGCACATCACAACAATTAGTTGTAGAACAGATTTCAGAGTTTGGTATGGGTTATAATTGCACATTTTCAGGTTTTTACTACTAGCTGCTTCAAGACACTAGAGACTAAAAGAAATATCAGTATGATTCAGCAATCATGCTCGTTTGTTAAATCCTACCGTCTCTGCATAACTCCATTATCTCCTTTGATCTTTCTCTTTAGGGTTATTTGGGCTATTGGCCATTCTAACTTTTTCACATTGGAAGAGGTTGTCGATAATATGGGATAGGGGATAGAACTAGTTGATGTTCTGGAGAAGCTGGCCCCTCTCCACCTTAATTTTGTGAAGAAGGTGCAAATGACAAATCCTTTGAATTCTCATTTTTTTAAAGCAAAAACTCAACCTAGTGGTATTAGAATTTCAAGATCTTTTATACAGTTTTGGTATATTTGATTGGCCCTATTTATATTTCTTTTAGCAAGTACGCCATCTGTGAGAGGAAGGATGAACTACACTGGAGCCTTAGCAGCTGTGCATAAGTCTTGAGGGGCTCCCAGATGTGCAGCCACTCTTTCTGGCTGCACGTTCCTTCCCTTGGATTTGTTGGGTGCCTTGGATTGAAGATGCCTTGTGGTACCAGATTTTATACCTCAGTGGGTTCTGTGGTGTGCAGTATTAAGGGTAAGAAAAACCTTTGATACAGAGTCTTGGAAGTAGCCTTAGTTTATCCTTTCATCTCAGTCTTTCCTGTTATATGTTTGGCTGACCGTAAAGATTTTAATAGGATGATTAAGAATCTTTTAACAGAACTCATTCTAGGTGGTTTTAAGGATCAAACAACAGCTATCAGAATGGGATTGAGGGGGAATTGAGGGCTATCAGAACATTTTTGTTTAGAGTGTTTTTTTTTTCTCTCATTCCTAAGTGCATTTGATTTCATCCCTTAGCCCCTTATTGTCAATCCAGAGATAAGATTTCAAGAGGAAAAAGCCAACTTTGACTGTGAAAAGACTTATAGTCTGCTGAAGAAAAAATCTAGAGCTTTACCAAGTCAGGATGTAGGATATTCTGATTGAGAAGCAACAGCTCTGTATTTTTGTCAAATTGACACATTTCCTTTCATGGTAGTTTGACAAAGTATTTATCGACAGGCTTTATCTTGCTCAGCAATTTTGAGTGATTAATAATGGCTGTCTCGAGTACAAATTCTGCATCAGAGCAAAGAGTGGCACGTATACCATGCACTTGCTGTCCCTACTCAGAAATTGATGCCAGGTGGATGGGTGGTTCAGTAGTAGAATGCTCACCTTCCATGTCCGAAACCCCCGTTTGATTCCCAGATCATGCACCACCACCCCCTCCAAAAAAAAAAAAAAAAAAAAAATTGGTGCCAATCTTTAGTGTCAAGATGACCACTAAAAAAAAATCCCAAACCAACAAACTCCAACTCTCACTCCTCCACAGCGGAATATAAATTCATTTTGGTAGAGGACAGAATGTTCTGTTGGTGCTGTTAGGAAAGTATTTCCAGCACATAGTTTGCTGGTACTTATCTGGAATATTTCTTTGTTTAGTGAAGATATTTGATTATATAACAGCAACTTAGACATGTGAAACCTGCCTGGTATGTTAAATGTCTCCAGTGTAAGTGAATATGACCTACTCTGGCGGGACCCTGCAGCCACGTAGATTGACAACTCATTCAAGTGAGGAAGGAGTCCAAAATGATTTGAGTTTACTTTAGGCAGATGGATAGTAATGAAGGAAAAATACCTTGAAAGCATGCCATTCCTAAATGGGCACAGCCCAGCATTGATGCTAACCAGAGTCCCACTTTCTGGGCTGCCACAGCTTGAGCGCTGAGTGGTGAGCCCCTTCGCTGCTCTGGAATCTTCCCTAAATTGGTGGGGGAGGGGCCGATCTGGTCTGGCAGGTTTTTCAGAAAGTGCAGCTGGCATTGAAGAAACTTGGGCAGGACCCGGAGGGTCTTATTTTAGTGAACCCACTTGACAGCATTGTAATAGGCCTGTGCTGGGAGTTCACGTTTTCATTGGTGACCCTCACTGCACCAAGTGTAGTTCTGGGGACCCAGGTTGCAGTCAGTTAATATATGCTGACTTGATTTACCCGCAAGTAAAGCAAAAGGGAGAAGAGAGATTGACCGATTTGTGGGTGTTGCAGAGTTTTGGTAAAATAATAATACAATGAAATTCCTTGATCATGTTTCCTCTTTCAAGTTTTCTATTTAAAACGATGAATTTGATTTATTCATCAGATATGTGGATGCCTGTGCTCCAGGCACTGTGGCTGGGTCTTGGGCATGTGGTGGTGAACAGATCAGACGTAGCCCCTGCCCTCTCGAGCTTGCTAAGAGACAAAAGAGTAAAACAAACAAAAAATTATATAATTAATTACCATCCTAGTACGCACACCAAAGGAAAGTATGGGGACTTATGAAGACATCAAACAAGGGAGCTTTACCCAGCTCAGAAGGGTCAGAGAAAGTTTACTGGAGGAGATGAAATTTAATCTGAGATTTGGAGGATGAGTAGTGGTTCACTAGGCAGGCGGGGAAGGAGGAGGGCCGAAATGAACGACTCCTGAGAGCTTACCGAGGCACCCGTAGACTGTTGTTTTATCACGCTGTGTCCACTAGGTCCAGAACACGTGTCCTGCTGCAGCCCTACCCACTGCCTTTTCTGGACCTGCACCCACTGTGGGTGTTGGGTCTCCTGTGGTCCTGCAGAGACTCTGCCATTGCTTAACTCGACCTTGAAAGTCTTAACCATGTTGATTTGTTTGATTGACTTGCTGAGTTGGTTCCACAGGTGGTCTTCTTGGAAATTAATGTATTCCTTTTCGGCTCCAACTGTTCCTTTCTTTGCTGGATGTCTCAGTGGAGGGCCTGGAAAAGCAAGACCAGCAGGCACATCAGAGCAGGGACAGCAGCGTGGTTTGCAGAGCACCGGCTCTGGACTCAAAGAAGCTCTGTCTCGAGTTCAGACTGTGGTCTAGTCGCTTAGCGTTTTGACCAAAGCCCTCTCAGCTTTGGTTTTCTTATCTGTAAACTGGGCACACTGACCATCTCAGAAGTAGACCGGAGGACTAACTTGAAGGAGGCAGGGTATGTACAGTGTGTGGCGCTGGGATTGGCACAGTGAATGGTGGTCATATTTACCCATTGTCTGCTCCTTGGCATCCACCAAAGCCTGCTGCACCATGCTAGGCACATGGGAGGAGAACTTATCTGTGATTGATTAAAACAGAGTTGTTGTCTGCATTACATAAATTTAAATCTCCTTTAGGGATTGGTGAACTTACTGTACCATCTTTTTAAGGACTTTTGGGGATGCTTCTATCTGACAGGCCAATTATATTTCAAGTCAAATTTGAGAAGGCTGCTAATGATGGTATGGGAGCATTTATATTTCACATTTGTAGGTCTTTTCTATCTACTACACAAGGCTTTTCTATCTATTAAAGAAAGGTTTTTCAGTCCTATGTAGGACTGAGCTTTAAAGAGGTGACACTAAGATAACTTCTTTGAGGGCTGGATTGCTCTACAAAAGAAGAAAATCGGCTTTACTAAGTTGATATTCTGCATTATTTCCACATTTTGAAGATAACAAAAGAACATCTATTGAGGCTGCACAGGTAGTTCAGTGGTAGAATACTCACCTTCCATGCCGGAGACCCGGGTTCCATTTCCAGACCCAGCACCCAAAAAAATAAAAACATACATTTATTAAGTATATCAGAAGTGGATGCTTCAGTGTTGCTTTTTTAACCCCCTCAAAAATGCATACATCCCATCACTTGGTAAAGCAACCACACACAAAAACTAAAGAACATACATTCTCTGAAGTTGTAAGAAATGTTGGAGAATATGAGCAGCCTCTGCATCAGACATGAAGCACTTTCTTCAAACAGGGGCTTCAGTTGAACCATTTTGACGTTCCACCTCCAGGGAGACTCATTTTGAGTGGCTGGTGGCCTGCCCACCCTCTGGTCAGCCGTGGAGCTCAGTTGCAATGGCTGTGGTAATTTGAAGCACTCATTTGAAGTAAGGGTGTGATTGTGTTGGTGAGTTAATAAGCAAACAGGGATCATTTGGATTCTTGTTAGGGGAGAAGTCTTTTCTCGTCCACAGGATAGTTTCTTGAAATCTACATTTAGCCATGGAATTAGAATTTTGGTAAAAAAATGGGAAAAGATTATGCACATAATATGATTAGTTCTGAAACATGATCATCTTGGCAATGCTATAGAGAAGTGAAGAAGGTATTGTTCAAATAGGAAAATTATAGAGCTGTGAAGTACATATTTCCATTAAAAAGTTGTCCTTCCAAAGAAGTACTTCACAAACCAGAATGCTGCTTCTTTGGATTACAAAATTAAACCTCATTCTTCAGTAATACTTTGGTCTTTTCATAGTTCAGCTCACTTAGTAAAGTAAGCAAATTTATCCAAATTTAACATAGAAAACTTCACATTGTGTCTCAATTATGCTGTTGTCAAAATTGAAAAATGGTTGGTTTACTTAAAGTAAGAGAAGTAGATATTTCATTAGTACCTTGTTTTTAATCAAGGTGCTTTGGCAAACCTTTTACAGTGATACAGGAAATTTTCCTTTTCATTATAAAGCTAAGTTTCTGTTGTTTTTGGTTTTATAGTTGCGTTCCTTCAGGCTGCTAACAGTTCACTGAAAATAAGAAACTAAGGGATATTTGCCTTTGAGATATTTATTTCCTAGAGTTACATGATAATGACCTTATGAATGGTTTCTTATTTTTACAATTTTCTTGGAACATTTTCTTAAAACTTGCGTTAAAAAAATATTTGGAGTTAAAATAAATGACAAATATTTTGCATCTGTTTGAAAACCAGCTAAAGCTTAATCCTGAGTATATAGGGCTTAGAATTCTGGTTCCCTTTGATTCTCACTAACAGTATTTTCAGCTGTCTATTAGCCATCCCCAAGGCAAAATTAAACTTCCTTTTCCCTGCTTCTCCTCTCTTCTCCTGAGTCCTCTGCCTTCATGAATGGCTTAGTAGCCACCTGGCTGCCCAGATAGTGGCCTAGACTTGAAATCCCCAGCATCTTCCTTGATTTCCCATCTGATCAGTTTCTCAATTCTATTAATTTTGCTTCCAAATCCATACTCTAGCTTGTATCGTCACTTCTGATTTCTCCCTTGGCAGACTTGCCCAGATCAGCCATCTCCTTCCTGGTCCACTTGCCAAATCTGTCCCAATTCCTCTATCTGATTGAGTGATTTATTCGCTTCACCACTTCCAGGCATTTGTCCACAGATGAAGGCCAGCTCCTCAGCAAGCAGGAAAGCCTTTGCCATCTAGCTCTAATTTGCTTTTAGAGACCTCATCCTCTTTCCCTGTTCCTCTCTCAGTCTCTGCTTCAGTCCCACTGAATTGCCCAGTTTCCTGAATGGGATCTGTGCCCACAGTATTTCCTCTGCTCTCAGTGCCCTGTTCGTCTTCTCCCCCGTAATGTCACCCTCATCCCTGTTGTCGTATCCAGGGACCCAGCTTGCATGTTTCTCCACTTGTATACCACGCAGTCCTCCTGCCCTGAGATGTCTCCGTTAGACACCTGGGTTAGAGGACTTGTAATTGATTGGTTCCATGCCTGCTACCCGCCACTCAACTCTGAGTGTCTGCAGGGAAAAAGATCACCTTACTCAGCTTTCATCTAAGGGGATAATCCCTCCTTGACATATTACTTACTTCCTCAGATTATAGCATCTTCTTTTGTATGAGTTCTTGGCCCTGGACTATCATTTCTTGATATATTGTTATTTGGCACAGAGTCAGTCCAGTTTAAAAATAAAAGTGATACAGTGACAGGTAGGAGAGAAGAAAATCCTTGGTTCAAGGGCAGGTTTATAACCCAGAAGTGATGTTTACTTGTCAGTATATTGTTTATGGTCCATATATAGATTGTCTTTGCATGGCAAGAGACAGAAGTGGTATCCAGTTATGGAACCAGACAGGTCCAGTTCACATCCCAGTGCTCTAATATATAGGGGTCTGGTTATTGAACCTCTGGATGCATCTGTTCCCCACATTTAAAATGGAAATAATACCATGTGCCTCACAAGTGCCTTTGGAGGATTAACTGAGCTAGTGTATATATATGTATACTATGTATATATATATATAGAACATTAGGACAGGGCTTGCAAGGAGGACATAGTGAGTAATAGTTGCTACTATTTTTTTTTAATATTCAAAGAATTCTGCTGTCCTTGATGCATCTCATATATGCAACTTTAAGAGGCACTGAGTAGTTTCGATTCACGTTTTAAGATTCTACGACCTAGCCCTTTTGCATATGTTTCAACTTCGAGTTATATGCAAGAAAATTATCTCTCTGTGACATCTATGCTTATCATGTTTGACTTTCTAATATATCACAAATTTCTTGAAGTCCTTTATGAAACATGGTTTTGTTTGTGTGAGGGTTTTTGGAGTAGGTTGTTTTTGAGCTTGCTGGAGCTTTCAGGAAAAGGTTTGATAATATTTTGAATGTCAATATGCTGTATCCTAGCAAAGTGATATGAAGCTATTGATTGTGTTCTGGAAGGTATTTGTTTGTTTTCTGGCCCTCTGTCTAGGTTTGTATATTAACCCTGATACCATTGAAAGGAAAGCCAAATAGTCTAGCAAAGTATGCTTTAAGTTTTATCTCTTGCCATTTTAAACAGAGGGCTAGGCCCAGTAAGCCAATTATAATCTGTGGATGGGAATTATGTTGATTACTTTCCCTAAATTCTTTTTAAAAGAAATGAAAATGTAGGTATTTTCTCAGTGAGTAATTATTTCCCTTTTCCAGGTAAGTTAAAACATATTTCTTTGTCTTTTAAGCTCCTTTAGAAACTTTACAAAAATAAAATATATGGTGCTGTATGCTAATAACAGTCTGTACTAAATGAGTTCACTGATACAGGTAAATTTACAAAAAGATGGCCTCTTCATGGGTTCCTTTTTTTTTTTTTCCCCTTGAACACTAGGATGCTGTTTGGAAACAGCTGAGATATAAGTGTGAGTAAATATTAGCTCATATTTGCTACTCCTTGTTTCAGTTTGCTAAAGCTGCCAGAATGCAATATAGTAAAAGTGGATTGGTTTTTACAAAGGAGATTTATTATGTTACTAGTTAGAATTCTAAGGTCATAGAAATGTCCACATTAAGACATCAATTGGAGGATAATTGAAGAAAGACCCATTGCATCTGGGTCCTCTGTCACTTGGGAAGGCACACGGTGACGTCTTCTTTCCTGGGTTGGCTTCAGAAATGGCCTTCTCAGCTCGTGGGGGTCCTTCTAGCTCCTGTTGGGGCGTTTCCTTTCTCCAAGCATCTGTACTTTTCTCTAGAAATATCTCTTTCTCAAAGGACTCCAGTAAGCAAATTAAGACCTACCTTGAATAGGTGGGGTCACATCTCCATGGAAACCCCCTAATTAAAAACCCCCACCACAAAAGTGGATTAAAAGAAGATGGCTTTTCTGGGGTACCTAACATTCAAACCAGCACACGCATCATCTTATATAAATTTTTGTTGTCTCATTCAGTAGTTAGCCTTGAAATTTGTATTATGGAGTCTACTGAGGCAAACCGGCAAGGTGCAAGGATGTATGGAGTGCTTAAGCTCAAAGAGTGTATTGAAAACTAAATTTTCCCTGCCATACTATCCCAAGAGTCCATGTTAGAAATTAGCCTCAGTTTCACCTTTGTCACACTTTTTGGAAAATACTTTAGTGATAGATTTTGTGTGTGTGGTAGATTTTTCTAATAGACATGCCCACCATTCAAAGCCTGGACAGCTCAGGAAGTATGCTCTAGGACAGCTCTTTTCTCAATTCTTAATGTACATTTGAATCCTCTCGAGACCCTGTTAGAGTGCAGATTCAGATTAGAGGAGTGGGTAATGGGAGTCTGCATCTCTAATAAGCTCCCAGAGCAAAGCTCTGTGGACCACATTTTGAGTAGTTACTGTCTGGGCGAAAACCTATTTCAGATATCTGATTTATATATTTTGCTAAAATAGGATACAATCTAGTTTTGGCAGGTAAAATTCAGGACATCCCAGATGTCCCATGCAAAACTGGGGACATGCTTCTACTAGAATATTATTCATTCTTTATCTGAAATTCGAATTTAACTGGGTATCCTATACATATATATATATATACACACACACACACACACACACACACACACACACATACATACCATATGTATGTACGTACATGTAGAATGTATGTATCTATCAAATGTATACAGAAAAGTACATAAATCTCCTTTATATATATAAATATATGTTAAATCTGGCAACCCTAACTTGCAGTCTAAATAAACTATGAGGATATTTAAATCCCTTGAATTTTATTAGTTTTGAAGTAATATGATTATTTATTCTGAGAGAAGGACACAAAATTAAGTTTATTTCAGACTTTTTTTAAACATTTTTTGTTGTAAAATACAGCATATATACAAAAAAGCAATAAATTTCAGAGTACG
This sequence comes from Tamandua tetradactyla, assembly GCF_023851605.1. Lineage (NCBI taxonomy): Eukaryota > Metazoa > Chordata > Mammalia > Pilosa > Myrmecophagidae > Tamandua > Tamandua tetradactyla. The sequence continues at coordinate 48,995,027 of NC_135331.1, forward strand.
TTGTAACAAGTAGCTATAGAACAGATTTCAGAATTTGATATGGGTTACAGTTCCACAATTTTGGATTTTTCAGACTTTTTTTTTTCAGACTTGTTTTGAAACACTTATTTAGGTATTTTACTCATGTGCTCTTCAACACAATAAAATATTTCAGCATGACCCTCCCCCATATCTAGAGAATTCCTGAAAAATAGTGAAATCTGTATGTTCTAAAATGTACCTAAAGACAGAGAACTGTCCTGAATTTATTAATGTTTTAAGCCAAATGCCTAAAGCAATAAGGTGTTAATACAATAGATTTAAACATAGATAAAGGTCTTTTAGTTTTTTTCTTGTATCTTTTGAACTTCCTAAGTTGGTACTATGTACTGCTGATATTTTCAAACCCTGACTAATAGCATTACATAAGGATAATCTGTGGTCTGTTAAAGTATGTGGACGAAAGTGTAAATGCTTTTCATTTTCCTGCCTTTTTCAGATTCTTTACAGAGCTGGAAGCAAGACATCAGAATAATATCTTCATAGATGACATAAGTGACATTGTGGAAAAACACACAGCATCCACATTTGATCCCTATGTGAAATACTGCACAAATGAAGTCTACCAACAACGAACACTACAAAAACTGTTGTAAGCGATGCCACAAGTCATAGTTGTAATAGTCTAATCTGGTTTGAATTTGGTCTCATTGATTAAGATAAATTGATCTCTTAAATCATAATTTGAAAGGCCTCCTGATGGGCTGTTTCCCAGGGGGTGGGGGGAGGCGTCAGAATGTTTGTAGAGAAGAATGTAATCGGTGGAAAAGTTTCTCTCTAAAGCGGTCATGAAAGCATGCCAAGGTCTGAAGGAAAGCAGTAGAAAAAAATGTTCTCGATGATTTTAATTCTGCAACAAAAAAAGTGTTGAACATTAAAATTCATTTCATACCTTTTCCCTTTGTCTTATTTTGGTTACTGAGAACTTGACATATGTGCCTTCTCTGTCCTTAAAAGAGTCAGTGATTGTTCAGTAATGTCTGTATTTATTTTCAGGGGCCCTGTTTAGCACAAGTAGCTGTTTGTTTTTCAGTGCAGTGTATATTGTCATAAACTTCAGTTTGGGGGCTGTATTAGTTTGTAAGCTGCTGGAATGTGATATGCGAGAGCTGGAACGGCCTTTTAAAAGGGTAATTTAATAAGTTACAAGTTATAGTTCTAAGCCTATTAAAATGTCCAAACTAAGGCATCCAAGAAAAGATACCTTAATTCAAGGAAGGCCGATGAGTCAGGAACAGCTCTGTCAGCTGGGAGGTCATGTTGGCTGGCATCTGCTGGTCCCTTGCTCGTGAGCTCCACTGCTTTCAACCTCTGTTCCTGTGGTGGTTCCCCACTTTGCTTCTCCAGGTCTGGCTTTCATCTCTTGGCTTCCCTTGGCTCTCTCCAAGTTCTGGCTTGCTTAACTTCTCATGGCGTCATCTGCCAGGCTCCAAGCATCTCCAAACATCCGTGTTTCTGTTCTCTAAGTGTTGGCATCTGAGTCAGCTTTGTCTATCTAAAGTGTTTCCTCTTTTAGAAGACTCTAGTAAACTAAACAAGACCCACCTGGAATGGGTGAAGTCACATCTCCATCTAATCAAAAGGTCACACCCACAGTTGGGTGTGTCAGATCTTCATTGAGATAATCTTATCAAAAGTTTCTACTTACAATATTGAAGCAGGATAAAAGAAATAGCTGCCTCTATGAAATTGGATCAGGATTAAAACATGGCTTTTCTAGGGTGCATAATACTTTCAAACTGGCACAGGGGCTCACAGGCAGTTATCATTTTCGTCCTGCCTGGGAGTGGTGACATTTATAAACATAGCGTGGGGCTCCTCCAGTAGGTCCTGCGCAATGTGCAAGGCCCCTATGGAGGCGTTGGGGTTGGTGATTAGCTCAAGGTTGCTTGGAGAAAAAGAGTCAATTAAAGCCCCCGAAGGTGGTGAGAAGAGCTCATATCCCCTTCCCCCTCCACATCCTCATGAAACTTCTGTGGGCTGGAGGAAATCCCACAACTGCACAACTGCCTACACTAGATGAAATTTTTTGTATAAGGCTGCACGTTTCAGTCTTTGCCAGATGATGTTGTGAGGGGCTGTCCTGTGTATCGGGGATGTTTAGCAGCATCCCTGCCCTCTACCCACCAGATTCCATGTCATCCTCTCACCCCAGCTGTGACAATCAAAAATGTCTCCAGATGTGACTCCATGCGCCTTGGGGGACAATCAGCCCTCACCTCTATTGGGAACCACTTGTAGAAAGAGTGATAGAGATTTCTCTGTAATTGTTAGAGAATGCAAATTGCATGTTTGAAAACAAAGACTTGAGTTAGAGCTAAATTTGGGTTTGTTTGTTTTTTTTTTTGGATGATTTAAAAAAATGTGAATAACCACTGCTGTACATTAACTCTTAAAAATAAATATTTCATCTAAATTGGCTTAAGGATTCCATCCTTTAAGTTTTCACATGAAAATTAGTAGCTGTGTTTTCAGGCATTTTGTTGCAATTGGTGAGAATCTGTGTTAGAGCAGTGGCTTTCAAATTCAGCTGCACATTAGAAGCACCTAGAAATCTTTGAAAACAAGCAGACAATGCCCATGGTCCATCCCAGATTATTTGTTAAGAATCTTTGGGTGTGGGGGCCTGGAATCTGGGTGATTTTAATATGCAACTGGTTTAGAGTTGGAGCTTTTTTTTTTTCCTAAAAATCTTTTAAAAGCTGGGAAAGGAAACTTAAAATTTCTTATATTGAGAAAATGAAAATAAAGCATTTCTGTATCATTTTTTAAAAAAATTTGCTATTCTGGTGTTTCCTAATTTATTTTTAGCAGAACTTGAATCAAATCATCGAATTTCCAAAATACCTTAATGACGATCAAGACTGCCAGTGCTGTGCTTTCTGGTTCTTCTTTTCGGAGTGTGGAAGTACATATTCCAGTAACCTGGACCCCACACCCTCAATTGGACGTCCGTCTTTGCCATTTATTAAGTCTGTTACTTGGCGAGTTAGGGACCTTTCTGGTCCTCCATTCCTTTATGGCAATCCCCACCTGGCCTCCATGAGGTGTTTCCAGTGAGATAATGTATGTCAGAACATCTTGCTAAGTTCTATAAAGATGTGGTCGTATCGCCACTGTTATTTTGTCACTGGACAAGGAGGAGGAATATTCTAGATAACATGGTCAAAAGGTTTTTCCATGTTAGAAAGAGGACCTTGGACACAAACCAAAAGCCTCCTAATAAATAGTCGAGTCTGACTGACGTTTCTTTCTTGGGTCATTGTCCAGAGCTAGAGGAGGAACTTAAAATTTACGTTATATTATTAATGGAATGCATTTACAGATTGTCAGATACGAGCTCCAGTCTGTGTACTAATTTATTATTGATACCGTTGTCTCATTTGTTTACTTTCCCTTTTTGTAAATTACTAGCTCAAACATTTATATCTTCTTCATACTGTCTTCAACTCATGTCTTATATTCAGCTTTTAATATAAGGCAGTCAAGCCATCATGTCTGTGTAGGTAATTGCGTATTTGTTTTCCTATATTTAAAAATCATTGATAACATATTAATTTTTCACAGTATTTTGTAATACATTTGACTTGCTTCTTACTTGTGATGAAAGCATTTTGAAGTTTCCTTATGTTTTCTCTCAGAGCCACCAATCCTTCTTTTAAGGAAGTGTTATCCCGAATCGAGTCCCACGAAGACTGCCGGAACTTGCCCATGATCTCCTTTCTCATTCTCCCCATGCAGAGGGTGACCCGCCTTCCCCTGCTCATGGACGTAAGACATGATCTGGGGGCTTTTTCTCTGTAGGTAGCTGTGCTGCTGGAAATCTGGTGGAGAAAATTATTCTTGTTCCACTTAAATTAGCACATATCCCTTCTAGAAAATCCCCCAGTTAAGTGGTAAGGCGTTATTCTGTTGGAAAGCCTCACCCAGGTGTGTTATCTTTGGGTGTTTTCTTTCATCTAGGCTTGTGTGTGGTTATACGGAAGAATTTAGATTGTATCACCCACTTGCTCATCCTTTTTGAAATAGAAAGAATTGTTGGGACCTAGAAGTCAAAAGACCTGTATTCCCATTTCTGGCGGAGATCCTAAGCATGTGACCTTGAGCGAGTCACTTAATCTCTTTGGGCCTCAGTTTCCTTGGCTCACTTAAGATCCCTTCCACCTGTGATGTTCCAGGATGCTATGACACATCCATTCCACGTGGGATAAATTTGCCCTTGTTATGTTTGCGCTGGTAGGTGTTCTAGCTTGCTAGCTGCTGGAATGCAATATACCAGAAACAGATGACTTTTAAAAGGACAAGTTTATTAAGTTGCAAGTCCACAGTTCTAAGACCTATGAAAATGTCCCAACTAAAGCAAGGCTATAGAAATGTTCAATCTAAGGCATCCAGGGAAAGATACCTTGGTTCAAGAAAGCCAGTGACATTCAGGATTTCTCTCTCAACTGGAAGGGCACATGGCAAACATGGCAGCATCCGCTAGCTTTCTCTCCAAGCTTCTTGTTTCATGAAGCTCCCCCCAGGGGTGTTTTCTTTCTTCATCTCCAAAGGTCTCACACTTTGCAGGCTCTATCGCTCTTTCCAAAATGGTCCCCTCTTAAAGGGCTCCAGTAAGCAACTCTATTTTAAATGGGTGGAGACATAGCTCTGTGGAAATCATTTAATCAAAAGTTACTACCCTCAATTGGGTGGGTCATATGTCCATGGATAATTTTAAAATTCCCACCAGGCAATACTAAATGAGGATTAAAGGTCCATAAATTCAAACCAGTACAGTAGGTGAGAATAGCTCAGCATCCTTCTTATTTCAGGAAACATTCATGAAGAAAGCAAGAATTCATTTATGAATAATGGCAAGACATGGCTGGGAAGTGCATGGAGACTGCCTGGTGGGAAGCACAGCAGGGAAGAGAGCTGGGCAATGGGCTGGGAGCACTACTCTCTGGTCATGCTGGACTTGCCATGGCTGGTAGAGCTGGGCAGCAGGAGGAGACTGGGGTGGCAGGACACAGGTCTGATCCGACTCATGGGCCAAATGGTGTCATTCTGATCAGATTAGAATATTTTATCATATTTCTACATTAAAGTTGAATTATGTTAAATAATAGCAGTTTTTTACTTGATTTTTACAAATCAAAACAATAAAAATATTATAACAAATACATCATGATTGAGTAAGGTTATGCAGTAAATCTTATTTTCTGTATTTCATGGTAAATTCTGAGAGATGTTCCAAAAAAATCCAGAAATTTTGTGTTTCACAGTTACTTTGTTGACTCCACTGCAAAATATTGGGAAGGTTCTGGCTATCATTTCAGAATTCACAGCACCTTGCTGTTCTAAGTTCATCTCAGTCTACCACCTTCAGACCTCCACATGCTTTAGCTGTAATAGCTGTCATTAGCTTTCTAAATATTTGGAAATTTATAATTTTGATTGTACCACCCTTCCCTTTTGTTTTTTGAGGCCAATATTATCATGTCTAAGAATAGCCAGGTTATCAAAACCAAATTTTTTCTTAAGAAAGGTTTAAGATTTTCATAAATATATGAAACTTTGATTAATATAAGCAAATATTAATTCAAACATTACTATTTTTTTTAATTTAGAAATGGGCACTTTCTAAATGTATCGTTTCTCATTATATTGGACATGTACTTTCAGAGTTCATTCTTTTATGAGAAATGAGTTCTTTCTAAATATGTTATTTCTCATTGTGTTAAACTTCTAGACTTTCAGGCATCTTGGTTTTTCTTCTCCTGAAAATGCATTTTGGCCAGGCATGCTTATATTCTGTATATGCTATCATTGCTCATCTTTTTTTTTAAATTCTAACTCTGTTTAGTTTTGAGAGAATGTTTGAATAGAGTGGGACTCACAGTATCTAACATATACCATATTATACAGTGCTAGAGAACTATGTAATGATGTCCCAGTGGGCTCTAAACATTTTCTTCTTTTATTGATCACAGACTCCTTCGAGATTCTAAATATATCAATAGACCCTCTTCCTAGAAAATTCATGAATGCACAAAATGTTATGTAAAATTTCAGAGTATGCCAAGATGCTACCAATTCTAATTATGGATAACTGCTCTCAGGGATCTAAACCAGTAGTTTCCAAACTGCTTTTGGTACCCATTAATGAGCAATGAGATTAACTTTGTAAATCATGATTCATGTTTTGAAAAATGAAATAATATAGAGCATATAAATGTGCATAGTTCATATGGTGGTTAAATATTTTTTTTAGCAAAAACTCTTTTTAACTTATATGTGCATGTGTACTGGTTGAGGGTAGAATGTATTTCTTATAATTGGTTGAGGGTAGAATGTATTTCTTAATGAGAAAACCATTAATATAAACCCCAGATGGTACACTCTGTACTTCTCACAGCTCACATACAGCAGTCTTGCTGCCTGACTTGTTGATTTACAGGCCTGGTATTAGTCTCCACTGAAGGTGCGAGTGGTTTACTGGTTGCCAGCTTCCTTCCACCTCTGCAGGATGCCTGCTGCCCTGATCTGTTTGCCATATGTGAGAATCTGGCTACCTAGGCAGAATCTAAATATACTTAAAATACTGTCTCTTCAGTTTTACTTCATTTAGAAATTTACACTTGCTGAGACAAACATTATTAATGCTTAAAGTGGTAGATTTGGTTTTGAATCTGCATGGTTTCAAAAGTTAAATGTAAGTCAATTTACCCTGATTTGACCCTCTTTGAACTCAATTTTATCATCACAAGTGAAATCTTGCAGTATAATGTATCAAGGGAGAATCTAGCTTTTGCAGTATAATGTTTCAAGGGAGAATCTAGCCACCCTCTTTTCTTGATCTTTTTATTCACATTATATCATCTTCAAATAGAATTACCATGCTAATGATGATGATGGTAATGATGATAATTAAAGGAAACTTTCATGTGTTAAGGACCTCCTGTATGCCAGGCACTACTTATAAAGCACTTTGGATGCATTATCTCATTTAGCCCTTGCAACAACCTTGTAGCATAGTTGACATTTTTCCAATTTTATAGAAGAGGAAACTGAGGCTTCTCGAAAAGATGACTTGCTCTATCTAGGTTAAATAGTTCATAAGGGGCACATGCAGGACGGTCAGAGACCAGTTTACCCATTTCTGAAATCTATTCTCTTTTTTAACCATTCCCTGGACTTACTTGGATCCTGTGTGTATAAGATTATTTCCTAGTTTTTAAACTTGATTTTAATATTACTCTAATCCCATAATATTGTGTTCAGCATGCTTAAGTTTGCTATGAGTTAAGGGATATGGCTGGACATTGTTTTCATTTTTCTTAATAAAATAAATTGACTTGTTTTATTCACTTTTACTTCATTGCAGACTATCTGTCAAAAAACACCGAAGGATTCTCCAAAGTACGAAGTCTGCAAAAGGGCCTTAAAGGAAGTAAGCAAGGTAACTGTTGAATAATTCACCAGCCTGTAAATCATACAAATATCTTAGAACAGAAGGTGTCTTGGTTTGATGTTGAAAATTGGTAAATTCTCACAGCCATTTGCACTGCGTTCTTTAGGTAGCTGGAAAACAAAATAATGCTTGCTGTACTCAAGTGACATTGGTGTTTTTTACTCTTACAGTTTAGCGTTAAGGGCCTATACGTGTCTCATTTTCTTTTGGTGTCTGAATAGCTATTCATGCCTTCCCTCGTTCAACAAATATTTACTGAGTACCAACTCCTGTACTAAGCACTGTGCCAACCCCTGGGAATATGGTGATGAACAAAACAGATGTGGTTACTGCCTTAATGGAGCATGCAGCATGATGGGGAAGGCGAACATCAAATAAGAATTACAATAAAGCCTGGTGAGTGACATGATAAGGAAGTACATAGTGATACATAAACTGAGACATAAAGCAAAAGTAGGTGTGAATCAGGGATTAAGGGAAGGGGAGTGTCTCAGGAATGTGTAGAGACCTACTGGCAAAAAAAAGTGCTTGGAGAGTTTTAAGAAGTGGAGTGTACTTATGTGACTTGATCTCAGTCTAGGAGGGACAGGAGCGGGAAGCCATTTATGAGGGGCCTTGTGCGTGTTAGGGAATTATAGACCTTATCCCAAGGTGACATGGAAGTTGTAAAATACGTGTGTAACAAAGATTTCTATGGGGAAGGGACAAACAAAGAGGCTCCTTTGATTAGATAAGAGATGACAGTGGCCTATACTGATGTGGCAGTTGTAAGTGAGAGAAGTAGATCTATATATTGGGAAATAGAATTGAAGATTGATTGCTTGGGTGAGCATATTGGAGACAGACATCAAGGAATATAGTCTCTCGCTTGGGCAACTGGGTGGATGCTCTTTTTTTGTCTCTATAAGAGGAACATGGGGAGAAAGCTGATCAGGTCCATTTTGAACATGTTATCATTGAGATTCTTATACAACATCCAAATTGACTGAATAAATAGGTCTGGAATACAGAAGAGAGACCTGAAGAGGAGACCTGGATTATGAAATCATTAGCATATGGGTGATACTTAAACCCAGGAAAGTGGCTGATATGGCCCAGGAAGGGCTTATAGAATGACAAGAAGAGTGGGTTTGAGACACTGCCAGGAGAAACACCAATATTCAAGGTCTTATTTAGGGGAAAGGAGTCAGTAGAGGAGACTTAAAAAAGCCGAAGAAGAAGGAGGAAACTCTAATGGCCTGACAAATGGCAGATAGCATAGTAGAAGGAAAGTCAACTCTGTTTATAATGTTCCTGAAAGGTCAAGTGAGAAAATGATTGAAACATTCACTGGGGTCATCAGCAGGTAGTTTGTTCCCTTGCAGTGGTGAGTTTCCTTGCAGTGGTGAGTGTGGAAGCCAGAGTGGAGTGTGTTGAGGAATGAGTAGGTGGTGTGAAAATGCTCACAGCCAACAATGTAGCTAGCTGCTTCAAGAAGCTGGCTGTCAGAGGAAAAAGAAAGAGAGCTTTTTTCTAGAAAGGTAGCTGATGGGGAGGCCAGAGAGGGTGAGATATTTTCTTTGGTTGGTTGATTGGTTTGATTCTTTTAAACATTTATGTTTAGTTGCATGTAGGCTCTCTAACTAAGAGGATACAGTGGAAGGTATAGGAGTGAGTGTGGATGCAGTGAGAACCTGCCCAGGGCAGCAGAGATAATCAGGTTCCTGAACTTCTCCCAGCTACCACCTTGATGAGTTTGCCCTGTCTGTGTACTGCCTTCCTGTGAAGGGCTGTTTCTTTTAATCAACTTTAAACTGACTGTTTTACTTATTCTCACCCTTGTCAATCATATTTGCAAAATCATCGGTTTTATGAACTGGTTCTTTATTTATCTCATATACATTTTTATATAAAAAGCAATTCTATCTGGAAACCACTTAAATTCATCTCTTGTCTGATCAGTGGTCTGCATACCCCACGTTGGGAAGTACTAAAAAGTGACAGTTGTGAAGTTGCCTAAGGTCTTATAGCCCCCGAGGTCTGTACTTTAGAATCCCAAATCTTATGTTGCTTCCCTCAAGGAGTTGGGGAGGGAGGGTCTTTAGAAGTCCTGGAGAAGTTCTTGCCTTGGACTTGGACAGAAGAGAAAATGAGGTGTTTTAGTTTCCTAGGTGTTCAAGCAAATACCATGAAAGGGTTTGGGTTAAAAATGTAAAATTATTTGCTCATGGTTTTGAGGTTAGGAAAAAAGTCCAAATCAAGGCATCATTGTTTTGGGCTGCCAGAATGCAATATACCAGAAATGGAAAGGCTTTTATAACGGGAATTTAGTAAGTTGCAAGTTGACAGTTCTAAGGCCATTAAAGTGTCCATATAAAGCCATCCAGTGAAAGATGCCTTGATACAAGAAAGCCCATGGGTCCAGAACACCTCTGTCAGCTGGAAAGGCACATGGCTGGCGTCTGCTGGGGTCTTTGGCTTCTGGTTTCAAACAGCTTCCCTAGGGGTGTTTTCTTTCTGCATCTCCAAACGTTTGGGTCTCATGTTGGCTGTGTCTGATCTGTTGGCTCTTTACAAAATGATTCCGTCTTAGAGGACTCCAGTACGTGGATTAAGACCCCCCTTGAAATGGGTGGAGATACATCTCCATGGAAATCACCTAATTGAAAGATCACACTTACAATTGGGTGGGTCACATCTCCATGGAACCTTCTAATCAGAAGCTCCCACCCATAGCTGAGTGGGTCACCTCTCCATGGAAACAACTTAATCAAAAAGATCCTACCCAACAATATTGAATGAGTACTAGAGAGCATGGCTTTTCTGGGGTACACAACAGTTTCAAACCAGCACAGTCACCAAGGTGATGTTTTTTTCCCCCAGAGACTGGCATTCTGGGGCTGGCTGCTGGCAGCTGGACTACTTGGTCGTTAGTTTGTCACATAGCAAGCACATGGTGGCATCTCCTGGTCTCTTGCTTCTCTTCCAGGTTCCATTGATGTTCAGCTCTGGCTACTCCTTGTCTGGCTCTTTCTCTCTGAATTTCATTCCACTTATAAAGGACTCCAGTAATAGGTTTAAGACCAAACTAAGGTTGGCTACATCTTAACTGAAGCAACCTCATCAAGAGGTCCTACTTATAATGGGTTTACACCCACAGGAATGGATTAGGCTTAAGAACGTGATTCGTGATTTTCTGGGATATATGTACATCTCCAAACCCACCAGCCACATAAGATATTAGTAATTGAGTGTAGAACTGAACTTCAAAATGTTCTTTAATTTTTTCAAGTGTTTCTCATCCAGGTTACAGTGTGATTAATATATTCCTTCAGGCATCTCTGTTCACTTGATTTGGCACTGGTAATTTTAGGAAAGGCTGGCAAAAAGTAATGGACCCATGAACTGCCTTACGTTGATCCTGTAAGCACATACACTTAGGAAATGTTATCTGTGAAAGAACAGTGTTTGTGTAACTTATCTCTATTGAATACAGATCATGAATATCAAGATTATTTTCCCAGTTTCCTATTGTTATGTGGAAACTGAGGTCATTAGTGTAGCCAGCTCTTTTTCTTTTTTATTTGTGCAGGTTATTGTTTAAGTTTTACAGATTCTGGGAGAACAATATCAGTATTTGCAGCAGAAAGATTGGGTAGAGTGAGCGTTTATAGCTTAAAACACAGAATTTCATTTGTCTGCTTTACCTGAAATCAGAGATATTGGGAACTCCCAGTACTTAGTTAATTCAATTGGGTATGCTGAGGCCAAAATTTTTAGAACTATACTCCACCTAAAACCCTAGGTAAGTCTCTCTAGATAGTTACTCATTCATGGAAAAAATGAGTGATACCTTTTTTGATCATTAAAACACTGATGCAGTTAATTTGTATACTGTGGATAATACTTCAGTGCCATTGTTCGAGTATGCTGTGAAATGTCTGTGACAATTTACTGGTTTGAGAGTCTCACTGATAATCAGATGGCTCAAAAACAGGGCAAATCTGAATGGGCGATGGTGGCACAGTGGCAGAGTTCTCACCTGCCATGCCAGCGACCCAGGCTCGATTCCCGGTGACTGCACATGAAAATTAAAAAAAGGCAAATCTTTCTGTTAAATGAAAAGCATGTTCACTTCCTGATTTTCTGTTAACATGGTAGGAAGGAATTTCCCCAGAACGTGAGAGTTCAGCTTGTCCTGAGTGATGTCTGATGTAAAAGGAGCAGTAGAGAACTGGTTTCTTACACCCAAATTAAATGTTCCCTGCTGTTTTTTTTTTTCTATTTAGAATAACTATTTTAACCCTCAGTTATAAAAATTGTTTACATTTGGAGATCGTATTAAGTTATGATTTTTTCTCCTAGAGGTAATATAAAATTGAGATCTCCTTAACTTTTTCTGTAACATCTTACTGTTTTGAATATCTCCTGTAATCAAACTGTGTTAGTTACCACATGGTTAGGGCTGCTGTGACAAATACTCCAGGCTGATTGGCTTAAACAACAGGCATTTATTGTCTTTCAGTATTGGAAGCTAGAAATCCAAAATCAGGATATCATTGGACCATGTTTTCTCTAACATCTGTAGCAATTCGGGGCTGGCTCCATCTCTACCTCCCAACACGTAGTTGCTTCCTGTCTCTTTCTTAGGTTTCTGCTCCTGAGAGCTCCAGTTATATTGGATTAAAGCCTATCATCATTCATTTGGCTCACCTTAACTAGTAACATCTTCCAAGGTCCTATTTTCAAATGGGTTTACACCCATAGGACCAGGGGATAGGATTTGGACATGTCTTTTGTGGGGAACTAGGGGTCAGTCCCCAACACCATCCATCCTTGAGTTATATAGCATTGCTATCATTTAGGCCTGTGCTTCCTGTGTTTATTTAAATCACATTTTATGAAGGCCTAATGTGAAGACTTTTTTCATGTGACAGTTTTTCCTTTGCCTTGTTTTCACCCATATGTTTTATACTGTGTGGTATATTATGTTTTTTTACACTTAACATTTTCATGATTATTTTCCAGTATCATTGATTTTTTTATAAATAAATCTTTCCACATTTTTCTGATTGCAAAAGGAATTAGATTAAAATGTTGATATTAGCCACTTTGGACAAGAATGTGGGAAATTGAGCCATCTTGTATGCTTTTAGCAGAAATAAAATGGTGTAATTTTATTGGAAGGCAGTTTCGAATATTTAGCTAAGTTAAAAATGTTCATGTCATTTGACCCAAAAATTTGACCTCCAGATATTTTATATTTAATCACATAATGCTTGAAAAGCCAAGGCTGGGTGTACAGGTGGTTCAGTGGTAGAATGCTCACTTTCCATGCAGCAGACCCGGGTTCAGTTCCTGACCCATGCATCCAAAAAAAAAAAAAAGGCTAAGGCTATTTCTTATAGCCTTATCTATAGTAGAAAAAGGGAGTAGAGAGAGTAGCAACCTCTAAATAGCTCATTAAGGGCATCGCATTATCATACTACAACCTATACTGTCTTATAGTATCCTGTAATATATCCATGTTATAGAGTACACTTCAGCTGTTTACAAAGAATTAAATATGTATCTATTAACATGGCACGGTCTCTAAGCTATATTAAGTGACAAAAAAAAAAGTTACAGAACAGTGCACATAGTGTAGTGACATTTAGGTAATTAAAGCATGTGTGTATACACACACACACATACACATATACACATAAATGTATGGATGTTGTTGAGATATATAGCCCCAGAATCATAAATATCAAACTTTCAACCATAGTTACCCATGGTAAAGGGAGAGGAGTGTGGAAGGGGAGAAGTCATGGGGCTTTTATTTTTTCACTGTTAAGGACTGCTCTGTAAGAATGTATTTAGTGATTACTTAGATATGTTTTTCAAATAAATACAAGTAATGAATAGTCATTACTGAAAATTTGGAACATTTTAGTTAAAAGGCATGCCTCAGTAATCTTATAACTCAAATTTTATAAAATGCATCAATTTTATAGCTCAAATGTAATGACGATTGCCGTGATATTGCCTATCCTTCCAGTTGGGTTTCCATCCCAATACTAGTATATATGGGTGTAAATGTACGCTTAAAAATGGGTTCAGAGGCCACGTAGTTCACTGATTGTTCTAAATAGTGCTTGATTGTGCTGCATTAAATGATTGTGTCATCTGATTATTTGTAAAGATAAACTTATAGAAATTGATTTATTGAAAGAAAGAGGTAGGGATGTTTTAAATGTGTCTGTACAGAATGCAAATGTGCTTTGCAGAAAGGTTGTTCCTATCTCCATGTCCACCACCAGTAGCCGAAAGTGTCTTTCTTACTCTACTCCTCCCAGCATCGAATATTATTCTGTTAATCTTTGTGAATTTGATAGGTCAAAAACAGTATTTTTGTTTTAATTTGTATTTCTTTATTACTTGCACTGAAATATAGTTTTGACAGATGCTGAGTGAAAGCGCTATGGCTTTAATGAACTGAGGCTGATTTTAATATAAATACTAGAGCACACATACGCAAGTAAGTGTTCTTTCAAAATAGATATTAAGGCTGACTCCACTGATGACACCATTGCTGAAAATGTTCTGGGAACTTTTATGTTTGCAATATGTCTATTAAAGAGCTATCAGTTGATTGTAAAATTTTGGAGGATGTATGAAGGTAGGTCAGGAGTGATGGCAAAGAATTAGGAGACTGAACAGTCATGCAGGAGAAATGGGTTTGTATTTGAGTTCAGGGAGCAGGGCAGATAGAAGTGGACAAAATCACTAAGGAGACTTCATGCCTCATTGGTTGTGGAGGGCAAAAAGGAGGGGAAGTCAAAGAGTGGTGACAAGCAGGTTTTTGGCTTGGAAAAGTAGATGACACTGGGTTTATTCACAGGTAGAGAACCTGGGGTAGGGAATTGATGAGGGGAAGAAGGCGGTGAAGGTGATAACTCACTCAGCTTTGGCTGTGCTAAGTTGAAGATGGCCGTAGGACACCTGAGAGGCCATGTCATCTGAAAAATTGGATCAAAAAAACACAGGACAGATGGTCAATGGTGACTCAGTGCAGAATTCTCACCTGCCATTCCTGAGACCCAGGTTCGATTCCTGGGTCTCACAAAAAATAACCACAGGTCAGACCTAGGAAACATAGATTTGGGAACTATGAACAGGATGGACATATTCCTAAAGGTGTCAGTTTTATGGGATAGGTGGATGGGACTAATTGATATTCTTGGAGAAGCTGGACCCTCTGGATTTCAGGACTTACCTGGCCTAGGAACCCACCTGGAGGTTGTAGGTTTCTGGAAAGTAATCTAGTGTGTGAAACTTTTGTAGACTCTCAGATAAAGTCCTAAGTGTTCCTTAAGGTTGACAGGGATGGATTCTGTTGGGGTTTGGTAAACCTTGGCAGTTAGCAATATTGAGCTGAAGCTAGCATAAGAGTAGCCTCCAGAATAGTCTTTCCACTCCATTTGAACTCTTTCACCTTATTTTTTTACTTTTCTTTACCCCCTTTTGGTCAGGAAGGTGTTGTCGATCCCATAGTGCTAGGGCCAGGCTTATCCCTGGGAGTCATGCCCCACGTTGCCAGGGAGACTTTCGCCCCTGCTTGTCATGTCCCACATAGTGGGGAGGGTAATGATTTTCTTTGCAGAGTTGGGCTTAGAGAGAGAGAGGCCACATCTGAGCAACAAAAGAAGTTTTCTGAAAGTAACTCTAAGACATTAAGCATAACTATAGGTAGACTTAGCTTCTACACAACAGAAATAGGCTTCACAAGAGCAAGCCCCAAGATCAAGGGCTTGGGCTATTCATTTGGGTGTCCCTAATGTTTGAGACAGTGCCAGGGGTTTCCCCTGGGGTAAACCTTAATAGTTCTGTAGTTTTCTCCCATCCTTTAAGGAGCTCTGCCAATACTTTTTAATTATATGCTCAGCATACTCTGGAATGTATCCGGGTATTACATTAAGCTATACAGAACTATAAATCCTCATTCCCCTTCTGGGCTTCCTCTATTTGGGTCATTTAGATGATCTTTCCATACAAGTTGAGTGAGATTATGTGCTAAAGAAAATTTAGGTTTTGGACAACCTACACCTCTCTTCCTTTAGTCTCCTATGGTAGTTGAAATTCTAAAATTTGACAATGTCTTCCTTACCCCTGTATTCTGATTTACCTTAGTCCCAACCTGATCAGCTTTCTTCCTATCTTTAATTGAAGCCTAATCTTTTTTGGTTTCTTTAACAGTTGTTGAATGTAGCAATGTTGACTTTCAGAGTTTTAGAACTCCCACTGTGACACACAGTTAACAAAGTCCCAAGGATATACCAGGTTATACATATATAGTCAACATCTCAAAATCTACAACTCCAGACTAAATGTAACTTCCCCTAGAGCTTACAATCGAGGCCCCAATTTCTTAATAAGTATTTTCTAAAAGAGACCATACAATACTTGCTCCTTTGTTTCTGGCTTATTTTGTACCACATAATGTCCCCAAGGTTCATTCACCTTGTTACATGCCTCATGACTTTGTCCCTTTCTATAGCCACACAGGTTTCTATCATATGTATACACCACAGTTCTACTTCTCAGCCAGTGTATCCTTTAGCCACCTCCTTCCATTGGGCATCATGGATAATGTCCACAGTCATGTCTTATATTATCCTCACTTAGTTGTGCAATCATCAGCACTTTCAATTTTAGACAATTATCATTGCTCCAAAGAGAAAAATAACTGAGAAACACACCCTCACCAAATAGAACTTAACTCTTGTCCCCAATTTTTTATTTATATTGCTGTGGTACTGTTGATGTCTTCCTGTTAAATGTAGACTATAGTATGCAATAGTAGTTTCCCCCCTGTGCCCCTCTATTTTTGACTCTTTGTACAAGATTCATACTTTTGAAGTAGCTCATACAAAAACTTACTTTTATTTGTAGTGTTAGTTGATGGGAGACATGGCTCTATACAACCCCCTTCAATCACGTTCACCTTCAATATGGCAATATTACCTATAATGAATGACCTTCCCATCTGTCCATTCCCGTACATTTAAACTGAATCTCATTAGCTAACAGCTCACCCACCTCTAACTTCCATGTATCTCTAGGTCCCCTATATTCTATATTAAAAGCCTCTGAATTTACCTATACCAGGGTCATAATAGCAAAACCATACAGTATCTCTCCTTTTGTATCTGACTGCTTTCACTCAGCATCACGTCCTCAAGTTTCATCCATGTCATCATGTGCTTCAGGACCTCATTTCGCCTTATTGCTGCATAATATTCCATTCTATATTTTGTATATTCCACATTTTCTTAACCCACTCGTCTGTTGATGGGCATGTGAATTGTTTCCATCTTTTGGCCATTGTGAAAAATGCTGCTGTGAAGATCAGTGTGCAGATGTCTGTCTCACTGTTTTCAGCTTTTCTGGGGATATACTGAGTAGTGCTACTACTAGGTTGTAGGGCAACTCAATATTAGTTTTCTAAGGAACTGCCAAACAGTCTTCCATAGCAGCTGCACCTTTACAAATTCCTACCAGCAGTGCCTAAGTTGAACTTACAGACTTTTAACCAGCTGTTTAAAGCTAAAAATATACTATAATTGAAGATAGATATACCTTTAAATACAGAAAGCTAGTAAGCAGCTGGAAACCATTTAAGTGTCTTTTAGTAGAAGATGGAATAAATAAATTGTGAAAACTACATGTAATGGTCTTAACACAAACTGGATCATATTGCTTCTGTGCTGGAAGCCTGCCGGTGGCTTCTCTTTGTACTTAGAACACCATTCAAACTCAAGACCTGGCAGGATTGGCCCTGCCTATCTCTCTAGCTTCTCCTCCTGCCTCCTTCCTTCATGTCAGGGTCTTCTTTCACTTTCGCAAGCACGCCAGGACTTTATCTCAGGTCCTCTGTGTGGTATTCACTCTGCCTGGACCACTGCACCTCCCTTTATTATTTGGATACTAATTTCCTCTCCTCCTCAGGTTTCTGTTTAAATGACCCTCAGAGGCTCCCCTGGCTCCCTCCCCACCCTCCTGCCTCCTCATTTCCCTCTTCTTTTTTCTTTAGGATCTCAATTCATAATTATTTTACATGTCTCTTGTCTGCTTCTCCATGAGGTTATGGGTTGTGGATATCTGGATAAGTGTTATAATCCTAGCACCTAACGCATAGTACGTGCTAAATAAACAATGAGTGATATGTTTATAGGGGAAATATTACGAAAATTCAGGTTAGAGACAAGCCTGGAATGAGCCACCTCCAAAAAAAAAAAAGAAAGAAAAATTTCTACACATATTTGTGTGTGTTTATCTGTTCATGTAAGCACAGGAAAAAAAAGAAGAAAGCATGTAATCAAACCTGTTAACAGTTATGTTTGGGGTTTAGGTCAGGACCTTCTATGGCCTGTTTTATTTACTTCTGTTTTATCCTTATTATTTTTTTACAGAGGGCATGCATAACGTACTTAACAAAACAGTAATATTAAATACAAGCACAATTAGAATGTTCAGGCTTTGTTTTTAACAATCTCATTAGCCTTTCATGGCCATTGGTTCTTGTCTGGGGTTTTTTCCCAGGTTTTCCAGTTAGTAAGAAATTATAAATGCAGTTTGTTTTGCTTCAGACTAGTGAACTGTGTGTATACTAGGTATTCATCAGAGGACCATGAATGCATTCAATTTGTAGGTAATTCAGAATTCTAGTTGAACAGAATTTCTCTTAGATTGGCCATCTTTGAAGACCCACTGACCATCAGGTTCCACCTGAAGGCTTTCCTTGGACAGTCCCCACCTCATTCTACCTCCAACGTCCCCAACACCTCCCAGCCCTTAGCCCTTCCTCCCACCTTTACTGTCACCTGCTGTGCACCTCACACTCAGCGTAAAATTTGGCTTTGACGTTGTAGCTGCCTCCAGCTTCTCTGATTTGGAAGTGGGAAGAGGGATGCTGCTTCCACTGAAGTTGGGTGAGGTTCCCATGGGGAAAGATGAGGAGGGCCATAGCAAAGGAGAGAATGGACAGAGATCTGGTATGTATGTGGAGGAGGGACCATGCAATAAGAGGGAACAGAGGATTTGTGTCCCAAAAAGTTTCTGGACATTCTTTTCTGTCTTTATATCTCTAATTACACCACTTCTAACTGGTTATGGTATCTTAATTGTGTAAAACTGCTAGTTCTTTCACTGTTAGAAATGAGTCTTCAGGCTCTCCTTGTGCCAAGGATTTCCTGAGGGAGGTTTGCATTTGAAAGTAAAGTTTCTCTTCTTGACCTATTAACCCTCTTTATTATTCTGTTGTTCCCAGTTGGTTCGGCTGTGCAATGAAGGCGCTCGGAAGATGGAAAGGACTGAGATGATGTATACAATTAACTCCCAGCTGGAATTTAAAATTAAGGTATCTGCCTGACTGTACAGAAAATGATTTATTACATGCTCTGGTTTAAAGGCATGTGAATGCTGAGAGCTGAATGAGGCCAACAGAAGCAAATAGGCATTTGCTTTTCAAAGAAGGGCCTTAAATTGATAAGAGGGAGCCTGAATGCCCCAGTAGCAGATGCTTTGGGCAGTTCTGCTTTTGCTCACACTGGTAAGAGTGACCTTTTTCCAGGCCAGGCATAGAGAAGTTAGGTGTTATCTGTCAGCACATTCTTTTTTTTTTTTTCCCAAGAAAATACAAACTTGAGGCTAAGAGTGGTTAAAATAATAGAATCTTAGAATTGAATGGAGCCTTTTAGAAATTTCTTCAATACTTCTCAAAATGTCTAGTGGTATCTCATGAGCAGGACCAGGGTATTCTAAATCAAATAAGGACACTCCTTTTCAAGTTTGCAAAAAAAAAAGTTTGTTAATTGATAGTTCTTTTCAAGTTTGTTCCTCCCCTATAATTCTTTATTTAATATGTGCTGCCTGTGACTGCTTGTCTAGTACTGCTCGTGAGCAGATGTCAAGATCAGCAATAAGAAAAAAAGACAGTATGACCAGAGGAAGTCATGGCCAGTCCTTTGTTAACTTAGAGCTCTGTTCACAATGGATGTGGGTGCTCAATATCATGCTTCTGTTTCATTTTATAATATACAGATTTGATTAATCAATTTAAAATGACTGGCCATGCTTTTTGTCCCTGGTAAAATTGTTGCTAATCCATGCAATGGAATTATGATGGTCAGTATTTCAGAGTGTTTTATAAAGAGCAGATTCTCTGCCATCTCATATGGTTTGTGGACTCCTGATTCAATACAGCTGTATTCTTTTGTTTTATAAATGAGAAAATTGAAACCCAGAAAAGAATGAATTGTTAGCCAAGGTCACTCAGCTAGCTGGTGTTAGTATCAGGCCTGGGTCCAGGCATCCCCAATATTTGAAAACAAAGTGATAGGAAAAAGAGCAAAACATATTGGAAAGCTGCAAATCAGAAAAACCATTAACCAAAAAGAAACTACAAATAAGTCAAACATTTGAAAAGATGTTTTACTTCAATCAGAAAAAAAAAAGTTGCTAATTGAAAGTCAGATAACGAATTCACCTCTTAAATTCATTAATAAACCAAAAGTGTGATAGTACATTTTATTGGTGAGATTGTAGGGAAAAGACATTTTTGATATGTTACATATGTTACTTTTACATGTTATATAGAGTGTTACAACTTCAGGGGTGGGTAATTTGGCAAAGACTATCAGAATTACAAAAGCAAGTTATTATGACCCAATAATTCTACTTCTATGAATTTATCCTGCATATATACTCACAAATGTCTGAAATGATAGATAGATGTATACCAAGTTATTCATACAGTAATTGCTCATATTAGCAAAAGATTGGAAACATCCTAAATATCTATGAATATAGAACACCCAAATAGTATAATACCACTCAGATATTTTAAAAAAGTGAGCTAAGATTTTGGGGTTCTGATATGGGTACTTTTTATTTATTTTTGGGTACTTCTATTTTGTTAAGTGAAGAAAGTAAGGTGCAGGATGGGAGGGAAAAAAGAATATAAAATTTGCTTATGCATAAGAAATCCCTGGAGAGTTGCAGAAGAAACTAACAGTGATTACATTACCTTGTCAGGGGCATTGGTGGGAATTGGGTAGAAGGGAAAAGAGTGGGAAAGAGACTTTTCACTTATACTTTTATATATCACTTGCTTTTACTTGTTTAAACTCTCCTACCCCCACACCTCACCAAATGGAATTAACTGTTTTTAAAACTGTATGTCAGAAGGATACGTTGGGGAAATAATAAGACCAGAGGTAGAAAACCTACTAGGAGACTGTGGACGCAGATCTGTCGAGATCTTCCAAATGCCTAGAGAAGGCAGTTGTATGATGCTATGGGCATCTACTTTGTGGACTGGACGGGTCAGCCCTGCTGTCCACTTAGACGGGGGTTCCAGGAGGAGGAGCAGGTTTGGGAGATAGATCATGAGTTCTGTTTTGGCCATACTGGGTTTATGGTCTACCATAATCATTATTCACAAATATTTGTTGGGTATTTACTGTGCGCCATTTTTACATAGTATTAATTAATTCTCAGAGGAGCCCCATGATGTCTCCTGTAACTGTCCCCATTTTATAGATGAAGAATCAAGCTAGAGATATATTAAATGATTTGCTCAATGTCATTTACTGTGAAAGTAGTGAAGCTTGGATTCAAACCTGAGTTTGACCTAGGAGTCCACCCTTTGACCGCATCATAATGCTCTTTTTCTAACTTGAAGGGGAAAGTGTGTGCTTTTGTGTGCTTGCACGTGCAGGTGTGTGTTTCATTTTTAAATTTGTAACTTTCAGAAAGCATCCTGTCATGTTGCAGTGGTTATGAGAGCAAGTGGAAAGAGTCCTTCGGATTGGTGCTCGGGAAGGCAGTATAAATGAGGAGCGTGGACTCCAGCTGACAGCCTAAGCTCCATTCCTAGCTCTGCCTTTTACTAGTTGTACAGCTTTGGGACAGAAAGAGGGAGAAGACTCTGAGCGAGAGAATGCTGGAGAAAGGGGGACGAATCAAGGGAATAAGGTCTTGGAGTTGAAGGCGGGATATTGAAGGCTTTAAGGTGGGAGGAAAGGAAATGAGAAAAGTCGATCTCTAAGCTGAGTAGAAGACCAGAGACCATAGCTTCGGTTTTGCCTCAGATCCGGTGTTTTTTCCACCAGGCCACTGCTGCCTCTAAAAGTTACCTCTACAGAGTTGGGAAGGATTCTTTTGTTGTCTTGTCATGAAAAGTTTGACTTCATAAATAAGCTCATGGAGAAGTAGAGGGCCCTAGGGCTACTCTGTGAGTCATGTATTAAGTGTGATTGAGCAGGCAGGGGTGTGTTGGCTGATGGATGGCTGTGTTTGGGGCCTTGTTAACAAGCAGAATTCCAAGATAGAGCAGGAGGAATTCTAAGGTGTTAAATGTCTTTGCTCCTGAGTAGCTCTTCCTTGTCTAAACAGCTGATAAAATTAGTTCAGTTTTATGCTGAGATTAGTTTTCTAGGACGCTCAGCAACGCGCACAAAAAAATGAAGTCTTCTGTGTAAGAATTATTTCAGTACTGTTTAGGATGCATTTTTTGTCCATGAATTTTTTTTTCCTACTGTTTGCTTCACATTTGGGAGGAAAACTAGACCATGGTCCTAGTCTTAGAGCTTCTTAACAAGGGGAATTTTTATGCTCACTTTCGGTGGTTCTGATTTCTTTTCATCTGATCATTCTGTAATTTTTTTATAAGTCTGTCTGAATGAGTTTACCTTCTGACAGTAATTTCTGAAACAAATAAAATGTGTATCAGATTTTTTTTAAAGAAACATAGATATATTGAAGATGACTGTCACATTTAGGCGTTTCATTAAAAATCTGATTTTGCATAATGAAATATGGGGCTTTCATACAAATAAATATGCTTTAAAAACAGCAACAACAAACAGCTTTCATTCCTCCCCTCTCCCCCAGACTAAGAACAGTCAGAGGATGGCGTGTACAGTGGAACCTAACCGTAATGCCATCCTTGGTTCATCCTGTAGAGTTATATGCTCTAGCAAGATAGCACCCTGTCTGGGTTATTGCAGCCCTTCCACGCGACCTAACTTTACACATACATTTTTGTGGCAACCTCTTGTGTGTGCTGACGGGATCCTCCAGAATTATCAAAACTATCTCAGTTTATAAGCCTTTCATGTCTCAGCTGCCCCTGTTCAATAATTGTCTGATTCAAGATTTGGGGGTGGGGGCTGAGCAGGTAGTTCAGTGGTAGAATTCTCATCTGCCATGTGAGAGACCCAAGTTTGATTCCCAGCCCATGCAGCCCCCCAAAGAAAAGGACTTGGGGGTTGGAAACTCCATGAACTTCATTAATAGCCACCTTTGAAAATTTGGAGTCAACCATCGTCTTTCATCTTCTTTTGAAACCTACAGGAAAATAGTATCTAACTGACGAGCAACCGTTATACAAAAGCCCTTTATGAAGTTAAAAACATATAAAAATCCTTTCTTAGCCTTCTTATTTCCTCCCTAAAATCCCTAATTTCCTTTAGCTATTTTTTAATCATTATTCCCTGAAAAGAATGACATGTGGTCATACCACACTACTGCAGTTACGCTGTGTGTGTCCAGGAACTTGTGCTTATTGTTTGGCTATAGATTTTTTAATCATGTTTTTGGCAGTAAGTATTCCTGGTATCTTAAAAAAAAGTGAGTGTGCTCAAGGTGAAAATAATCCTGTGGTCTTGAGAGTGTTCCAGTTGGCTTGTTCAAGACTGAATAAAGTAAGAAAACAGTATGTAATTCCTTGGTTACAGCCTTTTCTGTGAGATTATGATGGACTATTTTGAAAGAACTTGATTTTCACATCGGGAAAGTGGCATGCTACTTTAAGGATGAAATTCCATGAGGAAAACTGCCATAAGCTTAAGAACAGGTGTTCTCAAGAATATGGCTAAGTAGATAATCAGGAGACAGAAGTTTGTCAGGGTTTTTTTTTTTTCCCTCGCAAATAAAACCTTCTGCTTTGTTTTGTTTTTCGCATGGGCAGGCACCGGAAGTGGACCCTGGCTCTTTGGCATGGCAGCCAAGAACTCTGCCTCTGAGCCACTGTCGCACCGCCCTGAATAAAGCCTTTTCTAGTTCATAAAGTGAACGCGGGCTTTTATATTTGTCTCTCGTTATCTAAAATTATCCATGTTATCTACAGTTATCTCTGTTTCTCCATAGGTTTAGATACTGATTTGAAATATTTAAAATAACTGTTGATACTGAGAGATTCCACTAATCAGCCTTTCAGTTTCCATGTTTCAATGTTAATCATCTTTTTCAGTTACAAGTTAATGAAAAGGTCATCATTTTCGGTTGACTCAATAACATTTTCTTATTGAGTTTTAATTGTCATCTTGGGAAATTAATAGTTTTCGTATTGGGAAAATAAGTTCTTTTTCATTTTCTCTTGGAGGATGCACTAAACTTCTCTAATTATATTTCACTATTATGCACCTGTAAATTAATGATACATACCATAATATGTCATCTGTCTGAACGTAAGTTTTATAGTTTACTTTTATTCTTTTTTTTTTTTTTTTTTTTTTAACATGGGCAGGCACCGGGAATCGAACCCAGGTCTCTGGCATGACAAGCGAGGACTCTGCCACTGAGCCACCATTGCCTGCCCAATAGTTTTTTTTTTGTTGTTTTTTTTGGGGTTTTTGGGGTGCATGGTCTGGGAATCGAACCCGGGTCTCACACATGAAAGGTGGGCATTCTAACCACTTAACTACCCGTGCACCCGCCTGCCCTATAGTTTTGATAGTCTTAACGAAACTTTAATTTGACCTTGGGTGTTGCGTCTTTGTCTTTTTGTAGCCCTTTCCTTTAGTCTCCTCTTCACGATGGCTGGTAAAAAGAGGGGAATTGATGGCCTATGTAGAAGACACTGTGCTTTTCTCCAAAAGAACCTCCAAGCAGCAAGTCTACTTCTTTCTCTTTAACGATGTTCTCATTATCACCAAGAAGAAGAGGTAAGCCTTTCTCTTGTGTTGCTGGTTATACATCCCAGTTTCAAAGTTCTGAAATTCAGACGCCTGCTGGTGTGATGATCCTTTAAAAGCTTGAGTTATTAGACATGCAGTTTGTATACACAGTGGATCATGGTAGCTTCTACACTGCCTTTTCTTTAAATTTTCTACAGTTAAAACTCAAATTATCATCAGTTACATCACTCTACCTAGCTTCTAGTGAGCTTTCGCAGTCACCATTCTGAGCATTTTACACATTTTTATCATTCAATACTCACAACATCCCTAAGGAGGCAAGATTCTTGTTCTTTCCAATGTTTCTTAAACTTGCTTCTTCCACAGAAACTTTGTATAAAAACTGCTCCAGTTGAAGATATTCTGGGGTGGGGTGGGGCTCTAGGGCTCTTTGTGTCTTAGTCTAAAATCCATTGTGCTTAGAGATAATTAGTCTTAAAAGTGTCCCTATGACTAGGAAGGTTTTCGCCACACTCCCTTTCGAGGGGAATAAAATAAATCACTTGGTTCGCCGAGTGTCTGTTCTTATTTCAGGCTTCTGGTTGTATTTTCATGTCCAACTCGAGGCAATTGTCCAAGAAGAGTAGTGTAGAAGACTTTTCTTCGTAGTGTATTTGTTCTCTCCAATTGCCCCCACTCTCAAAGCACCTACATACACACAGCCCTCAGCTCTTTCTCTGTGGAACGTTCTTTATTAAGTGTACCCAATATGTGTAGATTGTAAATTATTTTCCTGTGGGTCTTACATAAATATTCCGTCTTTCCTAGAGTATGAACTTAG
The DNA here is from genome assembly GCF_023851605.1 of Tamandua tetradactyla. NCBI lineage: Eukaryota > Metazoa > Chordata > Mammalia > Pilosa > Myrmecophagidae > Tamandua > Tamandua tetradactyla. The sequence continues at coordinate 49,020,288 of NC_135331.1, forward strand.
AGTAAAAATGTAAATCTGTGGTGTATTATTTCTACGTAAGAAGGAATGATGGTGGATGGATTCGATGGCATATGATCAGTGTAGGTGTAGTTCATAGGGTACAGTGTAAGGAAGATGAAGAGAATTGTGGAAATACTCATCCAAGAGAATAAAATCATCAGGAAATATTTACTTAAGTGAAAATTCTGACTTGCTGACTTCTTTGGGCTTGCAAATTTGAATTAAATTGAAACAGAGGTTGAGCTTTTTTTTTTTTTGCTCCTTTTAATCAGAATATATTTATGAATTATTTCAGCTGTTTAGCTGTTTAACTGAAATGGAAACTTCATATAGTCTACCAGGGAAAGACATCGTGTAAATACAACTACATTAAGTACATAAAGATGTTGATGATTTTTTTTCATACTCAGGAAAATGGTGTTTATTTTTAAGGAAAAAAATGATTTCTCAACTATGTGGGACAGTTTAAGTAGCTCTAATAGCTAAATAAATTTTATAAATAAGGATTGGAGAAGAATGAGAATTTTTGTATTCATGTTTTGTTGGTTTCCTGTGAGATAGCATGTTTCATTGGCTCTTGAAGATGTTTTGTTTTTAGGAGACAGTAACTATATATGTCTTGACAAGTGCCAGAACTCTTGACTTTTAACATCTTCTAGTTGTTGAAGTATTTCTTCTGTCTCTGTGGACCAAAAGCTTTAACTGAACATTTGACTTTAATGATAAAATGTACGTTGACAGTACCAAGCTAATTGTAACCTTTACATGTAGTTTTAAATATGTCTTCAGTGATATTGATACAAACATTACAGGTATTTAAATCGGCATAGTACAGCTTTTATTTTGAACTTGTTCAGAAGTATCCAATAAATAATAGACTTTTGAAAGATCGGATTAAGGTGTATGCTAGTCTACTTAGCAGTATACTTTGCCCTCCATGGGAGATTTTGCCATTATATTTAATGTTGCACTCATAGCCATCCCACATTTATTTGCTCAGATATGTTTTAATTTGTATTACTAATAAAAGAAAGAGCAATACATAACAGCTCTAATTGAGAAGGAAAGCTGAGTACCAAACTTTGCCTTTACCAGAATGATTTATTTATTCTTACAGTGTAGCTTGTACTGTATCTCAGGTACTCTTAACTCAGGGAATAGCACTGGAGGTCCAGGTTGTTTACAACCTGGATATGTGTTAAGAGTAGCAGGCAGACTTTGAGACTTGATAAACAGGCTTGGTTAAAAATGTGCAGTATGCACAGCCGTATTTACATGATCGCTTCAAGAAGGCAACTGCAAATGCTTTGCATGCCAGAGGTAGCAGCAAAGGGGAAACAACAGTTTTGAGCAAGATGATAATTTAGGCCCAGCTATGAAGTACAGATAAAAGATAACAAACTGTGCCAGCCCTTTAGGACCAATCTAGCCACACTGCCTAACTGCAATTCCAAGGTACAGTCAAGGAGCTTACAGCTTCAGGGAGGCTTCCAGCTACTGGAGAGGCTGTCTGGGGCAGACAGTTACTCTTCCTCCTCTGATCCAGATTAGCAGATGATTCATGCTAAGCACATTCCAGATTGCTAGGGTGTGTGGCAGCCTCACTTTGCGGTGAATATATTGCTGCTCGTGCCTGCAATGTTGGGCTTGGCTAGTGACCACATGGGGCTGTCTTCGAGGACAGGAATTTTAACTTTATCAGACTATTAAGTGGCGTGTTAGGGTTCTGTAGAGAAACTGAACCAACAGGAGAGATCTATAAATAAGAAATTTGTAGAGGTGTCTCACGCAACCATGGAAATGGAGGAGTCCAAAACCCAGTGAAGGCTGTGAAGCTGGCACCTCTGATGAAGGGTCTGCACTAACTCTACAGGAGAGCCTCCCTGGCTGAAGAAGCAGTGAAAGAGTCTCTCTTCTCCCTTAAAAGCCTTCAACTGATTGAGTTATCTCCTTGTGGGAGATGTGCCTTAGTTGATTGCAGATGTTATTAGCCACAGATGCAATAAACTGACTGATAATTGAGTAGACCAGCCTTCTGGTTTATCAGCCAGCTGCAAAATAGCTTTGCAACAACGGTCAGGCCGATGCTTATCAGACCAGACAACTGGGCATAATCATTTTGCCAAATTGACACAAAACCTAACCATTATAAGTGGCAATTTAAAGTCTTCAGGAGCTCAGGGCTGCTTGTGAGTCAGTGTATTAATAGCCTGTTCCTCCAAATTTCAAAAAGCTACATCATTGGTTTGATTACTGTAGATGAGAAAATGAATTCTTTGGTATTTGAAGCTTTGACTGTAGGGTCCCTGGATCTACTACAGCAGGGTTCTCAGCCTTGGCACTATTAGCATTGTGGACAAGCTAATTCCTTGATATAGAAGATTGTCCTTTGCATTGTAAGATGTTTAGCAGCATCCCTGGCCTCTACCCACTATTGGCCAGTAGCATGCTCTCTACCCCAATTGTGACAACCACAACGTCTGAAGACACTGCCACATGTCCCTGGGGAGGAACAAAATCGACTGGCAGTTTTGAGAATCATTGAGCTAGAGTGATGGCCTGCCACAAACTTTGCCTTCAGAGTAGTGAAGGGGTGCAAATATATCAGACCCAACACAGCAATAGCAGTAATATTGTAACATGTAATTAATAAATCATTGTTATACTTGTGTATTAATAAATGATAACTTATCCTATTTGTGCCTAAACATAACCTCTTATAATTACCCATCACAGTGTACAGCCTACACTCACATATACAGTTTATATATGGATTATATGCATTCTATGGATTATATGTACACATACGGATTATATGCATTGTCCCCATTTTTTAAATGAGAAAACTGAATCCAAGATCTAAATAAGTTCAGATTCCAAGAAATTTATTTTGGAGGTAGACAACTGTCCTATTTTCCTGATTCAGAACGCCTCTTATATCTGGGTTAGGTCATCCCTCCCATTTTCTTCTGAAGCTAAACACAAAATCTTCCTCCCCCAGCCCATCATCACTGCCTCTCCTAAACATACAAATGTCAGCAGTATTATGTGACTTGAACACCTCTGTTTGGCGTACCTCTGTGTCTACATCCTTCCTTCTAATTGCTCCTTCTCCAGAGTGTGTTCCTTCCTCCATAAAGGGCACCTCCACCCACCCAGTTGCTCCAGGGAACCTTGACTTCTCTCCCTTTTCCTTGCCCTGCTCCCGCTTGTACTCACTCACCAGTCTTCTAAGCAGCCTGTGAACTCGTTCTCTCCATTCACTCTGCCACCTCCCTTATGCCAGCAACCCTGAGCCCAACCTGTAAGATACACCTATCTGGATTCCCTCTAGCACTGCAGATTCACGCCGCCATTGGCTCTACGTTCCACAGCCAGGTTCCTTTCCGAAGACGTATCGACTGAGTTTGTCCCTTGCAAAAAGCACTGCTGAGGTCTTACTTGGCACTTAGCATAAAGCCTCACTGAATGACACCCACTCCCTTTTGCAGTTTTCTCTACCTTTCCCAGTCAACAGGGCCTCACTTATGTTTCCTTCTCTGGAATAGTCTTCCTCTCCTGTGACCCTACCCCTACCATGAACCCTTTTTTAAGCAAAGTCTTTTTCATCTCTTAGGTCTTAAGTGAGCTGTCACATCCACTGCGTTCTTATCCAACCCTCTAGTGTATGTTTCTGTCTTCTGTGTCAGGGTCCCATAAGCCTTTCCTGCCAAACATTTCATGTTATATGTCTGTATCTGTCTTGTACACCTTTGCATCCTCTGTGCATATGCTGGCTCCTGGTCCATAATGATGGTTTAATAAATGTTTGTTGAATGGGAACCAGTTGTGTGGATTGTTTGTAAAGGATTTGAATGAATATATTACTCAGGGCTCAATCCCACCCCACCCCCAAGCTAAAATTTCCTTGAATTCTCCTTTATTTTAAATTCTACTCTGTTATATATCCATTTTCAATAAGCATTTGTAATTACTTAATTTTGACAAAAACAAATCTGGAATTTCATTTTCTGGCTTCTCACATCCTCCAGAGTTTTACCCATATGTTTATCCATAATGTCACATACCTCAGTGCAAAAAAAGCATTTAGGACAGTATTTGCAAAATTGTGCTCTGTAGAAGAGGCTTTTTGTTGTTTTGTTTGTTTGTTTTTTCACTTGTGTTTGTTTTGTGCTATTGCAACAACTAATGTTTTGGGCTTCAGATAACAGTAAATTCATGCAAAAAAGTGTAAGTAGTAAAGGCATTGAATTATTTCCAAAAAGAAAGAAGAAAACAAAAATACATATATATATATGTATGTATGTATACACACACACACTCAAGTGAGTTTGGGAAATCCTAGGTGCTCTATTCATTACCTTTTGAAGATTCACTATTAGATCACTTAGGAAGGCTTTTGGCTCCAAGTGAGAATCCCAAACACCAATGACTCAGGCGATAAAGCTATATACTTTTCTCACAGACATAAAGACTGAGGGTATGCATCCAGATTCAGTTGTCATCAGGAACCCAGCCTCTTTCCATTCTTCAGCTGTACCATTTTCTGTGTTGACTTTTTGCCATTCAACATATAGCTTTGTGGTTACAGATGTCTTCTGCAGCCAACTCTGGGAATGATTTTATTCAAAGCTATAAGAGGAGAGCATGGATAAGAAATAATGGCCACCCAAAGGGGGTTTTCCTAAAATGACTTTCTTTTTTTTTTACCAGCAAAAGAAAACCTTTCTCAGAGGTTCCCCAGAAGACTTCTGGTATTTCATGAGTCAGTCTTGGGTCATAAGACTTCTGTCCTAAGGGAGGAAAGAGGGAACTGGGAGATCCATGATTGCTTTGGGTTGGTCTTGATCCATCCCCTGGGACTGGGCACCCTGGGCTTGATGGCCAAGGAAGCAGGGGAAGATGACAGCTAAATAGGTAATACTGCCAACCATGCAACAAAACCCTCTTTATTGCAGAACATACCTATTAAAAGATGAGTAGTGTGGGAAATCTGCAGATTAACAGGAAGAGCTCTTTAGATGTACTGATTAACATCTTCCCTCTAGGATAAAAGGGGTGGGGTCATTGGTTTCAAAGGAGACAGCAGTGACTGAGTTATAGAACCCACTTCCTCTTGGTTGGTGCTAGTCATCCACTTGTGGTTTCTATGAGTATTTTCTTGCTTGGTGCCTGTTTGCACCCACCCGCCCAGATGTGCCCTTCAGTACCTTTAGAGCTCACAGGTGGATGAGCTTGGTCCTGGGTATTAGACGTAATACTGAAAGAATACCTAACTCTACTCTAGTTTTCCAAAACAGGAACACAAAGAAAACTTTTTGTTTCTTTCATTCTTCTTCTTGATTCTCTGTCCCAGTGATCTAGCCATGATGTTTTTGGTTATTCCTTAAAGTTAGCTCTGATGTTCAGTGCCAGTTTTATCACATGTGCACAGTGTATTATTCAGTGTGCTCAGAGTTTATATGTAATATATCACTGAATTATCAAACTACAACCCATGAGCTTGGTATGTGTATGACTTCCATTTTACTGATGAGGAAACTGTCTTTTCTCACGGTCTTTCAATGGAACCAGGATTCTAATCTGAGTCTCTCTGACTCCAGAGCCGGCTTTCTTAAGAATTTCTCTGTTTATTTATTTATATTTTTATGTGTGTGTTTATTTTTGGTGGCTTACAAAAACAGAAATTCATTCTTTCACAGTTCTGGAAGCCAAAAGTCTGTAATCAAGGTATTGGCAAGATTGGCCCCTCTGGGCTCTGAAGGAGAATCCTTTCCTGGTTGCTCTCCTAATGTGTTAGTTTGTAAGCTGCCAGAATGTGATACACCAGAAATGGAATGGCTTTTAAACAGGGGAATGTATTAAATGGCAAGCTTACAGTTCTAAGATTGTGAAAATATCCAAATTAAAGCAAAGCTATAAAAATGTCCAAATTCAGGAATCCAGCGAAAGATACCTTGGTTCAAGAAGGCCAATGATGTTCAGGGTTTCTCTCAGCTATAAAGGCACATGGTGATGTCTGCTAGGTTTCTCTCTCTAGGAATCTTCAGCAGCTTCCCCAGGTCTCTGTCCGTTCTGTTGGCTCTGTTGGTTCTGGTGGCTCTAAAGCTTTTTCCAAAATGGTTCCCTCTTAAAGGGCTCCAGTAAGCAACCCCACCTTCAATGGGTACAGACACATCGCCAATGGAAACCATCTCCATTGAAACAATCAAAAAGCTCCCACCCAGCAATATTGAATGAGGATTAAAGAGCTTGGCTTTCCTGGGGTCCACCACAGATTCAAACTGGCACACGTCACTTCTGGTGGCCGCCGACAGCCTTAGTCTTCTATGGCTTGTAGTTGCTTGCCTCAAATTTCTCCCTCCCTCGTCACATAACCTTTGTTCTAGTTTGCTAGCTGCTGGAATGCAGTATACCAGAAACGGAATGACTTTTTGAAAAGGGGAATTTAATACGTTTTGCTACTTTACAGTTCTAGGCCAAGAAAGTTCCAATTAAAACAAGTATATAAAAATGTCCAAATAAAGGCACCAACAAACGGTTACCTTCACTCAAGAAAGGCCAATGGACTGCCACTGCGAGGGCGCGCCGCGGCAAGAGCAACCTGCAAACAACCAAGGCCAGTCCACCCTGCAGCCTTTGCCATCTTCCCATAAGCAGCACTCTGCACAACATCATCCATCCATTACTTCTCTCAATAGAAACTCCCTGACCAATAGAAGGAACCAGAGTCCAGCCCCGCCGGCTTCTTTGCCCGCCGAGCTGCAAACCACACCCGAGTCCATCCACCTGCAGGACAGCTGAGTCCTTGGCAGTAATGTATCACTGGAAAGCAGACTTCCGGAGAAGATGGCGGCTTAGTAAGACGCGCGGATCTTAGTTCCTCCGCCAGAACAGCTACTAGGGGAGTAGAAATGATACAGAACAGTTCCTGGAGCCACGACAGAGATCAAAAAGACAGTGTACCCCATCCTGGAACGGCTGACTGGCTGAGAGAACCCGCTCTGGTGAGATCGCCGAGGGGCGCGGGCTTCCCCGGGCCGGGGCAGCAAGCGGCCGGAGCCCCTCCCTTCTTCCTTCTCGAGCCAGCTGGGACAATTGGACAGGCGGTCCCCTCAAGCCGCGGCAGCTGGCCCCCCCACCACGCGTGGCCCCCCAGACCAACTGGGAGAATTATATCAGAGATCCCCAGGCCGCGGAGAATGGTGACCGGGGTCCCTTCCAAACACGTGACTTCCCATTCCGGCTGGGAATGGTACACTCTCCCGGGCCGCAGCGGCTGGCGCCCTCCCGCCACGCTTGGTGCCCCGGGCCGACTAGGAGATTTGGACAGGCGCTCTCCCGGGCTGCAGCGGCCGGCGACCCTCCCTGCGTTCAGATCCCTGGGCCATCTGGCACTCTTCCAAGCCGCTTCGGCTGGCAAACCTCCCCCAGGGCGAGAGCTTTCCAAAGTTAAAGGACCCACAGCACCTTTTACTGGTGGGACCCACAGACAAACCTATGCCACGAGCGCCACCTACTGGGCAGGATAAGAAAATCAGAACCCAGAGATTTCACAGAAAAATCTTTCAACCTGTTGGGTCCAACACCCAGGGAAATCTGATTAAATGCCCAGACGCCAGCAGAAGATAATGGATCATGCTCAGAAAATTGAAAATATGGCCCAGTCAAAAGAACAAACCAGTAGTTCAAATGAGATACAGGAACTGAGACAACTAATGCTGAATATACGAACAGAAATGGAAAACCTCTTCAAAAACGAAATTGATAAATTGAAGGAGGACATGAAGAAGACATGGGCTGAACAAAAAGAAGAAATAGAAAAACTGAAAAAACAAATCACAGAACTTATGGAAGTGAAGGATAAAGTAGAAAAGATGGAAAAAACAATGGATACATACAATGATAGATTTAAAGAGACAGAAGATAGAATTAGTGATCTGGAGGATGGAACATCTGAATTCCAAAAATAAACAGAAACTATAGGGAAAAGAATGGAAAAATTTGAACCAGGGTATCAGGGAACTCAAGGACAATGTGAATCGCACAAATATACATGTTGTGGGTGTCCCAGAAGGAGAAGAGAAGGGAAAAGGAGGAGAAAAACTAATGGAAGAAATTATCACTGAAAATTTCCCAACTCTTATGAAAGACCTAAAATTACAGATCCAAGGAGTGCACCGCACCCAAAAGAGATTAGACCTAAATAGGCGTTCTCCAAGACACTTACTAGTTAGCATGTCAGAGGTCAAAGAGAAAGAGAGGATCTTGAAAGCAGCAAGAGAAAAACAATCCATCACATACAAGGGAAACCCAATAAGACTATGTGTAGATTTCTCAGCAGAAACCATGGAGGCAAGAAGACAGTGGGATGATATATTTAAATTACTAAAAGAGAAAAACTGCCAACCAAGACTTCTATATCCAGCAAAATTGTCCTTCAAATGAGGGAAAAATTAAAACATTCTCAGACAAAAAGTCACTGAGAGAATCTGTGACCAAGAGACCAGCTCTGCAAGAAATACTAAAGGGAGCACTAGAGTCAGATACGAAAAGACAGAAGAGAGAGGTATGGAGAACAGTGTAGAAAGAAGGAAAGTCAGATATGATATATATAATACAAAAAGCAAAATGGTAGAGGAAAATATTATCCAAACAGTAATAACACTAAATGTTAATGGACTGAATTCCCCAATCAAAAGACATAGACTGGCAGAATGGATTAAAAAACAGTATCCTTCTATATGCTGTCTACAGGAAACACATCTTAGACCCAAAGATAAACATAGGTTGAAAGTGAAAGGTTTGGAAAAGATATTTCATGCAAATAACAACCAGAAAAGAGCAGGAGTAGCTATACTAATATCCAACAAATTAGATTTCAAATGTAAAACAGTTAAAAGAGACAAAGAAGGACACTATCTACTAATAAAAGGAACAATTAAACAAGAAGACATAACAATCATAAATATTTATGCACTGAACCAGAATGCCCCAAAATACGTGAGGAATACACTGCAAACACTGAAAAGGGAAATAGACACATATACCATAATAGTTGGAGACTTCAATTCCCCACTCTCATCAATGGACAGAACATCTACACAGAGGATCAGTAAAGAAATAGAGAATTTGAATATTACAATAAATGAGCTAGACTTAACAGACATTTATAGGACATTACATCCCACAACAGCAGGATGCACCTTTTTCTCAAGTGCTCTTGGATCATTCTCAAAGATAGACCATATGCTGGTCACAAAGCAAGTCTTAACAAATTTTAAAAGATTGAAATCATACACAACACTTTCTCAGATCATAAAGGAATGAAGTTGGAAATCAATAATAGGCAGAGTGCCAGAAAATTCGCAAATACGTTGAGGCTCAACAACACACTCTTAAACAATGAGTGGGTCAAAGAAGAAATTACAAGAGAAATTAGTAAATACCTTGAGGCGAATGAAACGAAAACACAACATATCAAAACCTATGGGATGCAGCAAAGGCAGTGCTAAGAGGGAAATTTATTGCCCTAAATGCCTATATCAGAAAAGAAGAAAAGGCAAAAATTCAGGAATTAACTGTCCACTTGGAAGAACTGGAGAAAGAACAGCAAACAAATCCCAAAGCAAGCAAAAGGAAAGAAATAACAAACATTAGAGCAGAAATAAATGAAATTGAAAACATGAAAACAATAGAGAAAATCAATAAGACCAGAAGTTGGTTCTATGAGAAAATCAATAACATTGATGGGTCCTTAGCAAGACTGACAAAAAGAAGAAGAGAGAGGATGCAAATAAATAAGATCAGAAATGGAAGAGGAGACATAACTACTGACCTCACAGAAATAAAGGAGGTAATAACAGGATACTATGAATAACTTTACGCTAATAAATACAACAGTTTAGATGAAATGGACGGGTTCCTGGAAAGACATGAACAACCAACTTTGACTCAAGAAGAAATAGATGACCTCAACAAACCAATCACAAGTAAAGAAACTGAATCAGTCATTCAAAAGCTTTCCAAAAAGAAAAGTCCAGGACCAGACGGCTTCACATGTGAATTCTATCAAACATTCCAGAAAGAATTAGTACCAACTCTCCTCAAACTCTTCAAAAAAATCGAAGTGGAGGGAAAACTACCTAATTCATTCTATGAAGCCAACATCAGCCTCATACCAAAACCAGGCAAAGATATTACAAAAAAAGAAAACTACAGACCAATCTCTCTAATGAACATAGATGCAAAAATCCTCAATAAAATTCTAGCAAATCGTATCCAACAACACATTAAAAGAATTATACATCATGACCAAGTAGGATTCATCCCAGGTATGCAAGGATGGTTCAACATAAGAAAATCAATTAATGTAATACACCATATCAACAAATCAAAGCAGAAAAATCACATGATCATCTCAATTGATGCAGAGAAGGCATTTGACAAGATTCAACATCCTTTCCTGTTGAAAACACTTCAAAAGATAGGAATACAAGGAAACTTCCTTAAAATGATAGAGGGAATATATGAAAAACCCACAGCTAATATCATCCTCAATGGGGAAAAATTGAAAACTTTCCCCCTAAGATCAGGAACAAGACAAGGATGTCCATTATCACCACTATTATTCAACATCGTGTTGGAGGTTCTAGCCAGAGCAATTAGACAAGAAAAAGAAATACAAGGCATCAAAATTGGAAAGGAAGAAGTAAAACTATCACTGTTTGCAGACGATATGATACTATACGTCGAAAACCCGGAAAAATCCACAACAAAACTACTAGAGCTAATAAATGAGTACAGCAATGTAGCAGGTTACAAGATCAACATTCAAAAATCTGTATCATTTCCATACACTAGTAATGAACAAGCTGAGGGGGAAATCAAGAAACGAATTCCATTTACAATTGCAACTAAAAGAATAAAATACCTAGGAATAAATTTAACTAAATAAACAAAAAACCTATATAAAGAAAACTACAAAAAACTGGTAAAAGAAATCACAGATGACCTAAATAGATGGAAGGGCATACTGTGTTCATGGATTGGAAGACTAAATATAGTTAAGATGTCAATCCTACCTAAATTGATCTACAGATTCAATGCAATACCAATCAAAATCCCAACAACTTATTTTTCAGAAATAGAAAAACCAATAAGCAAATTTATCTGGAAGGGCAGGGTGCCCTGAATTGCTAAAAGTATCTTGAGGAAAAAAAAAACGGAACTGGAGGTCTCACACTGCCTGACTTTAAGGCATATTATGAAGCCACAGTGGTCAAAACAGCATGGTATTGGCATAAAGATAGATATATCGACCAATGGAATCGAATAGAGTGCTCAGATATAGACCCTCTCATCTATGGACATTTGATCTTTGATAAGGCAGTCAAGCTAACTCACCTGGGACAGAACAGTCTCTTCAATAAATGGTGCCTAGAGAACTGGATATCCATATGCAAAAGAATGAAAGAAGACCCTTATCTCACACCCTATACAAAAGTTAACTCAAAATGGATCAAAGATCTAAACATTAGGTCTAAGACCATAAAACAGTTAGAGGAAAATGTAGGGAGATATCTTATGAAACGTACAATTGGAGGCGGTTTTATGGACCTTAAACCTAAAGCAAGAGCACTGAAGAAGGAAATAAATAAATGGGAGCTCCTCAAAATTAAACACTTCTGCGCATCAAAGAACTTCATCAAGAAAGTAGAAAGACAGCCTACACAATGGGAGACAATATTTGGAAATGACATATCAGATAAAGGTCTAGTATCCAGAATTTATAAAGAGATTGTCCAACTCAACAACAAAAAGACAGCCAACCCAATTACAAAATGGGAAAAAGACTTGAACAGACACCTCTCAGAAGAGGAAATACAAATGGCCAAAAGGCACATGAAGAGATGCTCAATGTCCCTGGCCATTAGCGAAATGCAAACCAAAACCAGAATGAGATATCATCTCACACCCACCGGAATGGCCATTATCAACAAAACAGAAAATGACAAGTGCTGGAGAGGATGCGGAGAAAGAGGCACACTTATCCACTGTTGGTGGGAATGTCAAATGGTGCAACCACTGTGGAAGGCAGTTTGGCGGTTCCTCAAAAAGCTGAATATAGAATTGCCATACGACCCAGCAATACCATTGCTGGGTATCTACTCAAAGGACTTAAGGGCAAAGACACAAACGGACATTTGCACACCAATGTTTATAGCAGCATTATTTACAATTGCAAAGAGATGGTAACAGCCAAAATGTCCATCAACAGACGAGTGGCTAAACAAACTGTGGTATATACATATGATGGAATATTATGCAGCTTTAAGACAGAATAAACTTATGAAGCATGTAATAACATGGATGGACCTAGAGAACATTATGCTGAGTGAGTCTAGCCAAAAACTAAAGGACAAATACTGTATGGTCCCAATGATGTGAACCGACATTCGAGAATAAACTTGGAATATGTCATTGGTAACAGAGTCCAGCAGGAGTTAGAAACAGGGTAAGATAATGGGTGATTGGAGCTGAAGGGATACAGACTGTGCAACAGGACTAGATACAAAAACTCAAAAATGGGCAGCACAATAATACCTAATTGTAAAGTAATCATGTTAAAACACTGAAGGAAGCTGCATCTGAGCTATAGGTTTTTTTTTTTTATCTGTCTGTTTGTTTGTTTGTCCTTTTTTTTGTACTATTATTGTTTTTTTTATTTTTTTCTCTATATTAACATTCTATACCTTTTTCTGTTGTTTTGCTAGTTGTTCTTCTAAATCGATGCAAATGTACTAAGAAATGATGATCATGCATCTATGTGATGATATTAAGAACAACTGATTGCATATGTAGAATGGAATGATTTCTAAATGTTGGGTTAATTTCTTTTTTTTTCTTTAATTAATAAATAAATAAATAAAATAAAATAAGAAAAAAAAAAAGAAAGGCCAATGAAGTTCACAGTTTCTCTCTCAACTGGAAGGGCACGTGGTGAACATGGTGACATCTGCTGGCTTTCTCTCCGGGCTTCTTGTTTCATGCAGCACCGCTGGGGATGTGTTCCTTCTTCATCTCCAAAGGTCTCTGGCAGCATGGGCTCTCTGCTTCATGGATCTGTCATCTTGTGGCTCTGTCATCATTCTCTCAGAATCACGTCATTTTGAAGCTGTCTCCACAATGCTTCTTCTTTTAAAGGGTTTCAGTAAAGTAATCAAGACCCATGTGGAATGGGTGGGGGTCACATCCTTGTGGAGATAATCTAATCAAGTTCCGACATGCAGTGTTGAAAAGTGTTCATTCTGCCTCCACATGCTGGATCAGGATTAAAACATGGCTTTTCTAGGGTGTATAATCCTTTCAAACCAGCACGGGACCCATACTAAATTGCCAGTGATCTCATATCTAGATCCTTAATTACATCGGCAAAGACCTGTTTCCTAAACTTATGTTGATGGGTACCTGGGTTTAGGACTCGAGGCTACCTTTAGGGGCAGCTTAATTCAACCCCCTACGAGGAAGTTGAGACATTAATTACTTTTTATTTGGGTTAAATGATTGACATATTATCTTACCTATCTTAAAGATTTCTGTAAGAGAAAAGACTCTTTTTTTCCTTAGGAAATTAGGAAAAATGTGAATTAATAAGTTTAGAAAATTTTTGTGAATTAAAAAAAATTTTAGAGAGAATTATAGTCACATGTGAAATTTATTTTCCATATTTTCTATTTCTTGGATATCAACTTTTAACACTTGATTAATGTTAGAACAATTTAAATTTTAAATACCTACTATTTAACAATTTTTTTCTTTATTGATATGCATTAATAGATTCAATCCTTTATGGATTTTAACTGATGATGACCTGTTGGCAAGTTTTAGTTTCACATATGCTTCTCTGGCAACACCATTTACTAGATTATTTCTACAATTTTTTTTTGTTGTTGTTTTTTGCATGGGCAGGCACTAGGAATCAAACCCGGGTCTCTGGCATGGCGGGTGAAAACTCTGCCTGCTGAGCCACTGTGGCCCTCTACTATTTTATTGTACAGTCCTGTGCAATTAAAATACAGGTATCTGAACACTAACCTAAGAGATTCTTATCCAGCTTATCTTGCATGGGGCAGTAGAATCAGAAATATTAACCAGTTCCCTCAAATAATTCTTTGTAGGTAGTGTAAAGGAAACAAAGTTGAGAAACACTATATTCATGACTTTTTAATTTCATTTTTCTAACGTATTTTCAGCCTTCCCCCCATCGTATTTTGTCACTGGGAAATGTAGTCTAGAAATCTACATCTTCTCTGTTTTGAGAGATCACTTTTCCAAAGCAAATTTTTTGGTAAGTGGGTCTTTTTATAGTTTTACTGATTGTGGGAGAAAACTAGAACCATTGCAAATTGTTTGCAAGCTTTCCTCTACCTTTAGCTAATCTAGCATCTGAGTGCAGGGAAAGATGGTTTCCTATTCATAACATTTCCTTCCTGCAGAAATTTAATACAGTAGCTTTCCTGATTCCAAGTTCCTGGTGCCCTAAATATTGTGTATATTGGCATAGCTTGAGTCCTGTGGCATATTACAAGTCCCAGGATTTATAAAAATTCTGTCATTGAGCATTACCAAATCATAAGTTCAGTGATTTAAGTTAACATTTGTGTTTTCCCAAGTAGTTTGAATGTCCAGTGGCTTAAAGCCGAGCAGGCTCCCAGGAAAGGGTCACCATCATCTGGTTTGGTCCCGTTTTGAGTTTTGCATTGGAATGCTGTTTCCCATTTTAGAAAGATGAAATCATGTGCCATTATCTGCCTTCCTCTACAGGGTAAACTCCATCTGGAAATTAAAGGTACCTTGGATATAAGAAAGGCAATAGACAGTCTGCTTTTTAAACTCTTATTCTTGGAAGTTACACCCTAGTTATTTCTGACCACTGTGGCATTGGGTTCTAAATTCAAATAATGACTTTCTATTAACCCTAAAGAACACCCAGGGCTCTATCTGAGATCCTGTAAAAGTTTCACATACCGAGATTACCTTCCAGAAACCTACAACCTCCAGATGGTTCCTAGACCAGATAAATCCTGAAATCCAGAGGGGCCAGCCTCTCCAGAACATCAACTAGCTCCATCCCCCATCCCATATTGTCAACACCCTTTCCAACATGAAACATTTAGAATGGGTATAGTCCAAATACCCCTAAAGACTGGGAGAAGGATCAAAGAAGAAGGAGTTACAACAGAGAAGTTAGGATTTTACAAATGAGTATGAGTACTGAATCAGCATATAGATATATATTTTTTTAGTCTCCAGTGTCTTAGAGCAGCTAAAAGGAAAATTCTGAACTTGTGGAACTGTAACCCATACCAGACTCTGAAATCTGTTCTATAACTACTTATTATGTTGTACTTCAAAATTTATTGCTTTTTTACATATATGTTACATTTCACAATAAAAATGTTTTTTAAAAATTCAAACAGTGAGCTGTGGTAGGAGAAGAGGGAGAGCTGCGTTTCCTTTTTCCTTTTCCTCTCAGGCTCCTGCTGCTACCCACACCCTTGTGTCCTCCATTGTCTTGAGTGCTAAGGGAAGAGCATCAGCATTGCCATTAGTTGAAGTTGTGGCTGTAGAGAGGCAGGGTACTGATGTCTGCAGTCAGACAGAACTGGGCTCAAATGCAGGCCACGTGACCTTTGGTCGTTCCTCTTAGTCTCTCAGACCTCAGTGTTCTCATCTGTAAACTGGAGATAATAAAGTAACCTTCATGGGGTTTCTGTGGAAATACTTGAGATAATGCATATAAAGCACTTAGCACATGGTAAGTGGTCAATACACACTGAGTGTTATCAGCATTGCTGATCTTGACACAAATCATTGCCCTCTGCTTCTAGACTTTTTTTTTATTTTTTAAAATTAAAAAAAATATAACAAACACAAACATTCTTAACATATAACCATTCCATTCTACATATATAATCAGTAATTCACAATATCATCACATAGTTGCATATTCATCATCATGATCATTTCTTAGAACATTTGGATCAATTCAGAAAAAGAAAGAAAAAGAAAAAGAAATTCGTGTGTACCATACCCCTCACCCCCTCCCTTTCATTGATCACTAGCATTTCAATCTAAATTTATTTTAACATTTGTTCCCCCTATTGTTTATTTTTATTCCATATGTTTTACTCATCTGTCGATAAGGTAGATAAAAGGAGCATCAGACACAAGGTTTTCACATTGCGAAAGCTATATCATTACACAATCATCTTCAAGAAACATGGCTACTGGAGCACAGCTCTTCATTTTCAGGCACTTCCCTCCAGCCTCTCTGTTATGCCTTAACTAAAAAGGTGATATCCTAGACTTGTTTTATCGGTTAAAAAAAAAGTTTGAAAGCTTTTGCCATTGCTATGCAGCCCAAGGTTTGGCATGCTCTGGGGCCCGACCTGGAATTATGGCCTCCAAAATAAGAGTAGTTTAAAATTAGATGTATTTAACTCCATGCATTTTTCTCACCATATAGAGTGTATGTCAACCTGGAGGAACTCAGTGTGGGGACTCGAATAGACATTTGCACACTGGTGGTGGCAGCATTCATGATTCACAGTGGAGGGAGGTGGCCTAAGGGAATGGACTGAGGAATGGAAGGGGGAACTGTGGTGAATACATGCAGTGGGCCACTGGGTGGCCACAAGAAGGAATGAAGTGCTGAGACATGCAACTAGATGAATGAACCTTAAGGACTGTATGTTGAATGAAATTTCAGGAACAAAAAGACAAATATTATCATGCCTCAATCATATGGACTAACTATGATATAAAAGCTCGGTGTACTGGAGTCGAGAGCATGGGTTATCAGGTTGGGGCCTATTGTAAAGGGTCCTAGATTGTAAGCTCTTACAGCAGTCACATATACTCAGGAGTTATAACTGTTATTTCTAAGTTCTGAGATACTGAGCTGAATATATATAACCTGGTCATTCCCAGAAACTTCGGGTATTTATGTGACACCTGAGACTCAAGAGTTAGAGCTCTGAAGCTAAAGTCAGCAGTACCCCATATTAGAATGTTTAAAAAGTTGAAAAAGGCATCAGACTTTGAGTAGAAATACAAAGGAAGCTGATCTGGATAAGACTAAGAGCAGAAAACAGGGTAAAGGATATGTCATCCTGAAATCCAGAGGGGCCAGCCTCTGAATTTTAAAACTTTAAATTCTGTGTGAGACCAAAGGGAGAGATGCTTATTTGGTGGAAAATTTATATTTTGAGTAGTACATTTCCGAATTTAACTTGTATGGTCAGTTTAGTTGAACACCATATAGTACATGGAATCTTGAATAAGGTGTGAGATTTTTTGGGGTTGCCCATGTTAGTGTGATGCCCTGATAAATCCCAGAGTAATTTGGGCAGTGAATAAAGAAGTATTTGCAAAGCCTTCATGGGGGATGTGGTAGTTAGATTCAGTTGTCAACTTGGCTAGGTGAAGGTGCCTAGTTCTGTTGCTGTGGACATGAGCCAATGGCATGTGAACCTCATCTGTTGCTGATTACATCTGCAGTCAAGTAGGAGGCATGCCTGCTGCAATGAATGATGTTTGATTTAATTGAGTGGTGCTTAAATGAGAGAGCTCAACGAAGCACAGCCAAAGCAGCTCAGCATACCTCATCTCAGCCCTCGCAGCTCAAACTAGGCCTTTAAAGGGTGCATAAAGAAATCATCCTGGGGAAAGTTGCTGGAACCCAGAAGCCTGGAGAGAAGGCCAGCAGAGATCATCCTGAGCCTTTCCGTGTAAGAAAGAACCTCAGATGAAAGTTAGCTGCCTTTCCTCTGAAGAACTAATGAAATAAATCCCCTTTTATTAACAGCCAATGCATCTCTGGTGTGTTACATTCTGGCAGCTAGCAAACTAGAACAGGGGACTGGAGAAAAAGGAAGTAATATTCAACATCCCCATTTGGAGAATTTCTGATATTCTCAAAAGCAATGGGACAACCAAATCAATAGGCTGAGCCCTGGAATTTGGGATTTGCCCCTATGAAACTTACTTCTGCAGAGGAATTTAAAATTAGACCTAAGAGTCACCCCCAGAGAACCTATTCTGTTGCTCAAATGTGGCCTCTCTCTCTAAGCCAACTCAGCAGGTGAACTCACTGCCCTCCCTCCTACATGGGACATGACTCCAAGGGGTGTAAATCTCCCTGGCAATGTGGGACAGAAATTGTGGGATGAGCCAGGACCTGGCATCAAGGGATTGAGAATGCCTTCTTGACCAAAAGAGGAAAGAGAAATGAGACAAAATAAAGTTTCAGTGGCTGAGAGATTTCAGAGTCAAGAGGTTATCCTGGAGGTTATTCTTATGCTTTATATAGATGTCCCTTTTTATTTTAGGATGTATAGGGGTTGCTGGAGGAAGTGCCTGAAACTGTTGAGCTGTGTTCCAGTAGCCTAGATTCTTGAAGACGATTGTATAAAGATATAACTTTTACAATTAAAAACAACAAAAAAAAGAGCATATGTCAGGTGGGAAGTGAGGGAGACCATTGATCTGCTTTTATTCTTATTAAATCGGTGTGAACCATGTGTAAACTTTCCTAGCAGCAGTCTTCTTTACATCCCTCACAACTAATTAGGAGGCACCATTAACACTGTGGCTGAGAAAAGTGAATTAAGTATACTTTTCCATTTCATTCAAGGGAGTCAGTGTAGGTAGGCCTGAACTGAAGTGTGAGATTTGTTCCAGTAATTTGAGTGACCTTGTTATCAGCTTAAAAGGCCATTCATTTCTTTTCAGAGTTTGCTTAGTTCTGGTTATACCAGGAAGAAAACTTCCATAGGGTGCTAACGGCCTATTAGACCTGCCCATCTCCTTTTTGTCATAGACACTGAGTTCCTTGCACCCCAGGGCTACTGTGTCAGCTGGAGAGGTGCTGGGTTGCAGGGCTGCAGAAGCTGGTGGCCCACGGTCACAGGGACAGGGATTTCTGGTCCTGTTGAGTCAGTCACTGGCCAGCCTTTTTGGTGACAGTGAATCACAGCATATCCTTATCGTAACAACGAATGTAACCTTCATCTCCACTATTTGTCATATTCTTCACAATGAAATAGGAAATGTGTGACATGCTTGTTAGTCTTTCAGAATTATCTTGAGCAACTGAGCAAGTAAGGCTGTTTGAAATCAGCCAGTGGATAAATATCATGCCTTGTTCTTGCTAGTCAGAGCATTTGCCAGATGAAGAATTTCTTGATAAATACAGGTATTTAGCTGTAATGATGCTTAGTCCCCTTGCCCAAGTGCACAGCTTCTATAATTATCAGGCTTTTAACAAAATGGCAGGTCATTTAAATACACAGTGTTCTGTCAGGAAAATAAAAAATAATAGCTAACGTTTCTTGGATACATTTTGTGAGTCAGGCATAATTGTAAGGGCTTAACACACAATGAGGTTGTAAATGTATTATATTATCTCATTTAGTCCTCAAAACAATCCACGAGGGTGGTACTGGTGTAATCCCCATTTACAGGTGAGAAAACTGAAGATAGAGAAGATCTATTTTGCTCAAAATCACAAGGAAAGTGAGTGGTGGAGTTTGGTTGTTACTACTCTCCAAGTCAAGCCCATACTCTTACCCTCCGTGTTGGGTTCATTACTTGGAAATTGTATCTTATTCCAATAAAAGTTAATTTGTATAATTCTAAACCAAGTTTTGAAACTGAAATCAACTTCAGTGAAAAAGTGTTTCAGCCAAACTTGAAATAAATGTGAGCATAGTCCAATGTCTTCATCCAAGAAGTGTTTAACTAGAGTATTTTTATTCTGATTAACCACAAGTTAGAGTGTGGGTGATTACAAATCATGCTTTTGGAAAGAGAAGGAAAAGCAAATTGAAATCTCAAGAGGAAGGGGTCTCATCTGTATCTGGGAAGAAAGAAGGAGGTCTCTCCTTTGATCTTATAAAGCCCCATGACCTCCTCTGAGGGAGAACGGTAGAGCAATGAAGTTAAATCCCTGAGTGAAGAGCAGAGAGGTCTTGGAGGATCTTGAGGAATGATCCCAAAGATGATAACTGAGAAATGTCACAGGAGCTTCGAAAAGATAGAATTTCATGATGTCACAGGGGTTCAACTTCACGATTCTTTGGAGGAGTCCAGCAAAACAATGGGGAAATCTGGGTCGCTGGATAGGGTGGGGTTTGGGCCACAATAATCTTCCAAGACAGCTTCACTGGCATGTAAGCTGAGGGTTTAAGGAAAGCACAGGCAGCTGCCTGCTCATGAGAAATGTGTCCTGGAGACACCCCCTTCAGGTAAAGGTGTCCTCAGGACATGTGATGGTTTAAAACAAAGTCTTTGGAGAGGGAGCTTCTGGATAGGTTAAAAAGTGATACCATTTGAAAGATCTATGCAGAAAATTGTTTTTATTTCAGATAAATCTCGAGAACGTCTTTTTATTTTTTTTTATTAATTAACGGAAAAAAAGAAATTAACCCAACATTTAGAAATCATACCATTCTACATATGCAATCAGTAATTCTTAACATCATCGTATAGATGCATGATCATCATTTCTTAGTACATTTGCATCGGTTTAGAAGAACTAGCAACACAACAGAAAAAGATATAGAATGTTAATATAGAGAAAAGAAATAAAAGTAATAATAATAGTAAACAAAAAAAAAAACCTATAGCTCAGATGTAGCTTCCTTCAGTGTTTTAACATGATTACTTTACAATTGGAGTGTGCATTTTTGCCTTTTCTTCTTTTCTGATATAGGCATTTAGGGCAATAAATTTCCCTCTTAGCACTGCCTTTGCTGCATCCCATAGGTTTTGATATGTTGTGTTTTCGTTTTCATTCGCCTTGAGATATTTACTAATTTCTCTTGCAATTTCTTCCTTGACCCACTCGTTGTTTAAGAGTGTGTTGTTGAGCCTCCACCTATTTGCGAATTTTCTGGCACTCCACCTATTATTGATTTCCAACTTCATTCCTTTATGATCCGAGAAAATGTTGTGTATGATTTCAATCTTTTTAAATTTGTTAAGACTTGCTTTGTGACCAGCATATGGTCTATCTTTGAGAATGATCCATGAGCACTTGAGAAAAAGGTGTATCCTGCTGTTGTGGGATGTAATGTCCTATAAATGTCTGTTAAGTCTAGCTCATTTATTGTAATATTCAAATTCTCTATTTCTTTATTGATCCTGTCTAGATGTTCTGTCCATTGATGAGAGTGGTGAATTGAAGTCTCCAACTATTATGGTATATGTGTCTATTTCCCTTTTCAGTGATTGCAGTGTATTCCTCAGGTATTTTGAGGCATTCTGGTTCGGTGCATAAATATTTATGATTGTTATGTCTTCTTGTTTAATTGTTCCTTTTATTAGTAGATAGTGTCCTTCTTTGTCTCTTTTAACTGTTTTACATTTGAAATCTAATTTGTTGGATATTAGTATAGCTACTCCTGCTCTTTTCTGGTTGTTATTTGCATGAAATATCTTTTCCCAACCTTTCACTTTCAACCTATGTTTATCTTTGGGTCTAAGATGTGTTTCCTGTAGATAGCATATAGAAGGATCCTGTTTTTTAATCCATTCTGCCAGTCTATGTCTTTTGATTGGGGAATTCAGTCCATTAACATTTAGTGTTATTACTGTTTGGATAATATTTTCCTCTACCATTTTGCCTTTTGTATTATATATATCATATCTGATTTTCCTTCGTTCTACACTCTTCTCCATACCTCTCTCTTCTGTCTTTTCGTATCTGACTCTAGTGCTCCCTTTAGTATTTCTTGCAGAGCTGGTCTCTTGGTCACAAATTCTCTCAGTGACTTTTTGTCTGAGAATGTTTTAATTTCTCCCTCATTTTTGAAGGACAATTTTGCTGGATATAGGAGTCTTGGTTGGCAGTTTTTCTCTTTTAGTAATTTAAATATATCATCCCACTGTCTTCTAGCTTCCATGGTTTCTGCTGAGAAATCTACACATAGTCTTATTGGGTTTCCCTTGTATGTGATGGATTGTTTTTCTCTTGCTGCTTTCAAGATCCTCTCTTTCTCTTTGACCTCTGACATTCTAACTAGTAAGTGTCTTGGAGAACGCCTATTTGGGTCTATTCTCTTTGGGATGCGCTGCACTTCTTGGATCTGTAATTTTAGGTCTTTCATAAGAGTTGGGAAATTTTCAGTGATAATTTCTTCCATTAGTTTTTCTCTTCCTTTTCCCTTCTCTTCCCCTTCTGGGACACCCACAACACGTATATTTGTGCGTTTCATATTATCATTCAGTTCCCTGAGCCCCTACTCAAATTTTTCCATTCTTTTCCCTATAGTTTCTGTTTCTTTTTGGAATTCAGATGTTCCATCCTCCAGTTCACTAATTCTAGCCTCTGTCTCTTTAAATCTACCATTGTAGGTATCCATTGTTTTTTCCATCTTTTCTACTTTGTCCTTCAATCCCATAAGTTCTGTGATTTGTTTTTTCAGACTTTCTGTTTCTTCTTTTTTTCAGCCCATGTCTTCTTCATGTCCTCCCTCAATTTATTGATTTGGTTTTTGAATAGGTTTTCCATTTCTGTTCGTATATTCAGAATTAGTTGTCTCAGCTCCTGTATCTCATTTGAACTATTGGTTTGTTCCTTTGACTGGGCCATATCTTCAATTTTCCTGGCGTGATCCGTTATTTTTTGCTGTTGTCTGCACATTTCATCAGATTTCCCTGGGTGTGGGACCCAGCAGGTTGAAAGATTTTCCTGTGAAATCTCTGGGCTCTGTTTTTCTTATCCTGCCCAGTAAATGGCGCTCGTCTGTCTGCGAGTCCCACCAGTAAAAGATGCTGTGGCTCCTTTAACTTTGGAAGACTCTCACTGTGGGGGAGGGTCGCCAGCCGAATGGCTTGGGGGAGTGCTGATCCAAATCTCCCAGCCGGCCCGGGAATCCGTGCATGGGGGGGGGCGCCGGCCACTGTGACTTGGGGGAGTGCCGATCCAAAGTTCCCAGCCGGACCGGGAAGCCACGTGTGTGGAAGGGACCCAGGTTGCCGGCCTCCGTGGCTTGGGGGACCTCCGATCCAAATCTCCCAGCCGGCCCGGGAGGCCTCGCGTTGGGTGGGGCGCCGGCCGCCGCGGCTTGAGGGGACTGCCTGTCCCAATCTCTCAGCTGTTCTGGGAAGGAGGGAGGGAGGGGCTCCAGCCGCCAGCCGCCACGGCCCAGGGAAGCACGCACCCCTCGGGGATCTCACCGCAGTGGATTCTCCCAGCCGGTTCAGCCATTCCAGAATGGGGTACGCTGTCTTTTTGGTCTCTGTCGTGGCTCTGGGAGCTGTTCTGTACTGTTTCTGTTTCTTTAGTAGCTGTTCTGGAGGAGAAACTAAGACCCGCGCATCTTACTAAGCCGCCATCTTCTCCGGAAGTCTCTCTCTTCACCTTTTTGCAAAGTTCTTTGAGGCACAGAAGCTCTTGATCTTAAGGAATTTCCAGTTATCTATTTTTTACTTGCACTGCTTGTGCTTTAGACATAAAGTTTAAGCTACCTCCAATTACTAGTTTTTGATGATGCTTCCCTACGTTTTCTTGTAGAAGTTTTAGGTCTTTATTCCAGTTTGAATTAATTTTTGTATAGGGTGTAAGGTAGGGATCCTCTTTCATTCTTTTGGCTACTATATCTAATTCTCCCAAGCCCATTTATTGAAAAACTATTCTATCCCAGTTCAGTCGATTTGGAGGTCTTATTAAAGATCAATTGCCCGCAGATTTGGTGGTCTGTCTCCTCACTCTTGGTTCAATTCCATTAGTCGATACTTCCATCTTTGTACCAGTACCATGCTGTTTTGACTACTATGTTTTATAGTAAGATTTAAAATCAGGAAGTGTTAGTCTTCTCACTTTTCTCTTTTTTTTTTTAGAATATCTGTAGCTATTCAGGCTCTCTTTCCAAACAAATTTTATAACTAGCTTTTCCAAAGAAGGTTGCTGGGATTTTGATTGGTATTTCATTGAATCAATAAATGAGTTTGTATAGAACTGACATCTTAACAACATTCAGCCTTCCTTTCCATGAGCGTGGAATGTCTTTCTGTCTATTTCGGTCATTTTTAATTTCTTTTAGCAATGCTTTATAGTTTTCTGTATACGGGTCCTTAACATCCCTTATTAGGCTTATTCCCAGATCCCTCATTTCTTTTGGTCACTAGTTTGAATGGAATTTTTTCCTTAATTGTCTCCTCAGATAAGTCATTACTTGTGATTAGAAACATTACTGATTCTTGTACACTAATCTTGTTTACCACCACTTTGCTGACTTTATTATCTCAAGTAGCTTTGTCGTAGATTTTTCAGGGTTTTCTAAGTATAGGATCATGTCATCTGCAAATAATGAAAATTTTACTTCTTCACTTCCTATTTGGATGCCTTTCATTTCTTTCTCCTGTCTAATCTCTCCAGCCATGACTTCTCATACAATGTTGAATAATAGTGGAGACAATGGGCATTCATGTCTCATTCCCTATCTTAGGGGGAAGGCTTTTAATCTCTCATGGATAAATATAATACTATCCATGGGTTTTTCATATATGCCCTTTGGTGATATTGAGAAAGTTTCCTTTGATTCCTACCTTTTAGAAGTATTTTTATCAAGAAGGGATACTGAATTTTGTCTAATGGTTTTTCAGCATCAATCAGTATGATCATGTGATTTTTTTTTCCCTTTCAATTTGTTAATGTGCTGTATTACGTTGACTGATTTTTTTCTTGTATTGAGCTACCTTTGCATTCCTGGTGTAAACCCCACTTGGTCATGATGTGTAATTCTTTTAATATGTCATTGAATTCAATTTGCAACTATTTTGTTGAGAATTTTTGTATCTATGTTCATTAAGGAGATTGGTCTTTAGTTTTCCTTTCTTGCAGTGTCTTTATCCAGTTTTCATATTAGAGTTGATGTTAACTTCATAAAATGAGTTAAGTAGCATTCCTTTTCTTCAATTTTTTTGGAATAATTTGAGCAGGGATTGGTGTTAGTTGTTTTTGGAATTTTTTATAAAATTCCCCTCTTAAGCCATCTGATCCTTGGTTTTTCTTTGTAGTAAGATTTTTGATGACTGAATGAGTCTGTTTATTTATAACTGGTTTGTTGAGATTTTCTGTTTCTTCTCAAGTAAGTCCAGATGGTTCATGTATATCTAGGAATTTTTCAGTTTCATCTTAGTTGTCTGATTTATTGGCATATAGTTGTTTATAGTATTCTCTTATGATTTTAAAAAATTCTTCAGGATCCATGGTAGTGAACACCTTCTTATTTCTGATTTTGCTTATTTGCATCCTCTCTCTTTTTTCCTTTGTCAGTCTAGCTAGGGTTCCATCAATTTTATTGATTTTTAAAAAAAAACAACTTTTTTTTTATTCTTTCTATTGTTTTTTGTTTGTTCGTTTTCCCCTTCATTTATTTCTGTCTTAATCTCTCTTATTTTTCTTCTTTTATTTGTTTTGTGATTAGTTTGTTTTTCTTTCTTTAATTTCTTCAGGTAAGTATTTAAGTCCTCGAATTTTGCTCATTCTTGTTCTTTAATATAGGTATTAAGGGCAATAAATTTTATTCTCAGCGCTGCCTGAGTTCTCACGTGTTAATATGTTGCATTCTCATTTTCATTTGACTCCAGATATTGCCAGTTTCTCTAGCAATTTCTTCTTTGACCCACTGATTATTTAAAAGTATGTTGTTTAATCTCCATATGTTTGTGAAAGTTCTGGTCCTTTGGTGATTATTAATTTCCAGCTTCATTCCATTGTGGTCGGAGCAAGTGCTTTGGTTAATTTCATTCTTATTAAATTAATAAAGATTTATTTTAGTTTCCCTGGAGAATGTTCCATGCGCATTAGAAAAGAATGTATATCCTGGTGTTTTGGGGTGTAATGATATATATGTATGTATAATTACATATATACATGATATATATGTATCATGTATATATGATATATATACATGTATAATATATATGTATAATTAGGTCTTGCTAGTTTATCGTTTATTTAAGTTCTCTGTTTCCTTTTTTGATCCTCTGTCTGGTTGTTCTGTCTGTAGTGGATAGTAATGTATTAAAGTCTCTCACTATTATTTTTGAAATATCTATAGTCCCCTTCAGTTTTGCCAATGTCTGCCTCATGTACTTTGAAACTCCTTGATTGTGAGCATAAACATTTATGATTGTTATTTCCTCTTGGTGAGTTGTCCCTTTTATTCATATGTAGTCCTTCTTTGTCTCTTATGGCATCTTTACACTTAAATTCTATTTTATCTGATATTAGTATAGCTTTTCCTGCTTCCTTTTTGTTAGGGTTTGCATAGAACTCCTTTTTCCCATCCTTTTAATCTGTTCATATTTTGGGGAATAAGATGAGTCTCTTGTAAACAGCATACAGAAGGATTATATTTTTAAATCCATTCTACCAGCCTGTGTCTTCATTGGTGAGTTTCATCTGTTAACATTCAAAGTTATTACCGTAAAAGAGTTTTTTAATCTACCATTTTATCCTTTGGTTTTTATTGTCAGATCTATATATTCTTTTCCCTCTCTCTCTTTTTATTCTTTAAATTACTTATACAAGTACTTTTCAATTCTGTGTTCTTCCCCAAAACTCCCTCTCTTGTTTTTTTTTTTTTGCTAACAGGACTCCCTTTAGTATTTCTTGTAGGACAGCCTCTTGTTAACTAGTTCTCTCAGTCTTTGTTTACCGCTGAAAATTTTAATCTCTCCCTCAGATTTGAAGGACAGTTTGACTGGGTAAAGAATCCTTGGCTGGAAGTCTTTCTCATTCAGGATCTTACACATCATGCCACAGCCTTCTCACCTCCATGATGCCTTGCTGAGTAGTCCAGACTCAACCTTATCTGTTTTCCTTTGTATGTTGTAGATAGCTTTTCTCATGCTTTCTCAGTATTTCTTCTTCTCTTTAACATTAGACCATATAGTTAGTATGTGTCTTGTTTGGATTTATTCTGTTTGGGGCTCATTGGGCTCGTTGGGCCTCATTTATTTATGTCTTTTATTAAGGGTTGGAAAGTTTTTCCCATTTATATCTTCAACTAACCTTCCTAGCCCTTTGCCCTTCTCTTCTCCTTCTGCAACACCAGTGATTCTTTTATTATGCACCTTTTGTTGTCCCTCATTTCCCTAAGATCCGGTTCCATTTTTTCCATATTGCCGTTTGTTCTTTTGTGCACTCTAGTTCAATTGCTCTGTCTTCTAGTTCACTATTTTTCCTTCTGCTTCTTCAAATCCGCTATCGTGTGTCTCTAGTACATTTCTCATTTGGCCTACTGTGTCTTTCATCTCTGTGAGCTCTGCTGTTTTTCTGTTTAATCTTTTGAATTCCTCTTTATGCTCCTCTGGTGCCTTCCCAATATCCTTTATTTATTTGTAAATACCCTTAAATAGTTGTTCCATATTCTATGATTAATTTGGTTGTTTGACTGGGCCATTCTGCTTGGATCTTCACATACTATGTGATTTTCTGTTGCGTTCTGGGCATTTGATGATCTTAATTGGGTTATTTTGCAAGTTGGCTTATCTCAAGTTTTATATTTACTTTATTTGGTATTGAAGATTCCTTTTTGCACCTGGTTTTTCAGTATTTTCCCACAAAACCAAGGCCCAGATCTCATTTAGAGGATATAATTCTTCTTGAGGGTCTATTAAAAGCTAGGCAGGCTGCATGGATATTTCAGTGGAAGTATTCCTGCTTACCACATGGGAGACCCACGCTCAATTCTTGTCTCATGCACTCAGAAAGAAGTAACAATAATAATAAAATAAAATTTAAAGTATATATATTTTAAAAAGACACACCTCAGCAATAGTAGACCCCAGAGTCAGAAGGAGACACTACAAGATATATTGCGAATAAACTCAAACTGGTGACCACAGAATGGAGAGAAAACTTAAAAATAAATAATAGGAAATAAAAAAATAAAAAATATATATAGTAAAAATAAAGTAATAGTAAAATATATATAGAGAGAAGACGTATATTTTAAGAAAAACAAAAACCCTAGGCAGATGGGGAGTTTGTCAGACTAATACTTACCACTTCTTCCTGGCAGGTGGCACTCCTGAGGCATCTCCTCCCCTCAGGCCTGCTCCTCCCCTACTGCAGTGGCCGGCTTGGAATAGTGTCTCCGTGTGGGGCCTATTCTGAGTATACGGGACTTGAGAGTCTATTGCAGCACCCAGGGGAGCAGCTGATCTGCAGTGCCCAGTGCCCACCAGATTCACTGTTCATTGTGCCCAAAGGGACAGCTTTTGTTCATGGCCTCTGGCCAGGTGAATGCTCCCAGCCACTGGGTGTGTGGCTTTTCATGGTGGATTATTGGGCATACCTGCAGACTCCCTATGGGCACTGCCAGCTCTGAAGCCTCTCCGGGAGGTTTTCGCAGCCAGCAGCTGTGCCCGGCTGGAGCAGAGGCGCCGTCACTTTCCTTGGATCTGCCCTTCCCTGCACATCTCCATCTGCCCCTGGTCAGGGACACAGTGATCAGACCCATCCTACTCTCGCCGTTCTGACCTCCCCACCTCTCTCCTCCCTATGAAATATTGGAGACCCTCTTCAGTCAGTCACCCTCAGGACTGCAGTCTGGTCATTTTTTCCTCATTCCTTGTCTGGTTCTATAGAGCAGGGGGAGTCCAGTCTATCCAGATGGTCACATCTTTTCTTTTTAATCGGATTTAACCCTTTTACTAAAGGAAGAGTTGGGAATACTGGTTAGATTTCCAGCCCCAGGTTTTGGCTATAAATGAGAGAAACTTATTAAATTTAATCCTAAATATTTTATCAAGTTTTTTAACTAGTAGACTTCTTCCGTTATACTTTCTAACTGGGGTTTATCTGTGTGTAGGAAAGTTATTAATTTTTACCCAACCACTTTACTGAATTCACTCTCACTTTGTAGTATTTTTCAGTCAGTGATACTATCCAAAAATTATCAGCTATTTAATGCAGGGCAGAAAAGATATTCTGTTACCCAGCAATCAGTTTAGCCATATCTTTAGATATGCAGACACCTGGAGTAACGATTGTCTGCATACATATGCATTTATTATTTAAAAATTGTACTTCACTTTTAATTGTGAGGTATTTCAAACCTACAGAAAATTATCAGACACTAACTTACCGTTGTCCAGATTTAACAAATACTTTTTTCCATATTAGTGTCAGATCTTTTTTTTTAGCAAAGATGTGTGAAATATTTCAGACATACCTGAAGCCCTCTACCCTCATCCCTTCTTCCTCCTTCCCATAGTAATTACTATGCTGAAGCCAGTGTCTCATTCTTACCCTCGCTTCTGCATATGCATTTATGTAGTTTTATTATTTTAAAATTGTATGTATGTTATATGCATTTTTAAAATGTTTTTCTGATTTAAAATTAATAAATATTTGTCTGTCATTAAAAATTCCAACTTTTATACAAATTTATAAGCCAGAAAGTTAAAAGTGCTGCATAAGGATAATCATGGAGAACAAAAAACACCACAGATAGAAAAAATGATACACAGTGTGAACGGTGTATTTCTCCACGATTATTCTCATGTTTACTATCGCATACGTTAGATTTTACATCTAGCAAAACTACACACTGCCTGAGCTTTTGACAAAGAATGTTTTCCAGAGGCAAAAATAGTTGAGCTATGTATTTTCCATCTTATCTTGCTCTCCGCCAATAGCTCTTTATTTTGTTAAAGAAGAGAAAGAAATCTCAGCAGAGGTTACTAGGACTTTCAGTGGGATTCAGCAGGGAGACCTATCACTGTTTACACCCCAGGGCTGCAGATGTCTGTAGATTTGATTCTGCACCTGATAGGAGCTGCTGCTTGCACAAAACAGACGGCTTTGGTGAGCAGCTGGTAAGCTTAGAGCACATAGAAGACAATCAAAGGAAGTCTACATATAAACTTCTCCCTGCTAGGAAAGGTGGTTTTTCCATTTGCCTTTTTCTGAGCAGCTTAACTTCCTAATTACATGATCCAAATCGTTGCAGAGACTGTGTAAAGCATATTGGTAAATGGTAGAGACAAACATGGGGAAGTCTGATTAGCATCAACTTCCCTCAGGAAAGGAGTTTCTTTCCCAACCCAGCTTAGGCTGCCTTATACTGATTGGACATGGGTGAGTAAGCAGAGGAGGGAAATAGGGTTGTAAATTTGTCTATAGGTTCTCTTGCCTCCTTCTGCTCAAGCTCATTTTTTAACCCAGTGTTGCCCTTCAGTATTAGAATGAAAGAGATAGTAGGTGCTAGCTGACATGAAGATTCCATGTCAGGTTAGGGGAGTGAATTTCATTCAGTGTTTAGCAGAGAGGGGAAAAATACTCATGATTATGTTGGACCTTCATTTCATGAGGTTAAGTGTGGCAGGGGAGGGAGTGTGAGAGAGGGAGCAGACATGCATAAGAAAGCTAGCATGTGTGAGCTGCTTTTATGTTTTCGTTCCATTGAATTTGAATGGTGGCTGACAGGATGAATAATAATCAACTTATTTCACTACTGTAAAAATGGCATCTTTTTTTTTATTAAATTCACTGAAGGAGTACTGAAGAAATTGTGAACACTTGTTTATTACATATTGAAGGAGTTTACAAATCAAAATAGAATAATGATATTGAATAGTTGATCCTGAATCACTTAAGAAAAAAAAACAAAACAGGTGAACATGTTTCCCGCATCCTATTTTGAATCCAGAGTTGGAAGAAGCAGGCAGAGTTCCCTGTTCAGGAACTTTCGATCATAAAGTTACACAGATATGTTGAAACTGATTCCTTGACGTGGATTCACAAAGCTTATGAGTAGTGTGGCAGCAGTTTACCATCCATATTGGACCTTGGAGAATACAACAGGCACAAGCTGGGACCAATGTCCACTCCCCTCTTCATCAGTGCCATTGTTGTTGTCAGTGTTGAGAGAACAATTAGAAAACCTTTTATGAATTTATCTACTTCTTCTGTCGCTAACTATCCCCAAAGGCAAAGATCAAAGGATCCATGAAGCATGCTGGTTGGTGTTACTGTTATTTAGGCTAACACTGAAAAAGATGTTAACTCTGGAATGTAAGTGAAAGCACAAGTCTTAACTGATTTATTCATACTAGTTTATATTGGTTTGTGGTGAACTCTTGGTTTTGAATTCTAGTAGGACTGCCAACCAGGTGAAATCAACTTATGCTGAAAACTTTTGGAGCTGAGTCATCTTGAATGATGACTGGACAGCGTAGTATTTCTCTGACTTTCATTCCTTTGGAAATAGCTACTATACCTGTGCAAATGCATCAAACCAAAAAAGTAACTAGCGGGTGCTAAGAAAGGACAGTAACCAGGAAGTACCTGTTATCTTGCTTTTTGGTTTTGATATTGTTGCTGAGATTTCTTTATTTTTTTCTGCTCTGCCAAAAATCAACTATTCTGCTTTTTGTAAACATGACTTTAAAACAAAAAGCCTTACTGTGTTTATTTGTAAAGTGTATTATTCGGCTTCCTCCTTTTATAAAAATCATGTGATTTGTATATAAGAGATATTTTGCATAGTCTTGGTATGGAGGTGCTACATGGAAATTGAAACCATGGAGGATTAGAAGGAATAAGTGTTGAAGAGAGACAGTGAACCAGGAACTAGCTCTTGAGGGAACATGGAGAATGGTTGGGGACATGGGGTGGGGTGGGGTCTGTAGATAACTGAGATACATCAACTGCAAAGCCCCAGGGCCTTTTTGGGAGAGGGAAGGATAATGTTCTAGAAGCAAGCAGAGCACCTGGCCCACACCTTCCTCCTGGCAGAGTGCCTTTCCAGGGAGGCAGTGGTCTTTGGGAGCAGTTGGGTTTCTGATAGGACAAGAAGGTAAAGGCAGTTTTCAGAGAAGAGAGCAAAGGGTTTGGGGGATTTTATATAGCAGCTGACTGCGCATTCCTGGAGGGCACAGTGGGAAGGGTTCGGGAGCTGAGGAGCTGAAGGAGGTGGCCCGGATCAGGGGTGGGGAGGTGGGGAGGGCGGGAAATGAGCGTTTTAGGGGAATGAAGGATACCTGAGGGTCTTGGGTATACGCAGAGACAAGAGGGCATGTTGGGATTAGACCTGCTGGTTTCCAAAGGAAATTGGTGGTGACTGTGGGTACTGGAGAGAGAAACAACCAGAGCTCTGTGTTTCTTCTTCCCTCGTGTGCATAGTTGTTTGGAAGCTGGGAGGAGGCGTTGCTACCCTGAGCCAGGTGTGGCACTCCCTCTTCATCTTGCAGGTGGAGCTGTGAAGTCTGGGGAGAGAGGTAAACCTACTTGAGCAGTATCAGGGATATATGCAGGTCACTTGGTTTT
Source organism: Tamandua tetradactyla (assembly GCF_023851605.1). Classification (NCBI taxonomy): domain Eukaryota; kingdom Metazoa; phylum Chordata; class Mammalia; order Pilosa; family Myrmecophagidae; genus Tamandua; species Tamandua tetradactyla. The sequence goes on from NC_135331.1 coordinate 49,052,644, forward strand.
AGCGCTTCCAGGATGATTTAAGATGAAGTCTTTTTGTGAGAGTGAAACCTAAAGGCTTGGTAATTTTTTAACATTGCTTTTATACCTGAGATACAATTTAGTACATTCCAGAAAAATTGCGATGAGCACGTTTAAGTTGGGAGAGGGGAGGCCTTATTTTGATTATAATCCATATATAGAGTTCAGATTCTAATTCATATATTTTTAAGAATTTTCTGTCCCTCTTCTCCCCATTGCCTCTTGTCACCATTCTTGAAAATTGACGGTCCTATCTGCTGAATAATTGACTTGCTTTTTTTTCTTTTTTCCTTTTTCTTACAGTGAAGAAAGTTACAATGTGAATGATTATTCTTTAAGGGATCAGCTATTGGTGGAATCGTGTGACAATGAAGAGCTTAATTCTTCTCCAGGGAAGAACAGTTCCATGGTGCTTTATTCAAGACAGAGCTCTGCCAGTCACCTCTTCACTCTGACCGTCCTTAGTAACCATGCGAATGAGAAAGTGGAGATGCTGCTAGGAGCTGAGACGCAGTAAGTATGTACAGGGAGAGAGTTTCACACTCTCTGGTATCAATTTTCCCCACCTAATTTTCCCCTTGGTCTGCAGACTCCCTACAAACAGTCGTGACTTCTTATTGGGTGACTTGCATGAACCAAACACTGCCTGGTGCTTATACAGATTCTCTTCTTTTCATTGTGATTCTCTCGATGTCCCCTCGAGGTGGAGGTTGTCATTTTGTGTCCATACAGCCTGCTAAATGGATTGTGCTTTAGGGGCGGTGGTCTTTATTTTTGTAGAGTGGGTTAAAAAATTATTTTATTTTAACCCTGGGCCAAAATATAATCCCAGGGAATATAACTAACTCTACTGGTAGTTTGAGTCCAGACCCTAGGTTTCTTAGAGATTGGAATTGAAGACATTTCTCAATCACCAGCCTTCAGCCAGACAGCAGAAAGCCCAATGATTTTTGTCAAAAAAGTTATTTCGTAGTTTAGGGAAATGTATTGACGAGTCCTCTTTCCAATCAGAGTTTATGCAGAAAAAAAACAGGCATCCTGTTTGTGCCTGCAGTTTCACCAGCAATTAGGATACATCCATCCCCACCCTTACAGAGTCCACTCTAGCAATTTGGACTATTTCAAGATAGTTGACCAATCTATTTGTCTAGAAACTGGAGACCTCCTCTCATAACACCCAATATAGACAGATATTATGTAGGATCACAAAAAGGCAGTAGTGGAGGAAAATGGGGATTTCTCTTACTTTTTATCGTCTCAGATTCCTACATAAGCTTCCCACTCCAGTCAAAGTTCCAACATGTTGCCATTAAAATGGATCAGCAGCTGGGAAATAATAACTCTGTACGAGTGTGGCAAGACTGTGGCCTTTTTGTTTAATAGAGAATTAAATGCAAAGTTATTTCTCTACAAAAAGTAACTATGCTAAATCCTAATTCTGGATAATGATCCAGAAGAAGAGACATAAGAAAAACAATTAGAATTGCACAGTGTCCACATAAAATGGTAAACTATCATCTTTCATCTTTTGGTGCTAGAAATAACTTTTCAAAGGCTGGAGAAAATAAGAGGGACAGGCTGCTGATAGAAAGATATTCCAGGTTTGAAAATGGAAAAAATAGAATATTCCTGAGAGTTAATAGAGGGGATTGAATAAGAAAAGGAGTTTTACCCTAATGTGCTTGTTTCACTGGAACTGTTGAGAAGACCTGGCAGTATTGCACATGCTTACTGTGTTTACTGCCCCTGGGAGGACTGTTCTGGGGGGAAGGAGGTGGTACTTGCTAGTCTCTCAGTGGACCCTCATGAGACAAACCCAAGACCAGGGCTGAAAGAAGGCATTTTGTTCCACAACTAAAAGGACTTCAACTCCTTGGCCAGTGAATACATGTGGGGCAGGGGTGGGGGTGGGAGCTCTCTTCAAAGAGAATTGAGCATGTCTCTGCTTTGAATTTTATTATATGACTTCAAGGATAAAAAAGATTTAAATGCCTTGGAGCTTAGTAAACTTCCAGGCATTCTAGAGAATTCTCAGAAACTGTAGATTTCCCTTTCATCATTTAGTTAGTAATGGTGAAAGTATTGGTTTTACTTTGTATTTCCCTTTTCTCTGATTATAAGGATTGTCTGTGCTTTATTTGGGCTCTGCCAACATATCACAGAGCTTTTCCTGACTGTCCCATTCATGATTTATGGACTCTCCACCACTTGCTGCTTAGATTATTCCAACAGCGTAGGAAATAAACGGACACGTCCAGTTCTGTTTAGACCAAAGCTGGAGCCTTTTCTGGGACGTCCTGTAGCATTTGTTTTATCCTCTTGCCTTTTGAACTTGCTGTGGACTGAATGAATGTTCATTTCCTCCATCAGAATGTTCTCAGAATATCTCGTTGTATCACCCACGGACCCATGGATATGACTCATATTCAGAGTTCTTTAATTAATAGCAAGAGAACATTCCAGAAGAGGCAGAGGTCCCTTTGGGTACAGAAGGAGTAACTCCCTCACTCCCCTCCCCACTTACTTAGTTGAAGTTGAGAATTAAATAAATAGACAAATACTAACATTTTTTTCTATTAATACTTTGTAATTATCAACCCACCATAGTCTGAGCTGCATCCTGATATTACATTAAAGCTATAAAGAGTTACAAAGCCTTGTTCCCATTCTGGGCTCCAGGAGTTTGGGTGGTTTAAATGAGCTATCCAGACAGATTGATTTAGATTGTGTTACAGAAAACTTATATTCTAGACATAATAAAGCTCTCTGCCTTTGGTCTCACACAGCAGGTGCAGGTCTGGAGTATATACAGTAACATCTTCTACCCCGCATTCTGATTTACCTTAGTCCGAGCCAGATTTGTTTTGTTTTTAGCGCTAATGGGGGCCTGACCTCCTTTCCAGTTTCTTTAGCTATTATTGTATGTAGCTATGCAAACTTTCAGGGCTGTAGCACTCCATTTCTGGGTCTTAGGTGTCACAGACTTACTCAAAGTTCCAGGGAAATACCAGCTGATACACATATAGCTCAGTGTCTTAGAATTTAGAAATACACTTACCACTCAAACTAAGTGTGGCCGCTCTAAAGGCTTACATTAGATTCCCATTTTCTTATAAACATTTTCTGAAAGAGACCTTAGCATATTTGTTCTTTTGTTTCTGGCTTATTTTATACCATTCATTGTCCCCAAGGTTTATTCAGTTTGTTACGTACCTCTCCACATCCTTCCTTTCTGTAACCGTACCATATTCTATCACATAACTGCATCTACAGTTTGCCATTGTGCTTCTCAAATGCTGATATTTTTTTTTGCATGGGCAGGCACTGGGAATCGAACCCGGGTCTCCAACATGGCAGGAGAGCTCTGCCTGCTGAGCCACCGTGGCCCGCCCACAAATGCTGATTTTTAAGCACTCAAGGCCTAACATCACATTGATGTTGAAATAAAATATATGACAAATTGCACTTTCCTTAAAAAAAATAAAAGCTGTTGAAAAATCTAGCCGCACTCTGTTTGCCACATGTGCTGCGATGACTGTAGACCATACGACTCAGCTGAATGGAGACACATTTTTTGCATGCCCTCAGTGTCAGACAGTCTTCTGGGGAAGAAAGAGAAGGCTTTGGGTTGACAAGTCCTGGGGAAATAGAAAGAAACAGGTCACAGTTTTCACCATCTGTCGCCCTGTACAGAAGATGACTGGGGCATTACACTGGGCTCCCTGTACGAGATGAGGTCTGTGTATTCTCACTTCCCCATCAAGGCCATTGTTCAGGAGAGTGGGTCTCTTGTTGAAATCCTAAATATCTTTGGTGTAAAGGGTATCTGCTGGGTTCTGATGAGGCCAGGCATTGCTTACTCAATATCTCATCTCAAGCCAAGAAAGATGAGTTAATTCTTGAAGGAAATAACGTTGAACTTGTATCAAATTCAGCTGCTTTGATTCAGCAAGCCACAACAGTTAAAAACAAGGATATCACAATAGTTGAGGGTCGTATCTATAGCTCTTGAAAAAAGGAACAGTTCAACAAGCTGATGAATGAGAACTGAGAGTTGTCCAGCTATGGAAATAACAAGGTGCCCAGCCCTACTTGTGATATTTTAGAGATGCAATAAAATTCATCTGTTGAAAAAAATTCTTCTATTGTTTGGGGGAAAAAAGAAAAAGCCTAGAGATTTGCCGTGTTGGGAAAATGCAGGCCAGCTCTGGGCCACCTGTTTTCCAGTAGTTGGAGTTTTGGTCTAAATAGAATGTATTCTTTTCTTCTAAGATTTGCTAATGTATGGATGAGTATACGTGGGTTGGTTTGTTAGTTTCACATATGTCCTGTATCTTCATATGGTCTATTTAGCAACACAGGTGAGATAAATGAGGTTTTAGCTGCTGCTCTGGTCTTAAGTAATTGCAGGACTTCAGACTAGTTGTATGTATCCTTTAGCTACTGATTCTTTGCACTGGAAAAGAATGGGGTCCATACCTAAACATTTACCTTGTTTGAAAAAGTATTGTTAGTAGAGGCTGCCTGAAGATCTGCAAAATGTGAGATGAGTGGTGGGAAGGGTGCAGCTGTTTGGCACAAAAACAGTTATACTGTCATAAGCCAGTACAGTTGTGGAAGAACAATTCAGTGGCTTTGATTGCATAAAGAATGCAGGCAAGCTTGCCAAAAGGAAATGGGGTGAACACTTAAGGAGCACCTGGGATATGCCAAGCGCCCAACCAGCTATAGAACATGAAGAAGGGACCCCGTGGATGTTTCCAGAAAAGGGTCAAATTTTAGTGATGGAGAAAATATACAGTAAGTGATCTTTCATCTCGGTTGTCCCAGGGTCTGTAGTTCAAGTTTATGCCTGTCATCCTGGTGCAGTTAGGTCCTTGGACTCTCAGAAGTGACTGTTTAAACAATAGAATATGTGGTCACCCTAATTATAGGTCATAGAGTCCACCTTCCTCACTTCTCCTCACATGTGAAAGGAGGGTCTCAGAGGTGAGGTGGCTTGCCTAAAGTCATCCAAACAGTGAGTTAGGGCTCAAGATGGAATTAGACCTTGACCCCCTGACTCTAAGTCGGAGCTCTGTTATAAGGAACAAGTTTTAATCTTCCTGCTGAAAAGCTGCCAACCAAGAGACTCTCCCACCCCCACCTTACTACTTCAGCTTGGCCTTGTTCTAGCCCTAGAAGGGAAATTCCAGGAAGCCCATTGCTGTTCACTGCAAAAGACCACTCAAATGCGGATTTTGTTGGTGTTGTTTTTAAGTCCAGGGACTCTGAAAAGGAAAGAAATTGTAAGAAATCAGATGACAAATTTAGGGTATCCTATATTTTATAATGAAAGTGCTTAATAAGTATTACATTCCAAAAAGTGTTTTCCATTGTGAACCTCCTTCTTGTTCCTTTGCTTTTGTTTTTCTGCTTCCCAGAGTGCACCCCCACATACGTCCGCAGATTGCCAAATATGCCTCACCTCTCCAGGCCCAGCCCCAGTCTTTCTTTTTCTAGAAAACCCCACAAGCTGCTCTCCCGCCCCTTGGAAACTGAACGCTCGCTGTGTGGGCTCACTTGTTAGCTTGTTTTCCCTCGCTGTGTTTTTTGTCTCTCCCACCCTCCAGTGACCTCCTGGCCCATAATCTCTCCTTCTGTTTACAGCTGAAGTCCTCGAAAAAGTAGCCTTCATTTCTCCCTGTTAATTCTGTGAATTTTTATTAGGCAACATCTTCCTGCCAGGTGCTATTTTAAGTCCTGAAGACTACCAGTGAGCCATCAGAGGGGCCTTCCCTGCCCTTTGGGGGCTGCTGTTCTGGCGCAGACCCTATGCCTCCCTCTCTTCTGCCCTTGGGGTGGGTGACCAGTTAGGAGTGAGCTTTGACCAGTCTGCCCGGGCAGCGGGCCTGCAATGGGTTGGAATGGTGGAAGGGCATTTCATCTTGACCTAATTTTTTTTGAAAAAAAGATCAGGTATTGTTAAGTGCAGTGAAGATAGTAAAACCAGGTGCTGCGATCCAGAGTGAATGTTGAGTGTGACGGAGGAAAAGATGAGCTCTAAATTAGATGGTCTGGGAAGGCTTCTTCAGGCCAAGGGAACAGCAGGTACAAAAGCCCTAAGGAGATGAATTTGGGTTGTCAGTGAACATGGAGAATGTGGCAGGGTTGGAATGAACCAGAGAGAGAGATAAGTCATTTAAGAGGTCAGTGGGGTGGTAAAGGGGTCAGAGGTATTCTCGTGCAGTGCGGCCTTTGAAAGGCCAACATCAATCCACAAACCATGACAGGCTGGGATGCGAGAAGCGATGGGAAACTTATAGCAGTTTGACATTGCTGAAGCATCAAAGCATGTGGTTATTTTTTAATAGATGTTATTGTTTAAGAGTGATTTTAGTTTTACAGGGTAATTGCACAGAGGATGCAGAGAGGTCCGTTTACTGCCCACCCCACCCCCAAGCATTTCCCCTAGTATTAATATCTTGCATTAATGTGGTACATTTGTTAGAATCAATGAACCAGTATGGAGGCATGACTCTTAATAGAAGTCCATAGTTTGCATTCAGGTTCCCTTTGTGTTGTACAGTTCTATGAGTTTTGACAGATGCTAATTGTCAGGTATCTATCATTACAGTATCATACAGGATAGTTTCACAGCCCTAAAACTACTTTGTACTCAACCTGTTTTTCATCCCTCTCTGCCACCCTCTGTCCCGGCAACGACTGATCTTTTTTTTTATTGTCTTTGTGGTTTTGTTTCTTGCAGAATGTGCAAGTACAGTTGGGATCACTTTTTCAGACAGGCATTTAATGTTCTTCCATCTTCTTGTAGTTTGATAGCTCATTTCTTTTTATCACCTGGTAATATTCCATTGTGCAGTTGTACCACTGATTATTTTAAAAGTAATTCATTTTTGTTGGATTTCCAAAAGTCTTAGTCCTCAATGGTTTGGGGAGGAGAGGTGAGAGCCTCGCCCTTCACCACAGGCCCTGATTTAGAGCCTTATAAGCAATAGGAGGGAGTTTGGATTTCTCTCCTTGAGAAACCACAGGAAGATTGGAAGACACAGAAGTTTCGGTAGGGAGGACAGTTCGAGGTTGGGGTGGTAGAGGGGACGCTTGATGATGGCTTGGACCCTGCTTTATCTGTGGAGATAGAAACATTCTATTGAGAAGACAGAGATGAAAGAACCAAGTGATGGATCAGATGAGTTAAGGGTGGCAGTGCGTGAAAGAGAGGAATCAAGGATGCTTCATATTGCCCCTATATATTAGGCATTCCTTAACCACCTTCAGTATGGCTTCTTCCTGGGCCACCTGTTGAGGCTGCTCCAAGAAATGAGTAACCGTGACTTCCTCCTTACCACATCCAGCAGCCAACCTTCCTCTTTCTTTGCCTCTGGCATCATTTAACTTTGTTGACCATTCTTCTTTCTCAGGTTAACCCCCTTCTTGATATGATCCCCTTATCTGTGTGCTCTTAGTTTTCCTCCAGCAGCTCTAACCATTCCTCTTTACTTCCTCATCGGAAATCCAGCGTGTCTAAAACCAGACCTCACCACCGCCCGCTGCTTTCCCTAACGTGCTTTTCTGTAAATGGTGCCCCTGTGACAGTTGTGAGTTACCCAGCCTATAGACCTGATGCCAGCTACAGTGCTGCTATTTCTTTACAGAGCCATCATCTGCCACTTCTTTCTGTACAAACATCCCTCGTCTCTTTTCACACGTTTCCATTCCACTCCCTCCCTCCCAAGTCAACCTGTCACTTACTCATCATGTGACCCACTCTCATAGCCTCCTACTCCTTCTCTCCAGTCGGTGCTGGACAGTTTTATTATTTCTAATCCCCAAATTTAGCTCCAATCTTGTCCTTTTCTTGCTTTATACACAGCAAGCTCCTGATAAATATTATAGGGAGTGAAACACAGTTAATGCGGTTAGTTTTTATATATCCAAGGCAAGGTAAGACAGAAGCCACATGCAAGGAAATACTGCTTCTATCTTCCCTTCTCTGTTGCTCTGGGAGGAAATTTTCCCTAAATTCCACTTGTTTTTTCAACTTTTGCAGTGAAGAATATGGTTGCCCTATTTTAAGAATGTATCTCTAACTCATGTTAGAATGCCCTATCTGTTTGCCTGTTAGAAATCTTGTGCTGTTGATGAGACAGTGGTCTGTGGAAAATACCAAAGCTTTTCCTTTGTAAATGGACAAAGGAAGAATGTTTTACCACTGTCATTTTCCTCCCTCTGGGCCCTTCAAGGGGAATGTGGGAGCCGGAGAGCCCCCTTTGTTTGCTTTCATTAAAATGAAGCACTGAGGGCTGCAGCTGGCACAGAGGAGAGCCTGTATAGCAGTGCTGTCCTTGGCTTCCTGAGTTTTCGGTAGAATTCAGATGTCATATTGATCCAATGTGATGAGACGCTTAGGACGGGTTCAGTAATTAACGCAAACTTTCTTCACCCATTTTGCGTGAAGCTTTAGGATGTAACCACCTTCACCCATAATCCAGGATCCTTCTAGAAATTTCTCTTCCACAAAAAAGAACTCGAAACCCTAATGAATGCAGTTGGTGCTATCAATTGTCCAGACAACCAGTCCCTGGGCCTCTTGATAAAGGGGCTTTGTTGGCAGGGAGTCTCTCGCGCTCGCATTCAGTGTCTGTTAATGATTTAATTAACAAGAGGAAGTAAATGGGGTGGAATAAAAATGTAAATACCATGTCTGACATAATTGTATATTTCATCCTTTAAGGAAACTCTACAATCTAGAGAAGGCAGTTTTCATGGGAGAATGTATTACTGTAGGTTACAGTATTTTTCTTTGCTGAACCTGGAATCCAGGACCAATAATCATCTTTATATTTGCATAGTACCTGCTCAAGGAACTTGCTCCTTTTTTTTTGCAATTACTATAGTTTATTTATTATTATTATTTGTGTGTGTGTGTGTGTGTGTGTGTGCTGTATGGTGGGGTCCCACTTCATTATTTTTCCATGTGAGGATCCTGTTATTGCAGCATCATTTGCTGAATTTTTGATTGCTTAGTTTTTGTTTGTTTGTTTTGCTTATTTGTTTTTTGGGAAGTGCATGGACCAGGAGTCAAACCTGGGTCTCCCACGTGGCAGGCAAGAATTCTACCACTGAACTACCCTTACACCCCTGTAATTTATTATTTTTTTTATTAGGGAAATGGTGGGTTTACAGAAAAATCAGACATTAAATGCAAAATTCCCATATGCCACCCTATTATTAACACCTTGCATTAGAGTGCTACATTTGTTACAATTGAGGAAAGTACATTTTTTACAATTGTACTATTAACTATAGTCCATGGTTTACCTTAGGGTGCACTGCTCATGTTATACAGTCTCATGGATTTCTTTGTTTGTTTTTGTTTTGTTTTATTTTGTTTTTTAATATTTTTATTGATAAATCTTAACACATACAGTATTTTTTTAATATTTTTATTGATAAATCTTCATACATGGTGTATAATCAGTGGCTCACTGTATCATCACATAGTTGTATATTCATCATTGTGATCATTTTTAGAACATTTGCATCACCCCAAATAAAAAGAAAAGAGAAAAAACTCAAATATGCCCAATACCCTTCCCTCTCTTTGACACTAGTATTTCCATCTACCCAATTTTTTTACCTCTTATCCCTCCTATTATTTATTTATTTTTATCCATAACTTTTTACTCATCTGTCCATACCCTGGATAAAAGGAGCATCAGAAACAAGATTTTCACAATGACATGGTCACATTGTGCATACGGTTTCATAAACCATCATCTCACAGTATTCACAATAAATCACAGTTTTTACCTTGTGGGTTTTCTTTCATGGATCAATTTATGGAACGAATCTAAATGGATGTGTGTGAGAATGAACAGAAACAACCATTTTCACAGTCCTACTCCTTAACAAATGCTCGGAGCACTTTTTTCACAGGCCAGGGGTATAGAAGTTTCAAAATCCACTTGTTCAAAAAGAACCGCAGGTAAATTTGTAGACTGGGGGAAGGATTACAAAAGATACCTGGTGAAGTGTCATTTTAGGAGGGATGAAAGGGAGGCTAAAGAGAGCAACTGAGGTCTCTTTACTTGTATTGAAAAGTCAGGAAAATCATTGCAGGGGTTAAGTCCAGTCTCATCTGCAGTCCCGCTGTCTGGTATTTCAAAGGCTGCTTTCCATTCTCTCTATGTATTAATGTTTTCAAACAGATGCCCAGCAGTTCAATGGGAATTGGACTTTACAGTATATTCGAACTTTGTGCAATTAAGTCTAAACCTACTGTGCCTAATTAATCATGTGAGAGGCGGGACAAAGTGCTATCACAGCGAACTCTGCAGTCGGAACCTGGAGACACATCGTTTCATGCCATACATAGAAAATTTGGAGGTTACAAAAAAACTACATGTATGGATATTTAAGTTAAAAGATTCTCAACTTTGTCTTCTTCCTCTCCCTTGAGATGTGTTTAAGTGGCACGTTGCACGTGGTATTGGGTTTTGTGCTACAGTTTTGCTCCTTCATAGAGAAGCCTGTGGAGAGCTAGGGATGTGCTTTATTCACTTTTACAACTCTTGGAATTGATGCACCGCAGGTAGACCCCGGAGCACCATCACTTATTCACCTTGTTATTCACCTTGTTTGGGGGAAGGGAAAAGTCTGTGGACTGGGCGTGGTGGGATGGATTGAGAAATCACTCATCTTGACTGTTTAATATTGTCCCTGGAGAAATGTTATCTGGGAGTAAGCCTGGGGCTTGACATCTAAATTTAATAATGGGTACGCCTGTGTTCTGGTTTTTCATGCTCTTAGAATTCCATCTTAAAACAGAACGCTTCTCCCTGCTTTAGAGATGCAGGGCTTTCTGTTTCACGATGGGAGAGAGCTCTTTGACAGGGTTCTTGGAAACCCTGGGGGGACGTTCTGTGGTTTGACGGCATCTCAGGGGTGGGGAGTGGCAGCGTGAGACCGACTCAATGGAAGCAGTGGCGAGAGGCAGCTCCTTTCAACGAAGGCAACAAGGAGTTTCTTGTTCTATCTTCTTGAGTTCCTGTGAGCGGCTGCCGTGCCTCGGGGATGTCCGTGACATGCAGGCAGCATGCCGTGGGAGTGAAAGATTTCATCTGGACTTCTGGACACTGGCAGCAGGGAGAGTCTCTGTCCAAACTGGCCACTGGACCTGGCCAGAGACAGGTCTTACCTTGAAAGTCTTAGATGCGACACCTGCTTCCCCAGCTCCAAATCTCCCAGGAAGTTCTGCAGATGGCAGTAATGGGCCTTTTACAGATGTGGCAGTAATCTAAGAATGAGTCTCTAACTTGTTGGGCATGGCTTATAGAGAGGCAGAGGGTGAACTGTTCTTCTGTCCGTGAGAAATTTAGTTCTCAGTTGGCTTTGTGCTTTGGAAATTCCAGTAGAGCCTGAGTAAAAACTAATTTAAAAAAAAAAAAACTAATTTTTTATCCCAATAAAGAGATGTTATCAGGATGTAAGTGCTTGCTTGGAATTATTTTAAAGGAAATTGTGCTTTACTCATTCCTTATAAAATATTTGTAAAGCTCTTGGTCCTGTCTTAGAGAGAGTCAAAGTTAAAAGCAAGATGGCATTGTCAGTATCTGTATAAATTGTGCGTTTTTCTGCTTGATACACCAGCTCCTCTAGGGCCCAGTCTCATCTTATTTTTTTACATAAGTCTTTCGGTCTATTTTAGTGTCCTGCCTTCCTGCCTTCTCCTCATTACTTTATAAGCATCTGTTATGTACCAGGAACTGTAAATCCCCCAGCCAGGCCAGCCATTGAATCCCACTCTGCCTGGGTTTGTATTTTGACTTCTGCACATACTAGCCGTTTTGCTGTAAATAAGCACGAATCACTCGAAACCCCTCTGAAAATGGAGATAATCATGGTAACATTTTCCTCCTGACTGTAGTGATTAGATCAGATGACACCTGCAAAATACTTGAGCACCATGCCCGGCACTTACATGCTTCAAAATTTTATTTGGAGTAAGACCTACTTATAGCCCACAAGGAGCTTATGGCCTGCTAAGAGAAGCCAACGAGTGGAATAAATGACCGTGGTTCAGTGTGATGAAGGATACGATTCATCAGTGCACAGATATTTACTGAGCCCCTGTTATATACCAGGCAGTGTTCTGGTGAAGACGCTGTGAGCCAGGCAGTCAGGCGCCAGCTGGCAGCGTGACGGTGCCAGCAGGGGTGTGTGGGAGCAGCGGTCTCAGACTGGGAGGGGTGCAGGTAGGGATCGGGTGTGAGATGCTCCCTGGAGGAGGTGAGGCTTGTGTTTCCTGTACTGAATGGAAAAGTCGAGAAAAAGAAACCAGATACCAAAGTGTATATTCTATAGGATTCCATTTTCATAAAATAAGAAACCAGGCAAAACTGGCTTATGGGGATGGAAATCAGGTTAGCGGTTTCTTTGGGGGGAAGGTTCTTGATTGCAAAGGGGCGTAAGAGAGCCTTCTGGGTGTCGGATAGGTTCTCTACCTTGAGCTGACAGGTGGTTACTTGGGGTTATGCATGAGTAAACAGTCTCAAGAGCTGTACGTTTAAGTGTGCTTCGTCTTTGCTATTTGTTTTACCTTAATGAAAGTGTTGAAATGGTGATAAGAGTGGGCATAGCTGGCTGACAGCAGAGGGAAGGCTGTATGTGAGAGCAGGAACTGCAAATAAGAAATGTTGTGAAGGGACATGATGCATCCAGTGCCACAATTAGCCTGCTCTGCCTGGGGGGAGCATATATGTGGGCCAGCGAAGGAGTTGGGGTGACAGGTGCAGCTGTCATGGGAGGAAATGTTTTTCCAAGCCCTGGGTGTAAAGGCATCCCATCTTAAGATGTTAGAGTGGTAGAGTGGAAATTGACCTTGGTTTGAGTTATTGCAGAGCCTCAGTCTAGCTTTTATGAGAAGTCTGTAAAATGGACTTTTTGGAGGTTGGCATGAGATTATAGATGTTTGCACTGATGATTACATGAAGGATTACATCCATGGATGATTACATCAGCTATGGGTTTAAGGGATGTTTCTTAGAAACTTTAAAGATCGTGTATGTGTGTGTGTGTTATTTAATTGAATTGCTTTCGTAATACTTGACTTTCCAAATCAGAAACTGGGAGTGACTGTTTTAGAAAGTAGAGCTTGCTCGTCTGAATTTTGATCTTTTAAATAATTACTTCATTTCATGTCATTGTAGTTTGATATTGTATAAAAAGTCTTGGTAAATTTTTTCCCTTAAAAGCTAATTACTAGGGGATGCAAGGGTAGCTCAGTGGTAGAATTCTCGTCTGCCTTGCAGGAGACCCTGGTTCAAATTCCTGGTCCGCGCCCTTCCCCAAAAACAAACAAACAAAAATTCAACAAATGGTGCTGCAATAATGGGATACTCACATGCAATAATAATGAAATGTGACCCTGCCATACAGCATTCAAAAAAAAAAGTTAATTACTGTACTAACTAAACCATTTTAAGCATTTGAGCAAAGTCTATATGAGGAAAAAGAATTTCTATTTCAGGAAGGCTGATATTTGTCAAAAGTAGTTGTATGAGGGACTAAAAAACTTGAGGATGTTTTTCATCTTCTCTCAAATGGTTGGGGAGAGGGGGCGAAGCACATTTTTAATGGGATTTTTTTAAAAATCAAATTTACCATTTGGAAATATTAAACATCAGATTATATGCATATACTAGATACTTTCTTGAGATTGTCATGTCTTCGTGTAATCAGCATTTTGTTAAGTGTTAATCTGTCACATGAAAAACTCCATTTAATTAACAACCAGTCAGATCCATTCCTAATCTTTTGACCTTGATGACTAGTTTTCCTCCTATTTTAGATTTCCGAGAGTATAATTTTTAAGTAATTTTTACCCCGGTTGAAAAGGCCAGCTCCCATACTCTGGAGAATTTCTCCCTTGTTTTCTGGGACTGGCTTTGCAGTGACTGTGTAAAATGCATCCTTCTCCTGCTAAATACCTTGAATATCTCAACTGGGACCTGTCCTCTTTGTGCAGGAGCGAGCGAGCCCGCTGGATAACCGCCCTGGGACGAGGCAGCGGGAAGCCGCCTCCGGACCGGACCTGTAAGTTAACCCGAGGTGCCGCCTTCCCGGGAACACGGGGGGGCTCTGCCCCCTGGCGGACGGTGGGTGTTAGTGGCTGATGACACCACGACACCCACTTAAGTGTCCTCCCAGATTCCCTTCCCTCTGCCCCACACGAGAGCCGTGGGATCCCAGCTTTGGAAGCCAAAGGATCTGAATTCAAATCCAAGGTGCAGTTCTCCCTTGTGTAAATGCAGCAAATCATTGCTTAATCTTCCTGAGCCTGTTTAATCATCTACAAACCAGGCAGGTCATTACATACAATCTGGGATTATTGTGAGGATTAAGTCAAATATACCATTGAAAGCCCTACTTAGGCAGTGAGGTTCTTAAATTTTTAACTTTTGTTAATGGCTCATAGTTGCATCTTTAAGCCGTCCCCATACTGAGTCTGAATCTAAACTAAAACATATTTTTAACCTAAAAGAAAATTACTGCATCATTCCTTTTGAGCTTTTTCTAAAAAATAATGTTAAGAAATGTCCTAGTTTCCTAAAGAGCCAGGAACTGGTGCTTTAGCACCTTAATTTTGATATTTTGTTTCTTCAGGTGATTCTAGCTCAAAGGTCAAACCCAAAAATTAGAGCAATGAAATTGGTCATCACAGGTCACTCAAAAAGCCTAACTTTAAGCTTAGAGTGAAAAGTCAAGTGATTGGTTTGGAAGTTCCCTAGGTCCAATTTTATAGTAAATACTAAATTATTTAAATATGAGGGCCTGTCAGTCAGTACTCTGTCACTGAAGTTAATTGTTTTATGTCACAAATCAGCGTTTTGAGGGAACTCTAAATGCTTCCAAGCTTTGGGTTGGAATGCCGTTTATCTCTAACCATCCTTGGCAGGGATGAGGGCCAGGAGAACTGAGTGTGTTGCAATTTTATCCTCAGATGCATGGCCTAAGCACTCCAATCAATCTGTCTTGCTTTGGTTTTTCCAGTACACATGTCCCATGGTATGACAAGACTCCTTTATCAGAGTTATGGAGGGGATCCATTCATCATTGAAGGCCTCTCTCAATCTGAGCTTTTAAAATTCTAAAGCTTGTAGCTAAATGAGACTCCTTGGGAAAAAAAATTTTGTTTCTCGATATAAGCCTAACTTGTTTCTCTCAGTGCCAGCCCTAAATCGCACAGAGAGACTGAGTGGGTGTACCCTCCAGGCTGGCACCTCGGTTGTGTTTTCCCTCTGCTGTGTGAAGCTCAGTGGGCCTCTCTGTCTCCGCAGCACTGACCCAGGTGGAAATCATCCGATCATTTACGGCCAAGCAGCCAGATGAGCTCTCCCTGCAGGTGGCGGAGGTGGTTCTCATTTACCAGCACGTCAGCGATGGTGAGTGGTTGGTTCTTAGGGAGGATTTGGGGTGCAAGAGAACCAGAGTTTCGTTTTCTCATTCACACCTCTGTCCCATTCTTGAAGGTGTTGATGTTTGGGATCATATGTGCTACCTTCTTATCTCTAAGGCTTAATTTTATTTCTTGCTTTGGTCCATTTCTTCTTTCCTCGGGCTCCAAATCCTAAGTCAGTGGCTTCTCAGAGCCCTAAAGATAGCTTAATCATCTACATGTTTCAGGGAGTTTGATACATTTGAAAACTTTTACCATTAAGGTAAGCCTCTTCTCTTTATGTCCCTTTCCTTCTATTTTCTTCTGCACGCTTGATTCTTATCTAGCTACATTTTATTGATTTTAGTTTAATGTGTTTGACTAAGGATACCTCTCATGGTTTGTTACTCAAAAGGAACCCTGAAAACTTTTCCTCCTCCTCCAGTGTCCAGATGAGGTAATTCTCATCCCCAGGTGCTCTTCTTTACCAAAAAAAAAAAATCATTTTACCAGCTTTCCCTATCCAGAGCATACCCTTCCCCAGCTCAGCCGAAATGCACAAACTCTCAGCTGTCTCACTTCAGTCCATTGATCACGTTCTGTCCCTCACATGTCATTCATCTTCCTTTGAAACCATTACCTCTGTCCCAACTCTCTTCTTCTCACCTTCCATCATCCATTACCCAACTTTAGTGGAATGGTGTCCCTGAACTTCTCTCAGCCTTCCTTGGCCCCTTGGCTGGGGAAGACTCATTGAAACATTTGTTTCTTGACATAGCATCTTTTCTTTTCTTTGCAGGCTGGTATGAGGGGGAACGGCTGCGAGATGGAGAAAGGGGCTGGTTTCCTATGGAATGTGCCAAGGAGATAACATGTCAAGCTACCATTGATAAGAATGTGGAGAGGATGGGACGTTTGCTAGGACTGGAGACCAACGTGTAACCTCTCACATGACCTTTTGTTACTGCGAGATTTGCACTACATACCCGTGGGCTGCTTAGTTCTGGGCTGGTTTGATTGTTAATTTTAAAACAGCCTATTTAACGAAAAGAACGAAGCCACTTGCCTGTAAACTTGCAGGTTGTGCTCTCTCAGGAGTGCAGCTATCACCAGATACCGCTAGCTCGCAAAGCTTAGTTTTTACACCACCGTCCACTTGCAAACTTGTTCAGGTACGTGTGGAATAGCTGAGCAGCCCACCTCAGGGATCAGGCGGTCTCAGCTCCTTCTACTTTCACTCTGTGTTTTGGCACAAAGCTGTATACAAGATGCTGGCTTTCTCTGTCCTCACTAAACTAAGAACGTTATCGTCTCTCCTTGAATATCTCCTTCAAAAATTTTTCCAGTATTAATGAGATTTCATGTTGTTAAGGGATACTCAGTTTGTAAATATTTTTCTAGCTTCTTATTTTTTGGATCTGATTTTAATGTTGTATTAATTGCAGAAGGATCTGGTAGAGTTCAGAAGATGAGCTGTTAGGTTTTTTCTAAATCTCTTCCCAGGGAAGAGAAAGTGACACTTGAATTTTTGCCCCCTTTTTTCTCATTAGAAGGAATGGAACCTTATTTTGCTTTTGCTTTAAATCCATCTCATCCGATATTGGTCTTAGACAAATATAACCTAGTAAAACCTAAGCCACTCTAGCAATATAGAATTTGGATGAGTTCACATTTGTGAGAAAGTTTTGAATGTAGGAGTTCTCCTTTTTAAAAAATTTCCCAAATGAGGTGATAAGCTGGCGTGAGGTTGCTTTGCCTTCAATAATGTGAGGTTTTTGACCGTTTCTGCTGCCATTTCCAAGTAGGAAGCTGACTGGAACATGCTTTAACAATCTCAAGGAATGGACCATTAGGCCTTAAAAGGTAATAAGAAGCCAATGTGGTAGCTAATTAAACATACGATTTTGACCTTAAAGGGAACCCATTCTGTTTGCACTTCCTTAAAAACGTTGCTTGGGGGATACAAGGGTAATTCACTGATAGTGCCCAGGTTCAATTCCCTGCACAGGCACTTCCCAAAAACAAACAAACAAACAAACAAAATTCAAAAATGGTGCTGCAGGTGGGCCGCGGTGGCTCAGCGGGCAAAGTGCTTGCCTGCTATGCCGGAGGACCTCGGTTCGATTCCCGGCCCCAGCCCATGTAACAAAAACGGAGAAACAGAATACAATAAAACAAGAAAATGTTTAAAAATGTTTCCCTTTCTTCCTTCCTTCCTTCCTTCTATCCTTCCTTCCTTCTCTCTGTCTTTCCTTAAAAAAAAAAAAAAAAAAAAAAAAATGGTGCTGCAGTAACAGAATACTCACATGGAAAAAAGAATGAAATGTGACCCCGCCATACAGCATATTAGAAAAAAAAAACCTTGCTTGCTAAATTTGGGGTCCCCCTTAACTATAGGTTTCTACAGAATTTGACTTTTTCCACTAATGCAAGGAGACAGAAAAAACATTTTAATGGTATGTTTTGTATTAAGGCAACGGCTTGAAAGACTGAGAGAGGAAAAGAGAATTTTACTGGCAGTTATATTCCTTCCTTGCACCATTTTCTTCTACAAAGGAATAAAATTTGGCCACGGGTGTGCTAGTCAAGGACTCCGATATATGTATGATGTGTCCCAGCTACTTCCTGGCAACCAGTACCCAAATTGTTAGTGAACTGGAAGAAGGCTAGCACAGGAGGTAAGTCGACTTGGCCCTGCCTCCTGCCAGCTCCGAGGCCAGCCATGTGGGGCACCTGGGGCAACCTGTGAGATGCTCTTTTTTTAGCCATGCCTACATTTCTGCTTTTAAAAATCATGCTAGACCCCCAGTTCTGTAAGCTCCGGATGCATCCATCAATTAAATAATAGCATTGGACAACAGCAAGAGATGTCTTGGGATTTGTTTAAAAACAAAAAACAAAAGCTTTTGTCTTAATGTTGTCACAGATATTTCAGAGGAGAGGCTAACCAGCTGTTCTCTAATGTGATAGTTACATTTATGAAGGAAGCTAAATTGTTGCTGGCAAACTGATTGTTTCGTATTGTTTTTGCTAATACCCGATTGAAGCTAAAAAGCAACTACATGAAGCCTGTGAATTAATTTATGTGTAGAGACATTAAACAGGTTTGGAAAAACATGCATCTTATAAATCAAAGCCTTACTTAGCAAGCAGGCTTCTACTGTTACTGGGTAAAATGTTTTTATATGTTATATAGCAGGTATTTAATAGATTTACGATGTTTAGTTTCAACTGTCAATTGTCATTTTTACATGACAATTTACATTTTTTCCAAACCTAGTTCAGTTTCTATGAATACCTTCTCTGAATTGTACAGTGACTTCATTCAGTGACCTTGGAGAAGACAAATGTTGATTTTTTTTGGCCCAATAAATTGAGACTGCTCTGACAAAATATGTGAATTTATAAGTATTTTGTATATATTTGTACCTTTATGCTAAAGTGATGTAATTGACTGTAAACTGTTTTTGGTCAGATATATGTTTTTTTGAAGTTTTGGCCAAATCAATTTCTACTCAAACGGTAACATCAAAGGGTTATATGGGCTATATGGCTATACACTGAAGGGAACTAATCATTCTTTGGGTAAACGTTGGCATTAGTTGCTCTTCTCATAGTTACCACAAAACTGTGCGTGTTTGAATAGCTTCTCTGTAATAGTTCATAGTTCTCTTGCTGATGTATGTATTATCACTCATTTTCGCCACCTTTGTGCTTCTGAGATTCCATTGCCTTATCTGTCTTTGTGGAAGCAAAGAATGACTCCTGTATTACTTTTCTAATGCAGCAAGACAAATTACCACAAACTTTGTGGCTTAACACAATACTCATTTGTTATCTCACAGTTCTGTGGTCTCAATTCGGGAATGGTGTGGTTGGGTCTCTGCTCACAATATCACAAGGCAGACATGGTGTGGTTGGCTGCTCTCTCTTCTGGAGCCTGGTGTCTCATTCCTGTTATTGGCAGAATTCCATTCCTTGCTATTGTAGGACTGAGGGCCCTGTTTCCTTATTGACTGTCAGCCAGGGGCTGCTAGTCATGATTTGCATTCCTCACCATGTGGCTTCCCCCATCTTCAAGGGAGCAGTGACATGTTGAATTGTCACACTTGGAGCCTTTCTGACGTCCTCTTATACTGCCAGCTGGAGGAAACTCTACTTTTAAAGAACTTGTAAAGTTAGACCAGGCCTACCTAGATAATCTCGCTTTTGATTTACTCACAGTCAGCTGATTTGTGACCTCAATTACAGCTACAGAAGCCTTTTTGCCATGTAATGCAACATAATCATGAGTGGAACACCAGGGGCCAGAGATCACAGGGACCATCTGAGAATTCTGCCTCCAACACTTTATTAAACTTTAAAAAGCTAATACTCAGTTTCCCAGCATTCCTTGCAGCCATGATAACAGGTTTATGATAGGAAACAGCAATCAAATGCAGCTTGGATTTTCTTGCTTGTGATGGAAAAGGAAAGAAATAGGAAGTACTGTCTCTGGAAGTAGTAGGATATATCACCCTTTGTACCCCATACCCTATCCCAAATTGCTGCTGCATTTTTCCCAGGCTTTGTAAACAGCACAGAGGCAGAGCCGACTGATGGACTTGTAGGGTTGAATAATGCAGGTCACAGTTTAGTGCTTTCATAATAACCCCTGCTGTGGATTAGGTCCCCAAAGGGACTACACTCTGAATTGGGGATATGAACCCCAAAGACCATTTTGTGCCCGGCAGAAGGAAACTAAACCAGTCTTAGGAGGAATCTAGCATCATCTTGTTTCTCAATTGTTTCTGTAAACAAATTCTCCAGTAACTGTTTTAGCAAACAAGCAACCACTCTTGAGACACAGCACCATGATACAGGAAAAAAAAAAGAGAGAAACACAGGCACCCTAGATACTACAATCAGACACAGACAGTAAAATCATTATAATTGCTCAGGTTATGGGGCTAAAAGCCAAACTTTGAAGTACAACAAATAGACCAACAACTACAAAAAAGGAAAATGCACATCAAACCCACAAGATAGCACTTCACACCTGCAAGGATAGCTGTTATTCAACAAATGGAAAATAACAAGTGTAGGAGAGAATAAAAAGAAATTGGAACTCTTACGCTTTGTTGGTGGTAATGTAAAATGATGCAGCCACTGTGGAAAGCAGTTATAGCAGTTCCTCAGAAATTTAAATAAGGAATTATCATAACCAGCAATTCCACTCCTGGATATATAACCCAAGAAATTGAAAACAGGGACTTAGCAGACACTTGTGCACCAAAGTTCACAGCAGCATTATTCACAATAGCCCAAAGGTGGAAGTAACCCAAGTGTCCACTGACAGATGAGTGGATAAACAAAATGAAGTGCATACAATGAAATATTATTCAACTATAAGAAGGAAAAAAGCTTTGAGACATGCTGCAATATGAATGAACCTTGAAGACATTATTCTGTGGGAAATAAGGATCCTAAGGACAAATACTGTATGACCTCGTTTATATGAGATATCCAGGAAAAACAAATTTGCAGAGACAAAAAATAAGTTTAGTAGTTGCCGGGGCAAAGGGGGAAGGGAGAATTGTTGCTTGGTAGCTGTAGAGGGGGAAATTTTGTAATAAAATTAGTCTTTCTTAAAGTGACAGAAAAAGATCTAGATATTATGGAACTGGGTTTAACAGCAGATTAGATAGAACTAAAATAGATTCTGGTGAACTGTAAGAGAGGGTAGAAATACTATCCATAAGGAAACATGGAGTAGAGATATGGAGAGTAAAAGGATCTATTTGGGATCCCAGAGGAAGGGAGAGAGAAGGGAGCAGCATATAAAGGTCCAGCAGGCGGGCTGGACCTTTATATCCCTGCCCAGACCAGCCATAGGTTACAGGTTGTCTTAAGGAAAGACTGGCCTCAGGTATGGTGGCTCTCTCCAACTGAGAATAATCCCTGAAGAGGGCTGCCAGGTGAACGTTGTCTAGGAGCACTTCCAGCAAATGAAGGAGTAATTCCTTTAGTTCTAAAAGCAGTGCATCACAGCATTTACTACATGTAGCTATGTCGATATTAGACCAAATAGTTCTTAAGACAAAAGGCATGACTAGGGATAAAGAGAACCTACGTAATGATGAAAGTTCTCTTAACCAGGAAGTTGTGACAATTCTAAATATATATATTTCCCAATAATATGGTCTTAAAATATAAAGTAAAAATTGGCAGGAAAGAAATGCATCCAAAATCATAGCATGAGAATTTAATGTACCTCTTTATAGAAAAAGTAGATCAAAATCAGTGAGATTAAAAGATTTGAGTGACACAATAATTGGACATAAATGGGCATATATAGGTCAATGTGTGCAGTAATTTCAGCATATGCATTCTTTTCAAACACATATAGAATAGTTGCAAAATTTTGCTATTTCCTGGGCCATAAGGTTTCAACAAATTTTAAAGGACTGAAGTTATTCAAAGTGAGTTCCCTGGTCACTATATGATTTAGAAATTAATAACAAAAATAAAGCTAAAAAATGTCCACTATTTAGAAATAGGAACCTTAAAAAAAAATAACTTGGTGATTAGCTTTCTTGCTTCTGTTAACAAGTCACCACAAAGTTGTTGTAATACAAATTTATTCTCTTAGTTCTGAAGGTCAGAAATCTGAAATGAGTCTTGTGGAGCTAAACTCAAGGAGCCAGTAAAACTCATTACTTCCATAAGTTCCAAAGAAGCATCTA
Source organism: Tamandua tetradactyla (assembly GCF_023851605.1). Lineage (NCBI taxonomy): Eukaryota > Metazoa > Chordata > Mammalia > Pilosa > Myrmecophagidae > Tamandua > Tamandua tetradactyla. The sequence goes on from NC_135331.1 coordinate 49,074,826, forward strand.
TTTTTTGCCTTTTCCAGTTTTTGGAGTCTACCAGAATTCCTTAGCTCATGGCTGCATCATTCCAGTCTCTGCTTTCAACACTGCATCTCCTACTACCTCAAAATTCTCAACAATCACACCTGCAAAGTTATTATTATTGCCAAATAAGTTATCATTCACAGGTTTGGCTCTGGGGATCAGAGTGTGAAAATCTTTGGGAGGCCATTCTTCAGCCTGCCATTCTTGGGTTAAAGAAGAAATCGTGATGACAATTAAAAATATTGTTGGACAGTGTGATGGTGGTTCAGTGGCAGAATTCTTGCCTGCCATGCTGGAGACCCGGGTTCAATTCCTGGTGTCTGCCCATGCAAAAAAAAAAAAAAAAGATTAACTGAAAGATAATGAAAATAATAAGTATTAAAATTAGGGATGCAATTGTAAGAATACAAAGAGAACAAATTAATGCTTTAAATTAATATTTTGGGAAGGGAAAAAGAAAAAATGGACTGAGCTTCCATGTCAAGAAGTTGGAAAAAAGAACGGTAAAATTAATTCAGAATAGTAGAAGGTGGGGAAGGAAGTTAAGGTTAGAATTTGATGAAGTAGAAAAAGTAAGAAAGGACAAAGTCAAAATTTAGTTCTTTCAAGAGACTAAGAAAATTAATCTGTCTCTTTCAAAACCAAGAGAGACAGAGAAAGAAGACACTGATATCAGGAATATGAGAGGAGATAATTTCTAATATTACAGTCATTAGAAATATATAAGAAAAATATGAAAAAAATTAACAATAAATGTACCAGAAATTGACAAATTTCTAGGAAAACTGACACAAGAAGAAATAGAAAAGCAATCAGCCCTGTAACTTCACATCAGTCATTAAAAACTTTCCCCTGCTCTAGTCCCAGAGGGTTTTACCAATAAATTCTACCAAACATCCAAAAAAGAAATAAGTTCAGTTTTGCGCAAACTGTTCCAGAGAATATAAAAAGAGTGTACATTCCCAAATTCATTTTATCATGCTCACATAACTGTGATACTAAATCATGATAAGGACAATGCAAGAAATACAAAGGAAAAAAACTCATTTATAAACTGAGTCAAAATTCAAGACATTTGCAAATCAAATCCAACAATACGTAAGAAGCATAATACTCATGACTAAGTTGGATTTATCTGAGGTGTATAATGATGAATTGAAGTTTAAATCAATGTGCCCACTGAAATAAATCAATGCTAATGGGTTCAGGCACAGGGCAGACATTCAACCAATGTTTGCTGTGTGTGAGCAGTGAATGAAATCTTCTCAAGATATGATGCTCTTTAAAAAAAGAAGAATGGCCTTCCAGGAAGATGATGGAATAGGACATGCTGAGTTCACCCCTGCTCCATGGAACAACTAGAGAAGTTACAGAAAAATAACTGGGACAAAAGTTACAGGGTGTGAGTGATCTAAGCAGGTCTTCTACACTATATAGGGTCTTGGGTAAAAACGCTGAGTAATTGGGACACAGAGAATGGATTGAGTGGGCTCAGTTGTGACTCCACCAGGGACAAGAGACCACACCCAGGAAAGTGCCTGCCCCTGCAGCTTGCTTAGGAAATTAGCCTCCTCAGCTCTGTAGCCCAGAGCTTTTTTTGGAAAACCAGAAGCCATCAGACTTACTTTCCCTGCTCATAGAGACCATCTAGCTAGTGCACAGTGCCTATTGCTCCCCTTTCCATAAAGGGGCCCTGAGCCCTTAGACATATGGGAAGGCAGAGATGAGGAAGCATGCTGCTGTGTGCCCTATGCAGCAAACCCGTGTCTGATCCCACACTGTGCCCCAACTCATATGTGATATGCCCCTGCACCGCACTGCATGTTCTGCCACTAAACCACATCCCATGCCCCTGCAGCCACATGCCCCCATGAGCTGGCAAGCATTTCCAAATTGGCTGTAGAAGGGTAGCTGAAATACCCAGCTGCACAGCCCAAGGTCATCCCAAGCAGGAGCCTGGGGTCATCAGATCCATCAGGCCCACAAGCACATTGCCTAGCCTCCAGCGCAGAGGTTGGCAACTTTCAGCATGCACCAAGATCAGCAGATATGGCTGGAATTTCACCAAGTTGCCATCCAACTCATATGGCTGCCACAGTCAGGGCGAGGTGGGCCTGAGGTGAAGAGGAGGCCCAAGAACACTATAATAGTTAGGTTCTTGTGTCAGCTTGGCCAAATGATTATGTCCAGTTGTCTGGACATGTAAGCACTGGCCTGACTGTTGCTGCAAGGATATTTTGTGGCTGCTTGATAAACTGGACGCCTGGTATATTAGGTCATCAGACAGTTGATTGAATATATGGCTGATTACATCTGCAATCAACTAAGGCACAATGAGAAAATCCAATCAGTTTGACAGTATTTAAGGGAGAAAGACTTACTGCTTCTTCAGCCAGTGAGCCTCTCCTGTGGAGTTTGTCCAGACCCTTCATTGGAGCTGCCAGCTTCACAGCCTGCCCTACAGATTTTGGATCCTAGAGAACCGTAACACAGCTTGGTACCAGGAGTAGTTCTTGAGAAACAGAATCTTAAGAATGTCTTTTTACAGTTGGTTAACTACTCTGATTAGACTCAGAGGCACTAATGATTCTGTTTCCAGCAATCGAGATGGCACTGATAGTCCATGGGGTGAGTCGGCAAAAGAGATACTCAAAATATCACCATTAGATTCTGCTAATTGTATGCTTATATGAGGTAAGGGTCTGGCTGAGAATGTTTTTGATACCTTTACAGATTTTTGTGTAATTAAGAGGTATAATGATGGTGGCTGGTTGTTGTTAGATATGCTGGATACAGTGATGAGGGAAAAGTATAACTGAAGGCTTCAATTTTGAAATTTCAGCACTGTGTGAGTGATGTAAAAGTTTCCATATGTGCCCTGAAAGAAAATCTTATTTCCTGTGGACACAGACTTGAGATCTCTGAAAACAAGACACAGAGCCTCATGGTGTGAGTAGCAGATTTACACTGTAAAATAAATTCTCAGCCTCGCAGGGTGTTTGTTGTTAAAGCAAGACTGTGATTGGAAAAGAATGGGTTCCTGATATGTGGAATGGTGATACATGGCTTGATAATGATAGTATGGGGAGACAGGATACCTGGAATTTGCTGAGCCTTGTGAGATAGATCTGTAACGGACTGCCCTGAGGAAAAAGCTTCCCAACTTCTGGCCTGTCCTGAGGACACAGCTTCCTGGCCTCCAGTCTCTTCAGAGGAGTCTGCCAACAAACCTCTACCTAACAAGATGAACCCTTCACTGCTTGCTAGCCCTAATAACCACTTCCCCTGGGGAAACAGCCCCCACTGTCTGGAACAACTAATCCTGTTTCACCAGATGAAACTGCAATAGAATGCCCTGAGGTAATTGGCTTGAAAGACACTTCTATTTCTTTTAATGATCCACCTCCATCACCACTCTTTTCTTCAAGACCTATAACTAGACTAAAGTCACAATAGACCCCAAAAGATCAGGTGCAACTTGTGTCTCAGGAGGAGGTTTAATAGTGTCCAAAAGAACTGCATGAGTTTTCCAATCTATATAGATAGAAATCAGGGGACTATGTGTGGGAATGGATATTAAGGGTGTTGGATAATGGTGGAAGGAATATAAAGTTGGATCAAGCTGAATTTATTGATATGGGCCCACTAAGCAGAGATTCTGCATTCAGTGTTGTAGCTCAGTGGGTTAAAAAGAGCAATAACAGTTTGTTTGGCTGGTTGGCTGAAATAAGGATCCAAAGGTAGCTGACATTACTTGAGGTCAAAATACCAGAACTGCCCAAGTATAAAGTAGATGAGGGGATCCAGAGGCTTAGAGAGATGGGAATGTTAGAGTGGGGGATTTATCATGGAACACCTGTCCCAGGAATGTCCAGAGGACACATCTTTCATCAGAACCTTGAGAAATAAATTTGTGAGACTAGCTCCATCATCCCTGAAGAGCTCTGTAGTCGCCCTTTTCTGTTGGTCAGATATTACTGTGGGAACTGCTGTCACTGAGCTGGAATCATTAAACACAATGGGGATGATTAAATCATAAATTGGCAGAAGCCATGTGGTGACAATCAATGACCATAGACAAGGTGAGCATGGCCACCATAATGGACAGCAGACTCAAAGCAGCAGTCAAAATAATTTGACCCACAGAGACTTATAGTGTTGGCTAGTAGATTATGAGGTACCTAGAAATAAAGCAGATGAGCAAGCTACTAAATTCTTGTTTGAGCTATATAAGCAGAGGAATTCTAAGTCAAGTCAACAGAAGTCTAATTCGAATTACAAAAACAGAGAGTTATGGTCCCTTAATCAATTCCCAGACTTGAGACAGTTTACAAACCCAGAGCCCCTTGATGAGGAGAGGGCCGGGTATCTTTAGGGAAAGACCCTTTCACACTGCCCCCAAAATTTACACTGTTAAACTTCCTCCAAGACTTCTCCAAGGAGACCTACAGCCTTTTACTATGGTGACTGTACACTGGGGGAAAGGAAATGAGTAGATATTTGGGGGATTATTAGACACTGGCTCAGAAGTGACATTAATTCCAGGAGACCCAGAATGCCACTCTGGTTCGTTAGTTAGATTAGGGGCTTATGGAGATTAGGTGGTAGATGGAGTTTTAACTCAAGTCCATCTCACAGTGGGTCCAGTAGGTCCCTGGATCCATTTTGTGATCTTTTCCCCAGTTCCAGAATACGTAATTGGAATAGACATACTCAGCAACATAGACCAAGACCAACCTGGCTATGGCCACTGCCAAATGCCCAATCTGCCAGCAGCAGAGAATCACGTTCAGTCCCCAATACGGTTCCATTCCCTGAGGTAATCAGCCTGCTACCTGGTGGCAGGTTGATTACATTGGACCACTTCCATCATGGAATGGGCAGCAATTTTTTCTAACTGGAATAGACACATACTCTGGATATGGGTTTTCATTCCCTGCATGTGATGCTTCTGCAAAAACTGTCATACATTGACCTACAGAATGCTTTATCCACTGTCATGGTATTCCACACACTTTTGCTTCTGATCAAGGAACCCATTTCACAGTAAATGAAATGCAGGACTGGGCACATGCTCATGGAATTCTCTGGCCTTACCATGTTCCCCATCATCCAGAGTTGATAGAACAGTGGAATGGCCTTTTGAAGACCCAATTATGGTGCCAACTAGGTGGCAACGCCTTGCAGGGCTAAGACAGTGTTCTCCAGGAGGCTGTATATGATTTCAATCACAATCCGCTCTGTGGTGATGTTTCTCCCATAGCCAGGATTCACAGGTACAGGCATCAAGGGGTGGAAATGGGAGAGGCACCACTCACTATCATTTATTTTACCTCCTGTCTCTTAAGCTCTACTGGTCCGCAGTCTTAGTTCCAAAATAAGGAACTACTTCCAGGAGACACAATGATTCCATTGAACTGGAAATTAAGGCTGCTGCCACCTGGCCACTTTCGGCTTCTCATGCCATTGAATCAACAGGCATGAAAGTCGATTACCGCTCTGTCTGGGGTGATTGATCCTGACTGTCAAGGGGAAATAGGACTGCAACTACATAATGGTGGTGGAAAAGAGTTTTCTTGGGATACGTGAGATCCCCTAGGGCATCTTTTAGTATTACCATGCCCTGTGATTAAAGTCAATGGAAAACTGCAGCAGCCCACCCAGGCAGGACTATCAATGACCCAGAAACTTCAGGAATGAAGGTCTGGATCACACCACGTGTCAAAGAACCATGGTCAGCTGAAGTGCTTGCTGTGGGTAAAGGGAACATGGAATGGGTAGAAGAAGGTAGTGATAAATATCTTCCTGTTTTGTTATGAATATGTTTGCATTTCTATATAAGCAAATAGCTTGTTTTCCTCTTATCATATGACAGAAGTTGTATTGTTCATGTGATAGTATTTAAGTCATAGGATAGAAAGTTTAAGAGTGAATGTTGCCTGAGGACTTGCATCCTATTCTGGAGAGATGTAGTACATTTCCGGCTATACGCAGGGCAGTTGAGTGTCGTTACGTGAAACATATGCCTGTTATTGCATTCTGTTTGGAAATTAAGTATGTTTCAAGGTGGTGTGTAGCTTCCAAGTTGACAAGGGGTGAACTGTGATGGTTAGGTTCCGGTGCCAACTTGGCCAAATGATTATACCCGGTTGTCTGGTCAGGCGAGCACTGGCTTGACTGTTGCTGCAAGGATATTTCATTACTGGTTGATAAATTGGAAGAGGCTGGTGTATTAAATTATCAGTCAGTTGATTGCATCTGTGGCTGATTACATCTGCCACCACCTAAGGTATGTCTCCCACAACAAGATAAGTCAATCAGTTGAAAGTTTATAAGGAAGAAGAGAGACTTTCACTGCTTCTTCACCAGAAAGCCTCTCCTGTGGAGTTTGTCCAGGCCCTTCACTGGAGCTGCCAGCCTGCCCTACAAATTTTGGACTCTTCCATTCCTACAGTTATATGGGACACCTTTATAAATCTCATATTTACAGATCTCTTCTGTTGGTCTTGTTTCTCTAGAGAATCTTGACTAACTCAGCACCATCTGCTAGGAAGAAATGGAAAATGCCATCTGGCAAACTGCCTATTTATCTATCTTCGAACAGATCCTCAGGTAGAGCTGCATCCCTGCATGAGGTCCAGGCACTGGTTTGGAGGATTTACTGACAAACCAAGTGCAAAAGGAGACCTTCAATGCAAATCCAAGCAAATACCAAACTTTAGACAACTGAGGGAAATCAACTTTCAAAGTGGCCTGTATTAGTTAGGGTTCTCTAGAGAAATAGAATCAACAGGAAACACTCGCAAATATATAATTTATAAAAGTGTCTCATGTAACCGTGGGGACGCAGAGTCCAAAATCTGCAGGGCAGGTTGTGAAGCCGATGATTCTGATGGAGGATCTGAATGAACTCCACAGGAGAGGTTTGCTGGCCAAAGCAGGAAGACAGCCTGTCTCTTCTGAATCCTCCTTAAAAGTCTTCCAGTGATTAAATTAAGCATCATTCATTGCAGAAGACACTCTGCTTGGCTGATTACAAATGTAATCAGCTGTGGATGCAGCTGACATGATCATGATTTAATTCTATGAAATGTCCTCATAGCAACAGATAGACCAGCACTTGCCCAACCAGACAAACCACCACTTGGCCAAGTTGACACATGAACCTGACCATAACAGTCTACCCCTTGTCAACTTGGCAGCTATACATATCACCTTAAACCATACTTAATTTCTAAATAAAAAACAATAAAACTCACATTTTTCCTTTCACCTAACAATACTCAACTGTCCTGCATATAACTGGAAACACATTAAATCTTTCCAGAATAGGGTGCAAGTCCTTGGGTAATATTCATTCTTAAACTTGATCTCTTACAACTTAAATAGTATAACATGAACAAAACAGCACTACAGTCCTCGTTTCTGTAACTGATCACGTGGTTGTAGTTCATATTTATCACTACCCTCTTCCACTACCCATTCCATATTCCCTTTACCCTCAGCAAGCACTTCAGCTGGCCATGGTTCTTTGCCTGGTGGAGTGACCCAAACCTTCATTCCCGAAGTTTCAGAGCCATTGGTATTCCTGCCTGGATTGGGTTGTTGCAGTTTTCCATTGATTTTAACAACAGGGCATGGTAGTACTAAAAGATACCCTAGGGGATCCCCTATATTCCAGGAAAACTCTTCTTTATCTCCATTGTGTAGTTACAATCTATTTCACCCTGATAGTCAGGGTCAATCACCTCAGCCAGTAATGTAATCCCCTTCTTGGCTTGTTGGTCCAGTGGCATAAGTAGCCCAAAGTGACCAGGTGGCAGTCTTAGATTCCAGTTCAATGGAATCATTGTTGTTTCTTGTGTTGGAAGCACTCCCTCTTTTGGAACTAAAACCTGTAGACCAGCAGAGCTCAGGGTTGCAGGGACCGGAAGCAAAAATTTTCCTAGTGGATCACTAGGGGTAATAATGAGTGGTGCCGCTCCCATTTCCACCCTTTGGTTCCTGGACCTGTGGATCCTGGCTATGGGAGAAACAGCACCATACAGTGGATGCTGACTCAGAGCATGCACAGCTTCTTGGAGAACATTACCCCAGCCGTTCAAGGTATCGCCACCTAGTTGGTACCATAATTGAGTTTTCAAAAAGGCATTCCACTATTCTATCAATCCAGCTGTTTCTGGATGATGGGAAACATGGTAAGACCAGAGAATTCCATGAGCATGTGCCCATTCCCGCACTTCATTTGCTGTGAAATGTGTTCCTTGATCAGAAACAATGGTGTGTGGAATACTATGACGATGCATAAGGCATTCTGTAAGCCCATGGATGGTAGTTTTGGCAGAAGCATTGTGTGCAGGGAAAGCAAACCCATATCCAGAGTATGTGTCTATTCCAGATAGAACAAATCACTGCCCCTTCCATGAAGGGAGTGGTCCATTGTAATTAACCTGTCACCATGTAGCCAGCTGGTCACCTCCAGGAATGGTGCCATATCTAGGGCTGAGTGTGGGTCTTTGCTGCTGGCAGATTGGGGACTAGGCAGTGGCTGTGGCCAGATTAGCCTTGGTGAGTAGAAGTTCATGTTGCTGAGCCCATGCATAACCTCCATCCCTACCACCATGACCACTTTGTTCATGAGCCCATTGGGCAATCACAGCAGTTGTTGGGGAAAGAAGCTGACTGGTATCCACAGAATGGGTCATTTTATCCACTTGATTATTAAAAACTTCCTCTGCTGAAGTCACCCTCTGGTGCACATTCACATGGGACACAAATATCTTTAAGTTTTTAGCCCACTCAGAAAGATCTATCCACATACCTCTTCCCCAGACCTCTTTGTCACCAATTTTCCAATTATGGTCTTTCCAAGTCCCTGACCATCCAGCCAAACTATTAGTAATAGCCCATGAGTCCATATACAAACACACCTCTGGCCAGTTGACCTTCCAAGCAAAATGAACAACCAGATGCACTGCTCGAAGTTCTGTCCAGTAGGAGGATTTCCCCTCACCACTATCATTCAAGGACACCCCAGAAAGGGGTTGTAGTACTGCTACTGTCCACTTTCAAGTGGTACCTGCTTATTGTGCTGAACCATCTGTAAACCAGGCCCGAGTTTTCTCTTCCTCAGTCAATTCACTATAAGGAACTCCCCAAGAGGCCATAGCTCTGGTCTGGGAAAGAGAAGGTAATGTGGCAGGAGTGGAGACCATAGGTATTTGGGCCACTTCCTCATGTAACTCGTGCCTTCAGGACCTGCTCTGGCCCTATCTTGTGTATACCATTTCCATTTTATGATGGAATGCTGCTGCGCACACCCAACTTTATGGCTTGGTAGGTCAGACAACACCCAGCTCATGATAGGCAACTCAGGTCTCATGGTAAATTGGTGGCCCATGGTTAAGCATTCAGTCTTTACTAAGTCCCAGTAGCAGGCCAAAAGCTGTTTCTCAAAAGGAGAGTAGTTATCTGCAGCAGATGGTAAGGGTTTGCTCCAAAATCCTAAGGGTCTGCGTTGTGATTCTTCTATAGGGGCCTGCCAAAGGCCCCAAATAGCATCTCTATTTGCCACTGACACTTCTACCACCACTGGATCTACTGGATCATACGGCCGAAGTGGCACAGCAGGTTGTACAGCAGCCTGGACCTGTTGGACAGCCTCTTCTTCTTCAGGTCCCCACTCAAAATTAGCAGCTTTTCTGGGCACTCAATAAATGGGCCGGAGCAGCACACCCAAATGAGGAATATGTTGTCGCCAAAATCCAAAGAGACCAACTAGGCGTTGTGTCTCTTTTTTGGTTGAAGGGGGGGCCAGATGCAGCAATTTATCCTTCATCTCAGAAGGGATATCTCGACATGCCCCACACCACTGGACATCTACAAATTTCACTGAGCTGGAAGGCCCTGTATTTTTGTTAGATTTATCTCCCATGCCCTGACAAGGAAATGCTTACCACTAAGTCTAGAGTAGTTGCTACTTCTTGCTCACTAGGTCCAATCAACATGATATCATCAACATAATGGACCAGTGTGATGTCCTGTGGGAGGGAGAAATGATCAAGATCTCTGAGGAAAAGATTATGACATAGGACTGGAGAGTTGATATACCCCTTAGGTAGAACAGTGAAAGTATATTGCCAGCTGAAAGCAAACTGTTTCTGGTGGTCCTTACTAATACTATTGAGTAAAAAGCATTTGCCAGATCAATAGCTGCATACCAGGTACCAGGGAATGTATTGATGTGCTCAAGCAATGATACCACATGCGGAACAGCATCTGCAATTGGAGTCGCCACCTGGTTGATTTTATGATAACCCACTGTCATCCTCCAAGACCAATCTGTTTTCTGCACAGGCCAAATAGGAGAATTGAATGGAGATGTGGTAGGAATCACCACCCCTGCATCCTACAAGTCCTTAAGAGTGGCAGTAATCGCTGCAATCCCTCCAGGAATCTGGAATTGCTTCTGATTTATTATTTTGCTTGGTAGGGGCAATTCTAGTGGCTTCCACTTGGCCTTTCCCACCATAATAGCCCTCACTGCCTGAATTAGAGAGCCAATGTGGGGATTCTGCCAGTTGCTCAGTGTGTCTATTCCAATTATACATTCTGGAACTGGGGAAATAACTGCAGAATGGGTCCAGGGGCCCACTGGACCCACTGTGAGATGGACCTGAGCTAAAACTCCATTGATCATGTGGCCTCCATAAGTCCCCACTCTGACTGGTGAACCAGTGACGTTTTGGGTTCCCTGGAATTAATGTCACTTCTGAATCAGTGTCTAATAATCCCAGAAATATCTGATCATTTCCTTTTCCCCAATCACAGTTACCCTGGTAAAAAGCCATTGATCTCCTTGGAGAAGGCTTAGAGGAAGATTAACAGTATAAATTTGTAGCAGCATAAAACGGTTCTCCCCCAAAGGGACCTGGCCTACTCTTCATTCAAGGGGCTCTGGGCCTGTAAACTGTCTTAAGTCTGGAAATTGATTAACGGACCATGACTCTATGTTTTTGTAATTCAGATTAGACTCCTGTTCACTTGACCTAGAACTCTTTTGTTTATACAGCTCAAACAAGAATTTAGTAGACTGCCCATCTATTGTATTTCTAGGTACCCCATGATTTACTAGCCAATGCCACAAATCTCTGTGAGTCATATTCTTATCACTCCTGCTTTGAGTTTGCTGTCTATTATAATAGCCATATCCACCCTGTCTTTGGTGATTAAATGTTGCCACCTGGCTTCTGTCAACTTGGGATCTGGTCATCCCCATTGTGTTTAAGGATTCCAGCTCAGTGACAGCAGTTCCTACTGTAATATCTGACCTATAGAGAAGTGCAACTACAGAACTCTTCAGGGATGATGGTGATAGTCGCACAAATTTATTTCTTACTCTTCTGATAAAAGGTGCATCCTCTGGACATTCCTGGATGTAAGAGCAGGCTTTCCATGATAAATCCACTCTGACATTCCAATCTCTCTAAGCCTCTGGATCCCCTCATCTACATTATACCAGGGCAATTCTGACATTTCAATCTCAGGTAATGTTGGCCACCTTTTGATCCATGTTTCAACCAACCATCTACACAAACTGTTAATGACTTTTCTAACCCCTCAAACTATAACACAATGCAAAATCTTTGCTTCGTTGGCCCATATCAATAAATTCAGCCTGATCCAGCCTTATATTCCTCCCACCATTATCCCACACCCTTAAAAATCCATTGGCACACATATTCCCCTGATTTCTGTCTATATAAATTGGAAAACTCATGCAGTTCTTTTGGAGTATAATGTACCTCCTCAAGTGTGATACTTTGTACCTCATCTTTAGGGGCCTGTTGGGACTTTAGTCTAGTTATAGGTCTGGAAGAAACGAGGGGTGGTGGGAGTGGGTCATGAAAAGAATTAGAAATATCTTCCAAGCCATTTGCTTCAGAGCTTTCACTTGCAGTTTCATCTGGTGAAACAGGATTAATCACTCAAGGGATAACCCATTCAGGCGGAGGTTGGGTGGTTAAATCCTCAAGGCAGGCTGTAGGTAGGGTGGCTCTGTCCTCAGGGCAGACTATTACAGGGTTATCTAGAGAAGACTCAGCATGACCTAGGGTTTCAACTCAACCCCAACATTATTATCAATCCATATGTCACCATCCCATTTTTCAGGGTCCCACTCCTTTCCAATCAATGCCCTCACTTTAATGGCAGACACCAGGCAACATTGAGATTTCAGTTTACGTTCTAAAGTTGCTACTCTAACAATAAGATTCTGAGTCTGAATTTCAGAGATCTCAAGTCTATGGCTACAGGAAATAAGATTTTCCTTCAGGATACTCATAGAAACTTCTACATCTGTCAGATGGCACTTAAGCTTCTCGTTTGAAGTTTTATGTCCACCCCTTTCACTCCTTAATGTATCCAATGTATCTAACAACAACCAGCTAACATCTCCATACCTCTTATTTCCACAAAACTCCGTAAAGGTGTCAAAAACATTATCCATCAGAGCCTGGCTTCACACAAGTGAAGCATTAGGAGAATCAAATGGTGATATTTTGACTATGTCTTTTGCCAACTCACTCCATGGATTGGGAGTGTCATTCTGATTATAGGAATCAGAGTCCTTAGTGCCTTTGAGTCCAGTCAGAATAGAAAACTATTCATAAAACCCATTTTTAAGATTTTGTTTCTTAAGAACCACTCCTGGTACCCAGTTGTATTAGTTAAGGTTCTTTAGAAAAACAGAATCAACAGGAAACACTCGCAAATATAAAATTTATAAAAGTGCCTCACGTAACTGTGGGAACACAGAGTCCAAAATCCGCAGGGCAGACTGTGAAGCCGAGAATTCTGATGGAGGGTCTGGATGAACTCCATAAGACAGGCTCACCAGCCAAAGCAGGAAGAGAGCCTGTCTCTTCTGAGTCCTCCTTAAAAGGCTTCCAGTGATTAGATTAAGCATCACTCATTGCAGAAATCACTCCCCTTGGCTGATTACAAATGGAATCAGCTATGGATGCAGGCAATATGATCATGATTTAATTCTATGAAATGTCCTTATTGCAACAGACAGTCCAGCCTGTTGTTTGTCTGTTGCCCAACCCGACAAACAGGTACCACCACTTGGTCAATTTGACACATGAACCTGACCATGACATAGCCTTATCAAGATAATCAGATGCCTTGAGCCAACAGGAAATCACAGAGCCTGTGAAGATTGCAGGCAGATATAGCCCAGCCAAATGATCAAATTAAAACACTGGAGGAGACATGGACTTTGGAACAACTAATCAAAGATGGTCATACAACTCTCCTAAGTAAATTCAATGGATTGGCAAATGACATAAAGGATATCAAGAAGACACTAGAAGAGCATAAAGAAGAATTTGAAAGAATAAATAGAAAAAGAGCAGATCTCACAGAGATGAAAGATATTGCAGACCAAATAAAAAATGTAGTAGAAATACCCAAGAGCAGATTTGAAGAGGCAGAAGAAAGAATAAGTGAACTAGAGGACAAGAGAATTGATTTTGAATGCATAAAATAATAAATGGCAAAAGAGATGGAAAAATTTGAATTGGATCTCACGGAAATGATGGACAACACAAAGCACACAAATATAAGAATCACTGGGGTCCCAGAAGGAGAAGAGAAAAGGGCTAAGAAGATCAGTTGAAGAGATAATAGGGGAAAACTTTCCAACCCTTATAAAAGACATATATATGGAAATCAGGGCGGGCCGCGGTGGCTCAGCGGGCAAGAGTGCTTGCCTGCCATGCCGGAGGACCCCGGTTCGATTCCCGGCCCCAGCCCATGTAAAAAACAAACAAACAAACAAAATATAATAAAACAAGAAAATGTTTAAAGATGTTTCCCTTTCTTCCTCCCTTCCTTCCTTCCATCCTTCCTTCCTTCTCTGTCTTTCCTTCCTTTCCTCCCTCTCTCTTAAAAAAAAAAAAAAAAAAAAAAAAAGACATATATATGGAAATCAGAGAACCCCAAATGGAATAAATACAAATAGGTCCAAGACACATACTAATCAGTCTTTCAAATGCTTAAGAGAAGCAGGAAGTCCTGAATGTGGCAAGAGAAAAGCAACTCACCACATACACGGGAAACCACATAAGATTGAGTTCAGATTACTCAAGTGTCACCATGGAGGCAAGAAGGCAGTGGTATAATATATTTAAGATCCTGAATGAAAAACTTCCAGCCAAGAATATTTTATCTGACGAAATCCTTCAAAATTGATGGAAAGATTAAAATCTTCACAGACATGGGGTGCTAGGGTAGTTCAGTGGTAGAATTCTCACCTGCCATGTGGGAAACCCAGGTGAGATTCCTGGTCCATGCACTTCCCAAAACACAAAAAAGCAAAAACAAAACAAACAAAAAATTCTAGAAATGGTGCTTCAATAATGGGATACTCACATGGAAAAATAATGAAATGTGACCCTGCCATGCAGCATACAAAAAAAAAAAACACACACACACAAAATTTAAGAGAATTTGTCAACAAGAGAATGGGCCTACAAGAAATATGAAAGTGAGCTCTGTCAGCTGAAAAAAAAAAAAAACAGAACAGAGAGGTCTGGAGGAGGACAAGAATTGAGTCCCAGTAAGGATAACTAAAAACATAAAAAGAGAAAGAGAGAAAAGAATAGGTAGATCTGAAAAATAAAACCCAAAGGATAAGATGGTAGATTGAAGATCTTTTTTTTACAGTAAAATGGCAACAGACAAAACTGTATCATTAGGAAAAGCTTTGCTTGCAATGTGTCCTTGGCTTTTGTATGTTCTTCCAAAGATTTTTTATAAAGTTGTTTTATGCCTATTTTTATCTTAATTATTATGAAATACTTTATAATAACTGATTAAAATAAGGTATATTACATTCTGACAGCTTTAACCCAAACCAAAACATTACAAATATTGGACAGGATGTGTAGAAATTGGAACATTTATTCACTGCTGGTGGGAATGTCTAAGGTACAGCCATTATGGAAGACCATCTGGTGGTTCCTCAGAAAACTAAACATAGAGTTGCCCTACAACCTGGCAATACCACTACTTAGTATATACCTGGGACAGCTGAAAACAGTGACACAAACAGACATATGCACACCAATATTGATGGCAACATTATTCACAATTACCAAAAGATGGAAACAATCTAAGTGCCGATCAACAGATGAGTGGATAAACAAAATTTAGTATATACATACTGTGCTAGTTTGCAAGCCACCAATATGCAATATATCAGAACTGGATTGGCTTTTAAAAAGGGGAATGTAATAAATTATGACTTTAAAGTTCTATGCCTACAAAAATGTCAAAACTAAGGCATCCTAGGAAAGATATCTTAATTCAAGGAAGGCCGATGGGTCAGATACACTTGTCAACTGGGAAGTCCTATGTCTGGCATCTGCTGCTCCCTTGTTCCTGGACTCCATTGCTTTCAGCCTGTTTCTGTAGGGATTCCTCACTTTACTTCTCTGAGGCTGGCCTTCATCTCTGGGCCTCCCTTGGCTCTCTCCAGGTTTTGGCTTGCTTCCATTTCATGGTGTATTAGTTAGGGTTCTCTAGAGAAACAGAATCAACAGGGAACACTTGCAAATATAAAATTTATAAAAGTGTCTCACGTGACCGCAGGAATGCAGAGTCCAAAATCCACAGGGCAGGCTGCGAAGCCGACGATTCTGATGGATGGCCTGGATGAACTCCACAGGAGAGGTTCACCAGCCAAAGCAGGAATGGGACCTGTCTCCTCTGAGTCCTCCTTAAAAGGCTTCCCATGATTAGATTTAGCATCACTAATTGCAGAAGACACTCCCCTTTGGCTGATTAAAATGGAATCAGCTGTGGATGCAGCTGATGTGATCATGACCTAATCCCATGAAATGTCCTAATTGCAACAGACAGGCCAGCGCTTGCCCAATCAGATAAACAGGTACCACAACTTGGCCAAGTTGACACGTGTCTCTAACCGTGACAGTCCACCCCTTGTCAACTTGGCACCTATATATATATATCGTCTTAAACCATATTTAATTTCCAAATGAAAACAAATAAGCACACATTTTTTCTTTTACCTGACAATACTCAACTGTCCTGCATATAACTGGAAATACATTACATCTCTCCAGAATAGGGTGCAAATCCTTGGGCAACATTCATTCTTAAACTTGATATCTTACAACTTAAATAGTATAACATAAACAAAACAGCATTACAGTCCTCGTTTCTGTAACTGATCACATGGTCGAAATTCATATTTATCACTTCCTTCTTCCACTACCCATTCCATGTTCCCTTTACCCTCAGCAAGCACTTCAGCTGGCCGTGGTTCTTTGCCTGGTGCGGTGACCCATACCTTCATTCCTGAAGTTTCAGAGCCATTAGTAGTCCTGCCTGGATTGTGTTGTTGCAGTTTTCCATTGATTTTAACAACAGGGCATGGTAATACTAATAAACGCTCTAGGGGATCTCCTATATTCCAAGAAAACTCTTCTTTACCTCCATTATGTAGTTGCAGTCCTACTTCCTTCTGATAGTCAGGGTCAATTATCCCAGACAATAATGTAATCCCCTTCTTGGCTTGTTGATCCAGAGGTATAAGTAGCCCAAAGTGACCAGGTGGCAATCTTAACTTCCAGTTCAGTGGTATCACTGTTGTTTCACCTGGAGGAAGCACACCCCATTTTGGAACTAAAATCTGTAAACCAGCAGAACTCAGGGTAGCAGGGACAGGAAGCAAAAATTTTCCTAGTGGATCACTAGGGGTAACAGTGAGTGGTACTACGCCCATTTCCACCCCTTGGTTCCTGGACCCATGGATCTTGGCTATGGGAGAAACAGCACCATACAGCGGACGCTGATTCAGAGCATGCACAGCTTCCTGGAGAACATTACCCCAGCCTTTCAAGTTTTTGCCACCTAGTTGGCACCGTAATTGAGTTTTCAAAAGGCCATTCCACCGTTCTATCAATCCAGCTGTTTCTGGATGACGGGGTACATGGTATGACCAGAGAATTCCATGAGCATGCGCCCATTCCCGCACTTCATTTGCTGTGAAGTGTGTTCCTTGATCCGAAGCAACCCTATACAGAATACCATGACGATGGATAAGGCATTCTGTAAGCCCACGGATGGTAGTTTTGGCAGAAGCATTGTGTGCAGGGAAGCAAACCCATATCCAGAGTATGTGTCTATTCCAGTTAGAACAAATCACTGTCCCTTCCATGAAGGGAGTGGTCTAATGTAATCAACCTGCCACCATGTAGCTGGCTGGTCACCTCGGGGAATGGTGCCATATCGGGGGCTGAGTGTGGGTCTCTGCTGCTGGCAGATTGAGCACTCAGCAGTGGCTGTAGCCAGGTCAGCCTTGGTGAGTGGAAGTCCATGTTGCTGAGCCCATGCATAACCTCCATCCCTACCACCATGACCACTTTGTTCATGAGCCCATTGGGCAATGACAGGAGTTGCTGGGGAAAGAGGCTGACTTGTATCCACAGAATGGGTCATCTTACCCACTTGATTATTAAAATATTCCTCTGCTGAAGTCACCCTCTGGTGTGCATTCACATGGGACACAAATATCTTCATGTTTTTAGCCCACTCAGAAAGGTCTATCCACATACTTCTTCCCTAGACCTCTTTGTCACCAATTTTCCAATTATGGTCTTTCCAAGTCCCTGACCATCCAGCCAAACCATTAGCAACAGCCCATGAGTCAGTATACAAACGCATCTCTGGCCAGTTTTCCTTCCAAGCAAAATGAACAACCAGGTGCACTGCTCGGAGTTTGCCCACTGGGAGGATTTCCCCTCACCACTGTCCTTCAAGAACACCTCAGAAAGGGGTTGTAATGCTGCAGCTGTCCACTTTCGGGTGGTACCTGCATATCGTGTTGAACCATCTGTAAACCAGGCCCGAGTTTTCTCTTCATCAGTCAATTCACTGTAAGGAACTCCCCAAAGGACATAGCTCTGGTCTGGGAAAGAGAAGGTAATGTGGCAGCAGGAGTA
The DNA here is from genome assembly GCF_023851605.1 of Tamandua tetradactyla. Lineage (NCBI taxonomy): Eukaryota > Metazoa > Chordata > Mammalia > Pilosa > Myrmecophagidae > Tamandua > Tamandua tetradactyla. The sequence goes on from NC_135331.1 coordinate 49,092,876, forward strand.
GAAACCATGGGCATTTCTGCCACTTCTTCATGTAACTTACTTGTGCCTTCAGGACCTGCTCTGGCTCTATCTCATATATACCATTTCCATTTTACAATAGAGTGCTGCTGTGCACGCCCAACTTTATGGCTTGGTGGGTCAGACAACACCCAACTCATGATAGGCAACTCAGGTCTCATGGTAACTTGGTGGCCCATGGTTAAGCGTTCGGTCTCTACCAAGGCCCAGTAGCAGGCCAAAAGCTGTTTCTCAAAAGGAGAGTAGTTATCTGTAGCAGATGGTAAGGGTTTGCTCCAAAATCCTAAGGGTCTGCGTTGTGATTCTCCTATAGGGGCCTGCCAAAGGCTCCAGACAGCATCCCTATTTGCCACTGACACTTCCAGCACCATTCGATCTGCTGGATTATATGGCCCAAGTGGCAGAGCAGCTTGCACAGCAGCCTGGACCTGTCGCAGAGCCTCCTCTTATACAGATCCCCACTCAAAATTAGCAGCTTTTCTGGTCACTCAATAAATGGGCCAGAGTAGCACACCCAAATGAGGAATATGTTGTCACCAAAATCCAAAAAGACCAACTAGGTGTTGTGCCTCTTTCTTGGTTGTGGGAGGGGCCAGATGCAGCAACTTATCCTTCACCTTAGAAGGGATATCTCGACATGCCCCACACCACTGGACACCTAGAAATTTTACGGAGGTGGAAGGCCCCTGTATTTTTGTTGGATTTGTCTCCCATCCTCTGACACGCAAATGCCTTACCAGTAAATCTAGAGTAGTTGCTACTTCTTGCTCACTAGGTCCAATCAACATGATATCATCAATATAATGGACCAGTGTGATGTCTTGTGGGAGGCAGAAACGATCAAGGACTCTGCGAACAAGATTATGACATAGGGCTGGAGAGTTGATATACCCCTGAGGTAGGACAGTGAAAGTATATTGCTGACCTTGCCAGCTGAAAGCAAACTGTTTCTGGTGGTCCTTACTAATAGCTATTGAGAAAAAAGCATTTGCCAGATCAATAGCTGCATACCAAGTACCAGGGGATGTATTGATTTGTTCAAGCAATGATACTACATCTGGAACAGCAGCTGCAATTGGAGTTACCACCTGGTTGAGTTTATGATAATCCACTGTCATTCTCCAAGACCCATCTGTTTTCTGCACAGGCCAAATAGGAGAGTTGAATGGGGATGTGGTGGGAATCACCACCCCTGCATCTTTCAAGTCCTTAAGAGTTGCAGTAATCTCTGCAATCCCTCCAGGAATATGGTATTTCTTCTGATTTACTACTTTGCTTGGTAGGGCAGTTCTAGTGGCTTCCACTTGGCCTTTCCCACCATAATAGCCCTTACTGCATGAGTTAGAGAACCAATGTGGGGATTCTGCCAGTTGCTCAGTATGTCTATTCCAATTATACATTCTGGAACTGGGGAAATAACTACAGGATGGGTCCAGGGGCCCACTGGACCCACTGTGAGATGGACTTGAGCTAAAAATTCCATTGATCACCTGGCCTCCATAAGCCCCCACTCTGACCGGTGGTCCAGAGTGACGTTTTGGGTCCCCTGGAATTAATGTCACTTCTGAACCAGTGTCTAAAATCCCCGAAATATCTGATCATTTCCTTTTCCCCAATGCACAGTTACTCTGGTAAAAGGCCGTCGGTCTCCTTGGGGAAGACTTAGAGGGAGATTAACAGTAAAAATTTGTGGCAGTGTAACAGATTTCTCCCCCATAGGCACTGGGCCTCCCCTTCATTCAAGGGGCTCAGGGTCTGTAAACTGTTTCAAGTCTGGAAATTGATTAAGGGGCCGTGACTCTGTTTTTGTAATTCAGGTTAGACTTCTGTTCCCTTGACCTAGAACTATTTTGTTTATACAGCTCCAACAAGAATTTAGTAGACTGCCCTTCTATTGTATTTCTAGGCACCCCATGATTTACTAGCCAATGCCACAAATCTCTGCATGTCATATAATTTCGATACCTCCTTTGAGTTTGTTGTCTATTATAATAGCCATGTCTACCCTGTCTTTGGTGATTAAGTGCTGCCACCTTGCTTCTGCCAACTAGGGATCCTGTCATCCCCATTGTGTTTAAGGATTCCAGCTCAGTAACAGCAGTTCCTACAGTAATATCTGACCTACAGACAAGTGCAACCACAGAGCTCTTGAGGGATGATGGTGCTAGTCTCACAAACTTATTTCTCACTGCTCTGGTAAAAGGTGCATCCTCTGGACATTCCTGGGGTGTAGGAGCAGGATTTGCATGATAAATCCACTCTAACATTCCAATCTCTCTAAGCCTCTGGATCCCCTCATCTACATTATACCAGGGCAGTTCTGGCATTTCAACCTCAGGTAATGTTGGCCACCTTTTGATCCATGTTTCAACCAACCACCCAAACAAACTGTTAAACACCTTTTCTAACTGCTCAAGCTATAACATTGAATGCAGAATCTCTGCTTAGTGGGCCCATATCAATAAGTTCAGCCTGATCCAGCCTTATATTCCTCCCACCGTTATCCCACACTCTTAAAATCCATTGCCACACATATTCCCCTGATTTCTCTCTATATAAATTGGAAAACTCACACAGTTCTTTTGGAGTATAACGTACCTCCTCATGTGTGATACTTTGTACCTCACCTTTAGGGGCCTGTTGGGACTTTAGTCTAGTTATAGGTCTAGAAGAAATGAGGGGTGGTGGGGGTGGGTCATGAAAAGAATTAGAAATATCTTCCAAGCCATTTGCTTCAGGGCCTTCATTTGCAGTTTCATCTGGTGAAACAGGAATAATCACTCAAAGGCTAATCCCTTCAGAAGGAGGCTGGGTGGCCAATTCCTCAAGGCAGGCTGGAGGTGGGGCAGCTATGTCCTCAGGGCAGACTATTACAGGGTTATCTAGAGAAGACTCAGCATGGCCTAGGGTTTCAACCTCGCCCCCAACATCATTATCAATCCATATGTCACCATCCCATTTTTCAGGGTCCCACTCCTTTCTAATCAATGCCCTCACTTTAACAGCAGACACCATGCAAGACTGAGATTTCAGTTTATGTTGTAAAGTTGCTACTCTAACCATAAGATTCTGAGTCTGATTTTCAGAGATCTCAAGTCTACGGCTACAGGAAATATGATTTTCCTTCAGGATACTCATAGAAACGTCTACATCTTTCAGACAGCGCTTAAGCTTCTCGTTTGAAGCCTTAAGCCCATCCCTTTCACCCCTTAATGTAGTCAGTGTATCTAACAACAACCAACCAACATCTCTATAACTCTTATTTCTACAAAACTCTGTAAAGGTGTCAAAACCATTATCCCCCAGAGTCTGGCTTCGTACAAGCAAAGCATTAGGAGAATCGAATGATGACATTTTGACTATCTCCTTTGCCAACTCAGTCCATGGATTGGGAGTGTCATTCTGATTACGGGAATCAGAGTCCTTAGTGTCTCTGAGTCCAGTCAGAGTAGAAAACCATTCATAAAAACCCATTTTTAAGATTCTGTTTCTTAAGAACCACTCCCGGTACCAAGATGTATTAGTTAGGGTTCTCTAGAGTAACAGAATCAACAGGGAACACTTGCAAATATAAAATTTATAAAAGTGTCTCACGTGACCGCAGGAATGCAGAGTCCAAAATCCACAGGGCAGGCTGCGAAGCCGACGATTCTGATGGATGGCCTGGATAAACTCTGCAGGAGAGGCTCACCAGCCAAAGCAGGAATGGGACCTGTCTCCTCTGAGTCCTCCTTAAAAGGCTTCCCATGATTAGAGTTAGCATCACTAATTGCAGAAGACACTTCCCTTTGGCTGATTACAAATGGATACAGTTGTGGATGCAGCTGACGTGATCATGACCTAATCCTATGAAATGTCCTCATTGCAACAGACAGGCCAGCGCTTGCCCAATCAGATAAACAGGTACCACAACTTGGCCAAGTTGACACGTGTCCCTAACCATGACATATGGTGATGTCTGCTGGGCTCCAAGCATCTCTGTTCTCTGAAGCCACAGTTCTTCAAGCATCTACATTTGCTCCCTCTGTTGGCTTTCAGACTTCTGTCATTTCTGACTCTCTCCAAAATGTTTCCTCTTTTAAAGGATTCCACTAAACTAATCAAGACCCACCTGAAATGAGTGGCATTACATCTCTATCTAATCAAAAGATCACACCCACAGTTGGGCACACCACATCTTGATGGAGATAATCTAATCAAAGGTTTCCAACCCACAATATTGAATCAGGATTAAAACAGTTGCTTCCACAAGATTGAATCAAGATCAAATTTTTAAAAAAATTTAATATAAAATATAATTTCATATATTATAAATTAGGTATTATATTGATTTATTTATGTAATAAAATACAGACATAACTATATATAAAATTGAAAATTAATACAAAAGTTTATATTAAAAAAAGTTGCTCAGGACCTGTGGGACAATAACAAAAGGTCTAATATTACTGCCATTGTAGTTCCAGAAGAAAAGGAGAGAGAATGTAGGGCTGAAAAAAATGTTCAAAGAAATAATGGCCTAAAACTCACCAAATTTAGCAGAAGGCATATACCTACAGATTCGAACAGCTGAGCAAAACCCAAACTGGACAGACACAAGAATCCCAGTCCAAATACATCAAAATCAAAATTCTGAAAATTAAAGATGTGCTGATTTAAGGATGTATGTCCTCTAGAAAAGCGATGTTTTAATCAAAATCTCGTTTTGTAAAGGCAGAATAATCCCTATTCAATACTGTATATTTGAATCTGTAATTAGATCATCTCCCTGGAGATGTGATTTAATCAAGAGTGGTTGTTAAACTGGATTGAGTGACAACATGTCTCCACCCATTCGGGTGGGTCTTGATAAGTTTCTGGAGTCCTATAAAGAGGAAACATTTTGGAGAATTAGGAGATTCAGAGAGAACAGAGCAGAACGACATAGCCACGAGAAAAAGAGTCCACCAGCCAGTGACCTTTGGAGATGAAGGAAAATGCCTCCCGGGGAGCTTCATGAAACAGGAAGTCAGGAGAAGCTAGCAGATGATGCTGTGTTCATCATGTGCCCTTCCAGATGAGAGAGGAACCCTGACCATGTTCTCCATGTGCCTTTCCAGATGAGAGAGAAACCGTGAACTTCATTGGCCTTCTTGAACCAATATCTTTCCCTGGATGGATGCCTCTGATTGGATGTTTCTATAGACTTGTCTTAATTGGGACATTTTTTCGGCCTTAGAACTTCAAAATAGCAACTTATTAAATTCCCCTTTTTAAAGGCCATTTTGTTTCTGGTATATTGCATTCTGGCAGCTAGCAAACTAGAACAAAAGACAAATGAAGATTTCTGAAAGCAGCCAGAGAGAAGTGACACATTACCTATACATAATAATTTAAGCAAGAGAAACAGTGGTTTCTTGTCCAAAAGCGTGCAGGCCAGTTGAAAATGGCATATTTTCAAACACTGAAAAAATAAACAAAAAACTTCCAACCAGGAATTATATATCCAATGAAAATATCCTTCAGAAATGAAGGTGAAGTAAAGTCACTCTCAGATTAAGAAGAACTCAGAGAATTTGTTTTTCAAACAGAAAGGAAAGGAAATGTTTTTGTTTTTCAAACAGAAACAGAAAGGAAATGGCAATAGAAAAGAAAGGAAACTTTGAGTATCAGACATGAAGAGTAATAGAATGGATAAGTATTGGGGTAAATATAAGTTATTCTATTCTTGCATTTTAAAAATGTTGAATGGCTGAAGTCAAAATACCATTGTCTGCCATGGTTCTTGATGCACATCAAGGAAATATTTAGGACAACTAAATTATAAAGGGGGTAAAGGAAAACTAAACTGTGGTAAGTTTCTTATATTTCACTTGAAGTGGTAAAATGTCAATACTAGCAGACAATGATGAGTTACATACATATGCTGCAATTCCTAGAACAACCACTAAAAAAAAAGAAAACAAAAACTGTACAGAGATATATACTCAAAAACACTTATAGAAAATGCAAAATGGAATACTAAAAGATATTCAGGTAACCCACAGGAAGTTAGGAAAAGGAAATGAAAATAGAAACAATGGAAAACAATAAAAAAATAAAAAATATATAAAAAAATAAAAAATATATAGTTAGGTCAATAAAAAAATGACCTATATATTTTCTACTTGAAACACATTTAAAATATTATTAAGTGGGTTTAAAGGAAATGAGTGGAAAAGATATACCAAGCAAAAACCAATCCAAAGAAAGCTGGAGTGGTTATAATATCAGATAAAGCAAACTTAGGGCAAAAAAAAAAAGGGACAGAGAAAGACACTTCATAGTGATAAAAGGGTCAGTCTGCCAAGAAGATTGTTTCAGTTTGCCAAAGTGCCAGAATGCAATATGCCAGAAACGGATAGGCTTTTACAAAGCGGATTTATTAGGTTGCAAATTTACAGTTCTAAGGCCATGAAAATGTCCCAATTAAGGCATTAACAAGAGGGATATCTTCACTCAAGAAAGGCTGATTGTGCCTAGGGTTTCTCTGTCACATGGGAAGACACATGGTGATGTCGACTGTCCTTTTCTCCAGGCTGCTTATTTCAAACAGCTCTCTCAGCTTCTGGTGTCTTCCAGGCACCCTCCTTCAGCATCACCAAATGTCTGTGTCCTAGTTTCAGCTTTTTTCTGCTGTGTGTGTCAGCTCTGAGTTTTCTCATAAAAGGCTCCAGGAAAGGATTAAAACCCACCTTATATGGGACAACCTAATCAAGAGGTCTCACCCAACAGTAGGTTTGTCCCACAAGATTGAATTAAAAGAACGTGACTCTTCTGGGGGTACATAACAGCTTCAAATCAGCACAAAGGTATAACAAAACTAAATGAGGAACATACCTGTTTCAGTTTACTAAAGTTTCTGGAATGCAATATACCAGAAATAGATTGGCTTTTACAAAGGGGACTTATTATTCTTAAGAATTGATTAATATTAAGCCTGTGCAAATGTCCAAATTAAGGCACCAACAAGAGGATATCTTCATTCAAGGAAAGCTGATCAAGTTCAGAGTTTCTGTCACATAGAAAGGCAAATGGTGAAGTCTGCTGTCCTTCTCTCTGGGCTTCTCTTTCAAAGGGCTCTCTCAGCCTCTCCAAGCATTTGTGACTTTGTTTCATTGCTCTGCTCTCTGTATCAACTCTGAGCTCTATGTTTTCTTTTATTCTCTTCATAGAGGGCTCTAGTAAAAGGATTAAAACCTACCCAATAATAGATCTGCCCTCACAAGTTTAGATTAGAAAATGGCTTTTCTGGGGTACATAACAGCTTCTACCCAGCACAGTAGTTAATGGGAGAACTTAAAAAAATATAAAGCAAAACTAGAAGAAGCGCAAGGAAAAAAAAAAAGACAAATCCACAAGTATAGTTGGGATTCCAATATCCTTCCCTTGGTAATGGAAAGAACTGGTACAAAAAAAAAATCTGCAATGATGTAGAAGAACACAGCATCACCATCAAGGAATGGGATCTAATTGACATTTACAGAACACTCCAAATTCTTTTCATACACATATGGAACATTATCTAACATAGATCTTATCCTGCTTCATAGAACAAACTGACAAATTTAAAAAGAATTGAAATCATGCAAAGAATATTCTCTGACTATAATAAAATCTAACTGAATAATAGAAATGAATAGAAAGAAACAGGAAAATCTGTAAACAATAGTAAACACTGGGAAATTAAATAGAACACTTGTTTAGAAGTTTTTGATCAAGGATCAAATAAAGTATTTGATCAAGGATCAAATAAAAAATAAATAGGGAAATAAAATTATATTGAACTAAATGACATGAAAATATAACAGATCAAAATATGTGGGATGCAGCTAAGGTAGGGCTTAGATGATGAATAGCACTAAACCTTATATTAGGAAAGAAGAAATCTAAGCTTCCACTCTCAAGGAACTAGAAAAAGAAAAAAAAAATGTTAAGAGATAGAAGAAAGGGCATAATAAGGATAAAAACAAATCAATGATATTGAAAACAAACAAAAAACCCCAATAATAGTGAAACAAAACGCTGGTTCTTTGAAAAGATGAATAAAATTAACAAACCTTTAAACAAGACTGATTGCTAATACCAGAAATGAAAAGGGATATATCATTATAAATCCTACAGATGCTAAAAAGGTAAGGGGATACTACAAATAACTCTACATATATAAATTCAACAACCAAGATAAAATGGACCAAAATTCCTTAAAAACCACAACCTACCAAAACTCTTTGTCCTGCAATCACTAAATAAATTGAATTTATAATTAAAAAAGCAAAAACAAAATAAAAAACTTCTTCGAAAGAAATGTGCAGGTTCAACTGGTTTCACTAAAAAATTCTATCAAACACTTAAAGAATTAATACCAATTCTACAAAATCTTTTCCAGAAACTACAAGAGGAGGCAATATTTCCCAACTCATGTCATGAGACCACTATTACCAAAACCAAAGACAGTCCAAAAAGAAAACTATACACCATATTTTTCATGAACAGAGATACAAAATCCTTCAACAAATTATTAGCAAATTGTATCCAGCAGTAGGTAAGAAAAATTACACATTTTGGCCAAGTGGGGTTTACTTCAGGAATGCAAGGCTGGTTCAGTAATTGAAAATCAATGTGTTCCACCATACTAACGGGCCAAAGAATCATATGGTTACATCAATTTAATGCAGAAAATTATATATGGAAAAAAGTCATAGACCTATTACTGATAAAATTCTCAGCAAACCAGGGCTAGAAGTCATCTTTGATACTTTGCTGACCTTCAGTTGTAGGAAAACATTTATACATTTTTAAAAAATTTGCCATCACAATTGTGCATACGCCAAGATAGGATAGAACCTTTTATTCAAGTTTGTTAAACTGCTTTAACATTTTTAAATATTTAGACGTTTTGTGTTGATTCTTAACCCAGACCCCACAAAAACATTACAGGTATATTTTGATCACTTCTTATTTACTTTTGGTGAAGAAGGAATTTTCTACCCTAAATAGTATTAGATGGGCTAAACACAACAGATGAAATTGACAGCACTTTATGTCACATATACTCACAACCCAAGGGAGGACACAGCACACCATGTAGGGCCACATGGGAGTTGCATAAGGGAACAGTCACCAAGAAGACGTGGGAGGCAAGTTCTGTAGTAACAAGAGGGCAGGGTATCTACTGGTTCCCATAAGAAAATGAAATTGGCTTCTTTGAATAATTCTGTGGACTGGCAGGGAAGTGAAACCTATTAGGTTGAGGACTGGGTGGAGTACATCTGGTCTGACTGACAGAACTAGCCAGGTGAGGAGACTTTCCTGCTGGGAGGGGGCATATTTGCTAAGAGTAGGGAAAACTGGGGCCCTGTGAGACTCAAAGATGTGAAGGCAGCCCTTGAAAATGTAGGTCTTTACAATACAAGATAGATCCATTCCACTTAAGCATCTTTGTTTTTAAATAAAGGGGGAAAAATGTTTCCAGTAATTGAAAATAATCTAACTAATTCAACAAGAAAAAATAGCTGTTAAGAGAAGTCTATGGCAAAGATTAAACATTAATGTATGTTACTATGTTACCACAACAAAAAAAGAGAATAAAATACCAACACATGGTACAACATGCATGAATCTTGAAAACAAGCTAGGTGAAAAGAAGTCATTGATAAAGGACAACATATTGTACGGTTCTATTCATATAACATGTCCAGAAAAGGCACCATTTATAGACAGAAAGTTGATCAACGGTTGACTATGACTGGGGATGAGAACTGTATTTCAGCATGAGGGATCTTGAGGTGACGAAAACGTTCTATAACTATATAATTGTGATATTGCACAACTCAGCTAATTTACTAAAATCATTGATTTGTAGACTTAAAATTGATAATTTTTATGGTATGTAAGTTATACCTCAATAAAGTTGTTAAAAGGATAATATGAGGTGAACAAGTCTATTGGAAAGATTACACACTGAAATACCACAAATATATGTATAAAGGTAGGAGGCCTAGAGAGAAATCACCAAAGAACCACTCTTTATTTAAAGTAGATGCAAGCTTTGCTACAATGAATTTTATTCCCAACCAAGTTGTCTTCCATGTGTGAAAGTAACAATATATTTCGCAAGGATTCAGAAATATCACTTACTGTCTTTTTGAAAAAATTACTTTACCCTGAAGCCATAAATCAAAATAAAGAACTAGAAAGGGTAGTCACTATTTCAAAGTTCCCTACCTCAGGACTGGTTGGATTCTAATTTCCAGACTAAATGTTGGCTCTGCAATGCTTTCACATCAGCTGTTCTATTTTTGCTTCTAGGCCTCCCAACACCAAGCAATGTTTCATCTCATGCCCTATTCTTTAATTTTGGGGTGGGGTGCATTGTCTGGGATTTGAACCTGGGTCTCCCATGTGTAAGGCAAGCATTCTACCATTGAACCACCCACACAGCTTCGTGCCTTTTTCTTAACCTCAAGGTGCAAATGGAAGTTCTTGCTATAACTACCACCTAACACTGGTGCCTATTCTCTTCTGGTACTTAAAAATAATGGGTTACCTATTTACACTGGACCAAAAGAATTACCGAACAGTGACACACTTGGTCATTTACAATGTCAAGTAACTTAATGACTTTCTGCCTCTCTAAAATTCAAGGGATAATCACCCTTCCTTTCCTAGTAAGATCCATTCTTAAACATGGGCTTGAAAATTAAAAAATGGAAATGCTTAAGACAACTAACGAAAATAGCAAATAAGCCCATGAAAAGATGCTCATCGCATGTCTTAGACAAATACAAATTAAAATCACAGTAAGATAGGACTAAAAATTCACTAAAGGCAAAAATTAAACAAAGCAAAACAAACAGCTAAGCTAAAAAATACCAAAGATTTATGAGAATGTAGGATACATGGATCCCTCATACATTGCTGCTGAGAATGTAAAATAGTAAAGCCACTTCAGAAAACAGTTTGGCAGTTAATAGTTAGCTGTACACTTACCATATGACACAACAATCTTAACCCTAGGTATTTACTGAAGAGAAATTAAAACATATCTACACAACGACTTATACACAGAGGTTTATGACAGCTTTATTCATAATAGTAAAAACAGAAACAAAAACAGAAAATAACTCAAACGTACATCAACTGGTGAATAAACAAACTGTGGTATATCCATACAATGCAATACTACTAAACAATAAAAAAGGAACTAACTACTGATACATGGAACAACATGAAACTCTCAAAAGCATTAAGTCTAAGAAGCCATCTACAAAAGACTATATGATTCCATTTATTTGAAACTAGGAAAACCAAACTATAGTGACAAAAAGCAGTTCAACGGCTGCCAGGGGCTGTGGGAGCAAAGGACTGTGGTGGTGGTGATAATACAACTTTATATATTTGACAAAACTCATTGAATTATACACTTAAATTGGTTAATTTTATATGTAAAACAATAATCTTACAAAAAAGATTAAGGAAATATACCAAACTGTAAGAGCAGTAACATGATATTCTTGGTATGTTGGATTTCCAAATATTCTACAATAAGAATGTATTATTTTAAAATGAAAATATGTCATTTTAAAACAATATTGTAAATGCATGATTACACTACATGATCACAATTACCTCAAAATAATTAACATACAGATTCAGAGTTAAAACAGTGAAAGGAAATTTACCACTGTTTACTCCGTGTAAGGTATACTAGACTACACTCCTAAAAGATCTCTAAAATTTCTCAAGTTTAGGGTGAGCTTTGTTTAAAAATTCAATAGGAATAGAAAATTACTTGTAATAATTGATATAAATGTATCAATACCTTTTGCACAAGTTAATGAATTAGAAAGGCATCACATGGAGTCACTTTTCATAGATACTTTAAGAAGATTCAGTATTCATTATCTTTTGTTTTTTCAGACGTTTCTAAATTATTTTTTCAAGCAGTATTCTCTGTGCCTCTCACAATGGTAAGGCAAAATAGATTCTACTTTGTAATTAAGAATTTTATTCTTTAAAACTATTAAAAAACAAATAGTTCTTAAACCTGGGATGTATCTTCCACTTAGTAAAGCCCTATTTCGTAAAACAAAAGAAACAGAACATAAACAGTTATCTACATTTAAATTAAATTTTCACCCTGACCAGCTGTAACAGTAACTGCTTTAATCTTTCCGAACACCTCATCTACTTAAACCAATCTTCAGGAATATTTTCTCCATTTATATAGAGAATGAATACTGGTTTGCAAACAAACCAATTGGTTTTAGTAACTCCTTTTTTTTAAATAGATTCATTAAATTCCGTCTTCTAAGACCATTTTGATATGCCAACTGTGAATTTAAACTCACAGTAAAAACAAAACAAAAAGCACAAAAAGAAATACTCTTATAGAGCAAATAGCACCTGATGGTTATCTTGCGTTTATGGACATTTCAAAACTAGTAATACAAGAATTTAGTGAGAGATCACTTTTTGGGAGACTAGCCAAGAGGACTGACATAGAACACACATTATATCCAAATCCTTGGTCCTTTTTGTCAGATATAGGTAAGAACTCTTAGATCCCCAAATAAATGATAAAAAAAAGACCATAGCAGAGCAAACAACACTCGATGGCTAGTTGTGTTTCAGTTAAAATGCCTTCTACCAAGCCAAACATAATACTACTACAAGTGGCTTAAGCAATGAGAAATTTATAAATTTCTCATTTATAAATTCCAGAGTAGGCTAATACAACAACTCACAGGCTTTACCAAGAACTCTGGTGATTTTCATCTATCCACTAAGCCAACCTCAGAATATAAATATGGCTATCTCGCCTTGTGATCATAAGATGGCTTTAGCAGTTCCAAGTGTCAGATTCAGACAAGAAAACGTCCTGAAAAGGATAGCAGTTTCCTCCTCTACGCCTACCGTGAAGAAAATCTTTCTCAGAAGCCCCATTGCAGATTTCTCCTCAGGTGCCATTGGGCAGGACATATCTCATCAATTACAAATAAAACCAATTCATCCTCGGGGAAGAGAACCCACTATCCCTGGTAAGCAGGCAGACGGGAAATCCCCAAACAAAAAAGCAAGACAGGAGGGTCAGAATGCCTGTGGATAGCAAGTAATTGTATTTGCAACAATGCAACAGGGCTTAAAACTTACTGTACAAGTTGTCATGCTAGCTTCCACTGGCTGAGAGGGTACAACAGCACTCAAAACACGGAAAAAAGTATCATATGATGGACTGTTATTCATTAAAAAAAAATATTTCAGGGACTAATAATGGCTGAGATTCAGTAAGTACATTCTACGTGCTAGGCACAATTCTATGCACTTTATGTGTATTGACACATTTAATCCTCACAAATTATAGATAAAGAAAAGCACAGAGAGACCAAATAACTTACTCATGAAAAATCAGTGACAGGGCTGATTTGACCTAGAAGGTCAAATGGCTACATCATGCTACACAGGGTGATGTGAAAAGGGTACACATATATTCCAAAATGGAAAAATAAAAGTCAAACAAACCAAGGGATAAGTGGACTTGCAGAAACCAAATCAAGAATTTGGTTGAGATTTATACACTGTACATTTTATTAAATACTGGGTTTTATTACAAGTTAATTTATTTCTGATAGACAGTCCATTAAAAAAAGTGTGGCTATGTTCAGATTCTTACTTGACACTGTTTTTTTGACTAACCATTCCACTCTTACTGAGTCTATAATAAGTCATTATGGGCAGAAAGGTTAATTTTCATAAACGAAGAAAGGAATTTCTGAAGTTGTACGGCACTCAATATATATAAGAGTATTACCAAAATGTGAGCATGATCATAATAAAGTATATGATCACAGAGTATTTTGCTTTTCATGGTATATTGATAACAGCCACAGTTAAAGTCATGCACATTGTCTTTACTAACTACTGAAAGTTTCTACCTTGTATATAAGAGTTAGTCAAACTCCAGGGTTCAGCATCTAGCCAAAAATTAAACTATGATGGAAAATGGCTGTCAAATTGCTTTTTCAGACCATCACAAGAAAGTTATCAGCTGTAATATCCATCCTGAAATCGTGGTGGGAAGTTCCTGGGAGTTGCCTTTTCCTGCGTTTTGATCAAGTCTATAATAGCTGACAGCACTGCACAGTCTCTGGATTTCGTGACCTTCCAGTCTACAGGATGAGGATTTTCAATCTTCTCTTGCAGAAGTATATCTAATTCCTTTCTTAATTCCTAAGGTTGGAAATATAACACATGTTCAAGAAAACAAGATGAAATATCAAACAATGTAATAAATAAAAGTTGGTGGGTACAAGGAGTTTTGAAAGATTTTAGATAAAATATTTAGTGAACAACCAATTACAGTATTACCAAAAGGGTAAATAACTTAAGTGTGGTTAAGTTTCAAAGCCCAACTCCAATCAAAATGAACCATTCAAAATGGATGGTTTAAATTGCTAAGAAACAATTCAGAAAAACTATGCATCATTTTCTCAACACTATTTGCTCTGTTGAAACTGAGCAAGGAATGGATAAAATAATATATTTAACAATAAAACAATAAGACCACATTCTGTCTTGTGTGTAAATTGAAAGATAATTATGTAGTTAGTCACCTTAACAAGGTGGGCAATTCTTGCTGGAGACTGAAAGATAATCCATTCATCTACAGCAATAGTTTCCTGGTCATTATCCTTCTGGATGGAAATATCACCCCCAAAGAATAAGAGACAGTATGGAGAAACCTCTGTGCAGTCATATAAGTATATCTGAAATGAGAATTAAAGTGAATTAATACATTCAGGAGGCTGGAAAAATTACTACCACATTAATTCAACAAATATGCCAGTATTGAGCTATTAGTATATTCCTTGTAAAATAGGTATTACTCTGCTAGTGTGTAAAAGAAACTCATCTTGAAGAAATGCCATTTTAAATGAGCAACTTCATTTCCAAATTCATGGACTTCTATTTGTTTCAGTTCTCATATAGCACTATTCTTTCAATAATACTTTCTTAGTAAAACCAAAACAATAATATAGCTGAAATATTTTTCTGTATATATTCAGCATTTTTAAAATCTCAAAATATTTTTCCAAAATAGGATAAAAATAAAATCACGTTTAAATCACATATATTATATGTGTAAACTCCAATATACCACAAGACCCCTGAATTTTTCAATATACTCCAATATACCATGAGACTCTTGAATTTTCTTAAAAGTAGACTTTGAAAGAAAATTCTGGCAATCAAAAAACTGCCCTATTAAATTAAGTTTTGCCATGGCAGACATGCACAAATAAAAGTATAGGTTATATGGTTAAGGAAAAAAAAATGTAACTCAGGCCACATGAAAAGTTAAAAAAAAAAAAAGAGAAAGTACAAACTTTGCCTATAAATGTTAACTATACAATTATAAAAATATAACAAGACTGATATTTAGACCATGATTATTTTAAATGTCCACTTACACTACTTGTTCTCATCTTCAGGTGATAGATAAGCCAGTTGTAGTGAAAGTCTGTTTGTTCAACATTAACAGATTTAGGATGAATGGCAACTAATCCATCAGTTTTTGTGTAAACTTTCACCCTTTAAAAGAAATCAAATGCATTCTGTTAAAAAAAATAGTCTTCTGGGAGATTCTTTACTACTTCAAAAATTGATGAGGGATTACTAAAAACCAACCAAAGAAACCCTAGAACCTTAAAAAAAAATTCCAGAGTTGAGTTATTTTTTGCAATATAAATTTACAAATCCATATGTGGAAAGAAATATCAGCTAAATATAAAACCATAAAATGAATCTTCTTGTAGGTATAATTAGTCAACATATTTAAAAGGTAACAGAATATTCCATAAAACTATGGTAAGATATATTATGTTACTAAAAGAAAAATAAAAGAATAAAAATCTGATATAATTAAAAGTGATTTCAACCAAGGGAATAGTTTACAATTTCACTATGGCAATAAGACTAATAAATTTACAAAATTCCTTTCTGAAATGATCAATTTTTCAATTTCACAGGCCATGCACCCATTTAAAGGATTTTTGTTAAAAATAATTCAAAATAATCTATTTTTAATCATGTTTTAAATAATAAAACTAGTTCAGTCTCAATTCCCGAAGGTATGTTCTTTGATATTCATAAAAAGTTTACCTCAATTTGTAGTAGTTTTTAATAAAAATTATTCAACGGGGAGATGTTTTGAAGCTTTACTTTTAAATGCTTAAGTTTAATTTCTATATTATTTATACAGCATAAAAACTTGATAAACCATTAATTCTTCCTATTACTTTTTAAGTGTATCTAGTTTGAGGTTGTAGGAATTCACATTACCTCTATTAAAATCATGAAATAATGGTCATGATGCAAGGAATTCACATTATCTCTATCAAAATCATGAAATCAGGGTCATGATGCCATATTCAGCATAATATCTGAAACTGTTTTTGCTCATCCCTCAGTCCATTTTAACCAATGCCATATTGTAAACATGCATCACTAGAGCAGGAGTTGGCAAATTTTTTCGGTAAGGGGTCAGACAGTAAATATTTTAGGCTTTATGGGCCATAAGATTTCAGTCACAACTACTCAACTCTGCTGGTATAACAGAAAAGCAGACATAGGATGTAAACAAATGAGTGTGGCTGTGTTCCAATGAAACCTTATTTATAAAAACAAGCTTTGGGCCTGCAGGCCACAGTTTGCTGACCCCTGGTCTAGACAGAAAGCACCAATCCAAAAAAACTGACTTCTTTTTAAAAAAATAAATAATACCATCCCAAGATGGTAGTGGGAAATAATTAAATGTTTGTATTTGAAAGAGCCTCCATGTTAAGCTACATGTCCTTAGATATAAAGGAAAATTTGTCAAAGTACTGATGTCAAAAAAAAGCTTGGATCAAGTAAAATACAGATAATCAGCTCACAAATGATTCTGTAGCCCATAATCCTATACTCTCAAATATGGTCTCTCAACCTTACTGCTATTGACATTTTGAGCTGGATAATTCTTTGTTGTGGGGTACTCTCCTATTCAATGTAGAATGTTTGCTAGCAGCTATTACATGCCAATAGCATCCTCCTTCCCAGCTGTGACAACCACAAATGCCTTCAAATGTTCCCCAAGAGGCAAAATTAGACCTCACTTTGAGAACCACTTATCAAGAACAATGTCTGCTAGCACTTTGGTCTAACTCTGAGGTTTCCTCTTCCCCCAAATGTTTTCTTCATGTTTATAGTCATATGCAAAATGTTATTCTACTTTTTCATTTATTATCAGTTCAAATATTTTCTCTGTTACTCCACAATGATTATTTTATATACCCATCAAAATGAAATACCATAAAATATAGTTATATAAAATCTCTAATTTCCCCATCACTACTATTTATGTTGTTTACCATAAAGTTTTCAGAAGACATTTGGAATTGCTTCCTTAGGATACATTCCTTAATTTGAAATATTCATTTATGAATTCACTCAGTGACTATTTTAATGGCACTAGATACATATGCTAATTTAGAGTGTGGTCCAAAAGAGTGGAACACATTTACATACCACAAGCCATTTATAGCTTTCAGTTTCTCTGTACCCTTAATTACTAGACAAAAATATGCCTTGTTGTCTCCAGTTACTACTGATACTATCTATACATTTATTTTATTAGTTACAGATTATTTCTCAAAATAGGAATGTACCAAAAAATTTTTCAAAGAGCAAGGTTACAAAATTATCCATCTTATAAAAGAAAGGGAAAAACAAACAAAAAACAAACCCTGAAACAAAATCTACTCTAAACAATTTGTATCCAGACATTGGCTTTTAATAGCTGGCTTTCCTATTTATATTGGTATTATATTTCACTAACATTCTTTGTGATTAATGGGGGATGGAAGAAATGACTCTAAGAAATTGTTGAGAACAAAAGTGATACCTATGTTAAACAGTCTGTCTTCTCAAAAATGATCAAAAGTAAAAAGAATGTGGCCCAAATATGCACAAGAACAAAGTTATAATATAAGGAAGTCCTGTAACATTAGAGGATTTCTAAAGTTCAAGGAGATGATAAGTAATAGATAAAAATCTTCAATGCTTACATTTTTCTTTTTTTACCCAAATTTGGTCGGATTTTAGCAACTTTGGGGTATAAACCAGCACAGATGACAGCTTTAATTATCTTCTCATTATCTATGGGGGTGGGTGGGAAGGTAGAGGAAAATAAAAGTAAAATACTTGTATAATGAACAATGGCAAGGTAGTTGCACTGTGTTTTCTGCTTTACCTGAATTTATATTAGACTCTGGATCTTTCGGACTTCTACTGCTTACAAATCCAGCTGCAAGAAGATGCTCAGCAAACTGTCCTTTCATATTATGCAGCATCTGGGGAGCAATGGTAGTGAACACAACTAGAATACCTTTCACACAGCTATAAGGCATATGCTCAGAAATTAAATTGAAAGTTTCCTTTGCTATATAAGACACTTTCCCAAAAATGTGACATTTTATTTTTGTTGATTTTTTTTTTTTTTCTGCATGGGCAGGCTCCAGGAATTGAACCCAGCCGAGAACTCTGCCTGCTGAGCCATCGTGGCCTGCCCTTCAATAATGTGACATTTTAGAGCAGAACAGGCAAACTACAGCCTGCAGACATATGCCCTTTTATCTGTTTTGTCTACAGTTGATTGTACACTACAATAGGAGAGCTGAATGGCTGTAACAGAGACATATGGCCAGCAAAGCCTAAAATATTTACTGATCTTTTATAGACATTTAAGGTTTACTTTTTGAAAGACTCACTCATAATAATGTAGTTTTTTGTCTCTAACCTCATTTTGAAGAAAATACAGAAAAGCACAAATAAAATAGCCAACATCTATATTTCTATGACTAAGACTATTTTCTGTTTCATTGCAAAAATCATTGGGCACAAATGATCCATGACTTACTCATTATAAAGCATGCAAGATGAAAATAAAAATTTCCTTTATACTCTTAGCAATAATAACTAAGTAAACAAGATTGCTGATACTTATGCATATATACTGACAGATAAATTAGAAATACAATTAATGATGGAATCACATTAAAACTGTTTTTAAAAAAATTTAAATTAATCTGAAATAGAAATGAAAAGATTAGATGAATTTTACATTTTCATAAACATAGCAGATAGTTTCTAAAGCATTCTTCGAAGCTTAAAAACAATATGAAACATTGTAAAATTGCGTCATATTTAAGTGTGTAAACCCTTTATGAAATACAGCTTTTCAACTTTCTCGACCTCATTTTTCTTATAATTAACACTCTATTATTATTATTACTGTTAGTTTTATATTTTTCAGGGTAAGAAACCTTTCATTCTATTCTGCTCCATAATTCCCAAAGATGTTTTGCATTAATTCTACCTTTAAATAATTTCAGGGCACACCACCTGTTGATTTAGTATGAACTCTTCATTCCTGAATCACTTTGATTTCTCTCTTAACATGCAGTGATTTCACTGTCAATGAAATTTTCAAACATAGCTAATGGATACAGGTACTTCTCTAGTGCTTTTATTTTTTTTAATTATCAATGTGGTAACATATATACAACATAACATTTTCCATTTTACCATTTTCAAGTAGACAATTTAGTGGTGCTAATTATATTCACAATGTACTACCATCACCACCCTCCATTGCCAAAATTTCTCTATCACCCTGAATAGAAATTCTGAATCCATTAAGTATTAACTTCCCCATTCCCCACTCCCACCCCAAATCTGGGACCCTGTAATCTTGGTTTTTGTCTCTATGAATTTGCATAATCTAATTATTTCATGTAAGCAAGATCAAGATCATACAATTTTTGTTCTTTTGGGTCTGCCTTATTCCACTCAACAGGATGTTTATCCATCCTGTATCATGTATCAGACTTTCACTACTCTTGTGCTTAAACAATATTTCATTGTATGTATATACTACATTTTGTTTATCCGTTCATCTGTGGATGGACATTTGGGGTGCTTCTACCATTTGGCTATTGAGAATAATGCTGCTGTGAACACTTGGTGTACAAATATCTCTGCCCAAATCCATGTTTTCAATTCTTTTGGGTATGTCCTAAAAGTTTGATTGCCGGGATATATGGTAATCCTGTATTTAACTTTCTGAGAAACCAACAATGTATGAGGGTTCCTACTTCTCTGCATTCTTGCCAACATTTGTTAACGGTTTTTTCACTAACAGCTATTCCAATGGTGATGTGGTATCTTGTGGTTTGGATTGGCATTTCCCTAATGGCTAATGAATTTGAACATCTTTCCATGTCTCTTTGGCCATTTGTATATCATTTGGAGAACTATCTATTCAAGTCTTTGTGCTTTTTACAATTAGGCTGCCTTTTTGTTGTTGACTCAAAGGATTTCTTTATATATTCTGGACACTAAACCTTTTTCAGAAATATGGTTCACAAATATTTTCTCCCATTCTGTAAGGCTGGTTTTTTTTTTTTTTTTTACTTTCTTGATAATATTCTTAGATGCACAAAGTTTTAAAATTTGATAAGATCCAAATCTATTTTTTCTGCTGTTACTTGTTTGTTTGGAGTAAAGTCTAAGAATCTATTGCCTAATAAAAGACGCTGAAGATAGCCCCATTTACTTCCAAGGGTTTTATAGATTTAGTTATTATATTTAGGTCTTTGATCCATTTTGTACTGATGTTTATTTATGGTGTGAGGTAGGGGCCAACTTTCATTTTTTTTCATTTTAGATATCCAGTTTACTTAGCATCATATATTGAAGAGGCTTCTTTACCCACTAAGTGGATTTGGTACCCTTATTAAAAATTAGGAGGCCAAAATAAATAAATAAAATAAAAATAATTTTAAAATATCTTGATTGGTTATAAGATTTTCAAATGATACCTGGATTTAGTAATCTTTCTGTACTTCTAATTTAGTTCAATTTTCATTTCAGAATATGTTCTTTTTTTCTCTAAATACACATTCAATTACCCTTGAAATTTCTATGAAAGACAGCTATTATCCCCATGATGGATCATCCATCTTTCTTTTTATAAGCTTTTTTACTTACTGCTCAAACATTTGCCTTTTTCAGCTGCATTTATGAACTGTGATTACCTCAAGCTTTTCTTTTAGAGTAATAATTTGATTTTAAACAGTAACTATTTTGTTCCTTGCTATTTTATTCTGGTCTTCAACTTATTACCTCAGCAGTCTTCCTTTCTTGTTCACTATGTTAGTTCATTTTCTTATCTTTGTCTTGCTGAATGCATATTCTTCTTCAATTACTCCATATTATGAAGCAGTTGTAAGGCATTTTCTTTCATTGAGATACACTGTGTTCCATCATTGTTTTTTTTTACTCCATATTATGAAGCAGTTGTAAGGCATTTTCTTTCATTGAGAAACACTGTGTCCCATCATTGTTTTTTTTCCCTTTGGCTGCAGTATCTAAACAGTGTCCAAAACCCATCCTTCTTTTCATTTTGCTCAAGACTAGGCAGTTCTGATTAGATAACGTTAGATTCTTGACTCTTTACCCTCTTTATAGATTTGAAAAAGTTAGTACCAGGGTTTATGCTACCGCTAATGTATGTGCATATTTGGGGGGGGGGGGGTTGGAGGGGAGAGGTGAGGATATTCATTTTTCTACTTCTTGAGGCTCAATTTCTAAATTTAGTATAGAGTCTGAAACCTGAATGCACAACTGCACTTCTTATTAATTTTCTTCTGTTTTACATGCCTCCTGTGCAGTGTTTTCACTACACTAAATTAGAAAAAAGATTAAAATACCTATCTTACTTGGTATTTTTAAGTAGAATAGGAGTATTACTGAAAAGTCTCAGGCAGAATCATCAACATGGCTTCTAGAAAGTGGGGACAAGAATGGTTACTGAGCCTTACAGCACTTTGTGAATACAACCTGAAACCTTCTTTCTTTTCTTGGCCATTAGTTTTCTATGTTTATTATATTAGGTTATATACATCTCCTTGTTTTGTTGCAGTGGTATGAAGAAAAATTTCTCCTACTATTTTCTACAGTGATTCAACTTCAAAAGAGAAGTTGTGAAGGTTTAAAAGGATTATGTACTCTAGAAAAGCATGTTTTAATCCTGATCCATCTTGTGGAGGCAGCCGTTTCTTTTAATTCCTATTTAGCACTGTAGGTGGGAAACCTGATTAGATTAGGGGGGAGACGTGACTTCATTCATTCCAAGTGGGTCTTGATTAGTTTACTGGAATCCTTTTAAAGAGGAAACATTTTGGAGAAAGCTTGATATCCACAAGAGCCAAGAGCCCACACAGCCAAAGACCTTTGGAGATGAAAAAGGAAAACGCCCTCAGGAGAGCTTCATGAAACAAGAAGCCTGAAGAGAAATCTAATAGATGTCACCATGTTCCTAGCAGACATTGTCATGTTTGCCATGTGCCTTTCCAGCCGAAAGAGAAACCCTGAAGTTCACTGGCCTTTCTTGAGTGAAGGTAATCTCTTGCTGGTAACTTAATTTGGATATTTTTATAGACTTGCTTTAATTATGACATTTTCACAGCCTCAGAACTGTAAAACTGCAACTTAATAAATTCTCCCTTTTAAAAGCCATTCCATTTCTTTATATTGCATTCCGGGTGCTAGCAAACTAAACAGAAGTTCATACAATTAACTCTTTGCTACACATCTATTGAACAAAATGGACATATATATTCTCTAATCTAGTATATATAAAAATAAGTACAAAACATTCACTGTTACCTGCAGTGTATTTGAAGACAGAAAATAGTCCCAGCAATAGTCCTTTTCATATCTGAAACCACGTTGCTTAGCTTTTTCCCAGCCCTATGGGGCAAAGAAATGAAGAAATGATTCATATCATCCCTAAAGCAAATACTCCTTACTAGTTTTTGAGATTTTATGAGTAATAATTTCACTGTCTGACATTTTTCTTAGTAAAAAAAATTTCAGTTTTGAAATTTACGAACTTAACAAACATGACTTCCCCAAATCCTAATCTTCACAAAGTAAGAGGTACTGAATGTCCATATTTTTCTTTAAAGAAATAAGTATGAATTATACAGTTACATATTGTGTATTATACATAAAATGGCATTATAGTGTGACACAAAGAACATGTTGTAGAACAAATTTCAAAGCTATTTTATATTTTCTCCTTCACAAATGCGTTTTCTTAGCTAGGGAAAGTGGAAAAATAGGAAAAAAAGGTAGGAAAAATATGCTTAATCAGAGGAAGGGAAAAAAACCCAATTTCTCCATAATATGTAGTAAAAAATGAATTTAGAGCTAAAGTAATCCATATTGATTCTATAAACCAAATGGCATTTTATTTTTTTGAGGCGAGAAAACAATTATTACATCATACAAAAATCCAGACATGAAAGATTTGTACAGAAGGAATCAGTGAATAGTAAACGAGAGTGCATTTCAATTTAAATGTGAAACGCTTTCCATGATATTAGGACAACCCAAAGCACATAAATGCCAGGCCTTCATAATAGGTTTTGTTCACTGGCCAAAACTTGCCATAAAATGAAGGTTTGCAATGTCTGCTCTACTGGCTCTTAACAAAACTATCGAGGTCTTCAAGAAAGGTAATGTATCCCTAGTGCTCCAGGGCTATGCTGATTATCAACTCATCTGCAAAAGTGTTGCCCATCCCTCGGTCCGCAAGGAAATCTATTAGGTGGTCATACAAGGCCCAGTCCAGAAAATCTGTGATGAGTGTGTAATTAGTGTCTTTCCAGTCAGACTTGCCAGTGTCACTGAAAGCTCAGTTCCCTGATGGAGAAAATGTTTCTCTTGTCCCCTTCTTGTCCAACCTCATCCTCTGGATAGTGACAGTCCAGCACAAGGGCCTTCTTGCCATCATTCTTTGTAACTTCAACCACAAAATTGGGAGTCAACACCAATTTAGGCTCCTGTTCAGCCTTGTCCCCTTGTGAGGGTTCCTCCTTCCCACCAAATATAGGTGGGTGTTATTGTTAATGTTAGAAATGACAGGGACCTTTTCCCCAGCAATTTTCCACACCAATTTACCTTCTGCCCCATTCACTTCCAGCTCCCTACCTCAGGACATCCTGAGGAAGGACTTGAGTGTCTGGATCATCTTCTTCTCCTTAATCTCATCACTCAGGAATCCAGCAAAAGCTTTATCCCCTTCAGTGTGTAGTGCACTGCAGCTGCATGGCCTGTGAGACCGCAAGAGTCCGGGCCCACGAGCCGACCCCACGTGCACACTGAGCAGTCTAAAGGGTCAGGGGCATGGCTAGGGCCCCAGCAGCAGCAGCGCCTACAGCCACTGGGATGACGCAACGGTACGGAGGCCAACAACCATGGAGCCCAGGGCACAGGCACACAGCATAGGAGAGACAGCATCACAAGTGGGAGGCAGCGGGGGAGAACATGGGACTGCCAAGGACAAATGGGGCCAATACATCTTTTTTTTTTTTTGCATGAGCAGGCACTCAGGTCCCCGGCACAACAGGTGAGAACTCTGCCACTGAACCACCGTTGCCAGCCCGCCAATACATTTTAATTTTGTAAAAACTGATGATAAATATTTACCTTCAGATAAGCCTGGCATTTTGGGGAGAGGAAAATACCTCCCTAATCTGAATAATGTACATAATTATGATGCTCTGTCTCTAAATGGTTGAATTTGACCATAGGTGTAAGTTTATCAATGAATAGAAAGATTTTCTGACACAAATGAAGAAAAATATAAGATACAAAGAATAACAAACATGAAATTTTAAAATAAACTGCTCAATAAACTTGTTTTCTACACTTAGCAAAACAACACAGACTTCTTTTTCAAAAGGATAAGTGTAATGAACTATTATAAAAATGAAAATTATTTTCACAATATGTAAATATTAATCGAAGTGTTTTCCGGTTATTAGAAAGGCAGGATTTATAATTCTTTTCAAATGTTCACCTGATTTTCAACATTCTCACTTAGCAATTTATTCCCGATATCTACAATACTAGGTTAAATATATTCCTAGTTATATTATCAGCTTTTCTCTTAAATGGCTACAATCCAGACAGATCAAGTTGTTTTACCTCAAATGCATTCACAACTGTCAGGTGGTCACTTCTAGTATCTTTTGCCAATTCCTTTCTTCTTGCATCTGCAATCTTTTCTTTTCCCTTTACAAAATAATAAAGGCAATTTAAATTGTTCTGATGATATATAATAAGAGAATGACATTCTAAAATAAAGCTACTGAAAAATATTTCTATTTAGGCAACAGCTACTCTCTATATCTAAAAAACAGATGAATCTTTCTTACCAATGGAATGACAAATGGGTCTTTGAAACTGAGACTAGCAGCAATGGTGAGTACTGGATCTAAGCAACAAAACAGAGCTCCAAAAAGAATCATTTTCCCAATATGTGGTTCAACTGGTAATCGTGCTAAGTGGACACCAAGAGGTGTCAACTCTTCTTGTTTATCCAAAGCATTCTGTAAGGTAAAGATTCAGGTTTAAAAACAGGCAGTTTAAGGATTACATTTAAAGCTACTTTTAAGTTGCTTCTAACAAGCCATTTCTTATTCTCTTAGCTCAAATGCCTTAATACTTGTTTAGCTTTACTTTTCTTCATCAAAACTTGAGTTCTGAGATAAGCAAAGGTGAGAAACTTATTTAAATAAAAACAAAATTAATCCGTAACTAGGCTTTACTGTAAATATTAGGAGAGAAATAGAAGCAACAAACTAGGAACTTTCAGTCAAAGAGAGAAAACCACTCAGTAAAGTAGAAGAAATGTAGGGAGATAACAGTATTATATATTTAGAATATACAATGTTTAGCATCAAAAGATACTATCAAAATGTGAAAAGGTCAAAATAAGAAAAAGCATATGGAATACATTACTGACAAACGTCTCAAGAGTAAACAAGAAGCATGTAATGATCTACAACCCATGAGAAAACCAGCACCAACGATTTATAGAAATTTATGTAATTTTAAATCAGGCCTGCAATTTAAAAAATTGTATGAAAAAGGCCCAATATTAAAAGAACATCACAAAGGTATCATTCTAAAACTTCCTCATACATAACTCCTTTACTGAGCTGAATCAAATTTGGCACTTTGAATCAAGTTCCTTGACCTACCTCAAGGTAATGAGATTTAATTTTATAATTAGCTGGATTACATGCTCTAACATTAAATATAAGTTAGCATTTAAAAAGTTAGGTTCAATTTACCAGTTCCATCAAGTGTTTTATAGACAGCAATACTGCTTCATTTGATGGTGGATCCATTAGTCTACTTAGAAAATAAGCAATTCCACCCAGCTTTAAAATCTGGAAGGAGACAAATAGAATTAAACATACATCATATATTTCACTTAACAGTGTAGTTCTGCCTGTGCTGATCACACAAATAAAGCATCAAACCTATACAAATGGTTTACAAGTTATTTTACCAGAATTAATGTCTTATTTGTGATTCTCTGAAAACATGTTTAATGGCCTACATACCACTTTCAACTAACAATTTTATTAGTAAAAAAGTGGTTAGGGCAGTGTGACAGTGGCTCAGAGGCAGAATTCTCGCCTGCCATGCTGGAGACCCAGGTTTGATTCCTGGTGCCTGCCCATGCAAAAACAAACAAACTAACAAAAAAAGTGGTTAAAATCTCAGCAAATAAATTGAGATTTTCAAAATAAGACTAATTTAATATTAAAATACAAAAAAAAAGGCTGAAAAAAATAAGGGAAATCTTCAGTGTGGAACAGTAGCTAACACTTACTGAATATCAGGTATGTTCTAATTTAATATATGAAATAACCTGCCCAGTTTGTGAGGGGAGGAGTTAGGATCAGGTAGAATGGCTTCAGAGCAGGACATGATTAAATACTGCTTTACATGTGATTAAATTTTCCTTATACTAAGAGATGTTTAAATACTTAGGGCTTTATTAGCACCCCCTAAAACAAATGCATAGTAATTCTCGTATATTAACTAAGATTAATAAATCTTATTATACCATAACTAAAGATTACTTTCTTCTATAAAAGAAGTTCAAAATTAGAAAAACCCATTTATTCTGTTAATTATCCCACTTAATTTACCTTAATTTGTAGACAAAGTTCTTCCAAAGGAGTTCTCAAAATTTCTGGCAGTTGATAGGCATCCAGAAGGCTTGCTCTAAGACCATTGTACAGATGATAGCAATGACCCGGTTGAACTCTTGAAAAAACAAAAGGGGGGAGAGGTATCAATGTCTTTCTAGAATGCTAGAGAAAACAGTAGACAAGGGAAGAAGACAATTATGATTTCCCACATCATAAAAAATTTACCTAATTATTATTCATTACTTATTTATTCCATCCTCCCATTTTCTTTGAATTACCCTAAACCCTCTATCCCTATGTTCCAATTTTAAGAAAGAAATACAAGATTTGCTCTATTTCACAAAATAATGTGGTTTATTTCTATCATACACATTCCAGATTGCCATGCTTGATAACAACAGTCTACTTGGGCTATAACTAGGGATTGTAACCTCAAACATACTTTTTGAGCAATTATGCAGCAAATTCTGGTATTTTATTAATCTGCCCATATTATTTAAAAAACTTTTTAAGTATGTGCTGTTTGGTGTGTTCTCAGAGGATGTTGGATTTTTTTTTTTTAATCTACTGAACTACTGACATGAATGATACCATTCTTTGGACAACAATAAGGACAGAGATAAGGGTATTCATGCATTTTCAAGCAGAATAAATACGTACGGGCTCTTGCTATTTCAGGGTGAAGGGGGTGTGTAAAAATATTTTCCCCCATACAAATGAAAATATTTTTCCCATAGGAATAAAAATAAATTTCAAAAATCTCATCTATTTATGCCACAAATCAAGAAAAACTACTATCTAAAATATGGACTGAATATCTCTCCAGCAGTAATCAAAATAACAGTACCCCCACTGAGGACCACATAGTCTTTTCATTGCTCGCTAGGGCCTCCAAAATAATTAATCTAATTTGGCTTTCTTAAAGGAATTTACATCAATGACCCCTACAAGGGACTATTTTCCTTTTGAATTAAAATACTACAATTCTATAGTTATTCTCCATCATGGTAATGGGGATGAATAATTAAAATTTAATACTTCAGTCATTTTCCCTAATTGTTTCATGAATCTAACTTAAGGCCTATTAGTTTACTATTCATACACAAAGGTAATATGCTAAAATCCATTCACTATGGTGAACACTTTTTGAACCAGTTTCCAGTGATGATGAGTATGCAAAGGAAATCCCCAGTTTATGCAAAGGAACCCCCCAGTTTCGTAGGGTCTTATATTTCCTGATAACTGATCAGAAGACTGCACTTCTTCGACAAAGCCAAAATTTCAGCTCAAAAATGCCAAGTCAATCTAATAAGCTACCTGCAAGTCAAGTTATACTGGGATAATCTGCAAATATAAATGCAAGTGATTCAATACTTCTCAAGTTCAGTAAAAAAATGATTGATAAATGGTCCCTCAAATTTCGTTTCTTCTTTCCGTAAACTAGTCCATATCTGAAAATTTATAGAAATCTTCTTTGTTCTACTCACAGGACGCAAAGATAAACTCCATATGCATGATTCTAACACTCTTAAGAATAGGGATGTTAAAAAGCAAAAACGAAAATCTCATAAAGTATGCATTAAAATAAAACATTAAGTGTAATTATTTATCAAAGTTCAAAGAAAATAATTTTTCCTGCCATTACAAGAAATATTTCTATTTCTTATACTACCACATCATCAATGGGAACAAAGTACATATCCCATGTTTTCTCTGGCAAGTAAGTGAAAAATCAGTACAGCTGTAAAGCACAGAGATCAAGAACCCAGACTGCCTGGAATCAAATCCTGGCTGGGTAACATAACAAAGAGGTGTGACTCTGGGCAAGTTATTTAATTTTTTTGTATCTTCATTTCTTTGTCCATAAAATGGAGATGGCAATATAACTTAAAACCTGGTTGTAAGAATTAAACAAATAATATACATGAAATGTTTAGGACATGACCTGACACTCAAATAGAATTAGTAGTTATCATTATTAGGTAATATAAGCTTTAAGAGAAAGGATGACAACAAAATTACAATTAGTACATTAATAAAAATAAAGAAAATTAATTTTAATTAACTATACTGAGGAACTAGAAGTAGAACATTCATCAAACAGAAAACTTCAAAGAAACTTTTACAAGCAAACTACATTTAGGATAACTTTCCCATTCAAATTATGTGCTGCTGGAAGTTTAAAATATTAAAGATAACTCTCTGAATGAATAATATGTTTAAATGACAACAACACACTTTGATATACAACATTTTTTATGTTCTCTAAAGGCTTCAGACAAAGAGCTCATCTTACCTTCCAGCTCGACCTTTCCTTTGTTTGGCATTAGCTTTACTAACCCATTCAGCAGACATCGTACTGATGTTGTTCTGAGTGTCAAAGTGTGTCTCTTTTATTTTCCCTCCATCTATCACATAAACTACATCATCTATGGTAATGCTGTTTGAAACATGAAGATACATAAAATATTAAAAACACATCAAAAGTACTACTAAATCATAACAGGCTTACTAATAGAGAAATCAGAACATTTTAAAATTGGGTCAAATGATTTTAGCAGTTTAAGATTTTAACTACTCTTCCATATTAACAAAAAGTTACAGGGATAGAGCACCTTACAGTAAGCACTGTAGGGTAAAACAGTGCCAACTGTGCAGATTACATGCTCAATTCCTATCTGCCCACAGCCAAACTTCGTAGCTTATCTAATGACTGTTTTTTTTTTCATGGGCAGGCACCGGGAATTGAACCCGGGTCTCTGGAATGGCAGGTAAGAACTCTGCCTGCTAAGCCACCATGGTGACTTTTAACCAGCTTTTTTTTTTCCTTTGGAATGCACGGTCTCACAATTAAATCCAGGCCTTCAGTTTGGAAGATGAGCATTCTACCACTGAACCACCCATGCACTCCTTGTCTAATGGTTTTTGGACCCAACTCTTTGCACCCCATTTTCCCCAAATGCCATAGCTTAAAAGCTTCCATAGATTTATTTCAACGATTTTATTGGTTGGTATAGAACCACCCATGCACTCCTTGTCTAATGGTTTTTGGACCCAACTCTTTGCACCCCATTTTCCCCAAATGCCATAGTTTAAAAGCTTCCATAGATTTATTTCAACGATTTTATTGGTTGGTGTATTAGCACCTCCAAGGGAATACCAGGAATTTTAAAGGCGAGATACACTAATTACCAATTGGAACATAACATAGCCCTCCAATTAGAAAAAGAAAAACAACACAAACCTGATCTAGCTTCACAGTTTCTTTAGGAAAGCTTTGAAAAACCATTTAAAAGACTGTTTATGGAGATGGCTAACTACCAGTATAGGTTAAAAAGCAAAACTATGCTCACTGCCATGACTAAGTTAAAAAACACAAAACAAAAAAAGCTTTATATTTAATCACAAAGATCTAATAGAGAAAAAAATGTTATACCTTAATTTATTGTGGTACAAAACTTGTGTAGTCATAAACAAATATTTAAATCAACTTTACCTAGTTTCTGCAATGTTGGTAGCAATGACTATTTTCCGAACACCAGGAGGGGTTTTTTTAAATACCTGTAAGAACAAAGAACATCAAACTCCCAAAGTACACTAATTTCTGACACATTATTTTTACAATTAGAGGAATTACTTTAGACATGTTTGTTCATTCATTGACATGCATGTAATATTTAGACGTATTCATAAGATACATATCTTTTTTTAAATATTTGTATTGAGATATCTTCACGCACTATAAAACCCATCAAAAGTATGCAATCAATAGCTCACAATATCACATAGTTGTGTATTCATCACCATGATCAATTTTTAGAATATTTGCATCACTCCAGAAAAAGAAATAAAAAGAAAAAACTAATATATCCCACACCCCTTACCCCTTCCTCTCACTGAACACTAGTTATTTCAGTCCACCCAATCTTTTACCCTTTATTTATTATAAATTTGTACTAATACTTAATTTTTTTTTTGTCCTTATTGTTTTACTCAGCTGATCATACCCTGGATGAAGGGAGCATTAGCCACAAAATTTTCACAATCTCAAGGTCACACTATAAAAGCTATATAGTTATACAATCATCTTCAAGAATCAAGGCTACTAGAATAAAGTTCTACAGTTTCAGGTATTTCCATTTAGCTATTCTGCAAAAACCAAAAAGGGATATCCATATAATGCATAAGGATAACCTCCAGAATAACCTGCTGAATCTGTTTGAAATCTCTCAGCCACTGAAACTTTGCCTCATCTCTCTCTCCCTTTTTGGCCAAGAAGGCTTTCTTAGGGCGGACAACGGTAGTGCGTGGCAGAGTGTTTGCCTGCTATGCCAGAGACCCAGGCTCGTAATCCCATAATGCCAGGACTTGACTCATGTCCAAGAGTCCTGTCCCAGGCTGCTAGGAGATTTACACCTCTGGGTTTCATGTCCCACGTAGGGAGGAGGGCAGATGAGTTCACCTGCCAAGCTGGCTTTGAGAGAAATGACACGTCTGAGCAACAGAAGAGGTTTCCGGGGAGTAATCCTTAAGCTTAATTATAAGTAGGCTTAGCTTCTCCTTTGCAGGAGTAGTTTTATAGGGGCAAGTCTCAACATCGAAAGCTTGGCCTATTAAATTGGTTGTACCCAATGCCTGAATATCAGTAATTCCCCAGGTGGGGAAGTTTAATATTTCCACTTTTCACCCCAGGACCTCAAGAGACTTTACAAATACTTTCTTTTCTCTGCTTAAATTACTCTGGGATGTAATGGGGCATCAAACTAACCGGCACAAACCAACAAGATCTTATGACCTATTCAAGAGTCCTTGTAATTGTGGTATGTGAATAAAATGGCCATAGAAATTAAATTAGATAGTGTACTACCAAAAATACAAAAAGACACCTCTTCCTTTGGTTTTACACAGAAATTGAAGCTTTAAAATATGGACCATATCATCCTTCACCCTGTATTTTGATTTACCTTAGTCCTATCCAGATCAGCTTCATTCACATCTCTTCTTGTAGTTTGATCACTTTTTCAACTTTTTAAACATTTGCTGTACAGAGCAATGCTGACTTTCATAGCTTCAGAGTTCTATCTCTGACATTCAGATGTCACACAAATACCCGAAGTTTCAGGGAATGATCAGGTTATACACAAATAGCTCAGCATCTCAGAATTCAGAAATAACAGGTGTAACTCTGGAACAGATGTGACTGCTGTAAGAGCACACAATTTTGGAATCTTTACAATAGCCCTTAACCTGGTAAACTAGGCTCCCAATTTCAATTCTCTCAGTTTGTATATTTATTCCGTATGAGGCATAAAAAGACAAAAATATTTGCCTTTTTGTTTCACTTGTGTCATTCAACATACTGTTCTCAAAGTTCATTCACCTAGTCACATGCCTCACAAGTTTATTCTTCTTGCAGTAGTCCGTATATACCAGTTTTTCTTTCCACTCCTCAGTCAATGCACCCTTAGGCCACCTTCATCCACTGCAAATCATGAACACTGCTGCCATAAACACCAGCATGCAAATGTTTGCATCCCCACTCTCAGTTCCCTGCAAGCATACACCTAGCAAAAGGGTTGCAGGATTATATAGCAACCCCATCCCTACCCTCCTGTGGAGCCACCACACTGTCCTCCAGAGGGGGCTGCCACACAGCGCCTGTATCTCTATTCATTTTTAAACAGTTTTAATCACACATCATACAATCTAACCTAAGGAAAAAGATCAATGACTCCCAGTATAATCACATAGCTATGTCTTCACCACCACAATCTAAGAGGATTCTTCCTTTTCTTCTGCAAAGAATCCCATACTCCTCCCTCATATCCCCCGCTTGTTGACATTGCGTTTTGGCATATTGCCTTTGTTACGTTCAGTGGAAGCATATTACAATTTACTGTTAACTATAGACATTAGTTTGCACTGACTGTATTTTTTCCATTTCAACACTTTGCAATGCTGACATTCATTCTTCTGTTCTCCCTCATGCAAGAGCATTCTTATATTTGAACATTTAATCACCATCACTGTCCACTCTAGGCATCACTAAATTATACCATCTCAATCTTTATCCTCCTTCCTTCTGGTGTCAGACATGTCCCAAGCCTTCCTCCCTCAACCATACTCACATACAGCTTCATTCAGTATACTTATATTACTGTGCTACCATCAGATAATATTTGTGTTATCCATTTCTGGACCTTTACAATCAGTTCTGCTGAATATTCTATACTCTGTCAGAACCAAATGCCCAATCTCTGCCCTCTTTCTACCTCCTGATAACCTGTATTCTTAACATTAACTCTCAAAATATACTTATCAACGTTAGTTCTTATTAGTGAGACCATACAGTATCTGTCCTTTTGTTTCAGACTAATGTCACTCAACATAATGTCCTCAAGGTTCATCCACCTCGTTACATGCTTCATGACTTTATTCTGTCTTACAGTTACATAATATATTCCATCATATATATATCACAACTTGTTTAAGTACTCACCTGTTCATAGACATTTGGGCTGTTTCCATCTCCTGGTAATCATGAATACTGTCACTATAAACATGGCTGTGCAAATGTCTGTGTCCTGCCTTCAGTTCCTCCGAATATACACCTAGTAATGGGATTATGGATCACATGGCAATTCTACATTTAGCATCCTGAGGAACCACCAAACTGCCTTCCAGAACATATGCACCACTCTGCATTCCCATGAAGTTTGCCTTATTCCATAATCTCTCTAGCACTTGTTGCTGTTTCTTTTGATAATGGCCATTCTAGAAGGTATAAAATTATATCTCATTGTGGTTTTGATTTGCATTTTCCTAAAAGTCAGTGAAGTTGAGCATCTTTGCATATGTCTTGTAGATATTTGTACTTGCACTACTGAAAAGTATCTGTCCATGTCTTTATGGTACTGAGTTACAGAATCTCTATATATTCTGGATAGAAAACCCTTATCTGATATGCAGTTTCCAAATATTGTTTTCCACTGCGTAAGCTGCCTTTTTTACTTTCTTGACAAAGTTCTTTGATGCACAAAAGTGTTTAATTTTGAGGAGTTAAATTAAACTTCGTTGTGCTTTGGGTGTAAGATCTAGGAAACAGCCTTCCATTACACGTTTTAAAAAATATTTCCTACATTTTCTTCTAATAGCTTTATGGACTTAGCTCTCATGTTTAGGTCCCTGATTCATTTTTGAGTTAATTTTTGTTTAGGGTGTGAAATACGGGTCCTCTTTCATTCTTTTGCATATGGACATCCAGTTCTTCAAACATCATTTATTGAAGCGGTTGCTTGTCCCAGTCAGTTTGGCTTGACTACCGTATTAAAGGTCAACTGTCTGTAGATGAGAGGGTCAATTTCTGAACATACAATTCGATTTCACTGGATAGTAAATCTATCTTTATGCCAGTACCATGCTTTTTGACCACAGTAGCTTTGTAATATGCTTTAAAGTCAGGTAATGTGAGATCTCCCACTTCACTTTTCTTTTTCAAGATATTTCTAGCTATATGGAGTGCCTGGCCATTTCAAATAAATTTGGTTAATGGTATTTATATGACCACAAACTAGCTGTTGGGATTTTAATTGGTGTTGCGTTGAATCTATAAATCAATTTGGGCAGAATTCACATCTTAATTATATACCGTCTTCCAACCTATGAACATAGTATGCCCTTTCATTTATTAGGTCTTTCACGATTATTTTTTAGCTATTTCTTAGTTTTTCTATTTCTTACAGTTTTCTATTTATAGGGCTTTTGTGACCTTGGTTAAATTTATTCCTAAACACCTGATTCTTTTTGCCTAACTATTAGGTGTTCTTGTAAATGGACTTTTTTCTTTAACTCCTCCTCACATTGCTTATTACTAGTGTATAGAAACACTACTCACTTTTGGGTGTTGATCTTCTACCCTGATACTTTGCTGTATATTAGCTCTCATCGATTTGCTGTAAATTTTTTGGGATTTTGAACAGAGTATCATGTCATCTGCAAACAGGGAAAGTTTTACTTCTCCTTTTCCAATGAGATGCCTTTCATTTCTTTTTCTTGCCTAACTGCTCCAGTTAGAACTTCCAACAAAACATTCAATAACAATGGTGACATGGGCGTGCCCAAATAAGGAAATAAACTTAAAGATGGAAGAATCTTCACCAGCACTTTCATGCACAGAGAGAGGTGAAAGTCAAGATTGTAACAAGCAGTGAGAAGTATAAAACCCATTCCCAACATGAATAACGTTCTTTGGCCATTGAGTTGCTGAATTCACATTTAAACTAATAAATTTACATTATATTTTATCTTATCACTTTAATGGAGTACTCAAGGACTGAAATCTATTAAAATGAAATTAAGTTTTTCAGTCATCATATACACTATATGTAATATATATATATATATATATACTAAATCCTTCCATAGGTATAAAAATTCTCAATAAAAATAAATTAAAAACATAATAAAAAGTTTCATTTAATTTGGTACATTTTTTTTTAATAACAAAGAAACTGATACATCATTTGTTAATTCTTACACAATGATTCTGACTGACATATACTTTTTTTTTTATGGCAATTCAACAAACTCTGAGTTTTGCTTCTCCATCTGTGGACAAATAAATACACACCACTCTAAGTAAATAAAAATGCTTAAACTAAGGGTCCTATGTCTTGGTGTCTGGTTATTGGAAATAAGGTGCTTAAGAGAATCTTTCATCATATAATGTAGACAACAGCTTATACTAATACAAACTTCCAACAATGTAATAAATTATTGCTACATGAAATATTTTACACATGAATAATTTATCCTTTTACATATCTGAAGTCTTGAATTTCAATATATGTTCTACAGCTTCTGTATCATCATGTGAAATTTGCTGGCAGGCACTGAAGACACTTCAGCTGTTACAACAGTTTTTATCTATAAGTTTGATACGCCACCTCTGATTAAGCCATATGTAAATGCTTAAATACTTAGATACATATTCTAAATATTGTTTTCCTTTAGACACCTGAGTAAGGAGAAGAAATCTATTGTCCTAAAGTACATAGATGTCCTGCTGATTTGTCCTTAGATTGACAATTTGTTTAACACTGTAGTCCAAAAAAACTCTTTACAAATGAACTTCATGGTATCTGACTTGTCCTTGAATTTTGCAGTATCTTTTATAATCTATCAATCTTTGTCCTACTCAAAATCCCATGATTTCCAGCTCAGTAATACATCATCCATTTTCCATGCCCCCATGTTCTACTGACTTGTATATACCAGACACCATTCCGTTATGGAGAGGCAAAAACAATGCCTTGTCTGCCATTTCCTCTGTATTCTTCAAAGCTCTAAACTTCTGATCCTTTTTGTGTTGAGATGGTTGTCAGGGTTCACCATGGAGAAAATTGGCCTATGCTACTGTTCCATCCGGCAGTGCCCTGTCTGTTGCTGCTAGGAGACTGAGGCTCTCTGCAATGGTGAGTGCAGGGTTAAACTCAGTACTAGGGTGAGTCTACCCCAGGGCCACCAAGTGCTTG
Organism: Tamandua tetradactyla; assembly: GCF_023851605.1. Taxonomy (NCBI): domain Eukaryota; kingdom Metazoa; phylum Chordata; class Mammalia; order Pilosa; family Myrmecophagidae; genus Tamandua; species Tamandua tetradactyla. The sequence continues at coordinate 49,129,567 of NC_135331.1, forward strand.
GGTAGGATGAGCATCTGATAGCGGTGGTAACCAAACTGAACCAGCCTGAGCCCTTTCATTGTTTTTTTCATCTCTTCTGCCTTTCATGCTCATAAGTTCTGCCATTTTGTCTCTCAAACTTCTGATTTTTATGTTCACCGAATGTCATTATATGCTTCATCTTTTTGCCATATCTTCCCTCAACTCATTGATCTGAGTTTGCATGTCTATTCAAACACTCTTAATTAGTGGTTTCACACTTGTATATCATTTGAACTGTTGGCTTGTTCCTTTGACAGGGCTATATTTTTGTTTTTCCTAGTATGACTCGTTATTTTTTTGCTGGTGTCTAGGTGTCTAATGTCCTTGATTAGTTTAATCTGGAGGTTGTTTTCACTCTTTCACCTATGGTTTACTTGTTGGTTGGTATCCCAGTTTGAAAGGATTTATGTACCCTAGAAAAGCCATTGCACAATACTAATCCAATCTTGTGGGAGCAACATTTCTCTTAATCCCTATTCAATAATGTAGTTTGGAAATTTGACTGGGTTATCTCCACAGAGATATGACTCACCCACTTGTGGATATTAACCTTTCCTTAGAGGGAGATGTGACCCCACTCATTCCAGGTGGGTCTTCATTAGTTTAATGACATAAGTAGGTTTAGCTTCTTTGTAGGAGGAATAAGTCTCACAGGGGCAAGCTATTGGAATACAGTTCAGTATTTCCATCTAGCTATTCTAATATGCAAAAGCAAAAGGGATATCCATATAATGCACAAGAATAACCTCCAGCATAAGCTGTTGACTCCATTTGAAATCTCTCAGTTACTGAAACTTTACTTTGTCTAATTTCTCTCTTCCCCCTTTTGGTCAAGAAGGCTTTCTCGATCCCAGGATCCCAGGATCTGACTCTTGCCTAGGAGTCATGTCCCACGTTGCCAGAGAGATTTATACCCCTGGGAGACATCCCAAGTAGGGTGCAGGGCAGTGAGTTTACCTGCCAAGTTGGCTTTGAGAGAGAGGCCATTTCTGAGCAACAAAAGAGGGTCTCTGGGGTTATTTTAGGCATAACTATAAGTAGGCTTAGCTTCTTCTTTTCAATAACAAATTTCTTAGGGGCGAGCCCCAAGATAGAGGGTATTTGAATAAACTGACCATGTAAATGAAATTGAATGCTGTAAATAGATGGAATCTTGAATGGGGAGTGAAATCTTGTTGGTTTGTACATGTTTAGGGTGATGTCCCGATACATACCAGATTAATATGGGCAGAGAATAAAAAAGCCCCCTTGGTGGACTAGGGAGAAAGGAGGAAATATTCAACTTCCCTATTTGGGGAATTCCTGATATTCTCGCAAGCACTGGGGACAACCAAAGTCAATAGGCTGAGCTTTCTATCTTGTCGCTTGCCCCTAAGAAACATATTCCTGAAAAGGAGAAGCTAAGCTAAGCTTACTTAAAATTAGCTTAGCTAAGAGTCACACCCAGAGAAAGAACCTCTTTTGTTGCTCATATGTGGTGTCTCTCTCTAAGTCAATTCGGTAGGTGAACTCACTGCCCTCCCCACTTATGTGGGACATGACCTCCAGAGATGTAAATTTCCCTGGCAATGTGGGACAGGACACCTAGGATAAGCTAGGTGGGATCTAGCATCATGGGACTGAGAAAGCCTTCTTGACCAAAAGGGGGAAGAGAGAAATTAGACAAAATAAAGTTTCAGTGGCTGAGAGATTTCAAACAGATTCGAGAGGTTATTCTTATGCAATATTTGGATATCCCTTTTTGGTTTTTGTGTATTAGAATAGTTATATGGAAATACCCGAAACTAATGAACTGTATTCCAACAGCCTTGATTCTTAAAGATGATTATATAACAACATAGCTTTTACAATGTGACCATGTGATTGTGAAAACCTTGTGTCTGACATTCCTTTCATCCAGGGCATACACAGATGAGTTAAAATACATGAGGATTAAAAATAAATAAATAATATGGGAAATAAAGAGTAAAAAATTGGGTGGACTGAAATGCTAGTGGCCAATGAGAGGAAGGGGTAAGGGCTACGGGATGTATGAGTTTTTTCTCTTTATTTCTTTTTTCTGGAGTGATGCAAATGTTCTAAAAATGATCATGGCGATGAATACAAAACAATGCGATCATACTATGAGCCAGTGATTGTATATCATATATGGACAGTGTGTATGTGAGAATTTCTCAATAAAACACTAAAAAAAAAAAAATAAGATTGAGCCTTAGCTTATTCAGGGCAAAAGAGCCTCAGTAAACAAAATTTTGGTATTTTCTTATAAAACAAGGCAAGAAACTAGAAGGAAAGAGATTTTCTCATCCATTTCATTCTGTCAGGGCTTGCAAATACTATAATCCAGAAACCTCTTTTGTTTTCAATAATGAAGTGTTCATTCTAATTAGGGATATCCTGTTATCTGATGGAGCCAAAGCATACAGGACTATGGTCATGTTATTGATAAAACAGGAAAATTCTCATACGTGCACATACAGTAATTCAGTTCAATAAAAATCTCAACTATCAAGTTGAAGTGTATCATGGATAAATAATTTCTAGGCTGTGCTATTTTTATTTGTACTCATATACCCAATGAGTTATTGGTGAAACGAATTAAACTATTCCCTGATGTTGACAAAACTAATTTCACTTGTGAATTATCCTCTGTTATTCGTTTTTAAGTAATCATCTCATGAAGACACATCTAAAAAGGTCCTCAAGAAGAATTTTAATCTATGGTTTAAGGAGCATTTGACAATGTGCCTTAAAAAAATATAAACAAAATGAAAAAATTAAGTAGGTCTTAATGCCTACCTCAGGCTTTAAGTCGGAAAATGAATACATTCAACAACATACCTGCGTCTGGTTAACTGTAGGCATCAATGAATGTAAAGGTATAATAATAAACTTATCTGAAAAGTAAAAAGAAAAATTGAAGTTTAAGCTAAATAGTTGCAGAAACATTCTATCAGACATTTCTGGAGCAAAAATTTAGATGACAAACCACCTAATTCTTAATTTACATTCATTCCTACCTATAACTACACCAACTTCATTCTTTTACGTTCTAGCTTCCTAAGTATGCCAACAAGTTCGATATGACATTCTGCTAATCTATTTCATAATGAGAAACATTTATCCAAAATTCTTAAAGAGTGTTCAAAAGTTGGAAATAAACCTTTCAAATTACATATCTAAAACATCAAGCTCCATTTTTATCATTTAATTGACAACCCAAGAATTTTGCTTAATGTGAATGGATATAAGGTTGTATACTTTGAATAATCCTACTATTTCAATCATACAGACATCTGAATTCTTAGAACAAATTATCTACTATCTATGTCCTACTTTAAAAATAATGAAATAAGCCTGTTTAAATAACATTTCAAAAGTGACCCACAATTTTTAACATAATGTTTTTAGAAATATAAGAAATTATATATCCCTTCTTTGTAAATTACCAAATGAAGTCAAGCCCACTCATGACTATTTTTCAAGATAAAAAGTCTGGTACAATATACTAAGGAATATTAAGAAAGCAAGGGCAAATTTTATCTACAGTTATAAAAATGAAAACTGACTTAAATCGCTAGCAACAGTACCCAAATTGAGAGTATGTCCCCTGAAAATAAATGTTATCCAAAGGAGTTATGATACTCCCCATAAGAATTCTCTGGTTCTTCTGAACTTAATGATTTTATGAATATAGAAAGTAGTAAAATGGTAAATATATATCAAGCAACTATTGTTGCTAAAATAAGAACGCTCTGAATTGTTCCTCTCAACGTAATATAAAGTATATCAACTATAAAATACTCAAGCCAAAATGAGTTAACATGAACTGAACCAAACCTTCAGATATAACTTCCATCTTACAGGAAATACTGAGAAGATAGGATCAATGAAATAATATTGCAAATATTCAGACAAAGCTAGAAAGTTGGGTCAATTATAGGACAACTGGCCTGGTCTTTACCATAAGTCATCACGGAGGCATTGACGTTCTAAAACTAGATTAAAATATTATTTGGCTTGACATTTTCTACTTTGAATAAACTATCTATAAAAGACACTTGGGACAAATGGGGAACTATGATTATAGACCAGGTATTGGATAATAGAAAGGATTAGGTATGCCAATGGCATTATTATTATAAGAGAAACTATCTTTGTTTTCCAAAATTCATAATTATATATTTAGAGATAAAATGTGATAGCTGCAATTTACTTTCCAAAGGAAAAAATTAGACCACAAAACTCACTGTTTTCTTAAAGTCATGAGTATAATGATTATTATATGATTCCCTAACTTTCTGTGTGCTTGAAATTTTTCTTCACAAAAAGTGTTTAAAAAAAATCAGCAGCCAGGGATAATGAAAATAAAATCAATTTTATTGAAGACAATATAATTGGGATGAAAGTAATTTATATTACTGATATTGCAGAACTACGACAGTCAATAAAAAGTGTTCACTCTTCTGAGAAGAAATTAATAAAGTTGATAAGTATTTGATAAATTGAATTTTAAGATGTACTTCTCAGTTAATACAGAGGTAGGTCAATTTTTCCCACTTATACAGTGGCCAGCACAGTACAATAACTGATTATAAAGGCAATTTTTTTTTCAGTGTAATTTGTTCAGAAAAAAAATTCTTGTTAAATTTTGGAACAATTTCCTTTAAAAGGAATTCAGCTAGTGGATGTAGTATAAATGATTTTCTCCTTAATAGTAATAATTTAATGTAGGAAGTTAATGAAGTCAGTTATAATAATCTAAAAATCTCACCCCCCCAACCCACTCCCCCAGAAATGACCACTGTTATCTATCAGAGTGTATCTTTCTTGTATTTTCCATTTCACTATATAAACAAACATTTAAAAAAACCTTAAAGAAGATTATAATTGGGGATAATATTTTGAAAAAATCAATTATATACTCATCACGACTATACTTTTTAGGGAGAAAGGTTACCAGTGACAAGGAAAAGCAAAAGGATTAATTCTTTATAGGGAACTCACAGTAAGTAATATTTCACCAACTAAAGAACAGTAAATGATTTTAATTAGATATGCTGCTTTGAGTGCATTATAATGATCTGATTTAACAAAAAACTAAAATATACCTTTAATATTTTATTTTAGTCAATACTACTAGATCAAAATATTTTTCTAGTGCTTTATAAAAACGTGTCAAAGGAACTTTAGGAGAGTAAGGTTAGAAAATATAGTCAAAACTAGAAAATAACTAAATAGAATCTCCTTTGTGTACTTATCTATTTGAAGTTAATAGTGGCTCCTGAAAACAGTTTTTAATGAATTTTATAAAAGAAAATGCCCTCATGCGTTTCTCTAAGACAAAAGAGCTTTAGGTCTCTTGGAACATGCTATTAAAAACTAGATTTACCAAGAGAATTTTTAAGAACTTCAGATGTTAAAGCCACATTCCTAGATATGGGATGAGGTTGGGGTCTTGGGATCTGGATTTTTTAAAAGTTCCAGAGGTGATGCAGGTGTATAATCAGAACTGAAAAACACTGGGCTGAGTGATAAATTACTGGTTCTTATCTGCTCAACTCAATCTAGCGGTGAGTGAAACATGCAGATGAGAAGCCTCGCTCAAATGCCAACATCTTCACTTTGAGGTCTCAATTTTATTAGGCAAATTTGGGAACAGAGGTAAAATATTCTCTTCATAATACTAAATAAAGAACAATACTACATATTCACTACATTAGAACTTGAGAAAACAAACATCAGCAAATTTCTGAAAAAACCCAAGTTGGGCTTAGATCAGTAAGTTCTTAAACTGAGGTAATCTCAGAACAATACCTCTTCAAATCAAAGAGGGCAAAAAAAAGCTATATGTGATTCAAATACCACCCTCAGAATTGCAATAAAAACACATTTATAAAATACCTGACTTAAACATCACTTGTGACGTCAAGAGATCATGTAAAGTGCTGATATTATCCCAGCCTGGTAGAAATACCAATATTGCACCATCCTGTATGGAAGGGAAATAACCATTGCAAAGAATCAAATCAACATAATAAACTTCTGTGCATACTCAAATCTTCATTAAAGTTATATAGTTCAGGATAATTCTAGTTATTGATTATAGCCAGAAAAAAAAAAAGTTCACTTCTTAAAAACAGGCATTTATGATCATTTGTTTAAGTCTTTTCTTCAAATAGATCAAATGCCTAAATCTTATGGCATTTTGAAATTCTTATCTCTGGTGTCAAAAGCAATTTCTTCCATAGACTATATTTTTAAAGAATTTAAGAAAGTTATTTTTCTTTTTCCATAGCCTTGATACACAAATAAAATTAAAATTATGATACACAAAGAAGGAAATAAAAGAAAAACTAACCTCTTCTTCCAAAACAATGTATCGGATAAGGGCAACAATCAAATTCAGATCAACTTTATCATCGTCCATCATTTCTATAACATCTACAGTACTTGCAGAATATCTATCAGAGTTGAATAGAAAGTCATGAAATACTTGAAAAAGAGACTATTTATCTACCATAATAAAGTTTCCTGTGATTTAAATTGCTAAAAAATCTTAATACTTAACTCAAGGTGCAAATGAGAGAACATAAAAGATTGGAGAATCATGGTGTAATAATGAATTTTTTTAGAATCACAGGGATAATATGGGTATTTAAAAGTCAAATCAGCAGAGTACTGAACTGAATAGAGTAGGAAATTTGTAATGTCCCTGTTAAAATACATGCAAATGCAAGAAGACAATGTCTGGCTTTCTGTTTTAGTCATTTAGCCACTGTGTTCTCATTTTCAAACAAATTTTATTTACCTTCTTCGCAGTTCCCTAACGTAATCTGGCCAACGTTCTTTATAGACTACTTCTTTTTCTTCTTTTTCTTGTCTATTTACATGACCTTGCATGAAACCCCTCTTAAACTGGGATCTGTGTTCTCTTTGCTCTGGAACATATCTAAAATAAAAATATTATTAAATAGCCTCATTTTGAAACTTTTTGATTTCCGCTAATATCTGTAACTTGCTACATTTAGATTTAGGAAAAGAGGATTTAAAAAACATTTTCACTATAATTTCTAGTGAACACTTGTTTAAGTATTAATCTCTTTATAGCTATTCATTATATACAAATACCTGACATTTTAGATAAAAATCATTTTTCTGAAGGACCTCTAACAATCCTTAGCAGTTTAATTAAAAAAAAATAGGGTAGGGAGGTGCAACAGTGGCTCAGTGGCAGAATTCTCGCCTGCTATGCCAGAGGTCTGGCTTCAATTCCCAGTGCCTGCCTATACCAAAAAAAAAAAAAACAAAAAGGGTAACTTTCATCTTTAAATTTATATGTTTCAAAACAAAAAGTAAACATTAATTACAAGCTTGATACACTAACATAATGACTACCTAGCAGAGAGACTCTTTTAAATATGGGAGGTTTCCAAAGCTGATTGCACATAAGAATCTCAACTGGAGGGCTTATAAAAATACAGATTCCTAAATCCCATCCCTGAGGACTTGGATTCAGGTCTGGTTAAAGTCTGGTAAACTAGGAATTTTAAACAGTACCCCAGGAGACTCAGATACTATAACCACAGACTTATAGACCCATGCTTGAGAACAATTCTTATTTAATTTGCTCAGCCACATTAGTTATAGCTAATGGCAGAGCTAGAATCAGCATGCAAATCTCTTGTGTATTAGTCCATTACTACACTATGACTCCACTATGCTATAGTGACTGTTCAAAACAGAGAGCACATTTGCCAAGAATACTAACTACCATGGTGGGTTCTGAGAGACATGGAAATAGAGGCAAAGACAAAAGCACCTGCTCTTTAACCAGAGCCCTTCAGAGGTGACCTAGAGGAAGCATCTAGATGGGACAACGGGTTTTAGAACACGGGCTTTGGAGTTAAACAGAACTGGATTGATGCCTTTTGCTCTGGCACTGACTAGGTGTGCAACCTTGGACAAATTACTAAAACTCTGGCCTTTAGTTTCCTTATTTGGGAAATTAACTCTTACAGTGTTGTTACACAAAAATGTAAAAGTAAAACATAGTGCTTGAGACAAAGTGGACACTCAAAGAAGCGTTAATCCCCTTCTCTAATCAGTACCTGTGACTCAGGATTCCCCTAAGTCTTCAAAACACATAGAGACACCAACTGGAAATGGGGCAACCTGGGATAGAGATTGGTCCTAGTCAGCAGGCTGGACCCACAGCTGTTTCCCTTCCCACCAATTCCAAAAACAGAGGTAACCTTCAACCCCCCACCTCCAAATTCCAATCAATCCTCCATTATCATTTTGGCCTTCTCTCAGTCTGGCCATCATGTTCCTTTCCTCCTACTTCCCTTGGTCCAATCTTCTTAAAATAGAAAAGCTGAGGGCTTTGGGTGAAAACCTCTTACCAAGAAGGCATTCCAAGTGCACAGATAATCCTCTTTCCTCCCAGAAACATTTTTCTAAAGATCCCTGCACAATCCCTGCTGTCCAGGTAGCTTAAGACAGAAATTCATCATTATTTAACTTCATTTTATAAAACTTTGTTTTCATTATCAAGCTGCTGTATTAATATCTAAGAAAACAACTGGTAAATGTACCACAGTAGAAAGTGGAGTGGCAAAGGGAGGGCACAGAAAACGTATGATCAGTTATGACAGAACCAGGCCATGAAGACCAGTACATGCTGGCTCTCTCATTTCAGCACGATCTGCCCTTTCTGACACACTTTCCTTCTCCTCCTTCATATGGATTTCCTGGTTTTCCTGACTTATCCAGGCTGTTCCTACTATGTAATTTCATTTCAAATAATACTTTACTCACCCAGGATAGATCAATTATACTTTAAATAACAGTTTATGTCTACCTAGCTACATAAAAGTTCTGAAGGCATGTACCAAGTCTTTTCCTGTTTTATACTCGGACCCTAGCACAGAGCAAGACACAAAAACACTTGTTATATAAACAATGTATGGTAAAAATTCAGCTGACTTTTCCTTGTGTAAAACAGGCCATGGGATCTCTGCTCTCACCTTCCCACTATCACTTCCTGATCTTTCAATAGCAAGGACACTGTAGTCTTGAAACATCCCACCACAAGTTTCTACATTTCATTTATCCATTTATCTATTCAGATGTTTACTGTAGGCCAAGAACAGCATGAGGCAATAATTACAAAGATGAATGAGACAATATCCTTCACCTTGAAAGTTTTAAGTCTAGTGCAAGAGGAAAACACATAGAAATAACACACTCCCCCCAAAAAAGAATAAAAAAGAAAGAAAGAACACACTCCATGGCAATGCTGTAAGAGATAAAAATGCTATGGGAGTACAGATGAGAAAGCAATTTACTCTTTGAGAGGTATCAGAGAAGGCTTAACAGAAAAGGAAGTTGGGATGTTTTTACAGAATTAAAAGTGTACAAGTGAAAGGATGGAGAAGGTGGCAAAAGCAAGTCTAAAAAGACGAAGGAGCATGTAATAAGGCACAAAGTCATGAATGAAAGGGCAGACTGGCACAACAGGCAAAGATGTTTTCAGCACAACCAGGTCATGGGATGCATGACTGGCAGATGAGGCTTAAAACAAGATGGGGCCAGATTTTAAAAGGCCTTGGGATAAAGTACTAAGAATTTTGGATCTGATCCTACAGAACTGTTTTACCAACCTTATCCCCATACCAATACAAACATAATTTCATACAGCTCCCTGAAGAAGACTGCTAAAAGCTAAAACCAAGTGACCAGATATCTGAGGGGATCAATAACTTAAGCATACCAGTTGGAACATTTTGGTATAGGTCATGAAGAATTGATATAGGATTATAAACAGACTTTTAAAAAGAAATCTCATATGCAAGGCCTGTCCATGGGGAGATCACATGATCAAATTTGTTTTTAGGGAAATATGTGATAGGAGTTGGGGGAGGGGGGATAGAGGAGACAGTGGTGGATAGGAGCTACTATATAAGTACAAGAGGGGTACTAAGGACCTGATTAAAAGAAAAATGAGAAGGCACACGTGAGGAGGAAGTTCTAAGGCAAGTTCAACAGGGTGTGTGGGTGTTAAGGGAATAAGAATGACTTGGAGTAACTGGGTTCCTCATCTAAGCATGTAAAGCATTTAGCATACCCTAGAAAATATTAATCAATAAATATTAACTCTCTTGATTTACAGTTTAGAAATCTAAGTCCTTGGTAGAAGGATTAATATTATTAACAATTATAAGATACACAGGTGAAGAGGCAGCATCTCTTTTTGTTGTTTGTTTTTGGTGGGAGTGAAATGGGAATCAAATACACAATAATGATTTTGGCTTGACAAATGTTAAGTATACGATATCTGTGGTTGTGGAATGCTGCTGCTGAGTATAGAGTTAGAAAACAATATTAGAGTTCAGGAAGTCTTTCAACCCTTATAGTTGCAAGAGCTGTGAATATGGTTATGCAAATAGACAGGATTACAAAATGAAACATATAATACTGAGAAAAGGATATTTTAGAACTGTAGGTAGAAATCAAATTTAAAAGTCAGGCAAGGGAAGCCAGCAAGGAGAATGAAAACCAGATAAAAAAGAGAACCAAGAGAAAGGTTCAAGCACTTTAATCAAAGGTTCCCAGCTCGGCCGCCCATCTGAATCACTCAGGGATTTTTTCAAAATATTGATACCCAGCTACTACCCTCCAGATATTGTGACTTAAAGGACGACAACTAGGCATATGGATTTTAAAAAGCCTCAGCTGATTTTAATTCACAACAAAGTTTGGGAATCACTGATTTAAAGAAAAAGAATAAGACTAAAGGTTGGCATGAGAAAGGTGACTTATTTGTACTTTTAATTTATTTCCTGATAATTATTTACCTTATTTTTTCAATTATATCTTCCAAGAGATACTCCACAACCGGAAAAGTAAAACCAGGTATGTGAATCATTGGACAGTTACCTATTATGGCAGACAAAACATAAACATAAATCTGTATTTCTATGCTCAAAGAAAAAAAAACACCATATTCTAAACAGAACCTAAATAGATCTTGCCAATTACTATTATTCGTACCTTTAGAAACAGTCTGATAACTTCTACAGTCCTACCCTATTTTTTTCTACCTAGTTCAAAGAAAAGCAGCAATCTAAGTCTTTTGAAGTTGTAAGATCTCAGAAAAGATCCTATTTTTATTAAAAAAAAAAAAAAAGTCCTTAGAAAGTTAACAACTTTCCAAAGGCTAAAGAAAAAAGAAAAAAAGGTTCAACACAAGGTCTCAACTTCTAATTTAACATGACTTCATTATATCACTTGATCTCTAGTCTTTCATTATATCTCAATTTAATCAGTAACCATTTTACTGCTACCATACTATGCACACATTTCACACAGTTCTACAAAGTAACCTAGAAGATCAAAGAGTGGAACATTTTAAGTTGGACTTAAAACCCATTATTAGCCAAAACAGTACAACATGAGAACCTACGTTTTACTGAAATCTAGATAAGAAGCGTATTATTTTGTATTGCAGCCAAAAAGAGACCCAACCAAATATTAAATGTTTCTGTTTCAGAATTACATACACAGCAAAAAATCACCTTTTAGTACTGTGATTCAAATGCTTAAATGCTATTTATCTTTCATAACAACTAATCTCACAAGGCTTTGAGGACTAACTGGGATGTGTATATTTTAAAGGACTCTTTAAAGCTGAACACAAGAACATTTACTGAATATAACTGTATTACAATTTACCTTCCTTATCTACCTTGTCCCCCACAACTTTAAGCAGGAGAGCCTGCTTAATTTCAAAAGCATGTACTCTGCAGCTAAATAAATCTAGATCTGAATCTTCTAATTCTTCTGTTAATTACATAACTTTGGATATGCTACTTAAATGCCCTAGTCTGTTTTCTTATCTGTAAAAATAGAAATGATAATAGCGTACCTCACAAGGTTTTTATGAGGATTAATACAGACACTACCAAATATACTACTTGGCACACACCATAGGTGCTCCATAAGGAGTTACTAGTACTAGTAACTCACAACCTAGCCTGTTGAAGTATCTAAAAGTCACAGAATCACGAAAACTGCTAAAACCACAGAACAATGACAAAAAAACATGTCTAAATCCATTCAAATCTGTGCTTCGACTTCACTGATACCACCTTAATTTTCTGGAGCTAGCCCTAAGACACGTCTTCAGTGTGTGAGGAGACATGATGCCATCATTTAAAAATAGGTTCAGTTCTCTAATTCGTAAGATTAGAAGTTAGGAAAATATTAAAAAAGAAGGAAATGCTAAATATTTATTTTGACTACTCTGTACCTAACACTTTAATAGATGCTAAAGTAACTAATATGAACTAGTATAAAACTTAAGATGCCTCCTGCAAAGGACAAAGGCATAAAATCAGAGATGATTTTACTGCCAAACTTAGTCTTTGACAGGACTGGCAAACTGAGATTTTCTCCACTGAAGTTCATAACTGCCTTTTATTTTTAAAGTTTTAAAGACTACATAAACAAATATAGACCAGAGATTTTAAGTGGAATGCTTAAAAAAATATATATATATATTTTAATTAACTCTAAATTCAGTGGTTCTGTGATACCTTTACAAAATAATTATAAATTTTACTCACCAAAATATTCTGAAAATTTCTCAGCATTCAATGTTGCGCTCATCAATATTACTTTCAGGTCAGGTCGAACATTGAGAAGATCTTTAACAACAGTCATTAGAACATCTGACTGGAGATTTCTTTCATGTATTTCATCAAGCACAATGTGACTAACACTGGACAAATGCCTGAAGCAGAATTGTGAAGCAAGTAACTCAGGAAGAAATTTAAAAACTAAACCATAAGAAATTGTCTATAACAACTAGAAAAACCCAATTTAGTATTTCCCTCTTTTGATAGTATTTAATGAAATTTCCTTAACTGAAACATACTCACGGGTCTGACTGGAGCCACTGAAGGATGATTCCTGTTGTACAGTACAAGATAGAACCCTGTTTCCTTGGCAACCGACTGTGAATGGAAACATGAATTGATAATTCTTAACTTTCCTTTCTACCAATTTACTGATCACCACAAAAGTTCAAAAGAAAACTTCCAGTTTCAGAAATGCTTTCATTTGTAGTGACAATCTTTAATACTTAATATTTTAGTTACATGAACACCTACTACAATAGGGTAATAGGAAAAACTACATTTAAGGTCATTATACATTATTTTCAGTCTCAAAATAAAATGTTAATGATTTCTTTTTAAAGGCATAACCATTAACATTTGGAGAATGAATTTCTTAGAGGTCTAAATTTCTAGTTCAGTGATTAGAAAGACTGTTCATTTTAAAAGGCAAGTGGAATCTCAAGCTGTAGAAAAGGACTAAAGAAATACCATGGAGCAGGAGAGGTGGTTAAAGATACCAAATATTTAACTGGTCAAATAAATAATTAAAATGGTTGGTGGGTGACAACAAAAAGTATAGGACACCAACTCCTTTAAGGAAAATGATGGGTCTACTAGTCTATATTCAGGAAAAAGTAGCTTTCAAATCATTCCAAAATGTAAAAGCACAGTTGAAAAGGGCAATTTAAATCTCAGTTTGTGTTAAAAAGTTAGGTTGTGGATTCCTAGCCTTCTTGTGCTAAGCTGCAGTTACTTGAAATGTTAATTCTAATTCTAATAATCAAAATAAAATACAGAAAATTTCCTTTCTTTTGGATCTTCAGCTTCAAAATTTCACTAAAAACTACCTGTAAACAAGAGGTGGGCATTTACCTTTGGAGACGAATTTGATATCCAGTACTGTTACCATTGCCACAAGATTCTGCCCTTTCTGTAGCTACTCGCTCTGCAACCTTTATTTCAAATAAAAAACAATTACAAAAAATATATAGCTCCATTAGTATAAATATCCTGAATGTCAATGAAAATCCAGGCTTGCTGAAAAATAAACACTAAAATCTGAGGTGTCTAAACTGTATGCTTTACTTAAAAGCTACAGACAACTTTCTTCTATCTACTTTTCATTTCCTCCTACAAAGTCTTTCAAGTTCAAATTCTCTCTCATTACCATTTCAAAGTGCCTTTCTAAGGCAGCCTCTCATTAATCTTTTTTTTTTTTTGTCTTATTAAAAAGAGTTGGAAATCATGGTCTAAATTTGTTACAACTGTGTTTATTTTGAGGATAAATACATCCTGGTTTTCTTCTGTTTGTTTAGCTGGCTGCTTATTTTTCCAGGGTAGAGATTAGTGGTTTTTAATTCATAGTTCTTGGATGTTTTCTGAAAGTTACTTCTCCTAAAGATGAGATCTGGATAGATACATCATTATAATCCAATACTCACTTGGGTAATATAGAGTAACCAAAAGTTATCACCTTGTGATTAGGACAGTGATACATAAGGTTAGAAATAGAAAATGACATGGTTATGAGAAATGATAACTGAGAAATAAAGTTTTCAAATACTGTATCAAATACACACTGACTAAGACCACTATGTCACTTTTAACTACATTAACCTGATCAAATACCAACAGATCTTGGAAAAATAAAACAAAAATAACTAAGCATTTCTTCCAACTATTAATAATATACAGTTATTGTCATGTATTAGTGAAAATGCTAAGTATAAATTTTAACTTACTTAAGTCCAGTTATATATAACTGTGTTATGGCAAAAAGTGATTTGTTGTTGTTGTTATTTACCATTCTGTGATTATATGAAGTTTCCAGGTATAATAAAGTCCTCCAAAACATGGGTGAAGATTGTTAGTCTACTTTTTATGTTATGGTATCTCTTAGAAACAAGAACTTAAAACACATACTATTTTTCCCCAAAATACTGCCATAATAATTGGCAATGTAATTTCTGAATGCAAATTGTTTTAAATGACTTAGACATGTAACAAATAGTACTATCATGAAACCAAAGACAACCATAAATATTCAGAATTTAAAATCATACCCAGAATTATATAAAACGGAAACAAATGTCCCAAGCACATGTAATGTTACAAGAAACCCCAAATATCTTCAAAGAATATATAAGTCATGTATTTAGGTGATATGACTAAAAATACCTAATGTTTTTCGTAATAAACATGTACTTAGATGTTACTTGTGCTTTCTTCGCAAAACTTAGGACTTTATCAAGAATTATGAGGTAGACTAAATCACTAAAAAAGGCAAATAAGTTAAACCAGAACAATGACTTATTTTTTCCTCATGATAAATTTCCTTGTTGAATAACTGCATTCAAAAACCATTAACCCATGAGAAATATATAGTTTAAAGATTTCATCAATGTTTCATACTTTTGTTTTTGAAACTTGCTAGGATTTATAATTTATCTTGAACACAAATCTTTACACATCTATTTTCTACAAAACAGGTTACTCAATTTTTTGGCCTTTATACCAAATATTCATTTTCATAGCAATAAATCCTAAGGCTAATTAATTAAGAATTAGCCCTCATCTCCAAAACCAGTAAGTTCTAGCACAATTAGAGAATGGAAGATAAAGTGAGGGTTGCAGAATTCTGAAAATGAAAAATGACTTACTGAAACAAAAAATGACTTACTGAAATGGCGCTAATTCTTCTTGGTTGAGTACAAACTATCCTGCATGCAGATCCTTTTCCTTTTTCAATGTAGTTATCCAAAATGAACTGAGTAACTTGAGTGGTTTTTCCACAACCAGTTTCACCACTTATTACTGTTACTTGATGGTTACTGATCAAATTTACCAATTCCTATTTTAAAAAGGAAAATAAAAAGTAAAGAACATCACACTGACTAAATCTGAGAATGCAGTAATTAAAATTCTACCAAACTGAAGGTCTTTAACAAACATATTAGCACTTTTTAAAATTTCTCTGTATGTAATACTAAGAGTTACAATATCTGTATCTACCATCTCATAAAAGAGAACCAGCACCAAATTATGAGGAATAGAGGCAAGTTAGTGTTAAAGAAAAACAGACTAAAAAGAACAAGAGACAACTGACAAGTTCTATGCATAACAATTAACATTAATTTGAAAGAATGCTGGCATTTGGGGTTATTAAGTACAGAGGCAAACCATCTGATACCTAAATAACTACAAAGGACATTATACATTTATAACAAATTCACAAAAATGGCTTTGTCTTCAGGACAAGTTTTGTACAGTGGCTTAGAAAATATGAAAGAGAATAACTTAAGATTCTATTCTTTTAAAATAGTCAAAGAAGTTTTCAAATGCCTAAATGAAATTGGTAAACTTCCAGTAATCAGAAAACCCGATATTTGGGAAAGATCTTCTTTCTTAAAAATTATAAACAGCATTTTTTTTTTGGGGGGGGGGTACATAGTCCAGGAATCCAACCCGGGTCTCCTGCATGGAAGGCGAGCATTTTCCCAGTGAACCACCACTATATTTAATATTAATATTAATAATATTTGCTGTACTAACAAGACCATCCTCATGGTATTAATAGGTTTATTTTCTTCTATAAAACAATTTAACTTGAAAGCCCACTTTTTAAAAATTCTCTATTCTAACTCAACACATCATACATACCACAAGTTCCAAGTCTGAACACTAAAACTATACATGGTAAATGAATGGGTGATTCATTCATTCAACAAATATTTACTGGTTATCTATAGAATTCCAGATAATGTTCTGAGTCAAGAAATACAGATATAAAGCAAACCATGACTTCTGGATAGGGATATCCTGACTTAGGATAGGGAGGCACACAGACTGAAAATGTCAGGTAGTTACAGTGTTTGGGAAAGTAAAGGGAAAATTAAATTAGGATAGAGAATGGTGGACCATGTTTGTTGGTACAAAGGGATTCTATGATGAGGCAATAATAAACAAATGAAAATACTTCATTTTCAATAGTGTCTCAATTTTTAAATTGTTTGGTCTCAAATTAAGACCAGGGTGTTAAATATGTGAAAATAAAGAACATAAATATAAGAAAACTTTGGGAAAACTATTTCATAACTATTTTTTCTTTTTGTCCTTCAACCACTCAAAAGAATAAAACTAACTTCCAATAATAACCTTTAGGAAGAAATTCATTAATTTTTATTTCTTCTAGATACACAGCTTCAAAAAAACAAAAACAAAAATGCATAAGCATTTAACAAATAAAATAAAATCATGTACATGCATGTATTTTACCTTTCGCATTCCATATGAAGGCAGCTTTTCCCGGAAACGCTGAAATTAAAAAAAAAAGAAAGAAAAAACAAGTTTTAGAATTTCACCAAAAAAATGCAATCAAATTCTAATCACGGCAATCAGTCCATATCACATATATGCTAGAATCCAAAAGTATTTTCATTACCCCACAGTTTTTGTGAAGTATCAAGACTTAAAAATTCTGTATAAAAAACAATTTACTGTTTCTATATGAACAAATGTATGTCGCTATTAAAAGGTGTTAAAAAGGGGATGGTATACGAAAAAAATAAACAATAGGATCTACAGTTAACAGTAATATTGCAACATTTTTTCATTAATTGTAACAAAGACAATATACCAAAGCTAAATGCCAGCAAAAGGGGGATATAATAGAGGGGCTGTAGGTTTTTTTTTTTTCTTTTCTTCTTTGTGGAAGAAATAGAAACATTCTCATATAGATTGTGGTGGCGAATGCCTAACCGCAATTATAGTATGTACCACTGAATATACATTTAGGATGGACTGTGTGGTGTGTGAATAAAACTTTTAAAAATAAACAGAAAACTAGAAGTGCTGAAGAAGATGTGGAAATGAATAGCACAACACCATGTAATGGTGGCACAATTCTGTAAATGTAATTAATAAAGTAGAGCGTGAGTATGGTTGAAAGAGGAAGGCCAGAGTCATGTACGTCACCAGAAGAAAAGCTAGAGGATAAAAACTAGGACTGTACAACTGTGAAACCCTGAATGAACAATGATGGTGGTTAATTATATAAATAAAAGATGGTTTTTAAATGAACTATAACAAATGTATGGCACTATCCCAAGGTGGTATAACATGGTGTTATATGGGAAAAAATTCAAGTAAGGTAAACTAAGGTCTAAAGTTAACAGTAACATTGAAATAGCCTTTCATTTGTAACAAAGGCATTATACCAAAGCTAAATGTCAATAATAGGGGGACATACAGGATATGGGATTTTTTTTTTCTTTGGAAGAAATGAGAATGTTCTCACATTGACTGTAATGGCGAATGCATAACTGTGATTACAATAAGAGCCAATGATTGTACACTTTGGATGTACTGTACGGTGTGTGAATCTGTTAATAATTTATTAATCCTTTTTATTTCTGAAACATTCAAAAATAGTATTCTGTTACACAGAACAGAAAGGAGACAATTTCCTATAATGGCAGTGAAATGAAATTTGATCTACCATCTAATAGCATTAGTTACACCATTTTTGCTGTTTTTGTTTCATAAATCCACCTTAGAGTTTATTTCTATATCACATTCTTTTACTCACCCATCACACCACCATTTATCAATGCTTTAGACATCAGAACAGATAATAAGATTATTTCAGGACACTTGCCTTTGAATATAAAAGAAACTTAGAACACTAATATCTGGAATCAGAAAATCTGATAATGAATTCCGGCTCTGCTATTTAAGAACTGTGATCTTAGCTAAAACAAACTTTGAGTGTGAATACCTCAAAGGTTTTATCTATCTCAAATGGTTGCTGGAAGAGCTGAATGAAAAAACCAAACATGACAATATGAATGAATAAAAAGCAAGTAGCAGTTTCTGACACATATAAACTAATCAACAAATTTATGGTGAATTACAGCTGGAATTCTAAAGGGTGACTAGTTCTTTGCTGGATTCGTTTTACCTATGTGACATTTGCTCTTTAATTTCAAAAACTTCTACAGAACTCCACATTCATACTATGTAAAAATGGCAAACATTCTTTAAAAATCAGGATTATGGTATTATTTTATCTAAAAATTTAAGACAAGATTTCTTCAAATTTATAAATTTATATGAAAAATCTTCAATGGCAATAAATAACTAATCAGTCAGTTTAACAGCTCTCTTTACTGAAGGGGAGTGGATCAAAACAAAATTACAATTATTCTAGGTAACCTAATATATTATTATGCTTGTCATGATCATGTAATTCACACCAGTATATTAAAATGTGAGAATCAATGTGAAGACTTAAATGAATTTCAGTGCTTTGAAATGGCAAGCCACCATACTTTACACATTAATTTCTTTTAAAGTACTTTTTAAATTTTCAAAACTATAACTTAATGACAATGAAAATATTAATACTCCATGCAGTTAAATGTAAGCACCTTAATATATACGTATATATATATATATTATGCACCTTAATATATACGTGTATATATATATATATATATACACATATATATATACAAGCTACCACATTGCATTTGAAATTGGCATTAACCATATTTACTTTCTGTAACATGTAAATGCCCCTGAAGAGATTTACAACTCAAGTCTTTCCAAAGGCAGTTAAACTTTCTATTCTTTTCAGAGAATATGAGATATGAGACTCTAAGCTGTCTGAGGACAGAAAATGCCTTATTAAAGTCTTTAGAAAAGAGCAAAATGAGTGGCATTTGGCAAGTGGAAAATAAATATTTATTAAATAAATAATGAAAAATATATTACTGAGTAGGATTACATAGCTGGATCTCTTAAACACACCTGGTTCTGTTACTAGCTGTGTTACCTTGGATAGGTCACTTAACTTAAGCTTCTTTTTCCATATAACACAGTATTCTTACAGAGGATTGCTGGAAGGTTTAAATGACATTTACAACAATGCCTGGCACACAGAAAGATGACTGTTGTAATATTTTACACATTTCTTCTAACTTTTTCTGAACTAGATCAATCACATAATCTTCAATGATATTACAGTTCTGTCCTCCACAATGCAGAGATAAGCTAGCTTTTCTTGTTTCGAAACTGTCAAAGACGCTCTTCTCTCAACTGCCATATTTCATCTTGAAACTTCCCTCGAAACCTCCAATCTCCGATAATATTTTTCACTCAATGACATCAAAGAGCTACACAATTTGTTCCCAGGGTAATTCAGTCCATCTGTTCTTATCAGGAAATCCAATGTTCATTGCTAATACCCTCTCTTTCCTTGTGGAGATGTTATAGCAAGCCTTTCTCAAAAACTGCAGTATATATTTTCATAATGAAGTATGGCACTCAGAATTCCTTCAGTATTTTCTCTTAAAAAGCAAAAACATCATAAACATGTGACCAATTGATTACATCTTAGAATACCCTCAAAGCATAAAATTCTGCATTTCAACTGGAAGGGACCTTAAAATATCACGCAGCCTAGCAAGGAAACTAGTACTTGAATAAATCAGAAGAATTCCAGTTCTGGTCACTGTTCTAAAGTGCTGATGAATATAAACATGTCACATAACCCTGGGGGGACATAATTTTATCATTTGTAAAAAGAAAGGAATTGGATATAAATGGTCTGGAAGAAACTTCACAAGTCAAACCTCCTTGATTCTTGTGACATCTCACTATACTCGCCTAGAAAAGTGAAACTCAAGAGTAGTATTTTTTTTTCATTTGCACCAGTATTTCTCAAACTTTTCTCTCACCATATAAGGTGCTGCTGAGCTAGTCTATAGGTTATGTGTCATTTTCACTCCAAATGCTTTTTTCTATTCAAACAATAATTAACAAACAACAATAAAAATTATTATTAATTCTCACAGGGAATGTCCTGGTTTGGAATCTCACTGATTTATGCCATGTGTCTACTGCTAACCATAAATACATTCTTATGAAGTGTTAGAAGAAAGTAAGTACTTTTTCCACATCTTGCTTCCCATTACCTGCATTTCAATATACCGAAGATCAGTTTTTTTCTTTTGTAAATCTTCCAGTAGTTGTTGGTCTATGGTTACATCTGGCTCATTTTCTTGGAAGAGATATTCAGAATCTTGGTCAATATATGATCTGTCCCTGTTTCTAAATGTCCTTTTTTCTTGGTTTCCCAATTTCTTTTCTTGGTCCTCAAGTTTCTTGCCTGAGCTTGGTTTATTTTCAGTTGGAATTTCAGTACCGTATCTATTTTATCAAAACAAAAAGTGAAAAAATGTCAGCTGGAGAGCCACTCAGCCCTGAAACACAATACAACAATATACTGCATTTATTTCAAAATCACCAAGCATCAAAAGCTTACACTTTTTTCTCTTAGCAGAGCATTATGAACTACACTTAGATTCTTATAATAAATTTAAAATCTTCCTTTAGATATTGTCAGATTAAGTTGCTCCTTGCGGTAGTTAAAAAAAAAAAAAACATCCACATAGAATAGTCATTCCTCCACTGCAGTAATTTATTGTATTTTCCTTTTACTAATTTTCTGGGCCTTGTTTAATTTTACAACTTCATTTGTATCTTGTCATTCTTTCTGAGCCTTATACGGGATGCTACATTATACAGTTGCGAGAAACTTTTGCCTATAGTTCCACTAAGTGGTAATAGTTCCTATGACCTTCCTAACACAGCAACAATTTAACTTACCGCAGGTCACTCCCGCCTCACCCTGACAAGAATTTCTGAATAGAAAGATGTTGGGTGTGAAGAACAATAAATAATAGCTTAATAAATCTCATATCTGGGAAGATTATTTCTACCACTTAGTTCTCTCCTATGGGAATGAATATATCATCTAAATTTTCTGATCTTTCACCAAATCTGCCAGATAAACATAAACAAAAAAAGAACTACTTCATGCAGGCCACGGTGGCTCAGCAGGTAGAGCTTTTGCCTGCCATGCTGGGGACCCGGGTTCAATTCCTGGTGCCTGCCCAAGTAAAAAAAAAAAACTACTTCAAGGCTGACTTTCACTTACTGAAGAGCCTAAAGATGTTATTTTTATTGTCATTCTTTTCTAGCCAATGCTATGAAAGAAGTATTATTCTTTGCCCACTTTTTAAAAGAATACTTCTATTTTACCCATGGTCCTCAGGAGCAAACCAGGATATTTCTTCTTTCGAATCTTTATCATTCTTAGCTTGGACAGAATTCAATAGCTGCACAATTTGTTCTTCTCGACGTTCATCCATGTGTACTACAGCTCTCTATTTTGTGGCAAGGAAAAAGGATCTTTATCAACATAAGAAAATAGTCAAAGTTATTTTTTGATAACTAAAGAAAACAAGGCAAAGTTGTAAATGCTTAACAAAAATACATAAAAATTAAAGCTATGATAATTATATTAAAGGCTTTGCTGAAGGCATTATGATGATCAGATAGTTAAAACATCCAATATGGTTAAACTGGCTGTGTGAAAGCTTTAGGAAATGATAAATTGCAGTAAAACTTACTTGACAGTAATTGAAATCCAAAAAAAAAATTTTCAAATGTACAGCACAGACATCTTTTAAAATGGTTTACACATTAGTCTAAATATATCTATTCTTTCTATTAAAGGATAAGTACAGAAGGATTAACTAAGCAGTTTAAACTCTGCAATCTAACTCTTCCTATTGAGTGTCTTTGTATACTGAGGCCCTTGGACTACACCAGACAGTTTATTTTAACAATGTGATTTATGATGGAGGACTTGGGCCATTCATCAGTTTACTCGCCCGAGAGACTGGAGACTGAGTAACTGAAAGGTCAGCCATGCAGTGATCAGACATACTTACAGGACCCACCCCCAATAAAAACCCTGAACACCAAAGCTCGAGTAAGCTTTCCCAGTTGACACTACTCTATTTCCATTACATATTGTTACACACAATTCCAATGGGAAAAGAACTCTAGAAGCTTGTGCCTGGTCTCTCCTATATATGCCTTTTACCTTTGCTAGTTTTAATCTGTATCTTTCTGTGGTAATAACTAACTGTAAAGTACACCAGCTTTTCTGATTTCTGCGAGTCCAGGCAATGGTTCAGGCTGAATCATTAGAAAGAATATTATTACCCTTTATTTTACAAGAGCTATCATTAGAAAGAATATTATTGTCCTATACTTTATAATTCTATAATGTCTTCAGCACATATTCATACTTGTTTTGTCACTCCGCTTATCTACACTTATTACAGATTACTGTGTTTTTTTCTTGGCAACCAGAAACCTGATGATCTATACCAATCCTTAATTTAAAGAATTCCCTGGAAAAGAAGCCCCAGGACATAAATTCAATTCCAAGCAAAGGTTCCTGTATTTTTGAGCTCTCTCCAACTACCTCAAAGGTTCAGAGTCCTTGTTTCTTTCATGCCCTCGTAAAATGTTAAAAGTCACATTAAGTCATTTTTATCTGCAGAATAATTGTATTTTCAACTGAAACTCATTCATAGTAAATAAAGCATTCTTCAACTAATCAGTTTTATATTTTGATGCTTTTACACCTTTAACAGCAGAACAAAGGTCTCCTACCTTGTTATATGAATTTCAGATAAAGATGGGGAATTGAGATTTGAAGTAGCCTCAGAAAAAATCATTTATACTTTTTATAAAAACATTATTTATTGTTAATAAATTATTTATATTGAGGTGCTCCCTACAATGAGGCTACAGAAGCTGGTGGTAGTAGAGAAGTTACCTAAATTTCAAACCTTGACCTTGTCTTTCTTTCTAGGTTCCCTCCTTCCCAACTTTCTTCTAGTTCTAAATAATTTTCTCCATTTAATTTAATTTAAATAAATTAAAACTGCTTCAGTTTAAATGAAAACTGCTACAGCTTACATGCTGCAAGGGCAGCATGGCATTAAAAGCATGGAGGCTGAAACCAGACTGTCAGACCTCCAATCTAGCTCCACCATTTATTACTAACCTTTCTGTACCTCAGTTGCCTAAATTGTAAAAGGGGATATTACCTATAACCACAAAGGGCTGCAAAAATTGAGTTAAAAGAACAATGCCTGGCATGTGGCAAACTCTATTTAAGTGCTTATTATTATTCTTGCTATTATTTTGCCTATCCTGCTAAACATTATCATCCATGAAGGTCCAGCTCAACTCCCCCTCATTCATAGTTTTCTTTTCATGTGTATTCAATTGACAAAGAATTATAGCCTGCCTATTACTGTTCCAGACACAGTTCTAGGTGCTAAAGATACAGTGGTAAGTAAGACAAAATTCTTGCCCTCTTGGGACACAGTCTCAATAAGGGAGAGAGGAGAAATACCAAAGTAAACAAATAATATTTCAACATTTCAGCCACCTGATAACTGTAATGAAAATAGGCCAGGGAAAGCCTTTCCAAGGAAGAAACATCTGTAGAAAAGCAGATTTGAAGGAGTGAACCATATAAAGACCTAAATGAAATGCATTCCAGGCAGAACAACAGCAAAAATAAAAGCTCTAAGGGATAAATTTAACTTTGGAGAATTTAAAGAAAAGCAAAGCCACCGCAGCTGGAGATGAGGAAGCGAAGTGAACAGTGTGGTCAACCAAGAATGATTCAGACCACCAGATTCTTGTAATCCATAAGAGTTTGAACTTGCAAAGTTGTAAGCCAGAGAATGAAATGATCTAATTTTCGCTTTTAAAAAATCAACATGGATGGCTCTATAAAGGACAGACTTAAGAGGGAGTAAGAGGGGAAGCCAGAAGATGAGTTAGGAGGCCACAGTCAAAAAACAAAACAGCGGCTTTTCTATGGCAATTGCTGTGGAAGTACTGGTTGGATTTGGGATGTATAAAGGCAAAGTGAACAGATTTGTCTGATGACTAGGTAGAAATGAAAAAGAAGAATCAAAGATGAACTCCATTCGCTATTTACTGGCAAGGGAATAAACGGTAGTGACAATTAACATTTAGTAAGATGGAAAAGGTTTGGGGATGGAATGTGGAAATGAAGAGTTCCATCCACAGTCAATCCATTGCACAAGGCTAAAGCCTTCATGTGGAAATAATAATGAACAATTTTCCCTGATATACTTAATTTTTCATCTGTCTAGATTTTTTTACCCTACTATATTGTAAGCTCACTGAATATCATTATTTTTTAGATCCCTGCAGCAATATGCATAAAATCTTGTTTGCAAAAGGTTGTAAACACACTTTGCTAACTGGGTAAGACTGACCTCTCAAAGAGGAGCTGCGAATCAGACAGAAATCACCTCCACTTTAAACATAGAAACAAAAACCCTGGGTTTGTGACTGACAATTTTAATACTAAAGCGAATGGTGGACTATTTTTCTGGACGATCTACATTCAAAATAGGGTTTAACTGCTTCGGTTCCTAGCAAAACTATCTGTAACGTAGGGAAGTCACAATTTTGGAGTTTCACAGAAAAAGAACTTAAAAATCAGGAACAATTATGCTAAGGGAAACGGCGACCAGAAATACTAAGGCATTAATATTCCAATAAAGTTAATTTCAGTTGGAACCTGAATTCAACATTTGTTTTATCCAGTCCTCACCTCCTCAAGCAAAGTAGACATTCACCCCTAACAAATTCTGCCCGCTTTTGTCAGATGCGCAAGGCTAACGTTAGGCGCTATAGCGACCACTACAGGAAGCTTTAAAATCCACAATTGCTGCTCATAAAGCGCATGCATTACTTAAGAAACACAACCAAGTTCAGAAAAACAAGGGTAAAGTTAGGGGAAGCAGGAGGGTAAACAGTATCTATTCTGCCTTGTCCCTCGCCATCACCGAGTCTCTAATTACCTCCTGCCTCTCCGCCTCCTTGCTCTTCTGTCCCTGCTTCTTCGCGTACCACAAACCGATTTCGCGGCCCTTCAGGTGCCCAGGATGTCGGCCCCGGCCGCCGCGACCACCCCCTCCTCCTCCGCCGCCGCCGCCTCCGGAGCCTCGGCTCCCTCCGCGGCCCCCTCCGTGACCACCTCCATAGCTTCCTCCATAGCCCCCGCCGGAACTGCGCGGTCCGCCATCGCGGGTCCAGTTCTGATGGTACTCATAGCTCATTGTCCCGGCGGAGCACAACTCGTGAGAACCCGCAACCGCTGGAAATGGCGTTCGGGCCCGGAAGTAGGTGCGCGTCCACTGCCGTTTTGCTTCCGGCGCCCAGCGCGAAGCGGAGGGCCGTTGAGCGTCACAAGATGCAGTTTCCGGTGACGTCACGGGATGGCGGCTGCGGACGCTGGGTGGGTGGCGCGGGTGCAGGCCTGGCGGAGGCGCCCTTGTACCTCTGGAAGAGAGCTAGCGAAAAGCTTCTAGGTTTTCATCCTTAGGCCCGCAAGTGGGGATATGGGTTTTGGACTTCACTTTCTGATTTCTCTTAGTAAAATCCAGAGTTTGCTCCTAGTCAGGCCCTGGAATGTAAACACGATTAAAACAGTAAAAGAACCCGTGGATCGATGTACTGTCTCCTGAAAAGTTTTAAAGAAATGAAATGAGTTGGTCATACCTCTTTTTGTTGTTTTTATTAGCTACATCCGAAAACAGCCTGGAATCTGTTTCAAATATATAATTACTAAGAATGCCTCTTTCTCCTTTAAAGAATTGTCATTCTGTATTACCTTTATCCAATAGCATAAGATGAGCATATCTACTCAAATTCAGTGCAGAGCACTTGGACAATGTAATAAACAGTTTAAGTCATTACTGTTGTTAACCAGGCTACTGAGTGTCTTGGGCAAGCTGTTCTTGAACAATCAAGTGACTAAGCTACGTGGACTTGAATGTTCAGCGGGGGGTATTCAGTTCATTTCTACGTTTAACCGATTTAAAGCTGCTAAGGGTAGTCATTGAATAAGACAACAGTTTTCATTTGCTTATTATCTTGAGGGAAGATAAAGGCTAAAGAAATTTATCAGAAAGGAAAATGCTGCATGCTGTGAGATTTTATAGCAAAGGAGCTTCCATTTTGGAGTCAGGTAAGTCCTTCTTAAAAGTATGAGGGTTTAGCTGCAACTTTGGGGATAAGTAGGCTTTAGCCAGGGTAATGGGGAGGGAAGAAAGAGTATTATAGATGAAGGGAGTGTGTATGTGAAGAAGATGAAACCCTGGAAAGCTGAGAAGACTCTACACTGAAACTTAAATACTTGCTAGAGAAGGCTAAAGAGGTATATAGGTGTTTGTACTTCCTCTAAAGAAAGTAATACATTTTAAGTAAGTGAATGATTGCTTTAGCTGCTTTGAGGAGAAAGGAATGAAAATGACAAATGTTGATGTAAGGAGTCTAGTTAAAGACTGTGATATAGGAGAGTCAATATAGGATGATGAAAGCATTGGAAATGAAAAGAAGTGGAATTAGATAAAATTACCAAGAGTTAGTGATTCAATGAATGTGGAGAATTAGAAGGAAGAGTCAGATGGCTGTCAGGTTTAAAGTGTGAATAACTACCAGATGAGGAAGTATCATAACTTTAGATGAGGAACACAGGAATGGGAGCACTTTTTTTGGGTGAAGTCGGGTGGGCATTGGGGGTTGAGTTAATGTGTTTAATTTGTACATGTAGAGTTTGAGAAGCCTATGAAACATGGAAATATGGATGTCTAAAAAGCAGTTGGCTGTATGAGTTAAATTAAGTTCAGAGAGAGTAGAGAGAATATACATTTTGGCAAATATGATTAAGGCAACATGAATGAGTAGTTCCCACAAATGGGAACGCACAGCATGACAAGTGTATGAATTGTTCTGGAGGTGAAATTGGCTTGGGTGTATTGGAGTTGGGGGGGGTCAAAGCGAGAAGGAAATGGTATGAATTGTTCATTGCAAGAGTAAATGGAGAACAGCATTTACTTATTGTTTAGTACATAAGTATAGGGTTAGGTGATTGACATTTGTGGTAACCAACCTCCCCAAAGAAAGATGTCTGTGTCCTAATAACTGGAACCTGTGAATATGTTATATTACATGGCCAAGATGAATTCAGATTGCAGGTGAAATTAGGGTTGCTAGTTAGCTGACCTTAGAATAGGGAGATTATCCTAGGTTATCTGGATGAGTTCAATCTGATCATAAAGATCTTTAAAAGCAGAAAAGGGAGGTAGAAGAGGTCAAAATGATGCGATATGAGATGGACTCATCAGCTTTTGCTAGCTTTTAAGATGGAGGAGGACCACAAGCCAGGGAATATGGACAGCCTCTAGAACTGGAAAAGACAAGGAAATCACTTCTCTCCTAGAAAGAAAAGCGACCATGCCAAACTCCTGATTTTAGTCCAATGAAACCCATGTCAAACTTCTAGTCTACAGATTTGTAAGATAATAAATTTGTATTGGTTAAGCCACTAAATGTGTGGCGGTTTGTTACAGCAGAAATAGAAAATTAATGCAGTATTTTTTTTTAAATCTCATTTCACATAATCTTTATGACAACCCTGGAGAGAGGTGGTGTTGTCTCTGTTTTCTGATAAACAGCATTTATTTATCTTCATCTCATGCTTACTAATTCTTCCAGATTTTTTCAGTGAGAAGTGGGACAACTTGAGGCTGTTGTTTTAAGGCAGACACTTTAAAACAACTTTGTTTTAAAGCTATTATTTAAAAGCTATTGCAACAAAAATGTGCACAGCAGAAATATTTTCAAATGTCCTGAAAGATACCAATAGGAAGGAAAACTTCTGTCACTACTAGATTTGTTTCTTTCTTCTTTTATTTTTTTCACTGCCTTGATTGGTACCATAAGAATTCTTAAGTTACCAAATACCAGAAAACAAAGGGAATCATGGATTCATTATAATCGCCATTTTTACTATTAACTGCTGTTCTGCCATGCACCATGCTCTGGACAGGTTACAAAGATGTGTCTTTCAGATAGCTTCTCCATTCATCACAGCTCGGGCTTAGAGTGCTTCACCGTTGCCCACAAACCCACAGCATTTGATGTTCAGCTTCCACGGGCATCTGCTCCCATCAGAGTCTAACCGCCTCTGCAATGTGGTAAGGGTGAGAGACACAGGACCACACCACCATTGCAAACTCTCACAGTTTCCCCAGTCTCAGGGAATCTCTTAACCTCCCCCTCTTTACTCTAGCTCTCTGCATAATCCCTTAAAAGGGTCTAGTACTCATGAAGTCCTAGGTTAGGATTTTTCTTCCCTGTTCCCATTGGAAATATCCTTACTTGACTCCTACCCGTCTTAGGGGTGGAGGGCTTGCTTTGATAAGAGTGATCCTAAAGACTTTTATAAAACATAGGAGTGTGGTTATATTTGCCAGGGAGGTGAGCAGGTAGGAGGGACAATGGATAAAATGTTTCTCCCTTATATC
This sequence comes from Tamandua tetradactyla, assembly GCF_023851605.1. Classification (NCBI taxonomy): domain Eukaryota; kingdom Metazoa; phylum Chordata; class Mammalia; order Pilosa; family Myrmecophagidae; genus Tamandua; species Tamandua tetradactyla. The sequence goes on from NC_135331.1 coordinate 49,158,776, forward strand.
AGGAAGAATAAGGCATAATTTATTAAAAATTAAATAAGTCAGAAGTGTCTCTTGTCATGGAAAATTTTGGAACTTAAATTGGGACGTTCAATTACATTGAAAATTAGCTTACAGAGAACAACTCTTCCTCACTATAGCTGTTGTAGTAAAATCTCACATTTACCTAAACTGCAACTCACATGGGCAAATAAAATTTAGGATTAAAATAACTTTACTGATGTAGGCTTCAAATTCTGTCCTTGCGAGGCAGCAAGAGAGTAATAGGAATATCTTATAATTGCCAGCTAATTTTTGTTGCTTTCTTCTTTAAGATAGACTTTTTAGGTAATTGTCAAATTTGACTTTCAGGTACTTTTTTCCCTTTCCTGTGTCTTTCCAAGTTGGCGCTTGATGTAAGGGAGGTAAGGCAGGCTTATGTAAACACAGATGGTATCCCCTACATCCTTCTGGTTTCTAATTGAAGGCAACTGGCCTGACCAAATACCTGGGCCACTGCACATTAATGAAATCTATGCTAGGGAACTCATGGCCATCAGGGCCTAGTAGTTGGCCCTGGCTAATCCAACCTCAGGAATCAATGTTCTAACTCCCAGTTAGACCCCTGCCAGGCAGTCTACCTGAAGCCCTCAACTATGCAATTACTTTGCTCTGCTACAGCAGTCCCTCTGGAAACAAGGCTAGGAGCACATGGCCTAACTCATGTGACACAGACAGGAGCTTCTGTATCCCTTCTGTACTACGTAAGAACTGAGGAAGATTCCAGAGTGCTATTACAGTTATTACTATACCACAAACACTCCAAAATTCATTTTTATTATCCACATGTATTCAGAAAGACCACAATAGGAATGGCTTCTCTCTATTCCTATTGATATGCGGCATCTCATCTGGGAAGACTTGATAGTTGAGGTCTAGAGTCATTTGGAGGCATTTTCACTCAAGTATCTGGCAGTTGACCCTGGCTTTTGGCTGGGACCTTGACTGGGCTATGAATTGGAATGCCTATATGTAGTGTCTCTGTTCTAGTTTGCTAGCTGCCAGAATGCAACACACCAAAGATGGATTGGCTTTTAATAAAAGGGGATTTATTTTGTTGGTTCTTCAGAGGAAAGGCAGCTAACTTTCCACTGAGGTTCTTTCTTATGTGGGAAGGCCCAGGATGGTCTCTGCTGGCCTTCTCTCTAGGCCCCTGGGTTCCAACAACTTTCCCTGAGTTGACTTCTTTCCGCATCTCCAAAGGCCTGGGCTGAGCTGCGAGTGCTGAGATGAGGTATGCTGAGTTGCTTGGGCTGTGCTACGTGGCGCTCTCTCATTTAAGCACCAGCCAATTAAGTCAAACGTCACTCATTGCAGCAGACACGCCTCCTAGCTGACTGCAGATGTAATTGGCAACAGATGAGGTTCACGCACCATTGGCTTGTGTCCGCAGCAACAGAACTAGGTATGCTCACCTGGCCAAGTTGACAACTGAATCTAACTAACACAGTCTCCTTTCAGTCTCTCTGTGAGGTTTAGTTTGAATTTCCTCATAACATCGTGATTGGGTTTAAGAGCAAGTATCACAGGGCAAGAGGGAAATATATGACATTTTTATTAACTAGCCTCAGAGATCCCACAGCATCACTTCCACTGTATTCTATTAGTTGAGATGGTTACCAAATTCAAGGTGAGGGTACTTAGACTTCACCACATATGGAAGGAGTATGTAGGTCACATTTCAATCTAGTCAGTTTATTTTAATCTTTGTTCCCCCTATTATCTGTTTATTTCTTACCCTTATTTTTAACTCATCTGTCCATACTGTAGATAAAAAGAACATCAGACACAAGGTTTTCACAATCACACAGTCACATTGCAAAAGCTGTATCATTATACAATCATCTTCAAGAAACATGGCTACAGGAACACAGCTCTACAGTTTCAGGTACTTCCCTTTATCTAGGTGACATTTTAAGAAGAGTATATGAGATGGGAGATAGTGTTGTGCCCGTTTTTGGAGGTACTATATGCCGTAAGTGCTAACTCAGGCTCTCACCATAATCATGTTGCATCACCACTTTGACAGCTTTACAGACTGCTCATGTTGCAGCACAGCCACTCCACATCATGGTCTGCTTTTAGAGCTCTAAACAGGCAATGTAACAAAAGCTGAAGTGGTGTGGGAGGTCGTGACACAAACATATTTTCCCCTACCCCCACCCAGCACTCCCCCGTATTATCTTGTAACAATAAGATTTTCATGTTCTACTTCCCATGTGTCAGAGATTGCCATTTTTTTCACATCATCCTTCCCAAGGCTGGCTTCATTCTCAGTGCTTATTTTGGGTTCTGACTGTGAAATATCTACTAGATGACATGATTTATAGGTGAGAGGATTAGAGATATCAATTTCATATTTTTAAAATATCTGATATGTAAGGTTTCAATAATCGAATAAATAAAGCTAGGTGGCATGAAGAATGATGCACACACTTTTTTTTTTTCAGTTTCATGAAACTGCACTATTTTTCATGACTTATATCAGTGACAGTGCTTTCCTTGGGGAGGTCTCTCTTATTCTTTTTAGTCTTTACATTCCTTGAGTTTCTTGGCCTAACTACAGTAGAGATAACATAGTGCTTACTCATAGTGCCTGACACATAATTAGCACTCTATAAATACTTTTTTTATAGTATTGGCATTCCTTTTTCTACTTCTAGTTGTGATATAGCCAGCAGGTAATTCTTTGGCTTCCAATTACTACACCATAAAGAATATCTGGAGGGCCAAGAAGGAGTCATTATTCCATGGAGGGTGTGCTGGTACATTTAGTGTCAGTAACTGAAGGATTAGGTGGTAAGGGTAGACGTCTGAAGGTGTTCTAGTTTGTTAGCTGCCAGAATGTGATATACTAGAACTGGAACAGCCTTCAAAAAGGGGAAATTTATTAAGTTGCAAGTTTATAATGCTAAGGCCAAGAAAATGTCCCAATTAAAGGAAGTCTATAAAAATATCCAAATTAAGGCACCAACAGGAGGTTCCCTTCACTCAAGAAAGGCTGATGACATTCAGGCTCTCTCTCAACTGGAAGGGCACGTGGTAAACATGGCAGCATTTGCTGGCTTTCTCTCCAGGTTTCTTATTTCAAGAAGCTCCACTCTGCAGCATTCTCTTTCATCTCCGAAGGTCGCTGGCTGGTGGACTCTCCTCGTGGCTCTTTCCTCTTGTCATTCTCTGCTCTCTTAGAATCTCAAGCCTTTTCCAAAATGCTTCCTCTTTTAAAGGAGTCCAATTGGAATGGGTGGAGTCATATCTCTGTTCAAAAGTTAATACCCACAATTGGGTGAGTCACATCTCCATGGAGATAACCTAATCAAGTTTTCATCCTTTATTTTTGAATAGGGTATTAAGAGAAATGGTTGCCTCCACATCATGAGATAAGGATTAAAACATGGCTTTCCTAGGGTACTTAATCCTCTCAAATCAGTAAAAGATTTAGAATAATAGAGTGAAAGATGGAAGAGTGTTCAATAAATAACTTAGTAGGCTAATAGGACAGTATGAGGGGTCACTGAGGTGGTCACTATTAATTTAGGTAATTGCATAATTTTTCTTCCATGGTTTTCATGAGCTCAGGTACAGGAACTGAGGACACAATTTGATTCATATTGTGTGGAGACTTTACAAAGGACTCGTTCTTTATTCAAATTTTTATACCTTATATCAGATAAAGTTTAATCAACAGAGATAATAACAAAATTGAGGGGATCCTATGAAAAAAAAGCCATATTCTACTTCTATAGCTTATATCAGATAAAGTTTAATCAACAGAGGTAACACAAAATTGAGGGGATACTATGGAAAAAGCAATATACTATTTCTACTTCTAGAGAAAATTTAGAGGTGATGAAATATTAAGGACATTTTTCTAAAATCTGTAATTTAAATATTTTCAGTGGGGTGGTACAATGGTAACCCAGTGGCAGAATTCTTGCCTGCCATACCAGAGACCCAGGTTTGGTTCCTGGTGCCTGCCCATGTAAAAAAAAAAATTTCCTATGTTTGTAGTAGCTTGCCTTTTACATAACCCAATCATTGGACTATGTAAAATAAAAAACATAATTCAGGTTAAAGAGCTATAGGAAATTTTTCAAGCAGTGTGTAAGTATGTATATACTAATTTCTATATCCAAAACTAATGACTTAGATGCTGCATAGATTAAAAATTTCAGTGTTCAATCTGATCGGGTTTTCCAATGAGATTTATTAGAATTTATTTTTATTTTTTTTGCAGCAGAGAATTCTGCCTGCTGAACCATCGTCACACCACCCTATTAGAGTTTATTTAAAGAAGAGTCTGAAATCACATTGAAGCTAGAAGCAAAGTGTATCATTAAATATTTTTTGTCTATATCATGTTGGAGAAAGTAAGTTTCTACAAAGGTTGCATATTTGTTTTTTTTGTTTTTTGTTTTTTTTTTTTTGCTTCATATTGCATTTATTTGTAAAATGGCTTGGAGTTCTTTTTAAATTTTTTTATTTAGAAATACAGTAAAATTTACAGGAAAGTTGCAAAAATAATACAAAACCCAAACAGAGAGCTCCAACATACCACCCTTCACTTCCCCCCAGATACCTAGACCCACCAATTTTGCCACATTTGCCATATCCTTCTACCGACCTACCTATCTACCTACCAATCACTTGAGAGATGTGTATTCAAGTATTTTGCCCATTTTGAAATTGGGTTATTTGTCTTTTTGTTGTTATGTTGAAGGATTTCTTTGTATATACTGGATGGTAATCCTTTATCAAACATACAGTAAGTCCTCCAATTTCATTCTATTAATAATAGCCACACAGTTCTTCTTTGGCTACCTCATGCTCATGCATATGTCATTTATTCCCATGCTTTCACCTTCAGCCTACTTATATCTTTGACTTTAAGGTGAGTGCCTTGCAGACAGTGTTTATTGGGTTATGGATTTTTTTTTTAATCCATTTTGCCAATCTGTGCCTTTTGATGGGAGAATTTAATCCTTTTACATTTAAAGTCACTCCTGATAATACAGGTCTTTCTTCTGCCATTTTGCCATTTAGCCTTTGTAAGTCTCATACCTTTTTTGTCCCTCATTACTTCAATTATACCCTATTTCTGTATTTATTAGCTTTATTGTGTTGTATCATATTGAGTGCCTTCTCATTTCTATCTGGATATATTTTTCACCTATTTTCCTTGGAGTTACCACAGGGTTAAAATTTAAATTCCTAAATATATAACATTGTATTTATGTCATATATTTATATATATATATCATAAATATATAACAATTATATTTGGTTTGATACCAAATCAACTTCAGTAGTGTGCACATATGCCTTTCCCGTTCCCTTCTGTACCTCCATCATTTTTTAATACTTTTTTCTACTTATATCTATATACACTGTATTTCCAAAAATCTAGATGTATCATTGTTCTTTATGTATCTACATTTTAGAAACTCTAGGAAGTAAATAGTGGAGTCACATTCCAAATAATACAATACATTAATACTGGCATTTATAATTATCCATTGTGTTAGGGTTCTCTAGAGAAACAGAACCTACAGGAGAGATCTGTAAATATGAAATTTATACATATGTCTTACACAACCATGGGAATGGAAGAGTCCAAAATCCATAGGGCAGGCTGTGAGGCAGTTCTGATGAAGGGTCTGGATGAACTCCATAGGAGAAACTTACTGGTTGAAGAAGTTCAACTGTCCTGCGTTCAACTGGAAATGCACTACATCTCTCCAGAATAGGGTCCAAGTTCTTAGGTAACATTCACTCTTAAACTTCATATCCTATGACTTAAATACCACAACATAAACAATATAACTTATACCATGTGATAAGAGAAAAACAAGATATTTGCTTATATACAAATGCAAAATACAACAAAACAGGGAGGAAATATTCATACAATCACAGTCCTTGTTTTTGTAACTGGTCACATAGTTGTAGTTCATATTTATTACTACCTTCTTCTACCCATTGCATGTTCCTTTTGCCCTCAGCAAGCACTTCAGCTGGTTATGTTCTTTGCCAGGTGGGGTGAACCAGACCTTCATTCCTGAAGTTTCTGGGCCATTGGTAGTCCTGTCTGGGTTGGGTTGTTGCAGTTTTCCATTGACTTTAATCACAGGGTGCGGTAGTACTAGGAGATGACCTAGGGGATCTTCTGTATTCCAGGAGAACTCTTCTGTACCTCCACTGTGTAGTTGCAGTCCTATTTTCCTTTAATAGTCAGGATCAATAACCCCAGACAGAACATTCAACCCTTTTCGTGCCTGTTGATTCGGTAGCATGAGAAGCCCAAGGTGGCCAGGTAGCAATCTTAACTTCCATTCAGTAGAATCATTGTGTCTCCTAGTGAGCATTCTTGCTTTTGGAACTAAGATCTATAGACCAGCAGAGCTTAAGTCTTCAGGGACAGGAAGCAAAAGTTTTCCTAGTGGATCACTAGGGTGACAGTGAGTGGTGCCACTCCCATTTCCACCCCTTGCTTCCTGGACCTGTCAGTCCTGGCTATGGGAGAAACAGCCAGTGGATGCTAATTCAGAACATCACAGCCTCCTGGAGAATACCGCCCCAGCTCTACAAGGTATTGCCACCTACTTTGCACCATAATTGGGTTTTCAAAAGGCTGTTCCACCATTCTATCAACCCAGCTGCTTCTAGATGATGGGAAACATGGTAAGTCTAGAGAATTCCATGAGCATGTGTTCATTCCCATGCTTTGCTCTGAAGTGGGTTCCTTGCTCAGAAGCAATGCTGTGTGGAATACCATGTGAGTCGTTAAGGCATTCTGTAAGTCAACAGATGGTAGTTTTTGCAGAAGCCTTCCATGCAGGGAATGCAAACCCATATCCGGAGTATGTGTCTGTTCCAGTTAGAACAAATCACTGCCCCTTCCATGATGAAAGTGGCCCAATGTAATCAACCTGCCACCAGGTAGCAGGCTGATCACCTCGGGGAGTGGTGCCATATCAGGGACTGAGTGTGGGTCTCTGCTGCTGGCAGATTGGGCACTCAGCAGTAGCTATAGCCAGGTCAGCCTTGGTGAGTGAAAGTCCATGTTGCTGAGCCCATGCATAATCTCCATCCCTACCACTATGCCCACTTTGTGAGCCCATTAGGCAATGGCAGGAGTGGCTGAGGAAAGAGGATAACTTGTACCCACAGGATGGGCCATCTTATACACTTGATTATTAAAATCTTCCTCTGCTGAAGTCGCCTTCTGGTGAGCATTCATATGGGAAACAAATATCTTCCTGTTCTTTGCCCACTCAGAAAGATCTATCCACACACCTCTTCTCCAGACCTCTTTGTCACCAATTTTCCAATAATTCTTCTTCCAAGTTCCTGGCCATCCAGCCAAACCATTAGCAACAATCCATGAGTTAGTATACAAATGCACCTCTGGCCAGTTCTCCTTCCAACAAAATGAACATCCGGGTGCAGTGCTCGAAGTGCCGCCCACTGGGAGGATTTCCCGTCATTTTTGTCCTTTAAGGACATCACAGAGAGGGGTTGTAATACTGCAGCTGTCCACTTCCTGGTGGTCCCATATCATGTAGAACCATCTGTAAACCAGGCCCGAGTGTTTTCTTCCTCAGTCAGCTGACTAGGGAACCCCCAAGAGGCCATAGCTCTGCTCTGGTCTGGGAAAGAGAAGGTAATGTGGCAGGAGTGGGGGCCAAGCACATTTGGGCCACTTCCTCATGTAACGTACTTGTGCCTTCAAGACGTGTTTGAGCCCTATCTCTGATATACCATTTCCATTTTATGATAGAGTGCTGTGGTGCACACCCAACATTAAGGCTTAGTGGGTCAGACAACACCCAACTCATGATTGCAACTCAGGTATCATGGTAACTTCGTGGCCTATGATTAAGTATTCAGTCTCCAATAAAGCCCAGTAGCAGGCTAAAAGCTGTTTCTCATAAGGAGAATAGTTATCTGCAGCAGATGGTAAGGCTTTGCTCCAAAATCCTAAGGGTCTGCATTGTGATTCTCCTATAGGGGCCTGCCAAAGGCTCCAGACAGCATCGCTGTTCGCCACTGACACTTCCAACACCATTGGATCTGCTGGATTATATGACCCAAGTGGTAGAGTAGCTTGCACAGCAGCCTGAATATGTTGCAGAGCCTTGTCTTGTTCCAGTCCCTACTCAAAACTAACAGCTTATTTTGGTCACTTGATAAATGGGCTGGAGTAGCACACCCAAATGAGGAATATGTTGACTCCAAAATCCAAAGAGGCCAACTAGGTGTTGTGCCTCTTTTTTGGTCATAAGAGGGGCCAGATGCAACTGCTTATCCTTCACCTTGGAAGGGATCTCTTGATATGCCATACACCACTGGACACTTAGAAATTTCACTGAAGTGGAAGGCCCCTGTGTTTTTGTAGGATTTATCTCCCATCCCCTGACACACAAATGCCTTACCAGTAAGTCTAGAGTAGTTGCTACTTCTTGCTCACTAGGTCCAGTCAGGATGATATCATCAATATAATGAGTCAGGGTGATGTCTTGTAGGAGGGATAGTCAAGTTCCCTGCAGATAAGGTTGTGACTTAGGACTAGAGTGTTGATATACCCCTGAGGCAGGACAATGAGAGTATATGGCTGGCCTTGCCAGCTGAACAACTGAAGTCTCTTGATCCATTATTTTGAGAATACCAAAAATTTGCTCTACCAAATCCCATCAAAGGTATTCTTGAATGAAGAAGAGATTCATGTCATTCTTATATTTAGGTTTCCATATAACACAGAAGTTGCTGAGGATCTATGAACTTCTTTTAGTATTGTATTATACAATGCCATGACTAAAACAGTTTTAGACATAATCTAATCTAACTGGACTCACTTTGCCCCCAATCTTTTGTCACCCACTCTAGCATAAACTGAATTCTAGGGAGGTTAGGTCTAGGTCAAGAAATGGCAGAGTCAGAATTAGAATCAGTGATTGTGTCAGAGTCTTCTGATTCCTATTACAGTGCTCTTGATTGTGCAACTAAGACAGTTAAGTACCAGGAAAGGGTATAGATTGTCCGTGTTAATCTTCCCCTAATGAAAACAGTTGGAAAATTGAAAAGAGGATAATTCCAAGAGAGTTTATACGCACACACATACACACAAAGTGCAAGTGTAAGTAAAACATAAAATTTCAGTAAACTGAAGTCAGTAGCAGCAGAGATGTTATCATCCCTAAGCCAAATGGTCGAAGAGAGGGAGCAGGAACTGGCATCTTGAAACAGAGCTTCATAGAGTCAGCTGCCTCCAAGGAGCAGAAACTTTTGGGGGAAGGGACAGAGCCAGTCCAAGAGGACCTTGAACGGAAAGAATTAGAGCAAAAAATATACTGTATTCATTCTCCTTTTTCTTCATCTCTTGCTGAAGTGTCCCATTGACTAAACCCAATGGGAAGCGGAGAGAACATGGGAGGTCGGTAGATGTAGTTGGGGTAGGTCTCTTGGAGTAGAGAGTAGGGGCAGGAATAATAGAGTGGATTTGATTTGAAGGGAACAAGGTAAGCTATCCAACACTCTAATCTACAGCATCCTCTTAGTTGCAATGAATTGTTCATACGACAAGAAGAAGCAGAGATCAAGCAGAGGATTTCCATTCTATTTATTCTCTATCAAATGAAGATATTCGTGTCCATATTTCTGTTTGAAAACAAAATTCTTTAATTGATTGAACATTTCATGACTCCAAATGGCTTTCCTTTCTTTGCGCCTTGGGGCATTTTTCAGTCAGGTGTTGGTGGGGGAATTAGCTTAAGTTTCTTAAAGCATGACAGGCCTTTGCATTACCTTCTCCAATGACATCTAACTATGACATCCAGTCATAATTTTCTTATTTCACTCAGAATACTGAAAAGGAAATTTCTAATTTATTCTCTAATAAAAACAAACAAGAGGGCTTTTTAGCAGGAAATTTACAGACATTATATTGTCACTTTTCTAGTTACAATAGTGTTCCAGTTTGCTAGCTGCTGAATGCAATATACTGGAAATAGAATGACTTTTAAAAAGGGGAAATTTTATTATGTTGCAAGTTTATAGTTCTAAGGCTGTGAAAATGTCCCAATTAAAGCAAGTTTATAAAAATGTCTACTCTAAGGCATCAAGGGAAAGATACCTTGGTTCAGGAAGGCCGATGACGTTCAGGGTTTCTCTCTCAATTGGAAAGGCACATGGTGAGCATGGTGACATTTGTTAGCTTTCTCTCCAGGCTTCTTGTTTCAAGAAGCTCCCTGAAGAACGTTTTCCTTCTTCATCTCCAAAGGTTTCTGAATGCATAGGCTCTGGTGGTTCTCGTGGTTCTGTGGTTCACTCTAAAATATTTTCTCTTTTAAAGGATTCCAGTAAACTAATCAAGACCCATGTAGAATGGGTGGAGTCACATCTCCTTCTAATCAAGGGTTAATGCTCACAATTGGGTGTGCCACATCTCTGTGGGGATAATCTGATCAAGTTTCCAACCTACAGTATTGAATAGAGATTAAAAGAAACGGCTGTCTCCACAAGGTGGATCAGGATTAAAACATGACTTTTCTAAGGCACATAATCCTTTGAAACTGGTACAAATAATAAACTATATTTTTGAGAGAGAAGCATATAGATTTGGTATAACTTATTTAAAAACTGCAGCTAGGATGACTATATAATTTATTGTCAAACTAGGACAGTTGTAAGTATGAAAGAGGTTACTATTAGTAATTATACTGGGAGGAAAATGTGTTTAAACTGGGTCTATCCCACACAAACAAGCTATTTTGTCATCCTGTGAACAATTGCCACTCTACAATTGTTCACCTGTTATCACGAGAAGAAAAAACAAATTGTAACTTAGTGAGGTCAAAGAGTTCCAGAATGCATATTAAAATCTTTCTTGAGAGTCTGCCATAACATACTTTCACTTGAAAGTTGCATAATCTCATTAAATTAGTAGACTTTCCTCTGCGCAATTTAAAGACACAATCTTTTTTTTTTTTTCATGGGCAGGCACCGGGAATCAAACCCGGGTCTCCAGCATAGCAGGCGAGAACACTACCTGCTGAGCCACTGTGGCCCACCCCAAAGATACAATCTTGATCTTAGGAAAAATATTATGAAAGATTATTGAGACATTTTTTAAGTTAATTTTTTTGCTAAATTTAAAAAAGGATAGTAGAAAGGTAAAGTCTTAAGGCCTTTGTCAGTATATAGATATTAGCTTTATGTTGCTAACTGGTTAACCATGGGTTGTCTAAACCCTAGTAATTTTTGACCCTGGCATTTAAAGTTTCTAGGAGTTGTATTCTGCTAGGCAGTATGGGAAAATATACCAGTGTTGGACTGTTGTGTGCAATGCCTCTGCCTCTGTATCTGATAACACCAGTGGCACCATATACCTAATTGACATCATGGGTCATGTGGCAGAGACTGCCTTAGCTAGCAGCTCACCATAATTGGGTTCCTTTTTCCTGTGCACACAGACATGATACATTTCCCAGACTCCTGTGGAGTTAGATGTTGCTGTGTATTGACTTCTAACCAATGTAACAGAAGCTGCAGTATTTATACTTCCAGTGCTGGCTCATTAAGAACTCCAATGCAGGATTCTCTATGCCTTTTCACATCTACCAGCTTAATGCAGATGAGCATAGTGATCATGGAAACCATGCCTTGAAAATGTGAAACAAGATGGAAGTAATTTAGGCCCTTTAACCATATCTTGGAGGATAAAAGCCCAATGGATAAGGACCATCCATCTAACTGCTGCTGCTTTTTCAACTCTGCAAATGCCGTGACACTTGCTAAACTTGAATCTTCTGGCTAGAGAAACTGGGGAATATAATTTTCAGGCTTCTAGCCTCTGTGATCCATGGAAGAGTTTAGAAGAGTGGGGCTATTGCAGAACATTGATAGAAAACTGGTGCCAGAAGTAATTTATTTATCTCAAGTTACAGACTCCACAGATAGACATTTAAGAAATATGCAACTTATAGAAAGTTACCAAGGAAAAACCTTTCTTATTGATTGAATCAGACTGCTTGTCACCATTTCCTCTGCTACTACCTTAATCCTAGCTATCATCAATGCTAATTTAGATTACTAGAATAATCTTCTAATGGGTTTTTTCCGGCAATCATCTTTGTACCTGTGTAGTCTTTTTCTTTCACAACAGGCAGTGATTTTTGAAGTCAGATTGTGCTGGTTTGAATCTATTTTGTACCCCAGAAAAGCCAAGTTCTTTAATCCTCATTCAGTATTGCTGTGTGTGAGCTTTTGATTGTTTCCTTGGAGATGTGACCCACCCAGTTGTGGGTGGTAACTTTTGATTAGATGGTTTCCATGGAGATGTGTCTCCACCCATTCAAGGTGGGGTTGCTTACTGGAGCCCTTTAAGAGGGAACCATTTTAGAAAAAGTTTTAGAGCCACAAGAATCAACAAAGCAACCAGAACCAACAGAGTTCACACAGCCAGAGACCTTTGGAGATGAACAAGGAAAATGACCCCTGTGGAGCTTCATGAAACAAGAAGCTAGGAGAGAAAGCTAACAGATGTCACTGAGTGCCCTACTAGCTGAGAGAAACCTCGAACTTCATCGGCCTTTCTTAAGTGAAGACACCTGTTGTTGGTGTCTTAATTTGGCCATTTTCACAGTCTTAGAACTGTTAACTTGCAAGTTAATGAATTCCCCTTTTTAAAAGCCATTCCATTTCTGGTATATGACATTCTGGCAGCTTCTGAAAACTAACACACAGATCATGCCACTTCTTTGCTCAGAACCCTCCAATGGGTTCCCACCTCATTTAAGAATAAGTTTCTAAGTCCACGACTGATCTATAAGGCATAATGACCTGGTCTTTCCCTCCTCTTATCTGTTTGTCTTTATCTCCAATCACTTTCTACCTCTCTCATTCATTTACATTTACACTGACGTTGGATGGTTTCACAAAATGCAAAAAGTATACTCTTACTTCTGGAAATTTGCTGTTCCCTTTGCTGAAACTGCCATTTCCCTAATCATATAGCATGTTCCCTCACTTTATTCATGTCTATGATGCAATGTTATCTTATCAGTGAGGTATTTCCCAGCTAAAGTATTTGAAAAAGCACTCCTTGTATCACTGTCCCTTGTATCACTGTCCCTTGTATCACTGTTTAGTATTTTTTCACCCTTAATACTACCTGATATGTATATGTATATATGTATACATATTTGTTTTGTTTTTCTTCACAGATATAACCCCAAGTACCTCAAACAATTTCTAGCATGTAATAAGTATTCAGTAAATATCAGTAGAATGAAGAAATGAATTAAAGTAGCTGAATGCTATTGGTAAGAATTTAAGAGAAAATCTCTTTATGAAATCTAATACCATAGAACCATGTTGAGAGACGTTTCCAAACAATGCATAACCAAGTATCAAAAGATTTTTGACAACTTTCTTTTATTATATTCTAAGTAATACTGTGATGTTTGATGTCTTCAGAATGGGTTGCTTCTATCAGTCACAACATATAGAAACTTCTGAGACTTGGGGATTATGTGTTTGCAGTTCATAGGAATCACCACCAGATAGTGATCTTTTTATTAGGTAACTAGTTTTGCCTTCAGAAATATGAATTTAGAGAGAAAAGGGCAAGCTGTAAGAAATTATAGTATTTTTGAATAACAAGAACAATATAATTATGCAAAGCTAAGATATTTGGGCAGCACAGTATATCATTAAGGGCATTTCCTATGTCTGAGGCACACTTTCACAATCAGAATCACTCTAAAGAGTAGTATACATAATTATACTGGCTTCGCTTAACCTTCTCTTTCCACAAGGATCTGGGGAAGCCATTCATGCTTAGGTACAGCCTAGTGGATTCAGCTCCTCTTGTGGAGTTTGAAGCGTTACAGGTTAGTAATGTGGTTAGTAATGTGATGCAGATTAATCTCTCAAACTGTTGCTTTAGGCAAATAATCTTGGAACTGTATTCACCTTTTTAGTTAATCCATTATAAAGCTAACTCACCAACGAAGGGCAGTTATGAGGGAAATCCTGGAAATTGCCTCATTGTTATTTGTTTTGTTTTTCAGTTCCCCCAGACTAGGTCTGTATCCAGTGAAAAGAAAACAGAATACAAGAGGGAAAGGGGGCATATGTCTTCCAATCCAATTCTTGTGGTTTTCAAAGCCTGGTTTCCATCATCTCATTCTCCCCATTCTGAGTACTGTGCAATTATAAAGGATTTGTTTGCATTCAAATTGTCTCTTTATTATTCTCTTCGATCATATTATGATCCTGTTTCTAATGTCCTTGCTGCCAGAAATTGCATTCTAAAGCAGCAGAATCACCTTTCTGTTTTAGAACGTTATAACTCAATATGTCACTCTAAAAAATAATTCACTCAATCTTTAAATGAATAAGGAGTGTATGAGGTGGGGATGCCAAGGTTTAAGACCATATAAAATGTCGACCCTTAATAATTTCAGAAAAACAGTTAAACATTTAAGTAATACATTTAATATATATTTACAGAAAGAATGAATCAATTTAAAAATTAATCACTTCATATTTTTTAAGATATGCATTACTATTACTCTTAACAAGATGATCCCTGCATTTATACAATCTAATCATTTAAAAATAGTCTTGAATGGTACACCTTACAATCATTTTTTAAAATGCCGTGAATTGTTTCTGTGCTTGAGATATGCATGTCTATTAGGAAGAATCTCTTAAAAGCACCTATATTTGAAATAAAATTTGAACTAAAATATTCTTTGCTTTAAGAATGGCTAAGAATGTTCGGCAAATCTGCAGCTTTAGCAGCAGGTACTTCAGTTTTAGATTTAGATTGTCCTCTGCTTTACCCAGGAGTTTGACATTCTGGTTAGGTGTACCTCTCAGTACATAAATTTTGCCGTATTTCCCTGCAGCTGCATTCAAGTAAGCAAAATATTTCTAGAAATGATGAGGTGTACATTTACAACCTTTTCCAAAAATGTGTGAGTTAAAGACTACTTCTAATTCTACCCGTGACACACAATATATTTGAGTCAATCTTGACACACTGTGAAGACTAAAAGAAAACACTGTAATATTTAAGAGAAAAAGAAAAAAAACACTCAGTGAACAATTAGTATTTCATAGTAATGAAAAAAAAAACTATTTACAGACATGCATGTCTCCAAGTTGAAAGCTAATTTGTGATTTTACACAGGAATGTAGTTCTTAGATATCGGTGTAAAGCTAAAGCCGTGACTCTAATAAACTTGTTTTGCTAACCGTTTAGGCAAATACAACTTAAGAGTCTTGCTACTTTTCTCCCATTCCCCAAACATCTCTCCCCCACCCACCCACCCCCACCATAAAGGCCAGCTGATATGATGTGTGCCTGGGAACCATATATTCATTGAGTTTATACATTTTTTTATTTTTTCTGAGGTTGACAGCAAAACCATTGGTAAACTGTGCCAAGGATTGATTTAGAAAGAATTTTCAGAAATTCGATAAGAAACAAAATCTTTTAATGACCACAGTGTGTGTGATCTATAAGTATCACATGAAATGCACATTGAGTGTTTGTGCTAGTTCCAGCTGTTGGCACTAAAAAGAACAAACCAGTAAATCTGAAAAGCGTATGTAAACTGATAAATACAAAAGGAAATATAATTGCTTCAGAACAAATGTATCAGTTTAGCAGTTTGAAGTTGCAGAGTCATTCTCGTTTTTTTTAAACCAAATGATTACTAACTGCCCTTGCTTTCTTCCTCTCTTTTCCTGTAAGCTTTATTTAACAACTGAATTTCCTCCTGGTAGCCATCCTTCTCTTGATGCTGCCTTTTGCTATTCTGTCTATGTGCTTCAACAGTGTCTGGAATGGAGATGTTGATATCACCATCGGGATGACTCGTGGGTAAAAAGAGGGAGAATGAGGCGGTTTCTCCTAAATCGCATGAAACGAATCTGTTTTCTTTCCGTGAATAACGAAGGGATGGAGATCGGACTTGGGTGGAGGACTGGCTGATGTTGCTAATGATCGACACAGTGTCCAAGGCCTCTTCATTGTCACAGATTTCAAGAACCTCCAGGTGTATTTTCACACTGGTGTCCGCAAAGGTGGAGGGAGAATCCTCTGAGTTTGGTTCATGGCCCACACTTTTGGATCGATAGACTTCTATTTTCTTAGATGCTGGGGTTATTTTTTGCCCTTCTGCGCTTACCTCATAGGTGGAAAGAGAGAGGGTTTTCCCCGTGGGACCGTGGAGAGACACAGTCCCCTGGAATGCACACAGGGGGATGGCAAGGGCACCACCAGAGCGCTGGGGATGAAAACAAAATCATCATTATTGAAAGCTAGCTTCTGACATTAGGCCATGTTGAAATTCATTTTATTCATCAGAACTTAGATAAGGCTTTTCTTATGTCAGACCTATTTCCCTAGAAATCCTTGACAGTTACGGGATTTCAATTCTGCCCCCAGAACCCCATAGTTCAATTTCTCATAAGCCAAATGCAATGTCTAAGTGATGGTAGCTAGGAACTTATCGTTGAAAATAAGGAACATGTTTTCACAGTTGAGGGCAGAATTCATGTATTGAGGGAAAACAATGGATGTTTTCAAGGGCAGAATTTGGGTAAAGAATTGGGTAAATATTTACAATCCAGAATGCTTTTATATAAGTTTGTACAGGTTAAAAGAAATGCAGACAGCTTTATCAAAAATTTTTTCCTGCTTAGTATGCCAGAGAGATAATCGTGAAATGGTGGCTCATACTAAGTACAAAGGAATTTCAGCTGTTAGTCTGGAGCATACATAAGAAGAACCAAATGTCACCAAAGCTAAAAAGTAAGTGTGCTTACTTTCCTACAGAGAAATCACAGTCATGAAAGTTAAACCAATAATACAGAACTCCCCCACATCTCTGCAAAAAGTTGCCTGAAAGTTTGAACCTTTAAAATTATACCTAGTATATTAAGACTTTTTAAAATGTACTCATCACTGATCAGAGGTGCTTAAGAAATAAAGAAGAAAATCAGGTCTCTCTTTTAAAGGTCTACACTTCATATTACTGATTTATGTTCTCAGTTTATTTACTGGTCTTTGTTTGTTTGCATATGACTCTCAGAAAATAATACTCCAAGCCTTACCGAAGTGGTCCTCAAAGCAGGTGTCCCTGGACAACCTGCATCAGCATCACCTAGTAACTTGTTAGAAATTCAGATTTGGGAGTTCCACCCTAGACTTACTGAATTAGAAACTGAGGGTAAGATCTAGCAATTTGTGGTTTAACAAGCCCACCAGGTGATTCTAATGCAAGGTAAATTTGATAAGCACTGTTTTAACTAAAGAACCCTGGGCCTATTGAGACTCACCCCTATGAAACTTATTCCTGCAAAGGAAAAGCTAAGTCTACTTATAATTATGCATAAGAGTCACCCCCAGAGAACCTCTTTGTTGCTCAAATGTGGCCTGTTTCTCTAAGCCAACTCAGCAGGTGAATTCACTGCCCTGCCCCTACTTGGGATATGACTCCAAGGTGTATAAATCTCCTTGGCAACATGAGGCAGGACTCCCAGGGATGAGTCAGGACCCAGCATTGTAGGATTGAGAAAGGCTTCTTGACCAAAGGGGGAGGAGAGAAATGAAACAAAATAAAGTTTCTAAAAGAAAAATAAATAAATATAAATAAAAAAGTTTCAGTGGTTGAGAGGTTTCATATAGAGTTGAAAGGTTATTCTGGAGGTTATTCTTATGTATTATATAGTTATCCCTTTTTGTGTATAGCTAGAAGGAAATACCTAGAACTGCATTACAGTAGCTTTGATTCTTGAAGACAATCGTATAACTATATAGCTTTTACAGTGTGACCATGAGATTGTGAAACCCTTAAGGCTAACACTCCCTTTATCCAGGGTATGGACAGATGAGTAAAAAAATAAGGACAAAAATAAATAATAGGAAGGGGAGAATAAGGGGTAAAAAAAAAAAAGCCCAGTAGATTGCAAAACTAATGGTCAATGAGAGGGAGCAGTAAGGGGTATGGGATGT
Organism: Tamandua tetradactyla; assembly: GCF_023851605.1. Classification (NCBI taxonomy): domain Eukaryota; kingdom Metazoa; phylum Chordata; class Mammalia; order Pilosa; family Myrmecophagidae; genus Tamandua; species Tamandua tetradactyla. The sequence continues at coordinate 49,176,843 of NC_135331.1, forward strand.
ATGGATTTTTATTTTTTTTTTCTGGAGTGATGTGAATGTTCTAAAAATGACGATGATGAATACACAACTATGTGATGATATTGTAAGCCACTGATTGATACACTGGATGGACTGAATGGTGTATGAAGATATCTCAATAAAAATATATTTTAAAAAATACAAAAAAAGAAGAACCCTGGGCCTAGAGAAAGAAACAGGACAGTTAGACATTTTTATACATGTGTTTACCACCTGTCAAGTCTGGAGTTCCTAACTGGATGGTGTGTCTGCCCATCAGTTCACCATGCCAATTTAGGATGACCAACTATCCTAGTTTGCCTGGGACTATTCCAACATTAGCCCTTAGAGTCTAGCGTCCCAGGGAACCACTAAGTCTCAGGCAAACTAGAATGCTTTGTCACTGTACTAGGCATGGGCCTTTTGCATCCAAGAGTGGAGCCAAGAGTGACTAGAGAAAACTCGAAGATCAGGGTCTCACTGTTGCAGAATGGTTTGGATCCCCTTTTAAGGGACGTTTTATGGGAAGATGAATCATGAGCTTCATTAGGGTGCTTTCATGTCCCACTCCTTGAATTTGGGGACAAAGAAAAATACAAAAGTGGACAATGAGATGTTTTAGAAAAATCACTGTCATAGGTCTATAGGAAGGAAGAGTGGAATTAGTGAGACATTTTAGAAAATTGTAACAATAGGTTGAGGCTAATCTGCACAAACTAGAGTCAGCAGACTCATTCAGAGTCCTGAGATATATTGTTTGGGGTCCACAAATTCTTCATGAGAAATGTATCAAATTAAGCTTCCATAATCAAGTCAACTGAATGATCATCTTAAAACTTGAATACTGCCATGCAATTTTATTGCTTGTCGTTATATTTTTGCTTATGATTGAGATTGTATTTTTTGAAGGACAAATTTTCATCATAGTTGGAAAACTTGGAACTGACATTTTGCTCTTAGCTGAGCCTACCTCTGTCTGACACAAGAGCACATATCATTTCATGGCCAAGAAAAGATTTACATTTTCAAAAGTGTGGCATTCTGAGTGATCAGTCATGAATTTATAGAACCATCCTGATAAATTGTTTTTGTTATTAAAGGGAGAAAATTCTACTTTTTAAAAAAAATCAAAACTGACTGAAACATTATTCAATCAGAAACTTTGGCTATCATTTATAAAAGTGAATTATTAATAAAGCATTCTTTATTCTGAGAGTCAGTTAATGTGAAAGCTTCTTGATGCTTTATTGCAAGAAGGAAAAACAACCTTCATACATTTTTCCATTGAAACAGTACACTGTTTTGAAAAAGTGCTATGTGATATACTAGTTTAAAACAGAAAAATGTGATGAGAGAAGTGAGTGCCAAGAAATATAGTCATGCTTATCTTTAAAGAACACTTACTGTAGAATCAACACCATTGTCTTCAGATGTTCCTACATGTATCACTAATGAGCAATTAATGTATAAGCAAATGTGATGAAGATTTTTTTCTGCAGCTGGTTTTACATATCAAATATTACAGATTTATATTGTTAATAATAACTCCCCCATGCTAACCTTATCTTCAGATGAACAAACAAGCAGTGCTGAGTTTACTGAGTTAGCAAATGACACCTTATTCAAGCAGCACTTGAGAATTGCATAGTGCCAGAGTTTCGGTTAAACATGAGGTTTGATTTTTTCTGAAATAGCAAACAAAGTCTTCAGCCATTAGAATAATTTTGTGTAACATTCTTATTTAAATGGATATTTTCTGTTTGAGAGTCATAGAAACAAAAACACAGAGACATTATATAGAAATACAGCTGAGTTTACACCTGCTAAACTGCTTTCATCAGAATGTTGCTTTAAATTAAATTCAAAATTTAAACAATCATCAAATTGTTTGCTGTATAAATTTGTGTTGGTTTTAGACTGTATAAGAACTATACATGTAAGGAGTTTGCACCCAATTTTTATGTTTGTATGTCTTTAAGCAAAATCATTAGACTCTTTAATAGTGGGGTTCATAGAATTATTCCCTTTAAAAGGGACCTGTATATCATTTAAGCTGGAGAAGTGCTGCTCTAGATGAAGGTAAAAGGAAGCTTAAACTAAGGAAGCAAAGCCAGGGAAGAGATAAGGGAGGAAGCTGACAGAACCTGAGTAAAATCAACGTCATTTTCTACTTTTGGGGGAGTTTGGAGGGAGGGCTGGAATGGAGACAGATCAGAAGCCAGAAGACTAGATTAATTGAGCCACTATTGTAGTAGGTCTGGGTTAGAGGGTACGAGTGTAGCAATGAAGAAACTCTCATGTCTTAAGAGCCTATAAAATATAGGGATGTTCAGCCTCATAAACAATTGCATTTCTGTGGGATTAGTGCTACAGTAGACCTAGGTCAGGATATTACGGGAATATGGAATCACAGCACCTAACCTGGATGGAAAGAAAGTAAAGGAGAATGAAGAATCCTTCCCAGAGCAAGGTTCAGTTTTTACAGATGAGTAGAAATACCTGTCAGCAATGTATTTGGTCTAACATTATTCGAGACACCTTAGCTAGGCAAAAGAAAAAGAAAGAAGAAATACAACTATTTGAGTAGGAAGAGGCAAAATTATCATTATTTGCAGATGAAAATATTGTTGAGCTAGAAAATTCTAGATAACCAATGCTAAAAAGAACTAATTATAGAGTTCAGTAACGGGGATGACTTCTAGATATATACTTAAAAATCCATAGCAGTTTTCAATCAAAAATATATAGAAAGGGCGGGCCACAGTGGCTCAACAGGTAAGAGTGCTTGCCTGCCATGCCGGAGGACCCGGGTTCGATTCCTGGTTCCTGCCCATGTAAAAAAAAAAAAAAAAAATATATATATATATATATATAAAAAGGCCCCATTCAAATGGCAACAAAACTATAAAAATATATGAGGCTGTATGAAGAAAACACAACAGTAATAAAAGAAATCTTGAATAAATGTAAGAAACAATGTTTCTGCATGGTAAAATCCTATATTGTAAAAATGGCAATTTTCTTTTAATTTTTTAGATTTAATAAAATCTTAATGAAAATCCCAATTAAATTTTATGTTGGAACTAAAAAAGTTCTTTCTGTTTTTCAAGAATAAATGCTGTGTGTAACTACGAAAATTTGGAAACAAACTAATAACGTAGATTTTCAAACATAATATAAAACTATAGTAGTTAAACAAGGTGGTAATGGCAAGTTTTGATAATTCAGTCAGTGAAAGAGAATAGACAATAAAAAACCAGATATGGTTTATTATGAAGATAGAATTCAAAATAAGTGGATCAAGGTTTCAAACCAACTTTTTTCATATTACTGGCTATCCGTTACAAAATTAAATTCGATCTCTGTTCATGTTATATCTAAGCATACTTTTTTGATGATTAATGATTCTTTTAAAATACTGGGTGAAAAAGTCCTCCCAAATGGGGAATAAAAACCAGAAACCACAAAGTAAAAGATGGACAGATTTGATTGCAGAAAAATTAAAAACCTTATGCATGGAAATACATGCTATAAACAAACTTAAAAGACATGGTAGCCTGGGAAAAATATTTGTAGCGCATATAAAATATTGATCTTCATAATATAAAGAGTTCCTCCAAATCAATAGGATACACCCTAGGCAAAAATGTGGGAAAGATAAGCCAAATAAAGCATTTAAGACAAGAAATACAAATGGTGAGTAATACTTGGAAAGATGTTCAATTTCACCAAATTCACAAAATTAAAGAGCTGTAAACAAAAACAATGTTTATTTCAGCACTGTGTAAACCCCCAGATTAGAAACTGCCTAAGTGTCTATCATTAGGAAAACATTTGAACAAATTATGGTATAGCTCTACGTTGGAAAACTGCGTTGAAAAAATAAGGCAAAGCTATAAATTCTGACTGGCTGAAATAATTTTAATATATTTTTAAGCAAACTGCAAAGTAATATGTATAGTATGATCCAGTTTTCTTGCAGAAAACCACCCTCCAGAAATTATCCCAGCAAATTCTACACGTAAATGAATAAAAATAGATATACAGATACACAAGCACCCACATATTTTTTTATTGGCATACAAACAAATTTATAAGGCTACACTCTAAACAATTGTTTCTTCTGGGAGTGGATTTAAAGAGGGAATTACACTTTTTATTATCTATATTTCTAAATTATATATATATATATGTTTTTTCTCAATGAAGTCTATTAGATACTGGGGGAGGCAGAGAGTACAAAATATTTCTAAGTATTAACTTAGAAAGTATTAACATAGGGGTGATGTGCTAATTGGAAGTTGCCTCTGTTGACAGTTGGCCTCAAGATTCTGGATCAAATTGCTGCATTTGGGGTTTGTATTGTATTTAGTTTAGGAAGCACGTGTATCAAAAGTTTGCCCTAATGGTGTGGTTGATTAGAATGACAGTTCCAATTGGGGTGCAGCTAATTTCCCATTTGTATTTTTTTATTTTTAAATTTTATTTTATTATTTTTTTTGCTTGGGCAGGCACTGGAAATTGTACCTGGGTCTCCAGCATGGCAGGCAAGAACTCTGCCCATTGAGCCACTGTGGCCCACCCCCCATTTGTATTTTTAAAGGGTAGAGAATGGCATTTACCACATGAAAAAGAACAATTTGAAATCATCTGAGGGTAAAAGCTGTTAACATTTTCCTCTGATCTCATGAAAGTGGGCAGGGTCTGTAACTAGTCAGATTGTTCTGGCTAATTATACTAGAAAAAGTGTTATAAATATTTGGCTCTAACAAACTTGGCAATGTAAACATTATGTTCAAATAAACAAAGAAACCCATCTCAAAAAAAGAAATACCAAGAAAGGAAAACTGAAGAGTTTGAGTCTCCAACCACAATGTAGGTCATGGATTTGCAAAGCATTCAAAAAGTTCAAAAATAATTTCCAAGAAGAGACTAAATGTGAAAAGCAATATAATCTTAAGAGAAAATAAACATTAATTGTAAGAAGTAGGAAATAACACAAAAGACTGTTAATACAGGTCTAATCTAGCTTTATATGTTTTATGCAAAAATACAAATGTGAATAGACTTTTTAAACAACATCCTACAACTACCCATTTTCTTCTGGAGGCTGGGAATATATGACCATTTCTGTTAAATCCATATAGACTATAATTTTTTCAAAGGCAGGAGCATTTCCTTGCTGATCTTTCTTTTCTCTCATCTATTGCAGAGTCTGGCATAGAGCAGGCCCTCAAATTCATTAAATCTTGTTAAATGAATACATATATGTATGCATGAATGAACCTGCAACTTTGACCTTGTAGGTTTTTTAGACTCTGTATTTTAACTTTTTAAGGTGTAAGAAATAGTATCATATTTCTAAAATATGGCTGTTTAAATTTTATTTTTTTTATTTTAAGAGCCTCATTTAATAAGTGATGATACAAGTGCATCAGAAGGTCATATTCAAATACACTCTTTCTATAAAAATAAAATATTACAGGGCTGAATTGTACATGAAATTTCATTGCATGATAAAGAGTGATAGATTCAGAAAACAGAAAAATTCAACTCATTTCATAGTCTCTGCTTTCCATTTAAAAGTCTATGAATTAGCATATGCTGTCAGGAAGAATGATAATCCATTATTGCTCTATTCCTGAGCGTAGGTGGCAGGGAGCTTTTTTATTTGGAAATGAAAAGCAGTCTCTAAACCTCACAAGTGCTTCAGGAGGAGAAGGAACATGCCATGTAAACACATTAGCGCAAATAATCTGCAGTAATAATTGATTCATATTTACTGACCTTGGTCATGATGAACATTTTTATTTCTTCACTTTGAGCCTCTAGGTGAATTCAAAGTGAAAGTATAAAGGAGTTGCTTCAACTTTCTCTCCTAACAAAGTGAAGTATTCTGTTGATTTTCTGAATCACTCAATTTAAGAAAAATATTTTACAGCACATAGTATCATAGAGCTTACTCATGACCACCGGGTCCTAATTTCTCATTTTATATAGGGAAGCCTGACACCTAGAGAGGTGAAACTACGTAACACGTATAGTAGTAATGGGATTGACCAGGACTCAGGCTGTTTAATTCCTGGTGAAGTGCTCTTTCCACTGCAACATATTGCCACTTTAAAAGATATCTGCTATAGCCAAGAGTGGATCATGGTTTCCAGCCCCGAAGTTAGCATACGAACATTGTCATTAAACATGAATGTCATAAAACATGAATGACACCAGTGCTGGACAATTTTAATCTAAATTCAAATCATATAGATGATCTTTAGATTATTTAGATGACCTTTAGGTATCTGAAAGTAAAGATCTTGAGAAATTTAAATCAAGCAAGATCATCTGAGATGGCTTGGAGGAGAAGGGATAGGGACACAAAGAGGAAAAATAGCAGAGGGAATGATAAATTTGTGAGAAAACAAAAGTGGAGTAATTTTTTTTTAATCAATTTATTTTTTGGAATTTTTTTTGGTATCAGGGAGACCAATTAAGAGGTTTTTAAAAATTGGTGCACAGGTGGTTCAATGGTAGAATGCTTGCCTTCCATACAGGAGACCCGGGTTCGATTCCTGGACCATGCACCCCACCCCACCCCCCCAAAAGTCATCTGTACACAGGAAAAAGGGATATGAATTTCATTACTGATAGCAGGAATGGCCAATGGCGGATGGGCTATAGGGATATTGTAGAGGCAAAGCTCTTGGGCTGTGAGCGTAGAGGGAGGTACTGCTGTGTGCTGTGGAATTGCAAATACTTGGCTTTCAACACAGTTCAGTCACTATTTATACCATCCTTACCTTTCTAAATATCAGTTGTCTCATTTGTAAAATATGAAAATTAAATGAGTTAACGCATGCAAAATGATTAGCAGAGTGACTGACATGGCAACTGCTCCATAAATGTTAGCCTTTATTGAGAAGTAAGAAAAGGAATCCAAGGTATTTTTGAGCTTTCCAGTCCTAGTGTCTAGTATTAGTAATTGAGAAAAGGCACTGAGGAAGTGGATAATTTAATATTATTTTTGTAATCTTCCTCTACTAATTAGGCTGCATATTCCTCTGCAGTAGTTTATGCTAATGGTTTAAATACACCGATTAAAAGCCAGAGATTGGCAGAGTGGATTAAAAACATGACAATTCAGCATATAGATACTGTGAACAAGAACCTCAGTGCAAATACAATGATATAGGCATGATGAAAGTAAAAGGATGGAAGAAGATAAATCATATAAGTGTCAATCGAAAGAAAGGAAGAAGGGTGCACAGGTGGTTCAGTGGTAGAAGGCTCTCCTTCCATGCAGGAGACCCAGGGTGGATTTCTAGACCATGCACCTCTCCCATCAAAGAAAAAAAAAAGAAAGAAAAAGTGGCTCCATTAATGTCAGATAAAATAGAAATTCAGAGCAAAGAAAAGTAACAGAGACATAGAGGAACATTATATAACAATAAAAAGGTCAATCCATCAAGACATAACAATACTAAATATGAATGCAGCAACAGAGCTGCAAAATATGTAAAAAAACTGACAGAAATGAAAGGAGAAATAGACAAATCACAATCATAGTTAGAGACTTCAATACCCACCCCTCAACAATCAATAGAACAGCTAGATAGAAAAGCAGCAAGGATGAGAATTCACCAACACCATCAACCAAAAGTATTTATTCAATATTTATCAAAAACTCCATGCAGAACAACAGAATACACATTGTTTTCAACTTCTCATGGAGTAGATATTAAGACAGACTCATATCATGGGCTATAAAACAAACCTAAACAAATGTAAAAGAAATGAATCATAACATAAAGTATTCTGTAGCCAGAATATAATCAAGGTAGAAATGCATAACAAAAAGATAACAGGAAGATTCCCAAAATCTTTGAAATAAAACAACACATTTCTAACAATCCCTGAGTCAAAGAGAAAGTTTCAAAGGAAAGAAAACAAAACAAAACATTGAACTGAATGAAAAAACAACATATCAAAATTTGTGGGACCCAGCCAAAGAAGTACCGAGAGGGAAAATTAGTGCACTAAATACATATATTAGAAAAGAGGAAAAGTCTCAAATCAATAACTTAAATTCTTTCCTACCTCAAGAACTCAGAAAAAGAAGTGCCAAATAAACTCAAAGCAAGCATAAGGGAGGAAATAATAACTGTAAGAACAGAAATCAATGAAATTGAAAACAAAATCAATAGAAAAAAATCTTGGAATGAACTGATTCTTTGAACAGATGGTAATAAAGCAGTGGATATCACTATAAACTCTGAAGACATCAAAAAGACAGTAAGGGAATACTGAAAACAACTCTGCAAATTTAAATTTGAAAACTTAGGTAAATGGTCCAATTCCTAATAAACACAAGCTACAACTTGAGCTACAACTCACATGACATGAAATGGATAATTTGAATAATCCATAACTAATAGGGAAATTGAATTCATTTTACAAACTCCCCCAAAAGAAATCTCCATGCCCAAATGGCTTCACTAAGTGAAATCTACCAAATGTTTAAAGAAGAATTAATACCAATTCTACACAATCTCTCCCAAAAAATAGAAGAGGAGGGGACATTTTACAATTCACTTTATGAAGCTAGTCTTTTCCTGACACTAAAACCAGACAAAGACAATACAAAAAATATTCTTGCCTGCCATGCAGGAAACCCAGGTTTAATTCCCAGCCCATGTACTTCCCCAAAATGAACAAAACAAAGAAACCAATGAAAACAAACAAACAAAAGTCAACAAATGGTGCTGCAATAATGGGCTACTCACATGGAAAAAGAATTAAATGTGACCCCGCCATACAGCATCCAAAAAAAAAAACAAAAAAATGTACAGCTCAATATCCCTCATGAATATATATATGCAAACATCCTTAACAAATTGAATTTAGCAATATATAAAAGAATGATAAATGTGATTAAATGGGGTTTATTCCAGGAGTGCAAGGCTGATATGTGATTCAAAAATCAATCAACGTGACCTACTGTGCCAGCATGAATCTGTGGTGTACCCCAGAAAAGCCATGTCCTTTAATCCTCATTCAATATTGCTAGGTGGGACCTTTCTGATTGTTTCCATGGAAATGCAAACCACCTAATTGTGGGTGTAACTTTTGATTAAGTAATTTCCATGGAGATATGTCTCCACCCATACAAGGTAGGTTTGCTTACGTGCCCTTTAAGAGGGATCATTTTGGAAAAAAGCTTTAGAGCCCACACAGCCAGAGACCTTTGGAGATGAAGAAGGAAAATGCCTCCCGGGGAGCTTCATGAAACAAGAAGCCTGGAGAGAAAGCTAGCAGATGACTCCGTGTTCGCCATGTGCCTTTCCAGTTGAGAGAGAAACCTTGAACATCATCAATCTTCTTGAACCAAGGTATCTTTCCCTGGATGCCTTAGATTGGACGTTCCTATAGCCTTGCTTTAATTTGGATATTTTCATGGCCTTAGAACTGTAAACTTACAAATTAATAAATTTCCCCCTTTTTAAAAGCCATTCTTTCTCTTGTATGTCACATTCTAGCAGCTTGCAAGCTAGAACACCCACCATGTTAACAGACTGAAGAAGAAAAAGAATATGATCATTCAACCAATGCAGGGAAAAGTATCTGAGAAAACTCAAAATCCATTCATGATAAAAACCCTCAGAAAAACTAGGAACTGAGGGGAAATTCCTCACCTTGATAAAGAGTATTTACAAAAACCCTACAGCTAACATTATTCTTACTGGTGAAAAACTAAATGCTTTCTCCCTAAGATCAGAAAGAAAAGGATGTTGGCTCTCCAAACTCTTATTCAACATTGTTCTGGGGGTTCTAATCAATGGAATAAGGCGAGAAAGGGAAATAAAATGTATAGAGATCATAAAGGAAGAAGCACAATGTTTTTGTTTGTAGATGACATGAGAGTGTATGTTGAAAATCCCACAGAATCAATAAAAAAAACTCCTGGAACTAAGTGATCATAGCAAGGTTGCAGGATAGAGGGTAACATAAAAAGTCAATTACTATTCCTGTATACCAAACAATTGTAATTTGAAATTAAATACACAATTCCATTTACATTAGCAATAACAAGAAAATACTTAGATGCAAATCTAACAAAACATGTACATGCCATGTAGGGTGAAAACTACGCAATACAGATAAAAGAAATCAAAGGAGATTGAAATAAATGAAGAGTCATACTCTGTTCATGGGTTGGAAGCTCAACATGATAAAGATACCAATTCTCCCCAAGTTGATGATACAGGTGTAATAAAGTTCCTATCAAAATCCCAGTGAGATTTTTTTCCTGTTGTTTTTTTCAAAATCTAAACCTTTCTCAGAGGAAAAATTTATTTAGGACCATGACCTTAAGGATCACATCTAAATTCATTTATTTACTAAGTCAGCAAAAACTATTTGACATCTAATGTATGTCAGGTACAGCACTAGCACTGAGGAAGTGAACAATATAACGTTCCCGTCCTGAAGATGCTTATATTCTTTTTTTATTAATTTTTAAATTAAAAAAAATATTACAAGAAGGAAACACAAACATTCCCAACATATGATCATTCCATTCTACATATATAATCAGCAATTTCCAGTGAGATTTTTCACAGATATAGACAAGATTATTCTAAAATACATATCGAAAGATAATTTCCTTATCTTAATGATAGATATTATCCTCAGGAATATCCTACTAAAAACGGCTCCAAGAAAATTTTTTCTCACAACTCATTGACCAGAATTGGGTCAGCAATGAAGTTATATAAGATTTAATTTTCACTTGTGAGGCACTTCCAAAGGATTAATGTTTTTGGTAAACTTGCTATACGCCAGTAAAAGTGTTTTAAGTTTCATTTTGACAATATTCTGGAAATTACAGAAGACAAAATGTTTTTATCAGACAGCATTGTGTAGTAAAAAGTGTACCAGACAAAAAAATCAAATAGATAGAGGCAGATAGTAGATTGATGGTGGTCTGGGGAGAGACTAGGGGCATGGATTAAGAGAAAAAGCATTAGGAATTTAATTGATGTGAAGAAAATGTTCTAAAACACACTTGGGGTGATGATTGCATAATTCGATAAATTTATTAGAAATTATTGACTCATGCACTTGAAGTGGGTAAATTATATGATATGTAAAATATGCCTCAAAGAATTAAAAAAAAAAATCACTGAACTAATATTCAGGAGACTCTGAGATACAGCCCTTGTTAATGCCTAATTGGTACCAAGTTTCTGTTTGGGGTGATGAGAAAGTTTTGGTAATGGATGGTGGTGTTGGTAGCATAAGACTGTGAATGTATTTAATGCCAGTGAATTGTATACATGAAAGTGACTAAAGTGATTAATTTTAGGTAGTATATATGTTACCAGAATAGAATTGAGTGAAACCTGATGTAAACTATGAACTACAGTCATTATAATTATAATAATAATATTTCATTAATTGTAACAAAGGTTCCACAACAATGCAAACTGACAAAAGGGAGAACTGTGTGTTTGGTGGGGGTGGGACGTATACATGGGAACTCTGTACTTAACTGCTTGATTTTTCGGTAAACCTACAAGTACTCTAATGAGAAAATAATAGAAAACAAACAAAAGATCAATGGACTAATACTCAGGAGACCCTGAAGTATAGCCCTTGTTCTGTCACTAAGTAGCTGGGTGACTCTAGACAGCTAATGGACTCTCCGTAGATCCTTGTTTCACTAACTGTAAAAAAGGGGTTTGGATTAGGTGAACACCAAGGTATCTTTTGTTTCTTCCCATCCAAGTAATCTATGACTCTGTTTTGGCAAAGTTAGCTTGAAAGAAAAACACTTTTGTTCCTTAACAAATATCCAAGTAGAGATGCTCTTGTGAAAGAAATTAAAATCACAAAGGTCATTAAAAATAAAACTTACTGAAAGACCCAAGACCCTTGAAATTGCATTTATCAATAAAGTATTGTTGCTGATGGAACATTTTCAGACTTTAAAAATATATAAACTCTAAGCTACCATGTCATAATAGTACAATAAAAATATCTGTGGTGAAAAGATAAGATAGAAAGAAAGTTAAGCAGACTATAAACCAATGTTTATATGATTTATAGACCTTTTTGAATCTAGGAACAAACCCATGAGAGGGTTTAATAATGCATATGCATTTTCAATTTAAATCCTATCTCAATAGGAAACACTTATATGTGCTGAATAGGTAGGAAAACATGTAGAATCTTGAATGGGTGTGTATGTAGTATATATTTATATATGCTTATATATCATTTACATTTAACTTTTTTCTGATGATAAGAATAATACATTACTCCTTAATTTTTATAATTAAAATAGAACCTGAAAAATATCACTAAGGAGTTTTAGGATATAGCAAATTAAGCATAAGCTTTCATGTTTCAATAACAAAACCATAATTTTAAAATTTTTGACCCTTGTAAAAATGATAATTATTCAGTTCTAGAGCCTATGTGAATATTATGAGTTACCTGAATCGGTGGGATTTCTTCCCATTTTTTAAAAAACTGCAGTGATTTGTGCTCTGTCAATGTCGTTAAGCTGAATTTTCTGGAATTGCATGTTCTGGAAACCTTTCTTTGTTTACTTCCATGTTAGAGTTGCCAAGATTGAAAGCTGCATAATATTTAGATGGTAGAAACAAGGCAGTGGCACAACCCTTTGAAGATCTTTTCAAAGTAGGATGCAGAGACAGACAGATACAGAGGTACCCAGTGGGTGTCATCTTATCTGCACTCTCCTCTCTTTCACACCCAGCTTTCTTTCCTTTCTACTGGCCCTGATGATTAACAGTGGCCTCAGACTCCCCTCCAGATGCTTAGCTATGGGCCCACAGGTGCATAGCTAATGAAATCCTCCTTCATGGTCTTAATAAGATGAGGGGATATCTTTGATCTCTCAAGTTGTCTGGCTGGTAATTCCTCTGCTCTCCCAATTTCTCTTCCAGAACTTCACTTACCCAACTCTTCCCACAGTTCTAGAGTAAATCCCTTATCCCATGACACTTGTAGTGATTCTGCTTCCTTGACTTAAATCCTGCCTGAAACAAACTCCTATTCAATGGAAAAGAAAAACAAACCAACCGTAATTTTAAAAATGCACTGATTTTAAAATTAATTAAAAAAAAAACAAGTACATTTATGGGTGAAGGTGGTGGAGTAAAGCCAAATCATGGAATCTCATTCATCTTGTAATAAATGAAGAAAAAATAACAGCCATAGATTTGCTAGCAGCAACTAGATAAGGAAAGGGCTCAGACTTGTCCCATAAGTTTTTAAGAGTAGTGGCCAAATAAAGGAGAAAGAGATTCATTCTCTTCTATAAGCAGTGGTGCAGAAAGAAGGCTTTTAAAAATCATGAGAATTATGGGTATAAACTCCATTGTGGCATGGGGTGATTTTAAGCAGTGGTTCTCAAAGAGAGGTCTGCAGTCTCCTGGGACTGTTGCTAAGGCAGTCTGTTTTGTCATATCTATTTTCGTAGTAATACTAAGGCTCTATTTGCCATTTTTTGTGTTAATATTTTCATTGATGGGCAAAACTGTTGGTACCTTCCATGAATCAAGGCAGCAGCATCAAATTCTACTAGTAGTTAATTGTATTCATTGTAGTAGTCATATATTTTTTTGTATGCTGTATGATGGGGGTCACATTTCATTCTTTTTCCATGTGTGTCCCATTATTGCAGCACCATTTGTTGAATCTTTGTTTGTTTCTTTTACTTTCTTTGTTTTGCTGGTTTATTCATTTTTTTCGAAGTGCATGGGCTGGGAATTGAACCTGGGTCTCCTGATAATTTTTTAAAAATCCAGTTTCACCTAAAAATGTCTTTGATGGAGGTGAATATTATTATTATCCTGTTTTACCAATAAGGAAAGGGAAACACAGTAAACAGAGATGCTAAGTAACTTCTTCAAGGTCAAACAGGTAGTGAGGGGTAGAACTGGGAGTCTAATCTGGGCAGCAGGGCTCCAGAGGAGATAATCCTTTTCACTCATTTATTATCTTTTTAATGGGTGCTGATAGAAGCCAAGCACTATTTCAGGGACTGGGAATATAAAATGATTATTCATCCACCCATCCATCCTTCTCTCTGTATATGTGCATAAAGAGCTGTGGTTATTTCTGGATAATATGATTTTAGGTTAGTTGCCCTCTATTCTTAGAACTTTTTTGTATTGCTTGAATTTTTAAAACAATGAGCACATGTTATTTTTATAAAAACAATCAAGTCATTATTTTAAAGACAAAATGAATGCAACTCATTTCTCTTTTTAAGAAAATACAAAGTAAAATTTCAGACCTTAAACTCAGAGGACTATGAAAAGACTGCTTTGTTCTTTCTTCTCACTCTTTTCTTCCCACTATTTACATAGCAATAGACGTGACATGGAAAATTATGTTTTTCAAAACCTAGTTAGAAGGCAAGGTCTCCAAAATCTTCCCATCCCACACAACAAATACTAAAGCAATGCTTTTAAAAAATTATTACAAAAGTTCTTTAGAAAATGTTAACTGAAAATCCTAGTGATATTATTGGATCTCTAAAAAGGAGAATGTTAATGATGAAGTTATACATAGAAAATCACACTTTTGCATACTCTTCAGAAATTAACCATTTGCCTTCAGAGGAAATGAGTCCTGTGAAGGTGAAAATGTCATGTCTGATGAGATCCTTATTCCTGAGGAGAGAATTGCATGCACATATAGAACAGCATAGACAAAAGTCCTTGTCTTAATAACATTTACATGTTTCTTCATGCCATGTCTCATAGTGTCTTTCACTGTGGGATTACTAAGGCATTTACATTTAAAAATGGGGGAGGGATTGTTCCTAATTTACATTAGTTATGTGTGTATTGGATAGTACAACCTTATGCACAAATACTTATTTTAATTTCACATGGGTGGAAATGTGTGATGCTACAAAGTCTGTTTTTTTTTATTTTTAAATTAGAGCCAGTGCATAGGGCTTTTTGCTCTTCTCTGTCAAAAACTGTTAATGTTTCTGAATAAGTTGGCTGTCCTAATGTGAAAGGATTTGCAATAGGGATCTAGGTTCTTTGAGTCAATGATTCTCTGTATTGAGAAAGTGTTGGAAATAAATTAAATCCACTGATTGAGACTATTTGTTCTCCAAAGAGTCAGGCCTACAACATGACTTCTCAAATTGTTTAGATCAGTTATATCTAAATGCCAGTTGTAGGCTGGTACTGAACTGATAACAGAAAAATCACCAGCAGAGCTTGTCAAAAACATGGATTCATAGGCCCCACTTTTGGAAATTCTAACTCAGTAGGTTCAGATTTGAGACCAAGAGTTTTTATTTCAAAAGAGCCCTCCAGATGATTCTGAAATGTTGCCAGATTTTGAAACCATTGCCTTACAAGATATTAGAAAACTAAGAGAGTGGCATGTTGCACAGAGTGAATCATTTCCTATTCAATTTATTCAACACCCTAGAAAAGGCCATTAGAGAAGTATCTTGCTAGATGTACATATTTTCCAATTTTCTCCATTTTTAGAAAGAGAACTAAAAATAAAATGGGTATTTATGTTAGCAGGAGAAATTAAAAGCTACTAAAAAATATTGAAACCTCACAGCAGAGGCAAATTTTCCATGAAGATAATGAAGCTCAAGCTCCAGTGCTACTCACGTGCATGAACCCTCTGAATGTTGGTTATTGTTGGAAGTTGTAGAGTGTCCTAGATGGACACTATACTGGGAAATGGCCTACGGAGATTTCAGAACCTGAGACTTGAGTCTCCAAGACATTAGCATATTGTGATTTGTTTTCTTGTTCAAATAAATATTTAATTTTAAACTTAATTTTCTATTTGTATACTTTTTCTTAAAGCAGTTTCCCCAAAGTATAATATTCCAGCCTCACACAACCTGGATCCACCACTTCCTTAAAGGTCACATTTAGGTCAATATTAAGAAATCAGGACTGGAATATCAAGATGTGTTAAGACATTAAACCATCTGATATTCCACAGTACAAGATAATCTTTGAGGAATTCTCTAAGAGGAATATGGGCAGAGAGTAAAAATGTCTGGTGGAAAGAAAAGCTTGGCACATTCAAGGAAATAAAATTATTAATAGGGACTGCTGGACTGGAGCAAAGATTTCAAGGTGGGTGAGTGAAGAGAGATAAAGCCAGATGGAACAATCACTTAAGCCACCTTAAGGAATCATGACTCCATCCTGAACGGGAAAGAAACAACCAAAATGTTTTAAACAGGAGTTAACAGGATGAAACTTATGGTTTTGCCATTTTTTTTCTGGGCTATGTGTGTAGAATAGATTGGAGGGGTTCAAATCTGGAGGCAGCAGAACCAATAAGGAGGTTATTGAGAAAGCATGGTGACTTGAATTAAGGGAGAAGCAGTGGCTATGGTGAGATATGGGTATGTTGACATATTTCATAGGTAGTATTTGGAGACTGATTTGATGAGATGAGTAATAAAGGAAAAGGAGTCAAATATCTAGCTTGGGTAACTGGATGGGTGATAATATTATTTCCAGAGAGAAGGAACACAGAAGAGAAGCAAGTTTGGAGGGATGGGCTAATAATATCAGAGAGGATTCAACACTCCTGTATTGGAAAGCTGAAATGGATGTACTTGTGACTGTAAAATTGGAGAAATTCAGCAGGAGGTTGGATATTGGGGTCTGTGGCTCAGGAGAGATTTGTACTGGAAGTATATATTTAGATGAGATAGACTCAGCAGAGTGTGTGAAAAGAGAAGAGACTGGGGCCAAAAAGAGGTCGCCGAGAAACATGAACATTTAAGGAATGCATAGTTGATGGAGAGACCACAAAAGGAAGTTGACCTAAAAGGTAGGAGGAAAATAAGAACTATTTCATGTCAAGGAAGCCAGGGAGATGAGTAGAACAGAGATGAAACAGTGTTGGATGTTGCTGAGATGGCAGGTAAGATAAGGACTGAAAAGTTATTTGATCCCTGGAGAGGTAGGGAACATGATATAGGGAATCAGGCTGCAATAAATGGAGTCAGTGCAAACATATACATATATATTCTTTCCTCGCAGGCCTCAAGACCAGGGCAGTGTTTGATGAAAATGAGAAGCCCTTGTGGAATTCATCATTGATTTTCCTCAATTACTGATTGCCAAGTATCTCGTGATCCAGTATCCTGGATTTTATGACAATTCCAGTTTACAAAATCATGTCATGTTAAATGTGTTTATATATTTGTCAGAACTGGTAACCAGAGTCCTTTGTTTGAAGAAATATGGTTACCATATATTTGAGGAATAGTCAGGATAAGAACAAGAGACACAGCTCATCCTGCCTTCCACTGAAGGCCTGGATGAGAACATATGTGGCTTGGATCCAGAATCTGATATTGTTTTCTGCTTTGCTCATAACTCCTTTATTGAGGCATCTATACTTCAACTCTCTTCTGCACTAAATTGATGTATAGGGTTTTAGGCAGAGATAATATACTGCAAAGAGAGGCAGATAGCTATCTATTACTATGTTCTCAGTGCCCATGACAGTGGCTAGCAATTATAAGCTCTTAATATTTTTCAAATGAATTGATGAAAGGACAATGAATAAAGTGATTTTAATCTTCATCTTTAATAGAAAGAATGAAAGACAAAAAAAAATAGCTACAAAATTTATCTTTTTGGGTACCTAGAGTTGTTTGCCTGACTCATTAAAAAAAGTTATGAGTTCTTTGAGAGCTCAAAGTGGTCACACAAAGTCTTAACATTTTTCAAGAATTCCCAAGTGGCAGGTGTTTGGGGATGAGGGTCCTCACTCCTCACGATGCCCAGGAGTAGAGGGATATTTCAGACTCTCAGACCAGGTTTGCTCAAAAACAAATTATCCCAATATTTTTAATAGTAAGGGAGAGGAATATTGACAACCATATTTGTTTGGATAGTTTGAAGCTGTATGTGTCCCAGAAAGACAAGTTCTTAAAGGCAATCCATTCTTGTGGGTATAAACCCATTGTAAGTAGTACCTTTTGACAAGGTTACTTCAACCAAGATGTGACCCATCTCATTTGAGCTAGGTCTTAATCTTCCTACTGGAGTCTTTTATAAATGGAAGGAAGAGAGAGAGAGAGAGGGAGAGAAAGAAGGGAGGGAGGGAGGGAAGGAGAGAGAGAGAGAGAGAGAGAGAGAGAGAGAGAGAGAGAGAGAGAGAGAGAGAGAGAGAGAGAGAGAGAGAGAGAGAGAAGCAAGAAGCTGAACACAATGAAACTCAGAAGAGAAGGGAGAGATCAGCAGATGCCACCATGTGTCTTGCCATCTGTCAGAGGAGCCAAGGGTCGCTGGCAGCTGGTCTTTGGGAAGAAAGCATTGCCTTGATGATGCCTTGATTTGAACATTTTTGCAGTCTCAAACTGTAAGCCAATAAATTCCCATTGTTTAAGCCAACCCATTTCATGGTATCTGCTTTAAGCAGCCTAGGAAACTGAAAGAGCATCTAAAGGCCCAGATGGCATGTGTTAGTAAATCATTCCTGGCAAATATTAGGAAGCTAAGGAAGATTGTAAAGCAGTTGACTGTGTGCCCATCTCTTCTCTGCTTACTCTGTCATGCCATCATTGGAGATACAGACTTTGGTCCTTAGGGAAGCAATCGCACTGGCACTCCCAACAAATCCACCCATCCTTTCTAGCAGACTGCTGCTGCAGATGCATTTAATATTCTCATTTTCTCTGTCTAGTCTACTGAGTCTTATGCAAAGTGGTCCAGTTTGAGACAAGAGAAATATGTAGAGCTAGCTGTATAATAGCTTTTGACAGAGGTTTTTTCCTGGAAATTCAAATATCATATGCTCCTTAAGAAATATTAAATTTGGAATTTTAATCCAAATATTCACCTAAGAGCCACTTTTTAATATTGGCTGTTTCCTTTTTCTTTTCCTAGTAGAGGTATACTATCTGTGTTAAAATGCAGTTTTATTTGGGTTAAGTAGGAAATATTACCTTAAAAAATTAGCAAAAGATTTGAGAACATTTTATCCTCAATTATTCCATGATGAAAACATTATATTTTGTAAATATTGTATTCTTTCAAATTGCTTTCATTAAAAATTTTTTTACTCCCATTGAACTCTAGTCAATGACATCAACATAATTCACCATAGGGGGCCTTTGCCATTATTAAATTTCTACAAATTCCTGTCCAAAATACTTTTGAGCTATTTTGTCAACTTGACACTAGGACATTATTTTTCACCAGAGAACTAGAATGCCAGAACATTAATTTTTAAAGAAATCCTAATATTGAAAGTTACCAGTAAGCACATTTTATTTTCTCATAATTTATATTCCATATTGGCAGTCAGTATAAGCAAAACTGGAAAAAGATTAATTATGCTGAAATTGGATGTATGTTCACCCATAATCATGTCCCTGATTATGGAAAGTATACAATGATTTTCTGTCTTTATTATTCATTTGTTACTTATTCAAACTTTAGATGCTGGAAGAGGCATCTCAGAATATCCATTTGGTTGTTTATGAAGAAATCATATTAGTCAGATGTTCAATTTTCTTAAATATACTCAGTTTAAATTTGGGGTGATGGAAATTTTTTGTAATAGATGGTGGTGATGGTAGCACAACATTGTGAATGTAATTAATACCACTGAATTGTATCATTGAAAGTGGATAAAATGGGAATTTTTAAGTTATATATATGTTAGAACAAAAATTTAAAAAAAACAACCATTAGAAGTATACAATACAAAGAGTGAACCCTACTCGTCTATAGTTAATAGTGTAATTATAATAATCTTATTTTCATCAGTTGTAACAAGGGAATCACACTAATGCAAAATAGTATTGTGTGTGTGACTGAGTGTTATATGGAACACTGTTCTTTCTGCATCATTTTTCTGCAAACCTGCAACTGCTCTAACGAAAAAGAGAAAAGAAAAGTCCTGGGGAAAAGAGAAATCAGAAGTCATATAGTCAGACCTTCAATTTTCTTAAAGAGACTCATTTTCTGTGCTACATGTCAATAAAATTACTAAAAATGCTATGTGATTTTATATATCCTCTTTCTCAGTTCAAGTTGCTCTACCTTAAATACATGTTGGGATGAAGCAATATATCTAAAGAGATTATTAATTGGGATTAAATTCAAAATTCAATCAGGAAGTAAAAAATAGTGTGTGAGACTGTGTGTGTGTGTGTGTGTGTGTGTGTATTCATTTTGTATGTATGTGTATTTAAAATTTTCCCCATTTTTCCCAATTATATTATCAAACAAATGCTATTTTGAAGGAATGGACAACAAATTCATATTTCATGTTTTGTCTTTGGGAAGGAGCAGTCATATACTTAGGAAGGCATTCCTGCTTTAGAAAGCTTTATCTAAAAATCACGAGACAACAAGGCTACTATAATAGAAATGGAAGACTAATATGTAACACTTACTCTCTTGGTCTGC
Organism: Tamandua tetradactyla; assembly: GCF_023851605.1. NCBI lineage: Eukaryota > Metazoa > Chordata > Mammalia > Pilosa > Myrmecophagidae > Tamandua > Tamandua tetradactyla. Next base: position 49,197,308 of record NC_135331.1, read on the forward strand.
TCCTGAGTCCTATCTTGACTACCACTTTGGAGATGGATGACCTTGGGCAAGTTCTTTGTGCCTCAATTTCCTTTTCCTTATATAGGTATAAAGATAATGCCCAATTCATAGGATTACTATTTTTTCATCACATAGTTGTGTATCATCACCATGATCATTTTTCAGAAAAATAAATAAAAAGAAAAAAGAAAAAACTCATACATACCATACACCTTACCCCTCCCTTTCACTGACCACTAGTGTTTCCATCTACCCAATTTATTTTACCCTTTGTTCCTATTATTTATTTATTATTGATTTTTTTTACTCATAGGTCCATACCCTAGATAAAAGGAGCATCAAACACAAGGTTTTCACAATCACACAGTCACATTGTAAACACTGTATCTTTATATAATTGTCTTCAAGAATCAAGGCTACTTGAATACAGTGCAACAGTTTCAGGTACTTCCCTCTGTCCCCTCCAATATACCATAAAGTAAAAAGGGATATCTATATAATGCATAAGATTAACCTCAAAGATAACCTCTTGACTGAAATTTCTCAGCCACAGAAACTCTAGTTTGTCTCATTTCTTTCTTCTCCCTTTTGGTCAAGAAGGCTTTCTTAATCCCTTGATGCTGGGTTCTGGGTCATCCCAGGATTTCTGTCCCATGATGCCAGGGAGATTTACACCTCTGGGAGTCATGTCCCATGTAGGGGAGAGGGCAGTACATTCACTTGCCAAGATGGCTTGAAGAGAGAGGCCACATCTGAGAAACAAAAGAGGTTCTCTGGAGGTGATTCAAAGGCATAATTTTAAGCAGGCTTAGCCTATTTGGTAGTTAGGTTCAGGTGTCAACTTGGCCAGGTGAAGGCACCTAGTTCTGTTGCTGTGGAGATGAGCCAGTGGTACGTGAACCTCATCTGTTGCTGATTACATCTGCAGTCAGCTAGGAGGCGTGCCTGCTGCAATGAATGATGTTTGATTTAATTGGCTGGTGCCTAAATGAGAGAACTCAACATAGCACAGCCCAAGCAGCTCAGCCCAGGCCTTTGGAGATGCAGAAAGAAATTACCCAGGGGAAGTTGTTGGACCCCAGAGGCCTGGAGAGAAGGCCAGCAGAGATCACCCTGTGCCTTCCCATGTAAGAAAGGACATCAGTTGACAGCTGCCTTTCCTCTGAAGAACTAATGAAATAAATCCCCTTTTATTAAAAGCCAATTCATCTCTGGTGTGTTGCATTCCAGCAGCTAGCAAACTAGAACACTTATCCTTTGCAGGAATGTTTCATAGGGGCAAACCCCAATATCGAGGGCTTGACCTGTTGATTTTGTTATCCCCACTGCTTGCGAGAATATCAGAAATTCTCCAAATGGCGAAGTTGAATATTTCCTTCTTTCTCACCATTTCCCCAAGGAGACTTTGCAAATACTTCTTTATTCACTGCCCAAATTATTTTGGGATTTATCGGGACATCACACTAATATAGGATTGTTTTTTAATGGTTGTTCTAGTTTGCTTGCCACTGGAATGCAATAGAAACAGAATGGCTTTTAAAAAGGGGAATTTAATAAGTTGCTAGTTTACAGTTCTAAGGCCGAGAAAATGTCCCAATTAAAACAAGTCTATAGATACATCCAATCTAAGGCATCCAGGGAAAGATACCTTGGTTCAAGAAGGCCATTGAAGTTCAGGGTTTCTCTCTCAAGTGAGAAGGCACATGGTAAACACAGTCACACAGTTTCTCTCTTGGCTGGAAGGTCACATGGCGAGAAAGGCATCATCTGCTAGCTTTCTCTCCTGGCTTCCTGTTTCATGAAGCTCCCCAGGAGATGTTTTTCTTCTTCATCTCCAAAGGTCACTGGCTGGTGGGCTCTGCTTCTTGTGGCTATGTCATTCTTCTCTGCTCTCTCTGAATCTCCTTCATTCTCCAAAATGTTTCCTCTTTTATAGGACTCCAGAAACTTCTGAAGACCCACCCAAATGGGTGGAGGCGTGTTGTTACCTAATCCAGTTTAACAACTACTCTTGATCGGGTTATATCTCCAGGAATATGATCTAATTACAGATTCAAACATACAGTATTGAATAGGGATTATTCTGCCTTTACAAAATGGGACTTAGATTAAAACATGGCTTTTTTAGGGGACATACATCCTTTCAAACCAGCACAATGGTTAAATGAAATAAGGCTTGAAGTAAATTAAATAATCATGTAAAGTATTTAGAAGAGTGCATATGTCAGGAAATGTTCGGTATTATTGAAAGCTCTAAGTACTAACAGTCCTGAGCATTTAAAAAAATCCAACCAAGGATAGCAATCAATAAAATACATTAGGTTTGTGGGGGAGAAGTTACTAGAAAATCACAGCAGGATTCAGAAAGTAAAAAAAGATGTGATTTGGCAGTGGAACACAGCTTTATAGAGGATGGGGAGGAAAGATGATGGCTCGTTATATTCAATGAATATTTGATAGTATGGCCCTTGAATAAGAATGAAGTATTAAAAGAAAGGAGAGGCATTTTTATGAAGGTTGTTTTGTTTTTGAATTTTTAAAGGAAACCTGTATATGTCAATATTGAGAGGTACACTCTGGACCAGGACATCTTTTTGCTCTGCTCTGATAATTTTAAAAATTAAAACGTTTTCTTAAGATATAATTTACATACCACTAAATTCACCAATTGTAAATGTACAATTCAGTGCTTACTAGTAAGTTTATAGAGTTGAGCAACTTTCACAAAAATCCAGGTTTAGAACATTTCCATTTCCCCCCAAAATGTTCCTTGTATATCGCACAGTCAATCTCTGTTCTGACTCCCAGCCCCTGGCAACCACTGATCTGCTTTTGATCTCTATCGAATTGCCTTTTGTTGACATTTAATATAAATGAGATCATTCAGTATGTAATCTTTTGGGTATGACTTCTTTCACTTGTATAGTGTTTTTGAGGCTCAACTATGTGGTAGCATGTATCAGTTCATTCCCTCTTGTTGCTGAGTTGACTCCCATTTTCTGGATATATATTTTCTTTGTATATCTTCTAGTCAGTGGACATTTGGATTGCTCCCAGTTTTGTATTATGAATAATGCAGCTGTGAACTGTACATGTCTGTGTGTACATAGGCTTTCATTTCTGTTGGGTAGAATACCAGGAGTAGAATGGCTGGGTTGTGTAATATGTTCATGTTTAACTTTTTAGAAAATGACCAAGTGGTTTTCCAAAGTGGGTGTACCATTTTACATTCTCACCAGCATTGTATGAAGCTTCCAGTTTCTTTACATCCTGACACTTATTACTGTCTATCTTTTTATTATAGCCATTCTAGTGCATGTGTAGTGGTATTCTTATTGTGCTTTTAATTTGCATTTCCTTAATGATGTTGAGGATATTTTCATGTGTTTATTAACCATTTCTATATCTTCTTTGGTGAAGTATCTGTTCGATTTTTTCTTGCCCATTCTAGTAATTCAGCTTGTCTTCTTGAGTTGCAAGAATTCTTTATATATTCTGGATATAAGTCCTTTATTAGATATGATTTAATAATATGTTCTCCTAGTGTATGACTTATCTATTCATTTTTGTAATTGTACCTTTTGAAGCACAAAAATTTATTGTTTGATGTTCAACACCATCAATCTGTTCTTTTATGGAGTTTGTTTTTGGTTTTACATCTGAGAATTTTGACTGACCCAAAGGCCACAAGATTTCTTTCCAGTTTTCTTTTGGAAGTTTTATTGTTTTTAGCTGTTACATTTATGTGTTTGATTCAATTTGAGCTGACATTTGTATACGATGTGAAATAAGTGTTTAAATTATTATTATTTTTTTGCATATTGATATTCAGTTGTCTCAGAGCCATGTGTTTCCCCCAGGTTAAAATACACGGAAAACAACATGGATGCCCTGGGAGAAATTCACCACAAACTCTCACAGGTGTGTTCTACTGGATCTCAGCATCTGAGGCTGCTCATACGGGTGTTTCTATTCCATTCACATTGTCACTGTCTAACAGAAAACAATGCAAATTGATGTGCTCTTGCTACTTACTATATGCTTGCTTTTCAAATACTGTATATTATAAATATTGCAGAGCCACCACCACATTATTTTAATATGAGAAATCTAGCACTTTTAGCTAACATATTCTTTGAATGCCAACAAAATAAGGCTTTATTGCTTGAACTGCTGCTTTTAAAATCCTATAGCTGTTGTTCTCCAAATATTTAGGGTTTGATTTTTCTATAATTAGTAATTATTTTTAAATGTCAAATTGTTTTAAGATACTTAATATTAAGTCATTATATTTGATAGTGATGGGGGTTGTCATGGTCAGGTTCATGTGTCAATTTGGCCAAGTGGTGGTACATGTTTGTCTGGTTGGGCAAATGCTGGCCTGTCTGTTGCGATGAGGACATTTCGCAGAATTAAATCATGGTCATGTCAGCTGCATCCACAGCTGATTCCATTTGTAATCAGCCAAGGGGTGTGTCTTCTGCAATGAACGATGCTTAATTTAATCACTGGAAGCCTTTTAAGGAGGATTCCGAAGAGACAGGTTCTCTTCCTGTTTTGGGCCAGTGAGCCTCTCCTGTGGAGTTCATCCAGACCCTCCATCGGAGTCGTCAGCTTCACAGCTTGCCCTATGGATATTGGACTCTACAGTGTTTACAATGTGACTGTGTGATTGTGAAAACCTTGTGTCTGATGCTCCTTTTATCCAGGGTATGGACAGATGAGTAAAAAAAAATCCCCTCCTAAATGGGAATGAAACCCCAAGCACCTAACAGCCTGTTTCACCAGGACAAAGGTCAAAAAAAGCAAACATTCTCCCTGGAGGGAGAAGAATGTAATCACAGAAGTAAAGTGGCACTGACTGTATCTTGCTCTTAAACATTAATCTTAGTAAACATCAAGTCTTAAGCCCCTTGAATGATTATATTAGAGGCCTGATGTCCTCATACTATGTGGAATGTCTTTGTCTAAAATCATATATACATCGCCCCTTGCACTCCTGCCTCTTTGGGGGCACTACTCCTCTGGATAGCTGCCACCAGAGAATATCTCCTCTTTCTAAGTCCTAATAAATCTATGTCTGCTTCTGTGCCTGGCATGTTTTCTTAAGTCTCACAGCAGCATTGGCTTGTGCTGTTCATGAACTTGGTCTGGGCCTAAATACTGAGTGTCATAAGAGTCACCTATTTTATTATTACTATATTCATGACGAATTGGTTCATAAAAATATTCACATTTATTGACTACATTAAAAAATTCTTGATCATATGCTAGAAAAATGTATTCTTCAATATATTGTCAATAAGATTATATCCTAACTCATTTAAAATATTCAAAAAGGAATGTTCCTTCAAACAAATTGTTGGTATACTGGTAAAATTATTCTACTCAGTGAATTAGTCATTCAGAACATTGCTCATTCAGGGAACTGATTTTTGGTGAATTGGCCTGTCTTCTAGCTAGGCTGGTATTGGGGGCAGGATTAGGGCTGGGATGGGTATAGTGAAACTAGGAAGGGTACAGAATGGCTCTTGTTTAGATTGCAATGAGGGTAACCCAGGACACAGCTCCTATGCCTGTATCTGCAGCCAGCCTGCCAGAAAAGAGATGTCATAATCAGCCTGAATGGAGGCATGGGGCTCAAGGCTACTTATTTATATCTTGCTAAAACCCAATTTGGTCTGAAAATAAATTGTGAGGCTAGATCTGCAGAAGACAAAATGAGTTGACCCAGCTGTGGGAGAACTGGAGCAGGCCCAATCTTGGAAAATTGGGATGGGGCTGAGAAGTTCCTTGGATCCGGTCAGTTAAAACCATCTCAGACAGCGCACTATTGCCTCTGCTTATTTGAAACCTTGGGTGGTCCCAAGACAGAAGACAGTTCAGTGAAGATTTGGCTGTGGCTACCTGCTTCTATACATATTTCTCTCCAGAAAGGAAGGAGTATTTTCAATTTTATTTCATACAGATTCCTCAGTGTGTGTGAAGCACAATACTGCATACACTGAAGTAACTTAAAAAAAGCTTATTGACCTGATATAGTTATATTTAGATTCATTCATTTATGACCTTTCTCTTAAGAAAGTTCTGATTTATGCTTTGAGTTGCAATTCCCCAACCCTCTTGAGTCCCATATTCTATGGGCATATGTTAGAGAAACCAGAGGTGCTACAGTCATCCCTAGACTTTTGAGGAGAAAAGAAAGTTACACATAATATACTGGATTGACACAATGTTCTTTGTACTGAGAGTGTGGAAAGTTCATAGGAGGTTTAGAAAATTGTGAAGATTAAAAAGCTCCAGGCATTTTCCAGAAACCTCAGGTGAGATATCATTTCCAGTAAACTAAATTTAAAAAGAAAAGTTATAAATAGCTGTTACTAGGAAAACAAAAGTCAAGCCATTTTCTCACTGCCTCTATGTTTCCAGACTCTATACAAAGCACTTAGGAATATCTCAAACATAAAAATATATATATTCAAAACCAAAACCTTTGCCTCATCAATGACTGCCTACAAATGCAGAGCTTTGTAGGAAATATACACAACTTCATTAAGAGACACCAGCTGAGGCAATTATATTGCAGTCATGAAACCTAAAATTGGGTGGAATTAGGAAAACCTTAATACTTTGGAAAGAGAAGTTTGCAAAGTGGAATTTGGGGACTGTGTGTTATAGGAAAGAATTTAGAGCTGGAAAAGATCCTAGGTTATCTAGTTCCAACTTTTGGTTTCCCCAATTGTCTTATTTTTCAGATGAGGAAACAAAGGTAAAGAGTTTTCCCAATGTCATAGAGATTAATCAATCCCAAAGCCAAGACTAAAGTTCATATTCTGTGCAGCAACAAGAAAGCCATTGAAAGTTCTGGAAATTATATGCCTTTATGTATAATCACTCTGAGTCAGGGTACAGCTAATTTAGGGCCCATGTTGGAATTCCATCATCATAATGAGCAAGTATTTGGTTATAGAATAGCTATTGTATAAGAGACAGTGTATTTGTAACTGTTGTCTCTTCATCTTCTACAAGACAACTCATTCTATGGACTGCCCCCAAATAGACATGTCTATATAGAAACTTTGGCCTCAAATGCATATTATTTGCTTTGTGAATTTGGTTGTGTGCATGTCTGTGTTTGACAGATGCTATGAGTGAATTTCTTTAAGGATGCAAGTACGTTGTGCATATCTGAGTTTGTGGGTTGTATCTGGGTCAGTTTTTCTTTGGGGACTTGGTGTTAGGTAGAGAAGTGATTTGCTGAAAAGAGACTTTGAGGTATGCCTGTTGGGGGGCAGATGAGTTTGGGGTAATTTCATCAGGTTATCATCCCCAAATCCTGGGGGCCCCTTGGATATGAGTCCAGAGTGAGCTTGAATACTTTTTGTAATGTTTGTGAGAACCAAGCAGCTATACACACTCAGAAGAGGAAGTCTTACTACACTCATCACACCCCTGGGCACAAACATTTTGAGAGACTTCAATAAACTGATCACTGTCCTTTTTGTGAATTACTATCTAGTCCTCTCACAGCTACTGGGTTGGATTGGGTAAGAAGGGGGTAGAATGACAGACTGAGAGAGTGGATAGAATCTTGACAGGTTGCTTACCCATTGTGTGATTTTAGGTGAGTTCCTTCTGTGTTGTTTGCCATTAAATCTAAGCATGGAGTCTACCCTTAGGTTACTCATGTTCAAAGCATGAGTATAGATCCAAAGACAACCCTCTAATGCATTCAATTTAACTACTTGTCAATGCAATCAATTTAACTTGTTGTCACTTTTTATGACTCTTTTATGTGCAGATAGGGGAATGACTAATGGCTTGTTACAAATGCTAGTTGAATGAATACATGAACGGATAAATATTTAACGTAAATATTTAATGAACAACAAACACCTAATATTTGAAAGATGCTTATATATTTTTAGCTTGTTTAATCCTTGAAACCCTGGGAGGTGGATATTTTTATCCCCTTATTCAGTAGAGGAAACTGATGGTTAAATAAGGTGAAACATTAGTAGTGGGTTAGAGCTAGAAAGTGGCAGCTGGGAAGCATCTGAGCCTGGCTTCAAAGTCCGCATATAACTTTTCTATAACTATAAAACTTATAGAACTTCTATAATTTGCCAATTCTATAACTGCGAGAGTTAGATTTTATTTCTGAAGACCTGTGAATACCTGTCTATCTTTATTTGCATCGGTATAGGCCTCAGTCTTGCAAGTTCCCACCAAAGAGATTTGGGTCTAACCTCAAGGAATACTCTACTGAGGGAGGTGGATGGTGCTGTCCTCAAAGTGAGACTATTCAGGTATTTTAAAACAGGAGGTCAGAGTTCCACAAAGGAACCTGCATTCACCTCCCCGATTACATGGAAAGCCCTTTGTAGCGTAAACCAATTCTTTAAAGCAACATGCATCACTTTAGGAGAGACCACTTCCAGACAATTCCACCTAGGACTGCCATACAGAAATTGTGCGTTAAATATGGGCACTATATCCTCATGAAAGTAGTCGCTGAAGACAACACTAAAAAAGAAACAAAGTTAGTGAAGATTTAATCAGGAGTTGACTTTAAGAACTGATAGGCTTAAAAACATTATGATTTTTCTTGAAAAAGACATTACTAATGAATAAAGTTCAGAAAGTCTGAATAGGATAGTCAACATTTTTAAAATATTTGAATTATCTATGCATTTTCTTTCTATTCACCTGAAATAAATTTATCTTTGCTCTTTTGGAAGAAGGAATTGAAGTGTATTTTTCTCTCTTTTTGTTTCCCTTTAAAGGAAATATCCTAGAGAACCTCAGGATTATACTCACCACATATGCTAAACTTTGAAATGAATAACTGAATATTTCCACTGCAACATCTGAACAGCAAATTTAGGCCAAAATGAAATGAGGAAAGTTCCTGGATTTTTTATGCTTCGGTATGATGGAGCATGCCCTTTTCATCCCAACCTTTCTGCAGGAGGAACTATTATTCTTTTCAAGCCTCACAGTGATGCTGTGATGATTTCAGTTCTCCCTTAGGCAGAATTAGCTGTGCCTGTAGCACTTTTTTCCCAAATGGCAGTAATCAATTATATCAAGATAACTGTCATTATCTGTGCGCTCCCACCCATCCTGATTTTGCTCTGTCTTATCTGCTTTTGAATGCAGAACGTTACGTCCTGGGCCCATTCAGAAGAATTGTTACTTTCTCCTCAATGTGCCTAAGGTTGAGATACAGCTACTTTACCCAAGCTTAGGTCCTGCTTAGACCCAAGAGTAGGTCAGTTCTCACGGTTCCTTTAATTTTGGAAGTAAGCCTAAATTATTTTACTAGCTCAATCATCTACTGTCTCTGGGTGTCTTATTAAATGTCAAAAAAACAAAACAAAACTGTGCATTCTCCTATCTCACAGGAATTCTATAAAATAAATGAGACCATATCTAAAATACCAGGTTTCTTATCAGAGAGTACATTATCAATACATCAAGCAAGCTCCTGGCAAGGAGAGTACTTATTTTCTCCAGAGCACTGAAAAAATTTATCCTGACAAGAAAAAGAAATTGGAAACATTTCAATCTACCTGGGCTGTTTTCTATTATTAAACAGTGCACGTCCTGTGAAACCTTATGGTATGGTCTTAGAGAGCTGAAGCAAAGGATAAGACAAATAGAAAAATAAGTCTGAGCATAGCATCATGTGGGACCATTGATTTTTGCAACCTGCTTCAAGGTGCAGACATATTTAAAATAGAAATAATAATTTCTGATATATTGAGTTGGAAGAAAGGATATTGATATGTGAACCATACACACTTTCCAATAAAATGCATTTAAAAAATAGCACTGCTTTTTTCAGATTATTTTGGAAAAATATATTTTGGTTAATGACATATTTGGAAAACCCCTACTAATTCTATGTTACCTTACATTTAAAATACATGTCACTTATGGTTTTTCTCATATATAAAAAGAGAGGTGAAAAAATTAGCTGGAATTCGCTGGGCAAATAGCTACATTCCAAAATATATGTACTTTTCTGAACAACTGTAATTTGTAGGAAAAGTACCAATTTGGAACCCAATTTCCCTTTCTAAATTCAGGAAAGCTCAAACAACTTTTTTCCCTCTCTCTATTCCCCAGCTTTCCACTGCTGTTCAAATACCTGCTGCTGAATTTTCTGAATTTCTAAAATACTAGGCTGGCCACAGTGCTTTTGCTTGAGGGCTAATGTAGGAATGGCCTTTTATATCTTGGGGGCAGCATTCAGAAAACATATTCCTATCCTTAGCAAGGCCTGGGAAGCTGAGAGGCAGGCAGGCCAAACAAACTGTGTGGCCAGGAGGTTGACTAAGTTAGCACAGAACTGTATTATTCTTGACACAAAAGGAGGGATGGCAGAGTTCTTTCTGACTAATTGACTCCTGTTGGGAGAAGCAGAACCACTGCTGTGCTAAGAATTTTACAAATATAAACATGTATTCAAATATATGAGGACACTCTCTAATGAGTGGGAGTTAACATGGGAGAGGAGGGAGAACCAGTGGGTCTCCTTAGAGTTCCAAGAAAAGGGAACCCTTTGTAGGAGAACCTGGGACAGAATAGTTGAGCTCCAGATCATTCATTCATTCATTCATTCATCATGTGTTAAGTCCATGTCAAGCACTGCACAAGGTTCTAGGAAGAGATGGAAAGATTGAAAAGAGTCATTCACACCCAAGTAGAGGCATTAGACACATAATTACATAATTATGTGATTAAAGAAAGGGTACAGAAAGGTATGTGTAAAAAAGAGGCATAGAGGAAAGAACAGTCATTTATGCTGGGGACAGGGCACATCTAAACTTACTGAAATGAGTCCAGATAACCTTTGGAAATGACCTTATCCCCTATGACTCTTCCAGATCAGAGAGTAGCAAGGGCAGCACTGGGTCTGCAAGGATCATCATGTATAAGCACGTTTTGTAGATGCTTTATACCTGACTGAAGGCTCCCAAGTTTGGGTTGGCATTAAACTTGAATAGGGAGTTGCAGAGTCTGATTTCATCTTAAGACAATTTGCTTGTGGCAGTCAGAGAGTATAAGGAAAAAAGCATGTCTGCTACTAAAATGAGCTTTAAAGCATAGAAGCTATAGAGCAGCTCTCTCCAACAGAATTTTTGCAATGATGGAAATGTTCTAGATCTGCATTGTCCAATGAGGAATCCACCAGCCACATGTGGCTGCTGAGCACCTGAAATGTGGCTTTTGAGACCGAGGAAATGATTTTTGAATTTTACTAAATTTTAATTTACTGAAACTTAAATTAATTTACTTAAACTTAAATTTCAGTAGCCACAGGTGGCTAATGGATTCCTCATTGGACAGTGCAGTTTTAGAATATAGAAGACTTAGTCCCAGAAAACTGAGATAAAGGGTTAATTGAGATTAATGACAAAATTAACAACTATGAGCTATTTTAGAATATAATGAGAAGAGAGTTTTAGGTACTATAAGACTTCAAGCCAAACATAATTGCTTTAAGCATTTCAATTATTTAGATATGCGGGTGTTGATTGACTAGCTCTATCAACCATCAGCCAGCTACCTGAGGCCTTACGATAATTGTCTTCTGGCATTTCAACTCTTCACTTAATAGATCTGTCTGCTCCTTATCATTCAAGCTGATTTCTCCCTTCTGGCTTTGTAAAGAGTAATTGCTTTCTTACAGATTGTAAGGTTGAGGTATACTGCCATAAAGCAGCAAGTCTACGGTTGGAATATGTGAAAAACTATAAGGAGGAAAATCAATTTCAGAAAATGGAATGGTTTAGAAGGAAAAATGAGTCCTGGGATATTAACCTGCTAGGAAGCCAAAACAGGCCTGAAGATTGAGATAGTGAGACCCTCCCCCAAATAAAAGCAAGTAAATAATTCTCTTAAGAGGGACTGGCTTATTTTTAGGCTATGAGCAGAAAAGTAAAGAGGTAGATTAGGAGAATACTTTTAAAATTGGGTTGTATAGTAATTTCTAGAGCAAGATTAAAACCATGCAAAAGTACACTTAAAAACACAATAACTTAAAAATACACATACCCTACCAAATAAAAGATAATGTTTTCCAAACCTCGATGTATAGGATACCAAAATGCAAATGTGAGAAAAGCAAGAAATCATTCAAAAGTAATTTCTTGATAGGAAAACACAGCCAGGGCCCTCAAAATATTTAATATTTGAAAGATGTATTTTTTGTCCATTTAATATTTTTCCTTATTCCTTATGCTCAGATAGGGACATCAGTTATCAAGAATTACAATTGTGCTAATTTTGCCTAGTTTTGAATATAAATCTACAGTTCTGAGATAATGTGAGTTCTGTCAGATTGTTATTGGAACATTTCCTTCAAGCAGAATTTTTTTTTATGTTGCCCAGTTGAGCTTCAACTTATAAATTACATTTCAAAATTTTATTCAGACTGTCTTCAATTTTTTTTTATTAGGGAACCTTAGTTTTGTTTAGTACCAACATAACTATCCTCATTTTATAAGACATGTAACTTAGACACTAAGCAATAAAATCAGCATGCTAATTAATTGTCAAGAATAGTATCACATGTTAGTAGTTTCTATTATTAAAGAATTCAAGCTTTGCTTTATTAAGACATTACTAAAGAAGCAGTATTCTTGATTCTCAATACATCTCGCCAAATACCTTTTCTTTTGTTTTGTGAGTTTTAAGTTGTGCAATGAGAGTCTTAAAAATGTTTCATCTATAGTTAGTTAACTTTATTATACGTCTTTTGCTTCAAAGGCTCCCTAAATCTACAAGTTATTGCAACTCAATAGAAGAATGATCCATCTTTATTAAACATATAATTGGATAGGGTCATCAGAGGGTTTAAAAATCTAAACTGTATCTGAAAGTAAACAAAATATCATGATACTAAAAACATAACTGCAAATAAATGTTACTATCAACAAAAATAAGTTTAGGAACATAACTATTAAGATCAGGTTTTTTATTATATATGTGAGAACTTTGTAGGGGCTAAAGATCCTTTCTCTTTTCCCTTTGTCTTTGTCAATGCTTTAGGTATTAATGAATCATTTCTGCCAATTTGCAGTAGAGAAGGAGATAGGGACAAAAAAGTGAGGCTGTTCTCTTCTATCAGTTTCTTGTTATTTTAAAAAGACAAAGTTCTTTAAAAAGAGTACTAAATGTTGAGTCAGATTTGAGTTTAAAGCTGATAATACTAGCTTGAGACTTACGTGTCCGAATCCTTCCCACTGATTTGTGGGTTCATTGGGATCAGTGAAGGCAGAGAGAGAAGCAAATATTCCTGAACTAGAGATTGCAGTTGAAATGGAAACAAATCTAATTCCCGTTATTTGGGAATAGATGAAAGGCAAGCAAGGATGATTAAACACCTAAACCCAGGCTGGAGAGGAGGTGCCTGGTAAAAGATAGATTCATAAATGGAAAAACAAAGTAGGACTCTGATTCTAAGAAGAGGTAGGGCCAGAAAAGGTCACATACTAAGAGAAGGAAGGGAGGGAGGTGGGGAGGAATCCTGGACAACCATCAGCTTGGAGGGACACTGGTCCATGTGGTCAGGCGTTAAGTATTGGTGGATATGTTTTATGCTGGGTTCTCTCTCTCTTTTTTTTGTATGCTATATGGCAGGGTCACATTTTATTATTTTTCCATGAGCATATCCTGTTATTGCAGCACCATTTGTTGAAGTTTTTTTTGTTTGTTTCTTTTTGCTTGTTGTTTGTTTTTTGGGAAGTGCACGGGCCAGGAATCGAACCCGGGTCTCCTGCATGGCAGGCAAAAAATTCTACCGCTGAACTACCTCTGCAGCCCTCTGCTGAGTTCTCTTAAAGAACGTTCTATGCCAGTGTTGTGTCTTAGTTGGCTTGTACTGACTCATGAAATTTTTGGAAATCTTGAGGACTGGCTGTTGAACACAGTCATTGTTAAGAATTAAATCATATAAACTTATAATAAAATAAATTATATTAAAAGTAAAAATAATAACTCATCACTTCCTATTTATTTTATTACATTTTATAATTATGCTCTGAGGGTTATTTTCATCCATTGAATGTGTATGATGGAAACACTATATAATGTTGTGTTGCTGTACATCTCTTCCTAACTCTGCATTCAGTGATATCCCATTGGTATCTGAATCAGGCATAGTGAAGTATTTTATACCATGGAAGTCAGCAAATACTATAAATTAGTGCTTAATTTACTGTATTATTGCTTGTCTAGACTTAAGAAAGTGATAAAGTATTAATAATGCAAATTAGAATTAAAAGTGTGTCATGTCTATAGCCGTAACAATGTGAATAGGACAGGAAATTGAAGAAATAGTCTTCTAATACTCAAAAACTATTATCCGAGTCAATAAAGAAGTTGCATATATCATTAACAAATGAATTCAACACGTATCTTCATTGTTCCACTTTCATCTTACTCATTAATATATGAAAAGATTAACCAACATTCATATTAGAACTACACTCATTTGTCAATTGCAATCATAGTTGGCTATATAGATACGAGTTTGCTGCAAATCAGTGAAAGCATTCCATGAGAATTCTGTGCAATTGACAATATAGAGTATTGTCTATTTTAATATCTGTGTAATTTGTGTGCTAAATATCCTTTGTGTCAGTAAATTTTACAATAAGCTTATTGTAAATTTAAACATTTATCAGCCTATCACTAGAATATCAACCTCAGTTCAATTTGTTTATCTATCAATACAGATGAAAACATCTCCCCTGAATACCTAAAGGGAGGATAAGAGTAGATAATACATGTAAAAGTTTCTTTGTGCATTGTGAAGTGCTATACAAATAATTAAGATTAGGTTCATAGACAGTTAAAGCACTTTTCTCCTGCTCTAGGCTTCCTTTAAGGCTAAGGAAAATCTTGAATCTTTAAAATAAAAGACTCATTGGGGAAGAAAGTTGTTTTATGGGAGTTAATAACATTATGCAGATTTCATTGATCTGATATTTTTCTCGCTTATTTTCATGGCCCTTAAGCTTATTGAATCCATTATGATTTCCCATTATACACACACCGCTGAGAACAGGAAGCTTTGAGTGCAATTTAAGAAGAAAGGAGGGAGAGAGAGAGAGAGAGCGCACGTGCAAGTGAGCAAGAATGAAACCTTGAAACATCACGGGGAAATGAGGAAAGCAAAATGTAATTACTAAAAATTAAAATGTGAATAAGATAAGTTCAAAACCCAACTATTTCCAAGCAGGCTCTTGGATCTTAAATAATTAAAAATGATCATGACTCACCTCACCCTGATGGACTCAGAGGAAACAGTATCATTTGTTTAGCAATTGTCTTGGCAGACTGAAGAGTGACTGGGCCAAGTCAACACTGTTTAATTTTCACCATTTGCTCAGATTAGAGCATGGAATTATGTCTCATCCCACGCATGGATCTGAACATGGCTCCAATAAAAATAAAAGGAGGAAGAGACCTAGTTTTAATTGGGGTATTCGATCTCATTACTCCATAACTTTAGTTTATAAAGCATGGACTAATGTTCCTCAATCTAGGCGGCTCTTTGGACGCACTGGTATTAAGAAAATACCAATGTTTAGAGACAAACTTCTGATATTCTCATGTGATTGATCTGAGGTGGAGCCTGGGCATTGATATTTTTTTAAAGCACCTCAGGTGATTTTAATGTCTAGTTGGGGTTGAGAAGCTCTGACATGAGGATATTTTCTCATAGTAGGTACTTTGCCAGATATCAGACTCATGAAAGACAAGTCAAAGTTCATATCTCCATTGTAAACATTTTGCCAAAGATTTTAGGCTACAATGATATTTTTCCATCATTTTACAAAATTAAATTCTCAATCAAAAGGTGAACATAAAAAGCAACTAAATACCACAGAGTTAATAATTTGAAGATAAGAGCATCCTCTTCCTTTTCCCACAAATGTTTGAAAATTGTCAGTCACAACTATTGTTGTGATTTTACCCTCATAATAAGGTTGGGATCCTTTTTTCTAATAACTTTGGATCCTATCTTTAATCCAAATCCCTCCTAGTACTTTAGTCTAAAGGTTGGAATCAAAATCCCCTCAGAATATCTCTAGGGCTGTTGGCAGCTATCCTCTATCCCAGAGATGGATGGTCCATTTACTCACAATAGCTAAGACTGTTATAAATATCTGAAGATATGGCTTAAGGTTATCTTTATGGCAGTATCATTGAAGAGCCCTTGATGTGTTAGATCCTGAGTTCTCTTTATCATAAAGCAGGGAAATAATGATTACGATCACCTAAGTCACTTGCACAGCCAGCTTGAAACACATGATGTTTCCTCTGATACTCACTTATTCAACCCACAGCAAGTTATTGTCTCTTCTATATGACACATGTACATATCCAACGGTTTTCCTGTGTGAGGCATCTATAGTGCTATAATTATACACATGTGTAAAGAGTTTTATATATTTGACATCATTTATATCAAGATATAAGGTCTTCATAGCAGTACTATGAGCTTACTGTCAGAGGGTCAACCTGGGAGGATCTTAGCATCTTCCCAGTAATCTTCGTGAGTACTCCTAAAGTCACTGCAGTAAACATGTTCTACAAGATAAACCAGTGAGTTTTCTATGCCAACACCACTTTAAGATAACTCTGCCTGTTCCCTTCTATTAGATTGTCATTCTGAAGCTCTTTCTATATAGAAATCCTAGTCTCCCCTGGTGACACAGTGCTATATTATATTGGATAAGGTGACAAAATTTCTAAGTGATTCCTGCCTCATTTTTGCTGCAATGAATCAAAAGTTGTAAAACCACTTTCCACAGGTCATGGAATTTAATCATATTCAGCTGATGAGAGTTTTAAAGGTAACCTTGAATATCATTGAAGGAGAGTTAAAATTATTCTCTAGGAAAACATATCCTAGGATGGCTGTTCATTATCCTTTCTTTATTGTAAACTTATAGAGATGAAGGAATTACACAAAAGGAATAGGCTTTGGAGTATGGCAGATCTTTTCCTGGATGTTGTTCTCTTCCATTTTGTATGGCTAAATACAACTTACCCTTCAGATCTTAGTTTAAATGACCTTGTACTGTAGGGAGCCTTTTGTGATCCCCCAGACCAGGCTAGGTTTCTTATTAGACACTCTTATTATATTGTATTTTACTAATAAATATTCATTTATTTAATTTATCTCTTCTATGCTAGGAATTAAATCCATGAGGATGGCCAGATGATTGAAATAATGGTATCCATCATTGTGTGCTTATAACACATTGCCCACTGAAATAAGTATTTGACATATATTATCTTAACTAAAATTCACAAAAACTTATAAAAACAGATTCTATTATTTCACCATATTATTGATGAGAAAACAGGTATAAAAAGGTGGCTCCAGGACTCAAACTAAGACCTGCTTGCTTCCAAAGCCTGTGTTCTACCAGCACCATTTTTCAGAAACTAGACCACTACTGGAGTGAAAATATGTCATAATTAGTGTTTAAAACAAAAGGTATTAAAAACCATTTTGTTTAGAATAATGCTTGCTTCAAATTGAATGGACTTTGGTAAGGGACATAATGGACTTTTACAATAAAATACCATAGAATGTTTATTGTTTCACAGGAAGATAAATGTGTTACTCTGCTGGTTTTCTCTTATAGTTATATAACTCATGGGTGAAGAGCACTGGTTCAAAGGTTATCCTAATTTAAAGGATGAAATGCAAAAAAAATCATTTAAAAAAATTAAGTTTTTTTCCCTTTTAATTCCTAGAATTGCTTAAAATTGGTGATTATTTGTGATAGAATTAATTACACAACCCAACTTAGATATGTTCTTAATATTAATCTGCATTCCAGTGGTGTGAACCCATCATAAATAGAATCTCTTGAAGGTGTCATTTTAAATTAAGGTGTGGAGCAAATGAATGAGGTTGGGTCTTAATAGAGATTTCTAAAGGCTTTATAAAGAGAAAGACACTGGAAGCCAGAATAAGAGGAAGTTCTGAAAATCAGGAGCTAGAACCTGGAAGTCAGGGGAACCTGAAAGAGAAAGACTGCCATTGTGAACTGAGGCAGAGATTACAAGCCAATGAACCCAAAGGATCACCAGCAGCCAGCATCAAATGTTAATAGACTTTGGGGAGAAAGCATTGCCTTAATTATGCCTAGATTTTTGGATTTCCTCTAGCCTCAAAACTATGTGCCAATAAATTTCCATTGTTAAAGCCAACCCATTGTATGGTCTTTGACACAGCAACCTGGGAAGCTAAGACATGATCAATTGGTGGTAATTGTTAGTGAGTGCTACTAATTTGCTGGTTGCTTTTTTTTGTTTGTTTGTTTTTAAACATTTTCTGTCTTTGCAGAGCCTGTCAGTGAACTGAATTTAGATTTCTAAACCATGGCTTAAGATAAAGAAAAGATGATTCTTGAATAGAGATACACTCATGAAAGCAGAGCATCTATGTTTGCTCAGAGACAAAGCAGTGTCCTCCAAAAATTCTGCTTGAGGTTTCATTCAACTAAAAAGCAGATTGTCTGACATGTTCTTGCCTCACTTTGCTGACAGTTTCATTTCAGAGAGCACAGGAAGCAAAAGGGAACAGTTTCTTAGAATCATAAGGGGAAAATGATTGGCAAAATCAGAGGAGTTGGACACCCTAAGGAGATAAATGACTACTTATTCCTAGAATGAGTGATAACCAGGAAGGAAAAGGCAGGACATAGAAGACTATATACCTTTAAACTTCAGGGGACAAATTGGGGGAAAAAAACTAGACATGAGTCTCAAAACTGCAGTTCTCACTATGTAATGGTAAGTGATCAAGGAGAGGAACAAAAGAAGGCTGTATCATAAGAATCCAGGTCAGGTTTAGGGGAGATCTATAGAACATAATACTCATCACCAAATGTGGAAAGGTTGGTGTTAGGAAGCTTAAATGAAGAAAATGAGCAGTGGCTTGTAAAAATACTAAGGACAACAAAAAAGAGCCTTTGGAAATATATATTCAGATCAGGAGATCAAAGAAAGGGTAGGCCTACTGCTTGAAGCCAATGCCATGGAGCCAAGGGCTGGCACAGAACCTGTGTTGCCCCAGCTCCTGTGTTGCTTATGTGTCCTTTGTAAAGGAACTTAAAAACTTAAAGGAAACATTTGTGAGAGTAAAGGAAACCCAATTTAAATCAAGAGATAATAAGAGAGAACCTTAGTAGTTGCAAGAGAATGCAAGTTTTCTCTCTCAAAAGAATCATACCCAAAGTTACTGTGAAAAGATACTGTATAAACAAGGTTGTTGTTAATGATCTTTAAGAAAATGGAAAATTGAACATTGAAAACATGCAAATCTTCCTAATTTTACAAAAAGAGGAAATGAATTCAACAAACTAGATAATGGATATTTACAACAATTCCTTGAATGTTTCTAAGACCTTCTGATGAAGGGACTGAGTTTGAAAACCAAGGGAAAAAGTTATCTGGCTAGGACGCAATTTTAATTCATAAGACCATGTCACACTAAACCGATTCCTTCCTTCCTCAGGGTTGTTGGACTTACCACCCCATCCTCTGTGGTCCCAAAGCACATTGCATAAATTCTGTCTAGTCTTTTCTCATTGAAGTGCAGCAGCTTCTTGACTGAAGTTCTATTTCTTACGTGTAGCTGTGAGTATCTTGAGGAGATGGATCTTACATCTTTATATCCAGAGGGTTTCTATAAACCATATTTATTTAATAAATTAAGTAATTAATGGTAGATAAAAAGAAAGGCATTAAAATTTTTATATTAGTGTTTAACTGAAGCATCCAATAATAAAGCAACAATATGAACAAAAAGAAGGAAAAATATGTTGATTGCAAGGACATTAAGCAGACTGATGACTACTGGAAGCATACTAACAGAGTTGTTTCTAAATAAATCAAAATGAGCCAGGTGAACTGATTCTAGTAGTGTTTGGCAGGTCTCTGGTCTTGGCCCTGTCTTGCTCCAAATTTTAAATTAACAATTTGAATAAAAATTGAAGAGTAATTTATTAAATCAATGGGTGACATAAATTTGAGAATGCTAGTGTGTAAGTCAGGTATCCAAAAGGCTGTCAAAAGGATGGAAGAGTAAGCTAAATGGAACAAGATTAGATTGGACAGAGAAATAATTGAGTCCATACAATAGGCTAAAAATGAACAAAATGGGAGCTTTGGGACTAAACAGGATGATATTTGAGCAAAAAGAGCTTGAGGATGTTAGCTGAAAAACATACCAAGAATCAGCTGTGTGGTATGGCTGCCAAATAAGTACAATATTTCTTAAGATGTACTAAGAGAAATATAGCTTATAGAGGAAAAGCAACTAAATACTGCATTTGTTCTGGGTTTTACATAATTAAAAGGACTATGGATTACTGTAAATTAGTTTATCCTGAGGAAATGTAAGGAAAGTAACAATATTTAGCACAGATGACAAAAAAACAGTGATGTGAAGAACTGAATAACCATCTTCCATTAACTTAGCAACAAGTTGGAAAATGGTTCTGGATGGTCCCAAGTGGCAGAAGCAGGACGTGGTGAGAGATACAGAGTAGTGGTGCTTGTTAGAATTACCTGGGTAAGTATTATTTATTTGTGCTTAACTTCTTAAAGAATTTGTGAAACATAATATGCATTTAAGAGAGCCTTACACCTAAGTATGCAGTATAAGAGAGTACAAGCTCTCCCCAAGATGAGAAATAGAATATTGTAGCATCCCATAAGATCCCATGTATACTTCTCGTTCTAAAGACAAATCCTGCTCAGGCTTCTACAGTAATCATCTCCAAGCTCTTCTTTATGTTTTTACCATTTATGGATGTATCCCTCTGGACTGAATTTTGTACCACTATTTAGATATATTCCCCTGGTCTTGGTCCACATTCTGTGCATGCAGACCCATTATAAATAAGATCTCTTGAAGATGTTACTTCAGTTAAAGTGTGGCCCAGATGAATCAGGTTGGGCTTTGACCTAGGTGACTGGAGCCCATTAGAAGTGAATGATATCCAGGTATATATAGAGAAAGCAATGGAAAGAAGCTGGAAATCAATGGAACCCAGAGGTGAAAGGAGAAGAGGTCTCCATGTACATTGACATGTGACAGAAAAGTCAAGGCTCAAAGTCATTTGCAGCCAGTCCCAGAATGCTACAGCCTTCAGAGAGAAAGCATCTCCTTGCTGACGCATTGATTTTGGAATTCTCCAAGCCTCAAAACTGTGAGCTTTTTAAATTTAAAACAATAAATTCTCATTGTTTAAGCCATTAAAAGCCCATTGTGTTGTATTTATTTTAGCAGATGGGAAATTAAGACAATCCCTAAACCACTTAATTTAGTTGTATCTGTGTTCAAACTTTATTAAATGCAATCATAGTATATGGGGTCCTTTTCTGTTATGTTTCTTTCATCATGTTTGCAAAATTCATTCATATTTGTTTTGCTCTGGTTTCAGTTTTATTGCTCTTTAGTCGGGGACAGAACTATATTTTGAGGACTTGAAGCTTATATAACATTCTTTAAGAAAAAATACAAGAATCTTATTTACGCTAATTTTATAAAAAGATATGTCCTTGTGAACATATTCCAAGTGCCCTGACTAGCTGCTTGGGCTGAGAGCAAGTGAAGGGCCTAAAGTTAAGGTTTTGTTGGCATCATGGAAAATATGCTTTTATGTGTGAAATTATGTTATACAAATATTCCCTATTTATCTATTCTAATGTTCATGGGCATTTGTGCTATTTCTAAATGTGTGCAGCTATTAAAAACAAAGCTGCTGTTTCTAAATGTTTAGGGCTATTAAAAACATGTTATAGGGCAGTAATGCTCAATAGAATTTTCTGTGATGATGGAAATGTTCTATATTTGTGCTAATACAGTAGCCACTAGCTACCTGTGGCTACTGAGCACTTGGACTGTGACTAGTGCAACCGAGGAATTTAATTTTTTAATTTTAAATTAATTTAGATTTAAATAGCCACATATGATAGTGGTTGTTATACTGAACAGTGCAGTTCTACAGAATTGCTGAGGCATAATATATGTTCTAGTTTGCTAGCTGCCAGAATGCAACACACCAGAGACGGATTGACTTTTAATAAAAGGGGATTTATTTCATCAGTTCTTCAGAGGAAAGGCAGCTAAATTTCATCTGAGCTCCTTTCTTATGTGGAAAGGCACAGGGCGATCTTTGCTGGCCTTCTCTCCAGGCCTCTGCATTTCAACAAATTTCCCCGGGGTGATTCCTCTTTGCATTTCCAAAGGCCTGGACTGAGTTGCAAGTGTTGAGATGAGGTATGCTGAGATGCTTGGGTTGTGCTACGTTGAGCTCTCTCATTTAAGCACCAGCCAATTAAGTCAAACATCATTCACTGCAGCAGGCATGCCTCCTAGTCAACTGCGGATGTAATCAGCAACAATTGAAGTTCACATACCATTTGCTCATGTCCACAGCAACAGAACTAGGTGCCTTCACCTGGCCAAGTTGACAACTGAATATAACTACCACATGTCCATCCCTTGTCAACTTGGCAACTACATGCATTACCTTAAACAATACTAAGGTGCAAAAAATCTCTTCTAGTTGTGGACCTATGAATCTCAAAACAAGTTATCTGGTGCCAGCATGCAAAGGAGGATATTCACAGGATACAGGTTTTCATTTCCACAGGGAGAAACTGGAAGGAACACAGATGTAAAACCTGCAGGGCAAATACCACTGGATTTCAAACTCTGAAAGTCATTCATCCTTTGGCTTTATAAAGTGGCAGCCCCACCCTTTCCAAGGGCCTATGTAGTGGCCTGCCTCTTTCCAAATCAACCTTGGGGAACACTGAGGAGACCACCTTTTTCTTGGCTCCACACTCTCCAAACACCAGGGCCACACCTGGGCTCTCTGCCATTTCCGGGACACACGCTCAACTCCCCCATTTGGTGGCAGCCAGGCTCTCCCCAGTCCCCAAGGAGTGTGCTATACCTTCTCAAAGGCCTGAGGCAGCACAACTCTTCCACTGCAACAAGATGGAAGACTCATCCTCTGCCCTCAAGGTAAACTCACCCTCTCCATATATATGGGTGGGTCCACTCTCTTGGCTGAGGTTTCTTGGCTTCAGACCTGAGCTTCCATGCTTCTCACTCTGGAAACTCCAATTTGTCCCTTTTGTGTCCCCCTTTGTCCAGATTGGCAGTGGTTCCGTTTACACCAACAGTCTCTTCAAGCACTCCAGGACTTCTCCATCATTCTCTTCACGGTTCCTCCAAAATCTTCCCTTTAGCCATCCAAAAAACCGTTCCAACATATCTGGTATTTGTAAACTGCAGCAGTACCCCACTCTCCAGTACCAAAATCTGTTCTAGTTTGCTAGCTGCTGGAATGCAACACACCAGAGATGGATTGGCTTTTAATAAAAGGGGATTTATTTTGTCCATTCTTCAGAGGAAAGGCAGTTAACTTTCAACTGAGGTTCTTTCTTACGTGGGAAGGCACAGGGTGATCTCTGCTAGCTTTCTCTCCAGGCCTCTGGGTTCCAACAACTTCCCCGGGGTGATTTCTTCCTGCATCTCCAAAAGCCTGGGCTGAGCTGCGAGGGCTGAGGTGAGGTATGCTGAGCTGCTTGGGCTGTGCTATGTTGAGTTCTCTCATTTAAGCACTAGCCAATTAAATCAAATATCTTTCATTGCAGCAGGCATGCCTCCTAGCCACCTGCAGATGTAATCAGCAACAGACGAGGTTCACACACCATTGGCTCATGTCCACAGCAATGGATCTAGGGACCTTCACCTGGTCAAGTTGACAACTGAATCTAACTACCACAGTATATATTTGACTTTTGTAGATATTGACAAACTGTTTTCCAAATTGTTATTACCAATTTATATTCCCACCCACTGTTTATATGAGTTCCTGTTACTCCAAAAACTCATCCACTCTTGGTATCATTAGATTGTTGTATTTTAGCTATTCCTATTTGTGTCTAATGCTCTTCCATTATTTCAATGGATTTCCTGATTATTAATGAAGTACCTTTACATATGTTTATTGGCCATTAGTATCTCCTCTTACAAGAAGTGCCAGTTTAAGTCTTTTGCACATATTCTGTTGTGTTTTCTGTCACTTTCTTATTGACTTATTGGTATTATTTATGTTTTAGATATAAATCCTTCACTGATTATGTATATTTCAAATATCTGCATTCAGGGAATTTTAAATACTATTGATACTCAAATGTCACTCCAGGTCAATTAAATAAGAATTTCTGTGCATGGGGTCAATATTTCTTAAAGTTTCGCCAGGATTAATCTGCAACCTAAAAGGTGAATAGATTTCAACTCAGGTTAAGAAGGTGCTTCCTAACAATCTAAGTTGTTTCTCAGAAGCAGTATATCATAGTGGACATACAGACTATCTCTGGACTCAAGATTGCCTAGGTTTGCTCCCAGGCTTTGATAGACTTTAGGCTTAAATTTTCTGTACTTCAGTTTTTTCGTGTGCAAAATACTGTAATAGCATCTGTTACATCGAATCTTTAGGAATACCAAAGGAGGAATGTTTGCAAAGTGATTAGAACCAGTACGACAACAGTGCTCAGTAAATATTGGCTATTATTATTATTGCCATTGTTGTAAATATTATTATCAGAAGAGTAAATTAGCTGCCTCAGAAAATAGTGAGAGCCAGTATTTTTCCTAATGGGAAAACACTAGCAACATTTCCATTAAGATCAGGAACACAGCATGTATGCCAAAATCTTTTTCAGTATTCAACATTGTTCAGAGGTACTAGCCAATGTAATTAGATATTAGATATAAAACTGAGGTATAAAAATTTAAATGGAAGAAGTAAACTATCTACTATTTGCAGATAATATGACACTTTGCCTAGAAAACCCTACAGAATCAATGATCAGTGATAAAACTAATTCAAACAATAAAAGAATTTAGTAAGGCAGAATGATATATTACCAGGCAAAAATCAATAGCCTTAATATATACATACAATAACTAGCTAGAGGCAGATAAAATTCCATTTACAATAGAAATGAACAAGATTGAATGCTTAGGAATAAACGTAACAAAAATGTTGAAACTCATTATGAGGAACATAAAAATCTTTCAGGAGACAGATATAATTTGGACCACAACAAATGAAAAACAATGGCTATTCTTGGTTGGGACAATTTAATGTTATAAAGATGTCAGTTTTCTCTGAGTTAATTTATGAATTTTACACAGTCCTGATGAAGCTATTCTATGGAATTATGCAAGTTGAAACTAGATTTCAATTGAAAAAAAAAAAGAAACATGCAAAAATAACCAGTAAAAAAGGAGAGTTTCCAGGGAAGATGGCAGAATAGGGAGCTCCAGACTCACTTCTCCTCATCAATAGATAGTGGACAGGCAGGAACTGTTTGAAACAACTCTTCTGGGGCTCCGGAGTCCAGAAGAAGACTGTACTATATCCAGGGAAGTGCAGAACAAAGAGGCTGGAAACTGCAATAAAGAACTTGGAGAAGCTCACTCCCTGGTGGCTGTTGGTGCCCATTCCTCACACTTGGGGTGGGCCAATTTGGGGTCCAGTCTGTGGCTGAATGCTGCATATGGAAAGGGACTTGGAAGTCCTCTTCCCTAAGAATGGGGGGGGAGGGCAGGAGGGCATGGCTGAGCATTGATCACTGCTTTTGATCGGTGAATTCAGATTTCTGGATCTTGGCTCTGAGCTGCTGTTTCAGCCCGCTCTGGATAGGTACAGGTGCAGCCATTGCTTCAACTCTGAAAGGGGCAAAGGTGGTGGAGCTTTAAAGTCTCAGGGCCTTCTTTGGGGCACAGGGAACAGTTTGATGAAGGGTGGCACTTGTTGGGCAGACCAGGAAGGTGTAACTTTGGAGAGTTGTCAAAGCTTTTCATCTTTCCTGACTCTCTCCACAGAGCTCCTTGGAGCTGGTCTGTCTGCATCTCTTTTGTGGACCCCTGGCCTTCTTTGGCTGGAAAATACAGACTTGTAAAAGCCCTCTCCAGGGTGACTGTCCTCCCAGAACTTGCCTCCAGCACGCTGGCTAGAAGCAATGAAAGGAGTGTAAAGAAATCTACAGAAGCAAAATAGGGTGGGTGACACTGGTGCAGTGGCAGAGTTCTCACCTGCCATGCTGGAGATCTGGGTTTGATTCCTGGTGCTTGCCCATGCAAAAAAAACCTATAGAGGCAAAAAGAAGATCAAAATTTCTAGTAGAACAGAGGAAAGAAAGTTTCCCTCTGGGGGTGAACCAATTGCACAAATAGTGCAATCTTAAAAAGTGTACCACATATCCAGGGCAGGAATCAGATGAAGGTCTGAAAAAATGTGACCAGTTTAACACAGGAAATTCTAAAGTTCAAGAATAAGTTGAACCAACTGTCAAGAGGCAACACAAAGCCAATCAACAATAAAACCCTAGGCAAAAGAAAGAAACTGACTTTCAGAGTAAACTCATCAAGATAATCAGATGCCTAGACATCAGCAAAAGTTTGCAAGCCACAGTAAGGAAAAGGAAGATATGGCCCAGTGAAAGGATCAAATTAAAATTTTGAAGAACACAGAATTTGGACTAAGTAATCAAAAATGTTCAAACAAACCCCTAAATCAATTCAAGGAGATGAAGGAAAATATAGGTAAGGAGATAAAGTGTATTAAGAAGACACTGTCTGAGCACAGAGAAGAATTTGAAAGTATAAAAAGAAACATAACAGAAATGATGGGAATGAAAGGCACAATAGAAGAGATTAAAATCTACTAGAGGCATACAACAGCAGATTTGAACAGGCTGAAAAAAGAGTCAGTGAACTTAAAGACAGGACAATCAAAATCTTACAGACAGAAGAACAGATAGAGAAAAGAATGGAAAAAATTGAGCAGGGTATCAGGGATGTAAATGACAGCACAAAGTGCACAAACATACAGGTCATGGATGTTTCAGAAGGTGAAGAGAAGGGAAATGGTCAGACAGGATAGTTGAGGAAATAATGACCAAAATTTTCCCAACTTTAAGGAAGACCTGAATATACATGTCCAAGAAGTGCAATGTACTCTAAACAAAATAAACCTTAATAGACTTACTGTTAGATACACTCTAATCAGAATATCAAATGCCAAAGACAGAGAGAATCTTGAAAGCAGCAAGACAAAAGCTATTCATCACATATAGGTGAACTACAATAAGTGCTGATTTCTTATCAGAAACCATAGAGGAAGCAGTGGTATGATATATTTAAGGTACAGAAGGAGAAAAACTGTTAGCCAAGACTGTTTATCCAGCAACACTCTCCTAAAGTGAGGAGGAATTTTAAATATTCACAGATAAACAGAAACTGAGAGTCTGTCAAAAAGAGACCAGCTGGGAGGGCCACGGTGGCTCAGCAGGCAAGGATGCTTGCCTGCCATGCCAGAGGACCTGGGTTTGATTCCTGGTACCTGCCCATGTTAAAAAAAAAAAAAAAAAAAAGACCAGCCCTTCAAGAAATATAAACATGAGTTATTCAGGCTGAATGGAAAACAACAGCAGAGAAATGGAGTACAGTGTAGAAATGAAGATTGTCAGTAAGGGTTAACTAAAAGGGAAAAAAGAGAAAAACAATAGGATATGACATATAAAAAACTAAAGGATAAAATGGTTGAAGTAAGTATTGCCTTTATGGTAGTAAATGCTAATGGATTAATCTCCCCAGTCAAAAGACATATATTGGCAAAAAAGGATAAAAAAGTATGTTCCAACTATCTTCTGTCTACAAGAGACTCATCTTAGACCCAAAGGCACAAACAAGTTGAAAATGAAAGGCTGGAAAAAGATAACCCCGGCACACAATAACCAAAAGAGATCTGGGGTAGCTATACTAATATCTGACAAAATAGATTAAATGCCAAACTGTTATACAAAGAAAAACATTGTAAATTAATAAAAGGGGCATCCTCCAACAATCGTAAATATGTATGTCCTAACCATGGTGTCCCAGAGTACATGAGGCAAGCACTTGCAAAAACTGTAGGGAGAAATAGGTGTCTCTACAATAATAGTTCAAAACTTCAATACACTACTCTCATCAATACATAGAACAACTAGATAGAGAATCAATAAAAAAACAGAGAACTTGAATGTTATAAAGGGACTAGACCTAACAGACATATACTGAACACTGTACCCCAAAACAGCAGAATATATATTATTCTGAAGTGCTCATGATCATTGTTTTTGTTTGTAAAAGCTGCTGGAATGCAATATACCAGAAAGAAATGGCTTTTAAAAACAGGGATATATTAAGTTGCATGTTTACAGTTCTAAGGCTGTGAAAATGTCCCAATTAAGACAAGGCTATAAAAATGTCCAAACTAAGGCACCCAGGGAAAGATACCTCTGTTCAAGAAGGTCATTGATGTTTGGGATTTCTCTCTCAGCTGGAAAGGCACATGGCAATGTCTGCTAGCTTTCTCTCCAAACTTCTTCAATAGCTTCCCCAGGAGCTTTTCTTTATGCATCTCCAAAGGTCTCTGGCTGGGTGGGCTCTGTTGGCTCTCTCCAAAATGCTCCCCTCCAGTAAGCAACCTCAACTTGAATAAATGGAGACACATCTCCACGGAAACCATCTAATCAAAAGTTACCAGTCACAAAGGGTGGGTCATATCTCCATGGTAACAATAAAAAAGATTCCACCCAGCAATAATGAATGAGGATTAAAGGACATGGCTTTTCTGAGGCGCATAATAGCTTCAAACCAGCACAGTCATTCTCCAGGATAGAACACTTCTTTTGGGTCACAAAAGAAGTTTCAATAAATTTAAAAAGATTGAAATTATACAATTCTCTTTCTATGCCCACAATGGAATGGCACTGGAAATCAATAATAGGTGAAGCACTGGAAAATTCACAAATACATAGAAGTTAAACAACACACTCAAACAATCAGTGGGTCAAGGAAGAAATCACATGAGAAATCAGTAAATATCTCGAGGCAAATGAAAATAAGAACACAACATATCAAAACTTATGGGATGCAGGGAAGGCACTGCTGAGAGGGAAACTTATAGCTCTAGATACCAACATCAAAAAAGAAGTAAGAGTTAAAATCGAAGACCTAACTTCACACGTGGAGGAACTTGGAAAAGAACAACAAATTAATCCAAAAACAAGCAGAACAAAAGAAATAACAAAGATTAGAACATAAATAAATGAAATTGAGAATGACAAAACAATAGAGAAAATTCAAACCAAAAGTTGGTTCTTTGAGAAGATCAATAAAATAGACCAAACTTTGGCTATTCTGACCAATAAATAAAATCAGAACTGGGATGGGGGACATTAGTACTGACCTCACAGAAATAAAAAGGATCATGAGAGGGTACTATGGACAACTGAATTTCAACAAATTAGATGACTTAGACTCAAACACCTAGAAATTAATTTAACCAAAGAAGTAAAGGATTTGTTCACAGAAAATTACAAAACACTGCTAAAAGAAATCAATGAAGATCTAAATAAATGGGGGAAAAGTCTGTGGTTGTACTGGAAGACTAAATGTCATTAAGATGTAAATTCTACCAAAATTAATTTACAGGTTCAGTGCAATATCAATAAAAATTCCAACAGTCTACTTAACATAAATGGAAAAATCAATTATCAAATTTATTTGGAAGGGGCTCTGAGTAGCCAAAAACATCTTGAAAAATAGCAACAAAATTGGAGAACTCACACTTTCTGACTTTTAATGTATATTACAAAGCTACAGTGGTCAAAACAGCATGATACTGCCATGAAGATAGCTATATTGACCAACAGAATTGAATTGGGAGTTCAAAAATAGACCCTCACATCTATGGCCAATTGATATTTGACAAGGCTGCCAAGTCCATTCAACTGTGACAAGAACAGTCTCTTCAACAAATTGGCTGGGGGAACTGGATATCCATATGCAAAAGAATGAAAGGGGACGTCTAACTGAGACCTTATGCAGAAATTAACTCAAATGGATCAAAGACCTAAATATAAGAAGCAGGACCATAAAACTCCCTGGAGAAAATGTAGGGAAGCATCTTCAAGATCTTATGTAGGCAATAGTTTCTTAGACTTTGCATCCAAAGCACAGGCATGAAAGAGAAAAATAGATAAATGGACATCCTCAAAATTAAAAACTTTGTGCTTCAAAGGACTTCGTCAAGAAAGTGATAAAGCTGGGCGGGCCACGGTGGCTCAGCAGGCAAGGACGCTTGCCTGCCATGCCAGAAGACCCAGGTTCAATTCCCGGTTCCTGCCCATGTTAAAATAAAAAAAGAAAGTGATAAAGCAACCCACTCAATGGGAGAAAATATTCAGAAATCACAAATCTGATAAGGGTTTAATATCCAGAAAATATAAATAAATAATGCAGCCAAATGACGAAAAGATAAATAAATCAATTTGAAAATGGGCAAAGGACTTGAATAAACATTTTTCCAAAACAGAAATACAAATGACCAAAAAGCACATGAAAAGATGTGCTATTAGGGAAATGCAAATCAAAACCACAATGAAATATCATTTCACACCTATTAGAATCACTACTATTACAGAAGCAAAAAACTACAAGTGTTAGAGGATGTGGAGAGATAGGAACACTCATTCATTGCTGCTCGGAAATGTAAAATGGTGCAGCTGCTGTAGAAGACAGTTCAGTAGCTCTTTGGGAAGCTCAGTATAGAATTGGTGTAAGATACGGCTACCTAGCTACAAGCTATATACACTCAGAAGAACTGAAAGCAGGGACTCAAACAGATATCTGTACACTGTTTTTCATATATATGAACATTATTCACAGTTGCCAAAAGATGAAGTGTTCTAGATTGCTAGCTGCTGGGATGCAATATACCAGAAACAAAATGGCTTTTAATAAGGGGAATTTAATAAGTTGCTAGTTTACAGTTCTAAGGCTGAGAAAATGTCCCGATTAAAACAAGTCTATAGAAATGTCCAATTTGATGCACCCAGGGAAAGATACCTTGGTTTACGAAGGCCAATGACGTTCAATGTTTCTCTCTCAGCTGGAAGGGCCACCAGTTCACCCTGAGGACATTATGTTGCATGAAATAAGCCAAAGACAAAACAAGAAGTATTGTATGATCTCACTCATATAAACTAATTATATAAGCAAGCTTAGAGTTGGGATCTAGAATAGAGGTTACCAGGGGATAGAATGGGTGGAGAATGGGGAGCTGATGCTTAATTTGTGCAGAATTTCTATTTAGTTTGATGGTAAATGTTAGGAAATAATGGTGATGGACACACATCATTGTGAGTGTAATTAATAACGATTAATTATGTTTGTGAATGTGCCAGATAGGGGATATTTGGGGTCATGTATGTTACTAGAAGGGAAGTTAGATGATAAAATATGGGACTGTGTAATGCAATGAGCCCCATTTTGGACTATGGACTGTGGTACTATTAACTACTATTTTTTTAATTAGAAAAGTTGTAGGTTTACAAAAAAGTCGTGTAAAAAAATAGAACATTCTCATATACCCCCTACCATTGACACTTTGCGTTAGTTTAGTACCTTTGTTCTAAAATTGATTGTGGTGATGAATGCACAACTCTGTGGCTGCACTTAAAGTCACTGATTGTCCACTTTGGATGGATTATATGGTATGTGAGTACATCTCAATAAAACTGCTTCAAATATTTAATTAAAGTTAGGAGGAGGAGATAAAAAGGGTAATGGAAGTAAACTACACCCTCATCTGTTTTAGCAAAGTGTTAGTAAATACAATTAAAAGTTAATAAATTAGGGTGGGCTATGGTGGCTCAGTAGGCAGAGTTCTCGCCTGCCATGCCAGAGACCTGGGTTCGATTCCCAGTGCCTGCTCATGCAAAAAAAAAAAAAAAAAGAAAAGTTAATAAATTTTTTAAAAAGAGAAGTTATGGACTGCTTCCCTGGATGAGATGCCATGGTAGGCAGGAGGGTACAGTGCCAGATGAGACAGCTGAAGTCCTGGCCCTCAAGATGCTTAGTGTTTGATCCTGTGCTGCATCTCACTGAGGCTTGGGGATTGTAGGTGTTCTGTGTGGATTCTTCCTGCTAACCTGCCTAGAAAGTCTTCATCACTTTTAAGCCATTTGATGGAAGAGATATTGTTCTCAAGTCTTCTCACCTGCTCCTCTGGCAATCACTGAGCTTGTCTCTACTAAACTGGCTCTAGTTGGAAGAAAGCAGCCCCCTAGAGGGGACTGGAATATTTGGTTCTAGCACAATCTTCCAGCCTTTGCTATTCTGTCTCCTCCACCTGGAATGCAACCTCCGACACTGTATCTCTGCCACTTACTTCATCAAAAGCAATTCCCAGAAATAGCTCCATTGACTCTACCCAGACCCAAGGAAACAATACATTCAGTGGGCTCTTATTATGGACATTATCTCATTTAATCCTCAGGCAACCCTATGAAGGACATATTATCACCTCCATATTCCAGATAAGAAAACTAAAGTTCAACAACATGAAAGAACTTGCCAAAGGTCACCCAGCTAATGACCTTTGAAGTTTGAACCTACGTCTATCTGACATTAGCCGAAATTTAAACTTATGTCTATCTGACATTAGAGACAAAGCTGGTTTTTAAAAAAATTCTCTTTACTTTTTGGTATTAGAAATTTATTTCCTTCATATATACAGACTATAAATCCTATCTTCACAATGAAAAACAAAGAATAACCATAAAAACACTGAAAAAAAAATGCAAAGAACAAACTGTACCGGTCATGAAAACACACTATGAAACCTCTAAAATAAACAGGGAGGTGCTGGTGCACAAATAGACAAAACAGTGGTATATGACAAATCCCAGAAATACAGCCAAGCGGATAAGGACTTTTAAGTATAAGATAATGATGACATCTCAAATCACTGTGGATAATGATGAACTTTTTAATAAATGGTGTTTTTAAAAAAAAATTATGGGTAGCTATTTGGAAAAACATAAAATTAGATACCTATCACCCACCATATAAAAAAGTAAGCTCCAAGGGTTTGCCTCTGAGCTATCCTGGCTTGGACTGGAGGTGTTTTGTGATAGGTCTCCTTGGGGTCATTTATGAAATGGGGAAGTCCTGGGTGGGCTTTGGTGTTGGTACAGACCCCTTATAAGGGACACTTAAGCAATGTTCATATTGTAAGCCTCAGGGAGCACAAGTAACACGTGTTGGAGGCACCCGTGCGGAGTCTGTTCTGCCCCCACAGATGTGAGCCTTCACAGATGGGGAACGTGAGCAAGGAATTTCCGAGGAACACTTGGATCAAGCCCAGTATGGGATGAAATTGAGAAAACTAGAAGTGCAGAACAGTAGGAGGACTTTTGGGAAGACGGTCCAATAGGATAGCTGGAGATTAGCCCTGCTCCAGGGAAAAGTTAGAGAAGGGGCAGGAGGGTGACTGAGGCAGCAATTCAGGAGTGTGGCTGACCTGGGAGAGCCTTCTCCACCACACAGGGTGGCCCTACCTGCAGAGACCAAGGAACTGAGACGCAGAAAGCTGGAGCCTGGCGCGGAGGTGCAGGCCCTGCGGGAGTACAGGGACGGGTGCCAGGGACTAGGAAGTAAGCCAGGCTACTCTACCCTCACCAGTGCAGCCCTGTGACCAGTGATTCACCCAACCCACCTGAACCCCGTCATCTGTTCCCATTCCCTGCCCTCCAGGTACTACCACTCCACCAGCCCCCAGTGCATGTACTTGCCCCATACCCCTTCCCCAAGTGCAGCCCAACCCACCTTTCCTGCACCCCTCCTGGGCACTACCTCCCCCTCCTTGTTCCCTGAAGACTGTTTCCAGTGCATAAAGGCTGTGGGTGCATACCTCTATACCCAGGCTACTGCTGTCCCCTGCCCCCCTGCCCATAGTGTCATACAACCACACCCTGCCCCCCTCCAAGCTCTGCACATCAGTTTAGGGCACTTCTAGGCCCATGCATGTGCACGGGCCTCCAATCACATCATTCAGCTCTGGGAAGTTTACAGCAGTCCTAGAACTGTGCATGCGCATGGCCCTCAGCCACACTAAGGCTTTTCTTTTTCTTTTTCCAGCTCTAAGAAAGTGCTTACCAGAGCAGCCAGATTACATCTGCCCCCAATTAATAAAGGCCTAACGTGGACCTGCTGCCACAGCTCTATGCATGCACACAAAGGGCCCTGTGCCTTAGACCAGGGCATACCAGGGTTGTGCCCTGCAACTGGTGCACCTGCGTAGCTACATCCTCCCTGGCCACTGGGCGCCCATGTTCACAAGCATCAGCATAACATCCCCAACCTGCACCTATACCTGCCCTGAAAAAAATCACTGCACTGAGTGCCCCACCCTATACCCTGCTCCCTGCTGTACAACCACCCCACAACACAAAGCTTTAGAATGCTGAAAGAAATCAACTCCAAAGTAAATCAGTCAAGATCTTTACATGCCACAAAGACAGCAGAAGATCACTAAGCATATCAGAATGCGGACAGATATAGCCCTGCCTAATGACCAAATTAAAACACTTGAGGAGACACAGACGTTGGAACAACTAATCAAAGATGTAAAGTTAATAAAATAAGTGGGATAGCAAATGACATAAGGGAGATCAAGAAGACAGCAGAAGAGCATAAAGAGGAATTTGAAAGAATAAATAGAAAAATAGTGGATATCACAGAGATTAAAGACTTTGTTGACCAAATAACAAAACCTACTAGAGGCACACAACATCATATTTGAAGAGATAGAAGAAAGAATAAGTGATATAGAGGACAGGATAACTGACTTCAAAGACTCAAAACAGCAAATACCAAAAAAATGTGGGAAAATTTGAGTTGGCTCTCAGGGAAATGATAGACAAAACAAAGTGCACAAATATAGGAATCACTGGTGTCCCAGAAGGAGAAGACAGGAGTAAAGGGCTAGGAAGCATAGTTGAAGATATAATGGGGGGGAAATTCCCAAACCTCATAAAGGACATAAATGATGTACAAGTCAAAGAAGCCCAAAGAACTCCAAACAGAATAAATCCAAATAGGTCTTCCCTGGACACACACCAATCAGTCTGTCAAATGTTGAAGAGAAGCAGAAAATCCTGAAAGTGGCAAGAGAAAAAAAATCTACTACATACAAGGGGAACCAAATAAGACTGAGTTCAGACTACTCGTCTAGCACCCTGGAAGTGAGAAGGCAGTGGTATGATATATTCAAGATCCTGAAAGAGAAAGATTTCCAGCCAAGAGTTCTGTACTCAACCAAATTGTCCATCAAAACTGCGGGAGAAATTAAAGTTTTCACAGACAAAGAAGTCCTGAAACAATTTGTCAACAAGAGACCAACCCTACAAGAAATACTAAAAGGAGTCCTTCCAACTGAAAAAAAAAAATACAGGAGAGGGAAGTCTGGAGGAGGGCACAGAACTGAAGAGCATCACTAAGGGTAATTTAAAGAATACAAGGAGAAAGATGGAAAAGACTATATAGATCTGACAAATAAAATTAAAAAGGTAAGATGGTGGACTGAAGAAATGACTTTTCAGTAATAACTTTGAATGTTAATGAACTAAACTTACCAATTAAAAGACACAGATTGGAAGAATGAATGAAGACACATAATCCAGCTATAAGCTGCTTGCAGGAGACTCATCTTAGACACAAGGATACAAACAGAATGAAAGTGAAAGGATGGAAAAAGATCTTCCACACAAGTTGTAACCAAAAGAAAGCAGGAATAGCTATACTAATATTGGACAAAATAGACTTTAAATGTAAAGACATCATAGACAAAGAAGGACACTATATACCAATTAAAGGATCAATTCACCAAGAAGATATAACAATCATAAATGTTTATGCTCCCAATCAAGGAGCTCCAAGGTACATGAGACAGACATTGGAAAACTAAAGGGAGTGATAGATGTTTCAACAGTAATAGTAGGAGACTTCAATACACCACTGTCCTCTATAGAAAGAGCAACCAGATAAAATGTCAACAAAGAAATAGAGAAGTTAAATAGCTTGATAAATGATTAGACCTTACAGACATATATAGGTCATTGTACCCCAAAGCACAAGGATATACATTCTTCTGTAGTGCTCATGGAACATTCTCCAGGATAGATCATATGCTGGGCCACAAAACAGGTCTTTATTAATTTAAAAACATTGAAATTATTCAAAGTACTTTCTCTGATCACAATGGGATGAAACTGGATCTCAATAACCACCTGAGAACGAGAACATTCACAAATATATGAAGATTGAATAACACACTCTTAAACAACCAGTGGGTCAAAGAAGAAATTGCTATATAAATCAGTAGCTATCTGGAGATGAATGAAAATGAGAATACAACCTATCAGAACTTATAGGATATGGCAAAGGCTGTGCTGAGAGGGAAATTTATTGTCCTAAATGCCTATATCAAAAAACAAGAAAGAGCAAAAATTGAGGACTTAACAACACACCTGGAGGAACATGAGAAAGAACAGCAAACTAACCACAAAGTAAATAGAATAGAAATAACAAAGATTAAAGCAGAGATAAATGAATGGGAGAACAAAAGAAGGAATCAATAAAACCAAAAGTTGGTTCTTTGAGAGTATCAATGAAATTGACAGGCCACTAGCAAGACTGACATATTTAAAAAGAGAGAGGATACAAATAAAATCAGAAATGAAAAGGGTTGTGTTACTACAGACCCTGAAGAAATAAAAGAAATCACAAGAAGATACTATGAACAACTATATGCCAACAAACTAGACAACTTAGATGAAATGGACAAATTCCTGGAAACATGCAAGCAAGCTACACTGACTCAGGAAGAAACAGAAGATCTCAACAAACCAGTCACAAGGAAGGAGATACAATCAGTCATCAAAAATCTTCCTACAGGGGTAAGGGGTATGGTATGTAAAATTTTTTTTTCTTTTTCTGTTTTTGTTTTATTTTTCTGTTGTGTTTTTATTTCTTTTTCTGAATTGATACAAATGTTCTAAGAAATGATCATGATGATGAATATGCAACTATGTGATGATATTGTGAATTACTGATTATATATGTAGAATGGAATGAGCATATATTAAGGATGTTTGTGTTTCTTTCTTGTAATTTTTTTATTAATAAAAAATTATTAAAAAAAAAAATCTTCCTACAAAGAAAAACCCAGGGCCAGATGGCTTCATGGGGAAATTTTACCAAACATTTCAGAAAGAACAAACACCAATCATGCTCAAATTTTTCCAAAAAATTGAGGAAAAAGAACTCTACCTATCTCATTTTATGAAGCAAATATCATTTTAATACCAAAATCGGGTAAAGATGCTATAAGAAAGGAAAACCATAGGCCAATCTCCCTAATGAACACAGATGCAAAAATTCTCCATAAAATATTAGCAAATCGAATCCAACAACACATTAAAAGAATTATACACTATGGCCAAGTGGAATTTATACCAGGAATGCAAGGATGGTTCAACACAAGAAAAACAATTAATGTAATACAGCACATTAACAAATTGAAAGGGAAAGATCACACAATCATCTCGTTTAATGCTGAAAAAGGATTCAACAAAATTCAGCATCCTTTTCTGATAAAAACACTCCGAAAGACAGGAAGCAAAGGTAACTACCTCTATATGATAAAGAGAATATATGAAAAACTGATAGCCAGCATCATACTCAATGAAGAGAGACTGAAAGCTTTCCCCTAAATTCAGGAACAAGACAAGAATGCCAACTGTCACCACTATTATTCAACATTGTGCTAGAAGTTCTAGCTAGAGCAATCAGACAGGACAAAGAAATAAAGGGCACCCAAATTGGAAAAGAAGAAGTAAAACTCTCATTATTTGCAGATGATATGATACTATACTTGGAAGATTGTGAGAAATCTACAGGAAAGTTACTTGAGCTAATAAACAAATTCAACAAGGTGGCAGGATATAAAACTAATGTGCAAAAATCAGCAGCATTTCTATACACAAGCAATGAGCTAGCTGAGGAGTCAGTTAAGGAAAGAATTCCATTCAAAATAGCAACTAAAAAAATCAAGTACTTAGGAATGAACTTAACTAGGGATGTAAAGGACTTGTACACAGAAAACTACATACCATTGCTAAAAGAAATCAAAGAAGATCTATATAGGTGGAAAGAGATTCCCTGCTCATGGATAGGAAGGCTAAATATAACTAAGATGTCAATTCACCCCGAATTGATCTACAGATTCAAGACAGTTCCAATCAAAATTCCAACAACTTACTTTGAAGATTTAGAAAAGCTAATTACCAAATTCATCTGTAAGGGAAAGCAACCCTGAATAGCTAAAAGCATTCTAAAAAAGAAGAACGAAGTGGGAGGATTAATATTCCCTAACTTTAAAACCTATTATAGAGCCACAATGGTCGAAACAGCATGGTACTTGCACAAAGATAGAAGCATTGACCAATGGAATCAAAGCGAGAGTGTAGAAACAGACCACGAAATCTATGGTCAACTGATTTTTCACAAGGCCCCCAAATCCTCTGAACTGGGACGAAATAGTCTTTTCGATAATTGGGCATGAAAGAACTGGATATCAATAGCCAAGAGAATGAAAGAGGACCTCTATCTTACACCCTACACAAAAATTAACTCAAAGTAGATCAAACACCTAAATATAAAAACTAGCACCACAAAGCTTCTAGAAGAAAATGTAGGGAAACATCTTTAAGACTTAGTAATAGGAGGTAGTTTCCTTTACACCCAAAGCACAAGCAACAAAAGAGAAAATTGATAAATGGGAACTCCTCAAAATCAAATACTTCTGCACCTCCAAAGACTTTGTCAAAAAGTTGAAGAAGCAGCCAACTCAATGGGAGAAAATATTTGGAAATCTCAAATCGGACAAAGGTTTGATTTCCTGTATATACAAAGAAATCATACAATTCAACAGCAAAATAACAAACAACTCAATTATAAAATGGGCTAAGATATTATTAGCAAATACAGATGGCTCAAAAGCACATGAAGAGATGTTCATTTTCATTGGTTATAAGGGAAATGCAAATCAAGACTACAATGAGATACCACCTCACACCTATAAGAATGGCTGCTGTTAAACAAACAGGAAGCTATAAATGTTGGAGAGGATGTGGAGAAACTGGGACATTTATGCACTGCTGGTGGGAATGTACAATGGTGCAGCCACTATGGAAGACTGTTTGGTGGTTCCTTAGGAAACTAAATATTGCGTTGCCCTATGACCCAGCAATAACACTATATAGTATATACCCAGAAGAGCTGAAAGCCATGGCACAAACAGACATTTGCACACTGATGTTCACAGAAGCATAATTCACAATCACCAAAAGATGGAAACAAATCAAATGCCCATCCACAGACGAGTGAATCAACAAAATATGGTATATACATGCGATGGAATATTATGAGGTAGTGAGACAAAATGACGTCCTGAAGCATATGGCATGACGCTGAGTGAAATTATCCAGCACAAAAGGATAAATACTGTATGATTCCACTTTTATGACCAGCATAAAGTGCATAAAGGATGCACTGATGGAGAAGTAGATTGGTGAACAATGGGGTACAGTTATGAACAAAGGTTGTGCTGCTACAAAAAGCAACAAAGTCATGAGGCATGCAACCGTGTGAATGAACATGTGGGGCATTTGGTGAGACAAAGTAAGCCAAAAACAAAAGAACAAGAATAGTATGGTCACCTTTAGAAAATGCTTATAAGAAAACAGGGGCCTCTAGATTGTAAGCTTTTAGAGCAGACACATTGAGTCTGGAGTGGTGCTTATTATTTCTCGATTTTGACAGGCTGTTTTATATATATAATCTGATATTTAGAAATAAGAATGAAGCCGAACAGTTTGGGGTTAAAGTAATTCAAAATGTAGGGGTAAGGAAGACAGTGTCTATATTTTAGAACCACACATACTCTTTGAGACCAATGGAAGAAAGGTTTATTTGGTCTGGAAAGAAATGTTCTGTAGTAAATAATCTAATTTAACCTATTGGTATACTTCATTTGAACAATTTAAACACAGGGAGCCCAGAATAAGAAAGAGGTCCTTTAATCCTGTATAGATTATTGTAATGCCTGGATACATCCTAGAGTATATTAAGCAGATAATCAGAAAGTATTGGCAAAGTCCCCTGAAGATGGGAGAAGGAATATGGAACTATTAAACCTTACCATCAGAGAATCCCCTGATACTGTGTCAAGCGTTAGAGCCACCCAAATCAATAGGCCATGCCCTTGATCATGAGGCTTACTCTTGTGAAGCTTATGTAGGTAGCAGAGAAGTTTAGTCTACCTATAGGCATGCCTAAGATTTACTTCTGGAGGACCTCTTTTGTTGCTCAGATGTAACCTCACTCTCTCTAAGCCCAATTCTGCAAATGAAATCATTGCCCCCCCCCCCCCCCTTCATGGGACATGACATCCAGGTTTGAAGTGTCCCTGGTGATGTGGGAGAGGACTCCCAGGAATGAATTCAGACCTGGTACCATGGGATCAACAATTCCATCCTGATCAAAAGTGGGAAAAGAAGTTTAAGAAATGAAGTATCGGTGGCAGAGAGAATTCAAGTAGAGTTAAAAGAATACTCTGGAGGTTGCTCTTACTCAAGCTTCAGTTAGACCTTGCTACCTATCATAACCTGCCAACCCCCAATCAGGACCATTCCAGTCAATCCTGAAGAACACCTAGGGCAATACATAAGATTCCACAAGGGTTCCATTCACTAGAGTAACTTTTCAGAAACCTACAACCTCCAGATAGGTCCCTGGTCCAGATAAGTCCTGAAAGCTACCCCAGCCACTCTGGAACATCAGATAGTTCCATCTCCCTACCCCATATTAGTAACAGACCCTTCCAAAATGAAAAATTTAGAATTGCCATAGCCCAAACCCCTCTAAAGAGAGGGATGGAAAGAACAAAGGTGATGTTGGAGTTACTCAGAGAAGATAGGATTTAACAAATGAATATGAATGCTGAATCATTAAATTGATATCTCTTTTAGTCTCTAGTATTTTAGAGAGCTAGAAGTAAAACCTAAAATTATGGAATTGTAACCCATGTCAAAGTCTGAAATATATTCTATAACTAATTGTGGTGCTGTTCTTTGAAATTTATAGCTTTTTTGTGTATATCTTATTTTTCACAAAAAAAGAAGGAAAAAAAAAACTCGACTGTGATGATAAAAAAATATTTAAGCCCTCTGGCTTCCTATATTTTGGAGCAGCTTGAATGGAAAATATGAGAGGATCATATGGTAGCCCATGACAAACTCTGGGATCTCTCCTGTAACTACTTGTTGAAGAGTGCTTTGAAAACTATTGCTTTTTTATTTCTTCGCTTTGAATATGTGCTATACTATACAATGAAAAAAATAATAGTAGTAGGTTGATTGTAGCACAATAACATATGTATACTGAATGAAGCTGAATGTGAGTATGATTGATGGAGAAGGGCTGGGGGCATGTATGAAACCAGAAGGAAAGATAGAGGGTAAAGATTGAGATGGTATAACTTAGGAATGCCTAGAGTGGGCAATGATGATGAGAAAATGCACAAATAAATTGCAATTGGTGCAAACTAGGGTCTACAGTCAACAGTAACACTGTAATATGCTTCCACTGAATGTAACAAAGGCATTATGCCAAAACTAAATGTCAACAAGTGGGAGTCATGGGAGAGGGGTGTATGTGCTTTGTGGAAGAAAAGGAAATGTCTTCATGTAGATATGGTGGCAAAGGCATGTATATGGCTTCTTAGGTTGGCATTGTATGATGTGAATAAACCTGTTTAAAAATGAAAAAAAAATATTAAGCTTCATGTGGCTTGGCTCTGATATATAAATGTAAACAATGAGACCCATACAAGTACTAAAAGAAACCATGGGTCATTCCATTTTAATCTGGGTATAGGGAAAGACTTTCTAACTATGACTCAAAATCCAGAATTAATTAAAAAATGATTGATAAATTTCACTATGTAAAAAAAAAAAGTGTAACATTGAAAAACACTAAATAAAGCCAAATAAAAACTGGCAAACTAGGGAAAAAATGGGTTAATATCTTTAATATATAAAGAACTCTTAAAAATGTAGAGATAAAAGACCAAAAAACTTGATAGAAAAATTAGAGAAAGACAAGAAAAGATAGTTAATTAAAAATATCTTTAAAAGATCCTTAAACATACAAAAAATATTCAAACATACTTACAATTAGAAGAATAAAATTTAAAACAATGCTGAATTATCATATGTCTCCTATTAGACTAAAAATTTTTTAAATATAATAAAATTCTGTTATTGAGGCAGTAGGAAAAAGGGCATTATCTCATACATTGCTGGTTGGAATGCAAACAGGGTGTGTCCCTTCTGAAAGGTAGTTTGGCAACACCTAAAATTTAGTCTCTCCTCTCAACTAAGCAGTTCTAATTCTAGGAATTTATCCTATAGTTACACCTCCAACAATGTGAAAATACACGTGCACAGGTTTATCATGTCAGTATTGCTAAAAACCCTAAAAAGTAGGGCATAGAGAAGAAAGAACCAACTTAAGTAACTTTGGAAAACTGTATTTTGACTATATGCTCTAGGCTAAGGAGAAAACTGTGCATAACTATTGTACTCCAGTTAATACTTTTTCCCCAGGGGTATGGGTTAGAAATTCTAAAACTACTCTGCATATACCAGGATTGGGCTAGTAAATAAATATATTGTTGATAATGGGAGCAAGTTTTCTCACTGTCAGAGAAAGAAATTACAAAGAAGGAAAAGGAGGATGTCTTACATGAGTCCTGTGGTATTTGATTGGTATCAGTATAAACTCATGGTTTAAAATAATTTATACACAGCAATTGATACAGAAATAATATAGATATGCATGTGAGCATATTTATACATATTTCCTAGCTCTGACCCATGATGGGGTCTTGAAGCAAGACATCCAAGGAGCAATGAGCTGACCTGGTTTCCAGATCATGGTTTCTAAATACTGTTCTCCAGTAAAAGGAACCAGAGGTCCTTGACTCTGGGTTGG
Organism: Tamandua tetradactyla; assembly: GCF_023851605.1. Taxonomy (NCBI): domain Eukaryota; kingdom Metazoa; phylum Chordata; class Mammalia; order Pilosa; family Myrmecophagidae; genus Tamandua; species Tamandua tetradactyla. The sequence goes on from NC_135331.1 coordinate 49,240,392, forward strand.
ATGAAGGAAAATATAAGGTGAAGCTGGAATACCTTGTGTTGACAGAAAGTAAGGAAATATTTAAAAAGATGATGTAGCATATTAAAAGGATATAGAAACTAAACTGTAGAAACTCCCAATACCAAATCTAGGACAACTGGATTAACAAAATAAATAAAGACAGTAAGGCTTATAACCTATAGAATAAAACAAATATCTATTAGCCCATACTGACAAATATAAATAAATAAATGGAGAAGAGATAAATTTTCCTTAGGGAGAATTCGAATAATAAATAAAGAAGGGATGGCAGAAACAGAAGTTCACCACTAGGCAAATATCACATAATAATTGTTGCAGGCAAGAATCATAAATGACTGTTAAAATTAGTTGACAAATGTATGAGAAACAATGTCTTCTCACAAGATACTTAGAAATTACAAAGGGGAAAATAGAAACTTTACATGGAGAAATCTGGCAGATACCACCTTTACCTCGTGCTGAAAGTTCCCATCACCATGATAAGACATAGTGACATCATGTATCTCTTGATGTGATGCAGTAGGGAAGGCAAGCGTAACTTCTGAGGTATTCTTAGCAAAAATGTATACGCTCAATCCAATAATTAGAAAGCATTAGATAATCACAAATTAAGGAATATCATAAAAACAAAATAAGGCAAAACCAGCCTTGCTCATGAGAAGTGTCAAAGTCACAAAAGACAAAGAAAACTGAAGAACAGTTACAGATTGAAGGAGACCTGACAACAAATGCAGTGTGTGATCCCGAAACACAAAAAGTACATCGGTAGGACTAGTGACACAATTTAAATAAGGTCTGTAGAATTATCAATTTCCTTGCATTATTTTAATGTAATATGTTAACATCAACGGAAGGGGGATGAAGGATATGTTGGAATTCTGTACTATCTCTGCAACAGTTTTGTAAGTCTAAATGAATTCAAAATAATTTTTGTTTTAATTAGTGACTTTCCAAGTAAGTTCAAGTAAAGGATAAGCACTTAACAGGAGGTTTTAGAAAGGATTCATTCCATAAATAGGTGACGATAATGCAGAGCCTTAGGTCCCTTCAAGCCATTTCCTGAGAATGAAATTGGAATTCTTAGTTTATGAGGTGAATTACAAGATTCCATACAAGCCTTAATTTGGTGGTAATTCCCCTGAATTTGTAGAAAGTGAGAAATTAGCTCCATTTTTACTTTATTGCAACAAATGATGCATACCGTTAGCACCAAAAAATGTATTATGAAAAATTTTAACTAGTTCACAATTAAATTTCCTAGCGTCAACCTCCAAGATTTTAAATACTTGAAAAATAAATCTATATTTATAGATGAGTTTTCAGCCACACCAGAAACAGTTATCCTAAACTATACCGATAATCGTATAAAGGATTCCAGCACTTTAGATCAGATGAAAATTATACTGTTAAGTGGAGAAAAGCAGATTTCAACACTGTACATGATCCCATTTTTTTTTTGTCTAAAATAAAAATATATATGTATAGGGAAGAGTCTAAAGTGCAAGATGACAAAATATAGATTTCTTTAATCGGGGGGGGGTTGGAAGTGGGTGCTTTCTCTTTGAGTCTCAACAATTTCTAATTTTTCTACAATAATTACTTATTACCTTTATCATCATAAAGATAAAGATTATAATTGTTTTTTTAAAAAAAGCAATGTAACAATATCTGGGTCTCTAAACCCAGATGAGCAATGAACTAACCACTCCAAACAGATGGAGGGAGCCTGCACTCCAGACAGTCATTTGTGTTAGAACGACTTCCTGGAGGCTAAAATAGGAGGTGATAAGTGGATTTTTCTACTATGGTCACTTCAGTTAAAAATGTCAAAAATTACTCAGAGAATACGTTTAAGCACCTGCAATTATTAAGCTAATGATGCCACAGGAAACACTAACATCCTGTACCCGATTTGATTTTCTAAGTTTATTTTTAAAAAGTGAAAAGGGAAGACACACTCTTTTTTGGAGAGAGGAAAGAGATTATATTTATTGGGGGTATTTTCTTCTCATCTTATTTCACTTTATGGGGCATATTAAAGAGAAAGAATCAAATTTACCCTGCTTTTAAAACTAATATCTTTTCTCTAGTGACTATTACCTAAAGCAGAACTTCTCACATTTTAGTGTGCATATTAACCATCCAGGAGATTCTGAGTCTGTAAAAGTCAGGGGTGAGGGCACTATTTCACCTAATATTACCATGTAAATTGCCTGATTGTCAAATTAGCAGAATCTTGGACCCCAGGCCTACCAAATCATGGTCTGCACTTTAACAAGATTTCCAATTGATCTATATGCACATTAAAATTTGAGAATTCTGGTCCAAGGGACCTGAAATAATCTCGCTAAGTTGGTCTCTGTCTCTGCAATTTTCTATGAAAATAATTTAAACAGTAATAATATTAAAAATAGGTTATAGAAAGTGATAATGCCACTGAACTTTATTTGATTTGTAAAACTCTTTTAATATAGTTAAAACATTTCCGTTAAAATTAAAGTGAAATTTTCTTAATTCTCAGGTAACTTTAAAATTAGTTCTCGTTGGCTTCATTCATCCTTTACGTGAAGTAGCTGTGTAGCAAATTCAAACAAAAGCACTTCTTTCTGCTTTGTCTCTCCTATAACTCTTCAGAATGTGCTTTCTATGTTGTACTGACATAGTGGAAGACAATTTCACCTATCAGATGTTATGATAGGATTATGAATAGGTTCAAGCACCATGATTACAGCATATAATTTCTGAGATGCAATATTAAATGAATGAGTTTCCAGAAGTCACATTAAGAGAAAATAGACATTATGAGAAAAAAATAAATGAATCTGTAGGTAATTTTATGAGCTTAGTGTTACAGAAGAAAAATAGAATGATCACAAAAGAAAAATAGAATGATCACCCAGAAGTCACCAAATTATTTTCTAAATCTAGTTTCCCTTATTCACATATGACAGAACTTTTGGGTTCTGGAAAATCATCATTTCAGTTCAAAAACAAAATCATGCCATAGTTACTATATTAAAACTTTGCAACTGAAGAACTCTGGTAGTTCTGAGTATCACTTATGAACATTTTAACAGTGGACTCCTTAGGATTCTACCTCTAGAGTTCCAAAAGGAGGTTGTTGTGTGACTAGGCTTAGGGCTGACTGTCAGTCCCACACACACTCTCAACTCCCATCAATATCATTGGGTCACATTTAAACTCACTGAAGCCATTCTGCCATCTGCTTTATACCCTAAACTTGATCTAACGCTTTCACTTCTACTAGGGCCAGATTCTCAACAAGATATGCTAAGAATCAACATAAAAATCTAATAAAAAATTAAAGCCAAGTGTATGTAAGAATAAAGTAAGGCTCATGAAATATATTTGAAAATCAAACTTGCTTGAAAAAACAAAGCAAAACAGCCCAGGAACAATGAATGCACACTAGTCAACAAAGTACCATTAGATATATGCTGATAAATTGGTCCTAAATTTTTCACAGTCGGATTACAGAAAATCAAAAGAGGAAATGTTTTAGAGTTACTTCAGTGTCTATTATGCTTTCTTAGTGTGTTGCTGTAAGATACTAAGTTAATATTGCTTTAAGATGCGTGAAGGCACTTGGAAGAAAAAGCTGAAAATGTAAGTGCTTTCTAAACTACCATCTACTCTCGTGAAATATCTGCCACTGAAGAATAGGATAAGACTTAAAACCTATCTCCAGTCATAAGAACAGTCTTCATATGCTCCATAAGCTTTTCTTACAATGTTAATGTTATAGACCATAAACAATTTTGCTAAGGGAAAGCCATAGCAACATCATTATACAGTTGAATGTTTTCTTTATATTTGTGATATCATTTATGACTGTTTCATTTAATTTCAATTACTGTCTGGAAATACTATGCTTGACTTTTTCCGATTACTGTAATAGCTGTTTTCCCACTAATCATTATTTTTCACAGCCACCTTTTCAGATCAGTTTCCTGAACTACTTGCTCATCACAGATGCCTTAGAACATTAATATTTAGCAAGCAAGTCTTTGTAATTGAAAGATATGTAGGTTAATCAAGCTTTTGTGCTTTCCATATATTATTTTGCTATTTGATTTATTGAGGTTTGTGGGTAAATTGTGTTTCATTGTTCTAATAGATGATATATGCATATATAAACACTTATTTTGTCCATGTTTCTAGCTGTAGTTAAAGATGAAATCTCCAAACTAAAACCAAGACTTTCAAATGAGGGCTTCACACTGATTTTTTTGATGATCCTTCCAAATATTTTGACAAAATATACAAGAAAATGGAGTCAATTAAAGTAATGTTGAGTGAAAAAAAAAACAAATCCCAGAGACTACATATAATATAGTATAATATCATCTTTAGATAGCTCAAAACAAGCAAAACTAAAAAACATCTAGTTTAGCAGTACATACATTTGTGCTAAAATAATAAATAAAAAAGATGAAAATAAAAATCCCACAAGATTTATGATAGCTGTAACCTCTAAGAGAAGAGCATGAGATTAGGGGTAAGATGAGACAGGGGAGGAGCACATAGAGTAATTGAAAGTTTTTTGGATATATATATGTGTGTGTGTGTGTGTGTGTATGGAAACATTGAATACATAATGCTTCATCATGACTATTACTTAATTTTTAACTGAAAGAAACTAGGAAGTTTATATTTTCTGGAACAAATCAATAATGAAATTGTAGAGATTTCCCTCTTAGCTGGGTACATATTATTTAAAAGTTACTATGCACTATGTATTTCACCTCTACCTTTCATTGTATTATTGAATTTGTTGCAAATACTTAATGATTATTTCTATGATATTCCTAATTACTAAACAAAAGCACAATTATCTTTTCTAATAATATATTTTGCATTCTTGAGTGTACTATTCAACTTACTTTTAAAATGCTGCTATCATAGGGAGCTTAGAAGTTTCAATTAATCAACTAGAGTAAAGAAAGTCTCAGATTATTCCTCTTATCTTCATGGCTGGTGTTATATATTTCATATTTTGATCCAAAAATCTGTAAATATTATAGTATAATATTTCTAGAATTATGTTTTTTAGTCCATAGCCTACATGCAAATGTCTTCTGACATGCATTAAATTATATAGAAAAGGCTCCTTCTTCCTAGTAAATCAATAGTGTAGAAAGTAAGGCAACTTTAATTATCAGAAATGAGAGCTTGGCAGAAAGAACAATCCAATATCAATGTCACACTGCTGTTTCAATAAAATAAGTAGGATCCCTCATCATTCTAGGCAGGCTGGAATCTGAGAGAGAATGAAGTAAGATTCAAGTGCAAATGTTTAGTTTTCAAGACATTATAAAAACCATTCCACCATCCTTAAAGAGATAGAACATTCAGCAGGGCTCTGACAGCCTCATCAAGCAGTGTGTTCTGGAATAGAACTTTTGTTTCCTGGTTGTCCCGGAGGGACTGGACCTTAGCAAGACTGATAGGCAAGCTATCTAGTATACCTGCCCCAGGACAATCTCCCTCGCTGCAGGCTGTATAAATATATTCCTTTATTTTAAAAAGAAAACTTCTCTTGGGACTTGTGGGATATTTTTTTGCATGGAAGAGGGGAAAATAAAACACACAAATCAACTACTTTAAAACATATATATCAAGAGTCTGAGTTTAACCAGTCTTCTTAGGTTAAAGTAGAATGCTTTACTATTCTCAAAGAGCCCACTTAACTCTTCTGATTCCAAAACATTTAGATTTTGGATGAAAATGTATAGTTCATTAAAAAAATTAAAAGTCCTCCAAAAAACAGCTTAAAATAAAATTAATTATAGGAATTAAGGCAAGGGACATTAAGCTTGAACTTAATTGAATAAAATAAGCAACAGATGATTTTTTTTCATGATTATCATATTTAATTCCACTTTCAATTTCATAGTTAGAACAACCTTTACTGTACCTGACGAGGGGTTCTTTCTGATTTACTCCTACACCACTCCCAGTCTGAAAGATCTGGTTTCTGACTCTCCTCCTGAGAAAGTCTTCTTTCTGGTCCTTCCAAAAATGTAGTTTCTTCATAGTTACTGTCAGCTGCTGTTTTGTCCGAGCACAGTAGGTGAATGCGCTTGTCTTTGTCAGAACCATGTTTAGCCTCTGAACTATCAGTATTGGTGCATTTGTTGATGCCTTTCAGTATGGAGCTGTCCGGAGAGGGTGTGGTGCTGATTTCCACTTTAATGGTATTGAAGAAATTCTGGGTTTCTCTCTGAGAGTCTTTTGTAGTCTCACAGTCATAGTTCATCAGGTTGTGATAGGATATAGAATTTTCATCATCATCATAGTAATCTCCATGTGCTATTTTATAAATTCCATAACTTCGCTGGAAGGATAGATTGAATTCAAAGCCTCTTCTCTTGTCTAAGTTAAAACAAAACAAAATCCCATGGTTAATATGATAGATATAACAGCTGCATATACAAAGTGAATAAAAATAGGAAACTGCATTCAACCTGATCACTATGAATTAAAAAGCAGCCTCTATTTACTTGTTGTCAATTATGCAAAGCAATTTGGGTCTACAAGCTCAAATCATCTCATCACCTTGGGCCTACTTTTTCTTTTATACAATGAGGACCTTGGAACACATACAATACCCATGGACCCTTTCAGTCTTTAAAGCAATTTTATGACACAAAAATTTAAACCATCAATAACGAAACTCCCAAATATATTCAATTTTATTTTTATTACTATTCTTTTCAGTCTAACCAATTTTTCTGTACCTTTATTTTGGGATAAACATATAGTGTTTAAAAAGTTTATTTTGCTAGTAATTAATTTGCAAATAACTTTAATATTATATAAGTTATTTAGTTGACAATACTATTAACAGATATAACTTCTTGGAACAATTTGATGTATATTATTTCTGATAGACATATGTTTACAAATGCATACGTTAAAAAATAGATCATACTACAATATAGAACTTTTTAAAACAAAAAGTTCCTTTCTGGTACTAATAAATTTGGAATGAATAGGTAAAAAATGTGAATAGATTTATATTCCTGTGAGCTGAAGCACTTTATGACATGTTTGTAAAGCTGATTAATTACAAGGGGAGTTTAGTAGGAATTCATAAAACTTTTTAGGATTTAAATCAGATGAAATGTGATAGTATCCTAAATATGGTACTATTAGTTAGTGGAAATGGCACAAAGTTTTATTAGAATAACAAGTGATGATATGACCAAAAGTGATACCTTTTGTGTGTATGTGTGAATGTCACTAAATACCGCACAAGTTTTATAAATAAGATTGGAGTTACATCATAATAGTAGAGAAAAATGCAAAATAATATTTTGTTTTCATATTTTGAAATATGGTTTATTTTAAGCAAATTTTCTACTTTGATATCTCTGTTTTACAGTCAGATACTTAGTTATCTTTGGTGAAAAAAGGTATAAAAAATTATGACGTTTCTATGGGAAAAATAGGTAAAATTTGATTCATTTTGTAGTACACCCTAGTGATTCACATGCTGATTCTATTACTGAAATGTCCCCAGAACTGAAGATTTATAAGCCAGTTCTGTCTGAAAATACAGTTCATAGGCATCATTCATTGTTGTTTGAGCCAGGATACAAAAAAAAAGAATTTTTATTCAAGACAGAAAAATAGAAACAGATGTGTTAATATTTTATATACAATCTAATTTATGTTTCTACTTACTTTTTCTAGTAATATAGTCCATTAAAATTAAATTAGTATTTTTAATCCTAATTTAACAGCATGAAAGTGAGGAAATTAAAAGGATGTTTTAATTATTGTTTGAATTCATCTTTCTCTTAACAAAAAAGACATAACATGATAGATATGAAAACTATCATAAAATCTCAATTTTCTGGTATAATATGATAAAATCACTGTTTATAACTATATATTTATTAGCTACATATTATAACTATGAAATCCATAAAATAAAAATAAAGTTTTTGAAGGAATGTGCAGAAAGCATCACTCTCCTTTCACTTTATGGTGTGGAAAAGGGTCTGATGCAGCTTATGAGAAGAAAGGGAAATTGCCAAAAAGGCCATCAGGAGATAGAGCATGCCAGGGCCAGGTACTGCGCACAGATAATTTCACTTAACACATCAACAACCCTAATCAGTGAAAAGGATATGAATGACTTGAATGTGCTCCCCTTAAGTGAGAGGCAATATATTAACTATAATGTGTAGCCAAAGAAAACGTTTCATATTAGTGAGTTCCCTTGGCACTTAAGGTAAATTATGACTGAGGTTACTAAGAGAGATAATGGGTTATAGCAATATCACTCATAGTTGATAACACTTGACCAGAGGCTCATTATAAGGGGTAAAACCCTCTGTTTTTGCTAAAAATCATTTTTAATGTAATTAATAATCATAACTATGTTGAAGAAAAATCTTAGCATCAGAGTCCAAATTGATCAGATAAGTTCCTTGAAGACAAAGTGTATGTCTTATTCATTTTTATGAATCAAGAGTAAAAAAAAAAATGTTCGTAGGTGCCAGTTAAATAACACCAATAATTAATAAGTCTACACATTTATTGTGGCAAATGGGAGCACTTCCTTCCCATGTCAAGCAGATGCCTTAGGGTCAGCCAATTTTGTGAGATGGAGGAGCTGTGTTGTCATCTATTCTGATATTTCAAGACAATCCATATATGTAGATTTTGACATAAAATCTCCTGATCTTAAAAGCTTTGCACCTAATTAGAATTAATAAAAAGTACATGTACGCATGTACAGTGGGAGACGCAAGTCAAAACCACAATGAAACATCACTTCATACCCACAGATGGCTATTATTTTAAAAATGGAATATAACAAGTATTAGAGAGGATGCAGAGAAATTGGAACTCCAGTGTATTGTTAATGGGAATGTAAAATAGTGCAGTCATTGTAGAAAGCAGTTATAACAATTTCTCAAAAATTTAAATATAGAACTACCATATCACTCAGCAATTTCACTTATAGGTATATTCCCAAAGAAAGGGAAAACAAGATCTCAAACAGATAAGTGTACACCAATATTTATAGAAGCATTCTTCACAATAGCCAAAAGGTGAAAATAATTCAAGTGTTCATCAGCAAATGAAGGGGTAAACAAAATGTGGTAGATATACAAAATGGAACATAATTTGGTCTAAGAAAGAATGAAGTTCTGAGACATACTGCAATATGGAAGAACTTTGAAAACATGCTTATTGAAATAAGCAAGACACCCAAGGGCAAATATATGATGCAACTTACAAGAGATGTCTAGAAATAGCAAATACACAGAGATAGAAAGAAGATTAGAGGTAAGCAGAAGATGGAGGAGGGGGAAAGGAGAATTTATACTTGGTGGTTGTGGAGCATGTATAAAAAATAAATAAAAATACCTGGGAAAGCTATAAAACCATGTCTTTGAATCAAATTCAGCTCATGGGTCATGAGTTGGGAACCTGTGGTCTGTATCAAACATGTAACCCAGGGCCAGACTTAAAGGGACTACTCCCCTAATAAATGCTTATTGAATGAGTGAGTGACTGGCTGAATGAAGCAAGCTGTAAGAATCGTGCCTAGTTTGAGAGGGAGGATTTGTGACAGGATGGCCTTGACTTAAAAACCTGGATGAATGGAATATGATTCCAAGAGAAACAATAACTTTAAAAATGATTTATTTATAGAAAGCTGGGAGTCAAAGGTATTATAGCTCCTCACTTCTACTTTTATGCTACTGAAAACTTGGCTGAATTGCTTTTAATTTTTTTTTCATGTAGACAATAGTCTTTCATTGATTAGTAACTTGCAAGAACCTTAAAGACAATCAGAAGTCATAGCTCAGGATATTTTCAAATCTGTACTATAGTTCTGAAAATAAATAAGAGGTTCTATTTTCTCTGAAAAGCAAAAGTTTCATGGTTCCAAAACTCAGAATAAAATATGTAAAATATGAGTCAGCTCTAGTCTTTTGTTTTTAGTCACATCTTGCCAATTAGAATTTTATTTATTTATTTAGAATTTATAAAATAATTATATCAGCTAATAAAAATGAATAATTCTTCAGAATAATGTGTCACTAATCAAGTACTATGATTTTGCTGAAAATAAAATTGGACGTCTGACTTTTTATATAAAGTAATTTAACTGTTTTTTTCCCAATATAAAAAAAACCAACAGTGTGTCAGGCAACAAAATGAATCTGAAAGCCATATCCAGCCCATATGTCTGCCACCTTAACATTTTTTGACACTTTTGAGATGTTGGTAAATAAAGATTTTTGTTAGAAACAGGAAAAATTACTATTTCTGAAAATTCTTTTCCAGGACTGAGTCATTTTCTAGTTGCACGTCACTCAGTTCCCATTCAGTGAAGCTGAGATGTAGAATCATGAATATATGGTAAACATAAATTAGGAAAAAATATTTTCCCTTCCTTGCTTCTGAAGTTTACTGATAAAGAATGTAAAGGGGGATATCTTAGTTTGCCAAAGAAAAAGAGCTTAAATGTGAAATTCCAATAATACTCCCAAACAAAATATTACAGCTGATCAAGCACCTGGCCCACCTAAACCAGCCATCTTTGGGATTTCCAAACTCTGCTGCTGTGTCATCCCAGCAATAGGAAGATTGATGGTGGCTCTCAGATGGTGACAACGCCCCAATCTTGTTCTCAAAATTCACCTATGGCAGAGCTTGGGAGCATAAGAAAAGTGGAATCATTTGAACTATAGGAATCTTAAACTAATGTTTCTCACACCCCTCCTTTTTTACTTTTGTACCCATGTTCCTTTTTATATACAACATATTTCAAGGTCTTCTTTTGAATTTAAGAATAAATGCAAATAAAACAATGGTAACTTTACAGAAAACATTATTTTTCTCTTGAAAGGCCTGGCTTTAATTTCAGGCATGTGATATTAACTCAATTGTTGACTCTGCTAACCTACTTGTAGGCTTTTTATCTTGTGTGGTACAGAAAAAAATACGTCCTTGATCATTTGCAATGATAATCCTGTTGCATTGCTTTGCTTTTTTTGCTTCTGGTCTAGGTGTCTCCACTCCTTAAAAATCACCGCCCTAAATCACTTCCATAAGATTTTTCATTCTCACTGGCACTTGACTCTTCTTGCCTTTCTCACAATCTTAAATGTTATAAGACAAGACTGGTACGCTTATTTAGCGACAAAATGTTAATATTTGTCAGGATGTTAGAACCTCCAGGCTTGTAAATTATTTCCCATGTGTTCCATAACAGTGCCCCATGAAGGTTATTTGTATCACCAGCACTATTATATTAATCCCCAGAAGCACGTCATATGTTGCATGGTTATTTCATTTTAAAGACATAGATGAATTTGGCATTTATTAACAATAAATCTTCATGGTATATTTAACAATAAAAAAAGTTTCTAAGCACACTAAATTTTAAGGCATCAACACATGGGCAAATACCCAGATCATGACTAATTACTATTTATTAAACAACCCTGTTGTTGAATAGATTACAGAATATATTTTGATACCCTTCAGTTTTTACAACCCTAAAATATCCTAAGATGAACTACCTTTATTTAGTCCTTCTTCTCTGTTAAAGAATAACATACTGTTGACTATTATGAGCAAAGGATTTTTCATGGGTAATGGAACAGTTAATTCAGCTTAGAATAATGAGATTTATTAATTAGAACACCTTATTATTTTTTGTCTTCAATGACAAAGTAATAATATCTTGTCCTTCCTGGCAGAGTCAAAGTATACAGATTATTCCTCAACTTCTCCTGTTTTAGAATATGGGAACAATTATACTCTAGAGAATTATGTAGCTTAGCCTGCCTCCCCATCTCCATTTTAGGTGTGCTCTTTAGCACCTAGAACTTTTTTTTTTTTTTAGGCAAATAGCATGGCTAAATTCATATGTGAACAGGCATCGACAAACTCTATCACCTTTATTCTTTCTTGGAACTATGTTTTGTTTTGTTTTTAATTTTTACAGCAGAGGTGTACATTTAAAACATTTTAAAAATTGTTTTCAGGTATTCCAATGCTTAGTCTGAAAAGTTTCCCAAACCCTGGAAGGATATAAACTGCAAAAAGAAAATGCTTTTATTTTCTGTTCCATTAAATAATTTATGGGCTGTAATATAACTTGAGTTTTAAACTTTTTTTAGAAGCAGATTTCTCACAGCTAATTTCATATGTAGGCTTTTCACAGCAAATTTTATATGCAGAATTGGGATGGGGAGTTATTTTCTTCTCTGGGCTAGAGTTATGGTGGATATAAATTTAAAGGCCTTTGTTGATTTCATGCTGTGTTGAATGAACTCTAGTCTCTTGCTTTCATATCTAAAATAATTATTCAATGCAAAAATACTACCTACGGTTAAGTTTTAAACTTGGGTCATTTGAAAGCTACTCCAACACTAAGCTAAAAATTGTTTCACGTTATAATTTCTTCTGGTTATTTACCATTTACATTTGTCCTTGGACTGCTCATCTCCTTTCTTAACAGACCACTTTACTTACCTGACTGGAAGCACCCTGCTTCCACCCACTGCACTGCCGAAAACTTACTTTTTTTCTCATCGGTTGCCACTGCATATGAGTTCTGCCTGCAGTTGATGATGCAGCCACAGGGCAGGTGGGTCCAGCGTTTGGATAAGACAAATACTGGGGTTACAGTGGTAGCCAGCAAAGTTAGTAGAAAGCTGAGTGTCTCGAAGGGAAGGCTCTGAAATCCCACCACGTGCTGGGCCACCATGTGGATCTGCAAAGGCGAGAGAGCTTCAGCCCTAACTCGGAATCACATTTTTCACTTCCTCAAGCCTTTTCCCCCAGCACGCTTTCCCAGTCCCCTTCTCCAGGCCCCTTTTCTCCCTGAGAACAAGAAGCCCTGGACTGGTGCCTTCGACTTTGATGGGTCCCTGGGAGCCGAGGGATGCACCCCGTTGCACGAGGCTATACAGGGCTTTGGGGGTTCCCGCTCCTGGGAGCACGGTGTGTGTCCTCAGTCAATTCAGATTGCCACTAGGGACTTGAACCTGGGACAGAAACTGAGGACTCAGGCGGGCGCCCGTGGGACCTTCATCTGGTATTCCTGCCACCTCTCAACTGGGCTCCCTCCAAGAGGCCTGAACAAAAGCCTGTTTTGTCCCCTCCTCTCGTTTCACTTCATCTGATCACGCCCTTCCTCTCTCCCCCGCTGGAGATGGGCGGTGTCCTCACCAGGCAGGAACCGAGCGGTGATAAGGGGATGGCACTAAATTGGGGGACAACGAAAATCAAAAAGTAACCTTTTTACTCCCTCCCTCCTTTTCTAAATATCCCTAGATTACACCGTAAAAAACGAGAGCACAGTTAGTCACGACAGATCTGGGAAAACTAACTCTTCCGTGCCCGAAAGCAGCACTCCCCCTCCACGGGGGCCCCTCCCTCCCATCCCGATTTTGAAATGAGAAACATCTGAGGGCAAAGGTTTCGGAGCCAACTAGCCCTACCCGGGAATTGGTTGCCACCAAGTGCATCTCCAAAACCCCGCGAGACGCATCTGGAAGCCGACTGCGCGTCTCTTTGAGACTCTCCAAAGCAGAGACGCCGTTCCTACACCCATTCACACTGGCACACACGCGCGCTCTCTGAGCAACTGCACTTTTACCATCATGGGCAGCCAGAGGATGACTTTTGTCAGCGCAAGGATCAGAGAGAAGCGCTTCTGCGCTACGCTCACGGTGAAGCTCCTGGTGCCATAGAGAATCCCCGGGTTCTCGCGCCTGCAGGTTTCAGCCCCGGCGGCAGGGGCAGCGCCGCGCCCCAGCCCCCGCCCAGGCCCTTCCCTCGCCGGCTGGCCTGGGCCGAACACGGTGTCTGAACTCGGGGAGCATGCTTTAGACCACCGCAGGCTCGGGCCGGGGGCATCCTCTGGGGACAGAGAAATCACTCTTCCACTGGTTGGAGGGGTTCCGGGAGTGGAAGCTCCGCGGGAAATTTCCTGGTAGTTGGCGTGTCGTCTCGGCGGCTCCTCGGAACACAGCAATTGGTGAGTGAGCGGCACCGAGAGGCCAGCGAGGAGTCCAAAAGCCGAAGTGTACACGGCAAAGAGGAGCAGCACGTAGGAGCTGGAGCAGTCGGCCAGGCAACCCCAGGGCGTGCGCACAAAGGCGCCCCAGCCGCACAGCGGGAGCGCGGAGAGCAGCAGACTGGCTGCCCACACGGTCAGCGCCACGCCGAGCACCTGGCCGGATCTTCTGGAGGCTGCCTGGCTTCGCACAGCCTTGTGCATCGAGTAAAAGTTGTAGGAGACCAAAAGAGCCGCCTTCAAGTTGCTCGAGAGGCCCTGGCATAAATACAGTAGGGCAGAGGTAGCGCACAGAGACTGGAAGTAGCCGGGAACCTCATTTGACCATTGCAGGAACATGAAGATTGTCACCGACAGGACGCTCATGAGATCATCACCAGACCAGGAGGCTACCAGCATGGAGACAACTGTTCGCTTCTGCATTTTTAGTAGGGAAACTAGTGAGAAAACACTGCCCGCCAGGGCAGCAAGAGTCATTAAACATGTCAGGCAAAAAAGAAAGATATTCAGAGTTCTTGGCCGGTTTGAAAGTTCCGTAGAATTATGATTTTCCTTCCACAGGCTAGAGTCATTGGTTGGCAGGTTACTGAGAAACACAGACATTGTCCTTGGTCAATATTTAATTTCCCTTTTCAATGAGTCTGTCATTTTTCCCCCAAACAAAGCATGACTTTTAGTTGCAAATCAGATTTCATTTTTCTCCTCCCAAGTTTTCCTCAATTTATTCCCTCGGTTAGTCCTGCAGGAAATGGTCAGGCATGACTCCTTTAGATCTGATTCAGACCATATTTTAAAACTGGATTCCATTTAAAACATTTGTAAGAAACTTTTGAATCTTCCAGGTAGAAGCAAACAAACCAAAAAAAAAAACTCCCTCCCACGATCAAGTTTCAGTCAAGAAAGCAGAAGCTCCTCAGGTAGATTGAAAAACAATGATGTCTGGTTCCTTTTGGATTCTTCTTATGGAGCAAAGCAGTTTGTAGCTTGAGGTAATCAAACTCTATGCACTTTTAAAAGCATTGAAATGATGCATTTGGTTCCAGAGCTGGATTCAAAGGCAGGCAGATTGTCAGGTAGGTTTCAGCTCTTCGGGCTGAGTGAGAGAGAGAGAGAGAGAGAGAGAGAGAGAGAGAAAGAGAGAGAGAAAGCGCCAGTCAGAGGGCGCCTGAGCACAAGCTAGAGTCTGAACTGCTGTGTTTTTCAATCAGCTTGTGATCCTCAGAGCTGCAGGAAGGAGGAGTCAGCTCTAAACTGGAGAAAAGCAGGAACAAAAGGGAGGGGAGCTCAGTGTATGAGTGAAAGGTTGTGTATCTTTTCAGCCTGCCTCATCTAAAGCAAGAAGCAGTATGCTTATTAAGCTTTCCCCTTTGCTATGACATGCAAAATTAACCCAAATACTTGCTCAGGCTTGATGTGAACAAATACCACCTTTGAGAAGTCCAAGTTACACCACTAACTAAGGGGCTGCTTTTATTCTTAAACTGGGCTTCCCTGCTTCATAATCCATTGGGGCAAAGTATTATCAATACTACTTATACAATAATAAATTGTGTCAGCTTTATTCTTTTTCTTAAAAATGTTCTACTTCATAATAAGGATGTCATAATGGTTCTCATTACATTGCAACAAGATTATTCAGAATCTTTGGGCAGAGCCAAATTAGCTTTAGGCCGGTAGCTATTTGTTTTCTGCCAATATCAAGTAAGCAGGCTGCCATTTGAAGAAGTGATACTGCTAATTGTTATTCAAGTCAGATGACATATAGGGCTTACCAGGAAGGTCATTCCACAAAACATTTTTTAACCAAAGTACAATAACTGCATCTTTGAACTTTTTGAAAGAATCGTCAGTTGGCAAGATGAGTGGCTTAGCAAAGGAGTAACTGACAGCATAATTCTAGTCAGGCATTTCCTAGGCTGCTTTGGGGTAGCATGCCTTCTTCAGGTCAGTCTCTTGATGTCACCCTACCCCTCTGCACCCCTGATGTCCCCCCACCCACACCTCCACCCACCCCATCCGGTACTGGATGTCTGAAAGGAAGCTGGGGAAGGTGAAGGGTGAGTTGGCATGCTAATGACCTACATGAATGTAAGTGCTTATAGAACTGTGATCATTTGTTTCATTCTAGAAAACACAGAAGCCACATTTTGAACCCGAATCTATTCAAATGGCAAATGATTGTATTAGTCATTGCCAGCCATACCCTTCAATAAACACAGTAGGCTTTTCACTTATCTCTGCATGTTGATTGTTTGATTTTCCCTTTCACTTAGCAAATAGAAACAAAAATCACATGTAACAGCTGGCTCAGCCCTCTACCTCTCCCTACTGATGGTATTAGACCCTACAGTTCTGTGAGAAGAAGAAGGGTCTGAGAGTAAATTCCTTTAAAAATGATGTTGCTTTGGGAAGCACAAAATCATAAGTAGACCCTTTTTTTTATCACTTTCAGAAATCTCTGTCATGCCATTCTGCTTCTTTTATCAGATTTCAATCCTTCCTTCCGTAAGCAAGAACATTAATTGTCGATATAGTATTTAAGCTTGGATATTTAACTGGATTGGGTAATAAGTATTACTTTGTTAAGAAAAGAGTAACAGATATTAATAAATATCTGTTGTGATACTGTTTCAGGACTGGGGACATTCCCCCAACACTATCATCATTTTTGAATTTTTCATTAAATGTAAATTTGGAAAAATAACACCTAATATAGTGTTGCTCTGAACTCTAAGATGTTGCAGAGAAGAATAGCATTCAGTGCAATTTCAAGGATTGGTAGAAATTACTACCAGTAGATGCAAGGAGAGAAATTTGAATTCCACTTGAGACTGCCATTGCTGGATGTGTAACCTAAGACAAAAAAGCGTTTATTTTCTGGGTATCTGTAAAATAAGGAGTCTTGACTGGATTATTTTAAAGGTCATTCCCAGTTCTAAAACTCGACGATATAATTTTTTCATTATTTATTTATCTATTTTACATTTTTAATTAGTATTTTACTTATCTGTTCACCTTTATCCATGGTGCATCAGCCACAAGGCTTTCACAATCACATGGTCACATTGTAAAAGCTATATAGTTATACAATCGTCTTCAGGAATCAAGGCTACTGGAATCCACTTCAACAGTTTTGGTACTTCCCTCTAGTCACTCTGATACACCATAAACTAAAAAGGGTATCTATATAATGCATAAGAATAAGCTCCAGGATAACCTCTTGACTCTGTCCGAAATTTCGCAGCCACTGAAAACTTATTTTGTCTCATTTCTCTCTTCCCCCTTTTGGTCAAGAAAGCTTTCTCAATCCCATGATGCTGGGTCCAAGTTCATACCAGGAGTCATGTCCCACATTGCCAGGGAGAGTTACATTCTTGAGAGTCATGTCCCACTTAGGGGAAGAGGGCAAAGAGGTCAGTGAGTTCACCTGCCCAGTTGACTTCGAAAGGCCACATTTGAGCAAAAAAAATGTTCTCTGAGGGTGAGTCTTAGGCATAATTATCAGCAGGCTTAGCTTCTCCTTTGCAGGAATGTTTCACAGGGTGAGCACCAAGATCGTGAGTTCAGCCTATTGAATTGGTTGCTTGCTAAAGTATCAGGAATCCCCCAGATGGGGAAGTTTAAAATTTCCTTCTTTCTCCCCAGCCCCTCTAGGGGACTTTACAAAAACTTTTTCATTCCCTGCCCAAATTACTTTGGGATGTATTGGTGCATCACACTACGCTGTTCAAATCAACAAGATCTCATGTCCTATGCAAGAGTCCATGTAATTATGTTAAATTAGATAACATGCTACCCAAAATATAAATTTTACTTCAAATAAACAACTCCTCCTTTAGTCTCATACAGAAGTTAAGTTTTAAAATGTAGACCATATCATCCTTTACACAGCATTCTGATTTACCTTAGTCCTATCCAATTCAATTTTATTCATATCTCTAGTCAAAGTCTAATCACTTTTTCAACCTTTTAACAGTTTCTATATGGGGTACTGCTAACGTTCATAACTTCAGAGTTCTATCTCTAAGTCTCAGGTTTCACATAAGTACATATAAGTTTCAGAAAATGACCAGGTTATACACAAATAGCTCAGTATCTTAGAATTTAGAAATAATAGTTACAATGCTAGAATAGAAGTGACTGCCAAAGCTTACAATCTAGGATTCTTTACAATAAGCCTCAACATGATTTTCCATTCTGTCAACTTCATTTCTCTGAGTCTGTATATTATAGTTAGTCCACACGAGTGAGGCATGATAATATTTATCCTTTTGTTTCTGACATTTTATTCAGCATACAGTCCTTAAGGTTCATACGCCTAGCTGCAGGCCTCAACTTCATTCCTTCTTGCAGCTACTCAGTAGTCCATTATATATATACATCACAGTTCCCCCTTCCATTCCTCAGTTATTGCACCCTTAGGCCACCTCCATCCAATGCGAACCACTATCCCATAAACACCAGTGTTCATATGTCCATTCGTGTCCCCACACTCAGTTCCTCCAAATGTATACCTAGCAACAGGGTTGCAGGATCATATGCCCACCCCACCCTTAGCTTCCTGTGGAACCACGAAGCTGTCCTCCAGAGGGGATGCACCTCTCAGCTTCCCTACCAACAGTGAATAAGTACATCTCTTTCCCCACATTTTCTCCAGCACTTGTTTCTCTCTGTTAATTTTTAAACAGTTTTATTCACACATCATACAATCCTACCCTAAGTAAAAAATCAGTGGTATAATCACATAACTATGCCTTTGCAACCACAATCTGTGTGAAGACATTTCCTTTTCTTCCACAAAGAATTACATACCCTTCCCCCATATCTCCTGCTGGTTGATGTTTAATTTTGGCATAATGCCTTTGTTAACAATATTCAAGGGACGCATATTATAATGTTACTGTTGACTACAGAACTTAGCTTGCATTGATTGTATTTTTTCCTCTATATTATCCCATTTTCAACACCTTGCAATGTTAACATTCATTTGCTGTCCCTTATGCAAAAGTATTCTTATATTTGTACACTTAATCACCATCGTTGTCCACTCTAGGCATTCCTAAGTTATACCATCTCAGTCTTTATCCTCTATCTTTCCTTCAGGTGTCATATGTGCCCCAGTCCTTCACCATCAAGCATGCTTACATTCCACTTCATTCAATGAACTTATATTATTGTGCTATCATCAGATCATATTATGCTAACCATTTCTGATTTTTTGCAATCAGTCCCTTTGCACATTCTGTACTCCTTCAGCACCAAATGCCAATCTCTACTCTCTTTCTATCTCCTGATAACCTATGTTCTTAACTTTAACTCTCAAAGTTTACTCATTAATACTAGTTCATATCAGTGAGACTATACGTATTTATTCTGGCTAATTTCACTCAGCATAATGTCCTCAAGGTTCATCCACATAGTTACATGCTTCATGACTTTATTCTGTCTTACAGCTGCATAACATTCCATTGTATGTATATACCAGAGTTTATACACACTTATTTGTTGATGGACCTTTGGGCTGTTTCCAATTTTTGGCAATCATAAATAATACTACTATAAACATTGGTGTGCAAATGTCCATTTGTACCCTTGCCTTCAGTTCCTCTGAATATATACCTAGTAATGGGATTGCTGGATCATATGGCAATTCTATGCTTAGCTTCCTGAGGAATCACCAAACTGCCTTCCAAAGTGGTTGCATCATTTTACATTCCCACCAACAGTAGAGAAGTGTGCCTTTTTCTCCACATCCACTCAGCACTTGTCATTTTCTGTTTTTTTTATAATGGCCATTCTAGTGGGGGTGAGATGATGCCTTATTATGGTTTTGATTTACATTTCCTTAATAGCCAGTGAAGTTGAGCATCATTTTATATGCCTTTTAGACGTTTGTATTTCTTCTTATGAAAAGTGTCTGTTCATGTCTTTTGCCCATTTTTTAAAACTTTTTTACTGTATAGTATAACATGTATACAAAGCAAAGAAATAAAAAAACAATAGTTTTCAAAGCACTCTTCAACAAGTTGTTACAAGACAGATCCCAGAGTTTGTCATGGGCTACCATACAGTCCTCTCAGGTTTTTCCTTCTAGCTACTCCAGAATATAGGAGGCTAGAAGGCTTAAATATTTTTTTATTATCACAGTCGACTTCTTTGCTTCTTTTTTTGTGAAAAATAACATACATACAAAAAGCAATAAATTTCAAAGGACAGGACAATAATTAGTTGTAGAACATATTTCAGAGTTTGATATAGGTTACAACTCCACAATTTTAGGCTTTTACTTCTAGCTGCTCTTAGATACTGGAGACTAAAAGAGATATTGATGTAATGATTCCACATTCATATTTGTTAAATCCTATCTTCCCTGTATAACTTCACCATCACCTTTGACCTTTGCATCCCTCTCTTTAGGGGTGTTTATCTTTTGCCCATTTTCAATCGGGTCATTTGTCTTTTTGTTGTTGAGTTGTAGACTTTCTTTATAGATTCTGGATATTAAATCCTTATCTGATATGTGGTTTTGAAATATTGTCTCCCGTTGCGTGGGCTGCCTTTTTACTTTCCTGGCAAGATTCTTTGATGCACAAAAGTGTTTAATTTTGAGGAGATCCCATTTATCTATTTCTGTTTTCATTGTTCATGCTTTGGGTATAAGGTCTAGGAAACCATCTTCACTCACAAGATTTATAAGGTATTTCCCTACTTTTTCTTCTAAAAGTTTTATGGTCTTAACTTTAATGTTTAGGTCTGTGACCATTTTGAGTTAATTTTTGAATAAGGAGTGAGATATGGATCCTCTTTCATTCTTTTGCATGTGGATATCCAGTTCTCCAAACACCATTTATTTATGTTAAGAGGCTGCTCTGTCCCAGCTGGGTTGGTTTGACCGCCTTATCACAGATCAATTGTCAGTACATGAGGGGGTATATTTCTGAACATTCAATTCAATTCCATTAATCAGTATATCTATCTTTATGCCAGTGCCATGCTATTTTGACCACTGTAGTTCTGTAATATGCTTTATTGTCAGGTAGTGTGAGACCTCCCACTTCTTTTTTCTTTCTCAAGATATTTTTTAGCTATTTGGGGCACACTGCCCTTCCAAATAAATTTGGTTATTGGTTTTCTATTATTGCAAAATAAGTTGTTGGGATTTTAATTGGTATTGTATTGGATCTATAAATCAATTTGGGTAGAACTGACATCTTAACTATATTTAGTCTTCCAATCCATGAACACAATATGCCCTTCCATTTATTAATATCTTCCATGACTTTTTTTTTTTTTAGCAATTTCTTGTAGTTTTCTGTGTATAGGTCTTTTGTGTCATTAGTTGTATTTGTCCCTAAATATTTTATTGTTTTGGCTACTATTGTAGATGGGATTTTTTTTCTTTATTTCCTCCTTGGACTGCACATTACTAATGTATAAAATCTATTAATTTTTCAGTATTGATCTTGTATCCTGCCACTTGGCTGTACTCATTTATTAACTCTAGTAGCTTTGCTGTAGATTTTTTGGAATTTTCAACACATAGTATCATGTCCTTTGCAAACAGTGAGAATTTTACTTCTTCCTTTACAATTTGAATGCCTTTTATTTATTTTTCTTGTATAATTGCTTTGGCTGAAACAGCAGGTTAATTTAATCTTATTGTTATTTTCTGCCTACTTTGCAATAATCAACATTGTTATCAATATAGTATGCAAAAGCATGTAAGAGTTGATGTTTGGATTCTTCATGCCCTTTCCCTGCTATGACAGCCCTCTGAGAGCCCTTGTCAATATGAGAATGGCATAAGATTCAAGCAGACTGGACTGTTGAGCTAACTGAGTGATTATGGCTGCCTTGCAGATCTGTGCGAAGCCACAGCACACTTTGTATGAATAAGAAATAGCTGTTCCTTGTGTAAGTCACTGAGATATGGGGGTTGGTTATTATTGCATAACGTAGCTCATCCTAATAGAGTTACGTTTTATCCCCATTTCATATAGGAGAGGAAACAGAGGGGTAGAAAGGTTAATTGATTTGCCCAAAAGTAACACAGCTAATAAGTACAGAAGTCAGATTTTAAAACTGTAGTCTGGTTCTAGGGATTCTTAATCAGAACAGACACACATTTTCTAGTAACCTTTTCTCAGCACCCCATCCTTGGGAATACTTCCAACCAATGTTGATAATGATAAAATGCTTTTCCACTTTCTTTTCTCCCAAACTATGATTTAAATGTCTAATTTTTCAAAATTTTAATTTACAACGTTTTACCAACCTTTATATTTTATAACATGTATGTGTGTGTATAAATATATGTATAAGTGTTTCTTGAAAGTTGTAAACCTTCTTCTTAGACATAATCTTATTTTCTTTACAATGTATGCCTTAGTTTAAAAAATATCACTCTAAATCACTTTCATATAATGAAGATAACTTTTAGGAGACAAGAAGAAAGATTTCTAAGAAACCTTTTTGTAGTTCAAAGAAAATCACTCAGTTCTTATAAGTGAGCCTTGTTTCTTTATCTCACCTATATTAAAATGTTCTATCTCTATTTATTTTAAATTCTCTTTAAATTTATTTCAAATTAATCAATAATGTGAATTTATATTTATTTAAATGGAAATTATGGTTACACCAGAGCAGTTTGGGTGAAGATTTACTTATTGTGGTCCACTGCTTCTTTAGTTACTTAAAAGCATATACCAAATATAGCATTACAGACTCTAAAACAACCTACAGAGAATTACATGACAATAATTTCATTAGGCTTGTAGTTTATGAAGTCCTTGATATAATTATACCTTTGCAAAGTGCTGCAGGCAATTCATTTCTCTAAAAGTACACAGTATATCTAAAAATCCTCAAAGACCAGGAAAGAGCGTGAAATGTTATAGTTGAGTATTTAAAATAAAATTCTTAGCAATGTAGGATTTTGGCAATAAAACTAACCACAGGACCAAGTGGAACTGTTTAGTCTTTTTTTTTAATGAAAACAAAAGTATTACACATAAAAATTATTCATGAGGATATACTACTGCTCTGTTTTTGGAAATATAGTGGTATGAAGCCAAAATATTTTTGATGACTGGCTCAGTTTAAGTCTGTGTCTGACATAATAGTAAGCTCAAATGAAAGAGCTCATAAATTATCCCAGTGTTGTAAACATACATATATAACATATAATTAAAACCTGGATTTTATAAATAAAAACACAAATAATGAATATATAAATTCATAATATATATGACTATACATAAGTAATATCCAGATTATATCAAATGCACACTTACTCTAGTTCAGTAGATGGTTTTCAAAAAAAGCGATTGGCAATTTGGCATCATAGGAGAGCTCAACTGCTATGAATTATCTTCTTTTTCAATGTCTCATCAGAAACCTACCATTTCATAATACTGTCTTATAATTATGAGTAAGGGCACAATTTCATTTGGACTAACTCTAAGAACCCAATCTTTAGAAACCTGATAAACACACTGTCAACCTCAAGATGCTCCCTGACATTTGTAGGTGTTATGTTTCAAAGGTGTCTTAAATGGGAAAGTCCATGATTATGATATTTTAAATCTATTCTATGGATAATATAAGAGAGAAAAACTTCAAAGTGTATATGTATGTATGTAAATGTAGAACAATTAAAAAGAAATAGGATTTTTCATTAATAGTCACGGCTTATTCAGTTTTACTCTATCTGGACAATGTATCTTGACTACAGTAGTTATATAAAGCCCAATTAACTATATAAAACAAGATAGTATCTGGAGGAGAGTTTTTATATAAAGATTCATGAAACTGTTGAGTGGATTGAGAATGACTGAACACATTTCATGGAAGAAAAATAATACTTTACTACTTACCTTCATTAGACATAATTACAGACAGAAAACATTTATTCATTCAACAAATATTTGAGAGTCTAAGTCTCAGGCCATATGCGCTGGTGGCAGACAGAATATTGTGATCCTTGCCTTTGTGACGCTTATAGTCTAATCATTTTTGTACCATCTTCTTCCTTGAATTCTTCTCTTTGAGAATAACCTCCCATTCCAAGGGATTCAATAAAACAAGTATTTAATACTTGAGATGGGAATGTCATAATGCAAAATTAATTGCCCACACTGTAACTTAGTAATGAACTTAGCAAAGGAACTCTAGTACCTTATTTACATAAGGTCCATTTGAACCACAAAGCTTCCAAGTAATTGTTTCAGCATCTTCTCAGTCTTCAAGGATAGAACATTTCCTAAGTTAATTACTGTCACTTTAAGTGATAGACAGAGGGATCATGATGTTGATTTCTAGTTTCCCTTCACTAGAGAACTGGTGAAAGTCCTTCAGTAGCTATGAAAACAGTCATCTGGCCTGGTCTCATCCTGATTTCTCCTCATCTTGCATGGTCCATGTTTTGCTAAGTCTCAATTATTATGTAATACCCTACCTTATTCATGTTCCACACCAGTGTGGGATATTGCTTCTTTTTAAATAAAGTCTTTTTTTGGTATTTTCAGGACTTTCTTAGTTTCTGTATCTCTAATTGTTCAAAGTTCACTTTAACAACCAAAACATCATCAACCGTATTCTCAAAGATGACTGTTCTTTCCAATCCTTTGCAAAATGAATGCCACTTATTGCCCTGGAAGTGGCTTCTCTCTCTTTGTGCTCAGTGCTATAGCTTTGTTTTCTAAACTGAGCACTCTGCAAACATCATCATCTTCCTTTGAGGTGACACGTGGTCTACAGTGATGCTTTATCTCATGCCTTTGGCCAAACTTCCTTCCATCAGCAAAAACAATGACTTTCAAAGATTTCTTGGCTTATTATAAGGGTTGACAAACTGCTTTCTGCAGGCCAGTGCCTATTTTTTTAGATAAAGTTTTATTGGAATATCGTCATGCCCATTCATTTGTGTCTTTTTATGGCTGCTTTCAAGATACAATGACAGAATCGATCTCTGAGTAGTTACAACAGAGTCTGTGTGACACACAATGCTGAAAGTATTTACAGAAAAAAATTATTGATCTCTGGTTTATCTTAAAGAGGAGTATTTAATGGACATTGATCTTTGATAAAATGTTTGAGTCAATTTTGAGATTAAGACACACATACATACCCTTGTCTAATCTAAACATATAATAATAACAACAATAATAGTAGTTAACATTTACTTAGTTCTTATCATGTGCTGCACATTCTTCTGTTATTTACATATATCAACTAATTTAATTTCACAGTCATATAATATGGGTATTACTTTCAGCACAAACTAATAAATAAACCACCTAGTCTCACCCTGATTGTGTGAAGGAACCTTGGTTATTTAGCAACAGAACCTTATAGAGGAAGGATGGTAAGTGCTTTATTTTTCTCTACTATTATCTGGATTTCTTGATTTTGTAAATACCCTATGAGATTTAGTCTATCAGAATAAGTGAAATCAGAGTCATTGCTGGGGTAGAGAATTTCCCAAGGCAATACAAATTTGTTAACCCCTAAATCAGTTATGGAATAATGCAGAGGGCCACCTGTTCTTTCTTTTCATTTAGTATCATTGTGCTCCAAGGGTTTTAAAGAAATTACCTCGGTACTCTTATATCCCTAAGGAGAAGTGAAGGTTTATCTAAACTCTACAGTTAAGTCAGGGCTTATAAATAAAATCATTTTTCCTGGATGATAATGCAATTCAGTGACTGAGGTGGAAATTAAATTGACCTCCCTTCTTTCCCTCATTCCTTGTAGGCTCACAAGGGCAGAGATGTCTTGGAGCTTTGTAGTGAGAAATGCCTCAGAATTTGGAGTATGTTTGAAAGGAAAAGGTTATTTATTTATGAAGAACTTTTAAAATCTTGAATGAAATGCACAGTAAGAGCTTAGAAATAAGAGTGCTGTAGAGGTGAAAAGTGATATCGATTCTCTCGGCACTGGCAGAGACACCAGAATCTGACGACATGAAGGTGATTTATAACTGTCACCATGACCTGCTTTGAGCCCTTTAACAAGTCATTCAATCTCACCTATGGCTCAGTTCCTCTGTATTCACAGACAGGATAATAATGCTGATCCTGAAGAACTTTAAAAGTTCAGATGAAAGCCATCGTAAGGGCTGAGACTAAGTAATGATGAATTTTGGTGGATTTGTCTCCATAACTGGCAGATTCCCTTAGTGAAACACGGCATCATCATAAGCTCTGGGCTCTCTGAGAGGCAGTAAGGGGAGAATCAGTTGTGGTGAGGTATCTTTTTCCTCTCCTTTCCACTTCTGATGATGATTTGAACCACAAAAGTCACTGTACACACTAACCCACTTCGTCTATGATGCTCAGATTCATTAATTGTGCAAGGAAAAGGAAGTGGGGACAGATGAGTGAAGGGGCTGGTGAAACATATAGTAGATGAAATATCTGCAATGATATAGTGTGGTCCTGGTGGTGGTGAGGGGTGGGGGCTTGAGGGTAGATGGCCAGCCTGGTGAGGTCAGGGAGAAGCGATGTAAATAAATTGATAGCTATAGATTCTATATTTTGACATTGATTTTGCTCCAGGAAGGGTTTGGGATAAATGTCATTAAATCAGACTTGCAAATGGTTTAGATATAATTGCAAAGGTATGGATAAAAGCAAAAATAGAAACAAGACAACTCTACAGAAGAAAGCTCTGCTCTCGCTGTGCAGAAGTAATCACTAGTGGCAGTGTTGTGTACACACAAATAGAGTCTCCACACCATATGCTTCAGCATCTTGTTTTCTTCATGGATCAATTAATCTTGGAGATCACTACATATAAGCACTTCATTCTTTTTGTATGGCTGTTTGTATTTACTTGAACTATGGTTTATTTAATTAGTTCCTTATTTAATGACATGTAAGTCTTTTCCCCTACTGTTATAAAAAGCAATGGTGAGTGAATATTCTTGTACATTTATCAAGGTATATATTTTTTAGTACATGCACAAGGCAAAATCTTATCGTTGGAACCACAGCATCAAAGCTGCTTTAAATTTTTACAGCTTTGGCTCAATGCCTACCAAGAAGTTGTACTAATTACAGTAGCACAAATCCAAGTGTGTTGACTGCCTAGTTCTCTCCCATTCTCACTGATACTGAGCATTAGCAAAGCTTTTTATTTTTTATAACAATTTGCGAGGTTAACCATGTATTGATTTATAAATGCTGTTGTCTGTTAAGAAAATGAGAACTTTGTTATATGTCCAAGTATTTATTCTAATTGTGAATTACATTATGATTTTGTTTTTCATTTTTATTTTTTAAGGAGATGATTTTATATAGACTATTGCAATATCAAGAACATCTATTAATGAGAAACAACTCAAAGGAAGGGGACAAGTAAATAAGACAACTATTTAGAAGGGCAGAGGTAGGTCTTATCTGGGAATGTGGTAGAATATGTTGGTCTTTTGGGGCTATTCATTTTCTGGAACGTAAAGAGTGGGGAATATCTCAGCCACTTCCTTTCTGGAAGCACAAGGAGTCAGATAAAGTTTAACATCATGAACCTTTCATTTTGTTCAAGGAGAACTTCATTGAATTTTATACACCTTATGAGTGGGGAGAAGCAGGGTCTGAGAAATAGTCTCTTGAGAACTCTTTTTGGTCTTTTATATGGTTTCTTTTTTAGAGAACATTTTTTGTTGTTTTCAAGTCTAATTAGTGTATCTTTTCCTTTGTGTCACACACAGAAAATAGTTCACATCAAAATCATAAAATACTGATATTTTTTCCCTCAATACTGCATTACCATTTTTTTTAATTTAAATTTTCACCTGTTGAATTTATTTTGGTGTAAGAATTTTGGAAAGGCGCCTGTTATTTTTTCCCAAGTAGCTGTCCAGTTGCTCCAACATAATTTTGTGCAATCTATATTATTCACAACTGATTTATATGACACCTTTACTATGCAGATATAATAATTTCTCATATGAATTATAGCTATTGCCTATTTTCTACTGTGGCCCATGGATAGTTTTCTATTCATTCTTTTCCAGTGAAATAGTATTTTTGATAAAATCTGTGGAAGTATAGCATGCATGAAAAAAATGCAGAAATAAGTGTACAACACAATGAATATTGACAAAATGAATCTGCACACATAAATAGCACCTAGGTGAAGATACAACATTTCCAGAATGTCAGGCAGCCCATTGGCCCTTTCTTGTTACTATCTTTCTCCTAAAGTTAACCACTATCTCGACTTCTATAATCAAAGATCAATTTTCCTAGGAAAGATAAAGTATGCACTCTTTTGCACCTAACTCCTTTTGTTTCATTATTTTTGAAACAAAAATATTGTGAGCTTCATCCCTGTTTTTGAATGTTTTTCTTTGCCTTTGGTGTATGGTATTCCAATGTGTGTTAGTTAGATTCGGTTGTCAACTTGGCCAGGTGAGCATACCTAATCTTGTTGCTGCAGACATAAGCCAATGGTACGTGAACCTCATCTGTTGCCAATTACATCTGCAGTCGGCTAGGAGGCGTGTCTGCTGCAATGAGTGACGTT
This sequence comes from Tamandua tetradactyla, assembly GCF_023851605.1. Classification (NCBI taxonomy): domain Eukaryota; kingdom Metazoa; phylum Chordata; class Mammalia; order Pilosa; family Myrmecophagidae; genus Tamandua; species Tamandua tetradactyla. Next base: position 49,269,025 of record NC_135331.1, read on the forward strand.
TGACTTAATTGGCTGGTGCTTAAATGAGAGATCGCAACGTAGCACAGCCTAGTAGCTCGGTATTCCTCATCTCAGCACTTGCAGCTCAGCCCAGGCCTTTGGAGATACAGAAAGAAGTCACCCCAGGGAAAGTTGTTGGAACCCAGGGGCCTGGAGAGAAGACCAGCAGAGACCATCTTGTGCCTTCCACGTAAGAAAGAACCTCAGTGGAAAGTTAGCTGCCTTTCCTCTGAAGAACCAACAAAATAAATCCCCTTTTATTAAAAGCCAATCCGTCTCTGGTGTGTTGCATTCCGGCAGCTAGCAAACTAGAACACAATGTATGAATACTATAAAATATATCTATCAATTCCAAAATAGAAGGAGATTTGCATTATAACTGGTTTGGGGGCTATTATGCACAAATGCTGCTATGAGTTTTCTTGTGCAAATCTTCTGGTGAACATGTACAAAAGCGCCTCATTTTATGCAACCAATCATTCCAAGACCCTAAGCGTTAAGTTGAAAATCATGCATAGTAGCGAATCCCATTTTTTAACAACTAGTTCTTAAACAAACATACCCATTACTCATTTTTTATAAGTTAGGCAAATAAACACCCTAATAACAATAAGAAAACAAAATCATAGGGAATTTTTAAAAATTTTAATTCTCTCTCTTTGCCTTTATTTTTTTTTCAATTGCCAATTACATTGTGGTAGTTAGATTCAGTTGTCAACTTGGCCAGGTGAAGGTGCCTAGTTATATTGCTGTGGACATGAGCCAATGGCATGTGAACCTCATCTGTTGCTGATTACATCTGCAGTCGGCTAAGAGGTGTGCCAGCTGCGTTGAATGACGTTTGATTTAATTGGTTGGTGCTTGAATGAGAGACTCAATGTAGCACAACCCAAGCATCTCAGCATACCTCATCTTAGCACTCACAGCTCAGCCCAGGCTCTTGGAGATGCAGAAAGAAATCACCCCAGGGAAAGTTGTTGGACCCTGTGCCTTCCCACATAAGAAAGAAACTCAGTGGACAGTTAGCTGTCTTTCTTCTGAAGAACTAATGAAATAAATCCCCTTTTGTTAAAAGCTAACCCTTCTCTGGTGTGTTGCATTCCAGCAGCTAACAAACTAGAACACACAAATACCTGAATTCATGAATGTTGAGTTCCTGTAAATAGGTTCTACTGAATATACATTTCTATCATTATATACCTAGACGTGGTGTTTCTGTTTCATAGAGTAAGTGTTAAGAAACATGAAAGGTCAGATTTTACCCTACTAGCAATCCAGGAAGTTAACCTACAATAATGTCATGGCAAAAGACATGAGATGTTCAGTCCAGAAACAAAGAATATTATTATTAACAGCAATAGCTATGTCCAGCAGGGCAGTATTTTCTTACGCCAGTTCTCCAAACCCGGATTCCTGCATGGCGACATGAAGAGGTCCAGGTGACACCTGCACACACAATGGGCTGTGCTGTGAGAAAGAAACCCTAAGCTTAGGGAATGCAAATATTTTATAATAGGTGGTAAGCATGTCTTCCTTTTACTCTGGAGAGAAACATTATCCCTATCTTTCAAGATTATAAGCAGTCCTGCTCTTTACTCTGGAAAGAAATAGGATCTTTATCTTCCAAGTGTGTTCGCTATAAAACACCATTGAAAAGAGAATCCAGAACAAAGGCAGTTAGGGTCTTGGCTTGCAAGACATGCGGACTCATGAGAATCCCATGGAAAATTGTCTTCCAAGTCATTATTATAAAGGTAGTGTGATATGAGTACAAGAATGCATGAAGTCCCAATAGATTAGAGCAGAGAGCTCAGGAACAGGCCTGTGTACATATGGAATTTATTATGTGACAAATATAACATGCAGAGGTATGTTATGTGTAGATGATGATGGGAAATCTTATGCTAGGGAGAAAAATGAAATGGATTCTAACCTAACATCACATACAAGGGTGAATTTTAGATGGGTTAAAGACCTAAATATAAAAAGCAAAACTATGAAGCTCTTTGTAACTCAAGGCCGTGAAGGTTTTGTTAATTAAAACCTAAACGCACAAACCAGAAGGCAAAAAAATTGGTGACTTTTTAAACATCCAAATTAAGAATTACTGCTCAAAAAATATAAACACCAAGGACAAGGTTTAAGAAGCAATAACAAAAAGGGAGAATGTTTTTGTAATTGCTAAAGCCAAAGAAAACCAAAAGATGATTAGTATTTAGTAAAAGGAATAGCTTTAAATCAACACATGGAAGAAAATAATTCATACAGAAAAATGGGCAAAGGGTATGAACAGGCCATTTACAGAAAAGGAAACCCAAAAGTCAAGAAGCATAGAAAAGATGTTAAATATAGAGAAATGCAAATTAAAACAATGATGAGATATCATTTTTATATGTATTTGATTAACAAAAATAAGAAATCCAAATAACTTCAAGATTTAGTAGGGATATGGAAATATAGGAACATTATTGCATTGCTGGTGGGAGTGTAGAGTGATTCAACCATTCTGGGAAAACACTCCTTATGGAAATTAAAGAAATTCATACCTATAACCAGTAGGTTGGTCTGTGAATACTTACACCAATTAAGTTCTCACACAGATTCATAAGCGAAGATATTACTGGGTGTTTATTATAACCTTACTTGTGTTGGTAAGTTGGGTGCTCATAACCAAGAGAGAGAATGGGTGAAATGTGGTGGGTACACAGTGCAGCAGTGAAAAGCACTGGTAAGCTGAGCTGTATGGATGGATCTTAGAAACCCTGACATTAAAAAAAACACTTAAAAGAGACAGAACTAAATATATAGCACAACACTATGTACATATGTTAGAAATATATGAGCATGAAACATCAATTCACATTTGTTGTTGTTATTTTGTTGTTGTATGCTGTATGGTGGGGTCACATTTCATTGTTTTTCCATGTGTGTATCCCATTATTGCAGCACCATTTTGTTGAATTTTTGTTTGTCTGTTTTTTTTTTTTTTTGAGAAATGCATGGACCAGGAATCAAACCCAGGTCTCTGGCATGGCTGGCAAGAATTCTACCACTGAATTACCACTGCACCCCCTTAATTCATATTTTCTAAGTATATACAAACAAAAGCGTAAATATCACACACAATTGACTGGATGCATAAGGGTAAGAGAAATGGGAATGGGCTATGGGAATAAAGAGGAAAAAAAGATGACAGAGAAAAAAACTTGTCCATTTCATCTAGATTTTCAAATATATTTCCTTAAGATTGAACAAATGGTTCAACTGCTGTGGAAGGCAGTTTGGCGGTTCCTCAAAAAGCTGAACATAGAATTGCCATATGACCCAGCAATACCATTGCTAGGTATCTACTCAGAGGACTTAAGGGCAAAGACACAAACGGACACTTGCACACCAATGTTTATAGCAGCATTATTTACAATTGCAAAGAGATGGAAACAGCCAAAATGTCCATCAACAGACGAGTGGCTAAACAAACTGTGGTATATACATACGATGGAATATTATGCAGCTTTAAGACAGAATAAACTTATGAAATATGTAACAACATGGATGGACCTTGAGAACATTATGCTGAGTGAGACTAGCCAAAAACTAAAGGACAAATACTGTATGGTCTCACTGATATGGACTGACATTAGTGAATAAACTTGGAATATGTCGTTGGTAACAGAGACCATCAGGAGATAGAAACAGCATAAGATATTGGGTAATTGGAGCTGGAGGGATACAGACTGTGCAACAAGACTGGATACAAAAACTCAGAAATGGACAGCACAATACTTCTTAACTGTAATATAATTATGTTAAAACACTGAATGAAGCTGCATGTGAGAATGATAGAGGGAGGAGGGCTGGGGAAATAAATGAAATCAGAAAGAAAGATAGATGCTAAAGATTGAGATGGTATAATCTAGGAATGCCTAGAGTGTATAATAATAGTGAAATGTACAATGTACAATTTTTAAAAATGTTTTTGCATGAGGAAGAACAAAGGAATGCCATTATTGCAGGGTGCTGAAAATAGATGGTAATTAATATTTTAAAATGTCACCTTCTGTGTAAGACTAAAGCAAAAAATGTTTATTTGTTACAAAATTTATATATTGACTAGTGCATTTCCTAATATAACTTATGTAGATAGTTTGATTGAATGCCATAAGTACTTGGAATCTCAGGTAGGACATGAGATTTTGTTGGTTTGTCCAGAGTGATGCCCCGATGAATCCCAGAGTGATTCAATCAGGGAGTGGAAAAGTATTTGCAAAACCCCCTTCAGGAAATGGTGAGAGCGGGGAGAAATGCAACTTCCCCAAGTTGATATTCTCACAAGCAGTGTGGACAACCAAAGTTATAGGTTGAGCCCCTAGTCTTGGGGTTTGTGCATATGAAACTTAACCTCACAAAGGATAGGTCAAGTCTATTTAAAATTTAGGCCTAAGAGTGACCCCCAAGAGAGCCTCTTTTGTTGCTCAGATGTGGCCTCTCTCTCCAGCCAACACGACAAGCAGTCTCACCACCCTCCCCCTCTCTGCGTGGGACATGACTCCCATGGGTGTGGACCTTCCTGGCAACGTGGGACAGAGATCCTGGGATGAGCTGAGACTCGGCATCAAGGGATTGAGAAAACATTTTCAACCATAAGGGGGGAATAGTGAAATGAGACTAAGGGTCAATGGCTGAGAGATTCCAAACAGAGTCGAGAGGTTATCCTGGAGGTTAATCTTACACATTAAGTAGATATCACCTTGTTGTTCAAGATGTAGTGGAGAGGCTGGAGGGAACTGCCTGAAAATGTAGAGCTGTGTTCCAGTAGCCCTGTTTCTTGATGATGATTGAACAATGATATAGCTTTCACAATGTGACTCTGTGATTGTGAAAACCTTGTGTCTGATGCTCCTTTTATCTACCATATCAACAGAAGAGTAGAACATATGGAATAAAAATAAATAATAGGGGGAACAAATGTTAAAATAAATTTAGTTTGAAATGCTAGTGATAAATGAAAGTGAGGGGTAAGGGGTATGGTATGTATAATCTTTTTTTTTCTCTGTTATCATTTTATTTCTTTTTCTGTTGTCTTTTTATTTCTTTTTCTAAATCGATGCAAATGTTCTAAGAAATGATGAATATGCAACTATGTCATGATATTAAGAATTACTGATTATATATGTAGAATGGAATGATATCTTAATGTTTTGTTTTTGTTGTTAATTTTTTAAATTAATAAATTAAAAAAACATCAACTTCAAAAAAGAAAAGATTGAACAAATCATTCTTACCATTTTCCTGCATCTTGGCTATATCTCTCCTTTTAAGTTCTAATTTTGAATATTTGTATTTTGGCACTTTTCTTTTTCTTGATTTGATTGTTGTGAGTAATCTGTTTTATTGCTTTATTCAAATCAGCAGCCTTTGGATTTTACTTACCGATTTCCTGTTTTTCTTTTAAATGCATTATATTAAAATCTATTTATTTTTATTTTTAACTTTTTGAATTGTGTATTTAATTGGTTAAATCCATTTGTTCTTGTTTAGCAATGTGAATGCTTAAGGCTACCCTCCCCTGTATATATCTATATCTATATCTATATCTATATCTATATCTATATCTATAGATATAGATATAGATATAATTTTTTCCTATGTTAATGTGTATTGCTGGGACCAAACCATATTTTCAAGTTGTGAATATTTTGTTGTCTATATGATAACAGTACTGCAGTAAAATAGCAGTTTATCTTTTTTAAGCTCAAATGAATCTTGTATCTCCATTTCCAGCTATATGACTGCATTAATTTTATTGAATGACCATCAAATTAAAATCTTATTGGCCTCAATGACAAATCCTGTCTTTCATGATAGAACTTGTCTGCTGCTTAATAATGCATATGTTTTTGCTTTTACTTTTGATTGGTTCCTTGAACTTTTTCCTTTGCTGTCTCCTTAAATAACTCCTCATAAAAGAGATGCCAGATTTGAATAGAATGAACTATACAGGGGTAGCAAATCTCTCTTGCTTTAATCATTATTATTTTTTAATTATGTGAAATTTTGGCTGTTTCTCTTTAACCCCAAATTATTTAAGACAGTTTTCATTCTAAATTACAGGTAGGAGGATTTTGCTTTTCAAATTTGAAGCATAGCTTCTTGTTTTATTATAGTGGATGAAAGCACGTGACCCACACTATTTTTAAATTTTGGAATGAGTTTAGGTTTTCTTGATGATCTAACATTTGGCTCATTTTTTATGAAACATCCACAAGCACTTGAAAAGGAAAAAGAGATATAGTCTCTGTTTTAAGACACAGCATTTGACATTAACTTTTTGGATAACTACTGTTAGACAACAACAGTGTCTTAGATTGCCAGTTTTTTTATAACAAAGTACCATAGACTAGTTGGCTTAAACAACAGCAGTTTATTGTCTCACAGTTTTTGAGGGTAGAAGTTCAAATCAGGATATCATCAGGGGGGTTGTGAGGGTAGCCCAGTGGTAGAATTCTCGCCCACCATGCAGGAGACCCAGGTTCGATTCCTGGCCCATGTACTTCCCAAACAAACAAAGAAACCAACAAAACAAACAAACAATTCAATAAATGGTGCTGCAATAATGGGACAGTCACATAGGAAAAGATTGAATTGTGACCCTGCCATGTAGCATACAAAATAAGAATAATAATAATAATAAAGGATATCAGCAAGGCCATGCTTCCTCTAAAGTCTGTACGGTTCTGGAGATAGTCAGTGATCCATGATGCTCCCTGGCTTTGGCAGAGCTCAGTCTCTGGCTCTGCCACATGGCCATCTCTTTATCTATGTATGTCCAAATTCCCTTTCCTTATAAGTGCACCAATCATATTGGATTAGGGCTCATCCTCATCCAGGTTGGCCTCATTTTAACTAATATCTTCAAAGATCCTCTTTCCAAATAAGGTCACATTCACAGGACGGGGGGTTAGGATTTGAACATATCTTTTTGAGAGACACAATTCAACCTATAACATAAAAGACATGTGTTTGCTCTTGTCATCCTTCCACTAACTTCAGCACAAAATTCACTGCATTGGAAAGATGGAATTTTCTTCTCCATTTCTCATTTTTCTTTTTGGTGGTAGGGGTTCTCTCTTGAGAGGGAGGTCTGAGTAGAAATATCTCTTCACCATTATCTTTGATTTTGAAGTACCATTTGATGTGAATGCTAATAAAGTCCATGTTAAACATCTTGAACTCAAGAATTTATTTGCTTCAACTTAAAGCAAGGAGCCTATGCTCTGAAGAAGTCATGTTCTAAACTAAGAATCTTTTTTAATATACTCACTTCCTCATTCCTCTTCTTTTTAATGAAGTTATTATGTCCTGCAGATTTCTTGAAATAGGTCTTAGAAAGAAACTTTTATTATTTTCTGTTTTATTGAGAGTATGGTTGTAATGGAATTTGTCCTATAAAAAATGAGCAAGCACACCTTATAAATATTGCAGTTAAATAAAACCATGAATAGTATCAGTTGGTAGAAGAACTGATTAATAATAAACGTGTATCATCTTAAGCAAATCACATCAAGGATCTCTTATCAGAAAGCTTTCAGTGATTTTGAGATTATTAATATTTTTGAGAAATTGGTAGGAATGAAATATGAACTCTAAATACAAAGTTAATTAAAATCAGTGTATTTGTGCTGTTTTAAGACAGGAGATCACTAAATTTGATTTTGCTATGGATCTTCAAGAAAACAAAGCATGCTTAATAAAGCATTTCTGATAACTTGGTTAATTCTCTATATTTTTTTCATAGCCTGCAATCAACAGGTCCTAAGTTATTCCTATTTCTCTTATTTATGTGAATTTTCTTTACCTGGAAAATCATATCCCCATCTGTTCTAGTTTGCTAGCTACCAGAATGCAATATACTAGAAACAGAATGGCTTTTAAAAGGGGGAATTTAATAAGTTGCTAGTTTATAGTTCTAAGGCCGAGAAAATGTCCCAATTAAACAAGTCTATAGAAATGTCCAATCTAAGGCATCCAGGGAAAGATACCTTGGTTCAAGAAGGCCAATAAAGTTCAGAATTTCTCTCTCAAGTGGAAGGGCACATGGTGAACACAGTCAGGTTCCTCTCTCATCTGGAAGGGCACATGGAGAACACGGCATCATCTGCTAGCTTCTTCTCCTGGCTTCCTGTTCTATGAAGCTCCCCGGGAGGCATTTTCCTTCTTCATCTCCAGAGGACGCTGGCTGGCGGACTGTGCTTCTTGTGGCTATGTTGTTCTGCTCTGCTCTCTCTGAATCTCTCATTCTCCAAAATGTTTCCTCTTTTATGGGACTTCATAAACTAATTAGGACCCACCTGAAAGGGTAGACACACGTTGTCATCGAATCCAGCTTAACAACCACTCTTGATTAAATCACATCTCCAGGGAGATGATCTGATTACAGTTTCAAACATACAGTACTGAATAGAGATTGTTCTGCCCTTATGAAATGGGATTTAGAAGAAAACATGGCCTTTCTAGGAGACATACATCCCCTCAAACCAGCACACCATCCCTATGTCTAACAAGAGTGCCATCGTTTATTTGATTCCTTTTGGCCTTTTAATCTTGCATTATGTTTGCTTAAGTCCCATGCCAGTAGCTTTCTGATTATTTTTGATTGGGACAATTCTTTCAAGCCAATAATTTTTCCATGTGAGCAGGTTATGAAAATAGATTTTAATGTATTATTGGTAATGGATAAACAGAATTTGAATGTCTTGAACATGGCTTGAACAATTTGAATGTCTTAATGTGGCTTAATCCAAACAAGAGAGGAGGCAATGAAGGACTTAAAAGATTCTAAATGATGGGATCTTGAAAAAAATGGGTATTCTTAGTCTGTGAAAGGAAAAAATATGGTTTTTATGACAAAAATGATAAGACTCTTTATTTTTTGAATGGTTACTATGTGCTAGACCTTTTTCAAAAGCTAGAGCCTTTTGCTTATGAAAGCCATCTCCAAACATTTATAGAAATTTCACATGGAAGTGGGATTTGGTTTATTCTTTGATTCTCCAGATGGAGAAATTAGGACTAAGTTGTAAAAATTAGAAAGAGGCAGATTTAAAGTGAATATATGGATTAAAAAAAAATAAAACTCTTGAAATTCAAATGAGGAGGTTCCCTTACACGTGAAGTATCCAAACAGCATCTGTGTCACTATTGGCCTAAAAAAATATAGAGATAATTCATGATTTTGGCTTAAGGTTAGACTGTTATATAGGTATCTTCTAACTCTGAGATTTTATGATTCTAGAATCCATTTCTTGGATTTCTTTAAAGAAACTAACATATCTTTAGAAACAAAACTATAGACTTTCAATATTGAGATGTTGAAGTTATCACCAGACAGCAATAGGATTTTAGGACACATAATAAAGTAATAAAGTTGAAGGTTTGTTCTAGTTTGCTAGTTACCAGAATACAACACACCAGAGACAGATTGGCTTTTAATAAAAGGGGGTTTATTTTGTTAGTTCTTCAGAGGAAAGGCAGCTAACTTTCATTTGAGTTTCTTTCTTACGTGGGAAGGCTCAGGGTAATCTCTGCTGGCCTTCTCTCCAGGCCTCTGGGTTCCAACAACTTTCCCCAGGGCGATTCCTTTCTGCATCTCCAAAGGCCTGGGCTAAGCTGCGAGTGCTGAGATGAGGTATGCTGAGATGCTTGGGCTGTGCTACTTTGAGCTCTCTCATTTAAGCACCAGCCAATTAAGTCAAACATCATTCCTTGCAACAGGCATGCCTCCTAGCCGACTGCAAATGTAATCAGCAGCAGATAAGGTTCACGTACCATTGGCTCATGTCCACAGCAACAGAACCAGGCACCTTCACGCGGCCAAGTTGACAACTGAATCTAACTATCACAAGGTTAATATCTGATTAAAAAAGCAAAATATACTCATCACTCTTAAACATATTCTCTGAACAGAGTTTTACTTTGCTGTCAGCATAGCTAATACCCAACATACAACTTCCACCAGTTTTTGAAAAGATGACAAGCAGGCTATGGGACTATAAAATGTTCTTTTTATAGTTCCACTTGTCCACAATTAAGTGCATGTAATAAGGGTCCTATGTCTCTTTGGCCTAGATTTTCTCTCTCTCTCTCTTTTTTGTCTTATGTAGTTTTCCCAAAAATACAGTTCCCTGTTGGGAAGCTGTGAAAACCTGATTGGCACAGAACAAAGTATAACTAACTTTTTGATTTCTCAGAAAGATTACAAAAATGATCTCAACTTTCATTAAAACCCAGATCCCTTAAGTGATGATCTTTGTAATTTTGCCTGTACAACTGTCAACAATTGTTTCTATTTGTAAAGTGATAAACTGCATACTAAGCATTTTGCCTGTCTTATGATCATATTTACTTTTACTATAGTATGGTTGATTTAACAACTATTTCATAGTGTTCACTATTTGCCAGCTTACTTTCATTTGCCTTTTGCATATGACAACAGACCTTTAACATATGAATATGCTACATTTCAAAATTTTAAGTGTCAACAATACAGTAGTTTACTAAAACGTATGGTTTCCCCTAAGAATGTCTTCTGGTCAAGAACCATCCCTTTATGGGAAACTTATGATTCTCTGCATTTTAGTCACCATCAATAACATTTGATTCTATTTTAAGGGCCATTTTGAATAAATAACAACAGTTTTATGATTTAATGAGAATTACAAGTTGAAAACAACTAAACTGTTGTGGAGTTTGAGATGTTGTGTGTTCAGCTAGATGTACTCACTAGTACAGATACATCGTGTACAAATTGGCCACTATTGATAAATTAATACATGGCACAAATTTTATGGAATGCTTAGAAATACTTAATGTGATGAATGTTACCTGGGGAATGCCAAGACCCAGCTGTATGTCAAAGAAAAGAACTGACTTTCAGTTGCTGGGAAATACTTTCAGGTTTGGAATGCTTATCTAAATTTGATGTTTGCGGAAACATGATATTTTATGGAGCTTTAAAGATTTCTGACAACATGAAAAATATTTCCTGTGGAGTCAGAAGAATAAAAAACTGATTTCTGCTTTAAGTCTGTGGTTCTCGCTTCACCTTTTAGGGCCCCATAGTATCTAAGCTGGAGAAATCTTTGAAAGAGGCTCTGGGGGTATGGCATGAATGCTTTAGAATCTAATGAAATATTTCATAAAAGCTATTAAGAGCCTTAATACAATGTACTTTTCTGCCAACAGAGATTTCACATAAGAATAATCAAAGACAGCACCTTGAGATATCATAAGTTTTGTAGTAAGAATTCAAATCACTGATGTCTTTCTACAAAGTGTTAAATTGATTGCCTAGAGGCAGTGAGCCTCCGTGAATCAAGTATACAGATAAATCAATTTCTACTTCTTAAACCTAAGTTTGACGCAAATTCCTAGATGTGAGATGTGCAATTTGCATCTAAACGTAAAAGTCAAAGAACTATGACTCATTGTTCTTACTTACCCACATCAGAGTTAGTGATTTTGTTTGTTTTTATTTTTTAAGTCTAGAAAGCCACTATAAGCCTGTTGATGGGTGTAGCCTTTTAAATTTTACTAATAAATTGTTCAAAAACTAAATAGATATAATATTTTCAGGCACCCTATACCCAGTCTCATCCATATCACTGTAAATAAAAGTCTAAAACAGAATGAATTTTAAAAGGAGACAGGATTATTGTATACCTAATGAGACAGAGACTCTGCAACCATTCAGTGGTTTAAAAGAAAATATTTTATTTTTCCTTGGCAGAGCTTAAATTCTCAATCTGCCATTAGAATCAAAGGCTGAAAGAGCTGAAAGGGACTTTATTGATCATCAGTCAATGCTTTATTTTGGAGAGGATGAAACTGAGACCCTGAGATCTTGGATGACTCACACAAGATCATCCAAGGATGATCTGAGGAGATAGCTAACGGTAGAGCTGGACCTAATTCCAAGTCCATCAAACCCTAATTAATGCTTCAATTTCTTTGGCAGCATTTTTGGAATTAGGGACCTTCCCTACTCCTTTGCAATGTTGATGGTAGTGCTTCAAAAATGACCTTCTGTTGTTCCAGGTCTTAAACTGTTGCTTCTACTCCTAGCGTCAGTTCCAACCTCCTTGCCTTGTCTCTGTATCTTTCTGGTAGAGCCTTCCATAAGCCGTGACAAACCTGATTCTGTTTAATTCTGAATTAGTTAAGATCTTTCATCTCCATCTGCTGTGGTAGAGGCGGGGTGGTGGTGGTGGGGGATGGCTTTGGCTTAAATCACCATCCCAAAACCGTTTGTATGCTTCTTTGGAGATGTATGGAATATTATGTTTCCTGCAGAATAAAAATGAATGAAGGAAATGAATAATCTATTATTAGTTTGTTTATTCAACAAACATTTACTGAGAAATTACCATGTGCCAGACATTGTGCTAAAAAGTGAGGGTGCAATGATGAATAAGCCATGGTCCATGTCTTCAAGGAGCTGGCAGTCTAATTATAGGGGGTGATAATGCAGCTTGTGTTACCAGGGGGCACAAGTGATACAAAAGCCTAGCTGATATTAGGGAATCCTTGAATGACCTCTTGGTTCACACTGAATGATCTATGTTAATTATACCTTTTTATACATACAGCCAAGAGAAGAAGTACAGATTTTATTTAACAAGCATTTACGATGGCATTTACCAGGCACCAAGCAAAGACTTTACAGTTATTAACTCGATTCTCAGATCAACCCTGAGGTAGATTTTATTGTTATTCCCATGTAAATATGAAAAAAACTGAGGCACAGAGAGGAAATAAATGATCTAAACTCAGAGAGCTAACAAGTAGTGAAAGTAGGATTTTATCCCAGAAAGTCTGTGATTTTAACCCTTACATTAAAGGATGAGGAATCAAGGAAAAGGGAGAATAGATGAATTCTACTTGTAGTATTAAAAAAATAGAGGAGAACAGGAAGACAGCAGAGCTTCTAGAGATTAGCTTATAAAAGATTCAGAGAATAAAAGCAGTGAGAATAGTTATAACTATGGTAGATTGATTTATGTACCCAACAAAAACAGGTTTTAATCTTCATGCCATTCCTGTTTGTGTGAACCTATTGTAAATAGGACTTTTGAAGATGTTATTTTTAGTTACTATTCTGGTTTGCTAGCTGCCAGAGTGCCATACACCAGAAATTGAATGGCTTTTAAAAGGGGGGAATTTAATAAGTTGCTAGTTTGTAATTCTAAGTCCATGAAAATGTCTCAATTAAAGCAAGGCTATAAAAATGTCCAATCTAAGGCATCAGGGAAAGATACCTTGGTTCAAGAGGGCTGATGATGTTCAGAGTATCTCTCTCAGCTGGAAGGGCACACAGTAAACACAGTCTACTAGCTTTCACTTCAGGCCTCTTGCTACAAGAAGCTCCCCAGGAGGTGTTTTCTTTCGTCTTCTCCAAAGGTCGTTGGCTGATGGACTTTGTGGTTCTCTCGTCTTTCTGCTGTGGTTCTGTGACTCTCTTCTGGTTCTCAAAAGGAGCTCTCTCTAAATGTCCCCTCTTTTATAGGATTCCAATAAACTAATCAAGACCCGCATAGAATGGGTGGAGACATATCTCCATCTAATCAAGCTTAATAACCATGATCGATGGAGTCATATCTCTGTGGAGATAACCTTATCAAGTTTCCAACCTATAATACATTGCTCTCACAAGATTGACTAGGGTTAAAACACGGTTTTCTAGGGTACATAAAACCTTCCAAACCAGCACAGTTACTGTGGCCAGCTGAATCAGGATGGTTTTAATGCTACTCCTGGAGGTCTTATAAAGGGAAAGGGGAAGGAGCGAGAAGTCAGAAGTCAGTAAGTTGGAAGAGAAAGAAGAGGAAGTTGCCATGTGAAAGGAAGAAGAGATGTAAGTTAAGGAACCCCAAGGACTGTGCCAAGCTAATGACTGTAGAGGGAAGGAAGGAAAGAAGAAATGAAGGAAGGGAGGGAGAAAGGAAGGGGGGAGGAGGGTGGCAGGGAGGAAAGTTGAGGCAATTGGAGAAATATGAATCCAGTTTTGATACTTGATGTTACAAATATTTATTAATATCTTTTAGATTTATGATTTGCATCAAAATAATCTGGTGGGAAATAGAGGGCATGGATGAAGCAAGTTTGGTCCTGAGTCATTCATTGTTAGAGATGGGTGGTTGTTCGTTATACTAGGCTCTCTACTTTGAAATGTATAATAAGCAGTGTTGTTTTTTTAATCCTTGATCTTGGTAACATTCTTTTGAATGAATTTTTATGTTTAGAATCACAATGTTAAACATGATTAAAGCTACTAAAAGCAACAATATGAGAAAGAATGCTGCCAAGACTCCTGCCCTAACAAAAGTTACATTGATTCACTTAGCCCTCACAACAACCCTATGTACAAATTAAAGAGTTAAATTTATAGTCCCTTTTTAAAAAGTTAAGAACGCAGAAACGCTGTGAACAAATAAAGAGAAGAGCTATAGAGACAGGCTGTTTGACTCTAGAGTTTATGTTCTTAGCCTTGGACTCAATTGCTTCTCTAGCTATGACAACATAACTGATGAAACTGGAAAACAACTGAATTAAAATAAAAAATTATTTCAGTGTTAAGATTTGGATGTTTTCTCAACATAGCAGAAAGGTAGTAGAAACCACTGAGGCTACATTAGAATCCTGTGTGATGTCAAACAAGCCCAATCATAGTAATCCTATTTGCCTTGCCCATGAGTGGTTTAGGAATGAAACTATAAGGCAATTCTGGCCAATAAGATATGACAAAAAAATCAAGTGGTGGGATTTTCATAAAAGGTTTTCTTCGATCCTACAAGAGAAACTTCACTTTTTTGCATTTAGACATTGCTTGTGACATCTGGATGCATGAGCATCTTGAGACTCCAAGTGGAACCCGCCTATAAACAAAAGCCTATACACTGGTGATGGTGGACCTAACACAAGGAAGACCTTAGATCCGTGATGGCATTTGTAAGCCACTGATTATCCAACTCTGAGCACTGCCATTCAGGTGAATTGGCTTCAACCATTTGCTTTCTCAGGTTTCAAAATTACAGCAAAAAGTGGTCAATGGGTTTAGCTTGGACCACACACCTACCCCCGGGCTAATGAATAGTGGGGCACCTTGATTGACGCTACTGCCATCGCTGCACATAAAAGATAATGAATTCCACATAAGGGAAAATGTTTCTCCAAAAGGAAAAGGAAAATAAAAATGCTTTACCACAAAGTAGGGGAACAGATGCTGGGCAGTAAATCCAAATGTCCACCACATGGAGAAAACTGGAGAATTCTGTTTTCAGCCTTTTTTTTTTTTTGACTTTATAAAAACTGTGGATTCAGTATTGTTAGGGTAACATTGACCTTCATAAATTTAAGTTATTGCCTAAATCTAAACTAAATTTGTAGGCAGAGATTTGTGTTATATGTAATAGTGATTCATTTTAGGGTCAGAAAGATTTTACAACAATTTATTTAAGGTTTCAAATTGATTTAAAAAAAAATGCATCATTGGGCCACAGTGGCTCAGCAGGCAGAGTTCTTACTTGCCATGCCGGTGACCCGGGTGCCTGCCCATGCAAAAAAAAAAAATCATCATCTTCCTTCCAATCTTAATTTGAAAATAAGCCAATTCTTATAAATTGAGTAAAATGTCACCATATGAATTAGTGGATAACATTTTAAGTGATATCCTAATATTATCATAAATACACCCCCCAAAATTAGGACTGTAATTTAGACTCTGAGACATCTATTCCTTAAGCTAGTATTATGACAGAGCTCTCTTTAAATGCCAGGAGCTAAAAGAAAGAAAGGGAGAGAAAGGAAGGAAGGAAGGGAAGAAAGAAGGAAAAAGAAAACACCTTTCCCAGTCTTTGCAGATTGATCCCTGTGAGTGTTCTGCCTCAGAGCTTATCCATTACAATGAGTTTGGAGACTAGCTCTAGGCCAGGGCTTAGGGGCTACCCTGGTCCTTCCAACACACATGCACGTGTTTCCCTAGGAACTCTCCCCTTACCATAGTTCCGAATATCTCCTCTTCTCTAGGAAGCAGTTTCCTCATGGTCCCAGACACTGCACTATGTGTCCTATAACCAGCATCTCTTATCCCAGGGAGCACGACTTAACTGCTCTCCCAGTGTTCTGTAGGAGAGCTTGGTGAGCCGCCTTCTACACGCAGGGTAAGTTCTTAGACAGTGAGTCCTTCATCCCACTACCAGACAGATTGTGTCGGACATACATGCTTCCAATATGTCCATGAGGGTTAGTTTGCTTCCTCTGGAACCAAGACCAGGAATTGCACTGGGAGCACAGATGCTTTGGACCAAGCTGGTGAGGAGTGGGGGAAGGGCCAGCAGGGCTCTAGGAGGTCCTACCACTTTCAAGTAGCCTTTTTCTTGATTCAGCATTCACCCTCTTACTGCATTCCTTTAACTATTTTCTGGAGCTCTGAGAAAGATGTTTCTGCAAGTTCTTGCTTCTTCTTGAAGCATCTCATTAGCTGTCTTGACAGGGCACCCCAAGTCTTTTGACACAACCCCTAGTAGTCTTCAGTAGCTTTCTAGCATTTAGTGTGACAAGAAGTAACGTTCTAGGCTTGTTTATTATGCTTTCAGCCCCAGATATGACGATGAATTATGTTCTAATAAAGAAAAGTTTCAGTGTCATCTTGAAGTGACTTATGCAACTCAATTGATTATCCTGCAATACGAGTGCTCGAAGAACGTTTGGTGAAGAAATATAGAACTGAGGACCCTCTTTTAAACTAATATTTGAGAAATGAACTGTTGCAGGGTGATGGTCTCTTCTGATTATATTCTCTGGATTGATTTGACATCTTGAATGGCTCCCTTCCAGGCAACTGAAAAATGGTTCCTGGACCCACCTACTTTAATCTTTTCAGGGTCATCTTATATATGTCAGTCTTCATGTATGTTGCTCTAGTTATAGACCTACTGCCCTGGAACTCCGCCTAGCCCTCTTCAGATTGATTTTCTCTGTGGGTAGTTTATTTGGCTCCTGAGCTCTCCCCTGGATCATCAAGGTTTTCCTCCACCTCTACCTGGGCTCCTTGCTGCATAGGAGGGCTGGCCCCACCTATCTCCTCATCCAGGCTGGTCTCCCAGAACCCCATCCCAGATTGAACACTGCCTTCTCTTATTTTCAAAAGAGAAATCTGGACCTTTGCCAATATTATAATGTGATCATAGGTAATGCACCTGAAAAGATGATATCACAATGACTTTGCCTGGGTTTTTGTGTGATAAGATAAGTACCACCTTTAGACTAATACCACATTATTGGGTATTTTTAAAGAATAATATTTAAGCATATGAAAATAAAAGAAGGAAATCCACAAACATTTAAAATTTCCATCTTAGTTACCAGTTTTAAAGGAGAGGTGCTAATGTGACTTAATCTACCGCTGAGGTTTTGTCTTGCCCTCTGTTTTCTTGTCCTGTTGTACACAATGAAGACTCGAAAATTTATCATTGTCTCGCATCATGTAAAAGTAAAATATCTGTGGCATTTTTTCTTAAGATCCGATTTCTTCCGATCATAGAACCTATGAGCAAGAGGCATGTTTACAAAGAAATGGTAGAGTCTGAGAAGAGGAATTGAGGAAATGACTGATACCACATCAGAGAAGACTCTCAAGTCATGAATTTGTCCTTTCAACACTTCAAATCCTAAAGACAGTTACACCACCACCACCAGTGTTCACATTGTGATTATTTTTTACTGTCCGCCAATCATCAGCAGATGCCTAACTCAATTATTTCATTTAATCTTCATAATAGCCCAGAAACATAATAGGTATTCTCCCGTTATGCAGGTACAAATAAAAGCAGTGAGGTTAATTACAATATTATCTGGTGGAGCAGTAATTGAAAATCATATCTGCTTGCGTACAAAATTCATAGTCTTCCCATTAACATTACACTATCTTGAAATTGCCTTAAAGAGTAATAATGTACTCATTTTTCATGCCCAGTTCCTATTCTTTTTTCACTTTATGTCACCTTAAGATAAAAGTCTATTTTCTGATATCACCCTCACTGTTTGTTAGATACTAGTACAATATGACTGACCTTCTAAGTTTGTCATTTCTTATATATTTGCCATAATGTGTATGCTGCCGAGAGTCAAAGAGAATATCAATTTTCATATTATTTGTACTTTGCTTGAGGCAATGTTAACTACTTAAGACATTCACATTTGTCTTATGAATAAGTTACAATCACAATAAATAACACACTTTTCAAATACAACATAGCAAGCTATGAAATAATGCATGACTATGTTGAGTAACTTAGAATAAGGGGATGATAACATATATACAATGCCAAAATCATTTATTTTTTATGAATCTGTTGATAAAGACCTATAAAATACCTTTGGTGATGAATTCATATTATCTTTTGTACCATATCAATGAAAATGTACATATTGAAATAGAGGAGAAATTGTTATGACAAACTTAAAAATACCAAAGTGGAACTTACTAAGAATTTTTAATTTGACTCATTGGAAAATAGTGGTTGGGGATCATCACTTACTATTTCTCAATTTGGATCATCAACATTCTTTCTAAAAGCCAAATTCAAATCAGTTTCACATGATAAAACATTTCAATATTGTTGAATAAAATGATTCTTTTGAAAAAAACCTTTGTTAGATACAATAAAAAAGACAGTTACTCCTATAAAGTGCTGAAATATTTTTTCAAATTCTGCTTTTTCAAAAATATTTGTAATTAATTGCAATCAGAAGCTTTAATTGAAAGTCATTGTTTTGATGGTTTATTATGAGGTTTTGTTACACCAGTGTAGATATTAAGTACAAAATGATAAATGCATCTTTGAATCCTCTAAAAACTGTACATGGTAATGGTCCTTTAAATAGCAACAATCAAGTTTTTATTTAACAATGGTTCATCTAATTAATCTGATTCAACTATTTTAATTTAGAATGATTCTTTTGCCCAAAATGTGGTGAAAAAAAAACTACCAAATTTACCCAAACTTTAGTTTGTGTTCAAAGTTCAAGAATGGGTTTTGGGGCTCTGAATATGTAAAGTCAAGATCTGTCATATTGGAGATCTACCACTCCCTAGTTGTATGACATTACATAAGTCACTTAAGCTTGCTAAACTCATTATGTGCATTTGGAAACTAAAGATAATAATACTTATCCCAGAGGGTTAACAGACACAGGGACTTTAGTATGAACTGATAATTGACCCTTACCCTCAAGTGTACT
This sequence comes from Tamandua tetradactyla, assembly GCF_023851605.1. Classification (NCBI taxonomy): domain Eukaryota; kingdom Metazoa; phylum Chordata; class Mammalia; order Pilosa; family Myrmecophagidae; genus Tamandua; species Tamandua tetradactyla. The sequence goes on from NC_135331.1 coordinate 49,288,321, forward strand.
AAATTGGATTTCTTTTGGCCATTTGCTTCTTACATGGTGGTCGCTCTTACTTGAAATCTCTGGGTCATTTGGCACTGTTGACTACTTCCTTCTTGAAGGTCTTTACTCTCTTATCTTCCAAGACATCACACTTTCCTGATTGTTCTCCTATCCCCTCTGACTGTTGTTTCTTTTCCTTGGACTCCTCCTCTCCTGAGCCTTAAATATTGGTTTGCTAAGGCTCCTAACATAGGTCTCTTTCATTATCCTAGATACTTCTCCAGATTACTTAATCTATTCCCAGGACTTCAATTAACACCTGGTTGTTAATGATTCTCAACTCTACATGTTGATGATTCTCAACTCTACATCTCCAGTGCAAATATCCCCTTCAGCTAAAAGCCTGTATGCAACTGCCTCCTAGCCTTGCTTCCTGATGTCCCACCTCCAAGTCTCCATACTCATATTTATAACACTAAATCCTAATTCTCTCACTGCCAGAAATCTGAACCTTTCTTCTAGACTGAGTCATGGTTGCTTTCCAGCCATACTGATCTCAGTATTTTCTCAAATATGTCATGCTCATTTGCCCATTCTGAACTTTATTCATGCTTTTCTCTGCCTGGAGTGCTTTCCCCATTTGTGAATACATATTTATTGCTCAAGACATAGTTTAAACATTATCACTTCCTCCATAAGATGACCATTCACTCTCTTCTGTGTACCCCTCATTGAATCTTATTTTATTTTTGAGGGTCTATATTTATACCCCCTCAGACAATGAGCTTCCTGAAAGTAAGGATCCATACTCTATTCATCTTCATGTCTTTACTTTTCAGGATAGTGTCTGGCACATAGTATTCTAATATGTGGTTTCTTATACCTACCCAATGCTCTCTTACTATTTTGTTTTTGTGCTTAGCTTATTCTTGAAAGTACTTAATGTAACAATAATGGCTAGCATTTATTGAGAGCTATTGTTTCTGGCATCTGGTGGTCAGCAGCCTTCGAAAGTGGTGCCCAATATTCTCTACCTCCTGGTAATCCTGTCCTGAGTAATCCCCTCCCCTGGGTATGAATTGGCCCTCATGCTTTGCTTCTAATGAACAGAATACAGGAAATGTGATGGGATGTCACCTCTGAGATTAGGTTAAAGATACTGTAATTTCTGTCTTACTCCCACTCTCTCTCACTCTTCTGCTCATTGGCTCTAATGAAGCAGGCTTCCAAGTTGTTGAATTGCTCTGTGGAGAGGCCCTCATGGCAAGGTCCAACTAAGGAAGGCCTCCAGCCAACATCCAGCATTGAACTGAAGTCTTCAGTTCAACACTCTGAGAGGAAATGAATTCTGCCAACACTGATGAGCTTCCCAGCAAAAGAGGTCAGGGCTACAATTCTCACCTGGGACTCAGGGTTCTCTTCCAAGCTCATTCAGGTTGTTATCAGAATTCAGTTTTTTGTGTCTGTAGGACTAAGGTCCCCATTTTCTTGCTAGCTATCAGCTGGGGACTGCTCACAGCTACTGAAGGCTGCCCACAGTTCCTTGCCATGTGGCCCCCATAGCATGCCCCTACCCCAACTTAAATAATGGGAATTTATTTGCTCATGGTGTGAGGCTGGGAAAATGTCCAAATCAAGGAATCATCAAGGCTGTGTTTTCTTCCTGAAGACAGTGGTGCTCTGGGGCCGGCTGTTGGCAATCTTTGGTCCTTAGCTTGTCACATGTCAAGGCTCGTGGTGGCATCTCCTGGTCTCTCCATTACCTTCTGAGTTCTGTGATGTTTAGCTTCTGGAAGCTTCCTGTTTCTTTGTCTAAATTTAATTCCATTATAAAAGATCCATTCTGATTGAGGTGGACCACCTCAGGTAACTGAAGTAACTTTATTAAAGGTTCAATCTACAATTGGTTCACACCCACAGGAATGTATTAGGTTTAAGAATATGTTTTTCTGGGGTACATACAGCTCTAAACCACCACAGCTCCCAAATTTCCACTTGTATCATTTTTTTTTTTAACATGGGCAGTCACTGGAATTGAACACCGGTCTCTGGCATGGCAGGTGAGAACTCTGCCACTGAGTCACCGTGGCCAGCCCACTTATATCATTTTGAATCGTAGTTTTGATAACCTAATATCCACAAGTGTCATAGCAATAAATTTGCTGTCTCCGTTAATTTAATGCCATTTGAACTATAGCATCTTTTTTTCTTTTTTATAATTAGGGAAGTTGTGGTTTTACAGAATAATCATGCATAAAAAATAGGATTCCCACATACCAGCCTGTAATTAACACCTTGCTTTGGGATGGAACATTAGTAGTGATTGATAAAAACAGATTTTTATAATTTTACTATCAGTTATAGTCCATGGTTAAACTGGGGGGGGGGGGGAGTCATTGTTTGTATAGTACACTTCTATAAATTTTTATAAAAATTTTATTCTGTTACCTATATACAATGTAACATTTCCCCTTTTAATCACATTCAGATATTTATTTCTGAGTGCTGTTACCCCATAGGCAGTTTACGACATGGATGTTTGCTAACTTCCATGCCATCAGGAACATCTCTCTGATTTCTTCTGTCTCTAACCTCTACACCTCCACTTAAGACCTCATCTGATTAAGTAATGCCCACCAAAAATAATCTCCCTTTTGATGAACTCAACTGATTAGGGGCCTTAATCACTCCTGCAAAAATCCCCTGACCATATGACATAAAAATCATAGAGTGACATCTGTCACATATATATATACAGGTTTTGCCAAAGGCATGGATCATTGGAGGTCATTTTGGAATTCTACCTACCACATATATTTCCTCTAGTTCTTCATTAGGTATGTATTTACATAGCTGTAATAATATGGTACATTTAAATATGTATACCTTCCTTTAAACTTTATTATATCACAAGCATTTATCCATGTTATTATATAAGCTTGGTAAACATACCTGTAGAAGGTTTGTAATATACTATATCAGATTAAAATTGAAAAAAATTATTATGCGTTTTCATTCCTAATCTTGGGAAAATTATATGATATTATGGTTAAGATATTTAGCTTTGAAGTCAAACAAGTGTGTTAACTTCTTTTTAGGCTTTTTCTTCCTTTGTAAAATGGGTACAGTAAAACTACTTATTGCAGGTGTATTCTTGAGATTAAATTAGCCAATACAAAGAAAATCCCTAACCTATTGCCTGGCACATAGTAAAATTTTAAATGGTATCAACATCATTATAATCAACATCATTTATTCTAACCCCATTCTCATTTTACTCCAAGTTCGTAGAGATCTATTTTCTATAAGGACTTCTCTATGACAGTGAGAGTGTAGGAATATTTGGGAGATGAAGGTGTTTCCTTTCGCTAATGCTGCTTGAATGCAATGTACCAGAAATGGGACAGATTTTATAAAGGGGATTTACTAAGTTACAAATTTGCAGTTCTAAGGCCTAAAAAATGTCTAGACTAAGGTATCCAAAGAAAGATACCTTGACTCCAAAGAAAGACCAATATGCGTCACGTGGAAAGTCACCTAGCTGGGTTCTGCTGGTCTTTGTTCCCGGTTCAGTTGCTTCCAACTACAGATTCCAATGATTTCCACTTTAAACGTCTGTGGGCCCTCACTTAGCTGCTCTGGGGCAAAACTCTGGGTTTCATATCTTATCTTAATATCTCCTGGGGCTGGAGACCTCTTCTTTTCAGGTTCTGGCTATTTCTGTGAGTTCTTGCTTAGCACTCAGTCTTTTTCTGTTTTGAGCTCCAAATGTCTGTGCCTGTATCAGCTCTGAAGTGTTTCTCTCTCCAAGAGTCAAAGACCCCAGTGAACTAATGAAGACCCACCTTGAAAGGGCAGAGTCACATCTCCATCTAATCAAAAGGCTACATCCACAGATTGGGTGTGTCTCATCTCCATGAAAACATCCTAAGCAAAAGGTCATATCCATAAATATTGGATCAGAATTAAAAGAACATGGCTTTTCTGGGGTACATAATAGTTTCAAACCAGCACAGGAGAATAAGAAAAATGGTAATTTGAGTTTTCATGTACTAGTTGTGTGACTTTGGTCAAGTCTCTTAGCTTTCTTTCTGTAAAATGGAAGTAGAAATATGCATTACACAGCTTCTTTGATAATGTATGTAAAAGAATAAACAGTGTAACTGTTGACATAATAGGTGCTCAATATTATCAGTTTATTCATTTTAAAATTCATCTTAAATTCTCATAAACTATTTCAGGAGTTTATCCAGATACTTATAGTCAAAATTCCTATTAAATGATCCATATTTTTCCTGCATTCAGAGTTTATAGCAATAAAACAGATTGTTAAAGATGGATTATAAAATCAAGAAGAGTTTGATTTAAATGGAATGAGATGGTGAACCATTGTAAGGCAGTTTCCCTTCTATTCCAACAATTAGATGTGCCAATGAGAATATGTATGCAGACTTTTATAAAATCCACATTTCTTAAATACAGTTTCAATAAATGGTTAAATGTATATCCTTTAAAAACCGCCATTGTTTTAAAGGAATAACGTATTTCAGTCAACCATTGGTTTCATAGATTTCTTGAAGCAGCTGTAAGAAAATTAATTCTGTTCAACAGGAGTTTCTTTCATTATCTTTTACCATACTTAAATCAATGAATTTCTATATTTTCAGTACTTTCATCTTTGTTTTTCTTTGAGGCTTTGTCATACTCCAGTCTGAGAAGTTCCCATAGAAACTATGTGGGTTAAAATGCTGAAATGTATTGTAAATCACTGCATGCTAATTAAATTCAGTGTTATTCAGTGTTAGTTTCCTTTTTACAGGAAGATATCTAAAGATAATTAGCAGAAATGTTGCACTTGGAGAAACATTTATGTCTTTGTGCATTCAAGGAAAAAAGAACTCGTAGCACTAAGGCTGAGTTTGTGAGGAAGAAAGATGTCATTTATATTGAAAAGTTTGTAAATTTAATTAAACCATTTCATTTTAGTAAAATGGTTGGTAAAATGAAAGTTTCTCAAACGATATCTTGCCCTGATAATGATGGCCTTTTACGTTGGACAAGTGATGTCTCCAGGAGATGGGATTCCTTAGGCCGCTGAGCACAGAGCCTGGTGGAAAGCTGTCCTGTGTGATGGTTAAAAGCACCAGGTCCAGGCAGTGCTGTGGTGGCTCAGCAGGCAGAGTTCTCGCCTGTCGTGCTGGGGACCCTGGTTCGATTCCCGGTGCCTGTCCATGCAAAAAAAAAAAGTACAGGGTTAGATTGGCTTGGTACCTCAGTTTGCTCATCCATGAAAGGAGGGATACTTTGGTACTTAACCTCAAAGGGTTTGGGGAGGGAAATGATAAAATAATCTAGAGTGATTGGCCCTGGTATACTGTAAATGCTTGATCAGCTTTAATTCAATTACTTTAATTTATGGCCCCATTTCCAAAAACAATTTCTGTAATGACAACCCAATGCTTTTCTATTACCGCCCTAATAGCCTTTATTTCTAGAAAACCTAATGTTGTTCAGGCATTACATCAAACTGTGGCTGCCAGGCCTCAATCCCAGTGGGATATCCTTATATTTCAGGGCTAATCCTCATTTTAGATGAGTATGGTGGAACAGTTCAAATGGCCAGTGGAAGGAATTTAAGACTGTTTCCTTTTAAAACAATGAATCCCCCCAAACTGTCATGAAAAAGTTAAAAACAAAAACAAAACCCAACAGTGGTATCCATTATCCATTATGTAAAGGAATCAATGGGATACATAGCTGAACTGTTACTTTCCATCTCCAGAGGAAGAATAATCTCAACTCAGACCAAACTATTACTGTCCCAATATGTGGTGTGTTGTAACTGCTTCTTTTCCCACAGGAAAGTTCTCCAACACCCCATTAATTCCTCCTGCAGTCTCATTCTCACACCTCCAAAAATTACTCCTGGATTTTTCCTCCACTTTCCCTTAATAATCTATTTGCTCTGCCTTGATATTATTTAATTATCTTGATCTATATTTAACCTGATTGTTTGTACTGAACAATCTGTTCAATGCAGAATTTCAGGTTCTCCTTCAGTTCTTCCTTTCCTGGGTTCTGTGCTCCACAGCCCACTGGCCAGGATTACTCTACCCCATTCCTGGTCCTGGCACCTGGAACATAATTCTTGTCCATCACTCAGGTGCCTGCTGTTCTGGTGATAAGCAGTCAATAAGTGACCAGAACCATGGGTTATTCTCCAGTCTGGAGAATTGGGGACCCATGTTCATTCTTATGCAGGCTAATTCAGAATGGGGCCTCTGAGGTCAAATCAGGCCCCTGCCCAGGTAAACTGGAGCTGATCCTGGTATGCTCTGCACCTTCTCCAGTGGATGTCAAAAAAGCAATAGTGTAACAAATTCCTTAAGTGTCATAGGTGAACCCAGCCTGAGTCCATTCCTTGGGGTATTAGTTTAGAAGTGCATAGTCCTCTAGATATGAGAAACAAGGGTTTGATGAATGTTTCTCAAGATCAGACTTGCAAGAGTTGAAAAAAATATACAAAGTTAATGCCATTGCTCAGAGATTACTTTTGCCCCCAAGCTTGAGATGAGTTTATTCTGAGCAATTTCTCTGACTTAGTCCTCTTGCAGCCAAGAGTACTCACTGGTTAAAGGTACTCTTTCTGCCAATTTTTAGAGAATTTCCCAGCCAGTGGCAACTGGCTTCTATAGGTTCCTGAAACTATGCCCAGCATAAGGCAATATCAACGCCACAGTAAACGAACCTGTAGCCCAGCCTAAATTTCCAAGCTCCATTACTTAACTGGTAGATTTTTTTAAATGCATTTTTCACTCCGCATATTGCATTGTTAGATTGTGTGGAGAATACAAAAAATGCATGGATATTGTTCTTACCCTTGTGCAGATTATGAGCCATACAAAAATTCGGAGAAATGATTCAAAGACAAAATATGCTTTTAGTGCTCTAATGCTCTAAGAGATCAGAGATGAAAATGACCATTCTAGGTGAGTGGCAAATGACTTCATGGATGAAGTAGATTCAGGTGGGGTTTGAACAATGCACATCTGTGCAGCTATGGAGAACATTGGTTGGGGAGTGTTCAGAAGGATTCACATTACAGCTGGAACAAAGCTGACTGTGTCATTCCCATGATTAAAACCTTTCAAAGGCTTCTTATGCTTCCCAGACTTGAATGTACAAATACAATTAAACTGAAGACCTTGTTAAATGCAGATTCAGATCCAGTGGGTTTGGGGTGGGATCTGAGATTGTATATTTCTCACAAACTCTCAGCTTCTGCTAGACCTTAGTTGAAACAGATAATGGTCTGTACCAGGGTTGGGCAAACTAGAACCCATGGAACACATCTAGCCTGCCACCTGTTTTCATAGATTGTTTTATTGGAACACAGCCATGCCCATTGTTTATGAACATTCTATTACTACTTTTGTGCTATCATGGTAGTATTCAGTAGTTTGACAGACAATATGGCCCAGAAAGCCTAAACTATTTACTATCATATCCATTTCAGAAAAGGTTTACTGACCCCTTCACTATACTATAGGATTAAACTCAAATTCGCTAAGATTGTATTCTAAGACATGCAAAATTTGGCTGCAGCCATATTGTGTCTCCTTAGGGTACACTCCTGTCATATGATCAACTTGCTGGTACCCGAACCCGGAGTGGTCTTTCTCATGTTTTTGCATATGCCGTTTACTTGAAACAGCTCTTTCAGGTATCCACACCTCCCTTACTTACTCACCTTTAGGATTCCATTCTGATGATACCTCTTCTGGGAAGCTTTCTCAAGGCTGTGGTGCCATTGTATCCATCACATCTCCTTCCATCAGAGCTCTTGTCTACATGCACTATTTCCCTGTCTCCTTCAGTTGGAGCCAGGGATTGTGCTTCATAGGGCATAACATATACTAGGTGCTCTACAAACATTGACTTAGTAAATGAATGAAGTGGTAATACTTATATTATACTTGGGAAGAAGGCAGTTTTAACATAGAGTTCATTCAGGAGAGTGTTTGGAAAGAAGGTTGCACAAGGCAGATGCACCCAAACAATAATGGCCTCAGAACCAGGCACAAGAACTTGCTATTCTTATTCTTAGTTCAGACATCAATTCCCAAATGACTTCTGAGAAACTGTGAAACTATGAGATGCTCTGTGATTTTTTTCCATGCTTTTATTTTTTTAATTTTTATTCTAGTAACATACATACAACCTAAAATTTCCCCTTGTAACTATTTCAAATATATAATTCAATGCTGTTAATTATGTTTACAGTACTGCTACCATCACCATCATTCATTACCAAAACTTTATGATCAACCCAAATAGAAAGTCTGTACAATTTAAACATTAACTCGTTTCCCACCCCAGCTCTGTCCCCTGGTAAGTTATGTTCTAGATTCTGACTCTATGAGTTCCCTTATTATAATTATTTCATATCAGCGAGGTCATACTATACAATATTTGTCCTTTGGTGTCTGGCCTATTTCGCTCAACATGATGTCAAGTTTTACCCATGTTGTCTGCGGGTCAGAACTTCATTCCTCTTTATGGCTGAATAATAGCCCATTAATTTTAGTTCTTGTGCTTAAGTCTTTGATACATTTTGAGTTAATTTTTGTATCTGATATGAGGTAGGGGTCCACCTTCATTCTTTTACATGTGGTTGTCCAGTTTGCCCAGCACGATTTATTGAAGAGTCTATTCTTCTCCCACAAAGTGGATTTGGCACCCTTGCCAAAAATGAGTTGATCATAGGTGTGAAGGTTTATTTCCGAACTCTCAATTCAATTCCATTTGGTCTATACGTCGTATTTGTGCCCTAACATATATGTAATGATTACTGTACCTTTGTAATACTTTTTATTTTTAATAAGTTTTATTTACATACACCATATAATCCATCCTAACTGTACATTCAAGGGCTCCTGGTATAATCACATAGTTATGCATTCACCACCACAATCTATATGAGAACATTCCCATTTCTTCTGAAAAGAAAGGCAAAAAAAAAATTCCCATACCCTTCCCTTATGTCCCCGTTATTGACCTTTCACTTTGGTATAGCGCTTTTGTTACAATTAATGAAAGAACAGTACAATGTTACTCTTAACTATAGACCTTAGTTTGCAATAACTATACATTTTCCCCATATACTACTACATTATTAATACCTTGTAATAATAATGACATACACTTGTTCTAGTTCATGTAAAAGTTTTCTTGTATTTGTACTATTAACCACAGTCATTATCCACTCTAGGTTTCGCTAAGCTATAAAATCCCAGTTTTTATCCTGTAGCTTTCCTTCTGGTGACATACATAGCCTTGATCTTCTTTTAGCCATACTCACACTTAGCTTTTTGTTAATTACACTTACAATATTGTGATACCATCACATACTATTATGCTAACCATTTCTGAATCTTTACAATTAACCTTATTAAACATTCTGTGCTCCTTAAGCATCAATTGCCCAATCTCTGTCCTCTTTCTATTCTTGATAACTATGCTCTTGAATTTAACTCTCAGAGTTTGCTCATTATAGTTAGCTCATATTAATGAAACTGTACAATATTTGTCCTTTTGTTTCTGGCCTATTTCAGCCAGCATAATGTCCTCAAGGTTCATTCATGTTGTGGCATGCACCACAACTTCATTCCTTCCTGCAGCCACTCAATATTCCATCATATGTATACACCACAGTTTGCCCTTCCATTCACCAGTTGATGGGCCCTAGGGCCACCTCCATCCATTGACAATCGCGAATAATGCCACCATAGACATCGGTGTGCCTCTCTGACCTTTTAAGATCTCTATGGTCAAGCAAGTTTCAGATGTCTGCACAATATGTCCTTCTCCTACAGATTGACGGTGCAGAGTTTTACGATAAAGAGTTTTACGATAAAAAGTTTAATGCAGGATAGCTCAAACTTTCTTGATTGGGATATTTTCCACCCTGTGGACAAATAGTACATTTTGAAGAATTCAGACTCTGTAGAATCCACTTTAGGAGATGGTGATTTGGCAACACAGAGTTGTGCAGTCCATGATTGAGGTAATATTCTCAGAGGATACTGGAGGCATAGTGGATGTACCAGAGGATGGCATGATGAAGGCTTAGGTAAAGGCAGAGTATATACATGCCAACTTAGAAGACAAGTCTTTAAACTAGTAAGATATACAAAATGCCCGTGCACCCTCCCAGCTATTTCTGCATGCCTTCTTAGAGCATCTCTAATAAGAAGGGCCAACTTTTTCTTGAATAATCCTGCAATAGGCTACTCCACATATTGTACTAGCAAGTCATTTTACACACTGTAAGAAGATTTTGTTTTCATAAAGCTATTTTCCTTATCTTCTTCTTAAGCAATAATTCTCAGGTCTTATCTGAAATAGCAATACAGAGTATCCAAAGTGTAGAAATACTGAGAAAAAGTATATTTATTATATTCTTCTAGTTTAAGAAGACACTCACTGCTTTAATTTTAGAAAAGTCCATCAGAAAAAACTGAAAATTAAACTAACATACTCATTTAAGTGTAAATTTGCTCTATATTTCCTAATTTTGCAGGGACCCTATAAAATATTATATATTCACATGTGAAGCATGCTGAGAAGTGGAAAGTAGGTGATGTAGGGATAATAGCTGTGGGTGAAAAACAGTTGGACACTTCTATAGCTTTTTTTTAAATATGTATCAAGCTTTGGGCTATATTCACATGGATTTGCATGCTTATCCTGAGCTTATATGAACATACCTGTATGTTGGTCAAAAATCCAAGAGTACTGTGTTTCCCATACTATGCCCCATTAGGATTTCACTAAGTGTTTTATACACACATTTTGAAAAATGCTGAATCACAGATTTCTTTCCTGCAGGAATTTTCAGACCCTTTATATAATAATGTACATTGTGATTCTCTAAGAAGGGCATGAAATATGCAGGACTTCTTCAGAATAATTGACCATGGAAACTTTCTGATGTGAGACAACATTTATCCTACACTAGCATTTTGCGGGATATTATTTGAACATTGCTGTACCAATGTACAAATATATCATATATATTTTACAGAATTACTATAAAATTACTGTACAGCCCAGCTTTAATGTCAGATTTTCCTGAACGGCTTTAACTGGCTTAACTGCTGAATGCATATGTGACCTTGGGCAAGTTGTTTATTCTCTCTGCAAGTCAGTTTCTTCATATTTAAAATGGATACGATATTTCTGATAGTCCCTATATCATAGGGTTGTTGTTAGGTTTAAATAATACAGTGTAAGTAAAGTGTGTAGCCTGGTGCCTGGCACATTATAACCACTAATAAATATTGTCTTTTCTTATAATTCTTAGTGTCACAATTCTGCACCTACTGTTTGGCTTCCTCACCACCATGTTTGCCATCATCCTTTGGTTTTCCTGCCTCGTGATCTGATCTGGAGTCATTGATAAGGATTCTTTTTCAAAAAGGCTGGAAGATATATACTGGCTTATTTTGTACTGTTTTGTGTCATTGTAGTAAAATAAGCTTTAATGTTGAAGAGGATGGCATTTTATCCTATAATTTCAAAACATTATGATTCAGTACACTTTAGAATTATTTTTCATATAATTGTGGTGGGTAGTAGGTAAAATGAATATTATTTTAGTCTTCTGAGGCTCATGAGACAGAAGAAATTTCTCATTTCGTGTAAAGATGACAAAAGTATCATTCCCTGAAATTTATTACAGTGAAATGCTGAAGATAACAACCCACTTACAGAATGTTTAGAAAGAAGCTTCTTGTTATTTATTTAGTTGATGTGGTCAGAATGTCGGAGAATAAAAAAATCTTGCAGAAAATATACTCTCTTTCTCTTTCTCATGATATACGCCTCTAGTTAGTGGAGAAAAACTTATCCTTGCATGGATCTTAATACCAATACCAATAATAATTAGAGTATGATAGTTTAAACTTATATTTTTCAAAATATGTACGTTAATGATCTCATTTGATCTTCAAATATATCCTTGCCCTAGGAAAACCCCAGAATTTGGGAATTATACATGGATTTATTCTGAAAATCCTTGCATAAGAGAAATACGTAAACTAAAATATAGCAGAAATCTGTATAGGTTACAGCTTTCTTTTTAAGTTCTACTAAATTCTTCAGCACTGAGTAAATGTAATATTTGAGTACCTATAGGTTCAAAGATATTAACAGAAGGCAGTACAAACAAGAATCAGTACAAGAGAACATTATAAACCCTCAAACCTAGATGACCTAAATTTAAAAATTTAAGTGAATAATAAACAGCAATTAAAACTTGTAGTTAAAAAAAGTCACAATTTAAAGTGAATCTTGTATATTTTACAAATAACTGAAACTTAGCTTCAGCTTTCTTTTTCTTGTCATCTGCGCTCTACGTGACGCTTGTGTTTCTCAACTAGAGAATATTCATTTTCTTTGGAATCACAGTATCAACAAACTAGGTCAGGAATCCCTGCAAGGGACAATCTATTGGTCCTCTCTAACCATCTTCAGAGCTCTCAAAAATCTAGTTTCTTATCTGTGGAATACAGCAAAAGATATCGACTGTATATTCTTCAAAATATTATTGTGAGTATTTAAAAAATTAATGTGTGCAAAGTAGAAGTGAAAAGCACAGATCACAATGTAAATCTTAAGGATCATTATGGGTCACAAGCCATCCAAATAATTTTTGACCTCCAAAGCTTTGCCAGGCTGTCTTCCTCTCATCATTTAAGTTTTAGTTTAAATGCCATCTCCTCAGAGAAGGCTTCCCTGACCAATTAATCTAAAGTAGAAATCCACAGCTTCCACCAGTCACTTCTGACCCTGCTACCCTGCTTTGTTCTCTCCATACCATTCATAACTATCTGAAATTAGCCTACCTATAGCTTTTGTGCATTTTAGATTCCTGCTGGGTAATGCAAGCTCCACATGGGCGAGACTCTTTCTCTTGTGTTCTTTGCTGTTCTCTAACATTTGGGACAGTGTCCAATGCAGAAATAGCCTCTCTGCATTCACTCCTCTCTCCAGACACATCTACTCAAATGGATTTTAGGCCTTAGAACTAAATGTTTTGTATATAACTTTTCATGTTCTCAGTAGTAAAAGCAACTTACGGCTCTCCAAACCCAATGATAAATTGTATCCTAAAAAGAGGACTTCCTCCATGGAGCCATTTTCACTGCTGATAAAGTTACTTACTCAAAACACCACACAGAATTCATCTAGCTCCAGAAAATCAGAGGGGAGATTTATTATCATTTTTTAAATTTTCACTGTTTAAGTAATTAAAATCATTCAGGCCGCTGTCTTAGAATTTCACTCTCCAGGACTAACCTGGAATTAAAGCTACTAGGTCAGTCTGGCATCATCAATTGGCACAATTTTGCCATTTATTCCTATCAAATAAGCACTACCAAACTTTATGATCAGAGGGCCAAATTATATTTACATTGCAAAACTAATGAGTAAACCCCAAATCTTTAAAATCGTCTATAAAATCTTATGGCATCCAGCTTCCTGTTAGCCTCTCTGACCTCATCACATACTGCTTTCCCCACCATGTCCTCAGCTCCAGCCACAATGGCCAGTTTGCTCTATCTATAGCCTTAGAAGTATGCTCCTGTCTTAGTCTTGCTCTTTATTTTCTCTCTGTCTCTGTTCTAGTTTAAAGCTGCTGGAATGTGATATACCAGAAACAGAATGGCTTTTAAGAAGGGGGCTTATTAAGTTATAAATTTACAGTTATAAGGCTGTGAAAATGTCCAAATTATGGCACCAACAAGAGCTTACTTTCACTTAGGAAAGGCTGATGAAGTTCAGGGTTTCTCCTTCAGTTGGGAGAGCACATGGTGACATTTGCTAGCTTTCCCCCCAGGTTTCTTGTTTCATGAAGCTCCCCCAGGGGCGTTTTTCTTCATCTCTGAAGGTCTCTGGCTGAGTCGCCTCTCATGGTTTGGGTGGCTCTCGTTGCTCTAAAGCTTTTGCCAAAATGGTTCCCTCTTAAAGGGCTTCAGTGAGCAACCCCAACTTGAATGGGTGGAGATGCACCTCCATGAAAACCATCTAATCAAAAGTTATCACCCACAACTGGGTGAGTCACATCTCCATGGAAGCAATCAGAAAAGTCTCACCAGCAATACTGGTGGTGGGGGGGGGGGATTAAAGGACATGGCTTTTCTGAGGTAGACCACAGATTCAAACTGGCCAGCCTCCATCTCTCTTCCCTCTAGACAGCCACAAAGCTTGATCTCATATATCCTTCAGGCTTTTGCTCAAATGCCTCCTTAGCAGAGAAGCCTTTTTGACCACCCTAGTTTTAAATCACAGAATCCTGCTCTATTCCCTACTACTCTCTGTATTTTTCCCTTATAGTACTGAATCACCATCTTACATGCTTTGCATTTTATTTCCTAATTTGCTCATTGTTCTTTTTTCTCTCACCATAATCTAAGTTCTATGAAGGTAGGGATTTTTCTGTGTTCACTGCTATGTTCTGTCTGCCACATGGTAAGCCGTTAATAAATATTTGTTGAATTAATTAAAGAAGGAAATTAATTTGTAAAAGAGTAGCATAATCTGAATGAAGTTAAAAAAATTCATTAAAATTGATTTTATACAGTTCTCTAACACCTGAAGCTTAGTGTTAATTAGATTTCTACAAGGAGCAGAAATTGTGGGAGTACCCCGGGTTGTGTGATTTTATTTTTTAGCATGGGCAGGCTCTGGGAATTGAACCTGGGTCTCTGGCATGGCAGGTGAGAACTCTGCCACTGAGCCACCGTGGCCCACCTGTGGGATTTTATTTTAAAGGATTTTGGGGGAGGTAAGAAAGAAGCTCATGGAGGACGGCCATGCAGGAGTTGCTCATGGAAATGGAATGCCATACAAGTCACTGTGTAGGGTACAATCACTGACCTAGTACCTGGTTCTAGAACTTAGTGGTACAACAGAATCACCTTGGGTGCTTACTAGAAACACTGTTTGCTGGACTGCACCTGCAGTTTTGGATGCAGTAAGTCTGGTGTAGGGCCCAAGAATATGCCTTTCTAATGAGTTCCTAGTTGAGCCTGATCTGGTCTGGGGACCACATGATGTTGGTATGAGTACTATGACCTAGCAGTATGACAGCCACTTTATTCACTTGGAACAGTCTAGGGCTTGTGACTTGGTTTCTTGAGCTTTATTTCCATATTCTTGTGTGATCTTACTTTTATACCAACTCTTATTTTTATCTTGTCTTCTCCTTACTCATGAATTCTAGTTCCTCATCACTTCTTCTTTCTGTGTGACCCTGTCTTTGCACTACTTTACTGCCTGTTAACTGTGTCTGTATGTCTCATATTTGAAGTTCCCCAGATAATTTAATGGCTTGGTTGGATATTCCAGTCACTCTTAAGTGATAGCACTTATAATAGAAACTTCATGGTTCCTTCGCTCTTGCAAAGATGCCTGGCTAGCAAGATCACATGGAAGAAAGCATGATCATTTATATAGAAGACATCTCATATAGCTCTGTTCAGTAGGGGCTGTGATAATGAGTGCACTCCAAGAGTTTTTGTAACAATGTGCATGTGTGTGTGGGGGGCTGTGGGTGTGGGTGTGTGTGTATCAGGGAATTTGCATGGAGCATCTGCTTCAATGTGGTTAAGGATATTTTGTAATAGTGTGGAAGAGAATACTTGCATTCTACTGCCAAATTAATCATACATTAGCCTAGTAATAATGGACACATCTTTGATTTTCTCTGTGCTTCAGTTTTCCTAGTGAAAAAAATGGGTGAATGGGACAGGATGAGCTATAAGTTCCCTTCCATCTGTAGTGTGCTATGATTTGATGAATTCAATTCATTTGTGTACGCGCATGTATGATCAGGTCAGCCCCCATTTCAAAGTTGCTATGATCCAATTTGTTGTAGTTGAACATTATATTCTATTATTTTCATTGGCACGAACAACGAGGTGGTTAAGAGTGTCAGAGTCAATTTACTTGGGTTTGAATTCTGGTTATGCCACTTTCTAGCTGTGGGGTCTTGGGCAAATCACACTCTTTGGACCTAAATTTCTTCATCCATAAAATGAGGATAATAATTTCCTTAAAGTTTTGCTGGATTAAATGAGTTAATACATGTAAATCTATTTAGAATATTGGGAGTGAATATATTCATATTTATATGAAAACATATATTTCATGAGTGAATATGTTTAGGAAAGTATCTGGCACATGGAAAAGACTAAATGTTTCTAAAATTATTTTTATGTATTTCATTAGTGCTATATTTTGTCTACTTTAATACTTGTGACACATTGTGCATGAGATTCTTAGAGTTGTGATTTGAATATGGAGTCATCAAAAATTCATGAAACAATTTGGGAAGTGTTCAGTCTTTCTGATATTTAAAAGGCTTTATGAAAGATTGGGGATAATTCTGCCTTAAAAGTTTGGAAAAATTTACCAGGGAAGACATCGCTCTTTAGTAGAATTTTGTTCTTTTACTTAAATTTTCAACATATCATCATGCTTCACAAGATTTCAGCACAAAAATTTTGCATAACATGTTCTTATATCTTTTATAAGGCATATAAAATATGTCTGTAGGGCTTATAGTGCTGTCGCCTTGGTTATTTGTGTTGCATCTTGTTTTTCTTGATCACTCTACCTAGAGTTTTAACAATTTTATTAGTCTTCTTAAATAACTAATCTCTGACTTTGTAAATTCCTTCCAATGTGCATGTGTTTGTTTCATTCATTTCTGCTCTTATCTTTGTTTCCTTCCATTTTCTTTGGGATTGTTTTGATTTTCCTTTCCTTACTTCCTGAGATGGAAACTATAATCTCCTTTAACACTTCTCCATCTGTTTTACATAAGTTTTGATAATTGAACTTTTGTGATAACTTATAATATAGATAAAGACCTTTTTTCCAATTTTTATTGTGATTCATTCTTTGACGCATGGGTTATTTAGAAGTTAGTTTCTTAATTTCCAAATGTAGAGGTTTTTTTCTAGTTATTGTTTTGTTATCTATTGCTAATTGAACTCCTCTGAAGTTAGGTTTTAATTTCTTGAAATGTGCTTTATGACCTAGCATATATTCAATTTTGGTAAATAATGTGCTTGAAAATAATATGTGTTTTCAGTTGTAGTTTTAGTGTTCTGTATAGGTCCATTTGGTCAAATTTGTTAATCATGTTGCTCAAATATTATATAACATTTCAAATCCTATATCTTCTTTTAGTATCAAGTACTGATGCAGATACGTTAAATTTCCACATTGATTGTAGATTTGTGTATTTTTTTGTAGTTCTGCCTACAGTTATGCAAACTTTTAAATGTTATATTTTCTTGGTGAATTGAACATTTTATTATTATAAAATGTCTATCTTTATCTCTAGTAATGCTTTTGCCTTAAAGTCACCTTGATCCAATAATATGGCTACAACTGTTTTTGACTTGATTAGTGCTTGCTGGCTTATCTTTTTTTTGTCCTTTTAATTTCAATTGTTATGAATGCTTATGTTTCAGGTGACTCTCTTATAAATAACATATAATTGTGTGTACGTAAATGGATTTATTGTTTTCAAAATTTCAATGAGAAGTTTCAACCATGCTGATAATTAACATACTCATATATATATTTACACACATGAAGAATTAATAGATATACATATAGACATAGAGTAAATACATGATTAATATTTCATTTCAGCCATTTCAAACTAATGGCTGCAAACATCATGCTATTTCATCCTTAAATGCTTTTGCGAGGATCTCCCAAGAATAAGGTAATTTACCCACATAAGTACATCACCGTTATCATATCTAAGAAATTTAACAGATTTTACTAATATTACCTTTAACCAGTCTATATTCCAATTTCTTCCACTGTTCCCCAAACTTCTAATTGTGTTATAAGTGTGCAAATGTCCATTTCGTGTTATCTTAAAGTTGGGTTTAAAACTGATTAGATTCCAATTAAATGTCCCATTGCCATTAAGGTCAGTTGTTGTGTAGCTGTTCCTCTTTTTAAAGCAGTGGTTTTCAAGCAAGGTTAATTTTGTCTCCCCCTACCCAGGGACATTTGAGAATGTCTGGAGACATTTTTAATTGCTACAACTGGTAGGGTGTGGCATGGGGTGCAAGTTGTATCTAACATCTAGTTCCTGGAAGCCAAGTGTGCTGCTCAAAATCCTACAAAGCAAAATCACAACTTTCTGTGACAAAAAATTATGTGGTCTGAAGTGCTGAGATTGAGAAACACCATTGTGGAGTAACAGTACTTTTCTGTCTAGATGCTTTTAGGCTGTCTTTTTGCTTTTGTTTTCAATGGTTTCACTACAATGCAGTCATGCATTTTGTTTTTTGTTTTCATTTTTCATACTGCTTGGGGTTTGTTGGAATTATTTTTAGATGTGTGAATTGATGTCTGTCATTACTTTGGGAACATTCTCAGCCATTTCTTCTTTAAATATTGTTATTGCTTAAGGATAGATGTAGGTTTCTTAAGCCCTGAAGATTTTACAATGTGGAAACCACTAAAAAACACAAGCAAAGTTGTGTATAAATGGTATTAATTATTTGTAGTGATAAAATAAATCACAATATGTTTCAAAAACTTTTTAAGAACACAAAATTTTTAAAAACCACATAATGTATTAATTGGCTGTCTGGCATCTCGATATCATTTTCCCCTTATTTGTTGTAAGCTCTTTTCTTTTCTTATAGCAACAATCTGGTTATAACATTTCTGTTTAAGGGAATAAAAATAAATGTAGAAGCTTTCCCAGCCCAGGGCCCAGCCAACTAGCAGGAAGTATGTCAGAAGTCACTTGAACTCAGACCACACGTCCCTGTGTTAGATACATCAGCTTTTCAATCAATCTTTGTTCAAAGTCCAGTGAGATCCAAGACTACTGCTCACCAGCAGAGAGAAAATGCTCAAGGGAATGGAGAAGCTCTTTTTCCTTCCAGATCCAGAAATGACCTCCATTCTCTAATCCCAAGAATGTAAGTTATCCAAGCAAAAATGGCAAAGTTATGGCTTCTTCCTGCGAATCAAGAAGGACACTGATAGCCACCTGGTCTGGGGGTTGAGCAGGGTAGCCCAGCAGAGAAGGCTGGCCTCCAGGATGGAGACTGAGTTCTTAGGATCAGTGGTGTGTTTGTTTACAAGGATGGGCACATGCAGGTTGTGGATCTGGTCGGGAAGAGTGGGCATTCGGTGACTTTACTAGCTTTGGATGGTGTATTAGTTAGGATTTCTCGAGAGAGACAGGATCAACAGGAAACACTCACAAATATAAAATTTATAAAAGTGTCTCACATAACCATTGGAATGCAGAGTCCAAAATCCACAGGGCAGTCTGTGAAGCTGATGATGCCGATGGAGGGTCTGGACGAATGCCACAGGAGAGGCTCACCAGCCAAAGCAGGAAGAGAGCCTGTCTCTTCTGAATCCTCCTTAAAAGGCTTCCAGTGATTAGAGTGAGCATCACTCATTGCAGAAGACACTCTCCTTGGCTGATTACAAATGAAATCAGCTGTGGATGCAGCTGACATGATCATGATCTAATTCTATGAAATGTCCTCGTTGCAATAGACGGGCCAGCACTTGCCCAACCAAACAGGTACCATTACTTGGCCAAGTTGACACATAAACCTGATCGTGACAGATGGGAATTCCTATGAGAAAGCCATTTTAAAAAATGGGTGGAATTGAAGGAATTGGGTCAAAATCAGAAGGTGCCAGGTTTCAGTGATAACGAACTACCCCTGGTGATGAATGGTGAACCAGACTTGGACCCAACTGTGGCTATGTTACCTGGTAAAGGAGGGGAATAGCTAGGGCTTCTCTCTGGGAAAAAAGGGAGTATACATGACTGATATAATATCCTCAAGGTTGGCTATGAAAGCTGGTATCCTAGCCGATGATCACCTGATTGGAGAGACTGCAGAAAATGCCAGCCATGACGAGGTGGTGGAAAAGGTGAAGTCAGGAAGCCATGCTATGTGTTCCCGCTAGTGGACAAGGAAAATGATATGCACCACAGTGAGCAGAAGATAAAATTCAAGAGAGAAACTGCCAGTTTGAAACTGTTACCCCACAAGCCCCAGGTTGTAAAGATGACGAAGGGAAGCAGTGGCTGTGGGTTTTACCTGAGTGTAGGTGCAGACCAGAAAGGTCAGACCATCACGCTCATTGATTCCAGAAGCCCAGTAGTGGAGCCTGGCCTAAGCAGCAATGACCAGTAGTTGTTGTCAATGGCAAGTCTGTGGAAGCCTTTGGTCATGACAGTGTGTTGGAAATGGTTAGGGAAGGGACTTCACTGTTGGTGGTGGACAAAGAGATGGACAACATGTATAGATTGGCTCATTTTCCTCCATTTCTCTACTATCAAAGTCAAGAATTGCCCAATGGTTCTATCAAAGAGGCTCCAGCTCCTACTTCTGCCTCTCTCCAGGTCTCAAGTACAGATACTATAGAGGAAGTCGGAAATCAGAAACCTAAACTCTGCAGGCTGTTTAGAAGTGAAAATGGTTATGGCTTTTGCTTAAATGTAATTTGGAATCTGCCAGGCTCACTTGTCAAAGAGATACAGAAGGGCCGCCCTGCTGATCTGGACATCAAGATGAAGACATCATCACTGAAGCGAATGGAGTAAATGTGCTGGATGAGCCATAAGAGAAGGTGGTGGACCAAATACACAGCAGTGGGAAGAATGCTGTGCTCTTGGTCTGTGGAAAGAAGGTCTATGATTATTTCCAGGCTAAGAAATTCCCTATTGTTTCCTCCATGGCTGACCCATTGAATGACCCCCTGAAATCCGAAGAAAAAACACTGGCAGAGTCAGAGCACAACTCATGTACCACAAAAGAACGAGCCTACAGTATAGACTCCTCTTCTTCCTCCAATTCTGAAGCTACAAAGATGTGATGAGAACAAATAACAGCTTTGGCTAATAGTTGTTTCTGGCGATTTACTAGGAATCCTTTCTCAAGGAATGAACTGCCATCCATTTATTGTCCCTGCTCGAGAAGAACTCTAGAAACCAGTTTATCATGTGTGATTGTTTTCCTTTGGCATTTGTCTTAGGGGTGGCTATTGCAGATGGCTTATTTCTAGTCCACTTAGAAAAAGCTAAGACTGGAGCCACCTTCTTTTCATGTGCTATCTTTCAAGCTTCAATTTAACTACATTTTCTTGTATGGTTATAATTCCTACTGCTATAAGCTCCATGAACATGAAGATAATTTATCAATCTTTATATGTAAGAACAGAGAACACTATTAAATTTATGCTTTTGTAAGAATGTCATGGTTGTGAGAATAAATAACATTAAAAATGTCTTTTGAGTATGCTTAAAAAATAATTGTAGTCTTTCTTTTAGCATGGATGATAAAAAATATTTATTATTGATATTTTACATAATGAGAGAAAAAAATGAGGAAGTGGGGCCAAATATAGCATGCTCTTTTGAGATGTTTACTGTAAAAGAGAACACAGAAATATGGAGAAATGAGGGCAGGGAAGAAGGTCACAGGTTTTTTAAATTTTTCTTTTAAGGTAGAAATATTAAAGAATGTTGGCTTGCTAACGTTAATGATTAAGTAGAGAAATACAGGAGATGGGAATTATTTCAGGAATTTATTCCTTGGGCAGATGTATATGAAGAACTGGAATTTAATGCACAATTAGAAGTGCTGGCCTTATCTGGGGTTTTTAGTCTGGAGTTCACAGACTACCAAGGAATCCATAGATAGAATTCAGAAAGTCTGTGAACTTCAATGGCAAAAAATTACATCTTTATTTTCACTAATCTTGAACGGAAATTTAAATGTCACTCATTTCTTTCAATAATGAATGTAGTCAACAAATCAGAATTAAGCTACCAATACAGATATTTTAAAATCATATAACAGCTTTTGCACATATCTTGAAGCGCCATTTATTCTCCTCAGCACATCTAGATATGGTAGTTATTAGACTATCTATCAGATCATCTTATATAATGCATTAATAAACACATATTTTACTATATCACAATATTTTAAATATTTTGATAAATGAATTGTAATATAATTTGTGTCCTTTGTAATCTTAGGCATTCTATTTATGCATTTAAAAACATTGCTCTGTAAATAGCCCATAGGCTTCACCAGCAGCTCATGACACA
Organism: Tamandua tetradactyla; assembly: GCF_023851605.1. Lineage (NCBI taxonomy): Eukaryota > Metazoa > Chordata > Mammalia > Pilosa > Myrmecophagidae > Tamandua > Tamandua tetradactyla. The sequence goes on from NC_135331.1 coordinate 49,310,498, forward strand.
AAAAAAGATCAAGAACATATGCTATAACAGGAAGGGAGGCAGAGTATATGTGTACAGAAGCAAGAAGTTTAGCAGATCTGAGGTTGGATATTTGAGATATTTTTTGCTGACTGCTTCTAAATTTCTCAGTTAAATAAGAGACAATGTCATCAGAGGAGACTGAGAAAGGGGGGAGGAGATAATGGAGATTTGAGGATAGGAAAGAAGGTGTGAATTAATTTCTAAGAGAAGAAGAAAGCTAATTTACTAGGAGAATGCAAGATTGCAGGGCAGTGTCCAGTGCCCACTTGTATTTCCAAATTTAAAGGGAGACCACAGTTTTATGTTTTTCTCCTGCACTGCTCAGCTCCTTCTGTATAGGTATAGGATGAGTCGAGAATTGAGTTTGCAAAAAGAAAGAATTTTTACCAACCTGAAATTTAGGATCTCACGGTTTTATTGAGAGATTCCTGAATTGGGTAGCATGCCTTCCAGGAAACAGAGAGGAGCTCCATGGGGAAGTACTAAGGGCAGGGTTATCTAGACAGGCTTTCATAACCAACAAGGAAGCTAGCAGTATAAATGACTCCATTGGCTGTATCAAGATATTTATACTTATTTAGCTAATGCCAAACCAAAGGGGCTTGGACTCCTAAGTTAAACTGGAGCTGGAGGAATATGCTTGGGTGGCCTTAGGTTTCCTGCTTCTGGGGGAGCCTGGCATTACAAGAAACAAGAACAAGCAAAATTCTGGTTTGCTGACATGAGATTTAGCATGAGTGACTCCATCTTGTTTCCATGTGCATTTTTAAACAAGTTTAACGAGGGTTAGGGTTTTCTAAAAGAATGGGTGAAGGGGAGAGAAACAAGGAAATTAATGGTATATACAGAAGAGTGATTCTAAAAGTAGACTTGTCAAATCTCGGCTGTATAAAGAGGGAAGTGAGAACATCAGGTTTTGGGATCAATGGATAAGGGGTTTCTATAAGTTGGCTGAATTTGTAGAGTCAGGGATGCTCTAGTAAATAAACTAGAGAATCATGAGGTGAACTGAAGAGAGCAGAGACAAAAAATGTTTTAAGCCAAAGTGATGTTCACAAATTATGGTTTAAGGGGGTGAGAAGCAGGCAGATATTTTAGGAAGGTTCATAAGCTAATGACTAAAATGTTGACATTACAATCAGACTTTCTCCTTGACTCTCTCCTTCCTAAGTATCCATATCTGACATTCTATTCATGCTCATAGAACAGGATGAAGTTGGCTTTGCCCTTCTTATTTGAAAGACACGTGCTCACTGTCCCTTCTCCTTATGGAGTATCAGTCATCCTACTTAAGAAGACAATGGCTGAGAATTAGCATATACTTAATGTCTGCTTTGTGCTCTGCTCTGAAGCACTTTCCTTGTAACTTTCAACAAGACTTCACCACAATTCTGTGAAATATAGATTACTAAACTGAAGCTTGAAGAAGGAAATTTATAAGACTAATATAATAAAGGTAGCAACTGATAGGACTGGAATTTTAGGAACGAACTAACTATAAATGGTTTAGTCTTTCATGCCATTACCTGGGATACGAGTCTTATATTGACACCATTTGCAGGATATGCTTATACAGAAATGTAACATGGTTATTGTTGATAGCTCTCTGGAGAAATCCATTAATCTTATTAAATAACAGCAAATAGAACGTATTTAATTTTGCCATAATTAAATGATTAGTTAGATAATTGAGAATTTGTTTGTAGTTGACTGGTAGTAAGACAAATTAAGGGCTTGAACATATTAAGAGTAGCATTTCTGTTAGTTCCAGCTTAAATACTTTCCTTTCTCATTGTGCTTTCATCCTAACCTCATTATTATTCATCATGACATCCTTACTGAAAACAGTAGTTTGAATTTAAGAAATTTATTAAATGAGCTGATGTCCAATTTTTCTTTTCTTTTTTTTCCTTGTATTTTTCTTTTATGTCTATCATCTTTGAACCAGCAATCTCAGTTTTAAGGACATTTGAGACTATTTAAATAAGTTGTCCCTCAAATCCTCCCAACTTAAGAGTATTTGAAAGTTATTTGAATTCTTCCTTTCCTCTCTGTCATCATATTGTTTTCAGTTATAATTTCTGTAGGTCATGATTTAAATTGTTCCTATACAATACCATTAACAAATTAATTATAAAATCCATGGAGAGAAAAATCAAATTACTTGTTCAACAGCATGTATACCAAGCATGTGGTAGAGTGATTAGATTTTTAATTTTAATTTTAATTTTTTGAGTGATTAGATTTTAAAAGTATCATTGAGTGCTTTATGTGCTGCCTAAATTTAGCACATGTATTATAAGGATAAAGCAGTTTAATTCAAACTTCTAGTTCGGCTGAACATATTCATTCATCCATTCATGCATGCATCCATCCATTATTCATTCATACATGCACTCACTCTGAAATGTTTACTGACTTTCCAATTTATGCCAGGTACTGTGCTAGGCACCATGATTGCAATGACAGACAGGACAGATGCAACTTCGTCCTCGTGGAATATAGTATACATTTCAAGAGACAAGAAGGAAAAAGATAGTCAGGGTAGAAGGAGCTTCTTAGTAATGGAAGATGCTTCCAGACAACATTCAGCTTGGAAGGCATCTGCTCATAGCCTAAACTCTGGTTCCTTTCTTGTACAAAAGGATATTGTACAAAATCAGTGCTGTTTCTAAAATTGTCCTTAACCATAAGGAGCCCTTAGAAATCACTGGGGGTGGGTTGAGGAAGGGTGGGGAGACAGCTTGGGTCTTAGAAAATGCAAAAACAAGCAGACAAAGAACAGGCAAGGAGGGCCCAGTCTTATATTTTCATTCAGTTGTTCTAGGGTGAAGGTGAGATAAGCCCACTGTTGATTTATACAATGCCTCTGTGCACTAGAGACAATGGTACCTTTCTGGTGAGTGCAGCCATTTATGGGACGTGGCATGCCAGTCAGACATTGTGCTGGGTAGGCAGTCCCATGTGGGGGACTGAGGTTGGCGAGTAGAGCATGGGATGGATTTTAGTTTTCTTTATCCTTTTGATCAGACACATCTGTGTAGGGTACAAACTGCACAGCCCCACGTGGTAGCGCTGGTGTGCCTTAGGGATGGAAAATGCTTTCCTTCTGCCATTCTTAGGTGAGCCATTGCATAGCCAAGAAATTAGGATTTAAGGGATGAATTTAATTACTGAATCATTATACAAATATTCCTTTTTGCTTTCTGATATATTGGAGTAGACAGAGGGAAGCACCTGAAATTTCTAAATTGTACTCCAGCTGCCTTGATCTCTGATAATGATTGTATAACACTTATCTTTTGCCTCTGTGATTGTAAAAAAACCTTGTGATTAACCTTCATTTGTACCTATTTATTCAGTTTTTCAACTTTAGAGCCTTGTAATCACTAAAGACAGCCCCTAATATTTATTAATGAAGGGTCTTGGGTCAGTCCAGAACTAAACCACACCGAAGTTATCTTGATAACCAAGACTCTATCTAATAAAGTGGGCCTGCCTGACATGTGCAGTGGCTTAGATTTTAACCTACAAGTCACCTATATCTCATTATAATACTAAAAATCATGCCCATCTTCATATTAAAGCTGCCATTTCTTGCATATGTTCTGTGACTAAGCATGTAATCAATCTGCGCCTGCTCAATAATTAGATGACCTCTAATTACATCATCTGCCCATCTAAACTCTGCCTATCTTTTTCTCTAATAAAACAATAAAAATTACTGCAGTTCAGGGGAACAGTTTGTGGGCTGACAGGCCATCTGCTCTCTTGCTGTGGGCCTAGTAGTAAACCTTTTTTCTCTCTAGAAAGCTTGGTGTCTCAAGAATTGGTCATTTGAACACATTGGGCCAAAGAATTCACTGCCTTTGTCCAGTAACAATTGTTCTAAAAGATTCCCTAAAGTGAATGTTGCCTGTGAGCCTCTAACTGTCTGATTATTGTGTAGATGTGTTTTAGGAAACCAAAACTCTGAGTTTTTCTTTCTTTCATTGGATTTGTTTTAATGTTGCAGAGAATCGACCTCTTTATGTCCACATGGTGCCCAGTATTAGAATAAATACATCAATAAAATAGCCTAATATATTATCTACATAGAAATCATTTGAGTATTTCTAAGCTCTACCTTTGTCTAAAGTTTTCATGATTGGGTAAAATTAATAGCCCTAATTTTAATGCTAATAATTACAACATAGTAAATTTGTTGGCTATCCTCAATGGACTATTTACTGAGATTTGTAAGGGTGAATTTCTGTGATCAGAAACACGAGGATACCAAAAAATTATCTTCCTGGTGAAAGTAGTAATGGGGGACTAGAAAAGGTTGTGATTAAAAACTTAAACTTAAAAATATTAAAATACTTTGGTGTTTTCAGTATTTGACAAGTTATTTCTAGGAGAAGTGGTGTTCCTCTGCCAAATTCCAAATATATATAAAATCATAATAATAATGCCAGAAACAGTAAAATAGAATTGATCAGGGAGATATTATCTAGGTCCAACTAGGGCATAAGATAAAAATGACTTTGAATTCTCAGGGGGAAAAAAAAGGATAATTACTTTTCAGATGCTTTGGCTTTTCTGAAGTTTCTTGGTCCAAGATAAAGTAATGATTTTGGGAAATGAATGCAACAGATCAAAATAGCTCTCTTTTAAAAAAAGACCTAAATATAATGGTCATATTTAGGAAGCAGTGGTAAATTTTTCTCTTAAAAAAAAAATGAAACTAGTCTTCAAAGGAGGAAGAACAAAGGAGGGAAAAAGTGTAGAAGGCAGTTAAATAACTATGATGAAAGTGATTCAGAGGACTTAGGGCCATAATGAATTATGAATATATACCTGAAGTAGTTCTAAGATTTGCAGTGGTCTTCAGGTTAGTTCTCCAAGCCTTTTGACATGACCAGAAGCTTTCACAGCTTCCTCACTATATGTTTTGACAAGATTTCTGGCTTGTCTTTTACATTTCCTGTCCCAGACCTTGAATTAGTCATTTCTTCAAGAAGCCACCATTCTTTTATGTGGAAATGGCATTTGGAGACCATCCACAATCCAAAGGTTAAGGAGACTCATTGCTACTGGGTAGATCAATGCCTCTGGGCTCCTTTGTGGACAGAAAACATACATAATTTTTAAAGATAAAATATCTCATCTTGATGTCTGCAATTTAAATTTAGGACCACAGAATTTTTACTTAAGATCATTGTAGTGGCTTGAAGCTATATATACCCCAGGAAAATGTTGTTCTTAAATCTAATCCATTCCTGTGGGGTGTAAACCCACTGTAATTAGGACCCTTTGATTGGGTTACTTTAGTTAAGGTATAGCCCAACCCAATCAGGATGTATCTTAATCCTATTACTAGAGTCTTTTATAAATGGAATACATATGGAGGGAGAGAGAGAAAGCTACGGAAGCTAGAAGCTGAAAGGAACGAAACCTGGAAGAGAAGGGACAGACCAGCAGATGCTGCCACGAGCCTTGACGTGTGACAGAGGAGCCAAGGATCACCAGCAGCCAGCCTTGGGAAGAAAGAACCACCTTGACAATGCCTTGATTTGGTTGTTCTCATGGCCTCAGACTGTAAGTTAATAAATTCCCATTGTTTAAAGGTAACCCATTTCATGGTATTTTTCTTTAAGCAGCCTAGGAAACAAAATCATCTATATTACGTGTATTTCCCAGTTCTCAAAGGCAGAATATGATAAAATTAGAATAGCCCTGTTACTTTAGCTCATATTATACAGCAGCCTTAAAATAATTATGCTGTTTTAGTTTCCCTGACACCGCAAGCAAATCCATGAAATGGTTCTGGTTAAATAATGGAATTTATTTGCTCATGATTTGAGGCTGTGAAAAAGTCCAAATCATGGCATCATCATGGCCATGTTTTCTTTCTCCAAATTGTGGCATTCTGCTGACTACTGGCAGTCCTTAGTTCTTAACTTTACTGTCACATGGAAAAGCACATGGCAATGCCTCCTGGTCTCTCCCTTAATCTTCTTGGTTCCATTGATGCTCAGCTGCTCGCTTCCTGTGGCTTTCTCTTCGCCTTTCTGAATTTCACTCTACTTATAAAGGATTCCAGTAACAGGATTAATACTCATACTGATTGAAGTGGGCCACACCTAAACTGAAGTAACTTCATCAACATCAAAAGGTTCTACTTACAATGAGTCCATACCATGGAACTGGAGTAAATTTAAGAGCATGTTTTTCTGGGGTACATACAGCTTCAAACCATCACAAACACCAATACTATTATCACCAGTATAATTAATGAGAACATTCAAAATTATTTTTACACATGCTGTCACATGTTGCATTTTTTATAATTATACCATATTTTTTATAACTATACTGTATCTACATTGTCTAGACATGTAATTCTTCTAAGCCTTATTTAATCTTAGTTCTAAAAATAATTATATTCTCTGCATATTTAATTGTCTTTAGTCATACTCTACATATTTCACATACTATGTCCTCTTGGTTCTAGTATATTCTTTAGGAAGGGTTCAAGAAAGCAATATTTCTTGCATGTTAATGTTTCTTGCATTTTTGTATGGGAAAAATCATATGTGCCCTTTATATTTGAAGATCAGTTTTGCAGTATCTAAAATCCTTAATTCACATTTTCTTTCATTGGATATCTTAATATGTTACTCTATTTTGTTTTGTAAGAAAGTGAGACTATTAAAAAGTCTATTAACAAACTAATGTCATTCTCTTTTAAGTCATTTGTGGTTTTTTTGCCTAGGTGTTCAAAAATTTTTTTCTCATCCAATTACTTTACTAGAATATGATAGTCTCTAGTACATGAACTTTTTCAATATATGGTTTCCATTTTTTTAATTTTAGGAGAGTTTTTGAATAATGGTATTTAGTATTTGTTTTTTTCTGTTACTTTAGTTTTCGTCTTCAGGAAATACATTTGTATTCATATTTTGAATTTTTTCTTTTTTTACCTATTTTAAAAACTTACCAGTTTCTCTCAGATTCTTTTATATTCCCTTTACCATTTCTATTTTTCTTTTAATGTTCCTCATTTTTGTCTTGTGATATGATAGCTTTGTGAGGGATTTGACCTCCATACTTCACTCATTGTTATGTGACACTAGTTTTCCTGAAATTTTAGGAGACTTTGCTCATATAACTTTGCAACCTTCATAGTGTCTTCTATTCTGTTGTTTTTGTGTGGTGTTCTAAAATATGACAACTTGCCTCTTAGATTTCCTGACTCCCTTCCCCTTCCCTTCTTTTATCTGGATCTTACATTTTTTTAATCTCTGTTTTGCGTACCCTGCCTGACTTTTCTTCCACTGCCAGCAGTTTCTCCTTAAAGTGGACCCTCTCCTAAAAGGGGACCATGAGAAGTCAGTTTCAGGAGTTCACAGAGTCAGGAGGCTACAATGATCAACCCTTTTAGCTCCCTTCAGGGACCTTCTTCCTTCATAGGATATTGGATTGAACCAAACATCTCCGCTTTAATTTTTGTTTCCAAATCAGACTGCTGCGCTTTCCAATGATTAGCTGTTGGCTCTTTGGAATTTTTCCTGGTTTCAGTTCCATCAAAAATCCTATTACTTCCTCTGCTTTCTTCTGCTCAAATGCTGATCAGGCATATCTCTCGGCTATTGGCAGTTTTCCTTCACCTACTTAATTTTGAGATTCATGGGAATACTTTTTAACCTACTGTTGTCTATGGGCTTTTCTATGTAGTTCTGTATATATTTTTATGTTGGGATTCAAGACCTGTTGCTGATACCATCTTCCCAGAATAACCTTATACTGCATTTTGATAGATAATTTGTAGTAGGTACCAAATTTTAAGAAAAATATATAAAAGAAAATTAAGATTGAGAGCAGTTTGGCCATTAATTATTATTGCTGTTGGTGTCATTATTTTTCAAATTTGGAAGAAATTGAATCTCACTTGATTTACATAAGCAAAGCAGCTTTTTTGATACTGGTCTTGGAAAACCTCTGTGGTTCTGAGATAGCAATAGCGGGGAAATAGTTCTAGAAAATAAACTAATACATTCAAGTTGCTCATGGGAAACTACTTACCCATAGTCAAGAAATAAACTTCCTGATGTTTTTGACATGCATATATTACAAGAATATGATAATTATCTGAGGAAGGCTTTTTCCCTGAATGTATAACCATTTCCTTCTTTAACACATCTGTATTTTTAACTTAGTTGTGTAAGAGTTTCAATAGGAAGGTAGAAAAACTATTCAAGGTTGTTCTTTTAAAAATAAAGATGACAGTGGGCTTATCAAGGTCCTATGGGATCGAAATCGCTTCTCTGGATGAAATTGCCTCACTGGATTGAACAGCTAGGAAGGCAAAATCATTTCTTTCAGGTGACCAGAGCATCTTTAAGAAACTGCTAATATTACTACTAAAGGTTTTATCCTTGTGGGTCATGAGAGTTAATGCAGCTTCTAGGGAAGGGAGGCAGAGTGCCAATAAGCAAAAGTGTTAGAGAAATAAGATCTGATTCTAATCTTGGGGTCACCATTTATGATCTATGCAATTTTAGGTAAATCATTTAATTTATTTGAGCTTTTAGCTCTTTGTCTCTGAAATGTCTATTATTTATAATTAATGGCAAAATAAAAGCCCTTGAGATCATTTAAAATAATTATATTGCTATTATTTAAATGTTAATCTTATTTCTGAGGAGTAGCTTACATACATTAAAAACTGTACTTCTTCCTCAGTTTCCAATCTTCATTACCTATCCATATACTCAAACCAGAAACCCTGTTACTCTCTGCCTCAGTTAACATGAAACCAATCACCAGGGTCTATAAAGTCAACTTCCTAAATATCCCTGAAATCCATCAATTACGTACTGTACCCTCCACTATCATCTTATTTCAGCCGCTATTATCTTCTGTCTGAATTATTCCTAAAGCATCCTTATGAGTTTCCCTACCCATGGTCTTATACTTACCAAAAATTGTCTGCATGGTGTAGCCAGAAATGATTTTTCAAGAGTGCAAACCAGATTTATGACACTTTCCTTCCTCAATGCCCTTTAATGACTTTTATCATATTTAGACAAATTGCCAACTCTTTAACATTGCTTGTAAGGCTGTCATCTTTTCAGCCCCATTGGTAACACTACTATAGTCCTTGCTCATTACTCTTTAGCCCAACACAACTACCTTTGGTTCCCCAAATGTACTGTACTCTTACTTTACCTCTGCAACAGGGCCCTCATCTGGAATATATTTTTAGCTTCTCCGTGTTTCAGAGTCAACCCTGACTCTCCAAGACTGGATTTGTTATCCTTCCCATGTACTCCCACAGCACCTTAATTTGCACTTATTTCGCATTGTACTTGCCTCTTCATTAACAGCTATCTGGATTCAAACTCAACCTCCAAGCACCAAAGAAACAGAATATGAAATATTCATTTTTTTATCCCTTGTGCTTCACTAAGATATTTTTTTGATGAATGATTTAGCACATTGTTTCCAGAAAACTCACTCTTCAGTCAAAATGGTGTGCTGTACTTCTCTATTCAGACTTAAGAGATTATTCTGTATCAAATGACAAAAATGTCTCCAATTTTGAAGGACAGGAACTAGTAATATCTGACCAACCTCACACACCTTCATACTTTCCTGTAGATGTTACATATTGTGTTCTAGTATTTTAAGAAAATCTCTGACAGATGTAATGATGATTTTCCTAATAGTTCTTTTATTTTCCTTCTAGATATTAAGCAGAATCTTTGCTCCAGGTTGAAATTGTTCTGTATCCCAGGAAAGTCATGTTCTTTGACCCTGATTCAATATTATTCAGTGGGAGCTTTCGATTAAGTTTATTCCATGGAGATATGACTCACCCAGTTTTGGGTGAGACCTTTAGCTTAGGAGATGTGTCTCCATCCATTCAAGGTGGGTCACTTATTGGAGTCTTTTAAGAAGGACCCATTTTGGAAAAGGCTTCATCCCACACAGCCAGAGACCTTTGGAGATGAAGAAAAAAAAAAATGTCCCAGCAGAAGCCTTTTGAAATGAGAGGCCTGGAGAGAAAGCTAGCATTCTGTACTATGTACCTTCCCAGCTGACAGAGGTATTTTGGACCCATCAGCCTTTCTTGAGCTAAGGTATCTTCCTCTGAATGCTTTTAATTTGGATATATTTATGGCCTTAGAACTTTAAATTTGCAACTTAATAAATTCCCCTTTAAAAGCCATTCCATTTCTGATATATTGCATTCTGGCAGCTTTAGCAAACCAAAACAATTTTACACATAAATATGTGTGCCTCATAACCCTCTGTGATACCTGCTTTCTTTCCCTCAAATGTAGTGCCTGACACTCTTGAAAATACAGTTACCCATGAATCATTCTCGTTTGTCTTGTCTTACTAAACAAATAAATCACATTTTTATTGTTCTCAGTGGGAAACCAAAAAGAAATAGGTTGATTACAAACAGAAAGCCATTGTAATCCCTGGTACTTCTAAAGAGGAAAACAAAGACAAAAGTAAAAACAACAACAGTAAAAAAGAAGCACAAAAAAGACCAAGGTACTAGAGGGAGAAAAATCGTTTGAAGTAACTATTCATTCAAAACCTCCATGACTACCCTCTGTAAAGAGGATAAGGGAAAACTACTTCTCACGGGGGAAAGATTTTACTGACTGTAGCAGGGTCATGCTGTGGAGCCCTCTGCCCACTTTCCACATTCCAGATTTCCCCTTTTCAGGAATGTGGAATATGTCTGATCAGAACAAAGCCTACCCAATGGCTCTCAGTACAGACAGTGTTTGTCTACCTGCTTCTCAGGTGTATCTTTTCCCACTATAGGGATATCAGGAAATAAAAAGAATTATTACCTTTAAGACTGCCAAAGAGGGTTCTAATACCCTTCTGAAAATGTAATGGATCTTTTGTTACTATTTATTTTTTAAAAACTCAGGACATAGCTCAGCTAAGTATGTGGATCCCCATTTCATCCTAACATGTCTGAAACTGTATGAGTGCATTGTTTCAGTAGAGACATTACCAAATGACTATCAGTTTGATAAGAGAATCAACATTATCATATTTAAGGTAATAGCAGCATGTTGACATTAGTGCTGTAAGAATGTCCATGGACTCTGGATAATTTTAAGAACTGAAAATCAAGGGAAAACTCAGGAGTTTCACCAAATGGAAAGAAGGCTAAACTGAGAGCTTGGAATCTTGAGTGCAGGTCATACTCTACCACTAACTTTGGAATCCTTAAAAAATGCATGAATATGTGATTCAGTTGCCTATCTTACGGAAATGACAGTGGTTGTATTTAATATCTAGTATTACTGGGGGTTAAGTGAAATAAAAGAAGTCAGTGGATTTTGAGATGTTAAAAGTGCTTTACCAAATTTACTCTAATTGTCATGGAAGCAACTGAAGTACCACTAGCATACAGAAGACCTGGACGACTCCTGGTAACCCCTCTAGTGGGACTCAAATCAACCAGGCACCCTTTGTGGTCAACATTTTTAAGTGTTTTCATTGAAAATATATGATGAGGCAATTTAAAAATATAGTAATTTGTACCTTATAACTGAGACCAAAGTAAATGATCCAGAATGACTTTGCATGTATTCATATTTGACTTGTACTTTTAAAATGATTTTGTGCATAGACAATATAAAGTGTGACTTACAGTTGTCCTTTAGTGGCCAAATGATATATAGATATAACAGCTGCGATCAGTGCTCCACCTGTATCCCTCATTCTTATCACTTCAGTGCATCCTGGCCCATCTTCCTTCTTCTAGCACCTGTGAGTCATTGTCTGTGGGCCTTCTCTTTTGTGGCCTTTTGCCATCACCATGTCACCTGAGGTCGGCTCGGAGTGCTGGGAAATTGACACCACTCCTTCTCTGCCACCAGGCAGCCTTCAAAAATTCCTGTCTGGTATTGGTGTATAAATACCCCAGCTCCCTTGCCCCTTAGGGAAAACTTAAGCTTGTTCTGAATATTGACTCAGAATTTCTCTAGGGAGATTAAACTCCAGTTACCCATATCTGTTTTAAATGCACACTTTTGCCTGAATCTGTTCCCTCTCCCCTACTCAAAACTCCTGCATCTCCCTAATAAACAACTGGTATTTGAATCCTGTCTCAGTATTTCCTCTAGGAGAATGCAAATGAAGAAAATGAAATTGCACATTGTATTTCCAGTTACCTTATCACTGATCTTTTTAGAGTCCTTTTCCTTTGTTGTGGGAAGGGCAAGCAGCCCCATCTCCACTCCTTTCACTGGGGGACCATAGATTGTGAGAGAATGGAAGTCTTCTTTTTAAAAATGCCAACTTACCCAAAAGGGCAGCCTCCTCTCTCTTCGTCCTACCCTTAAAATGCCTTGTGGTGAAGGATAGTCCTGGTTGGTGTTAAGACATCGTCTTTGAACTGACATCTCTCAGTAGTCCTGGTTGGCAGGTGGATAGCTCAGGCATTGGTGTTTTCTGAGCTCAGGATGGGGGGATCCTTAACTAGACAGCAGGAAAAGTCCTACCCGTGCAGTGTCACTGGGTTGTTAGGTAGTCTCCAGTAGTGAGTTGAAAGGCTCTCAGAGAAATTCAAGGAGGTATTGTAAGAGCTTGTTGAGACAGGGACAATAACCCTGGGGCAAAGGTGAGCTAAGCCAGCTGGGGAAAGGAAATGCAGCCAACTGATTGGGTGGCATCCTCACTGTATATTCTTGATACTGATCAAATGTGAGGTTCTTTGCCCAGTGTGCATAACAGTCAAACTATGATATTGGGCTTTCAAAATGACAGTTTATTGCTACACAAAGCAAGGATAACAATGCTCTATCAGTCTAAAATCTGTCTTCTCAAACTACTGTAACTCTGATAGCTTTGTGGTATCAAAAGACGAGCAGGTTTTAGAATAATGAGCACAATGGCTCAAGATGACAAAGTTAGAGGTGATCTAATTGTTGAGCATGTGAGATTGATTACATTCTTAGTTACAGAACACATATAAGAAAATGGTAGTCATAATGTGATGATCGGCACGATTTTTAGTATTATAATGAGGTATTGGTCACATATAGGTTAAATTTTACGTTACTGTGCATGCCAGGTGGGCCAATTTTGGTAAGATCCAGCTTTGTCTAATAAAATAGCTTAGGAATTAAATAGTTTATGCTCTGTGATGACTCAAATCCTTCCACTAATAAACATTAGGGGATTGTCTGTGGTCATAGGACTCTAAAGTTGTAAAACAGGATAAGGAGATAGGCAGGGAGTTTTTACAATCACAAAGTTATACAATTATACAATTACTTTCAAAGATCAAAGCATCCTGGTTACAGTTCAGTGGGCTTTAGTAACTTCAGGTATTTCCTTTTGGCTCTTCTACAATATATTAGAAAGTATGAGAAAGGTATCTATATAATGATTAAGTTATCTAAATTATTTGTTCTTTCTTAATTTCTTGGTTACACTCTGAGTGAGGTCTAGAAAAACTACCAGTCGGGTAGAGGTGAATTGCTTCTAGCAAATCCATGGGGGAGGAGACTATTGGAACCTGGGTCTTGGATGCTAAGTACTGCACTGGTTAGTGGGGTGGGGGACATGGGGTGGGGCGGACTCTAGGTAAACAGAACTCAACATGCAAGTCATAGATGCTTAAAATAGCTAACATATTTACTTTGTGAAAGCATTTTCACAGTTCTTGCTGCTGCCTCTGCTGTCATCACTTATGGAATTTTGTATTTTAATTTTTAATTAGTATATTTAAAAAGTAGTTTTAGATACCAACTGTGACAGGAGTTATAATTACTTAAAAATTTGAAAGATTCTCCACCCATCCCACTCCCTCCAAAAAACTCATTATGACTAAACTCAAAGCTATCACCTGATGGCTGTTTAAGCCACTGCTTCTTGGCTGGCTTTTCTGATCTTTTCCCAAGACTTGTGGGTGATGTCACTGCTTATCATCTCCATCATCACTCATCTCTCCTCCCTGTGGGCCACCCGCACTCCAGAGGTCAGGGCAGCGCAGGTGATTGGCAACGTTGGGACTGAATGAAGAGGAATTGCCTTAGATGAAATGACTCATTACCTTCTACAGCCTTCCTGCTGATACAGAGAACCTAAAATTTCATAAGCGATCTGACCAGAGACATATTAAAAGCATAGTTTAGCTGTAGGTCATCTTTTTGTTTATTTTTGCTTTTGTGTTCCAACAAGACACCAGGAGTCACATTTACTAGCTGGCTGGCATATTGGGTGTTAGTTCTTAAAGACACATTGCTTAATCTTCCAGCTCCGTGGGACCCTATTCTTGAAGCAGGTTTTTTTGTCAAGAATTTAAAGGGAAGTGTCACTCCATGGGTAAAAATTCTTCTATGAGACACTTAATGTCATCTTGCTGCCTAGTTTCCTAAACTGGGATTATATTTTAATAGAGGGTGATTTCCTTTATGGCTAAAAGGAAATCTATGCTCAGAACATAGCCTAGCATATAGCTGACACATTTTTTAAAAAAAATCAATGAATATAAGAAAAAAATTTTAAGGGCCTATTTAGCTGTACATCTACAATATAATATTTTTTGTTGACAAAAATTCACTTGTATAACACATATTAAGAGCTTTAAATATAACTTCATACCTTCTGAGTAAAGTTATAAGACTCCTGGGAATTTATTCTAACTAAATAATCAGAACAGAAAGAAGGTTATATACAAAAAAGTTGTAAATAAATATCCAACAGAAAATAAAATGGTTTAATTATTTCACTCAATTGAGTAATAGGATTTATTGTGAAAATTTCTAATAGAAAAATTATGCTATAATGATTATGTTAAGGAAAATCTTTATTTTGAATTATGCAATTATTGATTGAACACTTATAAATCATTTGAAACAATGCTTCAATCTGAAAAATAAAGAATATGCCTGATATTTAGGGTTAAGAAACATCAAAGAAAGCTAAGAGTAGTTGCTTATGTGGCAAAAAAATGAGGTGGGAAAAGATAGCATCTAAATTTCCCCCCCACAAGCCTTGTAAAACTATTCGACACTAAATTATGTACATGCCTACTTTATAAAAATAAAAAAGGGAGCTATAAAGAGATTTGAAAGTTCAGAAAAGACTAGTGAAGATTATATATTTATTTTTTAATTAAAATTATCTAAGAATTTATATCTGTTTGATTTGGAGGGAATTATATGAAAAGAGGAAATAATAATTGCTTAGGGAATCTCTTTCAAAGGTTAATGTAAGAAAATAAGAAATATTATGCCTTCTCTCCCTAACTATTTTTGTTTAATTCTTCTAGCAATGCCATACTTATTGCGTTTTCTGTATTATTAAATTGTTGACACTGTCGTGTCTGCAAGAGCAAAGACCCATCCCAGTATTCAGAATGTAAGTTCATTCTTGGTGTGTCTGGTCTGCTAATGCAGCCAGAATGCAATACACCAGAAATGGGTCAGCTTTTATTAATGGGATTTATTAAGTTACAAGGTTACAGTTTGAAAGGTCAAATGGTGTTTGGGATTTCTCTGTCAGCTGGGAAAGCATGCGGCTGGTATCTGAGGTTCTTGCTCCCAGTTTGTTGCCTTGTGCTTCTGATTCCAGTGGCTTCCTCTCTAAGTGTCTGCAAGCCTTCAATTAGCTTCTCTGGAGCAAAACTCTGTGTTCTGGCTTTCTTAGCATCTCATGGGAAGGCACACAGCAATGTCTGTTGGGTTCTGCATCTCCAAATGTCTGTGTCTCTGTAGGCTCTGAAGCAACTGTTCTCCAAGGGCCTAAGCTTCCTCCAAAATATCTCCTATTTCAAAGGACTCCAGTAAACTAATCAAGACCCACCTTGAATAGACTGCATCACATCTCCATCTAATCAAAAAGCCACAGCCATAATTGAGTGGGTCAATCTCCATGGAAACAATCTAATCAAAGATTCCACCCTAAGCAATAGGTCTGGCCTCATGAGATTGGATCAAGATGGAAAGAAAATGGCTTTTCTGAGGTATATAACACTTTCAAATTAGCACAGGGTCTCTTTGTTTCTCACTGGCCTGGGAGGACTTCCTAGGCCAGTAGGAGGTACAGAGTCTGAGAAGAAGGCAGAAACAATTTTTGCCACCAGAATTATTTGAAGCCTGTGGGAAAAACTAGGTTGTAACCATGAAAGGTTGCTAAGGATACAGACAGAGGAATGTGTGTCCAAAATGACTTCCTAGTGTAAAGTCTTCTAAGGTGAATAAAAGGGACCAAAATTGGAATTCAAAGAGAGTCAAAGAGTAGGGAATACAAGAGCAAAAGAGAGTCTGGTCAAATGCTGGAAACAATACAACTAGACTTTTACATTTTGTTGATTTCATATTTTGTGGATGGCCCTGTTCTACTTAAAGAGCTCTAGGCAGAAGAAACTTCTATTCTTCCCCAAACCTCCATCTCGAGTTTATGTCTGGAAAGTCTGATAGGTTTCATTGCTTGCTGAGGAAGGAAGTGAGTTCTGAAGAAGTATTGTTCCATATCATTCTCATTGAACTATGTCCTGGAGAAGTCCTGGTATTGCCAAGCATCTGATCCTCTGCAATGATGGGCTCTTCTCATGTTCTTTATTTTGGATAGTCATGTGCCATGGAGTGGTGCCAGAGAGGGAACTGTCATAGAGGGAGCCAGTTGGAGTTGGCAGGTCATCTCAATAAGCCTGAGGTAGCAGGTCTTCTGTTTCTCCCATAGGTGGGTGGTATACATATATCAGGAGGACACGCAGTTATCATCCCCCTGGATATTTTCCTTCATACTTGTCCCTGGGTGTGCTGGATGGTTCTTTGGAGCATTTCTTTGAAAAGGGAAAAATTCCATAAGTTTTTTAGATACTGGCCAGGTGTTCCTATTATTGGGAAAATGGCAAAGAAGCAAGAATGGAAACTCGGTGTCGTCGTTAAGTCTATGACTTTGCATCCCATAGTGACTGGGGAGGTGGATCAATTACATTATATATAAAAGAAATGTAAGAGAAGAAATATTTGTTGTCCTAATGACATAGATCAGTGGGTCAACCATCTGTGAAGGTTGAGTAGCAGAAACACATGGTGGTTGCAAATGTGAAGAGCTTGGAATAGCATTCTAGAAAACCAGGATGAAAATTTTGGACTTGGGCTAAAGGCCAGGTAATTGGCAGCTCATTGAGCAGAGATTTTAACAAAGAACAGTGACTGTTGTGAACTTGGCTAAAAGATGGCTCTGGGACAGGTTTTGATGAATTCAAATTGTAGATGAAAAGTTTTACATTTAACTGGAAAAAAACTTCACTTCTGGTAGAACTGGAATTTGGTACCAATTAAATTGATGAAGTATCCATTCATAAGTACTATTATATTAATAATAACAATAGTTAGCAAATGGTTGACTGTTATGTGTGAAGTACCATGATAAATATTTTAGGTGCATTAAGTCATTATATAAAACCCGTTAAACAATAATATCTTCCATTTTTATAGATGTGCAAACTGAGTTACAGATATGTGATTAGATGGTTAGTAAGTAGTTGAAGTTGTGCATAAAAGGTGCTGTTAAGCAGAGAATGGAGAGAAGACGGCAGGGTGGAGCCCTGTATGACTAGAACTGAGCTAGAGGAGTTTTAGCTCTGGCATTCCTGACTCATGTTTAGCAGCAAATAAATGAATCAACACCCTTTCCTTCTCCATTGGGATGTATAGTCAAATGATTTTGTATTTTGTTCATTTCTATTTCTGTTAGCTTTCTTGCCCTGTCGCCTTGTAAAATATTCAACAGATGAATAAAAATCATATTTCATTTTTAAACAGTTCTTTCCTCCCTCCAGCTATTTTCGCCATTGCTTGCTTCCATTAATAAAGCAAAATGGGCTAGTTAAAACATTAATGTCAAATGGTGAGAATCAGGGATCATTTTCCTTGTGAGTTACTGAAATATAAGGTTCTGTACCAGTAGCAATGACTGATGGTGTTCTCAGAGGAAACAAGACCTCTGTAAAATTGTGAGCATGATTAATGGTTATTTCATCCTCTGTTTACATGGCACAGTTTGCACTCTATTAATCCTGGCCTTTTTGATATATGCTATATTTAACCATCCCCTTTCAATTTTAAAAAATGGAATGAACATATGGTATTTAGGCTTATTCTCTTCACAGGTACACATTGCCTAATATGTACACGATGCTGTTCTAGCTTTGGGCATATAGATTGAATAAGATGAAACCATTCTTAAGTTCATATAGGTGAGTGTGAGTCTGGTAGAGGTAAATATTAAACAGATAATTCTACAAATAGTTGGTTTTTACAATGGTGTCAAGGGAAAAATGTAAGGTTTTTGTGATATCAGGGATACCCATTCTATTGTTACTTCCAGGGAAGGGAGGTGGGCCAGATCATAGAATGCTTTATAGGCTTTTAGTGGATTTTATTCTGAGAATAATAAAAAGTCATTAAACGGAGAGACTGAAGAAGTAGACAACTCCAGTAAAAGACCAGTGGAATGGTGACGTCATCAAATGTAGGGTCTTGCCTTAGTGTGGTAGCCTCCAAAAAAAAGAAAAGTACACTTTAGAAAGATAAGTATGTATCAGTAGGTTCTGGACATTGACAAAATCTTGATATTAGAAAGAACAGGAAATTTAGATGGGAGAAACTAATTTCAATTTTTTGACATGCCAAATCCTATGTAATCTTAGAATATTCATAGGACTCCTTTATAAGCAACCCAGAACTTCTGTTTTCCCTAGAAATATAGAATTAGAAACTATTTCCAGAGCTTCTGTGTACATTTTGAACCATGGTTGACCAGTGGAAGGGGCAGGTTTTTCCAGTTTGCATAAAGGTGACTTCAAATTTGCATACAGGTAAGTAAATGAAAGTTCATTCATTCATTTAAAGTATTTATCTAACCCCCTACTAAGAACTAGGCATGTGCTGAGTTTTCTGAGTGCCTGATGATGATGCTAAGAGAGTTTAGTATAGAAAAAAGACGATGGGAACTAGAGGAAGGCCCCTTTATGAAGATTCATTCAAGAAAAATCTAGTTATGTTTAACATAGAAACATGAAAAGCAGTGAACAGAAAGAGATTATGGATAATAGGGATATTAAGTAGAAAAGGAATAAATACAGCTGCTGATATATATAATCACTTCACTCAAGCAGCCTTGAATTATTTTAAGCATAGGAAACCCTTGTTGAAATAGTTTGCTGCTGGACTAATCTCAATCTAAAGAAAGCCTACTCTCTGTTCCCAGACACCCTCCCTTGCTCTGCTTGCAGGAATGAAGCATCATGTGAACTAATATTAGCACCTTCTTCCTCTTGAAGGACAAAATCAAAGGCCTGAGTGGTCCACAAAGAAAGAAGGGCCTCCCCGAGGATAGGACGTGCTGCCCAAACAAAATGGAGCAAGTGATCATTACTCAATCTTACTGAATCCTGTGAATTTTACTTAGTTTTTAAATTTTTTCTGCTTTCTCTCAGACATTTCTTTGCCTATTTGGGGTTATAAAAACCGAAACCATCCTTCCCATTTTGGTCTTGGGAAGTTTTTCTTCCAGTACCTTGATGATCCATCTTCAATAAACTCACATTCTTACCAAGATAAAGTGACTTGTTTTTCTGAATGATGGGGTCCAGGCAGGCCTGATTATTTAGGACCATGTCTTCTGATAGTAACACTGCTAAAACAAAATGCCATACAATGGGTTGGTTTAAACAATGGAGTTTATTGGCTCACAATTGTCAGAGAAGAAAAGTCCAAAATCAAGGCATTAGCAAGACCATGCCTTCTCTGAGGTTGTAGTATTCAGGAGCTGGCTGCTCATGATCCTTTGTTCTTAGCTTTTCTCTCACATGGAAGTGCACATAGGGACCTTTCTCCTTTCTCTTTCTGGTTCCTATGAGTTTAAGCTTCTGGCTTGCTCCCTGTGGCTTCTCTCTCCACCTAACTTCCACTCTGCCTATAGACTCCAGTGATCCGGATTAAACCCCAACCTGGTTCAGTTGGGCCACACTTTTACAAAAGTAACATCTTGAAGAGATTTTATTTATAATGGGTCCATACTCACTTGAATGTGAACCAAGACCAAGAACACAAATATATATATAAATATATATATGTTACATACATATACATATACACAATTCAGTCCACTACCTAAGGGAATAAGGACTTTAAGAGATTTGAGAAGGAAAAAAGAGAGATAGTTATAGGATGAGAATGATGTTGAGGTACAGAAATATAAATTTTATTTATCATAGGCACTGGATTTATTGTTTAGATGATTTGCATGTATATTTTCTCTACTGACTTATAATGCTTTTCAAAATTAATCTCCAGCATGAATATCAGTGTGGAGGGACTACTAGATTAAAGGACATTTACATGTACAATTATATCTCCAACTAAATTAGCCAAGCAAAAATTATGCTTCCAAATTAATAATTTGGTTTATTAGTCCAATTCTTCCATAATTAGATGCTTGCCTCTTAAGCTCGGTTAAGCCTTTGACAAAGAGTATAGACACAGAAGGAAAGGCCTTAAAGGGAACTCGAAGATGCATTTGGTTAAATGCTTTAAGAGTTTTTCTTTCTAATGCCACTTATCAATTCTCTTTAATAGTTTTATGGATGAAGAACCAACCAACTCATTAAGAAAATGCTTGAAACTAAATTGTGTAAAATAAATTTCATGTGTAAGTAAACCACTCTAGTGGTTTATATTTTCATAACAAAATTTGATTTGCTTTTAAAAATATTTTTCACATGATAAATATGAGATAGTAGAGATTAGTGTTTCCATATATTAGCAATAAAAATTTGGAGAGCAAAACTTAAAAATAATAGACTTTATAAGAGCAACAAAAACATTATATACTTATGAATGCATTTATTAAATGTGTGCACACCTACACAGTAAACTGAAACAATCTCGAAAAAAAAATAAGGTTGGAGGACTTTCACTCCCTAATTTCAAGACTTATGAAGTGACAGTAACTGAGACAGTGTGATATTCATTTCCAGATAGAAAAATAGATACTTGAAATAGAAGAGTTTAGAAACAGGCCTACCATATACAGTCAATAGATTTTCAACACAGACACGAAGAAATTTCAGTGAAGAAAGGAATTTTTTTCAACAAGTGGTTTTGGAACAACTGGATAAACATGAAAAATAATGAACCTTGGTCCCTACCTCAAACCATTCACAAACATAATTTTGAGATAGATCACAGATTTAGACATAAAAGTATATAAAAAGTATATAAATCTTCTAGAGGAAAATGGATAAACTGGACTTTATCAAAATGAAAAAGCCATAGACCGGTCCTGGATACAGAAAATAGAAAGAATTCCTACAAGTCAATAGTAAGAAGACAAAAAAACACAATTAAAATGGGAAAAAACATTTTATCAGAAACTTCACAAAAGATGATATAGGAATAGTCGATAAACATATGAAAAGCTGCTCAACATCATTAGTCATCAGGTAGATGCAATAGAGAGGTTGAGAGCATAGCCTTCAGAGTCAGATGGCCTGGGTTTGAATAAAAGCTCCAGTACTTAGAAACTTTAACTAAAATATATAGCATTTCTGAGACTCAATTTGCTCATCTGTAAAGTAGTGTTTTCGTGTGTGTGTGTATGTTTTATTAGAGCAGTTGTAGATTTATAGAAAAGTCATGCAGAATGTAAAGAATTTCCGTTTACACCATATGATGGTTTGGAGGTTTTATGGACCTCAGAAAATTATGTTCCTAAAATTAATCCATTCCTGTGGGTATGGACATATTTTAAGCAAGGTTTTGGGTAAGTAGGATCTTAAGATGTGACCCACCTCATTTAGGATGGGTCTTAATCTTCTTATTGGGGTCCTTCATAAAAGGATGAAATTCAGAGAGAAAGAAAACCACAGAAGCTGAGAGAAAAAGCCCCAGGGACCAGAAGCTGAAAGCAAAAAACATAGTAGAGAAAGGGGGAACCAGTAGACCTGCCATTTACCTTGCCATGTGACAGAGGAGTCCTGAATCATTGGCAGCCTGTCCTCAGGAAGAAGGTATCATCTGGTGATGCCTTGATTTGGATATTTTCATGGCCTCAGAACTCTAAGCTTGTAAGCTAATAAATCCCTATTGTTAAAAGTCAATCCAGGCTGGGCCATGGTAGCTTAGCAGGCAGAGCTCTCACCTGTCATGCCAGAGACCTGGATTCAATTCCCTATGCCTGACCATGCAAAAAAAAGCAAGTCCATTTCTGCTATATTCCATTTTAGCAGCTTTAGCAAATTGAAACACCCCACTTCCCCCACATATTTTTTCCTATTATTAACATTTTGAATTAGTGAGGTACCTTTGCTACAATTGATGAAATATTTTTCTCATTATACTCTTACTATATAGTCCATGGTTTACATTAGGGCTCACTCTTTGTGTTGTACAGTTCTATGGTTTTTTAAAAGAAGTTTATTCTGGCAACATATTTACAATCTAAAATTTCCCATTTATCCACTTTCAATTATGCAATTCAATGGTTTTAATTGCATTCACAATGCTGTGCTACAATCACACCACCCATTACCAATACTTTTCCATCACCTCAAACAGAAACTCTGTACCAATTACTCTAGTAATTTGCATTCTAGTTTCTGACTATGAATTTGCATATCTAATTATTTTGTGTAAGTGAGATCATGCAGTATTTTTACTTTTGTATATGTTTGTGTTTTGCATTCATTCTTGTTTTTCTTTCAGTTTTTGATTTGCCTCCTCTGAAGCCTTTCCTCAGCAACCACTGGCTTTGAATTCTTGTTAAATATCTCATTGAATAGTGAAGACATGGATAGTTCAGATTCAGTCTTATGTTGACTTGACCCAAGTACTCTGCTTCTACCACAAAACGAGGCAAAGCAATGAGCAATGGCTACAGCTCAGACTCCATGCTTAGCCCAAATCTTCCACCCTATTTTACAGAAAACCTGTGTAAGGCATTTAAGTATCCATTATGTCAAAGACTCCAGCTGCCAGTTTAATGGCCTTGATCAATAGGTTCAGCTCTTATTATTTTCTTCTATTCTGGTCCTGGACCTCATCGTTTTGAGCATAGCTTTGTATTTTTAAATTAAAACACTTATGTCTATTGCTCTTTGTTGGAGAGATCTACATTGTACTGATGGGAAGAAAGAATGCTTCTTACATGCTTTTACATGATAATCTCTCTTAAATTAAAATTTGAGGACTAGGACATGTAAAGCTTACAGAAGAAAATAAATTGGATTAGGGTTTGGTGAACTGGGTACTTGGTATGGTTCGGTCAACACTATCTCTGCTATCATAGACAAATTATTTAATTTTTTGAGGCTAAATTTTCTAGTTGATAAGATTACAAGTCTGAACCATATAAACTCCAATTCCCTTTCACTTCTTTTTTTATTTTACTCTGACTGAGAGTGTATGAACTGGCAATTCATAGAACTGCTTGAATTACCCATAACAATTCTTTATATATATATATATATATATATATATATATATATATTTTTTTTTAAACTGTTACTAGCATTTAAAAATCTGGAGATTTTACATAAAAATCTAGATTTTATCTTAAAAAAAAAAAGAGAAGTAATTGAAACATTGGGTCAACACTGCAATGAAGCAACAATAACAGGAACCGCATAATGTTTGTCTCCTTTCATTGGGTCATACATTCCACAGCCCCCACCATTCCCTATTGAAACACTCAGTGCCTTCATTTGTTTGTGTTACTTCCTGGCCACCTTGGCATGTGAATTTAAGCCAATTGTTCTCTAACTTTCATGTATATAAAAAAAAAACCCACTAAGAGAAATGAAAATTCCTGAGCAACATCCCTAAAGGTTCTGATTCATCAGGTCTTTTCCTGAGACAAGAAATCTACATGTTCAAGAAGCATTACAGATGGATACCACAGAAGCTGTGGACCACACTTCAACAGGCATTGCTTTAGGCTGTTATACACAGGCATCATCTTATCACCTTGAATATTGTCATTAATTGCCAGTCTACACACCACCAATATTGTTATTAGGAAAATCACTGGCTGCCATGTCTGTTGATGGTCTTTGAATCAGTAATTATTAGCATGTAAACTCAAAGGAGTTCCAGTTAAATGGTACATAAATATGTTAAATAGGGGCATGTGGCAGACATTGCTGGATTTTGTTTGAGGACAAAAACGTGCCTGCTAAAATTCACATTTCTCTTGCAACTTGGAGTGTCCATGGGATACAATTCTGACCAACAAGATGTATGTAGAAGTTACTAGGTGAGGCATCTTGGAAAGTTCTGTAAGAAAGAATGATTCAGCTGGCAAATGTTTTTTGCCCTTTATCTTCCCCCTTTTCTGTCTGAAATACAGATTCACTGTTGGAGGTACAGCAACTATCTTGCTAAGGATAGTCAGACAGAAAAGAAGAAAGCTTAGGTCTGCTTGTGTGATGGAACTGCTGTATCAGTCCTGGATAGTCTAATTTTCTTTCTTTTTTCATATGCAAATTCTATTTTACCTGATACAGTGTATAAAAACTTGGAGAGGGTCCTCTTTTATCATATTTTCAAAGGGACCAATGATTTTCACAAGAAAAAGGCACTCATTTTTCAGCAGGCATTCATTAGGACATCAATTTGGAATTCACAGAACAGATTAATCAGTGCACCATGGCATGTATTTTCTAAAGAAAGTTATATCAATCAGAATTAATTCATCAGAGAGGAGATTTCAATATGTATTTACTCAGCCTCTGCAGTACCAAACAGTGCAGGAATGTTCTCTTACAGAGTTGTTAGGGAAGATTAACGATTTAATGTATTTGTATCATGCTTTGTGGTTTTTAGGACACTTTGCAATTAAAAAAACATGGGCCTCTGTGCCCTGGTGACAATATTCAAGAATGTATTGTGCTTCCCATCTCATTCAAAATTTTTTTTCTTAAATTCACTAGTCAGTAGATTCTCCTAGAGCAAAAGTCAGACTATTTCATATTGTCAAGTTTAGAAGGGGTTTAAAAGTCATCTACTGTCTAGACTGCTGATAGACTACAAAATGTGGTTGCCATTTTTAACAGTATGTCCATGGCCAAAAGGATCAAGAGACAAGACCAGGATTAATGAAGGTTGAGTATTGTGGGGGAAAGAAGCAGCTCATCTCAAAAGGACACAGGAATCCAGAGTGGATGGATACAAAAAGGTGACACATTTGCCAGGCAGACAGCCACAGCTCTGCCTCAGTAGCCTTGATAAAGATAAAAGTGGAGGTCCTAGGAGCTTTCAGCCCTGGGCCGGTTTGAAAGATTTATGTACCCTAAAAAAGCCATGTTTTAATCCTAATCCCGTTTTGTAAAGGCAGCCGTTTCTTCTAATCCCTTTTCAACTCTATAGGTTGGAAACTTGATTAGGTTATCTCCATGGAGATTGTGGGTATTAAACTTGATTAGATGGAGATGTGTCTCCACCCATTCCAGGTGGGTCTTGATTAGTTTACTGGAATCTTTTTAAAAAAAGAAGTGAAAGCATTTTGGAGAAAGCTTGAGAGTGACAAGAATGATATAGTCACAAAAAACAGAGAGTCCACCAGCCAGTGACTTTTGTAGATAACGCAGGAGAACACCCCCAGGGGAGCTTCATGAAGCAGGAGGCCTGGAAAGGAAGTTAGTAGATGTTGCCATGTGCGCCATGTGCCCTTCCAGTTGAGAGAGAAACTCTGAACTTTATTGGTCTTTCTTGAGTGAAGGTAACCACTTTTTGGTGCCTTAATTTGGACATGTTTATAGACTTCCTTTAATTGGGACATTTTCTCAGCCTTAGAACTGTAAACTAGCAACTTATTAAATTATCCTTTTTAAAAGCCATACTAGTTCAGGTATATCGCATCCCAGCAGCCAGCAAACTAGAACAAGCACAACTGGGAAATCTGTTTCTTTTTTTTTTTTTTTTTCCTATTTACTGCTCCCTGAATATTTAAGGGGCTCTACCTCACTTTCTTAGAATAACTGGATGGATCAAAGCTCTGTGTGGAAGCAGTGGCCACTGCAAGGTCCCTTACAGGAGAAGGAACACGACAGCTTCCATGGTGGTCATTGGGCTGGTCCTCAGTTTCGTCATTGGTCACATAGCCCCTTCCGATGATAGCATTGCAGAACATGGCTGCTCAAAGTGACCTTGGGGACTGCCAAGCCCTGAGTTTCCCAAAATGCGTTTTGCACAACATTAGAAAAAAATATTACATCATCATTTAAATTAGCTACTAAACAGATTTCTTAGTTCAGGACTTCTCATAGCTTTCAACATGCCTAATATGCACTGTGAATTTTTGAGAGGATGGATTCTCAAAATTACTTGATTGTGGATACCACTATGTTTTTTTTCCCCCAATTTTACTAAGATATGTTTACACATTACACAAATCATCTAAAGTATACAATCATTGGCTCATAGTATCATCACATGGTAATTCGTACATCCCTATGATCAATTTTAGAACATTTTCATTACTCCAGAACAGAAATAAGGATAATAAAAAAAACCCACATCCTCCCATACCCTTTATCCCTGCCACTGTTGACCCCTAGTATTGGTGTAGTAAAATTTTTAGTGTTGATTAAATTATACTAAAATATTACTGTTAACTATAATCTATAGTTTTCAATAGTCATGTTTTTTTTCCATATACCCCTCTATTATTTATTTTACATTTGTGGTAGTTCAGACAAGAACCTATTTATATTCATAGTGTTAATTGGTGACAAAAAAGACTTTAAGGAACCACTTACAATCATATTCAAATAAAATATGGCCCTAGTATTTATAATCCCAATAATAAGTTACTGTCACCTCTTTTCATTCCCAAACATTTAAGTTCACCCTTTTTAACTATTCTGTACATATCAGATAACCACTCCCCTTCTCTAGCTTCTGTCTATTCCTAGCCACCCTATATTCTGTGTTTTAAGGTTCTGAGTTTACATGTTCTAGTTAGTTTGTATTAGTGAAATCACAATATTGGTCCTTTAGTGTCTGGTTTATTTCACTCAGCATTATGTCCTCAAGGTTCATCTATATTGTCACATACTTCATGACCTCATTCTTTCTTACTGCTGCATAATATTCCATCACATGTACATACCAAATTTTGTTCATCATCTGTTGTTGGACTCTTGGAACGTTTCCATCTTTTGGCAATTGTGAATAATGCCACTATGAACATCGATGAGCAAATGTTCATGTTCCTGTTTTCGGATGTTCTGAGTATACACCAAGTAGTGGAATTTCTGGGCTGTAGGGCAACTCAATATTTAGTTTTCTGAGGAGCTGCTAAACTGTCTTTTACATTTGGAAGTGAGGAAGTGGCTGCACCATTTTACATTCCCACCACCAATAAATAAATGTTCTTATTTCTCCACATCCTCTCCAACATTTGTAGTTTCCTGTTTGTTTAATAACAGCCATTCTTCTAAGTGTGAGATGATATCTCATTGTGGTTTTGATTTGCATTATCCTAATAGCTAATTAAGATGAACACCTTTTCATGTGCTTTTTAGCCATTTGTGTTTCCTCTTTGGAAAACATGTCTATTCATATATTTGTCCATTTTACAATTGACAAAGTTTGTTTGCCCTTTTATTGTATAGCTGTATATATACTGGACATCGAAACTTTATCAGATATATGGTTACCAAATATTCTCTCCTATTGAGTTGGCTGCCTCTTCACCTGTTTGATAAGGTTCTTTGAAGCACAGAAGTGTTCAATCTTGAGGAGTTCTCATTTATGTATTTTTTTTAATTTCATTGCTTGTGCTTTGGGTGTAAAGTCTAAGATGGTTCCTCCTATCACTAGGTCTTGAGGGTGTTTCCTTATATTTCTTCTAGGAATTTTATGGTATTAGCTCTTATATACAGGTCTTTTATTCATTTTGAGTTTGTTTTTGTATAGGGTGTGAGGTTTCATTCCTTTAGATATGGATATCCAGTTCTCCCAGCCCCATTCATTGAAGACACCATTCTGTACAAGTTCAGTGGATTTGGGGTCCTTGTCAAAAATCAATTGACCATAGATCTGAGGGCCTTTCTCTGAACTCTCAATTTTATTCCATTAATCAATATGTCTGTCTTTGTGCCAATATCATGCTGTTTTGACCACTGTGACTTTATAATAAGCTTTAAAGTCAGAAAGCGTTAAGTCCTCCCATTTCATTTTTCCTTTTTTAAGGATTCTTTTGGCTACTTGAGGCCACTTTACCCATCAAATAAATTTAATGACTAATTTTTCCAAGTCTGCAAAGTAGGTTGCTGGAATTTTGATTGGCATTGCATTGAATCTACTGATCAGTTTGGGTAGAATTGCCATCTTAATGACATTTCGCCTTCATACCCTGAACACGGACTGTCTTTCTACCTATTTAGGTCATCTTTGATTTCTTCTTGCAATGTTTTGTAGTTTGGTATGAATAGGTCCTTTGCATCCTTGGTTAAATTTATTCCTAGATACTTTATTTTTTAGTTGCTATTGTGAATAGAATTTTTTTCTTAATTGCCTCCTTGGTTAGGTCATTACTTGTGTATATAAATTCTACTGATATCTGTGCGTTAATCTTTTATTCTGCTACTTTGTTGAATTTATCAACTTAAAAAGCTTAGTTGTAGATTTTTCAGGATTTTCCAAACATAGGATCATGTCATCTGCAAATAATGAGAGTTTTACTTCTTCCCTTATGATATGGATGATTTTTATTTCTCTTTCTTGAGAACTAAAGAAAGCTAGAACTTCTGGCACAATGTCGAGTGACAATGGTAACAATTGGCATCTTCGGAGGAAGGCTTTCAGTCTCTGTGGATTTTCCATATATGTCCTTTATCATATTGAGGAACTTTCTTTCAATTCCTATCTTTTGAAGCTTTTTATCCAGAAAGGATGTGAATTTTGTCTGATGCCTTTTCCTCATTAATTGAGATGATTATGTAATTTTCCCTTTAAATTTGTTAATGTGTTTTATTGCATTAATTGATTTTCTTGTGTTGAACTACCCTTGCATGCCTGGAATAAACTCAACTTGCCTCTCGTTGATATAATTCTTTTAATGTGCCATTGAATTTGATTTGCAAGTATTTCGTTTAGAATTTTTTTTATCTATATTCATTAGACAGACTGGTCTGTAGTTTTCCTTGCTTATAGTATCCTTATGAGGTTTTGGTATTAGAGTGATGGTGCTTCACAGAATGAATAAGGTAGTGTTTTAGTTTGCTAGCTGCTGGAATGCAATATACCAGAAATAGAATGGCTTTTAAAAAAGGGAATTTATTAAGTTGCAAGTTTACAGTTCTAAGGCCAAGAAAATGTCTCAATTAAAGCAAGTCTATTCAAATGTCCAAATTAAGGTACCAATAAGAGACTAACTCAACTCAAGAAAGGCCTATGAAGTTCAGGGTTTCTCACTCAACTAGAAAGGCACATGGTGAATATGGGGACATCTGCTAGCTTTCTCTCGGGTTTTTTGTTTCATGAAGCTACCCTGGGGGTGTTTTCCTTCTTCATCTCCAAGGTCTCTGACTGTGTGGGCTCTTGTTCTTGTGGCTTTATGACTCGCTCCAAAATATTTTCTCTTTTAAAGGATTCCAGTAAAGTAATCAAGACCCACATGGAATGGTGGAGTCACATCTTCCTCTAATCAAAGGTAATACCCACAATTGGGTGAGTCACATCTTCATGGAGATAATCTAATCAAGTTTCCAACACACAATACTGAATGCGTCAGGATTAAAATATGGCTTTTCTAGGGAAAATAATCCTTTCAAATCAGCGTACTTAGTGTTTCCTTTTCTTCAACTGTTTAGAAGAATTTGAGCAGGAATAGTGTTAGTTTCCTTGGAATATTTTGGTAAGAAACGCCATCTAGCCCTGGGTTTTTCTTTGTAAGGTGGTTTTTGATGACTGATTGACTCTCTTTACTTGTGATTGTTTGTTGAGATCTTCTGCTTCTTCTTGAGTTAGTATAGGTTGTTTGTATGTTTCTAAGGAATAGTCCATTTCATCTAAGTTGTCTAGTTTGTTGGCATACAGTTATTGATAGTATCCTCATGACTTTTTAAAATTTTTATTTTCAGTACATTAAATTTACCCATAAAAACATTCTAAAAAGTACAATTTTCTTTTTTAACAGAGTATGATAAAACATAAAGAGATCCAAAACAGAATACTTGACATTTACAATTCAAATCAAATTAGAATATTAAATATTTACAAAACTATATCTTTTAAAAATATGTATAAATGTATGGTCCATGCAACAGTGGTTCAGTGGCAGAATTCTTGCCTGCCATGCCGCAGACCTGGGTTTGATTCCCAGAGCCTGCCCATGCCAAAAACATCAAAATTCAAATAAGACTTTTTTTTAAGTACATGCAATTTTTTGGATTAACATAAAGGAATGGCTCAAAAAATGTAAGAGTTTTCCTTCATTCCTAAAAGGAAAATATGTCCAATAGAAGCTATGAAGATTCTTGAGTACACAAGGTTTGTTTTCAGTTTCAGTACCAAAGCCTTTATCCTTTTTGTGCGTATGAGAACTTACACATAGTTCTTTTAAGAAGCAAGTGGTGAGGGCTTCCCACAGCACTAGGAGCTGTGGCTGGGGACGGGTGATCTTTGCCCCCCTCAGTAATAGGAACGCTGATCTTTTGGCCTCAACCAGCAGAGTATGTAGTTCTCTGGAATCTTGCAAGTCTTGCTTAAAGATGCTCTTTTTTCATTCTGACCCATGGGACCTGTGACTCTTCAGCCTCTTCAGAACCCACTGCATTAAGTGTCACCAGACTCGTTCTTTGGGCCCCACCTGCGCGGTGGGGAAAGGCCTCTGTGATGGGTGGGGCAGAGACGCGGCTTCCCTGACAGCCACTCAGCCATACCGACATGTAACACCATCAGTTATCAGTGTGCAAACCAGGAAGGCCTAAAATAACACCCTACTGCAAAAGAAAAAGCGACATGAAAATGATAGGAAGCCAGAAGGGCGCACCCATCTCCCATGGCAAGTGCTCACTAGCAATCCCGAGCATGCGTGCCAGGGGCCGACAGGGCGCAGCTGGGCCCGGGGCAGGCAGGGCCACCTCGCCACAGCTGCAGCGTGAGCCGACCTAGAGCGCTAAACAGTGAATTAAAATCCTGAACCTAGTAACTACCACAGGAGCAAGCCGACTGCTGTAATCCTTTAGAAACTGTTGGTGATGCTGGCTTTTATAATCCCAATCACATCGATGCTTCCGAGAAGTTTTTGTCTGTATCGTTTTTACTGTAAGTGCTAGCTCCCATTTCCCCAGTGCTCTTCAGCAATTAGGCGTTTCAAAATATTTAAATGGCTCATTTTTTTCTCCATTCCATATTCAACAGAAAATAAGGTAGACATTTGAGTGTTTTGCTTAAAAAAAACCGAAAGATGTATTCTACTGATCTGGACATTCTACTTCCCCCATTCTTGGAGATAACAAACAGGGTTAGAAATGTGACCGGCGGGAAGGTTAGGCTGCACGGATGCGCGGACAGGACCTCCTGGCAGTCGGGAGTCGCCAGAACCCCGCGGGAACTGCGATCTGGGCTTCCAGCTCACTGGCTAGGAAGCCTGCTGCCGAAACCAAAGATGCTCTCTAGCGTATCGACTTTGGTTGTTTCTTGAGAGAAATTCCTCGGATACAACTCTAGATGCAACACCCCCACCCCCACTCCCGCCACCTACAGCGCCGCCGGGGTCTGATCACAGGAGTCCAGGGCGCCGCACATACCCCTGGCCAAGAACAAGTTCTCCTGGGATGGCTGGAGCCGCCACACGCTGTCTGAATCTAGTCACCTCAATGCAGCACGTTAAAATATTTTGTCGTTTTTAAGGTTAACATCCAATATTTACCAAAGCATTTAAAGGGGAACACTTACACTCCCCAATACTGACCACTGAAACAAAAACACTTAATATGCTGTTTTTTTTCTTTTGTGATGAGACAGTTTCCAACAATGCCACTGTGTCCAAACAGGATTTGTTTAAAATATTTCTTTGCTTTTAAAAAAACAAATACTCTAAATGTTTGGTCTTCAGCAGATATCCGGGCCACTGCAAAGGTCTTTGGGGATATTAAAATTGGAAACATTAGTGAACACCTCTGTTCTCCTTGACAGACCATGCCAAGTGCCAGTCTAGTACTCTGTAAAGCAAAGTTGGGTCAGTTTTCATTATTTTGACATTTTGTAGTTGCAATTTTTTAAGAGATCAGTGTAACATCTCCCAAATCAGTTGTTGTAAAGGGTCACCATTACTACAAAACTGTAGGTAATACCATGCACGGGAATAGGGAATAGAACAAGGAGGCTTGTGATTCTGGGCATAGAAATAAAACTCTCGTAAAATAAAACTCTAAAGAGCGATACTAAAAGCCTTTCTAAAAAAAAAAAAGTCAAAACTTACTGCTTTCGTTTTAGTGAAGCCAGGAAACTGATCTCAAAATTTGAAGCCTCATGTCACAGTGTGTTTTAATTTGCTAGCTGCCGGAAAGCAACACACCAGAGACGGATTGGCTTTTAATAAAAGGGGATTTATTTTGTTAGTTCTTCAGAGGAAAGGCTGATAACTTTCCACTGAGGTTCTTTCTTACGTGGAAGGCACAGGATTGTCTCTGCTGGCCTTCTCTCCAGGCCCCCGGGTCCCAACAACTTTCCCTGGGGTGACTTCTTTCTCCATCTCCAAAGGCCTGGGCTGAGCTGCAAGTGCTGAGATGAGGAATGCCGAGCTGCTTAGGCTGTGCTACGTTGTGATCTCTCATTTAAGCACCAGTCAATTAAGTCAAACATCACTCATTGCAGCAGACACACCTCCTAGCCGACTGCAGATGTAATTAGCAACAAATGAGGTTCACGTACCATTGACTTATGTCCACAGCAACAAGACTAGGTATGCTCACCTGGTCAAGTTGACAACTGAATCTAATAAATACACAGCGCTTCACATTTTAGAGTATATTCTTTTGATTCACACCAATTCTGCATGAAGCTGATTGTCCCATTTTTAGAGCCCTCTGAGTATTGTGATTTGTTCTTTTTTATTTATTCTACTGGAAAATTCCTGGCAAAAACTTACCAATCGATATTTTACTATTGAAGGCTTTTAGCACTTTAGCAGAAAATTCCCTTTAACCTTTAAGATTTAAGTCCCTACACTTCAGACTGAAACGCTTTCATTCCAACGGGGTGAAATTTAGAGACCTCCTGCAGGGACTTCCATTTCCTACCTTAATAAAATTAGACTTCTAACAAATATGTGAGATCTATTTCGTTTGGGTGGTGTCTTTCAAAGTCTTATCACTTTCTCCTGAAGTTTTCCAGGCAATTTTAATGGAGCTAGCTAGTAATACACAATCTAGTACAAGAGCAGTGGAGAGAAAACGTTTTTAAATTTTTGCTCATCAATTCTAGGATTATTATTGAAATGTCTGTCTCAAGTGTGACTCCTTTAGCAGTGAGCTTAGGGGAATGAGTCCATGTCACAATAAACTTTGCCAACAGTGTGCAGCATCCTTCACTAAAGAACTCCCAAGACCAGCGATGTCCCGGGTCTGGGGAAGGGTTGGCGCCTGTGGCCTGATGGCAGCACCACACCCCAGTGAGGAGGTGGCACCCTCTCAAAGCTTGGACCACTAGCCATTCTCTGGGGCTTGGACTCTTAGAATGAAGTTGTTGTGAGTAAACTATTTCTGTGTGATATTTTATTCTAAGAAAAAATAACTAAGAACCTGTGGTAGTTAGATTCAGTTGTCAACTTGGCCAGGTGAAGGCACCTACTTCTGTTGCTGTGAACATGAGCCAATGGTGTGTGAACCTCATCTGTTGCTCATTACATCTGCATAGGCTAGGAGGTGTGCCTGCTGCAATGAATGATGTTTGGTTTAATTGACTGGTGCTTAAATGAGAGACCACAATGTAGCACAGCCCAAGCAGCTCAGCATACCTCATCTCAGCATTTGCAGCTCAGCCCAGGCTTTGGAGATGCAGAAAGAAATCACCCCAGGGAAAGTTGTTGGAACCCAGAGGCCTGAAGAGAAGGCCAGCAGAGACCATCCTGTGCCTTCCCACGTAAGAAAGAACCTCAGTGGAAAGTTAGCTACCTTTCCTCTGAAGAACTAACAAAATAAATCCCCTTTTATTAAAAGCCAATCCATCTCTGGTGTGTTGCATTCAGGCAGTTAACAAACTAGAACAGATTTTGGTACTAGAGAGTGGGGTGCTGCTGCCGTTTGCAAATACCAAACATGTTGGAATTGAGCTACACATGTGCTAAGGAGGGAAGAAGTCCTGAAACTGACATCTGTGTGCCAGCGAGTCAGTCATGGGGCTGTTGGTGGTGCTCACTCTTGACCAGCTGGTCCCAAAGGAGTTGTGTCTCCCAGAACTGCAGAGACTTACATCATTTTACATTCTTCTGTAGTGCAATCCAGAAAAATCCCAGAGATTTAGTGCCTCATCACTTTAGGGGGAAAAAGACCATGTATCTCACCCAGGAGAGTCAAGAGTCTGACTCAGGGCGCTCCATAAACTTCAACCTTGGGTTCTTGGCTCCAATCCCATGGGGCTGCCCTGGAAGCCTAAACGCCGGGAAGGTCGAGGTGGTGACGCTCTCGGAGGTGGGATGTTGCTGCCTTGCAGCCGAGGATGGAGGCTGGGGTCCCACCAGTCAAGGAGACAGCCACGAGGCATGTCCTGACATCAAGCTCCAACTAGGGTTTTGGCAATAAGTTGAGTTTGATGCACTTCTAAGCTAGATTTTTCTATCCAGTCTAGTAAAGCACCTTTGGATTAAAAATATTAAGCACAACAGTAACTAGCCTTCTCAGTTTTGGATTTAATTTTCCTTAAGTCTCTTCTCCATGGTTTAATAATGACACTCCTTTCACTTCTAATTTTATTTATTTGTATCTTTTCTCTTTTTTACTTTGTCAGTCTAGCTAAGGGTTTTCCAATCTTGTTGATCTTCTGAAAGAACCAACTTTTGGTTTTATTGATTCTCTCCATTGTATTTTTGTTCTCCAATTCATTTATTTCCAATCTAATCTTTGTTGTTTCTTTTCTTCTACTTTAGGATTCATTTGCTGTTCTTTCTCTAGTTTCTTCTGTTGTTCAGTTTGGTCTTTGGTTTTAGCTCTTTCTTTTTAATGTAGGCATTTAGAGCTATAAATTTCACTTTTAGTGCCACCTCTGCTGCATCTAATAGGTTTTGGTATGTTGCATTTTCAGTTTCATTCATTTTCAGATATTTACTGATTTCTCTTTCAATTTTGTCTTTGATCTACTGATTGTTTGGGTAAGTTGTTAACCTCCATGTATTTGTGAAAGTTCCAGTTCTTCAGTGGTTATTTCCAGTCTTATTCCTTTTTGATCAGAGAAAGGGCTTTGAATAATTTCAATCTTTTAAAAATTATCAGGACCTGTGTTGTGCCCTAGCATAGATTTTGCCCTGGAGAATGTTTCATGAGCACTTGAGAGTATGTATATCCTATTGTTTTGGTTCTCTATTTCTTTATTGATCCTCTCTGGTTGTTTTATCTATATAAGAGAGTGATATGTTGAAGTCTTCCACTATTATTGTAGAACTATCTATTGGTCCTTTTGGTTTACCAGTTTTTACCTTATGTACTGTGAAGCATAAACATTTATGATTGTTATTTCTTCTTGGTGAATTGCCCCCTTCGTTAATATATAGTTTCCTTCCTTGTCTCTTATGAAATTTTTACATAGTTTACACTTACATTTACAGTTTATTTTGCTCATATTAGTATAGCCACCCCAGCTTTCCTTTGGTTGCTACTTGCATAGAATATATTTTTTTCCATCCTTTAACTTTCAACCTATTTGTATCTGTGGATCGAAGATAAGTCTCTTGTAAGTAGCATATACATGAGTTTTATGTTTTAAATCATTCTTCCAATCATGTCTTTTAATTGGGGAGCTTAATCTTAACATTTAAAGTTATCTTGATTAAAGAATCAAGAAAGGCAGTTCTTGATTCAAGCATCTTATCCTTTGGTTTTTATTTGTCAGATATAGTTCTCTCTCTCTCTTTCTTTTTATCCTTTAAGCTACCCTAATACTCTTCAGCCCTGTGCCCTCCTCTGGACCTCTCTCTCCTGTCTTTTTTTCCCCCAGTCAATAGAACTCCCTTTAGTATTTCTTGTAGGACAGATCTCTTGTTAACAAATTCTCTTAGCATTTGTTTATCTGTGGAAAATTTAAACTCTCCTTTACTTTCTTTCTTTCTTTTTTCATGGACAGGCACCAGGAATTAAACCCAGGTCTCCAGCAAGGCAGGCAAGTACTCTGCCACTGCATCACCATCGCTTGCCCTCTCCTTCACTTTTGAAGGATGGCTTTGCTGGGTAAAGAATTCTTGGCTGGAAGTGTTTGTACCATTGCCTTCTCACCTCCATGGTGTCTGATGAGTAGTCAGCATTTAACCTTATGTGGCTTCCCTTACATGTGGTGATTTGCTTTTCTCTTGCTGCTCTCAGTACTCTCTCCTCTTCACATCTGACAGTCTGATTCTGATTGGTATGTTTCTTGGAGTGGGTCCATTTGGATTTATTCTAATTGGGCTTCCTTTATTTTCATATTTATAAGGGTTGGGAAGTTTTCCCCAATTATGTCCTAAAATAATCTCCCCGACACTTTGCTCTTCTCTTCTCTTTCTGGGACACCAATGATTCTTATATTTGTACTCTTCATGTTGTCAATCATTCCCCTGAGACCCAATTCAAATTTTTCTATCTTTTCGACTGTTGTTCTTTTGTGCGTTTGTATTCAGTTGTCCTGTCCTCCACTTTGCTTATTCTTTCTTCTGCCTCTTCAAATCTGCTGTTGTGCCTCTAGTATATTTTAAATTTCATCTACAATATCTTTCATTTCTTTAAGATCTTCAATTTTTCTATTTACTCTTTCATATCTTTTTTATGCTCTTCTAGTGTCTTCTTGATACCCTTCATCTCTTTTGTAAACTGATTGAATTTTTTTTTAATTTAGGAGAGTGGTATGAACATCTTTGATTGGTTGTTCCAAATTCTGTGTTTCCTGTGGCTTTTAAATTTGGCCCTTTGGCTTGGCCATATCTTTTTGCTTCTTCATGTGTTTTGTGATTTTTTACTGCTTTCATGGCATTTGATTATTTTGGTAAGGTTATTTTGAAAGTTGATTTCCTTTGCTCATATGAGATTTTGTAGTTACTTGGTGTTTTGGTTTGCTAAAGCTGCCAGAATGCAATATACCAGAAATGCAGCTTTCGATTTTTCAATGGGGATTTATTCATTCAGAAATTTACAGTTCTAAGGCCATGAAAATGTACATATTAAGGCATGAAGAGGAATATACCTTCTCTGAGAAAAGGCTGCTAGTATCTGGGGTTCCTCTGTTATGCAGTGAGGTCGGCTGGTCCTTCACTCCTGGGTTCTGGCTCCCTCCACATGTCTCTGGGTGTTTGTCTTTCTAAACTCCCTCACTGTTCCTGCCTTTTATCCTCTATCAAGGGCCCCAGTAAAGGACTGAATTGGGTGGGTCACCTTTCAATTGAACAACCTAACCCAAAGGCCCCACCCAAAATAGGTCTGCATCCACAAGAATGAAATAAAAGAACATAGCCTTTTCTAAGGTATATAACACCTCCAAACTACCACATTTGGGTTTGCCTTGAATGTCTCCTTTGACACTTGGTTTGTCAGCAATTCCCAGTCAAACTAGGGCCGGGGCCTCACCCAGGAGATACAACCCCTTCTGGAATTCTATTAGAGGCTGGGCAGAAAAGCAGTTTGCAAGACTGCACATTCCCTGTATTCCCAGAAGATGGTGCTCTTGGGCCACATGTTTCCCACAATCCAGTTTTTCCCTGACTGCCGTATCCTGCTGGGCCGGGACCCAACCAGGCAACAATCCAATCAAGGCTACAGTTTTCCATGTGCACTGGAAGCTGCCGACTCTGGGGGTAGGGAGTGGGTACTGGGCACTTTGGCTGAGACCCTGCTTGTGGGCACAATGTTTCTGGTGATTCTCAGACTCCCATGTAGAAAGACTTCAGTCTGGGTAACTGAGAGGTTCAATTTTCCCGGCTAGCAGCCAGCCCAGGAGTGCTCTGCTTTTCACCAATGAATAAGACCTGGGTTCGCTTTAGGGCATTGCTTTGACGGTTGGGTTGTTCATATTTCTCAGCCAAAACAAGGCAGGGTTCCCATGAAGGGTATAGGCCATCTCCAACGGGCCTGGGATAGGGTCTGGAGAGGCTCTGAAAAGCTCTGCACTTTCCCTGCACTTTCCAGCCTGCCCAGCAGATGGCACTGTTCATCGATTTAATCATCTTCACAAGTTTGCTAGCTGGAGCCCAGGCAGCCTCTGACTGGGTGGGGCTGAAACTGTGGGGTTCACTTTGCTGGCCAAAATCTGGCTCAGTGTAGGACTGTGCCCCCCACTTTACCTGTGGCAGAGGATTCTTCCGGTTCAGTCTGCAGCTGCTCCCTCCTGCCCCCCGCTGCCCCCTGGCAAGGATCAGGTCTCCAGCTGCTATTTCCATCAAGGGTGGTGGATGGGCACCAGGACCCAGGGCTGGAAACACAGTCTCTGTCCACATTTTCTCAAACTCTTCATCCCTCACTGACCTGGGTCTTGAAATGTCCTCCCCTGGACCCCAGGCCCTCAAACAGTTGATTTGGTAATTTCTGCCTGGCAACTTGCTGCTTTTAGGGAAGACGTTGTGGTTCCCTTCCTCATCCTCCATTTTGGAAATTTCTCCTGGCTACCCTTTTGTATTCTGCCCTCCTCTGTGGCTTACGTCCTGCTGTGGGTCCCTGTAGGCTTGGGTCTCTGTGTCTGGATATAGTTGGCATCTGCCTCACAGCTGTGAGAGATTTTATAGTCTGTGTCCCAGGTAGGAGGTGGGAGGGGTCCTGGCTGCTGCTTCTGTGCACTTCCTGAGGTGTGTAAGACCAAGTGAGTGGGAGAGGAGCATAGAAATTTCCTACCTGACATTTTTCTCTTTCTTTAATTCGGTGTTTGTGTGAGCCCTCTCCAGTCTATTCCTTCCTCCAGAGTGCTGAACAAGTGAGAACTTTTTTTTTTCTCACTGAATCTCTGGGGAGAGGTTTTCAATAGCTGTTTATGCCACCATGATGCTATCTTTTTTGTTGTTGTCCTCACATTCTTTCATAGGACTGGTGTGCCATAGAACATATTTTGGGACTACAAAACCAACAGAACTCAATGTACTCTGTAGTTAGCATTCAAGTAGTTTTGATTACATGTACAAAATAATGGAAAAATTATAGCTTAACAGTCAACACGTCAATTTCTTTGAGGATGCATACAAACCTCTTGGGGGTAGAAGGTAAGACTGTAAGAACACTGATTTCAGCAGAAATCTAAGAAACAACTAAGTAAAACTGGTTTTGTTGTTCTGCATGACAAAAAAAAAGGAAATTTGTTTTACTCTTGAGAAGTAAGGAAAGACTGGAGAGAAAGGGAAGAGCGAGAAAATTCAAGGAAGGAAACCAGGCAAGGTGGAAGGACCTCGGAAATATCCTAGAAGTAGGTTTCTGAGGGACAAGAGGCTATCTAGTATGTACTTTGAAACTGTTCCTGTTGCTGTAATTTAAACCTTCTCTGTTATCTTTAAAATTTCAGGAAAATCTTCTATACTCACAGTGCAGTATTTAAAGGATTATATGTGGTGAAATCAAAGAAAGATTCAAATTTCATATCTGGATCGAAGTGCTGAGAATTGTGAACAATGTGCTTGAAAGTAGAGTTGGACATGGAGGAAACCGTGAGAACATAAGAACCCTGGGAATTTACAGGACCCTGCAAGGGCATGGAATAAGGAGTTTGGGAAAGTCTTACCTGGAACTCCGTAGGCAGAGGTCCTTAGCTAACATGTGAATATATACACACACATTGCCATCACTAGTAACCTCCGTGGGCAAGAGGGGCCCAGCTGGCATCTGGGGATATTGCACACACACACTTTAACATCACCAGGCCAGGCACGAGAAGTTTTCCTGCAAGGATTAATGAAACAATAAATTGAGAGAAATAAAGTGTGGTAGAGATGGTTTCCGAACTGTTTCTCCTTCCTCCTGGCACCAGCTAGATGGCATTTTTGAGCTTGTGTTGCAGTGGGATGTGGTCATATGACTGAGTTCTAGCAACTGGAATGTTAGTGGAAGTGAGTGTGTCACTTCCAGGCCTAGTGCATAGAAACCTTCCTCGTACAATTCTCCAGGCTCTTTCTCCTTTGACTGGGTTGATAAAGTCAAGCATTGTGACATTGAACACTGCACACAGAAGATGGAAAAACCACCAAGAGAAAGCAAGAATCTCCGGATCAGTAGTTAGAGGAACCCTGCCCAAGAAGCAGAAACAGTCCTTGTGGACTTGATCTGAGAAGGTGTATTAGTTGTTCATTTATTGCCTCTCGGCTCCAAATTTACTTTTTATAATGCTCTGTGAAAATGGATTTGGGCCCTTTAAATGTCGTCTTATGACCACCACGCACTGAAGCTTGGTTCAGTAGAGGATGGTAGAGAGATACTGAAGAAGGGGAAGGTTTTGTGTTACGGTTTCGGTGTGTACTCTGCAGGCTTTCCCAGTGCTTCCAGCTCCTCCAGCTTCCAGCAGCTCCAGTGTGAGGTGGCCAGCAGCACTCAGCAACCAAACGCCTCCTCTGGTGGTTTTGTAGCAGAATGCCTCCAGTGAGACACTTCTCCGTGAACAATTTTCTCTCACACTTTAGAGGGAAGATTTCTGACAAGTTACGTAGACGTGGCACCACAGTGACTCCTCACCCATCCGGTGAGCCATGGCAGTGCCCTTTCCAGCAAGGTCAGGATTTCAGCCCTGGCAGTCGGGTCCCCTTCCTTGGGTTCTCTCCAGTTCTAGGGATGGTAGCTGTGCCTGCTATCTGCTATTCCTTCAGAGTTTTGTTTTTTTTTTTTACTTCCTACTAGCCAATCCCTGTTATAATTCATAATTCTTTTCATCAAAAGTTCCCTGTTCAAATTGCTGTGTGGTTTTTCTCTCCTGATTGGGTCTAGATTGATAATAGTAAAAATTATGTTTATATCATATTTGAGTCATTAGACATTTTTTTGGTTGTAATTATTACAGTATTGCCTCAAATAAAATGTGAACATTTTAACGAAAAGTGATTTAATGAAAACATTTATACTAGAGCATTTTTGAACTATTGACTTCAAAACCTTTTAGGGAACAAGGAAATTTTCCATTTATAGCGATCTCAATCTTGATGATGCACTGTGATCTTAAAAATTGCTAATGTTTTCTTTTTCTTTTTTAAGGGAAAAAAGATTATTAAAACTTTTTAGTAGTCAGAATACCTAGCCTCATTATCATTCATTTCTTAATAATCACTGATCTTTCTGAATAAATACAATAATATCTTATTTGATGTCATGAGAGTATTAGACCAAGGATGAGAAAGAGGTACTTTTTGGAGGTATAGTTGCTACTAAGATCAATTTATTTTGTTAAAGATTCCATTTTAGGGACTTATTCATAAAGAGTCTTTCAAATTCTATGGACATATATGGAAAAAGTTTAGAGGTATAAATGTGTCTTTTATTTTGTTTCATTCTTATAGAAATGAGATTGTTTATTTTTGCCTCCAAGGCAATATTTCACATTTTATTTCCTCTATATATCAACTCATAATGATTTTGTAATAGCTGATTATAGTAATAAACGTTTATATTTGATTTTTCCTGTTCTAATGCTAGTGGCTCGCATCATTTCTCTACATTATAACAGTTTTTCACAGAAACCTCAAATGTTTTGTATTGACACTATGCAATTAGAACTTCTTGATATTAAACACAGAATATAAGATTTATAGAGTTATAATTGCATATAATTCTATTCCCAAATCAAGAAATTATAAACGTAAACACAAATGACTGCTTGAGCATCTATCATTTCACTATTCTATTAGTCAGGGCTCTTCAGGGAAACAGAACTGACAGGATATATTAGTACTAAACAATACTAATAATAATACTAAATATTATGAGATTTAATAAAGGAATTATCTCACACATTTTGTCAGGATGGACAAGTCCAAATTCCCGGGGGCAGACTGCAAGCTGGGAACTATGATGAAGGTTTTTGGTGAATTTCCCAGGAGAAGCTGCTGGCTAAAGGAGAGCTGGAAATCCTTCTGACTGCTGAAATCATCAGTTCTCCAAGTAAGGCCTACAACAGTTTGGATGAAACTGTTGGTTCCGTTTCCCTGGAGAACCCTGACTAATACAGATTTGGTTCTAGTTGTGGTTCTTGAGAAATGAAATCTTAAGGATGAGAATTCTGAATTGGTTCTGGGGTTTGAGGAATTAGTTCTCTAATTTGATTAGAGTGAAAAGCACTAATGACTGTATTTTCCAAGATCAAGCTGCCACTGATAGCCCATGGTGTGAATTAGCAATAGAGATACACAAAATATCACGTTAGATACTGCTACTGAAATGCTAATAAGTGACAAGGCTCTGGATGACAGTGTATTTGATATCTTAATAGAGTTTGGTGGAGTTAAAAAAGTATAATGATGTTGACTGGTTGTTCCTAAATATGCTGGGGACCCAACAAGCAAAGAAGGGAATTGCTGTATTAGCTAGGTGACTGATCCTAATTATCATGGAAGAATCGGAGTGTAACTATATGATGGAAGTAAAAAAGATTTTTCCTGAAATA
Source organism: Tamandua tetradactyla (assembly GCF_023851605.1). Lineage (NCBI taxonomy): Eukaryota > Metazoa > Chordata > Mammalia > Pilosa > Myrmecophagidae > Tamandua > Tamandua tetradactyla. The sequence goes on from NC_135331.1 coordinate 49,353,313, forward strand.
CAGGCGATCCCTTAGGGTGTGTCTTTGTACTACCATGCCCTGTGATTAAAGTCACCGGAAAACTTCAATAATCCAATCCAGGCAGGACTACTAATGGACAAGAAACTTCAGAAATGAAGGTCAAATAACTTTGGCTTGCTGAGGTGCTTGCTGAGGGTAAAGGGAATATGGAATGGATAATGGAAGAAAGTAGTTATAGAAATGAGGACTATAACAGTTATGAGTATTTCTTCTTTGTTATGAATATGCTGGTATGTATGCATAAAGCAAATATATTTGCTTTCTTCCCTCTCTTATCCCTTTATCAAATAACATAAGTTATATTAACTTTATGTCATAATATGTAAGTTCTATGATATCAAATTTGAATAAATGTAATTCAAGGACTTGCACCCTCTTCTGTGGGAAAGTGTCAGCATGTTTCTAATTGCACACAGGACAGCTGAATATTGTCAGGTGAAAATATGACTGTTATTGTTTTACTTACATTTAAGGGGATGTATATGGGTGCCAAGTTGGCAAGGGATGGACTCTGATGGTTAAGTTCACGTGTCAACTTGGCTATATTATGATATCCAGTTGTCTGGTCAAGTAAACTCTGGCCTAATTTTTACTGTGAGAATACTTTGTGGATTTAAACACTTTTTTTTCTGGCATGGGCAGGCTCCAGGAATTGAACCCGGGTCTCTGGCATGGCAGGCGAGAATTCTGTCACTGAGCCACCATTGCACCGCCCTACTTTGTGGACTTAAATCAGCGGTAATTTGATTGCATCTAGAGCTTATTACATCTCCAATCAACTAAGGAGACTGCCTTCAACAATGAGAGCTGTCTTGCTGAGCCAATTGAAGGCCTTAGAAAGATAACTGAGGATTTCAGTAGTGAGAAGGAAGATTTTCCATCTACTTCAGCTAACCTACTCCTCCTGGGAAGCTTATTGTCACCTTCATTGAAGTTTCTATCTCGCATCCTGCCTATGGGATTAGGACTTGACCATCTCCACAGTCGTGTGAGCCAATTTCCACACAAATCTTTTCCTTTGGAGAATCCTGATACAGTATATAATAAACCATCCTGACAAACAGATACAGCAAACTTAGGGCTGTTTATTTCCAATACATTCCTTCTGTTGTAAAAAGGTTGATTAAGAAGATCGACTCAAGTGTCCCTGTGGCTGGACGAGAAGAATTATAGCCAATGGTTAATCCATTCCTTTTAAGGTATAATCCCAAGGAGCTGGACCTTTTTCTCTAGAACATTATTTATTTCCCATATACCATAGTTTTAGTCAACATACTTTAACTGGTGCTCATGCAATTTCAACCTAAAAGGCATCACAATTCCTAGAAGACTGGATCTGTATTTGTTT